>NC_090827.1:28938418-30188418 GCF_028021215.1 Eschrichtius robustus | reverse complement strand
GGGATTCTTCATACAGTCACAAGAAATACTCTACAACAGTGGTCCCCAACCTTTTTGGCACCAGGGACCGGTTTCGTGGAAGGCAATTTTTCCACTGGCTGGGCGGGGGGCAGGGTGGTCCAGGCAGTAATGCGAGTGATGGGGAGGCAGGTGAAGTTTCCCTTGCTCGCCTGTCGTTCACCTCCTGCTGTGTGGCCCAGTTCCTAACAGGCTGCGGACCACTAGCGGCCCACGGCCTGGGGGTTGGGGCCCCCGCTCTACAATGCGTCATTCCAGTTCCATGATTTTATAGAATCCTACCACTTTGATATGATTTGTTTCTCCGTATTTTTGATGTTGCTGTTTCACCCTCCACCCCAGCCCCTAAAAAAAAAAATTAAAAGTTTAGAAAAGTTTTTTTAGGACATGAAAGAACACAATGAATTATTAAATGTTTTCATATGATTATATGGAACAATATAACTTCTTGTCCAAAGTAGGTGCTAATCCTCTGATGCTCTCACCTATCAAGGTAATGGGATATCCATATAATATGAATTCAAAGTAGAAACGTAATAAATGGTAGCTATTAAAAGAAGGCCAAAATTTCAAGTGGTCTGACACTATGTTTTCTTCTGAAAGTTAGACATGATCCTACGGATAAATTCAAACAAAAAGGGAATGAGGATATTGATCCTGACCAAAGGATGAGGTTTACACCTCGGCGTAGATCATGACCAAACGAAATCAGGCAAATGAAATTCTAAGTCAGGAACTGTTCTTACACTTTTCAGTATGTCTTCCTTATAAAATGGAACACATAAAACATGAAGCAATGAGAATTACTAATATGGAAAAGAGGTACAGGAGCTTAAAAGAAAGGAAAATATGGCACATAGTTAATATGATAAAACAAAACTTACTTTAATAACTTGGAGCAAAGAAAATCTTACAAAAGACCACAAGGCAATGATGAATTACTTCTCATGATTACAAAGGGAAGTGGTCTTTCTGGATTATCTCAATTTGGAGCACTTGGAAGCAACAAAGATATTTCTGTTCAGTGGTAAAGGTCTAAAAGGCTCATTATTTTTCTCTGAGTCAAAAATAAATACAGGAGGGTATAATTCCATACAATATCTGTTATTTTCACCACCTGGACTATTTCAGTGTCTGCAGTAAAACTTAGATACCATTCTTTATATCTAAAACAGGAAAGAATTACAAGGCCATATAATAACTTATTTTTAAATAATAACTTCCAGAATGTTTATCCTTCCTATTCTTATTTCATAGTTGTCTCCAAAATTACTATAAGATATTCTATAATTTATAAAGAAAGTAATAAAATAGCAACTGTAACTTAGATGATCGGGTAACAGCCATTTACATTCTCAAAACATGTGATTTATATTTGGCAGGAATGATATTCTTTACATTGGATTTTTTTTTAACCCAACAGTAAATATTTTGGTAAAATAGATCTTCCATCTTCTTATAATTCGATGAGGTATCCCACAATTTTATGTTTGATGCTTATTTTTTTCACATACATTTTTTTTTTTTTACTTGGGTCACAATTGGTACTCTGTGATATGGGGAAATAAAACACACTCTCATTTTGTCCTCTTAAATTCCCATTTTATTCTTTCCTGTAACTGCCCTAGTTTAAACCCTTTTAATCCATCTATCCTTAGCTATTCTCATTGTGGATTCCTTTTTTTTCTCCTCTCAGAACTATTAACCACACTATTTCCCCAAGATTATGACACTATCTTACTACAGGAAGTCACACTCCCAAACTTTTTTGGTGTGGGAGTTTGATGGCTTCATTCTTTTAAGTTTTTCCCCAAGTCAGCATGAGGCAGTTTCTCAATAAGAACTCTATCTTTTACATGTAAATATGACACTATTGATCAATGACCAAGGAAGTAAAACAATAACTAACACGTATCAAGCAATTACTCTTTGCTATGGCACCCTGAAATGCACTTCACATGCATTTTCTCCTTTAATCCTCAAAAACATTCTTTCAAATAAATGTTGCTTTGTACCCACTTTTGCTTTTTTAATGGACCAGTTGGGATAATGACAGGTTTATTTATTTATCCAAGATCACAGAGCAGATATGCAATGAAGTTGGACTGGATTTGAAGCAGTCTGAGCCCAGAGGCCATCATAAGTAGGGCATGATCACCTATAGCACGTGTTCAGATACATGTGGAAAAAAAGGTCCCTCTGCTACCCCAAGTACGATGCCCAGTATGCTGTTGTGTATGCCTGAAATCCTAAGCAAGTAAATATTACAGAATTATCCCGTATTAAAGTAAAAAGGCCCTGAGAGAGCTACCTCTCTTTAAAATCTCAGCATAAGTAAGCTTATCAGAACCTTTCTCACTGGTCTGAAGAAAGCAAGTTTTGCCAGCCATTAGAGTTAAATAAGGGTATTTCCCTGGTAGGAGAAATCTAGGTTGTTGGCTATGTTGGAAGACTGTAGTCCGAGTAAAAAGCTTCAAATCTTCAAGAACTTTAGGACACAAAGGAAAGACTTAGACAAACCATGTTTCTCACAAGCAAAGATGCAGTCCATCAGACCACAGTTTTCAGAATGTTAATGTTCAACATTTAGAAAGTTAACATATTAAGATGTGAGACAGGACAGATGCTTTCTGCTTTTAACCTAACAACTGATCTCTCTCTTCATCAGAGGCATCAAATAATATTAATAAAAAATACAAAAACTACAGGGTAGGGAGCAATCTGTGCTTTATAATAAACAGTCCTTATTGAAGGTAGCAGTTTAAATTTAAACAATCATTAATTTTGGAATAAAACAAAGAAGGAATTTCTCTTTTGGACATTAGTGGACAGTATCTAGTTAAACATAAGCCAGAAAGTAAAGTCTAAATGGAATTTTCACCACTGTGCATCATTTTCACACTGTCTTAGTTCTGGGTATCGTATCTTTTCTGCTTCCATTAAAGGACAAGTTGGACACTCATAGATTTCTCTGATGGCAGTAAACACAAGATATTGTCATTACAAATACACAATACACCTAATGCTAGAAATATAATCTTCATAGGCATGAAAGTGTATTTACCACTTTAAACTGTGTTTGCCCATTTTACACTCATATTACTACACAAGTCTTGGGGGTGGGTAGGTAAAGATTGTCGGTGAAATGATGATTGGGATCTTCAAATAGTTACTGGTTATGGGACTGTGGGCAAATCACTCCCTGAGTCTCAGTTTTCTCATGTCTAAAATGAGGCAGTTGGACTAACTGACCCTTAATGTGTCACATCAAGCCAAAGTCTAAGATTCTGTGGAGACACTTGCCCAAAGCAGAGACAGAGGTCACACGGAAAGGTATCCATTTAAAAAAAAAAAGGATTAATCAGAACTAGTTCTTTTAGAATACTATTCACATCTAGGAATGGCATGGGTTAATAACAAAAAGATAGCTCAGTATAAGAAAAGTGTCATTACCTGAGCCAAATGAGGAGGCAAATGAAGCAAGTAATAAATACCATATTGGAAGAACCAAAGGAGATGGGGGGAAATGCATGGGAGGAAAAGGAATACTCAGGATGAGACAAAAGTTGGTTCACATCACTCCAGCATTATTCACAATAGCAAATACCTCAAAGTATTACTTGAGTATTAAGTGAAATAATAGTCATGTTCTGGCTAAAGTGCTCAATCTAGAAGTTTGAAACAAATTGTAGCTGATTCTATTTAACTAAATTGTTCAATTGAAATTACAAAAGAGCTAACCTGCTCAAGGTTCAAAAGACATGGCTGGTTTATTTACTGAAGGATTAAGATGTAATTCCTTCCTTGTCATTTCCATTGCCACAAATACCCCCATTTTAACTGAAAAGCAGTCTTTTAAAATTTATATATGAAAAAAAACACTTGCCAAGAGAAACAGCTAAAGCCATAATTTCATTACTTAACGAAATGCTAATAAGCTATGAGAAACTCCATTCAGCAAATTAACAGAATTTCACTCAGATTTTCTTATCGCATATCTCAGTGTGAACATCTCCAGTAATCTTAATATCCAAGTGAAGCCTTTTCTTTTTAATTTTCAAAACTGAACACTTTTTATAATCATTATACAATTCACAAATGCATTTGAATTACTTCAAAAAGGAATGAAAACAAGTGCCTTAACTTCCGTTTGACCCGTAAATGCATTTATGTATTCAACCGAACGGACTGCTTTTCCTTTCAACAAGTTAAGAAAATCTGTGTTTCGAGGAGTTTTTACAGAAAGTAACCTGTCTGATTAGCAGGTCACAGGCCAAATTTACCGGATTGGATTTTGGGAGACCCGGCAGGTAAACGGGCGATGCTACCAAAGGGCAGTTTTGCCATGTTGACAGAATTTTTAGGCTGATGCATAACTCTAAAACACGTTCCAAGCTGATTTTAGAAACTAGAGAAGCCTGTCCCGGGTGCTCTGGAAAGTTCCAGCTACTCAGAAAATGCGGCACCGGCGGTGGCACGCCGCCCAGACTCAAGGAGCGCTCCCACCGCGTCGCGTCCCGGTTCCCCCGGCAAGGAGCCCGCGACAGAAGCCGGCTGCGCGGCGGAGCGGCAGCCGTGGTCCCGCGGCCGCGAGGCGCGCAGTCTCCGCGCGACCCCGGGGCGGGCTGGCCTCCCTCCGGCCGCCCGGCCGCGCGCACACCCACCTCGGGGCGCTGGGCCGCCTGCGGGCCATTCCCGACTCCCGCCCGCCCGGCCCGGCGCTGCTGGCAGCATCGCGGCCGCCGAAGCCCGGGCGCCTGGACAGGTGCCCGCCGAGCCCGGCCTCTCCCGGTCTGAGGTTCTCCGCGAGCTGGTTTCCAGGCCCCCGACCGTCCTCAGCCCGCTTCCCACCGCCGCGGCTGCGGCCGAGGTCCCGGAAACGCAGCCCCGGGGCGCGGGCCGCAGGGCGAGGGCTCGCGACGCTGGGCGCCCCGCGGAAGTGAAACTGCTCAAGGGCTTGCTCGGGCCTCCTTTTTAGGCCGCTTTGGTTTCTCCTAACATTCTCTGGTCCTGTTCCCGCCTCATCTTTTCACTCAGGGCGTTTTTAGAGCTAGGTTACCTGTTCCTGTAGCCCTTCTTGTGCCATTCAAGGGCTTCCACGATGCTCCCACTTCCAGGAACAGGGATACCAGAAGTAGACACTTGCTGGAAAAGGGGACTAAGAGATGCAGACATACAGATATGGATGTATCAGTAAAGGTATAAAGATGTAGATGTAGATACATAGTTGGGTTTTTTTTTGTTTGTTTGGAGGGTTTTTTTGGTTGGTTTACTGTTTGTTTCTGATATTGCATTTTGCCCAGAAATTTTAAGCTAGAGCCATAAATTATAAAATGATTTTTAAATCCTATGTAAAATTTATTTCCTACTCCTGCTCCAAGTCAGAACCGGGCCTAGTAAAAAAAAAAAAAAAAAAAAAAGTTATGGATCTAAATAGGTCCTTTGTTTGTTTGTTTGCTTGTTTGCTTTAAAGACTGTGAAATACTCAAGAGTTTCCCCCAGAGCCTTAAAATAAATGTCCCTTCTTCTCTCAAGGATCTCTAAATTAGTAATTTACGTTCTGAAGTTAAAAATATTTTTGAAGATCAATTTGAAGTTTTGGTAATCGTTCATGCCTAAATGTCCCTCTCCCTCTTTTTTAGAAAAGAAACCTAGGAGGGAGGCTTGCGAGCAATTATTTATCTCACAAAGTCTTTTTTATAAAATCAACTATCAAAGTATCAAAATGTTAAACTTTTTTTTCACATAACTGTACATTTTTACATTTTATACCATAATGAAGTAAACTTGGAGAAGTGTCAGCAAATTTTGAAAACTATTATAGGTATCTTTATCCGCTTTCCAATTGTTCCTTTAACCTCATTATTAACTTTAAGTTGATTTCCTGTATTTGAAACAATGGAGCAAAAGATTTTAGCTAATTTATGAAATAATATCATATTGACCTGTTTACTGTCTTCTACAAATGCCTGTTTACCAACAGACCGCAGTACAATAAGGTAAAGACAGAGAGGGTTTGGATTGCAGGGTGCATATAAACTCTTGGTCAATAGTTCCAGGAATTCAGTTCTCAGGAAAGCATAAGTCTTCTGAAACCAATCCATTGGGGAGACAATGCCCTAAGTGATGTATCTTCTTCACAAAAGATACTTTGACAAAGATTTTGAGGAGAAAGTGATACACACATTCCAGCTCCTGCTCCCCTGTTACGCTCCACATCTTCAAAGGCATCCCAGTTTGTTCTACGGAAATACACAATGCTCATTCCCTCCCTGCACACAAGGATTTGCAAAGAAGGATAGTCTTTAGATAGCAAACTGTATCTGTCACATGTCTGAAGAACCCCCGACTGGAAGTCAGAAGGCTGCGGATGCCATCTTGACTCTCCACCTCGCTATCTGGACAAGCGGGGCAATTCTCAATATTTCTGAGCCTTGCATAATCTCAGCTAAATGAGGAAATTGGAATAATTATATTCGAGTCTCTGCCAGCTATACAATTTTATGACGCCATCTCCTCTAATACACATAGAAGACTTACAGTACATAGGATAATTAAGTACGTTTTCAGATGCTCACTTCCACAATTTATATCCATATGATCCTGGTAAATGGAAAAATGAAAACAAAAATGTGTTTAAAATTATGGGCTGTTTTTTGAAACTACTTCATTGGTTAAGACTTTGTGCTAGAAAATCTTTAAAAATCTTCTACTAAAGTTCAAAAATTATTCTAGTTTTGTTTTTGTTTCAGGTACGGAATGAGAACATAGCTCTTGTTCAAAAGGTATGAGGTAACAGCTTAGCCCCTTTACTTATTCGTTCACTCTTGTTTTATTAATGTTGCTGTTAACAGCTACTCTGTTTTGTTTTAAGTATTCTATGTGCCAAGCATTATGTAAGCGTTTCACAGTGTTCATGTCAGTTGGTTCTCAAAACAATGTAGCTTTAACTATATTTTACAAATGAGGAATCTGGGTTTTAAAAGTTTTAAGTGACAGAGCTGGAATTCAATCCCAGATCGGACCCTATAGCCTTCCCTCTTAGTTACAAGCCTTCTCTTCCTTTTAAGGTCACATAAAGTTATTGCTAAAAATTACATGGACATCATAGGCAAGGTTATACATATACATATCAAAAAATTGCTTTTGTTTTCCTACTCACTTTCCCACAGAGCAAAAATCTCATAGAAATGAACATCTATCTCCTTAAAAATAGGCATGAACCGTACTCATAATTCATTACAATATTGGCACTATTGGTTGAGACTATGTAGACATTGTTTTCACAAAGAAAAGAAAATGTGTGGAGATCACACACACAGAGGCCGTGACCTAAGCCTTACATGTATTCTAACTTTGCCTATGCATTTACGAAAAGATATTTTAGAAATGTTTTCACTCATTTTGGTCTTGTTTCTTAGTGTCAAACACATCTTTAGTCACAGTTGACTTTATTTTCCCCCTACTTTCTCCCCTAAGGAAATGATACTGTCTGAAATGCTGGGTTATCTCTTGGTTCACACTTGTTCTCAGGGAAGAGGCACTTAGTAATTCTCACACTGAGATGCTTTTTCAGGCAGAATGCTACCAGCAGCATGTAATCACAGGTTTCTGATTTTTCCTCTGTTACAGAATGACAAAAAATGCTAGCCACAGTTGGTTTCTAGTTTCTCAATATATCAAACTCTTGGATCCATTGATTTTCTTCCCTTGCATTCTTTTTCTCTAGCAGCATATTGACAGCCTCAGTATTATTGCTCTACTCGGTAGAAATTACAAGGGTCTCACGCTGATGCTATGTTCCAATAACTGGATATCTGATAATAACAATAACAGCTGTTTTGGCTGTTGCCCTGTTGCAATTGCCGTGGCTGATTTCTTGTGCCCTTGCAGACTGGATGCTTTTGCTAATTCTGCTGGTTTCATTTCTACTTTTAGATTCTGGATCCCTTTAAAGAACAAAACGGGTTCTTTCCTAATGCAGCAAACTATTGTAAAAGTGAAAGAGTGAAAGAGTACTTTGCTTCTTCATGGCTATTTATTATTGGAGAATTTTCCTCTTGAAGGACATGTCCATATCTTTAGACACTGAATTATATTATTCTTATAGAGTGTTATTATACGTCTTATTTTCTAGTTCAAAACTAGACCAAATACTAGGAAGGTATGAAGGAATTTCCTAGTAATAATACTTTCTTTGTTGTTGTTACTGGGAGGCTTTCTTCATTTTCTTATCCTTCCTCACATTTAACCGACTTCTTCCATACTAATCTAATTGTGTGATGGGCCCCCTAAAGATGTCCACATATTAATCCCCAGAACCTGTGTATTTATTACCTTACATTCCATGGAAGGTGGAATTAAGTTAAGGATACTGAGATGGGAACAGTAGCCTGGATTACCCAGGTGAGCCAATGTAATTACAAGAGCACTTATAAGATGGAGGCAGGAAAGTCAGAGAAGAGACAGGATGAGGAAGCAGAGATTGGAGTAATGTGCTTTGAATAATGTGAGGAAGGGGCCACAAGCCAAGGAATGTACGTCTCCTCTAGAAGCTGGAAAAGGCAAGGAAATAGATTCCCCTACAGAACCTCCAAAAGGAACCAGCTCTGCTGACGCCTGTCTTTTAGCCCAGTGAGACTGAATTTGAACTTCTGACCTCCCAAACTGTAGGATAATAAATTAGTGTTGTTTTAAGCTACTAAGTTTGTGGTAATTTGTTAGAGTAGCAACAGAAAACTGACACCAACCTACGGTGATAAATTGAGTGTTTGGAGATATTCATTAATAAGGAAAAAATTTTACATTCTTCTAAATGAACATATATTAAAGAATATTCAATTCCCTTTAGCATTAATTTACTAAGTCCCTATGGAGTAATATTTCACTGTTAATTGGTGGATGTGGTAGCTCTTTGATATGCCTTCCTTCAGGGCTGTTTGCATCATGTGCTTGTTTCTTTTCTTGGTTGAGTAGATGTGCTGAATCTTCACTTTTCTGTTCAATTGAGGATGACTTGTGGAACTAACCAAGTTGTTTTCTGCTTATACCTTGGCTGATACCACCACACCCACCCCCGCCCATCCTCACCCCTGCCTGTGCTAACAAGTGAAAGTGAGTTTGCTGGAATGGAGCTTGATTACTATATCTGAGTTTTAAGAAACAATACTATAAAATGTTTAAAAGTAAAAAATTCTAAAATTCTCTATTTCTCTTTTTGGTTGTTTTGGCTTTCTTTGAGAACTCTGATAATTTGCTTCTGTGTTTACCCTATAATTATTGATTAGATAAGGTTTTCAGTCCCACTCCGTACCCTACTTATAATGTTTTCCTTAGCACCTAACTCACCACAGGTCTCTCAATAGCTGAACCTGTTAGCTTCAATCTACAGGATTGATAAAAGGAGACATTGTTCTTCACATTTTCATTATTCATTTATTTATTCATTTATTAAGTCATTCAAAGAGATTTTTGTAAGTGCTTACCATATCCAAGATACAGTGCTGGACACTGGACATACAGTGATGAAAAGATACAGCCCTTGCTTTCAAAAAGTCTGCCTTCTAGATACTGTGCTTCTAGATATTGTGTGGAGAGTTGTATCGGATAAAGTAATACTAAATGGTTCTATAGTAATTGAAAAATACCTTTGGACAATTGGATGGGTCAAGGATATTCTTGTAAGTAGTGTGATTATTGGGGCAGTTTCTGTTATAAATAAATCATAGTAAAGAAACATTGAATTTGGGAGTTTGGAACTAGAAGACAACAACAGGAGGTGGTTTGGAAGCAAATTTCAACAGGGAAAGAAGCAAAGATAATGTTTCAGCCAATGGTGTAACTAGCTATTAGTGTGCTTAGGGCAGGTTCTAAGAATTGTGCCCCCTGACACCGTCCAAAAATTAGAAGAGCATATAGAAGGTATTTCCCACATCTACCACACAATTTCAGAGGGCAGTGAATAGCCTGTTAACAGTTTAGAAGAGAAGATAATGCAGACATTTATTTGAGGGAAGTGAAGTAAGTTTCCTGCTAAAGTCCCTATCATCTTGGATTATGATGTGAAAAGCAAGTCATTGCAATCAATGTCTGAAACACTCATTCAGAGAAGAAAAAGCAGTTAACACAACTGACTCTACAAAGAGCTAAAAAGGGATATCAGAATAGAAAATGGCATTTTATGGTGAGAATTCTCACCAAAATATTGAGTTTTCATTTTCCAAAAGCAAATAACAGAAATGTTGGTGCCATGAAACCAATACCAAGAGAATTGTAGATCTTCTGAGAGTTCATTTTGCTCCTTTCCTGTGGCTAGTGCATTCCCCACCTCCCGAGAGACCAGCTGTGTGTTCCCAATTCATCTTTTTAAGAGGACAGCCATGGAGGACTTCTGCCCTCATGAGTCATCTGAGATTTCAGGACAGAGGGCTCTCAATGTCACAGGCTCTACATTCTCTTGCTAGACCTCAAGTAGAGTTCATGGATCCCAAGCCTTTGAGAATAGCTATGGGAAATCTCAGGCCATCCTTATTGGGATCAATGGAAAATATTTCTTCATTAAGATCTCCTGGAATCCAAAACATCATGTATGCTTTTGAAGGAAAGAGAAGACATTATTAAGGGGTGATTTCTTTGTGACTCTAGGTCAAATATACATAGGAGAGGGATGTTGAAAACTATATTGAGAAAAGATAGATAAGAGTTTAAGTCACGGGTATAGCTACCTCCCTGGAGGCTGCTTGAATAGCCACAGAAACAGAGGAAGTTAGGGGTATGATAAATTTGTCTAATGGCTAGAGATGTGAATGGGAGAGCACTCTGAAAAATTTTGCTGAGGGATCTAAGAAATATATTTAGTCTTGTGCCACTGCAAATATTTTGCATAAGTTTTCTTACATTTGTTTCCTACTGAAAAAAAAAATCTGCCTTTTATTTTGGAAATGACTGAAAGTAATATTGAAAGTAACTCAAATAGAAGAAAATAAATTTAAAAATTTAAGATTAAAAATAAAAGTTATTTTTCACTCTATAAATACATACTGAGCATCTTCTATGTGTATGTATAATATTCTAATAATGATATATAAATGATGGACATTTCATATGCTAAAGTATATAATTCATAAAATTATCCTATTAGTATAATAATTAAGTTAACAAAAATTCAACTTAAAAATAAAAGAATTTTGTTTTATAGGCACAGTGAATACTTGTCATGAAATAGCACTAAGGAATTTGAACAATAAAGTGAATATTCAAAACAATTATAATGGATTATTATCCAGTCAGTCAGCAACTATATATTGAGTACCTACTATATGTCATAATTTCTATTCTTAGAGTGTGTTCCATAAGACAAATAATAGAAATTGTAATAAAGTATAGAGTATTCCAACATTATAATAGAGAAAATATAATATTATTATAGAGCAGGCACTGGGTTATTTGGGATATTTAGAAGATTAGGGCATGCATAGGAAGGTTAGCTTAGCCTTATAGTGAGGAAAACTCTCCCTGAGGATCAATTATCCCCATGCCTGACCAATTTAAAATAATTAAATATAATCTCAAAGGTAAGCTCAGTTCAGGAAAAGGCAAGTGCTCCTTGGTGCAATGAAACTATTTTCACAAGTGAATTCCAACCTACACCAAAACAAACAAACAATTATAACAGATCAGTAAAGCTACTGTACTATAGAGCTAAATATGTCACTTTTTTTCTAAATCTACTGTAACTTATTCATTATTATGATACCTTTAGCAAGTGGTAATTTTTTTTCAGTCTTCTCTTGAAACTCCGAATAAAGTGGACAGGTACCAACAGGGCTGATAGTTTCCCCTTTTATACCTTTCGTACTTAGTAAAATGGGATCTGATTTCAGTGACTAACTGATAGAATGCAATTTATCTTGCTACCAACTTCTTTTTTCGTCAAAAATACTGCCTTAAAGAAGAAAGAGTGAAGCTACATATGAGGTAAGCGAGTTATTTTTTTTTCACCCTTTGCAGAAGTACATATTACACAAGGGTATGGTGGTTCCCTCCCACACAAGAAAACCACTGAGAATGGTCTAGTAGGAGTCTCTTAGGATGCTTTCTATTCCCTGGAGGAGGCCTAGCTACCTAATTCCTATTCAGACACAAGGGGAGAAGAGATCCACTCTCCGATATGTGTCCCACTGAACTAGAAATCACAATACAGATCAGTGGAAGACTTGTGGCCACTTCGTGACCCTGAAATAGGCTCATTAGTGAACTCACCTACGGTACAGATTAACCCTGATTTAACCATTACATCTGTTTGTCAGAAGCTAAAGGGGATTCCCTCCTTGGGCTTAAGAGTGGATTCACCACCACGTAAAATGACAGTGATCTCGAAAGGGTGACACTAGGTATTGGGAAAACTGGCTAAGGGCAAACCTGTGCCACTTAGACCCTGGTTCCCTTTTTTTTAAAAAATTAGTTATTTATTTTTAATTGTGCTAAAATACCCATGACATGAAATTTACCATTTTACCAATTTTTTGGGTCTTTTTTTCCCTTTTTTAAAAAAAACTGAGGTATAGTTGATTTATAATATTATATGTTTCAGGTTTTCAACCTAGTGATTCCCAATTTTTAAAGGTTATACTCCATTTATAGTTATTATAAAATATTGGCCCTATTTCCTGTGCTGTACAATGTATCCTTACAGCTTATTTATTTTATACATAGTAGCTTGTACCACTTAATCATTTTACCCATCTTTAAATGTACACTTCAGTGGCAATAAACATACTCACATTGTTGTGCAGTCAAAAAAAAAAAAAGAGTGGATTTGCCTATAAACCTGATTATAGGATCTGACAGAATGGACTACACCTTCCTGTGACATCCTATCCCCTGTGCTTATTCTCATTTTTACCATAACAACACTCATACAGCTTGTTCTTACTGATTTTAATATAGCCTTCCTATAATAAAATGTAAGCCCCTCAAAGGATCTTATTCATTTTTCTATCCCCAGGACTATCATAGTTCTAAGCATAGAATAGGTGACTGATAATGTAAAAATTCATGTGTTTGCTGAATTAATTACTGTGAGAACTATTAGAAACACATAGTTGAACAAGAAGAGCCCCAGGTCTCAAAGAGCTTACAGCCTAATGAAGAAGGCAGATATGTAAACTAATGATAATTTAATTCACATAGAAGTAAACCCTAAATAAAGGTGCAAACAAATTGTTTAAGCCTGAAATGGAAGAGGTGATTAAATATCATTAGGGAGACTTCTGAGCAAAGCAAGTTTTGGAGTTTGGCGCAGTAAGATTGGGGTTTATTTCCACAGGCAGCTTATTTCCACAGAGATGAGAGGGGTACAATGAGGGAGAAGCTGTGAGTTATTTCTAAACTTTGGACTTTGATTATTTAAACAGCTTCACTGCTGGTAGCACGGTTTAAGGTTTTATCAGAAGTCATGTATTAGCCTGAACTCTTTTGTATGCACATGATAGAATCCCAGGCCAAATTAGGTTATGTAAAATGGGACATTTTAACAGATCATGTGACCAAACTGTGGGAGGAGGAGTGGTGTACCTGGGCCTTGTGGAAAACTGAAATAAGGGACTGTTCTCTCTCCCTCTACTTCTTTTCTCTTATTCTAGAATAGCTGCCTCGAAATGTTGAAAACCTGCCCAGCTGAGGCAAAATGAGTAGGATTGAGAGTTGCTCTCTGGTATCAAGTTTAGAAAATCATGAGGCACAAATGTTCACAGCAGCATTATCCATAAGAGTCAAAAAGTGGAAACAACCCAAATGTCCATCAACTGATGAATGGATTAGAAAAATGTGGTATAACATACAATGGAATATTACCCTGCAATATAAAGAATGAAGTACTGATACATACTATAACAGGGAATCATTATGTCAAGTTGAAGAACCCACTCGCCAAAGACCACATGCTGTTATCATTCTATTTATACGGAATGTCCAGAATAGGCAAGTCCTTAGGGACAAAAAGTAGATTAGTGATTGCCAAGGGGTTGGGGTTAGGGGCAGATGGAGAGTGAATGCTGAGTCCAGGGTTTTTTTTCAGGGTGATGTAAATTATTCTAAAATTAGATATTGGAAGTGATTGTGGGACTCTGTGAGTATACTAATAATGACTGGATTATACTCTTTAAAAGGGTGAATTTTATGGTATGTGAATTATATCTCAATAAAACTATTATAAAAAATTCATAAAGAAGGGCTTTAATTTAATTAAATTAATTCAAGACCTAAATTAATTCCAGAGCTAATCTTTGCAGTTAGGGAGAGGTATGGAACATGCTGATTCATCTTGCTGAGGTCAGGTGCTTGTCTTTGAGACCATCCACAATAGTTGGAGGAGGAGTTAGGATATGTTAAAAGAGGGTCACACAAATTCAGAGCACGTGGTTGGATTAGAGAAAACCATTTCCCAGGAAAAGGTAGACATTATTCCCAGAAGGAGGAAAGAAGGGATGTGGGTAGATTAAAAAATAAATGTCTACTATAAAAGATCAGCTTGAAAAACCCAGTGACTTTAGCAGTTGGCCCAGTTACTGCATGCTGTAGCATACATACACTTCTTAATGCTATGGCACTCACCTCTCAACTCCTGGGAGTATGGGCTAAGGCCAACGCACAACTGTGTTCTCTCCAGGAATTGTCCTTGGCAAAAAGAAGTTGCCTTGCTCAAGGTTACTCATCTTGCCTACAAGACAACCTGTATCCAGGAGTACAATAGCTCCAGTGGAAGTTCAGTGTGGAAGTGCAAGGGCTGGACTCCTTACCCAAGTGGGAAAACTTTGAAGGGTCATCTAGCATGAGAACTCCCCAAAGTATGGCCTGAGGTCTCTGTTGCAACTGCTTCTTTGTTCAGCTTCTTCTTTTGCCCAGGCGTACTTCCCTTCCCACTTGCATGTATTGTTCCTAAGACTATTTCTCAACAAACCTCCTGCATGTAAATATCAGAATGTATTCCCCAGAGAACCTGTGACAGTTGGTACCAGGAATGGCCCTAGGAAGCAGACCTAAAAGTAAAATTTGGAGCTGGATCTCACTCCAGGCCTGAGGACATCATCACTGGCACCGAGAGCTCCTGGCATGTGGTTTCAGTGTAATTGCTCATTTTTTTTTTTCAGTGGTGAACTGGGATGGGATGCCAGTGGAAAGGATGAATTGATGAGTACAATACCTCAGGCACATGAGAGGTTCGGGAAAAATAGTAATGATAAGGACTATGAAATCGGATAGCTGTAGAAAGAGCCATTGGTGCATTGAAAGAAGAAAACAAAGGCTGAGGGTGATTAATCACCAATATAAAACAAATTGTGAAAGACAGAGGGCCTCCTAGGCAGCATATAAAGAATAAAGAGATTCTCATCTGCTGTACCTGAAGGTCAAAGAAGGCTTAGGATCAGGGCCAACACTTAAATTTTATGAGTAGCAGAACTCCAGAGAAGTTTGAATTCTCAATCCCAACAAGTCTGCTATGCCAAGATCAGGGCTCTAATTGGGAATGAATGGACCCTGAAACTTGAGATGGTGATATCTGAGTCTCTGGGTTGATGCACCTAGAAAATTTTAACCTCTGGATTCCTCTGAACTCTCTGTGCTCAGAGAAGTACACCACTTCTCAAGATAAAGGCCAGCACTTCCTCCTTGCTTGACAATAATACACAAGCTTGTGCCTCAGAAGGTAAGATGCCTTCTCATGTTTCATCTCCACTCCTCTCTTGGCCACCATATTAATAAGCAGGGTCTAGCTACAACATAACCAGGTAAAGGAAGAGGTGGGCCCCCTAAAGGAAGAAAGGGTCTATAAGTCAAAGGAGCTGGAAGACCACCTAGCCAACATATACCAGCAAGATTCAGGACTGGATCCTAAAGGAGATGAATGAAGTCAAGTGAAACATAAAGCTGGATAATGGAGGGTGTTTCAATATGGGTTCATCTTCTTGTGATATAGTATTTAACATTCTGGAAAGCCTCGGGAGATGGAGATGGTGCTACTACACTGCTTAGTTGGAACTTTGAAGCTTGGAAAAATTGATGGCTCTTATTACATGAAGTAGAACTGCTATGGCAAATGGTAGAACAAGAGGCTTAAAAGTTCAGATAGGCTTGCTAGAGAGAATATATTACAGCAGACAGAAACTCAAGAGCGGACTATGTTTTATAGAGGGGCCCAGGGGACACTCTGTTTATCAGAGTGATAAAGAATGCGTTACTGAGGGGGGAACCAGAATTGTTAAGAAGCTTAGTAGCAGTTGTCCTCCAAAGGCCAGGGCTTTTACATAAGGAGGATCCCAGGAAGTAAAGGGGATGATAAAATCCCAAATTAGGGGCTTCCCTGGTGGCGCAGTCGTTGAGAATCTGCCTGCCAATGCAGGGGACACGGGTTTGAGCCCTGGTCTGGGAAGATCTCACATGCCGCGAAGCAACTAGGCCCGTGAGCCACAACTACTGAGCCTGCGCGTCTGGAGCCTGTGCTCTGCAACAAGAGAGGCCACAATAGTGAAAGGCCCACGCGCCGCGATGAAGAGTGGCCCCCGTTTGCCACAACTAGAGAAAGCCCTCGCACAGAAACAAAGACCCAACACAGCCAAAAATAAATAAATAAATAATTTTTTAAAAAATCCCAAAATAATCAATCCAATATTTTAACCACCAGAAACAAAATGGACACAATAAATGTAATTAGCAGCAAAACTGGCATGACAAATGGGGGAGCCTGACCTTCAGAGACCTATGGAGATGACTAATAGCACATAGAGCTCCTGGGACGAAAAAACTTGGCAGCCAACAAAGATACTGTTCAATCTATAGATTGCTCAAACTATATTGAAGAAAAATAGCTTTCAGACCTGAGCCATTTCACAGATTTGGAAACCACTGAATGAAAGAGATACCTAGAAGGAAGAACCCTGTATCATCAAATCAAGTTTTCATGGTAATGATTCCCCTAGTCCTTGTCCAAATTATCCTATAGCCATTTACGTAGGTATTGTGTGCTGGAGAAATTCTTGAGTGTTCTACTGAACTCACAGGCAATGCAGACCACCACTGATTTAAACATTACATGTGTTCATCAGAAGCTAAATGGGATTTCTTCCTTGGATATGAGAGTAGATTTTCCTCTAAATCTCAGAGGAGGGGGAACTGAAAATATTTGCCCAGGTGGATTTCAGAATTGCTATGAACGAATGACTGCTATGCTGTACACACACCACCACCATCCTTGAATAGAAGTATTAATTTAAATTAACCTGCTCCTATCTCATGATTGTATGTTTGCATTGGGGTTGGGGTGGGTGGAGGGAGCCGATAATTTTTTAGTTTACAGTGCTCTGTAATCAAGGTAAGGAACTTAAAAAGTTATCTGAGGGATGTCACACCAGGAGCCTCAGCCATACTTGGACTCAGTTTAGTTGATGATATTCTGAACATTAAGCCTAAGTTTCAAGCCTATGTCTGAGGCTGTCATGGAATGACATTGCGGATCTTAGGAAGGGCTGAATATATTTCTCATGTTAGGGGAATATGAATCATCAGAGGCCAGAGGGACACCTATGGTAGCTGTTATATTGGTGGCCCACTAATGCACCAGCCCTCCTGGTATACATGCCCTCATTTAGTTCTTTTCAACATTGACTCAGGGGTTGGCCATTTAACTATCTTTGACCAATGGAACATTAACAAACTAAATACAAGCAGAGGCTTAATAAAGGCTTGCATATTGGGGTTTGTACTGTAATGCTCTCCCTTAGAACCCTGAGCTACTACTTAAAGAGATCCAGCTACCCTGATAGATAGACCATGTGATAAAGAGAAATATCCAGCCAATCCCTAGTTATTCCATCCATCACAGCTAAGGAGTGAGACATGAGTAAAGAAGCCATTCTGGATATTCAAGCAACAGTAGTCACCATTTGGAACAGAAGAACCACCCACCTAAGCCCAGCTCAGATTGCAGAATAGTGAGAAATAACAAATTTTAAGCCACTAAGATTTGAGGTTGTTTGTTTATGCAGCAATAAATAATTCAAACACTTTTATAAAGATCTGTGGATAGTGCAGGCACAGAAAATAACATAGTTGGTTATTGACAGACTGGAGTCATTTAAGCATAGTACTTAATTCCCAGTCTAATTTAAAATATAGCATAGGCTTCCAGGGAACTGAGCTATAAAATGAGCAAATTCCCATGTATAAGAAGATCACAGCCATCATTTATTCAATGTCCTGAGTTAAAATTCCATTAAAAAGATGATAAAATTTGTATTGGCCAAGGAATTGGGATAAAAGAGGAGGAGTTAAACTGAATAAATAGGGTAAATATGATTATAGATAACAAGAAAATAGAATCATAGAAAAAGAAATAATTCACTTTCATATTCCAATTATTTAACCCACATAAGCATATACAATCATTAAAAAGTTAAAACATTTGATTTCCGGTAGAAACAATAAGAAATGAAAGTTTATACTATAAACTAAAGCAGTTGATGTTTTCAGACATTGAGGGTAGGGACTATGGTTGTGTTTCCATTTCTGTGGCCTTAGCACCTCCTGTAGTATCTAAAATAAAGTAGATATTCAATAAATATTTGTTGAATTAATAATTGAACATTGAGAAAGAGGCCCTGTTGGGCTTTCTGATGTGTGCTTGGGCAGAGAACTGGCCCCACCACCAAAAATCATCCTCATTACCACCTCACTACTACTTCAGTCAATAAAAGAGAGCTGAGAGAGATAGAGAACATAGCTGTTTTTCCTCCCCTTACTTTTTCCCATGGGGTGCATCTCCTACCAGAAATTAAGTGAAAACCCTGATCATTTTCATCCTCTACTAGGTCAAGGCAAATGTCTATCTCACCTCGGAAATTTGGCTCACCATTCAACCTGCAGAGGAACTTATGCTGCTAAGCTGTGCTGTAGATAAAGAGGCATCCGAATGACAGCAGCCACTATGGAGAGCAGTATGGAGGTTCCTTAAAAAACTAAAAATAGAACTTCCATACGAGCCAGCAATCCCACTACTGGACATATACCCTGAGAAAACCATAATTCAAAAAGACACATGCACCCCAATATTCATTGCAGCACTATTTACAATAGCCAGGTCATGGAAGCAACCTAAATGTCCATTGACAGATGCATGGATAAAGAAGATGTGGTATATATATGTATATATATATATATATACACACACATATACACACACACACAATGGAATATTATTCAGCCATAAAAAGGAACAAAATTGGGTCATTTGTAGAGATGTAGATGGACCTAGACACTGTCATACAGAGTGAAGTAAGGCAGAAAGAGAAAGACAAATGTTGTATATTAATGCGTATATGTGGAATCTAGAAAAATAGCACAGATGAACCAGTTTGAAAGGCAGAAATAGAGACACAGTTGTAGAGAACAAACATATGGAAACCAAGGGGGGAAAGGGGGAGGGGAGGGGATGAATTGGGAGATTGGGATTGACATATATACACAAATATGTATGAAATAGATAGCTAATGAGAACGTGCTGTATAGCACAGGGAACTCTACTTCACTTTGCTGTACCGTAGATACGAACACAACATTGTAAAACAACTATACCCCAATAAAAATAAATAAATAAATAAATAAATAAATAAATAATTTTTAAAAAAAAAAGTATGATGGCAGAGTGGAGAAGAGGTGGCAGGAAAGCATCCTGAACTCCCTATGTTTTTCATACAAATGTATCTAAAATTTTGCAGAAGTTGGGTGGTCACCATAGACCTGGGTAACCCTGAACCATCTTTCCAGTATTCCTCAGGAGAGATGCCCATGAAATGACAGACCCCAGTAATAAAAGTCTATGGGGTGGACCATCTGTGGCAGGAGCTAAGGGTGGGGGCCTGTGGAAGAATTCAAGCCAGAGCCAAATTTCCCTCATCAGGGAACAGTTTCCTTCAACCTCTAGAGAAATCTTCAGGTGAAAAACTTCTTAACTTAAAGTCATAAATACAACGACTAACCTGGAAAATGTGTAATAAAAATAATGAAATGCTTCCCCTATGTTTTCAGATATTTTGAAATCTCTGAATATCCTGTGTATATCTACATTGCTCCATATCCACTGCTATCCCGTGAGCACAAGCCTGGATTATTACGAAAGGCTTGTAACTGATCTTGCTGCTTCCATCCTGTCCTTTACAATTAATTCTCTACACATTAGCTAAACATAACCAATCCTGTTTCTCTTTTACTAAGCAAGCGAACAAATGAAAAACCACCAACGGCTTCCTATTATAGAGAAAGTAAAAGGTCCATAGACCTTCCAGGCCTTCAAGGACCTCTGTGATTTGAGTCCTGCCCATCACCAAAATTTAATCTTTCAACACTCTCTGTTTCCCTTTTAACACTCTGGCTACACTATCCTCCTTTCTATGCCTCAAACATGTCAAGCCTGTTATTCCTACGCTCTACACTGAAGTCTTTGCAAGCCTTCATTTTCTCATCAATTAAATTTCAACTCAAATGTCACTACAGAAGTTTCTTTTTTTCCATTATATTGTTGTTCCCACCCCTGTCACTCTCTGTAGTACCTCATGGGAAGTCGAATTGAACTGGTACCTTAATCGGACCCAATGGCACAGAAATACATTATAAAATAAATTTTAAAATATATAACCGTAAGGCAAGATGAAGTTCAGGTTATGCTAATAAGGTAGACCTTTAAGTGCTAAAATACCACCTACCTCCAACCTGAAATGGTATATAGGTGAGCCTGCAGTTCTACAATCCTTAAACCTATTCCCTTAGGGCCTCCAGAGCTCTTCAAACATGGGCACACCTCTTAGTAACAGGAGGGACATGAAGGAGACACATTCACTCACTACTTCATTTCATTTTTTTATGGCAACAATCAGTTATTTGTCTATCAATCTATTTACCTATGAATATGATTACTGTCTGTCTCCCATATCAAAGCATTAGCTCTATGAAGGCAGAGATTTTTTCTTTCTTTTTCAATCACTCCCTACCCAGTGCATAGAACTGCATCTAGCACAAATGTAGACTGATGAATTAATATATTAAAATTTGGGTTCAGAGAGAAAAACGAGGTTTTATTCTAAAACACACAGTAGCCCAGAAGTCCAGAATAAATCCATGGGTATCTTGAGCAAAGTGTCAGATAATAATTAAGTGCCCTTGATTTTGCTTCCTTCAGATAACTCCTGAGGAAGAGTGATAAAGCAGGCAGTACAGAATCAGGCATTCTCCATCCACTGACTAGCACAGTGTTCAATAGTAACAATCCCACCATCATTTCCAAAACCTGAGATCATCACACCATTAATCCCTAAAACTACTTTAATATTTAATTTGGACCCATATCAGAATACCTTTTTTTTATTCTAGTGGAAATGTTAGATGAAAGTTGGCTCTTGCTTATTGAGAAAATTCATCCATATTTCCAATTTTTGCAAATGTTTTCCTAACTTGCTAGCAAGTTACTTGCTTTGAGACATGTTTCACTAGAAGTTTTGAAATGCAATAGTTTGTGTAGCTTAAATGGCATTGGATTGACAATTAAGAGATCTGGGAGGGATTTTTATTTTGCTATTTACAATAAGTTTGGTATTGGCCTTTGGAATCATTTTACTTTAGCCTGAATTTCACCTTCTGCAAAATGAGATGCTTGGACCAGGAGTCTTCTATGTTTCCTTTATGCTCTTAAAGAGTGAAATGTAGGTCAGACATCCAATTTGAAATTGATGATGAAAAGTTAACAGTTTCCCCTTCTCCAGTTAGATATCAACCAATGCATCAAAGAAAGTAAGAAACAGGCAAAGCCCAGCTTCAAATAAATTATGTGTCAGCAAAACCCAAAACCACAAATAAGCTGTGGAGAAAAAAGTAGAGGTAGGGTATTTACAGCAGTTGGTCACCAAGAAAACCATAAGATGATATTTTTATGGTAAAAAGAGCACACTGAATATAAACTACTCTTGTTTGCAACTGTTGGGCATAGGAGAAAAGGCTGGCAAGAAAATTTTCCCTGACATGAATATGTCATATATTTGAGAAGCAGAGAACACAGGGTCAAACAAAGAATTAGTTAGAAAGCCCCACTGAGAAGAAACAGTCTGTCCACAGGGTAAATAGGAGAAGGGGCAGATAAGACTTTTGCACTATAAAAAGATCTGCCAAAATATCTCCTGTGTATTGGATTGGGAGAAATAAAGACTACTTTTGTATCATATGTAAAGTAATCATTAATCCAGATCAAATCACAGGTCCCTTCCCAGGTGAAATTCCTCAAATATATGAACAAGAAAAATCACCTCACATAAGGATGCATACATACAAAAATAATGAGTAAAACAGGAGAAAAGGAATAGAAAGCAAGACAGATAATGAAAACTCACCAGAAAAATATTGCCAAGAAACAATGAAAATTGAAACAAAATATCTTGGAATTAATATTCCAGAATCTTAATGTAGTAATCCTCTTGTTAATTAGGAATATAAAACATGGACACAAGACTTCAGAAAAGATATTAAGATATGAGGAAAAGATATAACATAGATTATCCATGTTAAGGAAAGAAGTAAAAGGAAAAAATTAAATCATAATTGAAATAAAAGTAAAACTGGAAGCAATATAAAAAATAAAAGCTGCTGAAAATATGTAAGGTACATAGAGAACAGGAATAAGTAAAACAAACTGAAAAGAATGGAAATGAAGAGTTAGAATACAGAAGGAAAACTTTAGTTAGGAAAGCCAGAAGAAAAATAGTCAATATAGGCATAATTAGAGTCCCAAAGTAAATGAACAAATAAATATTTAAAGATTCCATTGAAGAAAAATTTCCAGATATCAAAGAAGTATTGGAACTACATGTTGAAATGGCATACCATATCTGAGAATAATCAAAACTAGATATATTGTAGTTGTATACATGTTCCTGCAAATGGGATTATTTTGTTCTTTTCTATGGCTGAGTAGTATTCCATTGTGTATATGTGTATATATATATATAACATCTTCTTTATCCATTCATCTGTCAATAGACATTTAGGTTGTTTCCATGTCTTGGCTATTGTGAATAGTGCTGATATGAATATAAGGGTGTGTGTGTCTTTTTGGATTACAGTGTAGTCTGGATACATGCCCAGGAGTGGGATTGCTGGATCATATAGAAGTTCTGTTTTTCGTTTTCTGAGGAACCTCCATACTGTTTTCCACAGTGGCTGCACCAACTTACATTCCCACCAACAGTGTAGAAGTGTTCCCTTTTCTCCACATCCTCTCCAGCATTTGTTATTTGTAGAGTTTTTGATTATGGCCATTCTGATCAGCGTGAGGTGGTACCTCATTGTAGTTGTGATTTGCATTTCTCTAATAATTAGTGATGTTGAACATCTTTTCATGTGCCTATTGGCCATTTGCATTTCTTCTCTGGAGGAATGTCTATTTAGGTCTTCTGCACATTTTTCGATTGGGTTGTTTGCTTTTTTGTTGTTGAGTTCTATGAGCTGTTTGTGTATTTTGGAAATTAAGCCCTTGTCGGTCACATCATTTGCAAGTATTTTCTCCCATTCTGTAGGTTGTCTTTTCTTTTTTTTTTTTTAATGGTTTCCTTTGCTGTGCAAAAGCTTGTAAGTTTGATTAGGTCTCATTTGTTTATTATCATACTAAGGTCCCATTTGTTTATTATTGTACTAGGTATCATACATAGGTCTCATTTGTTTGTTATCATACTAAGTGAAGTAAGCCAGAAAGAAAAGACAAATACCATATGATATCACTTACATGCGGAATCTAAAATGTGACACAAATGAACCTATCTACAAAACAGAAACAGACTCATGGACATAGAGAACAGACTTGTGGTTGCCAAGGGAGAGGGGTTGGAGGAGCAGATGTAAGCTATTATATATGGGATGGATAAACAGCAAGGTCCACTGTATAGCACAGAGAACTACATTCAGTATCCTATGATAAACCATAATGGAAAAGAACATTAAAAAATAATGTATATACATGTATAACTGAATCACTTTGCTGTACAGCAGAAATTAACACATTGTAAATCAACTCTACTTAAATTAAAAAAAACACTAGATATATTGGAATAAAGTTTCTAAATTTCAAAGATAGGAAGTGTTCCTTTAAAGTTTAATACATGTAAAAGGGGAGGTGGAAATATCAGGCTGCCTTCACATTTTTCCTCAGCAATATTAAACACAAGAAAACAAGGGGGTTATATATTTGATTTTCACCCAAGAATGTCATACACAGCCAAACTGTCCTTTAATATAAATGCAATAAACAAATATTTTTCAAAATAAAAGCACTTACTTCTGGCAGCCAGATTTTGCCAACAGATCAGAAAAAGTCCACAGGCAAGGAGTAGCACGTTTGTTCTTGGCATGTATGTACATGCAATTATTTCCTAATTTATAGTACCTGGAAGTCAAATAATATCACTTAATGTTGATTTTAAAAATGTAAATATAGTAATACAAAGGTAGCTAAAACCAAAAATAATATAGTAAACTCAATTTGTTAGATTGCGAGAGGGTTAAGAAGGGAGGACATGCAAATGTTATCATTGTTACTAATACAGAAGTAATGCAATCTAAATATGCAGTGCATAAAAGTAATATATAAACTTATAGATACAATAAAAAATCTTTTTTTCAGAGGAAACAATGCAAATCACGACAGAGTGAAAGATTTTTAAAAAGCAAAGTTATATAAGCAGAAAGCATAGTATAAAATAATATGCCAAATTAAACTCAAATTTCTCTAAAATATCAATGAAAGTAAGTGGCCTAACTTCTTTAAAGTAAAATATTGTAATACAATGAAAAATAAAATTGTGAGCTATATACAAGAAGCAATGAAAAAAATCTGATTTGGAAAGATTAAAAATAAAATACTGGGCAAAGTAAAAGGACAAACAAAATGAAAGTAAGGATCATAACAATGTTGAATTCAAGCCAGAAAACAGTCAATGAGACAGACAGAGAAACAGACAGAGACAGAGAGAGAGAGAGATGGGGTCGGGAGGTGGCAGGTTAGTAATTTGAAAACAGAGAATACACTTTCTTTTCAAGTTCCATGAAAACACTCATTAAAATTCGTATCTTAGACTGAAAAAGAAGCCTCAACAAATTCCAAAATGTAAATAATGTATTCATTATCTGGGATATAATAAAATTGGAAATTATTAACAAAACCAGAAATCTAAAACAGTCTAGCATCTAGAGGTTTTGAAACAATACAATTTTTCTTATCTTGGTTTAAATAAGAAACCCAAAGGGAAATTCCAGAACATTCAGGAAGGTTGTGGGGGAGGTGAGGGGGTGGTGCAAACCAGAAACCACAACCTGTGGAATACAGCTAAAGTGAAGCTGAGAAGAAGAGGCGCAGTCTTAAAAAAAAAATACAAGAAAGAACGCAAATAGATGAAGAGAGCTTTCAAGGTAATGAGTCAAAAAAAGAGCAAGAAAATGAACCTCAAAAAGCAGAAGTGATGAAGTTTAAAATTAAAGTAAAAATTACTGAGGTAGGAATACCACCTCTGGCCATGTCATAGTAGCTGAATCAGACTAACCCCTACACCCCTACTAATTACAACTGCAAATCTAAATAAGTACTTTAAACGCTGTTTTTTGTTTGTTTGGTTGGTTGGTTTTGTTTTTTTTCAGGACATTGGAGAATAAGACAATATGTACATGAGGAACCAAATCCTTAGGAGAATAGAATAGCAGGAGAGCAGTAAGCTCTATATTAGATGCCACACACCCCTTTGGGGACTTGCTTTTTTTCACCATACAGTATAGGTACAGAAGAGCAGGAAGTAAGTTAGAGCTTGCAACCATCTCACTGGGCCTGGGAAACAGAATTCAAAGTTCAAGATTATCAAGTTTACTAAGACTGATGGCTAAAATTTCAGAAAAATGAAGTCACAGAAAAACGAATCCAACAGACAGATCACAGATCACAGTTTTTCCTAGATACATTTACAAATTCCTAAACTGAATGCACAGAACTTTATGTTCAGAAACCAAGCAGAAAGTGGCTGCTAAGTGGCAAAACTTTAAGCAGGAATTCTCATGGTCTCCAAGTACTGAGGAGATAAAAATTAGAGTTCTGGGTCTGCAGGAGAAAAGAAGCCATGAGAAACACCTCAGGCTTTACACTGAGAATCCAGAAAAGCTATTTCTTTTAACTAAATTCAGCTTGGAAATAGCCTTAACTAGTTCAAGGTACACTGACCTTACTCAGTTTGACTACTAAAAAAAAAAAAAAACAAAAAAACCCTAAATTCTACCCATTGGAAGATAGTGTCAACCAGAACCTCTACAAGTTTTTGTAAGCAATATCCAGTATTTAATAAAGTTTAACAGTCTTATCAAGAAATAGGAACAAATGTCCAAAACCAAGAGAAAACATACACATGCAAGGCAATAGGAAAACATGCTAGGTTAATCTCGTTTTTTGAGTTATAGACTTGGACCTTTAAGTACCTATAATTAATATGTTTAAAAAATTAATCAATAAAAATTTTCCTCAGAATAACTGCATCTCTGTAAAAAATAAATAAAATAAAAATCTTAAAGCTGAAAAATGTTAAACCTCAAAGCTCAAAAATTATCTGAAATTCATAATTAAATAGATTTAACTGCAGATTAAGGTTTCAGCAAATAGAAAGAAAATAGGTTTATATAAAACTGATTGAAAAATAGACAGAAAAAAGGGGCGGTGGAGACATAGTGATGATAAAACTTCCTAAAAGCCAATGGAGTCCCAGGAGATGACAAAAGAGAGGAAAGAAAAGATATAATATTTGAGAAGATAATGATGGTTGAGAATTTTCCAAAACAAATGAAAGATATCAAACCACAAATTCAAGAACTTCTATAAAACCAATCATGAAAAACAAAGAAAAAAATTACTCAAAGCCACATCATGGGAAAAATTGCACACACACACACAAAACCTTTACGCTGAGCATACCATTTGTCCACAACTCCCAATTTCAGTAATTTATGCTTAGAAAATAGAAGTATCTACAGTATTTTTACACATTTCAATGCATTTTTATACTTCTGGAAAAATCTAAATGCTACAAATAGATGAATATTTATTGACATAGTAAGATGTTTGTGATTGCTAAGGAAAAAGGAAAAAAGCAAACTAGAAAGAGTTTGAAACTGTACATGCTATATGATATAATATGAAATTACATATGCAATATGACAAAAAGTGTAATAGAAAAAAAGACACACACCAAAACTTCTAACACTGTTTATGAGACATTCAGAGTTTTCTCTTCTTCTCTGAGTTTCAGTATTTTCCAAATTTTCTGATTTGAACACATATTACTTCAGTAGTTAAGGGTAAATGTTATTTTGATTGAATAATTTAAATATAGATTAAGATCCACTCAAAGAAAGAAATGGCACAAATTTTAAACATAAGGGTATTTTTTAAAAAGACAATTTTTCCCTATGAAACATCAGAAGGCTAACTCACTCTCTGATCATATAGAAAAATAAACAAATAAAAAAGGAAATACATGTGAAAAAAAAGTCTTTATTTTGTTTAATGTCATTTAGGGCTTCTTCAACAACCCAAAAAGTAATTTACCAACTGCTCCACTATGACTGAAAATAATGAAGGAAACTATTGCTCTTGTAGTTGATTTGAATCTAAGAAATGTCTGAATAACTAATTGAATGCTTCCATTTTCGATTTGATGTTTGGTGTTGTAGAGACAGTGTTAAAAGAAGAGCTTACTCATTGGAAATGTCTCAATCAAAATAAGGCTTCCTCTTAATTTTGTAGTGGAAATGCAAGATGTTTACTGTATAACACTTTCTGAAAAGCCTCTGTTCAATAATCTTTCAATAAGTAATTACAATGATTACGGAGAGTGTCTGGAGAAAGCAAGATAAGACCACATTTTGAAAATAATAGTCTACAAGTAGGTTATTACAGTCCAGAATCATGCAGAAGTGAAATAAGCTAGGAAGTCGATCCATCTACTAGGATATTATTTGAGGGTATGATCACAGAATTAAGGTAAGAATTGTACTGTTGAATTGGAGGATAAATTCATAATAAGAAACAGTAAAATTGGCTTAAGACTGAATCACTGGACTATTCATAATGGCACTTTAAGTGCCCACGGATTAAATCAGTTAGTACAAGTACTGAATATCTGGACAAAAGATATAAGGAAAAACATAATGGAATCTTCCAATATCTTAGAAAATGACTTAAGAATAAAACACTTTTATGAAGAACATATGTAGACTTCAGGAGAATAGATCTTTACATTTTCTAGAAGGCAAGAGATTATCAATGGAAAGTAATTTTGCAGTTTTTGTCATCTGATATGTGTAAAATGTCACCAACATTATTTAATTTATCATGTTATCTTTTAATAAATACAAATATTTTAATATTCTGCAAGTTTTCATATGTGACATCTAATCCCTTACTGTTGATTTTCCCCCCATAAATTGTTGTATTTCCCAACTATGTGTTTTGCTACCATGGGGTATTATCAGGAATCTAGTACTTCCTGGTAGGGTGGAAATGACTACAATTTCAACTGGCATCATTTGGCATCCAGAGTCACAGTTTCATTTGTTAAAACTAGACAGTTCTTTTATCTGTGATAACTCTTACTTTCAACCCTCCTTTTTCTCACTAAAACTTTTGCTAGGATTTCTCCAAAAATGTAATTTTTAAGAGCAAACAGATAGTGAGTAAGGGCAAAGGGAGCATCTAAGAAAGGAAACTGGCAGGAAAGAGCCAGAAGCTCAATGGTCAAAACAGAAGCAAAGGTCCAGAATTTGGGCAAACACAGACACAGTGCTATGCTCAGAGGAGTAGAGAAAGTCAGAAGCATCCATGTAGTCAATAACTATGAGGACCCAACAGGCAAGGGGGAAGCAAGGGGGAAAGTCGAGTTGTAGACAGACAGGAAGCAGGAATCAAAAAGAACAGTAAACCCATGCTGAGGGCACCAGATATCAGAATGAAGGCACCAAGTCAGGGCAGACAAAGAAACCCATGGTGATAAGACCTCAGTGAAGGTAACGTACTTTCTGTGAGGAGTTAACCACCCAGATTTTACAGATAAAAACAGGTAAGTAGCTACACATGGCTGGAAAAGACAATGAAATGGTAAGAAAAAGAAAATCCTGAAAAAAATGGATGGATTTGGGTTTCACCTCATTTATCCGCTCCCGGACAGAGGTCAACAAAGAAGAGAGAGGAAGTTAATGCCAGGGCTCATAAGAATCCAGAAATCTAACAGTTTCAAAATGATTAGAATTATATAGACTACATTTGCCTGGGTTTTCTAACATCTTATCAGTTTTTATACATCTTATTTGATATCTAAGCTACCTGAAAATGTTATCTGAAAAGATAACTCTTAGTGAAGGCATGAGGAATAGGAAATTTCACTTTCAGCATAATTAGAAGCAATGAAAGTTGAGGAAAAATTAATTTTTATGGGAGAAACACACCATTTTTTAAATCAAAGCATTTTTAAAATGAAGTATTTCATTACATCTGAACTGAAAAGTTTATTGAAATTGTTACTTTTTCTAATTAAAAAACAGACAAAATATTCTTTACAAAGTAAAGAATATGCAAGTTCATCCAATAATCCTTCTTGGCAATCAAGGTTCTGATGAATCAAATAAAATCTAATTATTTGTTAAACACTGCAGAAAAATAATTTTAAAATTCAACTACTTGCACAGAAAGTTACCAAGTCTTTTGTTTATTAGCAGCTTATTCTCAGTAGTTATTATTCTACTTCTTATTATCAGTCTGGAGAAAAGCATGTAAATACATTAAATCTTCATTAGTGGCAAAATGGATTACTATCTACTTTGGGACCCTTTGTGTTATGAATTATCATAATATACCATGAAATTATGGATAACAGATTATAGAGCCAGAACAATCAAAGACAATTGAAACAGACCTTGAATACAGTGTGTTTAATTTGCATGTATGTCAATACTAAGTTTTATTTTAGTATCTGCCAAAGTCAACTAGTTTTATACCTTTGGAGCTAGGGCTTCATCTAGAAGTATGAGTTAACACTTTTAACCAATGACAGTTTAGAGGAAATCTTAGGTTAAGAACATTAAGAAGGAAAACCAAAAGCAATTCTGAACACAATTTCCCCAAACAATTAATGTGTGTTTGTTGTGTTCATTCCCATATTAAATCTTAGGTATATACAATATGGCTTCACCCACTGCAAGTTAAAATTTTACAACACCTGTTGTCCCTAATGCCAAGACTCATTAACTCTCTATCTCAGATGGCTTCAAAGGCAAATTCTATCAAACATTTAGAGAAGAGTTAACACCTTTCCTTCTGAAACTATTCCAAAACATGGCAGAGGAAGGAACACTCCCAAACTCATTCTATGAGGCCACCATCACCATGATACCAAAACCAGACAAAGATACCACAAACAAAGAAAATTACAGGTCAATATCACTCATGAACATAGACACAAAAATCTTCAACAAAACACTAGCAAACCAAATCTAACAATACATTAAAAGGATCATACACCGTGATGAAGTGGGACTTATTCCAGGGATGCAAGGATTTTTCAATATCTGCAAATCAATCAGTGTGATACACCACATCAACAAATTGAAGAATAAAAACCAAATGATCATCTCCATAGATGCAGAAAAAGCTTTTGACAAAATTCAATACCGATTTCTGATAAAAACTCTCCAGAAAGTGGGCATAGAGGGAACATACCTCAACATAATAAAGGCCATATATGACAAGCCTACAGCTAACATCATACTCAATGGTGAAAAGCTGAAAGCATTTCCTGTAAGATCAGGAAAAAGACAAGGATGCCCACTCTCACCACTTTTATTCAACATAATTTTGGAAGTCCTCGCCACAGCAATCAGAGAAGAAAAAGAAATAAAGGTAATCCAAATTGGAAAAGAAGAAGGAAAACTGTCACTGTTTAGAGATGACATGATGGTACTGGCACAAAAACAGAAACACACATCAATGGAACAGGACAGAAAACCCAGAAATAAACCCACACACCTATGGTCAATTGATCTGTGACAAAGGAGGCAAGAATGTGCAATGGAGAAAAGACAGTCTCTTCAATAAATGGTGCTGGAAAAACTGGACAGCTACATGTAAAAAAATGAAATTAGAACATTCTTTAACACTATACACAAGAATAAACTCAAAACGGATTAAAGACCTAAATGTAAGACTGGATACTATAAAAGTTTACTATATAGGCAGAACACTCTTTGACATAAATCGCAGTAATATCTTTTTCAATCCATCTCCTAGAGTAATGGAAATAAAACAAAAATAAACAAATTGGACCTAATAAACACAAAAGCTTTTGCACAGCAAAGGAAACCATAAACAAAACAAAAAGACAACGCACACAATGAGAGAAAATATTTGCCAACGATGCGACTGACAAGGGATTAGTCTTCAAAATTTACAAACAGCTCATGTGGCTCAATATCAAAAAAACAAACCCAATCAAAAAATGGGTAGATCTAAGTAGACATTTCTCCAAAGAAGACATACAGATGGCCAAGAGGCACCTGAAAATATGCTCAACATCGCTAATTCTTAGAGAAATGCAAATCAGCACTACAGTGAGTTATCATCTCACACCAGTCCGAATGTCCATCATCAAAAAATCTACAAACAATAAATGCTGGAGAGGGTTTGGAGAAAAGGTTACCCTCCTACCCTCTTGGTGGGAATGTAAATTGGTACAGCCACTAAGGAGAACAGTATGGAGGTTCCTTAAAAAACTAAAAATAGAGCTACCATATGATCCAGCAATCCCACTCCTTGGCATATATCTAGACAAAACTCTAATCCAAAAAGATACCTGCCCCACTGTGTTCATTGCAGCACTGTTTACAATAGCCAAGACACAGATGCAACCTAAATGTCCATCAACAGATGAATGGATAAAGAAGATGTGGTACATATATACAATGGAATATCACTCAGCCATTAAAAAGAATGAAATAATGCCATCTGCAGCAACATGGATGGACCTGGGGATCATCATACTAAGTGAAGTAAGTCAGAGAAAGACAAATATCACATGCTATTGCCTTTATGTGGAATCTTAAAAAATGATACAAATAAACTTATTTACAAAACAGAAATAGACTCACAGTCTTAGACAACAAACTAATGGTTACTGGGGGGGGAAGGGGGAGGGGGAGGGATAGATTGGGAATTTGCAATTGACATGTACACACTGCTATATTTAGAATAGATATACAACAAGGACCTACTGTATAGCACAGGGAACTGTGCTCAATACTCTGTAATAACCTAAATGGGAAAAGAATTTGAAAAAGAATAGATACATGTATATGTATAACTGAATCACTTTGCTGTACACCTGAAACTAACACAACATTGTAAATCAACTATACTCCAATATAAATTAAAATATAAAAAAAAAACCTCTCTATTTCAACCATTTCACCTCTCAAGTGAGCAAGCCTAGTCATTTAAGATAAGAAATGGTAGCAATGCACTGTCATTTAGGGACAGTGTCTTTGGGCTCAGCCATCCTAGTCTTGAATGACAGCTCTACTATGTTTATAAATGTGTTTTCTTAGACACATTATAGAAACTCTCTAAAGTTCCATTTCTTTTTTTTTAATTGAAGTGTAGTTGATTTACAGTATCATGTTAGTTTCAGGTGTACAGCACAGTGATTCAGATTCTTTTCCCTTGTAGGTTATTACAAAATATTGAGTATAGTTCCCTGTGCTGTACAGTAGGTCCTTGTTGGTTATCTATTTAATATATAGTAGTGTGTATATGTTAATCCCAACCTCCTAATTTAAAATAAAGTTCCATTTCTCATCCACAAAATAGTTATAATAATATAGTAGGTATTTTATAAAATTGTAGGAATAAAATGAGTTAAGGCAACCTTACATTTAAATCAGTTAGCATTAGTGCCTGTTTCAAGTAACTATACAGTTTAACTATTATTTATTGTTTATGATTTATATTTTAAAATTTATTATTATTATTTATGAAAAGTCAGAATTCAGTTTAATCAAAAGGATGATGGAATGCTGGGTAATTTTTTCCTACGTCTGAATCTATATCTATAGAAATCATCACAACTTTCTAATAGCTAGAGTGCCCTTACTTTCCAAACTTGAAGGTTAAAGCTTCATGAGCTGGCCTTTGTGTTTTCATCCCGCCAGCACTTTTAAGTCTGAGACTATTCCTTTTATATTCCTATCAGATTAAAAAATCTTTTAAAGCTTGCAGTTCATTTTCTTTATGGAATCTTTCAAAGAATAGAAGTTTCTTGTTTTGCATTGTTATCTTTTGTTTGTTTTGTTTGTTTTTTCGAAGTATAGATCACCAAAAATTTTTGTAATAGAAAACTCTAACAGATAAATGATTTTCAAAGATCTTGAATCTATAATCAAACTATACATAAGAAATCAAACTCTGGTGGATTTATGGAAAAGTTTTATTAAAATTTAAAGGAAGTCATTCTCCATTCTAGTGCAGTGAACCTGAAAGTTTCATTTCCATCTATTTTTAAAATGTACTTAAAGTAAAAGCAGATTGTATGGAGAATTCCCATATATTCCTCCCACAAAATATATAGCTTTCCCTAATATTAACAGTTTGCGTTAGTGTGGCACATTTGTTACAACTAATAAACAAATTTTGATGTGCTATCACTACTAAAGTCCATAATTTACATTAAGGATCACTTTCTGTGCTGTACAGTTTTATGGGTTTTAAAAAATGCATAGTGTTTTGTATCTGCCATTATAGTGTCATACAGAACAGTTTCCCCATCCTAAAAATCCTTTATGCTTCTTTACCTGTTCATCCTTAGTCTACTCTCCCCTACTCATGAAACACCTAGCAACCACTGATCTTTTTACTGTCTTTATAGTTCTGCCATTTCCAGAATATCATATACTTGCAATAATTCAGTATGTAGCCTTTCAGATTGGCTTTTTTCACTTAGCAATACGCATTTAAAGTTCCTCCATGTCTTTTCATGGCTTGATAACTCATTTCCTTTTATCACTAAATAATATTCCCTTGCATGTATGTACCACAGTTTGTTTAACCATTCATCTATTAAAGTACATCTTGGTTGCTTCCAGGTTTTGGTGCTTATAAATAAAGCAGCTATAAGTATTGGTGAGCAGTTTCTTATGTAGATATAAATGTTCAACTCAATTGGGTAAATAGCATCATGACTGATGAATCATGTGGTAAAACTGCTAAGCTTCGTAAGAAACTGTAGGAAATAGAATTATGGGTTGACAGTTTCTTTCAGAGCTTGAATGATATCATTATGTTTCTGGCTTGCATGGTTTCTGATGTGAAGTCTGTGGTCATCATTTTCTTTGAGTTTCTGTATGTAATATACCATTTTTTCCTGGATGCTTTAAATATTTTCTTTTATCACTAAAAGATAAAGTGAATTTGATTATAATTTGTCTTGTGTGACTTTTGTTCTATTCATCCTTCTTGAGGTTTATTGAATTTCTTGGATCTGTGGGTTTATAGATTTAATAAAATTTGGAAATTTCCCAGCTTTTCATTATTTCTAGAAATACATTTTTCTGACTCTCTTTCTCCCACCCCTTCTTCTGGGACTCAAATTACATATATGGTAGACCAATTGATATTATCCTCCAGGTCACTGAGACTCTCAACTTAATTTTTGGTTATATTTCTCTTTGGACTTGACTTTTGATAGTTTCTCTTGCAAAGTTTTCAGAAGTTTTTCCAACCCCTCTTGGTAGTACCCAGGACAATACAACTGCTGTGTACTGAGATTTAGTTGGCTCTTTTCAGTACTTATCTACCCTTTTTAAATCATGAAAAAGGCACTCAAGGTTAGATGCAAGAAAGACAAATAGAAAGTGAGGAAAAGACAATTCTTATAGAGAAAATCGGATGAGTTTCTTATTCTAGATAAGAGAGGAAAATTTTACATATGGATAAATGGTCTCTGTATTGTTCTGATTGATTGCATTATGATTTATTGTTTATATTTCTTTGTACTGTTTGTTAGTAATAGTTCAAGAAAAAGAAATGTTATATTCTTTTTATATTTCTGATACTCTCTCTCTACCAGAAGGAAGAGAAAAACCTTGTCATTTGCTTCAGTAATTGAGTTTTTTCATTTTATATCATTAGAGGAATGCAGTTTGCTGTCTTCAAATAAAGGAATCATAAGAAATTTCTAACTTGTTTCTGAAGGAAAGTTTCATAATATTATCTTGTTTCAAAAATATCAGCATATTCTTCATAAATTTGAGGCATTGAGGCTATTGTCAATTAAATTAGTTTGAACCACAAAATGGAATTTCCTGAGGAAAAATATTTCAAAGATATGAAAAGATAGCCTGCCATATTTTTATATTTGTAAATACAATTGTAGAAATATATCTTTAGCTCTAGATCCTGTTGTAACTCTTGTAATCACACCATATTAGGGAAAGAAATCCAAAACAATTCTCCTTTAGTAAAGAAGCAAATAATCTGAAAATTATGGTTTCTAAAGTTCAATAAAACGTTGACTATAGGATATTTGATAAGACCAGTTCAGTTTAAAAAAAGGATTATATTTTTCTCTAAAAATCATCTTCATTTATTCCACCACCAAATTAGTAAACTATTTATTAAAATTCTTCTTTAGTTTGGCAACATGAACCATAAGTAATTGATAACATAAATCAGGGTTGTCCAAAATTTCCTGGAAAAGTAACAGAAATAAGAAGAGATCTTATTAGTTATAGTATCAGTTACTATGGAGTAACAAAGGAGGAGGGGAGACCAGTTCCTTGTAAAGTTAGAATAGTTACATCGTGGGACATGTGAACATTGGCCTCCAAGGGCTGTCTTGTCATACTCCCACAGCAGGACAAACATGAGATTTCAACACAAACAAGCTTCAGTGAATTGCCACTGGTTACGTATTCTGTGTAGTATACCCAAGTCAAGAATATGTCTCCAACACCCACTTGGAAAGTCAGATTATGATTTTAAGAACAGGCTGTGTAACACCACGTAACCTTTATTGAAATCCATTTCTTCAGCATTTACATAACTTCCATGAAATAGCATTTTGATATTTTATATTATTATTTAATGTTTTCTATCTTGGGAACATCAAAGTCATGGACTATATATCTTTTTGAAGAATTTAAACCCTTAGTACATACTTTCTGTCTCTAAATTTTTCTGTGTGAGACAGAAATATACAGTCTCATGGTAAATGTCTGCTGCTGACTGTCCAAAGCTCTGCTAAGAAGGAAGGTCCAGATAAGATAATAAACTATTAATAGTTTTTTAAAAAGGTATAATCATGGACATAAAGTGGCAAGTAATCTTTCAAATGGGTAATTTTTAACATAATTTGTTTGAGGAACATGGAAAAGAACTGATGTCTCTAGAGCACCATCTAAGAGCTAAGCACTTTGAATATATTGTCATTTAGTCTTCCTAATGGCCTAGAATATAGACATTGTCATTGATACCAACAGGTAAAAAGCTCAGGTTCACAGAAGCTACCTCATTCAGAATTATTCAGATAGAAAGTAGTAAAGCTGGACCTTAAACCCAGATATATCTGACTCCAAAGCCACTGTGCTTTTCATTACGTCATAACTTCTCGCTAAAGAAAAATGCCACATTATAAGGTGATGTGCTCCTAGCGAATATATTCGAGGAAGAGGATTTGAGAGTCGTTGTCAATTATTTCTAACATTTACTTAGATATCAGATTGATTCTATGCGCATTTCCATGATAACATTCATCCCATTTTGGGTTATTTTGTCTATCTTTCATTTGTCACCTCCACAAGATTAAGAGTTCTTTGAATGCTGAGACTGTGTCTTTTCTCTCTAACCACAGGATACAGGATGCTAATTCATCCATTCACAAATATTTATAGGATGGCTACTATGTGCCAAGAATGATCAGGCACATGATCTTTAGGAGAAAGCAAGAAATATTAGTTTCCTATAGGGCAGCATATAATCTACTCTAGTAAGCACTCTAAAAATATTTCAGGACGAATGCATCCTGAAAATGCAATTATTCTTGCATCTACTTTTGAATTTCTAATTGTTTCATTTAAGAAAGGCGATGATGAAGGTGAATTTAAAAAAAAAAAAATTTGCATCAGAAGACCTAGCAACTAGTCATAATTTTGCCACTTGTACCTTGGACACATCCATTAACTCCTTCAAGCCTTACTTTCTTGTTTTCTATAAGCCAAAGGTGTCATTAGCAATATGTGAAAAGAAAGACTTTACTATCCCTAAAATATAAAGAACTCCTATAAAGCAATCAAGAAAACAAATAAAATTAATAGAAAAGAAAAAAATTTGAAGAAATTTGGAAATGATTAGAAAACTAATTTTAAAAAAGTATAATTATAGACTGCCTGTAAAAAGGAAGTGATGCTCAACATTACTAATAAAAAATGCAAAGGAAAAAATAAATAATATGAAATATCAATTGCCCAATATTTAAGCGATTAATAGTCCCTAGTATTAGAAAGAGAATAAAGGAAAAAAAAAAAAAAAGAGAATAAAGGAATATACCAAATACAGTCAGGACTCTTGATTACTGCCTTCTCAGGGCAATTTGGCAATATGCATCACAATTTTAAGCATAGCATTTGGGACTTCCCTGGTGGTGCAGTGGTTAAGAATCTGCCTGCCAATGAAGAGGACACGGGTTTGATCCCTGGTCTGGGAAGATCCCATGTGCCGCGGAGCAACTAAGCCTGTGCACCACAACTGCTGAGCCTGCGCTCTAGCGCCCACGAGCCACAACTACTGAAGCCCATGCGCCTAGAGCCCGTGCTCCGCAACAAGAGAAGCCACCACAATGAGAAGCCTGTGCACCGCAATGAAGAGTAGCCCCCGCTCGCTGCAACTAGAGAAAGCCCACGTACAGCAATGAAGACCCAACAAAGCCAAAAATTAATAAATAAAAAGTAAATAGATAGATAAATAAATAAATAAAAACAAAAACATACCATTTTACCCAACAATATTGTGATAGACTGAAGAAACAACAAAGTACATAAAGATGTATATATAAAGCTATTGGGATTGACATATATACACTATTGATACTATGTATAAAATAGATAGGTAATGAGAACCTACTGTATAGCTCAGAGAACTCTGCTCAGTGCTCTGTGGTGACCTAAATGGGAAGGAAATCCAAAACAGAGGGGATATATGTATATGTATAGCTGATTCACTTTGCTGTACAGTAGAAACTAACACAATATTATAACGCAACTATACTCCAATAAAAATTTTAAAAAAACCAAACTATTGGTTTATAATTACATTTCTTTAAATGAACGAAAAGTACAAAAAATCAAATGTCCTTCATTAAGGGTTTAGCTAAATAAATTTAAATAAAAAATACTAAGTATCTATTCAATAAGTTGAATAGAAAATTAATATTAACATGGGAAATACTGTATATTGTTAAGTAAAGATATGTTACAATTAATTGCATGCACTTTACTTTTGTCAAAAATGCAGTCAAAAGTATTGCATATGTAACTAGTTGCTAATGTGATATCTCTGATTGGTGGTATGTTTTACTTCTTAGATTTCTGAGTTCTTTAAATATTTGTATAATGAAAACATATTAAAATATAGATGCTGATCCATACCTATTTCCAAAGATTATGGTAGAAATTAAATAAAACAGAATTTATGAAACATAAGAATAATATACAAACGTAAGGCTTTGATATTTTAAGCTGGTATATAAGCCAAACATCCTTGACACTTGAGTTCTACTTAAACATAACACATTATAAACGTGGGTAACAAGTTTGTATTTACTGGTGAAAGTTAGCAGCTTTAATCAGTAGAACTCATACTTTGATAGCTAAAAGGATTAAAAAAAAATAACCCTCAAATCTGTATTTCTTTTTCATGTCACAGTTCTGGGTCAGAGGCAGAAATTCCCAGTCCATGATAGCTCTGCTTCATGCTAGAGACTCTTCCCATTTCAACAAATGATTTTCAAACACAGTCTGGGATTTAGCTCTAAGTTAATCAGGAAGGCCTATTTGCAGTCTGGAGGGGAAAATAGTAGCATGGTATAGATTACATGAGTGAAATATCCTAGGTTGAATGTTATTAAGGTGCTCATTATCATTCTTAGTTTTGTTTTCAATCCTGAAGAAAAAAATGTGATTTTTGCCTATGAAAAAATAGCTCTCGCTTAAATCACACAGTACATGTAGATGAATTCAATATTTGTAACTAATTTTGATAGTTTAGTATTAGAGTTGCAAATAACTTTGGGAGGGAATGGAAAGGGCACACCATTGTTTTATAATATCTAATGAGATAAATTATTAACTATACTGTGAATTAACCATTTTAGAATATGGAAAAATACAAGTCAGAAGGGTAAATTTGGAATGCACATCCAATCACTGTGCAAATAACAGGGCACCCTGACCCAAGAACCCCTCACAAACAGCCTAATGGGACATGATCTCCATTGTGGAGGTGGATGCAGCTCTCACTGCCTTATACAAGGGTTTCTCAGCCTCAGGACTACTGGCATTTTAGACCGAGTAATTCTTTGTTGTTGGCAGATACCCTGTGCATTGTAAGATGTTTAACAGCATTCCAGGACTCTCTCTACTAGAATCCAGTAGTAACCCCGCTTCCAGTAGTGACAACACAAAATGCCTCCAGATGTTGTCAAATGCTCCCTGGAGGGGAGGGGGGCAAAATATCTCCCGGTGGAGAACCAACTGGGATTGGTTGGTTCCTTATACCAACCACCAAAAAGGTATCTAAACATGTTCTGCTTTTGTGCTTACCAAACCATTACTGAGGCACTACTAAAGAGTAGGTAAAACCAGATTACCTGGGGTCACAACCCAACTGTACCATTTATTAGTTACATGGTCACGGTCAAGCTTCTTGACTTCTCTGTGCTTCAGCTTCCTTATTTCTAAACTGGGGACAAAGATAGTATCTACTTGTTGTTGAGAAGCTTAGATGACAACTTTTGTAAAGCACATCAATCAGTGCCTGGCACATAATGTTTTATTATTTTAATTAATTGTTATTATTAATTTCACTTATACTCTTTAAAACATCAATGATTCTTCCCAGTCTACTTGACAGTTATATTCCTCTCTGTTAAATAATACAGTGACACTCAGCTTTCTACCTGACTCTTCTGTAATTTTGGCTTGTGTAAGCCAGAAACCCTGAATTTAGTCAACTGTTTGACACTTGCAGCAATGAGACTCTGCAAGCTGAGAAGAACACTCCATATTGCCATAAATTACAGTAGTCAAGACATGGAAGCAACCTAAATGTCCATCAGCAGAGGACTGGATAAAGATGTGGTATATATATACAATGGAATACTACTCAGCCATAGAAAAGAATGAAATAATGTCATTTGCAGCAACATGGATGGACCTGGAGATTATCAGACTAAGTGAAATAAGACAGAGAAAGACAAATACACATGATATCACTTATATGTGGAATCTAATTTTTAAAAAAGATACAAATGAACTTATTTACAAAACAGAAGCAGACATATCAAAAACAAACCTATGGTTAACAAAGGGGAAACGTGGGGAGGAAAGGTAAATCAGGAGCTTGGGATGAACACACGCATGCTACTATATGTAAGATAGATGACCGACGGGGACCTACTGCATAGCAAGGGAGCTCTACCCAATATCCTGTTCTGACCTATATGAGAAAAGAATCTAAAAAAGAATGAATATATATATATGTATAACTGAATCACTTTGCTATACACCTGAAACTAACACAACATTGTAAATCAGCTATACCCCAATAAAATTTTAAAAAATCAAAACAAAACAAACAAAAAAAAGAAAGAAAATGTATCGGGTATGAGGGAAGTCTCTGCGTAGTCAATCTATCAACCTTCCCTGGTGACAACTCTATCTCACTACCTGCCATCTCTCGATTTCAACAAGTTGTTTAATTACATATGATATCATACTAGTGGTAATAAGCATAACCCACTGCCCTCCCCTGTCATGTAATTATGTGGTCACTTGCAGACCAAGTCTCTTACCTGTGAAGTGAGACTGTGGGACTAAAGAGGCTCTCAGTTCCCTTCCAGCGCTTATATAACCATGAATATAAATCTTCATTAATAATTTTCTAAACAGGTTAACCAGCCTAATGTAGAGAACAGGGGGGCTCCAGGAATTGGGGAATGATAAAGGTCAGTTTTTACTGGATGGAAAATAAGCCTGAGTGGGGCTTTGCAAGGGAGAACACTGAAACACACAGCATTAGGAACTTGAGGAAACTGTCCTGAAGATAAGCTTCTAATTCACAACTTTGCACAGAGCTACCTCTGTTCACAGACATCCCTCCATTGCTGCCGCATAACCATGCTGGGCAGAGAAAGAGCCGAGCCTGCATTCCTGACATCACTTCTTACTGACAGAATTTGAAGAAACTGTTCTTCCTGAATGACAGGTGAGAGTTAAGCTTTCATTTTCTAAAGAAGCTTATAGTGTTCGAGTTAGCGCCTGAAGAGACAGCTCGGTTCTCCTGACAACACTGCACTGGTGCTCTTCCCTTAGACCCACGAACAGTGCCTTGACTTTCATAGCCCCATTGTCACTCTTGCAGAGCTTCAGGAAAAGGGGAGAGGGAGGAGGTATACTGTCCCCTTCCAGTGTTGTTCTGTCATCACTCAGCACCCTCCCACCCCATAGGCTCTGATGTCTGTGTAACCCAGATTGTGTCACTTTACCCAGGGCCCCAGTGACATGGCTGCAATGCCTCCTTAATACAAAGCTGCTATAAAACTCTTCCTGGAAGATGTGGTACATATATATATAATGGAATATTACTCAGCCATAAAAAGGAACGAAATTGGGTCATTTGTAGAGAGACGTGGATGAATCTAGAGACTGTCATACAGAGTGAAGTAAGTCAGAAAGAGAAAAACAAATAGCATATATTAACGCATATATGTGGAACCTAGAAAAATGGTACAGATTGAACTGGTTTGCAGGGCAGAAATTGAGACACAGATGTAGAGAACAAATGTATGGACACCAAGGGGGGAAAGCGGTAGGGGGGGTGGGTGGTGGTGGTATGAATTGGGAGATTGGGATTGACATATATACACTAATATGTATAAAATGGATAACTAATAAGAACCTGCTGTATAAAAAATAAATAAAATAAAATTAAAAAAAAAAAAACAAAAACCTCTTCCTGGAACAAGGTAGCATATAAATGAATAACACTGTTGTGAGGAGAAATCTTTTCCTATGCAACTCTGGATGTATCCTTCCATTAAAGTAAAAAGACTTAAAAAAAAAAAAAAAGACTTATATGGGGTGACTCTAGCCTTGAGGGGCAAAGGGCATTTAAAACCGTGAATAAGAAACACAGAAATTGTTGGAAACGCTGATTCAGTCTTGGCATGGTAAAATTAGCTCTAAGAAGAATATTTATCTCCTACATATAGCATCTTCCTTCCGCCAAGTGTGGAAATAACCACGAGCCTGCTCTGATATGTGTAATGAAATAGATTTTAGTTCTTGGACCAGTAGGCCTCGTTTGATCTGGGATTAAAGTGGCACTCAAAGGATTTGATCTTTTCAATTTTTAACTATTGATATCTCTTAAATTTGTTCCTACAAGCTACTTTAAAACAAAACTTGGCTTCAAGTTTCGGAAATTCAATGTTAAACTCATTTGTGAATAAGTACACATTATATTTTGCTCAAATATCTAAATGTAAGTGGAAGGTAAACATTTCCACAAATGCCTACCACTTTACAAATTCAAGGTTTCCATTATTACTGTTAGTCAGTATATGGGGAAAGCTTTTTTATTTTGTCCCTAAATCATGAAGGGAATACAAGTAGGAACTGTAATGTTAGGGAGGGCTTACTCTAAAACACCTCAACATATACTTATACTCTCCCGGATTTTAAATATGTTTAGTCATGTAAGAAGTAAAGCAATGTAGTCTAACTCTCAAATGGCAAAGAGACTGTTTTATACATCTTTAGCACGTTCCTAGTACATAGTATATGTATGTAAGATCAATAACTCACTGAGCACCAAAACTTTCTTCTTCATTAAATTCTTTCTCATTTTATTTAGAAAGAAAAATCATGATTCCATCCTCTGAAAGGCTAAGTTCAGAATACAGTAGTAACTACAAATAGAAAAATCTTAGTAATCAATTATTCATAAATAAAATTGTTTTATTATTATGAAAGAATCTCTTTTGGCTGCCTAATAACGGCAATTTTCTCAACACTGTTTCTCTCTTCTGGTGCCTCTAAACTCTCTATATAATTTTGCATATGGAAAATCAGTTACAATTTGTATTTCCTGAAAACACAGTGGAACGAGTGGCTTACCTTTCATTGGGAACAACTTTAATCTGTGTAAATGAGGATGGCAGGGCAGCAGGTGCAGTAGCATGATGCGGAGGTGTGTTTGAAGTGTAGCAAGATTATGAAGTAAGACAGTGAAGTTACTGATTTTGCCTAATATAACATGCAACTCTGATGATCTGATGCGGCCCTTAACCTCAAGTAAGACTTGAAGAAAGTCCTAAAACCAATCACAAAAAGCCCATAAGAATCCCATATGTATTGAAAAGTTCTTGGAAAGAAAGAAGTCCAAGTTTCATCCAAAAACTTCAAGTTCGGGGATTCAAAAAAATTGTCTCTAAACATTTTAGCTGTCACGGAATTAAAAAATAACTTTTTAAAAACTTTGATGAGTAATAAAATCTCCATTTGCCTTCCATCCTTTCCTGAATAAAATGCTTTAGGTTAATATTTATTAACGATGCTTTTCAGACTCATGAATGTTTCAGTATGCCAGATTCAAAAAGTTCAGAAGTAAATAGTTCATGCTAATTTTCAAGACCTGTCCAATATCTTACTTTTTTTTAAAGGTCTTTCACTGAAAAAGCTCTCCCTCCAGTAAGTATAAAGATACAGAGTTATTTTGTTATTTTTGTGTTATTTAGAATGCAGTTGGTTTCAAATAGCAAAAAACCCAAGGAAATACTTAAACATAAAAACATAACATAAACATAACAAGAAGTCCAGAGGTAAGGCAATTGATGGATTCATTAATGTAATGAGACCCAATATCATCATTTGACCTTTCTGCTCTGCCACCTTGAACTTAATATCTAATTCCTTTGTGGTTGTAAGAAGGCTGCAGCAATTTGAGGTATAAGTTCCTTGCACAATAATTTCTCAAGGGCAGAAGAAAGGATATATTTTCGTTTAGACCATTGTTCTCCAACCTTTTTGGCACTTGGGACTGGTTTCATGGAAGACAGTTTTTCCACAGACGGGGGGTGGGGGGATGATGGTTCAGGCGGTGATGCTTGTGATGGGGTGCGATGGGAAGCGGCAGATGAAGCTTCCCTAGCTCACCAGCCGCTCACCTCCTGCTGTGCGGCCCGGTTCCTAACAGGCTGCAGACTGGTAGCGGTCTGCGGCCCAGGGCTTGGGGACCCCTGCTTTAGACCCTTTTTAAGAGTAAAGAATATCTCCCAGTAGCCTCTCAACAAGCTTCTCTTCACGTTGCACAGAACTGCATTGTATTCATTTTTCTACTCTTAAACCAGTCACTGGAAAGGAGAAGATGACTACTGTGGAATAGCTGTGATTGTTAGACTTCACGTAGATTCACACCTCAAGGACTGGTCCTTATCCCCTGAAGGAACCAGGCCTACAGTACATGAACAAAATTGGGATCCCGTGTGCAAAGAAGGATGGGATCGAAAGGAACAAGGGGTGAGAGTCTGCACAACGGAGGAGTTGGAAAATGACGAGATACCCATCACTGCATATTTTCCACAATGATTAGGATTTCTCTACTAAAATGTGATCAATTTTGGCCAGAGAGTTAAGCATCTAAAGTTTGGGCTATTTGAAGAAAGTTAACATTAAATGCTTGTAAGAAATCTGAGTTTTATACTATTAATTCTCATGTTCCCCCTCCTCCCCTTTTTAAAATCCAGGTTTCAAGGAGAGTTTTCCTCTGTTTCTCCAGCAGATGAGAGATATATATTATTTCGTTTGAGCTCCAAATGTCACTAAAAATACCAGTCTCACTTTTCTAGGGCCTGATGTGAAAAGGTTTCTATGTCAGTTAAAACAAAAATACAAACAACCAAAAACTTGAGTGTGATTCCATTTGAAACAAAAGTCAGTAGAAGTTACTGAAGGCTTTACTTTTTAAGGTATATTATTATAGGTTTCTCTATTTCTCAAAAGCAATAAAGCCAAAGCTTAGCTACAATCATATCATGTGGAGATAGAATTTGTAGCCAATTGATTAGGCAATAAAAGCAGATTTGGAGTCATAGTGACTCAGAGCATGAATCTGGTGAGTGAAATGATAGAGTCTAGAGGCCACTGATACTGATAGACTCGGCACTCCAAGTTCTGTAAACTAAGGCAATTTTGTAAATTCCCAGCTAATTCCCAGTAAGAGTCCCTCACGCAATGCAACTGAGAAGAGAAAAAAATTGAATAAACAATGAAGAAAAGTTGTTCCCCTTAGAACTGATTTTGGACCATTCAAGTGATGTATGTTGATGTTGATTTTATGATGTCGATGTATGTTAACCTTTGCTTACTTTTTGGGCAGGGATCTGCTTGACTGGACCCAAAGCATAGTTGATTACAAGTAACCCTTACTTATTAAGTATCATATAGATTCCAATAGGTAATATTTTCTCAGTAGTCAGATCCCATAGAAAATATCTCCAGAGAAATAAAAATTTCTCACAGGAAGAAAGAAGGTGTGTTCAGTTCTCTCTTCTTTCAAAATTCTTCTTTAATGATCACTACAGGATAAGCCAGATATATATACCCATAAACCATGAGAAATTGAAAAGTATACTTTGAATTAACAGGACACCATTGTCCTATTACTACAAATAAAAGTGGCCTGAATATTCACCAACTGACACTGCTCATTTCCTACACCTAGAATGAATAACTAGAAATCAATTATTCTAAAAGTAAAATTATTTTTGTAGGTGTTCCCCAATTTATAACTGATCTATAACTTATATAATATTTACTATGTGCTATGCACAGATCATAGTTTCCACATATTCACTCATTTTATTTTCACAAAAGTTTCCAAGTTTGGCATTACTATTCTGTTTTTCAGATGGGGAACTGGGGTATAGATGGTAATTAAATTGCCCAAGGTCAAAATGTTAGTAAATGACAGAGCCAGGAAAATTCCATAACCAAGCTTTCTCATTTAATTATCTTGATGTCCATTTCACAAATAGTTTAGCTTGGTGCACACTCCAGAACATAGTAATTCTCAAATCAAGTTATAGGAATGCTTTATAGAAATTTTATTTTTTTTCCTGAGGTAAATGCATTGTAATAATGCCTCACCATATTATCAAGCTAAAAGTAGTTTAGTAACTTTTATTTTCAGAGTAGTCTGGACATTATAAAATTTCTGCCAATATAAAAATGAGTATTTAAAAAATTTATTGCTGAATAGGAAAAGAATAAATAACTAGATACATTCAGAGGCCACAATCAAAGTCAGACTTTCTCCTTCAAATAAGGCAGAGATGTTGTATTGGACTGACCCTCTCACAGATAACAATTATAAACTCTGGAGTATATATTATATATATTTTTAAAAATACTTTTCTCATTAGGGTATATCAGTATGTGTGGCATGGAGTAGCTAGAATACAAGAGCAGAGACCCACAGCTTTACTGTCTCAAGGAGTCGGAGGGTGGGGTTCAAAGTTGTGCGAATTAATGTAAAGTGAGAGAAAAAGTTTTGAAATAAATAAACCACAGATGAGGAAGACCCAAACTCTTCATATACACTTTTGCAAAATCCTTGGCTGACACCCGAAATGCACTTGAGGGAGACAGAGAGAATCTAGGGATCATAGGGAAAAGCATTAGCTAGAAGACTGAAAGAACAGTACAAATTTCTTCTGTTTCCCTCTGCAGAAGAGATTCAGTTTGGAATTTGAGTCCAGTTAAGATATTTCCCTGCTAGAGCAAAAATAAACACTCTTCAGAGGAAGATAACAAAATCCAGTGTCTGTGTAGCATATCCTCAATTTCTAGAATGTTAAGTTTAATTTTTTTGAGGGAAATGTGAATAAAATAGGAAAATAAGACACATCATTAAGGTAAAAACAATCGTTGGAAAAACAACCTAGAGATTATCCAGGTGTTGGAATTAGCAGCCGTTATATGTTCAAGATAATATTTTCATAATGAAAAGGATGAATGAGATCTATGAGCAGAAAACGGCAACAATAAAAAACAACTAAATGAAAATCAAAGAACTAAAATGTACAACATTGAAATAAAAAGTATAATGAACGACTTACTGGCAGATGAAGGTAGCATAATAAATCATCAGAAGAATGATCAATAGACAATATCCAATCTAAAGAACCGAGAGAAAAATACTAAAATCAAAAATAACAGATCCTCAGTGATATATATGTAACATCAAGCACACTAATTTATGTTTAACTGGAATCTCAGAAAAAGGAAGAGAAAGAAAATAAGTAGAAAAAAATATCAAAAGAATAATGATTTAAATTTCTCAAATTTAGTCAAAGAAATATAATCTTAAATACCCAAGAAACAAAGTGAACTCCAAGAAGAATAAATATAAAACTAATCACACATGGGCACACCACAATAAAACTACTAAAAACCAATGGACCACTATGGCCTATATGGGAAAAGAATCTAAAAAAAGAGTGGATATATGTATATGTATAACTGATTAACTTTGCTGTACACCTGAAACTAACACAACATTGTAAATCAACTATACTCCAATAAAAATTTTTTTAAAACTACTAAAATCCAGACAAAAAGATAATTATGATAGCACTCAGCAAATAATGACACATTACATAAATGGGAACAGTGATAATAATAGAATAATTTAACATGCTTAAAGCAAAAAACAAAACAAAACAAAACAAACAGAAAATACCTATTGATCCAGAATTACATACCTAGCAAAATATATTTTTAAAATAATGGTAAAATAAAGATATTTTTAGATAAAAATTGGGGGAATTCATTGCCAGAATATATTCTCTATTTAAAAAATGTCAAGGAAATTTCTTCAGGATGAAAGAAAATGATGCAAGACAGCAAGTTGCATTTATAGGAAGGAATAAAGAGCACAAGAAATGGTATCTAAGAAAATACAGGGCACTAAACTATTTTTTCTTTTCACTATTTATTAGAGAACACCTGACCCTTTAAAATAAAGATTATGGTATTGAATTGTGGGGCTTAAAACGTAAATAATATATATGACAACAGTAGCACAAAGGAAAGAGGTAAATGGAGTTTTATTGTTGAAAGAGTATTACATGTTATGTGAAGTGGCATATCGACTCTAGGTAGACTGTGGCTTAGTATAAATTTACAATAATCAAAACTTCATGATGATATTGGCATAAGAACTGAAAATATGATCAAGAAAATAGAAGAGAGACTCCAGAAATAGACCCTCACTTATATGGTCAACTGACTTTTGACAGATACCAAGCAACTGAAAGAAAGTCTTTTCAATAAATGTTGCTGTTACAACTGGATATCCATGTGAAAAGAAGTGAACTTCAGGGCTTCCCTGGTGGCACAGTGGTTGAGAATCTGCCTGCCAATGCAGGGGACACGGGTTTGAGTCCTGGTCCGGGAAGATCCCACATGCCGTGGAACAACTAGGCCCGTGAGCCACAACTACTGAGCCTGCGCATCCGGAGCCTGTGCTCTGCAACTAGAGAGGCCGCGATAGTGAGAGGCCCGTGCACCGCGATGAAGAGTGGCCCCCGCTCGCCGCAACTAGAGAAAGCCCTCGCACAGAAATGAAGACCCAACACAGCCAAAAATAAATAAATAAATAAATAAATTTATATTAAAAAAAAAAGTGAACTACAATGTCTACCTTACACTATACAAAAAATAATTTGAAATGGATTATGGGCCTAGACTTAAAAATCTAAACATAAAGCTAAACTATAAACCTACTAGAAGACAGAAATCAGAGACTATCTTCATGACACGAATGTAGGCAAATTCTTAAAAGGGACACAGAAAGCAGCAATTCTAAGGAGAAAAAAATGATAGATAACTTTCATCCAAATTAAAAACTTCTGCCAATGAACAGACACCATTAAGAAAAAATTTTTACCATTCAATAATAAAAAAGAAACAATCAAGAAAACTAAAAGTGGTCAAGACACCTGAACAAACCTCACAAAAGAGATATTAAAAATCAGTAATAAGCACATGAAAATGTATCAGAGAAACACAAAATAAAACAATGAAACATTAATACATATTTAGTAGAATGGTTAAAATTAAAGACTGACAGTTCCAAATAATGGTGAGGATATAAGGCAGCTGAAACTCATACATTGACAGGAGTGTAAAATGGTACAATCTCTTCGGGAAAAGTTTTAACAGTTTGTTTTTTTAATGTTAAACATATACCTAACCTAGAACCCATCAACTGTATTACTAGAGAAATGAAAATATACACCCATTAACGGAGTTGCATGAGAACACTCATAGAAATTTTATTCATATTAGCTAGACACTAAAACCAACCCAAATGCCTATCAAGCAAGAGAATGAATAAACGAATTGTGGCATATTCTTATTATGAAACATTACTCATCAATAGAAGTCAATTACTGATGCATGCAATAAGATCTCACAACATAATACCAAATGAAAGAAGACAGGTGTATGCATTCTTTTAAATGGATAACAGGACGCATCAGCCATTTTTACAGTGATATATATTTTACATTCAGTAAAACTGTCTTGTAACAGCGTTCCCCTAGAATTTAACACTGAGTAAAACTGTCTCATTCTTTAAGAATGAGAGCATTATAAAGACATTTTTTAGACAAATGGTGTCAACTTTGTGTATTTGTAGAGGACTGAATGAATTCTTAAAGTGCCTAACATAGTGCCTGGCACTGGCCAGCCACCAAGCCACCATTACTGACTTCATTATGATTATGATAATTACTATTATTATCATTATTATTATTACTATCTTAAGTAAGAATATTTCTCTCCCTTAGCAACTTCTATTCCTTAAAAGGTTGAATTAGTTTAGTTCTTTTATTCCTTAGCAAAATAAGTGGCAAAGCTCTAAGTTAAATAAGAAAAATGTGCAATTATGACTATGATATGTATCCAAATGTCCTTTACCCAATACATCTGCCTATCCATGCGAAGCCCCTCAAGTGAGAAGATACAGAATTTTTCAAACAGTTAATATTGATGCAATTGGATCTATGCCCTAAACCCATATAGTCTTCATAGGAAAGCCTCTTCCACACACTTTTCAGATCTTCTTAACGCTTTTTGTATGGTTTTTAAAAGGTTGGACTGCTTCCCAACTAATAGAGGCTATAATCAGACGCATATGACAGGAGTGAAAAATGAGACAACAGACTTACAGTAGACAAAGTATACAAAATTTCATCATTTTTGGACAACACAGGCATGGGCAAAACGCCAACCCACCTCAGTCGTCTTGGCAAATTTTACTGAATCACGTGATTAGAGATTTTCACAACGTTTAATGTCGTCCATATAATACATCTATTCAATTTTATAAAGGTTTATATCTAAGGGGATTAAATGTTATTATCAATTAAAGGGATAAGCTTCACTTACTAGGAAAAATATTGCATGTTTAACTGACCTTAACGGAGGTATCAGTCTAGAATGGTGGGGTGCATTTTGATACTACAAGGGAAGCAAAAAGTAGTCATCTCCCTTCTTTGCCCCAGATACAATGGCTTTCCATTCACGTACAAATCTTGTCAAGCTATTCACATGTCCTTAAAAGAATGATAATACAGCCTGCAGATTGATAGTTTCATATGGCTTGTGAAACTCACCTACCGTTGCCTCTTTACATGTCTGTATCAAATTTGATGATGACAGACACCAACACCTGATGCTTCTTCATATCTATGTGTTTGGGGGGGTGTATAGATATAGAAATAGATACAAGTATAAATGTAGGTACAGAGACAGCTATAGAGATATACGTATACATATACATAAATATAGTTTTCAAAACTACAGTACTGAGGTGTATACCCCCAGCACAGTACCTGGCTCAGAGTCAATGCTCAAACATTTGTTAAATGAACAGAACAAGTAAAATAGAATAGCTTCTCATTTTGAGTATTCCAAGGATTACAATTTAAGCTGACTGCTCTTTTTACTTGTTTAAAATTTCTTCGTGAGAGAAACAGTGGTCAAGATGACTGACATGAGGGGCACAAGCCCTTCGCTCTTTCAGATCTCCTAAAATATAACGCTATGTTAAGCTAGTTACCTAGAATGCAATTGCTTTTTTGCCCCTATATTTCTCAGTACCCTTCAGAAAATAAGCAAGACTTAACAGTCTTGCCCTCGCCTTGCTATCCACAGAAGTATGTTGACTGAGTTACTCCTTGGAATGATGCAAGGAACCCAAGAAACAATTCTATAAAGTTGTTGTCACTGCACCGATTTTAAGGATACCATTGAGGATGCTGTTTATTACTTCCAACACTGTCCTCTTTATGAAGAACCTCAGGAGAAATCGTTGTCAGCTCTTAGTACCAAGAACAGATCATTGTTACCGGTCCTGACCAAAGGGCTGTGTAACAAACGAGATTTACTTTTGCATGTGAGTTCCAGAAAGTTCGAGCTAAATTTGAGGCCTCCACTTGAGCTGTGTATGGGCCCTTGTAGTTGTCATTGTAGTCTTATCTTGGCTCCTTTTTTCTCCACCCTGTTGTTGTTGTTGTTTTAAATTTCTCTCTCCTCAGTTGCAGTGTATTCTCTTTTGTCATATTTTATGCATCACTTTAAAGTATAATCTTGTTTTGAAAGGAAATTCATAATAAATATTCCTTTATTTTAAATAATGTTGCTATTTAAACAAATGTTCGGTAGGCACCCAGTTTGTTCTAGGAAGAATGATTTTTACTATCTTATCTTATCCACTAAAATGATGTTGTAATTTAGGTATCATATATTTTACAGTGAAGAAATTCAGTGTCGGGGATGTTAAGTAACTTGCTTATGGAACAGAACTATTTCCTTGGTGAACAGAATCTCAAGGCCCAGCACTCTTGGCACTACATCCATAGCTTCCTTTGGAATTAATTCAGATTCACTTTATATTTGCACAATAAAATCAGGCTTATAACAGAAATAATTTACTTATGTGTAGAAGACTTTTTAGGCTTAGCATCCATTACTCTGACATCTTAGTTACAATAATCACCTCTTGGTGCTTGACCAAGTAATGTAGCTTAAAATAATATTTAATCTACTTTTTAGTTTTCAATATGTTTCTATGCCTATTCTTTTATGTTTCCCTTACACTTTCTTTAGTAAAGTCAAGCAGGTGTTAGCCCACTAGGTAGCCCTTATGTCAAAAGGATGGTAACTGTACATATCCATGTTTAATCCATATTGACTGTCCTTGTATCACTAGGCTACAAAGTAACAACTTATAATGAACTCATTAAGGTGGTGAATTTGGAACTTTGCCACTGTTTTAATCACCAAACCGCTCATGTCTTTATCCATTTATGCCTATTCTGCGTATTAGAAGTAGAAAATAGGAGACTATCTCTAGTTTCATAAATGATGGCATTACTGAACATGATCCATATTTAACACAAACAGCCGGTGGTCACCGTCTGTTATTATTGTAAATCAAATTATTTCATTCTGCATCCTTGCTGATTTGCCCTTGCTATGTGTACTTTATGCAGAGCATGAAATCTTTGTAAATAATGTTAAACACAAAAATGGACTTAATCTTTAAACAATCTCTTGGAAATCTAGGCATTTAAAATTGGACTTTTATTGTTTTGGGTTCATGTTGTAAGACCATCAAGTCTGAAGGGAGAATTTATGTCAAATTAAACTGAGGGACGGTCAATTATGTGAAGACTCCACTCAAATGCTAAAATAGGTGCAAACCATTATAAGACAGTATAAAACTGCTCCGAGTGAGGACAACCTGAGTGTTGTGGGTTGGCTTCTCCAGGAGCACATTCTGAGTTGCTAAGATTTGTGTTCTGGAAGGTTTTTGCGGAGTGCTATGAGGAAGCAATGGAAGCAGGACTGAGCAGAGGAGGAAGCTGGGCTGAGATGCAATTGCAGCAGCCATGCAAATTCAGTCAATGCCCAAAAACTTGGAAGCTGAGATGATTCTTCTGAGATGTCTCAATTTAAAATCCCAAAACTTTATTGCTAAGGTGTATTATTTCTAAACTTTATATTTTTATTTCTAAACTTTATATTTCAAAACTTTAGATTTGGGTAGAAAAATATCAATTTAAATATTTATACTATGAAAGTTAGGGGTAACTAGTAAAAGAATGATAATATTCTGTATAATTAACGTGACGGTAAGAGGAGAAAAAAAGAGAATAAAGAAAAAAATACAAGAGAAAATACGGCAAATATAAAGCACAAAATAAAATTGTAGATAATAAGTTCAAAAGATAAATAGATAAAAAACATTAAAATCACATGGGCTAAAACCCCCAGTTAAAAGATGGTAACTCTACAGCTAAATAAAAAGTGTAAAATCCAGCTATGGCTATTTGTAAAAGGCAAATATAAAACAAGGGATTATAATTATATATATACAGTCATCCCTCAGTATCCATGGGGGATTGGTTCCAGGATCCCCTACAGATGTCAAAATTTGTGGATGGTCAAGTCTTTTATATAAAATGGTGTAGTATTTGCATATAACCTATACACATCCTCCCACATACTTTATTATTTTTCTGTTTTATTTAAATAAACTTTAATTTTAGAGTAGTTTCACATTGACAAAAAACTTGCAAAGACAGTACAAAAAGTTCCCATATATCTCTTACCCAGTTTCCCCTATTGTTAACATCTTACATTATTATCTAGGCAGTATTTTTAAGGCAACAATTTCTACCTTGTTTCTTCTTTACATTTTAAATCATCTCTAGATCGCTTATAATACCTAATATAATGTAAATGTTACATAAATAGTTGCTGGCACTCAGCAAATTCAAGTTTTGCTTTTTGGAACTTTCTGGAAATTTTTTTCCAAATATTTTTGATCTGCAGTTGTTTGAATCCATGGTTGTGGGCATACAATACTAATTAATAAATACAAAACAAGTTAAGCCTTAAAAGGGAGACAGAGGGATATTTCACAGCAATAAATGAGATAATCCATCAATAATTTTTTCTCAGCTTTATTGAGATATAACTGACATATAACACTGTGTAAGTTCAGGTATACAATATGATGATTTAACTCTTCAAGAATCTGTAGTAAACATGAAGTTGCATGGTACCAATAACATAGTCTGGGAATATATAAAGGGAAAATAAACAGAAAGCATCTACAGTCATAGCATAGAAATTTAACACTGTCTCTAAAGGAAAATTAATAGCAATAGAGGAGGGAAGTATTTGAACTAATAGATCCACATGACTATTTTGAAAAGTCATATCATTCATTCATTCTAAAGCTGTAAATTTATCCCACTGAAAATGTTTACAATGTGTCAAAGGCTCTGAAGGAAGTTCCAGAAGATTTCTCAAAATGCTTTGTGGAAATAGCAGCATCTCAGCAATAAATTTGTAATTTCCCCAGATTTCACCTTTGATGGGAATAGCACTCATTGTACTATATCAGTTCTGTATGTGTGTTGAACCATACTACTTTGTTTTGGAGCACTAATTTTCTAAACCCTGTTAGACGGTAAGATGTTTTATAGCAAAGATTGTTATTATGCACCTTATTCTCTGTGTCTGACACACAGTATGCGTTCATCTAATGTTTATATGCTGAATAAATAAATGAATGTCCAAGGTTCCCCTTTTCATAGCATACTTGTTTTGTTCAGGACATTTTAAAGAGCTGTTTTAGGTTCACAGCAAAATTAAGAGGAAAGTACAGAGATTTCCCATATATCCTCTGTTCCCATGTAAGCACAGTCTCCCCATTATCAACATCCCCCCACAAGACTGATACATTTGTTACAATTGATGAACCTACATTGACACATCAGAGTCACCCAAAGTCCATAGTTTACATTAAGGTTTGTTTTGGTGCTGTGCATTCCATGAATTTGAACAAATCTAAAATGACATGTATCTGTCATTATGGTATCATATAGAGTATTTTCACTGCCTTAAAAATCCTTTGTGATGCATCTACTTATCCCTCCCCTAACCCCTGGCAACCACTGACATTTTTACTGTCTCTGTAGTTTTGCATTTTCCAGAATGTCACATAGTTGATATCATATAGAATGTAGCCTTTTCAGATTGGCTTCTTTCACTTAGTAATATGCACTTAAGATTCATCCATGTCTTTTCATTACTTAATAACTCATTTCTTGTTAGCACTGAATAATATTCCCTTGTCTGGAATTTATCCATTCACATACTGAAGAACATCTTGGTTGCTTCCAAGTTTTGGTAATTATGACTGAAGCTGCTGTAACCATCCATGGTAGGTTCTGTGTGGACATAGTTTTCGACTCCTTTGAATACATACCACGGCATGTGATTGCTGGATTGTTTGGTAAGAGTATGTTTAGTTTTGTAAGAATCTGCTAAACTGTCTTCCAAAGTGGCTGTACCATTTTGCATTCCCACCAGCAATGAGACTTTCTGTTGTTCCACATCCTCACCAGCATTTGGTATTTTAAATGTTTTAGATTTTGGCCATTCTAATAGGTGTGTAGTGGTATCTCATTGTTGTTTTAATTTGCATTTTCCTGATGACATAGGATGTGAAGCATCTTTACGTATGCTTGTTTGCCAGCTCTATATCTTCTTTGGAAAGGTGTCTGTTCAGATCTTTTTTCTATTTTTAATTGGGCTGTTTTATGTTGAGTTTTAAGAGCTCTTACTGTATTTCAGACAGCAGTCCTTTATCAGATGTATCTTTTGCAAATATGTTTTCCCAGTCTGTGACTTATCTTCTCATTCTCTTGACATTGTCTTCACAGATCAAAAGTTTTTAATTTTAATGAAGTTCAGCTTATCATTATTTATTTCATGGGTCGTGTCTTGATGGTGTATCTAAGAAGTCATCACCGTACGCAAAGTCATCTAGATTTTCTCCGATGGTATCTTCTAGGAATTTTATAGTTTAGTGTTTTACATTTAGGTCTATGATTCATTTTGAGGTAATTTTTGTGAAGGGTGTAAAGTCTGTATCTAGATTAATTCATGTGTGGATGTCCAGTTGTTCCAGCACTACTGGTTGACACCTTATGCTGCTGTTAAAAACTAAATCCTTGCACTATTTGAAAATGTTAAATTCAAGACAAATCAAAAACCTAAATTAAAAAATAAAACTAAAATTATTTGAATAAAATATAGGAGAATAATTACACATGCTCTGAATAGAAGTGGCTTTCCTAAATAAAACAGGCTATCCATATGCCATAAATAGTGGAAAATAGAGAGAGTTGACTATGTTAGTCACAAGAAAGTGTCTGTGGTGAACATAAAGAATGTTAAGAGGCCATGGAAAATCTACAGGAATTTTACTTTACAAAAGATAGGAGAGTTGATGTTAGTACTTTACAGTGTGTCCCTAAAAATTAATAAGAAAAAGAAATGAAAAGTGAACTCCTTAAAGGAGAAACCAGAAATTCAAGAAAAAGGAAGAGGAGGAGGAGGAACAAGATAGGAGCAGAAAAAAAAAAACATGGTCTGCCAGAGCACTAATTAGGAAAATGAAAATATAAACAAGGATGAGACATCTTCTTCCACTTATCAGATTGGCAAGGGATAAAAAGTTTTATAACATCAAGTTCTGGCAAGGAGGTAGGCCCTCTAATATATTATTTGTGAGAATGCAAATTGATATAATCTCTTGAAATGTAATTTTAAGTTAACATTTAATTAACATTTAAAATTTACATATTTTTGACAAAGCAGTTTTACATTCATAAATCTATCCTTATCAGTTAAAAATACATGTTTAAGGTTGTTTACACAGCTTATTTTGTTTATCTGTGGAAAAACAATGAAATAAATTATGCCACAAATGCAATATTGGAATATTGGGCAGTCATGAAAAAGAATTGAGTAGATTTGTTGGTGGTAAACTGAAAAGATGATCATAATAGGATGTCAAATCAAAAAGGTAAGTAGCAAAGTTATGTTTTAATTTTCATAAATATATGTATATTTTAGAGTATTTATAATGCATAGACACATGTTTATGTAAATATGAAGAAAATAGAATGCTACACCCAAAATTCTTATAGTAATTATTCTGGTGAATAGCACTGGATAGAGGGGACAGAGACTTGTCTTTTTATTTCTTATTTTGTTAAAATGTTGTAGGATTATAGGTGGTTTTCCCTTTATGTTTGTGGGGAGATGCTATTAATTTCCAAACATAAAACTTTTCTGAAAAGAAAGCGCAAAGAGTTTTTGAGAAGGACATTTGGACAAAAATGTAACATGTTAATGGAAAAGAGAAAGCAGTGGCAGCTTTAGAAATAGAAGTAATAATAGTAAAAGCTGTACAGGTCTCAAATCTATCATCCAAAACCCTCCAGGCCAGATGTCTTTTAGAACTCAGATTTTTTTCCCCCAGATTTTATAAAGGTAATAGGGTGTGTTTACCTACTAGGGAGGGGAGGGGCGAAATGAGCAGTGAAGAAAAAGAAAGTGAAATAAATGGGAAGGAGGAAGAGGGCAGTGGGGTTGACACAGAAGAGCCCTGTGTGTGATGCCATCAACATTCTTTGGAAGTAAACTGTGGCCCCGAATTGCGCAATAGCTTTCATAAATGTAGACTAATCTGGCAGAACCTTGCAATCTGAGTTAGAAATACTAGAAACTGCAGTTGGGTACAACCACTAGAATGTCTATAGTGATGGACACATGAAATTATCTGAAACTAAGGTGGTAGCATTGGAACTTGAGAGAAAATTGTGAATTCGCAGACTTTGCTTCAAGACATTACTGTATTAAAGTGTTATTGCCATGTTCCATAACAATTCTGATTTATGCTGAAGCTAACAATATTTCCTGGTCTTGCAATGGCTCTATCTCAATATTGCATGGCAGCTTTTCATCTTTATTTAGCCTCTGAGCTGAGGACAGCTTGGCAGAAATTTGCCCCGGAGGCTCGTGTGCAACCCACTCACACCTACACATCCCAGCGGATGCCACTCACCGATGGCCAGCTTTCCACACAAATGTGATTATGTCAATCATCAGTGAAAGAAGCCCAGAGCTTTTTCTTAGGAAACCTTTGTCCTGAAGTGACTTGCTCAGGAACACACAGTTAGTGCAAGATCTGTTAACCGAAACTTGCGCTCTTGGCCTGGCAGAGCCCTTCCAGCAAACAAGGACAACACATTTGTTCTAGCTGAGAATGTGAACAAAGGGAAAAAGCTCTCTAACATAACTAACTCAGTGAGTTCTGAAAGAGGTCCATTTGGGGGTTTTATTCCTTCTTTTAATATTTTACTTTAGCTTGGCATGTGGTCTCACCTGTTGAGGTCTACTTTGAGTCAACAATAGGAAAACAAGTCAATTCTATGCAGCGACCATCCACTGAGAAGTCACTGACTAAAGACCTGGAAGATTACTGCCTGTGGATCTAGGTACTCACTGTGCGTTAGAGAACGGAGCATGAAACAGGAGCCACACATATAAACCCTGTTCAAGCCAAGACAAGAACGAAAAGAAAGAGAACCGACACGTCACCAAAAAGGGTCCAAATTCAGCCCTTGGCTCAGCATTGCTTTAAGAAGTGACTGGGTGTCTAATGGTGTCTCAAAATAAGATTAGAGGCTGATTAAACAACTCAAATGGAGGAAGTGGTAATACAGACAACACTTCATCTATTACTCATTCTTTTATAGTCTAAGTATTTCCAGATTCCTAGAACATGCTGTGATTTTTTTCTTCTGCATTGCAGCAAAACTGAAAAACCTTTACAAAAACATAGTAACAGATAAAGTTAGCATTCAACCATAATAATATTATTTTGTTAGTTTCAGCCAATATTTTAAGAACCTAGTGTTATACCTTGCTATTTTTCTTTTGTTTCAGGTTTTTGAGTAAACAAATGTATTACCATGAATAAGAGATGACTAGACAGAAGCCATTATGCTTTAGATGTGCTTTGAGACAACGCTCACCATTCAGACTCCTGCCTCTTTAGTTCCACAGGGGGTCTTATAAACCTATCCCTACTTGACATGTATTCTTTTAAAATCTTATAAAGATTGAAGTAGTGAAATAATAACCACTTTGCCAAAAATTTAAATTGTGTTGTAATTTGGACTGAAGGCTCAAGGCCTTCTTTCCTTCTCTTCAAGTTTTTCCTATGTCTTTGTTAGAAAACGTCATCACAATATGTCATATTCGTAGTCACAGTAACAAAGGTACTTTGAAGGTCTTCATGAAGAGATAATTAGTAAGAACTCTGGTTGTAAGTTGCAAAACCAACTTGAGCTTGCTTTAGTTAAAAAAAAAGTGGAAATTTATAACAATATAGAAGAGGCTCATGAAAGGTTATTATAGAAATGCCTGGAAATGTGAACAGAAAAACCATCAGACACTCTGTTGTTGTCTCGGTGGTTCTCTAAACATCTGTGTCCTTTCTTCTCTGCAGATCTTTTTTCTGGCTGCCCATTTCATGTGATATATGATGATCAAGTCACAGTTCCCAAGATTATACAATCTCTCAAAGCAACACTGAACTAGAGTCCGTTAGCCCAAAATCAAAAATTACAGAGTAGAATTTAACTGGCTTGAGTCAGGTATCTACCCTTTAACCAATCAGCTATGGTCAGAGAGGTATTATTATCAGAAACCCATCACTACGATGGAAAGTGAGGGAGGGGAAGCCCACTTAAAAACATCTTTTAATATACACTCTGGAATGTGTCTACTAAAGCATCCTCCTCAGTTCCTTCATAGGCAAAAACACCCTTCTTCCTAGACAAGCAATTCCAAAGATGCCTTCACATAATGTTGTAGGCAGACTTCTAAGATGGTCCCCAATGATTTTCACCTCCTGATATTCTTATCCTTGTATAATCCATCCCCCTTGAGTGTAGTGACTTTCTTCTAACCAATAGAATATGGCAAAGGTGATGGTATCTCACTTCTGTGATTAAATTACAAAAGATTTTGACTTCAGTATTGCCAGGAGGTTCTTTCTACTGCCTTCTTGATTTGCACACTTTGATGAAGCAAGGTGCAATATTGGAGAGGCCCAATTGGTGAGAAACTGAGGGGTAACCTCTGGCCAATAACCAGCAAGGAACTGAGGCTCTCGGTCCAATGATCCATGAGAAACTGAATCCTGCCAACAGTCACATGAGCTTGAGAGCAGATCCTTCCCCAGTCAAACTCTGAGATGACTACGGTCAGGCAATACCTTGACTGCAGCCTGTGAGAGATCCTGAAACAGAGGCCCAGCTAAGCTGTGCTCAGATTCCTAACTCACAGAAGTTATGAGACAATAGATGTGTGTGATCTTAAGTTGTTAAGTTTGGAGGCAAGCTGGTACACAGCGATAACTAATGTACATAATATGATCTACTTATCCCATCTACAACTGCAAATATGCTCATCCCCAAACTTATAAGGTGACCATCTGAAGTCATGAACTGATTCTTCATCCAGAGATAATATATTTGAGCTATTTTGCTGCCAGTTTATAATCTCTGGGTGACATCCATTATACCTCTGATTTAATCTTTACCTAGTCCAGGGTGACCGTTCTCTAAGTGATAAACTTAACAATTGATTTTACAAACATTTATTGAGACCCTATTACTTGCCAAGCATTGTTCTAAGCACCTGGAGTATATCAGTGAAGAAACCATATAAAGATCTTTGCTGCTATAACCTTGTATCCTGACATAGGGAGATGGAAAGAAAAAAACCAAACTAGACATAATAAATATGCATTTCATTAAGTCTGAGATAGAAATTTTTTCACATTTTTAGCAACTGTAATATCTGGGTACATCTAACAGTTGACATATCTATCATGGTTTGATTGGCAGCGTTTCTTCCTTCTTAGTTATACATTAAAAAATGGTACATCTTAATGTTGTTGATTCTTAGATTTGCTCATTATAAAAATTATATAGTGTATTGGAAGACATAAATGGTTTGGGGGAAAAACGTTGGTAAAGTAAGGGGGATCCAGGCTGGGGGTAGGTGGGAGGGAGCAGATGGCAATATTAACTAGAATGGTCTGGGCAGGCCTTGCCCTGACTTATTAAAATGGTGATATTTCAATGGACCAGGATAGAAAGCCCAGAGATAAACCCACGCACATATGGTCACCTTATCTTTGATAAAGGAGGCAAGAATATACAAGGGAAAAAAGACAGCCTCTTCAATAAGTGGTGCTGGGAAAACTGGACAGCTACATGTAAAAGAATGAAATTAGAACCCTCCCTAACACCATACACAAAAATAAACTCAAAATGGATTAAAGACCTAAATGTAAGGCCAGACACTATCAAACTCTTAGAGGAAAACATAGGCAGAACACTCTATGACATAAATCACAGCAAGATCCTTTTTGACCCACCTCCTAGAGAAATGGAAGTAAAACCAAAAATAAACAAATGGGACCTAATGCAACTTAAAAGCTTTTGCACAGCAAAGGAAACCATAAACAAAACGAAAAGACAACCCTCAGAATGGGAGAAAATATTAGCAAATGAAGCAACTGACAAAGGGTTAATCTCCAAAATTTACAAGCAGCTCATGCAGCTCAATATCAAAAAAACAAACAACCCAGTCCAAAAATGGGCAGAAGACCAAAATAGACATTTCTCCAAAGAAGAAAGACAGATTGCCAACAAACACATGAAAGAATGCTCAACATCATTAATCATTAGAGAAATGCAAATCAAAACTACAATGAGGTATTACCTCACACCGGTCAGAATGGCCATCATCAAAAAATCTACAAACAATAAATGCTGGAGAGACTGTGGAGAAAAGGGAACCCTCTTGCACTGTTGGTGGGAATGTAAATTGATACAGCCACTATGGAGAACAGTACGGAGGTTCCTTAAAAAACTAAAAGTAGAACTACCATACGACCCAGTGATCCCACTACTGGGCATATACCCTGAGAAAACCATAATTCAAAAAGAGTCATGTACCACAGTGTTCATTGCAGCTCTATTTACAATAACCAGGACATGGAAGCAACCTGTATCCATCAACAGATGAATGGATAAAGAAGATGTGGCACATATATACAATGGAATATTACTCAGCCATAAAAAGAAATGAAATGGAGTTATTTGTAGTGAGGTGGATGGAGTTAGAGTCTGTCATACAGAGTGAAGTAAGTCAGAAAGAGAAAAACAAATACAGTATGCTAACACATATATATGGAATCTAAGGGAAAAAAAAAAAAGGTCATGAAGAACCTAGTGGCAAGACGGGAATAAAGACACAGACCTACTAGAGAATGGACTTGAGCATACGGGGAGGGGGAAGGGTAAGATGTGACAAAGTTAGAGAGTGGCATGGACATATATACACTACCAAACGTAAAACAGATAGCTAGTGAGAAGCAACCGCATAGCACAGGGAGATCAGCTCTGTGCTTTGTGACCACCTAGAGGGGTGGGATAGGGAGGGTTGGAGGGAGGGAGACGCAAGACGGAAGAGATATGGGGATATATGTATATGTATAACTGATTCACTTTGTTATAAAGCAGAAACTAACACACCTTTGTAAAGCAATTATACTCCAATAAAGATGTTAAAAAAAAAAAAAAAAAGAAGAAACATGCCTGGCATTTTCCATAGTAGCTCCCCGGCCCCTGTGGCTGGAGCACACCTAGCAAGAAGGAGAGAAAGCGTGGAAGGCAGTGGATTAATGGGAGTCTGCTCAGGTGAGGCCTTAGAGGTGCATGTAAAGACTTTGGCTTTTATTCTGGATAAAGCCAGAAGAGCCACTAAAGGATCTGACATGAGCGAGAAAAGCTTACTTAAGTTTTAATGCGTCACTCTTGGCTACCGTGTTGAGATTAGGCTACACTCAAGCAGAGGTTCTGCTACTATTTTATCATTTGCATTTAACACTAAAAATATTGTATGTTAGGTTCCTCTTTCTTTCGGTTCATCTCACTCCAGTGTTGGTGGGAAATTTTTTTAAAAAGTCATATTTCCTGTTCATGGTTGCTGTAACTAGACCTAAGTTCTTACTTTGATTATATATATTTTGTTGTGAATGAATTAAAGATATTGAGGTTTTATCATTTTATGCTTTCATTGACGATTTATTGGATGTGAGGATAAAAACCCCATATGATTTCTTTCCTTAGCATATTTTTACTGTGAATAAAAAATTATGTGAGCATATTTATGTAACATGAATTGCATACTGTAACAAATATCCCTTTGATTGTGCACTATCTATATGCAGTACTACGTGTCAATAATTCCATAAGAAATTATAATATCTAGTGAGTTCTTTCTTGCTAGTGTCCGATCTTCATTCCTCTTTCCTCACTTCTCATGATGCAATTAAATTTATGGTTTTAGCCATTGTCTACATGCTGAGCACTGCACAAGCAACCTCTAAACCAAGATTCACATTTCAGTTGCCCACCAAACATCTCCATCAGTAAATTTCATAGAAACCACAAACACACTGTATTTAGAACTAAATTTAGCACCCTCCACTCATAAACCTTATCCCCAGTTAAGTTAAACTCCTTTCTCTCCTCATCCCAATTCACCAAGTCTATTAATAGATCCTAGTGATGATCTTGTAAGCTGTCATATATGTACACACATATATATGTTCTTTACATATATGTTCTTTTATATATTTGTATACATATACATATATGGGTATGTATGTGTGTACATATACATATATATTAGGTATATATGTGTGTTTACATATATATATACACACACACATATATGTATACACATACACATACATACACTTCACCTACTATTATGACTTCATTTAGGCCGTGAGTTTTCCTTAGGTAGACAAATTTCAGCGTTCTCTCAAAGAAATCTAGATTTGATTCCCAGTTCTTCTTCTTTCTTATTTTTAAAAACAAAACAAAGAAATCTTTGGCCTGGTACCTCATCTGCAAAACAGACATAAAACATCAACTTCCTAGAGATTCTCTGAAAGCTGCTTCCATTGTGCTTTGTACCTAGCAAGAGCTCAATAATAATTGGCATGTAGTTATATACATATATAATTGCTGCTCTAATAATGTTATTAATTATGTTTTAAATACAAGTAGATTTGAAACAGATGCCTTTAGATTGTAGAAGTAGGAACGGTTTTTTTTAACTTTATAAAATGAACTTCTATCACTTTTTACCGAAAAAAATAAAGTTTTAAAAGTTTCAATTAAATCAGGACTTGCCTCCACTTTTATTAAAATTAAAAGTTCTTAATCACAGGAAGAAGAACAGGCTATTAGTGAAATATTTGCTTCCTTAAACAATCATTACATTAAACTTTCTCTCTTTAATGTTTATCATAATATTTTTTTTATCTTCTGAAAATGTAACTATTAACATACTTTATGGCCAAAATGGTCAGCTACTTGATAAAAGATTAAATAATGAGTATCTACCACACAGTCTCTGTTCACCTATATGGAATTTATTGAATACACTGGTACATTTCCTATCCTTCAAGATTTCTCTGGAATTGCACTGGGCACTGAGCTGTCGTAAGGAATGGTGGGTCCTCGTGATGTTTGTGATAAGTAAACTAAGGACACGTCAAATGCCATAGAGAAGACTAGTTCCATGTACTGGATAAGAGTTCAGATTCCTGAGTCTCACTCTCCAGGTTCAAAATCACAGCTTTACCGTTACCAACTGGTGACTCTAGGCAAAGCAATCTCCCCTTGTTCCTGTATATGTAAAATGGGGATAACACTACCTGATCACAGGGCCGTTGTGAATGTTAAATAAAAAGGCAATAAATTCAGAATGTTTTTATCACACTTGAGAGAAACAGAGCACATCACCACATTAAAGACTGAATTCCTGCAGTAAAAAGAATGTATTCACATTATTCACCTCAGTGTTTGCCCAAATTGCCTTACCACCCCTTTTCAGTAATACCTTTAAATATGTCAAGTATGAGTGCTCCATGGATTAAAATGTAAAAGTTGCTGTGTACAAAGGATGAGATTTGGGGTCCAGAAATACTGGATATCTAATCCCAGCATGACTGCTTATACTTGTACCTCTTGGCAAGCTGAGTTTTTCATACATGTTGATTTTTATCGCCTGCAACAATGACTCACAGAAATGATACACGTTTTAAATGGTAAAATATATACAACATTCAGCACAGAGCCTGCTATCTAGTACCAGGTAATGTCCTTTTCCTTCCATCTTTCCTGTCTTCATTCACTCTTCAAGAAGTATTCAAGGAGAAATGATAACTTGCAAGCATGGAGTAAAAGGGATCCAAGCATTTCATTAGCTAGACTACCTTGTAGGGTCTCTTCCAACTCTGACATGCTGTGAACCTATGATTCTAATTCCAGAAGTAAGTAGGTGGGTAAGAGTGGTTCACAGGCCCGCACACCAGATGCTGAGTCAATGCTAGCTTTTATGCAAACCTAAGCATGTCACTGAGATTTTGATAACCACTAATCCTAGCTTGCTATCCTCATCTTGTACTCCAATAGTCTTGAGGGGAGAGAGATCAAGGATTTGCTCTGCTTCTTGCCCTGAGGGTGGTCCCGGTTAGGGGCTAAGGGTACTTTGTTGACAAAAGTACTATAGATATAAGCAAACCTGCATGAGGATAAATGTGTCTTTCTGGCTCATTGAATGCTCTTCCTTCCAGAAGGGTAGAGCCCTGGTATCTTACAGGAAATTAACACTTGAGACAAGTCCTAGCATCTCTGTCCCAGCTCCTTTGCACTTCTTCCGGCTTCCTCTTCCTACTGATTTCATCTTTCTAGGCCAGCTTTTCCTCACAGTTAGAATGTGAAGAGCCAAGATTCAGAATGAGCTTAAGTGAGATACAAAGTCCCTTTGAAGAAATTTAGTTTTAGGTAAAAGGCATCTATGTCAAAGCAAAGAGAAGTTTTCACGTGGTTCAGCCTAGCTTTCTAGGAAACTAAATTAGGGTTTGGAGTAATGTGCCATCTAGCAATGGAGTGTTAAATATTACTCCTGTCTTCCTTCACCTTGTGTATATATTTTTTGACTTTGGGACTGCACACTGTGGTCTGTGGTTAGTCAAGGATATGGACCTGCTACTCAGGTAGTCTGTATTTCAGGATCTGTGTTCCTCTCCGTAGCTTTCCAATATATTTTTACTGAGAAAAAGGCCTTGCAAGAATGAAACGTTGCCCATTAATGACAACGGGTGGCTTTACTGCAGTCTTGCTTCCTCAGTTCAGGAAATTGCAATCAGAAATACAAAAATGGGGAAAAAGTGATTAACAAATTTCACAATTCTTTGGTTTAATTCTACTGCTAGATTTTCATTTTCCTGAACCTGTTTGGATGCCAGCTCTGTAGCGAAATATCTGTCTAACACAAGGCTTTAGAGAACAGATGCAAAAGAGATTAGACTCTGCCTTAAAACAACTTGCCATTTGCATTTGAGGATTGAAAAGGAGGAGGATTAACTTATGGTATTGGCCCATATAATACCTATTTGGTTTCTCTTGAGATTTTTTTCCATTTGCTCTGCTCTAGTGCAATCCTTACCATTTCACTAAATGGTTAATCTTATTCTCTATTAGGGTGAGTCCTGTTTAAAACACAGTGTAGTCCATCTGCCAACAATAATGCTTAAATAATGCAGACGCTGCTTCTATCATTATAAAGCCCTCCAATGGACTGATTAATTTCAGAATTGCATTTTATGGATTCTCACTCTACTTGTACAGATTCATTTTGGTAACTCATGGTCCACATCTCACTGCAAACTTGGGAGCATTATTTCAGCTATCCAAATTACATGCACAACACTGGAATAGGAACAACCCAAAACAAAAGAAGCTCTATAACTGATGATTATTTTATAACCACTTCAATTGGAGAAAAGGAGTAATTGAGGGTGAACAAGTAACTGTGTCCCATAAATACTCCATCTTGAAAATAAGTGTGAATGTAGAGTTTATAACTGTAATAAAATTATAATGCAACTAAGTTAATAATAAGCATTTCTCATGGTGAACAGAAAAGCCTGGCCATAGTGAAATACCTCTAGCTCCTGACCAATTTGCCCATTGGCTCCCACTGGCTCACCCCTGGGCCTTTGCACTTGCTGTTCCCTCTTCACAGGTCATTCCTGACCAAGTCCCCACTTTTTCTGGCTAGCTCTAATTTACTCTCCATGACTCATTTCAAGTCAGCTTCCATAACACTCTGAACTTAGTCCTATTGTTGTACAGCACATTGCAAATACCTATTTATGTCCCTGTCTCCAACTATCCTGTCACTTTCATAAGGGATGGGACCCAATTTTCTTTTTTGTCCTTATGCCAATGCTCAGCACGGTGCCTGAAGCAAGACTGTAGTAAGTGCTGCTAGATGTCTGCAGAGAGGATGGAAAGAAGGGGAGCTGGTGTAGAATAGGGAACAGGGAGTTTAAGAGATAACAGAAGGGCCAGGCCAGGTAAAACACTTAAAGACTAGATGCTGAGACATATTCCTATGTATCTATCAGCTCTGGGAAATGAGCCATGCACAACCACATCTGGGGTTTCTCATTCCCTGGGTATGGTTAGGGAGGGATCAGGAGTGGGGCGGGGCTGAGAGAACATTATTCACCCCTGTGCAACTTCAAAGAAAACTAAAGCAAAAGTAGTTAGAAGGTGCCCTTTCCCACAAACCACCCAAACCTTTAGAGTCTCACATTTCAGAGTCGGGGTGGGGAGAGAAGGAGAAAACTGTTTCTCTGGGTGCACACATATGCTAGCCTCTGAAAAAGATTTCAGAAAAGTGATTTTTTTTCATGTAGATAAACCATTTTTTTCATAATCTCACCGCTATGTTAATGGACACGAAAGACTCAGACAGAATGAAGTTCAAAGCAGCAAGTGAAATGGAATTTTTCTGGAATTGAAAAGTAAAAATGTAAATGAGGGCAAATACACGCTAGTGTAAGTGTACTGTACGGTGCGGCTCCACGACAAGCGCAACGTGAGGTGTTTGGGGCGGGGAGAGGTTGGCAGCAGGCCATCTAAAGAGCGTGGATGGGTGTGCCCAGATGAGTCGGAGCAGGGTTAAAATGGACCGCTCTCTACTCCTTTGCAGTTTTAACAAGGGCCTGCCAGTTTATCTAAATACTCATCCGTGCAAAAACAAACAGATCCTGTGAGCAGGAATACCCACACCCCTGCCCGCTGAGCATGCAAGCCTACAGACAGGAATAATAAAGGGTGGGAAGTGCGATGAGAATGCCAGAAGGAACTTCCACCCTGCACATAGCGTAGCGGCCTGCCCATGGTGAACACCCACTCATGCTTGGTGATAACCGAAGAAGGCTTATTTCATTTGTTTTTAATCTTGTCTGCCTCTGGCTATTTGAAGCAGATATATTAAAAATCTGGGCAGCTAAAGGCTGAGAGTAGTGATTTGTTTCGTAAGAAGGCACTGCAATCAACAAATATCTATTTTTTTCAAGTGTTAGATATACTTCTTAGGTTTCTGTAGTTTTCTCCTAAAGAATTTGACAGAAAAAAACAAAACAAAACAAAAAAAAAACCCCACCGTCTGGTCAGTGAACTGAATTAACTGAAAACCAAACAAGGTAAATTTTAAATGAATGTGTGTACATATATGGAATCTTAAAAAAACAGTACTGATGAACCTAGTGGCAGGGCAGGAATAAAGACACAGATATAGAGAATGGACTTGAGGACACGAGGAGGGGAAAGGGTAAGCTGGGACATAGTGAGAGAGTGGCATGGACATATATACACTACTAAATGTAAAATAGATAGCTAGTGGGAAGCAGCTGCATAGCACAGGGAGATCAGCTCGGTGCTTTGTGTCCACCTAGAGGGGCGGGATAGGGAGGGTGGGAAGGAAACGCAAGAGGGAGGAGATATGGGGATATATGTATATGTATAGCTGATTCACTTTGTTATACAGCAGAAACTAACACAACATTTTAAAGCAATTATACTCCAATAAATATATTAAAAAAATGAATGTGTGTAGAAAGTTAATATAAATATGCAAATATATAATTGCGTAGCATTTTCATAATTGTATAACATTTCCTAAGATACAGTAACATAAAGCATGTATTTATGGGGAAGAATATTCTGCTATCATGCCAAAGAATGGATAGCATTATGAAGAATAATTTGGTGAGATAGGCCATGTTGAAAAATGAAACTTAAATAATATTAATAAAGGTTAAATCCTTCAGGCTCACTCAGAAATTCAGTGAGAAATATGAGTCCCCCAGCTCTTATTCCAAATATTTCACTAGCAAGTGTCTTCGCCTACCTCTGGGTATTTCGTGAGCTCTGTGTATTCAAAGTTGATGCTTAGGACAGTTACTGTTTTCCTCTACTTCTTTTTGAAACTGATGTCCAGCTTTCTAACAGAAAAAGATAGGGAGACAAAGAAATCTAACAGTGATTCCTCAAAATCTAGCGCATAAAGGACTCTATGTGCTAAGTAAAACTAAGATACAGTGGAAGTGGTTTCCTTGGCAACAATAGCTACAAAAGTAATTTTCGAACTCAGAGAACTCTCTGTGCCTTTTTTACTGTAGATATTCCAGTGGCACAAGTAACAAAATTAAGAGCAAAATGATGAAGGAAATAAGGGAAGATTCAAGCCCCTAAATGTGGGCAGTTTGGTTAAAGCAGAGGAAACTGGGAGTAGAATAACAGGTTATGTGTTATAAAAGGCCAAATTGGGGAAGAAATGAATTGTTTAACTGGGTTCAAGGGAAGAGAGGTAGATTTGAAATTCAGAAAAGAAAATTTAGTCTGTCAGGAGAAATATCCCAGAGAGAGAAAAAATGAGTTAGTAGTTCAGTTACAATATTCCAGAATAGTCTCTGAAAAGAAGTCAGGCAAAACTCTGTCCTTCAGGACAATGGAAAAGTGAATCATTGCAAAACATTAAAGGCTAACACACCATTGTAAAGCAATTATACTCCAATAAAGATGTTTAAAAAAAAAACAAAAACATTAAAGGCAATATTAGAGCAGCCATACTATTCCAAAAGGAGGGTGACGATTTTCTCTTTTCCAGCCTCTAAATGGTATGACTGTTTGGTTCACATGATCTGTAATAATTATCTTTTTAATTGAAAAGACAAAACATGTAACCATAGGATCTCTCTAAAGGAAAGCAAATAATAATGAACTGGTTTTCATTCTTAAAAACAAAATAAGCAGACTTCTGCAAACTCTCAAAACAGGGCCCATTTTCTGAGCTTGTGAAAGTGGTAAAGAGCCTAATAACTGTCACAGGAGCAGTGTCTTTTGGAGCCTAGCAGAGTTCTAACACCCTCTGTGGAAACACGGTAGGGGTGCCTGTGGCTTAAGCCCGACCATTGCAGGTTAAGCATCTCAACAAATCCTTAAGCACCTCTGAGAATGTATCAAGAGTCACAGGGCCACTTGTTCCATTTATACAAATACCTCGTTCAACCACAGACACAGGGTGTCCCAAGGCAGGTCTCTACATGCTGTCAGGGAAGAGGGGAGAATCTGTTCTTAGGCACCTTTACTTCAATTATCTCTTACTATCCACTAAATATAGAAATGCTCTTTCTGGTAACAGAGGAACCATCATCTACAAAGTATTATAGTAACAGCTTACAGGTTCCAAGTGCCTGCAGTGCATTCTCCTCAATCTTCCCAACTTCCCAACTGTGTTATTTGCCCAGATTTACCAGTCAAGAAACTGACTGCAGTTCAGGGAGCCCCTACCCCGATACCTTTCTCTCCCTTTCTCTTTCTATCTCTCCCCCCTCTTCAGTGTGGGGCTGGGAGGTTCTCTGGTCTGAGCTTAAATAGTTAAGAGCCTAAACCAGGATTCAAACTCACTATGTACATCCCCAGTGCTCTACTTTATTTTGCTGCACTTCTAAATCTTATTTCCTCCTACTCAGGGGCTTTCACAATCTGATCCTAATGTATATTTTCACTATTTTTTTCTTATCACTCTCTATTATATGCCCTACCTGTGAGATTAAATGAACCTCTTACTGTTCTACATATATTTTCTGTACTTTCCTACATTCATATCTTTGCACATACAAATCATCCCCAGCCCATTTCCCTGCGTCAAATCCTAATTGTTCTTTAAGATCTCACTCAAATACTTCTCCTCCATATTATTGTCTCTAATGCCCTACCAAGAGACATCTTTTCCTTTGCTGTCCTTTCCTAGCATAATATTTCTCCTTGTTTAAATAGCATTTATCACTCTTAACCTGGTTTAAGCTATTTGTAACTCTTGTCTCTGTTATTAGCCTCTATCTAGTGGTGGTATCCATGTCCAATTTAATTTCGTTTTCTATCAAGTTATCTTAAACATAACTACTCATGAAAATGTTTTGTGTTGAATGGTTTAATAGTGAATAAACCCCAAGTGATCCATTTAGAAGTCACTCTCAGGCTCTCATGATCATCAACATCATCTCAGCTGTGGCGAGTGTAATACGAACTCCTTGAATAATACATGAAAAAAATGCTTTAAAGATGGTTATATATGGTTTTAGGGAACTTTTATTAAAAGTTCCATAATATTAAAACTTTTTCTCTCTTCGAAACTTCACACATCTCTCCTTTGAAATAGCATAACATCTTAAGATGGCCAAGAGGTTGGAAACTGTCAGAAACAGTGACATCTGGTGGTCCAGCGAGGGGGTTGTCCTGCAAAGGCAGGTGGAAAGAGATCAGAGAGAGCAGAAGACCCTCTCATCTTGAAAATCCCTTAACTGAAAGCTAAGTAAACAAGAAAGTAATTTAAATAATGGTAAGTTAATAATACAGTCATAGATAACATTTGCTGACTTCATATTCTATACGCCAAACACTGTTTTAATAATTTTGCATGTCTTAATGCATTAATCTTCACAAAATATCATGTTAGTTACCATTGTTATTCTAATTTGCAAATGAGAAAACTGAGATTTGCCAAAGTCGCGGCGAGTAACTGGAGGAGCAGTGATTTGTGTCCAGGCAGTCTGACTCCCGACTCACTGCTCTATGCTGCATCTGCTGTAACTTTCAAGTAAAGACACAAAACTTGTAATATTGGCTCAGCATTAAACCACTAACAGTGTAAAACCAGGATTCAAAAATGCACATGGTCCTGGTTATTTTAGAATGGTCTAGACTTCAGTCTAGAATGTTCCTTATAGATCTTTGACTTGAAAGCACCCTAGGATATCTGAAATTAGACAGTTGTCCTACATTCAGTATCTAGGAAGGTAGCATTTAATGGGTTTCTTTGGTGGTATTATTGGTAGTTTCTCATTGAGGAGTCTTTAGAAAATAATATAATGTTAGAGCTGAAAAGGGTGTATATTTTATATATATATGTGTGTATATATATATACTCATATGTGTATATATATGTGTGTATATATATGTGTGTGTATATATATATATATATATATACTCATCCAGCCTCTTTATTTTACAGATTGGGCAACTTGAGAAACAGAGTGACTTGTTACACTATATACTTCTATATACTTTAATTAGGATGTGCTTCCATTATGGGGATGCATTATTAGAAAATGCATTTAAATGTTAAATGAGTTTTTATTCCCCATTCTTATTCTTTTGACACACATTCCTTAAGTACTTATTATATGCTGGATGCTGCACTGGTTTCTAGAGATACAATAATAACATACAATTTCTGTACTGAAGGGTGCTTATAGGCTAGTGGGAGAGACAGGTTATCTTGGCAATCCCATGGCACTGTGGTGAGAGCTGCAACAGGCACTCTAGGTGCATAGAGCAGAAAGATCTCATTCAGAGTTTGAGTGATGCAGGAAAGGGTTTCTAGAGGAAATAACATCTGAGCTAAAACCTGAAGAATGAGAAGGAATCAACCAAATGAAGGGTACAGGGAAAGGAAGTGGTTTTCCAGGCAGAAGGAAAAGAATGTGCAAAGCCCTGAGCTAAACTGGGAATCGGACATCTTGAGGGAACTTAGAATAGTTTAACAGGGCTGGACCCATTTAAGGAGAAAGTGGTAGGAGATTAATCTGGGGTCAATTTGTGATAAGTTCATTGTGACACAGAGAATGGATTTAAAAGGCTCTTTACTGGAGAAAGGGAGACCAATTAGGAGACTATGCAATCCTGAAATGTCAGTGACACAGAGGTTGAAGCAAAGTAGACAGATTCCAGAAATATTTAATAGACAGAATTGGCCAGTCCAATTATTGATTGAATATGGAGGAGACTCACTGATGACACCCAGTTTTTGGCTTGGGCAACTAGCAGGCATTGCCATTCACTGAGCTGGGAAAACAGACTTAGTGATTGCACTCATGATTCTAGAACTTCTGGAGGTAGCATGGAGGTAAAGATTTGAAAAAAAATGACAAGTAGATATAGTTGAAATGGTGGGAAGATAAGCTACCGCTTGTGGCTTATTACTCAGGAAGAGCCTCAAAGAACACTAATTTTTCAAGGATTGGTAAAGGAAGAGGAGCTGCAAGGGAGACATAGGAAGTGTCCAGGCAAGAAAACTGAAAACCCAGAAAGAAGCTTGTCCCAGCAACTAAGAAAAATAGCATTTCCAGAAGAAGGGAACAGACGACAGCAACAACATAATAATAATAACAATAGCAAGTGTCTGTTGAAAACTAACTGCATATTTGAGGGTCAACTAACTCTATGTAGTCAGTTCTATTATTATCCCCATGATACAGATGAGAATAATAATGGTACCTAAATCACAGAATTGTTGTGAGTTTATATTGCAAATGCTCCCATTCCTGTAAGAATGGTTCCAGCAGAATTATTAGGGGTAGAAGCCAAGTTGTAGTGGATTGAAAAGTATAAGGGAAATGAGTAGTCAGTCAAGGCAGGAGATGGAAAAAAGTATCCGGTGAAGAGTTTTAGTATATAGGAACACTGGTTTCCCATGAAAGGGAACTCAGAAAGGGATAAGCAGAAATAACTTCTACTATTAGCTTAGATACTATCTAGGGGTCCCCTAGCTCCCTATGGCCTGGTGAAACTTAGCATGGGCTCTTATTGGTCTAGAGCTTGACCTTTGATTTCTGTGTGTTCTCAGCCACTTACTTCCTCTCTGAATCACATTTTTCCTTAGGACATGATGCCTCATATCAGCCCAGGCTCTATGTTTACTCTTACTCTCAAAAAATTACTTTTTGTGACTTTAGTAACTTGATATAACCTGATGTAGAGTTTGGCCTTTTACTACTTCACTAGCTCCCTTCCCACTTTTTTCAGCTTTTCTCTTCTTTCTTCCAGATAGCAAGTAAACCATTACCCTGGGCTCAAGCAAAAGAGTTCAGTCTATATTAAAACTCTGCAGGTTCAGCTTCTACCCTGAGGGGGGATTAGCAAAGCATCTTCTCAATGATGCTGTAGTCTCAATAATACTGTCTGGCGAATGGATAAAGAAGATGTGGTACATATATACAATGGAATATTACTCAGTCATAAAAAGGAACGAAATTGAGTCATTTGTTGAGACATGGATGGATCTAGAGACTGTCATACAGAGTGAAGTAAGTCAGAAAGAGAAAAACAAATATCGTATATTAACGCACGTATGTGGAACCTAGAAAAATGGTACAGATGAACTGGTTTGCAGGGCAGAAGTTGAGACACAGATGTAGAGAACAAACGTATGGACACCAAGGGGGGAAAACCGCGGTGGGGTGGGGATGGTGGTGTGCTGAATTGGGTGATTGGGATTGACATGTATACACTGATGTGTATAAAATTGATGACTAATAAGAACCTGCAGTATAAACAAACAAACAAACAAACAAACAAAAAACAAACAAACAAAAAAATAATACTGTCTGGTACTTTCTACCAAGAAAATAGCTTTTTTCAACATCCTCACAACTGGCAAGTTTAACATTTAATATTAAGAATGTTAAATTACTTTCAAATACAATCCTACCTTTAAAAATGCTAGGTCTCAACACATCCCCCATGAACCTTAATCATATTTACCAATATTAGTCACATCTACCCTCCTATAGGACTTAATTTTCTGTATCCAATGCTGTTCCTCCTATATCCCTAGCCTGAGACTGTCTTAACACCTTGACATTCAACAGAATAATTTTCTGCACCAGTTCTCAATTTGCAAATAAACAGGTTAACTTTGATTGGCTTAAGGAGGAGAGAAACTACATTGTTTCAGTTAAAGTGCCAGAGTGGAAAACCCTGATGGTCCAAAGTGCACTAAAAATACTAGTACTCCAAAGCAGACAAACTAAAAGGAAACAGAGATTGAAGGCCCTGGTCTTAAACTTTATCAGTCTTAACAGAGGTATTGAGGTTGACCTTGTCCTCTCCAAAATACAATATCCAGGTTCTGTTAAAACTAAATAAAAAATTAAATTAAATAAATAGAGGAAAAGCAAAGTGGGCAGTAAATTACTCAGTGGGCTTGCTCTCTCAATTCTGATTGGAAGAGCATCCTAATCAAACAAAAGACTAATTAGGTCTTTTTCTACTTTCATTTTATCCTAGCAACACGGGCCAATTCTTATTTTTGTAACAAAAAAAATAACATTTATGTAGTCATTTCTAAGTTATAAAGTTCTGACATATATTATTTTGCTTAAAAATAATTGTATGAGTTCTAAATATACAGAGAAGAAAAATGAAGTTCAGAGAGGGCTAAAACAAACATCTTCTGACCCCCAAACGCTTTCCCATTTGCTATTATTTGCAGAAGAATAACGGATTAAAATGAGGTGTCCTTTCTCAGGGAGAATGCACATTTTCACTCTCACAGGTATTTGCCAATCAGGATCAGGTTTAAAGAAATATAAGGGTAAAAGTGGCACAGAAGTGCATATTCTTTCTTTGAATATTTGGCCTTTAAAGTAATGAAAATGAATGATAGAAAACAGTGCAAAAAAAAAAGTGGGAGGGTAAAAAAATAATACCCAAAGTAGCAGAACCTTATTCCAGGGAAATTGAGACCAAGTGAGTCTATTTTTAAACAATGAGCCTCCTACTTATGAGCCTCAGGAACTTCATAATCAAAGTGTGAAAGTCTGGAAATTTATTTCATGGTGAATTTATCAAAATTTTCTACAAAAATGAATGCCCATATTGGTAAACCATATATATGAATTAATCAACATGATGTTAATAACTGAGATAAAGAAAGCAACAAGTTAGCTACATACCTACTATGGATTAAAACCCGTATTTTGAGCTAGTATCTCATTTAATCCTTATGACACCCATGGGGTGAGGACTGTTAGTCCCCTTCTGCTGAGAAGGCCACTGAGGCTCGTAGCAGATACCCTCCAGCAATTGCATTGTCTCTGCATGAGTAAGATTTTAAAACAAGTCTTCTCACTATTCATTCTGCCGTCCAACACTGTCTCCAAATATATAAAATAAAATGAAAAATTCAACATGCATCTGGAGGGCATTAATAAACTTCAGAACACCAGGTAAAGGATGTCAATAGGTAAAGGATTTGGCTTCCCACATTGAAAACCCAGCTGCCTCTTCTTCACTGGGAAACCACTGTCTGCACACTCTGAATCAATTCCCAGCTTGCTGATTTGTAGCATGGACGTTTATTATGGTTAATAAGTTAACAGGAAAGATGTAAGAGACAGAGAGAAAGAAAGAAAGAGAGAAAGAAAGAAAAGAAAGAAAGAAAGAAAGGAAGGAAGGAAGAGAGAGAAAGAGAAAGAAAGAGAGAAAAGAAGGAAGAAAGAAAGAAACCATACTATCAGTACTATATATGTAATACTTCAATTTAGAAAAAAGAAATTCAAAGTGAAAAGTCACTATTAATATGTGAGCCACAAATATTGATACACAACTGAAGCACCTTATATAGATACATGGAAGAAATTAAACTGAAAATAAATGCAGAATTTCCAACAGAAGAGGTGACTGAGACCAGGATCAACCATGGTTCACGTGTGTAGCCTGCACACCTGGACATTTGGGCCTGCCTCCGAGTGAGTGAAGAGCTGCAGGATAAAACATATGTCAACTTAATCATCATGTAACCCTGGAAGGTTAGAGCAGGAATCCCGTATTCACTTAGAAGAGGACTAGCCAGGTGTGCACTTATGATACCAATTTCATAGCTGCCTCTTCTTGATGGGATGGAAAGATCAGAGAAAAGGAAAACCAACCATTGCAAGGAGAAAACCACAGAAACTTTGCTGGGATTGACCTAGGATACTTGTTTTCACTCTGCACTGAGACTGAATGTGAACTCTATGTCGGGCATGTGAGCTCACACTCTCCCAATGAGCATGTGCCCTGAGTACGTCCCAGGTGACCAAATGTGGTATGTTCTGTGGGGTTTCAGGGAATTCCAGATATCTTGCTTCCTGGCTTTCCTATGTGTTGTTTCTTTTACCTAGAGCACACTTTCAGTTCCCCTTTTCTCCCTCTTCTCACCCCCAACAGCTTCACCTAGCTGATTTACATTTAGATCTCAGTTTACACATCACTGGTCCCCCAAGGCTGAGTTAGATCCCCCACCTCATCAGCTCACAGCACTCTGTAGTTAATCCAATTGTACCATGTAGCACACTGTATTTTGATTGTCTACTTCCTTCATTCTCTGGGCAAATATGTTTTGAGTACCTACGGCATGAAAGGGATAGTTTTACTAGGTCGGGAGGATAACATTATGAGCCAAAGGAAACATGGAGAGGAACAGAAAAGAGTCCACATGTATAGAACTAAGGAATGTATAAAATGCATGAATGAAATTTACAGAGCGTAATGAACCATTAGGGATGGTTTCCTTTAGCGCTAAGATTTGATGGACGAAAAGGAGTTTACTAGACACGTACAAGAACAGAAGCAGTGGCCAGAAAGCATTACAGGCCTACATGTAAGAATAGCAGTGGTGTGCAGAGACAGTCAAATAGAAGGCGCGGCATCTGAAGAGGCTCTCTGATACAGGACAGAAAATAGCAGATTTAAGAATGTGAAAGAACTCATACATTCCTGCCTATCTATCTTGCTCACAATTTTAATCTCAGTAAAAAGATATTTATAAGGCATTTAATGCATAGCTCTTTAATGAATGCATAGATGAATGAATAAATGAGCTAGGAAATGTGTGCCTGAAAAAAAAGACGCAGCATCTATAGCCAAAGTTTTTTATCAGTGTTCTTAGTTAAAAGAGACAGACACTGATGGACTAATTTACGAAGAGGAATTTATTTCAATTCCTTAAATTAGGGATTTACAGCCTTCCAAAACCATTTACATGTCTGGAGAACCTGGCTTGAAAAATAAGTGGCAAATGATGTCAAGGCAGCAAAACTGGGAAACAATGGCCAACTTCCTATTATGGGAAAGGTCTGGAGATAACCCTATTGTTCCACTGTTAGCCACTGGAATCCACGGCCAGCACTGGGCTACATCAGCAAATAAATCTCCCCCAGCAAGACATAAACAGTAAAAAAGTTTCCAACATGGACAGGGAGTTCGAATGCCAACCAGGCAAACAAGCAAATATAAAACAAACAAAACAAAACAAAATGAAGGTCTTCTCCACTTATAATTACGAAATCATATTGTTCCCTATCATACGCCCTCCAAAATTTCAGCTGAAGTTTGTTCCAGTGCTAACCCCGGGGCTGGGAAGACTAAGATACAAGTAACAGACCAAACTAATAAAATTCAGTAATTAATGATTGTACTTAGCAAAGAATACTAGCATACTAAAATATTTAGTACATACTCAAAGGTCTTACCTCAGGATAAAATACTACAATATACAAAAACATATTTTAAACTCAAAAATTTGAGAAAATGGGGTGAATTAGATTTCAACTTGTTTTTATAAGCACTCTTAAAAAGTTAATTTTATCTGAAAATCTTGGTGTGTTTTAAAACTGGGGTAGTGCTTCCTAATATAAAATATGTCATCTCAATTGTTCTCTTTTTGCTTGCATTTGTTAAGTGTTCTCTTTGTATTTGTTTAAAGTACTTCATATATTACCACCTGTATTAGCCAGAGTAGGTTAGGTTATGGAGCAATTAAAAACAACTCCAAATCTTAGTGATGTTACATAACAAAAGTTCAATTTTTTCACATGCAAATCTGCAGATCTGGGCAACTCTTGGGGCAGCTGTGTTGTGTTGATTTGGATTTCTGGGCCGCATCAGACTCAAGATAGCTGCAAATCACCCCATGCTTCTATGAGCACCAGGACAGAGAAGAGGCTCGAAGACCAGAAGACTCACCATGAAATCCTTCTGCCTGGAAGTGACATGTATCACTCCTGCTCACGTTTAACTGGCCAAAGCAAGTCACGCTGCCTGGCATAAATTTAAGAGGATGAGGAAGTAAAATCTCCCAGGGCAAGGAAATAGAAGAGAAATTGACATTGGTGAATGCCTAACACATGACCAAATACTGAATGGTCAGTGGAGTGGATTTCTGAAAAATGTGCAGAATGCAGATTTTCTAAACAGGATGTCACTAACCTTGCCTGCATTGAAAATAATTAGTTTCTTTAAAAAAAATTCCTTGATAGTCCTTGATCATATATATTACAGAACTTTTAATGAATTTTAAGGAAGGGACAGTTTCTGCTCTTTTACAATTATATTTCCATGAAAATTTTACTACTTGCTTCTACAACAAATATCCACAGAATTCCTCCCACACACATTAAACCTGATAAACATCAAACTAATTAAGACCAAAAAAAAAGTTAGACAAAATATTACATACCTATATTTTAAGTGATCTACTTATTTTATTTAAATTTTTAGAGGCATAGGAGTACTCCATATCCATCGTTTTTCCTGTGTTCAACACTAAAGGCTTTTAGTTCAACAGTTCAACACATTTAAGTGAGTACTTAGTACATAATGTTTTTCAAAGTTTCTAATTTTGCACTAGAGATATAAGGATATGAAAGCAGCAACACTATTGTGCAATACAGATGCAGGTCAAAAAGCTGACTCTATGCAGTTCAGTAGTACTGTGCCTTAACTCAAACACAAAACAAAAGAAGTGTGTTTGTGTGTTTGTGTGTGTGTGTGTGTGTTTTGCAAGAAAGACACAATCAGTTAAATACACAGGAAGTAAATGAAAAGGAAATAAAAAATAACCCCAAACTATTGGTACATAGGGAGTGTGACTCAGTTAAAATACCTGCTCTACAGAATGATTTAATTTTTAATGTGAAGGGGAAAAAAATGAAAAAGAAATACACAATATCAAAATTAAATTGTCAAGGAGCTTTCCTTTCCAGTTAAATACGTAGTTACATACCTAAAAAGCAGTTCACTACAAAATATCTAAAACTGGTATACAAAATATACTTAAAATTATTTTGGGTACATATCTGAACTATATATGTGAAAGAAAATGAAGAAACTCCTTCACTAAGGCCAAACATGAGGCAGCCCTATGACTCTAGAGAGGAAAAGAGGGGCTAAAGCCAGAAGCTTCCAGGTAGTATCTACCAATCTCCAGCAACATGGAGTTGTAACTTCCAAAACCACATAGGAGATAAAAGACAGGGCATTTGGATAGTTGTTGTTTTGGACACCCACCCATGAATCTAGGAGCCCTAATGTGTTATATCCCCCGGGAAATGATGAACTAGAAGAAAACTGCTTTGCAAGAGAACTCAGCAAGGGAAGTTGTCTAGTGTAATCTTGCCTCTTGGTATGTGAGGGGAGAGTGGGGGTTGGATGGCTGAAATAGTCCCTGAAAATTATAAGTAGAAGTCAGTCATTATGTAGTAATTGTAGGTCTGAAATTACAGTACTTGTACAATGAAAACGAAAACACTAAGAAAAGAAATTATGGTGGCTCAGTTATCGAAGGGATTCCGTGTGGCTGGCAGAAATTAAAGCAAATCATCTCTGCAGGAATATATACCCTCAAACTAAGCCTCACAACTCCTCACAAATAAAGTTTCAACAAACATAGGCTCACAATGAGATTTTTGTAAAACCACAAGATGACAAGAATACACGAGCAAGGATAAGTAGAAAAAAGAAATAGAATTAGACCCATAAATATTTCAAATTTTCAGAATTATTAAAGGTAGAAAACAATATAAGTATACTTATGATGTATAACAAAATAATAGAGGCAATAAAAAACATCATAGGCATTCAGCAGGAAAATTTGGGATGAGATGAAATAGAAATTCTAGAAATAAAAAAATATGAAATGTAAAATGTACCAGATGGAGAGAGCTGCAGGCTTCTGGACCAACATGTAAGAAGCCTGGAAGTTGTCACTCCATCCTAATAATAAGTAAAAAGGTGAACAACTTGAAAAATCAATAGCTTTTCTTGGATCCATCATAGAAGTGATGTCACAGGGCAAACCACTGCATCTACAATAAAACTGGAGTAACTGACAAGCAAATACAAATAATCACAACTTACCCGAGCAGAGAACCCCAAGGAAAAACTCTCATAGGAACCAGTGCTTGGGAAACCTGAATTATAGTTGATGAACTGATGGAAGCTCCATGTAGACAAGTCAGAGAGGTAAAAACTCCAGGGGGACCCAGACAGAGAAGTGCTCCTGCACTCTGTGATTTTACCTCCAGGAGTTCAACCAGATTCTCCTAGTGAATATCAGAGAAAAGTCCCCTTGTGATTCTGGCAAGGGGAAGGGAAAAAGAACTATTTTGAAATACACCAGAGAATTCTGTTTTCCTAAACAAGGACTACTCTCAAGAGAAACAATTTTACCAGGGCTTATACTACTGGGGTTTTATGAAGACCTAAGTGACTAGGGGAAGGGAAATACTTAACTCCAGCCCACTGTGGTCAATTCGCTCTATGTAGGGGGAGAGGGAGAGCTGAGAGACACTTGTGTAGTTTACAGTTCAGAGACACAGACCCACTAAAAGATTGGCAGATTGCCATCTAATCATAGAACTATAGAATGACTCTCTTCCTCCTACACCTTACTACTACATTGCTAAAGGCCTATTTATCACAGTTCCTTTTACCCAATAAATCATGCAGCGCTATCAGGAAAAAAATCACAAGTGTACTAAAAGGCAAAATCAAGAGTTCGAAGAGACACAACATGTATCAGAATCAGAGTCAGATATGGTATAGACGTTGGAATTATCAGACAAGAAAAACTTTTTTTCGGAAAACTGTGATTAATATGCTATGGGTACTAATGGATAAAGTAGACAGCATCAAGAACAGATGAGAAATGTAATCAGAGAGATGGAAATTTTAAAAAAGAATCAAAAAGGAAATCTAGAGGATAAATGAAGAATGCTTTGATGGGCTCATTAGTAGACTGAACAGGAATATGGAAAGAATCTTTGACCTTGATGATATATCAATAGAAACTTTCAAAACAGAAGAAAAAAGAGGAAAAGAAGAGAACATAATATCCAAGGACTGTGGGGTAACTACAAAAGGTATAACATACATGTAAAGGCAATACCAGAAGAAGATGAAAGAGAGAAAAGAATAATAACAGAATTTCCCAAAATTAATGTCAGACATCAAATTAAATATCCAGGAACACCAAGCAGGGTAAATTCAAAAACAAACAAACAAACCATTTAGGTATATCATATTCAAACTGCAGAAAATCAAAGATAAAGAGAAAATGTTGAAGGAAGCCACAGGAAAAAAATATCTTACATATAGACGAGCAAAGATAAGAATTATCTCTAATTTTCCACCAGAAACAAGGCAAGCAAAAAGAGTGAAGTGAAATATTTAAAATGTAGGAGAAATAAACCCAGAATTCTGTCCCTACAGACTTTCCTCCAAAAGTGAAGGAGGAATATACAAAATTCTCAGAAAAGTTAGGATAAAAATTAGGATAATTTATTTACAGCAGACCAGCCTTGAAAGAAATGTTAAAAGAAGTTCTTTAGAGAGAAGGAAAATAATATATGTCAGAAACTCTGATCTACATAAAGAAGAGAAGAGCATTGGAGAAGGAATAAGTGAAGGTAAAATAAAAATTTATGGGTTTTTTGTTCTTAATTTAAGTATAACAGTTTTTTCAAAATAATAATAGTAAAAATGTATTTGATTATGTGTGCTTATGTATATATCTTGTGTGTGTGTGTGTATATATATATATATATATATATTTACATATAAGTAAAATGAATGACAGTAATGAACCACAGAGGAAGAATTAGGATTATTTTATTATAAGGTACTAACACTACCTGTGAATGGTATAGTGTTATCAAAATATGGACTTGTATTAGCTGTAATACAGCTGCAACCTCCAGGGAAACCACTAAAAAAGGTTTAAAAAATGAAGTATAATTAGTATGCCAAGAAACGAAAAAAATGGAAACATAGAAAATGCTCAGCTAAAACCACAAATGGTAGAAAAGAGCAGAAAACAAAAATAGGAAAAAAAGAACAAGGGCCACAAACAGAAAACAACAACAAATATGGTAGATACTAATCCAACTATATCAATAATCTCTTTGAATGTCAGTGGTCTAAATGCACCAATTAAAAAAGAAAGATTGCCAGAGTGGATCAAAAAACATGACCCAACTATATTTTGTCTACAAGAAACCCACTATAAATATAAAGACACATATATATTAAAAATAAATGAATGGAGGGATACAACTTAACAAATTTAAAAAATAGAAGTTGAACAATGTCTCTTCTCAGACCACAATGGAACTAAACTAGAAATCAATAACAGAAAGATTGCTTGAAAATCCCAAAATATTTGGAGATCAAACAACACACTTCTAAATATCACATGGGTCAAAGAAAAAAGTCTCAAGAGAAATTAAAAAATACTTTGAACTTAATGAAAATGAGAACACAACTTATGAAAATGTGTGGGATGCAGTGAAAGCAGTGCTTAGAGGGAAATTTACAGCACTGAATGCATATATTAGAGAAGAAGAAAGATCTAAAATCAATAGTCTAAGTTTTCACCTTATAAAACTAGAAAAAGAAGATCAAATTAAATCCAAAGTAAGCAGAAGAAAAGAAATAATAAAAATTAGAGCAGAAATCAATGAAATTGGAAACAGGGAATCAATCAAGAAAATCAATCAAATCAAACCTGTTTCTTTAAAAAGATCAATAAAATTGATAGCACTAGCCAGGCTAACTAAGAAAAAAAAAAAGAGAGAAGACAAAAACTACTAATATCAGAAATGAAAGAGGGGACATCACATTAAAAGGATAAAAGAGAAATCTTATGAACAACTCTATGCACACAAGTTTGACACACAAGTTGAAATGAAGCAATTCCTCGAAAGACACAATTTCCCAGAACACACACAAGAAGAAAAAACCATTTGAATAGGCCTATATCTGTTAAAGACATTGAACAAAAAATTAATATCCTTCAAAAACAGATAGCATCATGTCCAGTTGGGTTCACTGGTGAATTCTACCAAACATTTAAGAAAGAAATTATACCAATTCTCTATAATCTCTTCCAGGAGAGAGAAGAAAGGGAATACTTCCTAAACCATACTATGAGGCCAGCATTACTCTTATACCAAAACCAGACAAAATATTACAGGAAAACTGCAGACCAATATATCTCAGGAATAAAGATGCAAAAATTCTCAAAAAATATTAGCAAATGAAATCTAGCAATGTATAAAAAGAATTTTTATACACCATGACGAAGAGAAATTTATTTCATGTAGGCAAGGCTGGTTCAACATTCAAAAATCAGTTAATTTATCCATCACATCAACAGGCCAAAGAAGAAAAATCACATGATTCTATCAATAGATACAGAAAAGGCATTTGACAAAATCCATCATTCATTCACAATAAAAAACTCTCAGCAAACTAGGAATAGAGGGGAGCTTCTTCACCTTGATAAACAACATCTACAAGAAACCCACAGTTAACAGCTAACATCACTACTTAATGGTGAGAAATCTGAAGCTTCCCCATTAAGATCAGGAACAAAGAATGGATGCTCTTTTTCACCACTCCTTTTAAACATCATACTGGAAGTTCTAGTTAATGCAGTAAGACCAGAAAAAAAAAAGGGGGTGGGGGTGGGGAAATGTATACAGATTGGAACCTGGGAAGGAAGAAATAAAACTTCCTTTGTTCATAGAAGACATCATCATCTACATAAAAAATCCAAAATAAAAACTCCTGGAATTAGCAAGGATTATAGAAAGGTTGCAGGATACAAAGGTAATATAGGAAAGTCAATTGCTTTCCTATATACCACAATTAACAAGAATTTGAAATTCAAAACACAATATCATTTATATTAGCACCCCCCCCAAAATAAACAGTTAGGTATAAATCTAACAAAATATGTATAGGATCTATATATAGAAAACTACAAAACTCAGATGAAAGAAATTAAAGAAGTAAGTAAATGGAGAGATACTCCATATTCATGGATAGGAAGACTCAATATTGTCAAGACGTCTGTTCTTCCCAACTTGATCTCTAAATTCAATGCAATCCTAATCAAAATCTCAGCAAGTTATTTTATGGATAGCAAAAAAACTAATTCTAAAGTTTATATAGAGAGGGAAAAGACCCAGAATAGCTAACACAATATTGAAGAAGAACAACGTCAGAGGACTCACACTACCCAACTTCCAGACTCACTATAAAGCAAAGGTAATCAAGACAGTGTGGTATTGGCAAAAGAATAGACAAATAGGTCTATGGAAAAGAACAGAGAACCCAGAAATAGAACCACATACATATAGTCAACTGATCTTTGACAAAGGAGCAAAAGCATTACAGTAGAGCAAAGACTGCATTTTCTTTTTTTTTTTTAATTTTATTTTATTTTTTTTATTTTTTTAAGACTGTATTTTCAACAAATGATGCTGGAACAACTGGATATCCACACGTAAAAAAAAAAAATGAATCTAGACATGGACGTTACACCTTTCACAAAAATTAACTCAAAATAGATAAAAGACCTAAACATAAAATGTAAAACTCCTAGACGATAACATAGATGAAAATCTAGGTGACCTTCATTATGGTGATGACTTTTTAAAGTACTGCATCAAAGGCACAATCCATGAAAGAAATAATTGATACTCTGGACTTCATTAAAATGAAAAACCTCTGCTGTCCAAAATACAGCATCAATAGGATAAGAAGACAAGCCATAGACTGGGAGAAAATATTTGCAAAAGACATATTTGATAAAGGACTCTTATTCAAAATATAAAAAGAACTCTTAAACCCAACAATAAGAAAATGAACAAATCAATTAAAAAATGGGCTAAAGACCTGAACAGACACCTCATCAAAGAAGACATACAGAAGGCAAATAAGCATATGAAAAGATGCTTCACATGCTATGTCATCAGGAAAATGCAAATTAAAACAACAGTGAGATACCACTACACACTATTAGAACGGCCAAAATCCAAAACACTGAGAACACCAAATGCTGGTGAGCATGTGGAGCAACACGAACTCCCATTCATTGCTGGTGGGAATGCAAAAGAGTGAGACACTTTGGAAGACAGTTTGGTAGTTTCTTACAAAACTAAACATACTTTTACCATATGATCCAGCAATCACACTCCTTGGTATTTACTCAAATGAGTTAAAAACTTTGTCAACACAAAAATCTGCACAAAAAGTATTTATCAGCTATATTCATTATTGCCAAAACTTAGAAGCAACCAAGACGTCCTTCAGTAGGTGAATGGATAAATTAACTGTGGTATATCAGACAATGGAATATTATTCAGTGCTAAGAATAAATGAGCTATCAAACCATGAAAAGGTATGGAGGAAACTGAAATGCATATTAGTAAGTAAAAAACAATTTTGAAAAGGCTTTTAAGTCAGTGAAACTATTCTGTATGATACCATAATGCTGGATACATATCATTATTTATTTGGCCAAACCTATAGAACATACAAACACCAAGAATAAACTGTAATGTAAACTGTGGACTTTGGGTGATTATGATGTGTCATTTAGGTTCATCAACTGTAATAAATATACCACCGTGGTGAAGAATGTCAACAGTGGGGAGGTTATATGTGTATGTGTGTGTCTCTGTGTATAGGCATATATGGAATATCTCTGTACCTTCCACTCAGTTTTGCAGTGAACCTAAAACTGCTCTAAAAAATAAAGTCTATTTAAGAAAATATTTCTTGGATTGGATGATTTCTTGAAATGAATATGCATAACTGGTACATTTCCTTGAACATGTGTCTTAATAAGAATCTTAAATATCAGGTTAAAAATATATAAGTAAACAGAAAATTGGATTTAAAGAAATAAGCTAAAAACCAAATGACCGAAAACCTATGGTATGCAGCAAAAGCAGTTCTAAGAGGGAAGTTTAGAGCTATACAAGCCTACCTCAAGAAACAAGAAACATCTCAAATAAACAACCTAACCTTACACCTAAAGCAATTAGAGAAAGAAGAACAAAAAAAACCCAAAGTTAGCAGAAGGAAAGAAATCATAAAGATCAGATCAGAAGTAACTGAAAAAGAAATGAAGGAAACGATAGCAAAGACCAATAAAACTAAAAGCTGGTTCTTTGAGAAGATAAGCAAAATTGATAAACCATTAGCCAGACTCACCAGGAAAAAAAAGGAGAAGACTCAAATCAACAGAATTAGAAATAAAAAAGGTGAAGTAACAACTGACACTGCAGAAATACAAAGGATCATGAGAGATTACTACAAGCAAATATATGCCAATAAAATGGACAACCTGGAAGAAATGGACAGATTCTTAAAAAAGCACAACTTTCTGAGACTGAACCAGGAAGAAGTAGAAAATATAACAGAACAATCACAAGCACTGAAATTGGAACTATGATTAAAAATTTTCCAACAAACAAAAGCCCAGGACCTGATGGCTTCACAGGCGAATTCTATCAAACATTTAGAGAAGAGCTAACACCTATCCTTCTCAAACTCTTTCAAAATATAGCAGAGGGAGGAACACTGCCAAACTCATTCTACGAGGCCACCATCACCCTGATACCAAAACCAGACAAAGATGTCACAAAGAAAGAAAACTACAGGTCAATAACACTGAGGAACATAGATGCAAAAATACTCAACAAAATACTGGCAAACAGAATCCAACAGCACACTTAAAGGATCATACACCATGATCAAGTGGGGTTTATCCCAGGAATGCAAGGATTCTTCAATATACGCAAATCAATCAATGTGATACACCATACTAACCAATTGAAGGAGAAAAACCATATGATCATCTCAATAGATGCAGAAAAAGCTTTCAACAAAATTCAACCCCTATTTATGAGAAAAACTCTCCAGAAAGTAGGCATAGAGGGAACTTACCTCAACACAATAAAGGCCATATCTGACAGACCCACAGGCAACATCTTTCTCAATGGTGAAAAACTGAAACCATTTCCACTAAGATCAGGAACAAGACAAGGTTGCCCACTCTCACCACTATTATTCAACATAGTTTTGGAAGTGTTAGCCACAGCAATCAGAGAAGAAAAAGAAATAAAAGGAATCCAAATCAGAAAAGAAGAAGTAAAGCGGTCACTGTTTGCAGATGACATGATACTATACATAAAGAATCCTAAAGATGCTACCAGAAAACTACTAGAGCTAATCAATGAATTTGGTAAAGTAGCAAGATACAAAACTAATGCACAGAAATCTCTTGCATTCCTATACACTAATGATGAAAAATCTGAAAGAGAAATTAAGCAAATACTCCCATTTACCACTGCAACAAAAAGAATAAAATACCTAGGAATAAACCTACCTAAGGAGACAAAAGACCTGTATGCAGAAAACTAGAAGACACTGATGAAAGAAATTAAAGATGATACAAACAGATGGATATACCATGTTCTTGGAATGGAAGAATCAACATTGTGAAAATGACTATACTACCCAAAGCAATCTACAGATTCAATGCAATCCCTATCAAACTACCAATGGCATTTTTCACAGAACTAGAACAAAAAATTTCACAATTTGTATGGAAACACAAAAGACCCCGAATAGCCAAAGCAATCTTGAGAAAGAAAAACGGAGCTGGAGGAATCAGGCTCCTGGACTTCAGACTATGCTACAGAGCTACAGTAATCAAAACAGTATGGTGCTGGCACAAAAACAGAAATATAGATCAATGGAACAGGATAGAAAGCCCAGAGATAAACCTATGCACATATGGTCACCTTATTTTTGATAAAGGAGGCAAGAATATACAATAGAGAAAAGACAGCCTCTTCAATAAGTGGTGCTGGGAAAACTGGACAGGTACATGTAAAAGGATGAAATTAGAACCCTCCCTAACACCATACACAAAAATAAACTTAAAATGGATTAAAGACCTAAATGTAAGGCTAGATACTATCAAACTCTTAGAGGAAAACTTAGACAGAACACTCTGTGACATAAATCACAGCAAGATCATTTTTGACCCACCTCCTAGAGAAATGGAAATAAAAACAAACAAACAAACCAAAAAATGGGACCTAATGAAACTTAAAAGCTTTTGCACAGCAAAGGAAACCATAAACAAGACAAAAAGACAACCCTCAGAATGGGAGAAATATTTGCAAATGAAGCAACTGACAAAGGGTTAATCTCCAAAATTTACAAGCAGCTCATGCAGCTCAATATCAAAAAAACAAACAACCCCATCCAAAAATGAGCAGAAGACCTAAATAGACTTTTCTCCAAAGAAGATATACAGATAACCAACAAACACATGAAAGGATGTTCAACATCATTAATTATTAGAGAAATGCAAATCAAAACTACAATGAGGTATCACCTCACACCAGTCAGAATGGCCATCATCAAAAATTTACAAACAATAAATGCTGGAGAGGGTGTGGAGAAAAGGGAACCCTTTTGCACTGTTGGTGGGAATGTAAATTGATATTGATACAGCCACTATTGAGAACAACATGAAGGTTCCTTAGAAAACTAAGAATAGAGCTACCATACAGCCCAGCAATCCCACTACTAGGCATGTACCCTGAGAAAACCATAATTCAAAAAGAGACATGTACCACAGTGTTCATTGCAGCTCTGTTTACAATAGCCAGGACACGGAAGCAACCTAAGTGTCCATCAACAGATGAATGGATAAAGAAGATGTGGCACATATATACAACGGAATATTACTCAGCCAAAAAAAGAAACAAAATTGCGTTATTTGTAGTGAGGTGGATGGACCTAGAGTCTGTCATACAGAGTGAAGTAAGTCAGAAAGAGAAAAACAAATGCCATATGCTAACACATATATATGGAATAAAAAAAAAAAAGGTTCTGAAGAACCTAGGGGCAGGACAGGTTTAAAGACACAGACGTAGGGAATGGACGTGAGGACATGGGGAGGGGGAAGGGTAAGCTGGAACGAAGTGAGAGAGGGGCATGGACATATATACACTCCCAAATGTAAAATAGATAGCGAGTGGGAAGCAGCTGCATAGCACAGGGAGATCAGCTCAGTGTTTTGTGACCACCTAGAGGAGTGGGAGAGGGAGGGTGGGAGGGAGATGCAAGAGAGAGGAGATATGGGGATATATGTATACGTATAGCTGATTCACTTTGTTATAAAGCAGAAACTAACACAGCATTGTAAAGCAATTATACTCCAATAAAGATGTTAAAAAAAAAGAGAAAGAAGCTAGAATGTAAAACAGAGAGATAAGCAACAGTAAATTCGAAGGAGAGGTTAGATGATGTGGGGAAAGTGTAGAAAATGGTGTAATAAATCTCTGTCTAGGGTTCTGGAAAGTGGTAATGCAGAAACTTGGGAAATGGTAACCTTATGTCTTACAGTTCTCCATAATTGATTAATTAATACACTTTTGAATTTAGAAAGCTCACCAAATCCCTAGCAGGATAAGTAAATTTTAAAAACATCTTCACCTAGACACAATGCAACACCACTGCAGAACACCAATGACAAAGGAAAGGTTTTATAACCAACCAAAGAAAAAAGAGATTACTTAGAACAAAATCACAATTTAAGTGACAGCTGATTACTTAACTTGTTGAAAACCAGAAAAGCATGCAAAACTTTCTTTAAAGCACTGAGAAAAAATAACTGTCAACCTAGCATTCTATACTCAACAAAAGATATTTGTAATCAATACAAAATCTGAGCTTTTACCATCAAAAGCCTTTCTAAAGTAACTTCTAAGAGACATACTTCAGGAAGAAGGAATATGATCCCAGGACACAGGTTTGTAATTCAAGATGAAATGGTGAGTTAAGGAAAGTATGGATGTGGTTAAATCTAATGGAAGGTTCACAGTATAAAGCAATAATAATAATAATATAAAATTTGTGAGTATTAAAAAGACAGGATTAAAAAAAAGACAGGATTGAATTTTTACAAATCTAAAGGTTATAAAACTGGGTAAGTTGTGTGTAGCTAAAGCACTCTGAAAGAAAAGGTAAACATATTGATTAATTTTAGACTTCACAAAGTTAAGTTTGAGCATCATAATTCCTATAATCTATAAAAAATATTTAAGATACTGTGTAACTTCCAAACAAATAGAAAGAAAAAAATGTAATAATGGGGAAAATATTGTTAATGCAAAATAAGTTTTGTAAGAAAAAACTGGGGAAAAAATAGAGCATGTAATAAAAAATAGAAAGCCTAAACTGAGATGATAGAAATAATTCCAAACACATAAGAGATCACAATCAAATGTGAATGGCCTGAATATTTCAGGTAAAGAACTAAGATTTTCAGACATTCACACAAACTATAAATATCAGCTAAATGATATTTATAGCAGACATATGTAAAGCAACTCCTAGGGGAAATTAATGAGAGAGAAAACAAATATAAAATACATAAAATAAATTTTAAAAATTACAATATCAAATAAGTCAAAAGTTATTCTAGGGGAAACATTGAAGTAGGTAAAAACAAACAAAATTTGGTGAATAAATTGAGGATATAATTGCAAATGAGCAGAGATTTTTTAAAATGCTTTAAGGCAATTGATTTGAAAACTAGCATGATATGGACAGATGCTCAGAAAAGTATTATCTACTAAAAGAAAAAAAAAAGAAAACCTGAGTAACACTATTACATTTAAAGATATTAAATCGATATTTTAAAATTTTTTCATAAAAGAAACAGCACATCCAAATGACTTCTGCAAATGTATTTTACCTCACATTCAAGGAACAAATAAACCTGATTTTACACCAATGCTTCTTGGAGTCTGAAAGAGGAAAAACACCCCACTTATTTGGTTAGGCTAACATAACTGTGATTAAAAAGCTAGAGGACAGGATAAGGAAGAAAAAATATAAACCAATTTTGCAAACAAGATAAAACAAAACAAACTTTGGCCACATATCTGTATGTATAAATGTCTGTATAATATACACTATGTCATGACCAAATTAAGTTTATTCCAGGAATGAAAGGTTAGATTAACATTTTTTAAAAATCTATTAATGTACTTCACCACATTAACAAATCAAAGGAGAAGAACTATATCATCATCTCAATTGATGCAGGAAAAGCATTTAACAAAATTCATCAACCATGTAGGGAGCCTTCAAAGGGAATGTATTTAATCTGACAGAAATACAAAATCAAAAAACATAAAGCAAACATACTAAGTGGTGAAAGATTAAAATCATTTCATTTAAATTCATGAATAAGGAAGAAGTCCACTATCTTACTGCTGTTCAACATTGTACTAGAGGTCCCCTTGAGGGCAATAATGGAGAAAAAATGAAAAGAAACATTGTGAATATTGGAAAAGAATTTTAAAATCCAATCATTATCCCAGATGATATAATTTTCTAGCTAGAAAACTCAAAGTATTATACAGATAAGTTATTAGATTTAATCATGGATTTTAATCTGGTTGTTGAGTAAAAAATTCTTTATACACAACTCAGTTGCATTTCTATACAATAGCTACAAACACTTAGAAAATGTAGTTTTTTAAAAATACCTGCAAAATAGTGACAAAATTAAAAGCAACCAAGAATAATTCTTTTTAAAAATGTGCAAGACCTTGACGAATTAAATAATAAAACTTTACGAGACATTAAATAAAATAGATATAGATTTAAAAATGGTTTTTTGGATAATGAAACAATGTTGCAAAATTGTCCAATGTTGGGGCTTTCCTGGTGGCGCAGTGGTTGAGAATCTGCCTGCCAATGCAGGGAACACGGGTTCGAGCCCTGGTCTGGGAGGATCCCACATGCCGCGGAGCAACCGGGCCCGTGGGCCACAACTGCTGAGCCTGCACATCTGGAGCCCGTGCTCCGCAACGGGAGAGGCCACGACGGTGAGAGCCCCGCGCGCCGCGATGAAGAGTGGCCCCCGCTCGCCGCAACTAGAGAAAGCCCTCGCACAGAAACGAAGACCCAACACAGCCAAAAAATTAATTAATTAATTAAAAAAAAAATTGTCCAATGTTTCCAAATTTATCTATAGATCCAATATGAATCTGGGTTTTCAAGGAATTTGACAAGCTGATTATAATATGTATATGATAAATGAAGGAAGAAATATAGCTAAAACTTCCTATAATAGGAAGGTAAGACTTGCCCTACCTGATGTCAAGACATGCTAAAGAGCTCCAGGTATCAAGACAGTGTGATATTGGCATAGTTACAAATAACTCTATGTGGAAACAAGACAGCATTGTATATCGTGGAGAATGGATAAATTGTGCCAAAGCAACTGTGGTATTCAGGTTAAAAAATAAGTGAATTTGAGCCCTATTTCACACATAACACAAAATCAATTCCCCACTATAAATAGGCTTAAATGCACATGTAATAGATTATCTTGATAAACTTGGGACAGCAAAGATGTTTCTGAGCAACATACAAAGAACATGTTTATGACTGGAAGAAATGAGATTTAAACAAGACATAAAATAGGCAAACTCTAAAGGAAAGGAATGATCAATTCAGCAATATTAAATTAATGACTTTGACCATTAGTTCTGACTCAGCTGTTGTTGTAGTAATGAGGTGTAATAAATCATGTCAAATCAAATGTCATAACTACAAGCATTCTTTTTCTTGTATGTGGGTCTGCAGGTAAGCTACATATCACTTGGGCTTGGTTCCAGACTTGAGATTGGGTTGCGTTTGCTCCAGGTATCTTGCTTGGACCAGTAGCTAAACCAGGGCATGCTCTTCTTGTTGAGAATGGCAGGAACACAAGATGGCAAGAGGCTGAACCACACAGGCACATTTAATGCCTCTGCTTGTATCATATCTACTCATATCTCATTGGGTGTCATAATCCCACTGGAGTGGGAAACCATGGCTACAGGACAAAGGCTGTGAACATATCACCCTATTACAGGTGAGTGAAGAACTGGCACCAATATTCCTATCAACCACAGATATCTTAAGCCATATTAAAAGCAAATCAAAATTTGGGTGACGATATCTAGTTATCCACATATAACTGGCAATGCATTAGCCTCCCAAATATAAAAACATATCATACAAACCAATAAGAAGACTAATGATGTGATTTAAAATGGGCAAAACATAGGAAGAGGAATTTTACAGGAAAAAAAGGATGAAAGTGCAATTAAAAATTAGAAATGCTCAAATTTGCTGCAGAGAAACCTAAAATAAGACAGCACGTCACACCTCATATTTGTAAAACTTAAAAAGTCTCACAATATCAAGGGTTGGTAAGAATACAGAGCAAGTGAAAGTTTTATACACTACTGGTGGGAATATAAATTAGTGTACTCACTTTGGAAAACAATTGACATTATCTAGTAACCACAAAGATATTTAAATTCTTTGACCGAGTAATTCTACTCCAAAAATTCTTGCCCATGTGCTCCAAAAGACACGTACATTGCAGCATCTTTGTGAAAGCAAACAGCTAGAAAGAACCCAAATGACCATGGAATGGTAAACAAATAGGAAATGGTAAGTCATACAATAAAATATTTACAGCAAAGATAATAAATGAACTACATCTCTGTATGCCCACCTGGATGAATGTCAAAAACATAATGCTCACAATGCTGATTTTTAACAAAAAGCAAGTCTCGGAAAAATATAGAGGGCAGATACTATTGTAGGAAGTTCAAATAAAAGTACAACCAAACAACTGTGTTGCTTAGGGATTACTAATATATTGTAAATTTATAAAGCAAAACAACAGAATGATAAACACAAAATTTAGTAAGAGGCACAGGGGGGTCTTGAACAACACTGCATGTTTTATTTTTTTTTAAGGTATCATGAGTGCATGGATACTTGTTTTACTAGGCTTTATGAATATATATATATATTCATTCATTATATAATTTTTATATATGAACTCTTTTATAATTGAACAAAGTCAGTTTCAATTATCAAAATAATTAGCAGAATTTTGTTTTTCTTCTTGAGCTTCTGTCATCTCTTCACATCTGAATACCCCAAAATTTAATCATTGTAGATTCTGTAACTTTGCAGTGTTTCCCATCTAGACATTTTCACTACAATATTGCTCTCCACTGTGTTGAATTAGAATGAGAAGCACTAAGCATGTGTTCAATTAGTGGGGAATTGACACCTTTAGCTGGTTCAATTTAGTGGTTAAATTGAGAAAAGTACCAAGATCAGTTGGATAGAGAGAAATCAAGACAATATTTTAGGGGACTTCCCTGGTGGTGCAGTGGTGAAGAATCTGCCTGCCAATTCAGGGGACACGGGTTTGATCTCTGGTCTGGGAAGATCCCACATGCCGCGGAGGAACTAAGCTCGTGCGCCGCCAACTACGAGCCTGTGCTCTAGGGCCTGCCTGACGCAACAGTTGAGCCAGCGTGCTGCAACTACTGAAGCCCACGCGCCTAGACCCCGTGCTCCGCAGGAAGAGAGGCCACCGCAATGAGAAGCCTACACACCGCAACGAAGAGTAACCCCCACTAGCTGCAACTAGAGAAAGCCCGCGCACAGCAAAGAAGACCCAACGCATACCAAAAATAAAATAGGAAAAAAAAGAAAAAGAAAATTATTTTAAAAACAGCAACAACAGTTGTTAAACATTTTCTCTATGCCAGCCAGAATGATAAGTAATTTACCCTGAAATAACTCGGAAAATGCCCACAACTGCCCCGTGGACTAGGTTCTGTTAGCAGCCTCACTTTTCAGGATTTGAGGCACAGAGATGTTCCGTAATTTGATAATTTCCCAACGTCACACAGTTGTTAAGTGACGATGTTACTGCTTCACACTCCTACTCTTACCCACTATGCCATACGGAACTGAATGTTAAAATCACAGAGCAATCAACCGAACTGTCAATGCACAAAACATGTAGTGGATTATCATTTGTAAAATATAAATACCAACATTTAAAAAAATCTGTGAATTAACTGAAAAAATCATGCACAGGATGGTACCATTGGTATTCTGCTGTGTATCTCTCTGTCCATATATCTTCTCTCCTTCCTTCCGACTATTCATTTTTTGTGCCTCACTTCCTTTTCACCATTTTATTTCCCCTCCAGGGATATCTTTGCTTATTTCTATCCCCAAATTGTCTCTCTTTTGAATTTGCCATAATTTTGTAAAGTTTAAATTGCTTTCCTTTATGGAAATGAGAGAGAAAATATAATAAATAAAGGGAGAGAGGATCCTAAGCAGACAGAATTACTTTAGTTTGAAGTAACACTCTCTAAACTGGCTAATTTTAGCTATTCAGTTTATCTAATATGGAGACTATTTTCACCTTCAGGCTCAAGAAATGTGAACTTTTAAACTCTACCAATTCCAGTTAAGTGTATCTCAAACCAAGGGCTCTAGATCGTGCCCTGATTTTGGAGGACCATTTTTCAAGTTCCGTAGTTCAGGTGCACCCCTTCCACAGCATTTAAATCAGCTGTTAAGGAGAATTCATCAAGTACTAGGACATTTGTATGGTAAGCAGGCCAAATGAAATTACATCCTATCAACTCCACATTCCCACGCAGAGTATGTTTTTCTCACTGAAATCATGATTTCAGCCTCTGCTTTTTCCCCACTGAACCCTGAACCAGCACCTTCCCTGCCTTTGACCACTACCTGGAGGATTTCCATACACCAGAGGGCTCACAGGTCATCTTACGGAGAGTCAAGGGAAGCTTCAAATCTGTGACCAGCAAGCCCCATACATCAGGCAGAAGCCTTCAGGAGGAGACATAAGGCATACTTGGCCTCAAGTCACTCATGCAAAACCTAGCCCAGCATGCGATCAGGCTCACAGACCCATGGTCAAGCCTAAAATCATCACTCTATAGCCTACTGATTGGCAATTTTCCTCTCTCATGCCCACCCACTATAGCAGTGCATCTCAGTGGGAGGTGATTTTTTTTCACTTTTTTTAATTGAAATATAGTTGATTTACAATTTTCAGGCATACAGTTGATTTTCAGGTATAAAGCAAAGTGATTCTGGTGTGTGTGTGTGTGTGTGTGTGTGTGTGTGTGTGTGTGTGTGTGTATAGCTTCTTTTTCACATTCTTTTCCATTCTAGGTTATTACAGGATATTGAATATAGTTCCCTGTGCTATACAGTAGGTCCTTGTTGTTTATCTGTTATATTCATATAGTAGTGTGTATCTGTTAATCACATACGCCTAACCTATCCCTCCGCCCCATTCCCCTTTGATAACCATCAGTTTGTTTTCTATGTCTGTGAGTCTATTTCTGTTTTGTAAGTAAGTTCATTCGTATCATTTTTTAGATTCCACTTGTAAGTGATATCATACGATATCTGTCTTTCTCTGTCTGACTTACTTCACTTAGTATGAAAATCTCTAGGTCCATCCATATCACTGCAAATGGCAATATTTCATTCTTTTCTATGGCTGAGTAATATTCTATTTTATATATGTGTGTGTGTGTATATATATATATATATATATATATACACACACACACACATATATATAAGATTATATATCTTACATCTTCTTTATGACTTCATGGACATTTAGGTTGCGTCCATGTCTTGGCTATTGTAAATAATGGTGCTATGAACATTGGGGTGCATGTAGCTTTTCAAATCAGAGTTTTCATTTTTTCCAGATATTCGTACAGGAGTGGGATTCCTGGATCATATGGCGATTCTATTTTTAATTTTTTTAAGGAACCTCCATACTGTTCCTCATAGTGGCTGCACCAATTTACATTCTCAGTGAGAGGTTATCTTGACCCCCTCCTCCCACCTGACTGAGGATACAATTTGGTTGTCACAAGTTGGGGGGGGGGTGTTGCTATTGACATCTATTGAGTAGAGGCCAGGGGTACGGTAAAATATCCCCCAATGCACGGGACAGCTCCCACAATAAAGAACGATCTGGCCCAAAATGTCAGTAAGTGCCAGTATTGAGAAACCCTTCACTGTATTCTTTGTTAAGCTGAGTACAACGAAACTGCCACCTGTCAGCCTACACAATATCCATTCATCCCTCAGACCAGCTTAAGCAGGTTCTGGGCCCTTTGATTAGTCTAAGCAAGTTATACCCATTTTTTTTTTTCTCTTGCTGTAGTTTATGACTAGAAGAAAAGTGCAATTCTGTCAAATGAGATATGTCAATATAAATGCTGAGAGGCTTCTGGGGAAACCTCCCTTACTCTTAAAAAAAAAAAAAAAAAAGGGAGGCACTGTGTTCTCTTCTGGCCTGTCAATATTGTGCAGGATGTCATTCCTGAGCTGGTGGAACTGCCTTGCAACCATGAAGGAAGTAGATGACATACTAAAAGTGACAGAGCAGAAAAGAAAAAATGGGGGGAAAAATCCTGGATCTTTGATATTGTCATTAAGCTACTAGCTTAACCAACGTTAAAAATGCCATACCCCAAACCTTCCATATCATAATAGATTTTCCTTATAGTTTCCTTATTGTTCCATATATTTCCTGTTACTTGAAGCTGAAAGCATCCTAATACATGCCTATGGCCCATTCTGTCTTTCAAGGAAACAAAGTTGGAATACTAAATATTATTTATTTTCTTGGTATTGTAGAATTCAAATGAAATATCTGATTGAGCGGCAGCTATGGGTTGAAGCTCAATTGGGATCCCGAGTCACCATAGCATGCCTCACTAGGAAAAACCTAAGAAACTTTGCTCTCTCCTAGACTGCGTGAGATGCCCCCACAAGATATGGATTTGCCTACACTGGCCATTCTCTTTAAGAGGCCCAACTCAATGAATGACATGAGGACCACATAAATGGAACCCGGGAGCAAATGATAAAATTTCACAGAAATAGCTCTAGGACTTTTCCTGAGCCTTTCGTTTCACTCTCCCATCTCTGTCATCACATTGCTAAACTTCACTCGTGCTGTGCATCAACTAATGCCTAGGAATGATGGTGAAACTATGCTGCAGACATCCCTCCAATTGGATTTGCCATTCAATTACCTAACTGTCATCTCTTCCCCATGGCCATTCAGCACAATCGTAAGACCGCCAAAATCTCCGTGATATTCTCATGCCAGGGTCATATCAAATCACAGACAGTTGTCTTACTGTATTCTGAAGTAGCAGAAATCCTATCAGATGCAGGTCTTCAATGCAAAACTCATTGTTAAGTCAATTTCATTTTGATTTATTAAGCAAATGTCTTTATAAAATAAATATAGGCAGTACTATTAAAATCAACTACAACTATTTACTAGAAAAAGAATCATTCCTTTGGTTTTAGAGAAAAACTTCGTTCAAAAGAAAAGCCTAAGAAAACCAGATTTCTAGATTCCCAGAGAAGAGGAATTTGGTTACCACTGTCATATTTGCAAATGCTGTGCTCTAGTGTTTCAGACGTAAGTTTATTTAATTTGTAACCTATGAATTATAGAACAGATCCCTGGCATTATTATCTGCATGACCCAATAAATACCAATATTTCCATTTTTCAGCTCTTCAGAGAAGACCATAACAGAGTTATCACTGAGTCTGGCTGTCCGAGCCTATCTTCTTAATCCCAGTTTACTGATATATCTAGGATCTGATTAGAGGTCCCAGTGGGAAAAACAAAGGTTGAGAGATCTAACTGTAATGGATTAATTTCTCAAGACATTAAAGCTGAATACTCCACCTCTCGTTAATTAATAGCATCAGAATTTTCCTTCTGTTTCTAAAGGTGGGTTTCCTGGAAATATTCCACAATAATCTGACCCTGCTTTAAAGAGACATCATTAACCAAGCAAGCATTTCCACTTTGCTGAACAATTAAATCCATCACACTGCAGTGGACATCCTCAAAGTTCCTGGAAGATGCTGCTCAGTAGAATTTCATTCAGTGAGGTCTTGGCACAAATCTCCTGAGCCTGTCCTTTGAAAAGCAGTATATAAACACCTGTAGCGTTAATGGGTCTATTGCAGCAGTCATTTTGAGGAAAGGGCGGAACAGCATTACATTACTTGAGATGGTTTTCAGCTACAGCATCCCTAGGGATTTGCAAGACTGAATAAGAAGCTATCACTATTGCAAACTCAAATTTTATAAGTACCTGTGCTAGTCATTTGTCCACATACCATGTGTTGTGTAGTTAGAGCATGTGCGAATTGATATTCCTATTTTTACCATGTTGCATTCCCATTTTCAGAATATCATACATTTATACACTGATAGAATGTAACCACCATATCTGGAAGCAAACATTCAGATTAAATACATTTTTATTAAAGGTCAGTAAATCTGTATCAAATAGTTTTAGCCCCAAACACTTGAATGCGTAAGCATAGGTAAACTTTATTCCTAATAGGTATTCAGAGATAAAGTCAACCTTTAAGAATATTGGGACATTATTTATCATTGGGAAAAGTAGAAGTTTTCTTAATTGTTTATGTTTTCATTATGTTATGTCTCCAAAGAGACAGTAACTTGAAACGAGGATAGACATTGAAGGCAGACCTGCAGCTTTTATTTCTTCACTCTGAACATAAGTAGTAGCTCAATAAATATTCTGATTTGTAGCTGGAGATTGATTGATCCAGTTGCAAAGGTTTCATGGAATTTGGAGACAAACTAGGGAACCCCTTAGAGTATTTTTATGGCAAAAGTGTCAAAAGATGTTTTACACAGAAAATTGTTTATAGAATTTGGGTGTCTTTTTTCAATTTTAAGAAGGATATAATTTTCAGTGCTAGATGGGAATGCTATCCTTTCCAGATGAATGTTCACACTAAGAACCCATAGCCTTACCTTTAGACATTCAGACATGAGTGTAATTGTTAAAGTAAGGACTATGTATTAGAAGTTTTTGTCAAGAAACAAGGCTCAATGTGTATTTAAAGCAGGCTCACTTTGGAGAGTTCACAGTACCCAAAAGCCAGCCAGCCTCTGGAGAATCCTAGCAGAGGGGAAAACAAGTATGCAGGCCCTAAGCAGGATGGGGAGGAGAGGTGTGCTCCCATTTCTACGAAAGGGCAGGAAGGCCTGAGTGGCTGGAATAAAGGCAGAGGCAGAGGGAGAGCTGTAGGAGGGCTTCACAGGCTGTGATAAAAGCATACATTTTATTCTGGGTGGAATGGAAAGTCATCAGAGGATTTTGAAGAGAAGAGTGAGGTAATCTGACTTAAAATATAAAAAATATATCAAATGTTCAAAACAATCATCAATTATTAGCTACCTGAGTAAAAAACAATTGTAAGTTTTCGTCTCACTCAAGTCACTTACTTACACAATAAAAATTAAATTTTGATAGTTGGAGAATTATCTACATTTAAATAAAGAGAGAATTTTCAGTGACCCAAAACATACTCTGTAGAAACACAGCTATGAAAGCCTGGACTTTAGGGCCCCTCTGGTTTGGGGCTCATCTGGTTTGATGAGTTCTTGATGCACGGGGAGTCTCCCATGATGCTTTTCGAAGCTTTAAAATATAACTAAACTTGGCTTTTGCTTTTTTACGTTTATCTGTACAGATATTTTGGCATGAGAATCTAAAACTGTCACTCTCTTCCACATTAATAAAACAGAGCAAAGTGAAGGTTAGGGATAAGCAATATCACCAAAAAGATCCAAGGAAGTACCACAAAGTGAAGCCAACATCACTGTCTCTGAGAAAAGCTGTAATCTCCAGACTCAACGTCCCTTTTCTTTCAAAAGAAAACTACATAGATATTATAATAAGCGAGGTTAGAATACAGTAGAAGGTCTTATATCTTTGTCCTAATTCTCTCTTTGTATGATGTTAGGCACTTTATCTCTGTTTCATAACTCCCACTTGGAAAAGAGGATATTTCTCATCTGTTTCACTGAAGTGCTTATGGAAATAAATTAATTCATATGGATGAAGTATTTTGAAAGTGAAATGTACTGAATAAATGTTATATATTAACAGGTGACTGCACATATAAAAGAATTATTGTAACAAATAATAAAAACCTGTACTATGACATTTCACTGCCAATTACCTCCTTTTGAGTGACTTTCACTGTATTTAAAGTAATAATGCATGGTTATTCAAAACAGGAATAAGTTGTTAGGTACTTGCAGTTACATGACTTGTCAACTGTTAGAAAGGCTTATTTCTATCAAACAAACCGGGTACAATCTTTAAAGTGTTATACCTCCAATGAACTTGAGTAGTTTAAATATATTATTATTAATAAAATAAAATAATAGCATTTAAGTACCAGTGTCAGAAATAACGGAGCAATAACCATATTTATCTTAATATTTTGCCTGTAATTTCATGCTTTTATATTGCATTTGGGAATGAAGAAACTTTGATCTGTAATACAAGTGTGGATTGGATTGGATTTCCACATACTAGGGAATGCTCTAGTTCATATGAGAAGAAAGGGCCTTTTGTTTAGGAAAAAAAACCTTGGTGGCTGCTTTGGGTATGAAAGAAGTCTTCCTTGTATTGTCTTGAAGGAGAATATAGAATAAAAGTAAGATGAATGTGGGGCTGGGGGGAGGGGAGGGGTGAAGCATCTAGAACTTCAGAATAATAACAACAGGTAAAGCAGAAGGGAGAATGGTGCCACAGTTGGAAAGAAAATAAACCCAGCAACATGGTAGGAGACTGCGGTCAGAGGATCCTTAGTAGTAGAAATCCCTGCAGAATTCTTTAAGAAAAATTTTACATCTTAAGTTGTCTTCTTTGCTATGTGATGGCTGACAGTAGCACCTGTTCCCCTGCCCCATTAAATAACCTCCTGAAAACTACATGTTGCATACTGCTTGTCCTGTAGGCTTTGGAGGAATCACAGAAAAGAACCTGTGGTCCATGTCTGTGCTGATCTTGGATGGAGGGATCAACCCAGTCACAGAAGAACATGCTAATCAGATTGAGGTGAGAATTGGGAATTGGATTGGGAAGAATACATCCTTGAAAATTTCCAGAAATCATAGAAAAGATAGTGGCTTTCCAATGAGGTATGGAATAGGACCATGAATGATATTTTTACAAATATTAAAGAAAAACTTGACCCCATATGGTGACTCATTTTGATCAAAGAATTCTAGGTTATAAATATGTGGTAGAAATTATTATGACACCATTATTTCTTATGGGAATTATATTGAAAAATATATATTATTTATACAAGTGGATCCTGAGCTTTCAAAAATTCACTAGAAATAACTTCCTGGTTACTTATAATTGAATAGACTTATTTCTTTGCGTGTAAACTATCTGTAGTCCTTTTATGCTTTAAAATTTTGAAATTCAAAGGTTGCCTTATTTGAATCTTCCTGAGCCTCAATTTCTTATTTCTTCAATTTTCAGTTTCCACTTCCATGATTAAACTCACCAGCCAAAAAGAATAACTAGGGCAGTCTAATCACCAGTATCAGCCCTCCAGCGTGCATTATTGTGTCGCCAAAACTCTGCAGGGACCAATCTTCTGCCTCAAAGGCCATTAGATGAGAAAAGAGGGAAGACATCCCAAGTTGTTAGAGAATTAAAATGTTTTATCTACTCTAATGCACTCAAGTTACTTATCAGATAGCTAGAAAGTGTGACTTAGAGTCGCACGACAGTAGAGAGTCTGGACCCCTGGCTTGGGGCTCTGAAGCAGTGCAGCATGCCTCCAGGGGCTATGCAGTAACCCACACTTCTCCTGCTCCATGTTTCCCAGAAAGTCTGCCCAACCTCAGGGGCACTGAAGAGCTCTCTGCTCACAAAGACTTCACTATGTAGGTCTTGCTTCATAATTGGCATTTCTGCCTATAGCATTGTGCCATTCTTTTGGAAATGGGTATTTCAAGGAAGTATGTGTCTCTCAGTGTAACTAAATAATGCCAAAGAGACCAGATCTGTTTTTTTTAAAGATCCCATTTCATCATGTTAAATGCACAAATATGGTGCATGTAGCTGTCAAACTCATCTTCGTAAATGATCTGTTTATACCATAATATGATTCAGAAAAATTACCTAACTATCCATAGTAGCCAGACTCCATGATGGTCCCCAATGATCCTCACCTCCGGGTATTCACAGTCTTGTGTAGTTCCCTCCTATGTTGTTCCAGGGATTTGTGACCCATAGAAAAGGGTAGAAGTGATAGTATGTCAATTTTGAGATTAGGTTGTAAAAGACATTGTGGTTTTCACCTTGGTGGCTTTTTTTCTCTCGCTCTTGGATCATTTGTTTTGGGGGACATCAACTTGTGAGCAGCCTTAGAAAGAGGCTCACATAGCAAGGAAATGAAGCTCCTGCCAACGGCCACTTGAATGCCCTTGAAAGCAGATCCTTCAGCCCTCGTCGAAGTCCTCAGAGAATGCAGTCAACACCTGCAGCCTAAGAGACCTGAGCCACAACGACCCAGCCGAGACACTCCCAGATTCCTGACCCCCAGAAACTGGTGTCATAATAAATATTTGTTGTTTTAAGCTTCTAAGCCTTGGGGTATTTTATTACATGGCAAAAAATAACACATCTTCTTATCTTCTTCCTTTGGCAAGTGCATGCCAGGACGAAATGAGGCTTCGGCTGGCGCACAGTATGTTATAGCCCTGAGGGCATGGCATTGCTAACCTGTGGTGCCTTTAGGTTTCAAGAAACAGTATCTTGAAGAAGTTATAGACGAAAACAAATTAGACAATTTGAAATCAAGACATTAATATCAAACAGGCATGGCAAAAAGATAGTATGAAGGACAAAATTCACAATGAATGGGGGAATGGAGCATGGAATGTTTTCTGAGACTTTGGGATTGCCTTATCTGGTTTCTGTGCCCTCTGAAAAGGGCTTGTTAGAAGTACTTAAAGAGGTTGCCCTAAGAACATATTAATCTGACGTTCAAGGGCTACCATATGGGGACCAATCTAACTGTTTATCTTCACCACTAATCTCATCTCTGAGCTTCAAATAAATATAGTACTTTCTAATCTCTATGTTTTTATGGAAGCCATTACATTCTGCAGGAATTTCTGGTCTCCTATTCACATGTCCCCTTGGACTGGACCTAGCTTTTAATGCCAGTCTGATCTGTTTATTTCTCTTTTCAGTCTCCCCTGAACAACACAACTCTTAGGGATTGCTTTTCTATTAAGAAATCAGTATCTGTGACACTAGCATACTGTCTTCATTTTTTATGCCTATCTCCACAATAAATAATTTCTAGAGGTCAGGAGGCTCCCTAATACATTATTGTATCTTCTACAAAGATCCGAGTACAATACCATTTATTTGATAGCAGTGTGATAAACATTGGTTAAAACTTACTTCTATTAGTTTTCTTATTGCAAATGGGGGCCTGTTTTTTTGTGGACAGTTTTAAAAAGTCAATCAAAAAGAGGAAAAGAAATCAATTCACCACTCAGCAATAACCACTTAGTATTTTTTGGTATAGTCTTTTTTGCAGATGTGTGGGTGTGTGTGTGTGTATGCTATGTGTTGTGCATGTGAAATGGAATCAAACTGATTATGTACTTGCTTGTTTGATAATGAATAGCAAAACTTATTCACTGAATGCCCCATTTTTGGACCTGACACAAAGTCTGGGGGTGTAATTTTTTAATGTAGCTCTATGTTAATACACGGTGCTCTTTTGCCTATAAAAGCAATATGTCCCTTATTTCAGACCCTTTCTGGGCTATTTCTATTAAAAAATATCATGATTATAAACAACATTCTCAGTTGGTATGGATTTCAACGTCATGTCATAACAATACCATCTACTACAAAGAAAATAAACAACCATCAAACAATTTGTGAGATTCAAATAAAATGGATAAAGAAGTCAACCTGCAATTCAAAATCCATTTATAGCTCACCTAATTTTCCAATATTGACCATGGGAAGGGTTACTGCTCCCAGAAAATCTGTCTGCTTTCATTTTATCATGCTTAAACACAGTTCTGAAAAAGACAGGACATGACAGAATTGCTGCTCCCTTTCCCTTCTTATTTCTCTTGTTTTAATCTCTCATTTTCTATAGTTTAAAAAAAAAACATATTCATGTGATTTAACTGTTCAGTTTCATAAGCTATGAAATAGAAAAAATAACGGTGCTTACCTAACAATGTCTGGCACATGGTAAACACTTAAAAATGTTACTATATATTACACCTGTCTTGTTTTCTCACCCTAGTAGCACACTTATGCATGCATATGTGTATGCATGCTCTCTCTCTCTCTCTCCCACACACACACATTCACTCACTTTCTTTAAACCCAGGAACACAACTATTACAGCCTCCTTGATGTGTGAGTTCTGTCTGTGTCTCATTTTTGATTACTTCAAACAAGGTCAGTTACATAATTAATTAAGCAGGTAAGTATAAACTTCTCACAAGTAAAGCCAACATACTGTTTCTGTTTAATACTAAAATGTTTATCATTAAAAAGGAAGTCCAGATTAATGATCACCAGAAGAAAACAATTTGGATTGCTTTGAGACTGTGTAGTAATGCACAATCAAAACCTTGCAATTGGGCTTCCCTGGTGGCGCAGTGGTTAAGAATCTGCCTGCCAATGCAGTGGACACAGGTTCGAGCCCTGGTCTGGGAGGATCCCACATACCACGGAGCAACTAAGCCCGTGCACCACAACTACTGAGCCTGCGCTCTAGAGCCCGCGAGCCACAACTACTGAGCCCATGTGCCACAACTACTGAAGCCCACGCGCCTAGAGCCCGTGCTCCGCAACAAGAGAAGCCACCGCAATGAGAAGCCCGCGCATTGCAATGAAGAACAGCCCCCGCTCGCAGCAACCAGAGAAAGCCCGCGCGAAGCAAAGAAGACCCAATGCAGCCAAAAATAAATGAATAAATTTATAAAAAAACAAAAAAAAAAAACAAAAAAAACCTTGCAATTAATACCAAAGATATTTCTTTTGTTATTGAGAATGAAGGGTTAGGAATTTGTAGATTCATAATCTGTAGCAGAAAATGGTATTAAAAGCCCTGACATTTGATCTTAATATTCTCCTACTACTCTCTTAATAGCTGTGCTGTGATCCTGCCTTCATATTATGACTGCAAATCCCATCTGAAAATGTATAAAGTCCTAATCCCTCGATGGACTCACTACTGGTTCAGGAATCTCACAGACCACGAGGCATTTTGGACATGACCGTTTTCACCCCCAATCACAGCTGCATCCAAACTGTAAACCCCTGATCATATTCTCACCAACTGAACTATGGTGGCAACACCTTTCCAGGTCCCAGCAGCAACCCAGCCATAAAACTCACTCTTGGAAGCAGAGCGAACTCTGGGAAGAACCTGGGAAGTAGCACTTAGCCTTCTCTCCTCTCCTTCCTTCACCACTTTCTCCCTTCAACACGTCCTCTCCTAAACCCACTTCCACCCCCAGAATTCTCATGTTCTCTTTCTCTCCTTTACCCAAATGATTTGCACTAACGTTCCAAAGACCAAGAATTCTTGAAGTATTATTTCTCTAGGTATTTGCATTCATTTGGGGCCAAGCCTTAAATAATAGAACACATCTATACAATTTAAGCATCAGTATTAAATTACAGGTATTTGGGGGGATTAAAATTCTTTGGAAACATATCACATAATCCCTTAATTAGGCCATCCTATTGGCCAATATTGAATTTGAGAATGCAGTGATATATATGTGGTATTCTGTCCATCAGCTGAACACCTCTCACATTTCCAGTGCTTGGATCTGCTTTTCTATCACTAGAGACTGTCCATAAAAGGGATAAAAACAGCTCCGGTGTGGAAAAGGGTGAAGTTATAAAGAAGATAAAGGGTTTTAATAACGATGTCATCCAACCAGTTGATTTTTAACTTATTTTATAAATATAATATTTAAAAGAAAATTGAATAATTTTATCAACAATATCACCACTCTAACCATTATGTGTATATATATATATAGTTTATTGAAGTATAGTCAATTTACCATTGTTTCTTTTTTTGTGTGCATTAATAGTTCACTCATCAATGTTTATTGATAACCTTCTATATCCCAGGGGACTTGCCATGCTGTCTTTTAGTCCTTTTAATCCTTATTCAGGCAGAATTGTAAATAGTTTGAAATCATAGCAGAGACTGAATTTTATTTTTCTTTCACTACTATATCATAAGCATTTAAAAAAATATATTTATTTATTTATTTGGCTGTGCTGGGTTTTAGATGCGGCACACAGGATCTTTAGTTGCAGCATGCAGGCTCTTAGTTGTGGGATGCAGGACCTAGTTCCCTGACCAGGAATCGAACCTGGGCTCCCTGCACTGGGAGCGTAGAGTCTTAACCGCTGGACCACCAGGGAAGTCCCTATCATAAGCATTTGTATGTGCTGCTATTTGAAAGATATTACTTAAATTAGACATTCAGGAAAAAAAATGTTCTTGAAATGAGCCAGGTGAGAAGTAGCTGGGAAATGTGTCTTTCCTGGAATTAACAGGAGGTATTATTAACGCCATGAAAGCCCTTCCCATAATTCCAAACTAGTTTACCTGGAAAATTTCCAAGGAACATCATCTTTTGTGCCCAGTGCAAGAATGAGGCATCTTTTATTGGATTGGAGAGAAGCTAATAGCCTTTTGAGAACTTATTATGTATACTTTATTTACATACTCCGCATTAGTGTGTGCTCACAAGGTGTTTTTCAGACTTCTTTTCACAAAAGAAGGTTCTAGTAAGAAACTGAATTTTGTTTCCAGTAAAGTTTCTACTGGCCTGTACTCTTCCCTGTCAAGTTTCCAGCGACTTTTAGAAACCAAATGGGGGTGATGGATTTCCCAGGCCAACGGCCTCCTTTGCCTAGTCATGAGTTGCTAGAAACTGAGCTGCAGGATCTATTTTGCCTTCAAACGAAAGCATGTTGCATGAAGACACAGGACGTGGCTGGACTGTGAAGTGAGCAGAGGAGGGCTGAGCACAAAGAAATAGGGAATATTGAACTCCTACGTTTAAGGATCGGCCTTCTAGGCCACCTTCCTATCTTTCTAAAGTAAATATGATTCAAAGAGGAAGGTTGTAAAATGGCGTTAAGCCTCTCTCCCTCCATCCTTAAAACCATGAGTAAAGATAAGCCAAATTTTCCTAAATCAGGCCCTGGAAACAAAATAAAAGTGATGCCCTGGGCAAGGTGAGGGAGGAAAGCAGTCCAAGCTACAGGCTGGTGTTCCCTGTCAATATGCTGCTATGACATGAAAATCTTAGTTGCCGTTGAGTTAGTCTGGCCAGAAATTGAAGAAGTGAAAGGCAAGAGTACATGGATTCTGTGTGTAGGATGGGGTGAAGGCAACAATAGAAGAGTGGTTAAGGATGAAAAGATGTGTTTTTTTGGCAGAGAGGATTTGTTGTGACAAAAAATCTATCAGTAATACATTCTGTTTTCGTCATTATTTTGCCTAGCATTGATCTGAGCACCCACTCACCTTTCTCATCCCACAGCTCTAGCTAGTGTATCCACTTGTCGCTCTTACAGGAAGAGGGACCGGCCCCTGATATGTCCTAGTAGTCACAGAGTGGAACTCAGACCACTAAATATTCAACAACCTCTTCCTATTCCTCCCCTTCACCTCCACTCCTACTATATACAAGAATTGGCCTCAAACGAGAGGGCCTGAAAAACTGTTAAAAATTACTACTAATCGTTATATATTGAGAGCTTGTTATATGCCAATCTCAGGTCCATCCAAGTCCAAATGCCCTGCTCTTGCTCTTGAACAGCATATGCTATTTTTGGTTAATATTTTCTTACAGGTTATAGGTTTAACCTGTAAACCTGTATAGGAGCAGTATAAAATTAAAGACACTCCTTCACTCAAGAATTCTTCAACCATTTAAACTGTGGATGAATATTTGTATATCCAAGAGAAAAGTTGTGAGGAGGATGCCCCAAATTCCTAGATCATGCTACTTCCCCAGCCTTCCCTTTGTTTTTTCCCCCCCTTTTTCTCCCCTCCTTCCCTTCCTCTTCTTTTCCTTTCCTGCCTCCTTCCCTCTCTCCCTCCTTCCCTCCTTCCCTTCTTCCCTCCTCCCTCCTTCTCTCTCCCTCCCTCCCTCCTCCCTCTCTTTCTTTCTTTCTTTCTTCCTTCCTTTCTTTTTCTTCCTTCCTTCCTTCCTTCCCTCCCTCCCTCCCTTCTTTCTTCCTTCCTTCCTTCCTTTCTTCCTTCCTTCCTTTCTTTCTTTCTTTCTTTCTTTCTTTCTTTCTTTCTTTCTTTCTTTCTTCTTTCTTTCTTTCTTTCTTTCTTTCTTTCTTTCTTTCTTTCTTTCTTTCTTTCTTCCTTCCTTCCTTCCTTCCTTCCTTCCTTCCTTTCTTTCTTTTTCTGTCTTTCCTTCTTTCTTGTCCCAGGCTCCTGCAGCACTACTAACATAGATAACATGCCAAATATGTTTAAAAGATAAAAGGGATCTATGTAAATCTATTATACACAAAAGCCAATAAACCTACATGAAAAGTTCCTAAGGCTTATAGTTTACACTCTTTCCATGAATTAAAACATAATTTGGTTTTAAGATTCTTACAGAACAAAAAAGTATATTTTAAAAAGAAACAAATGACCAATCTTTTCCTCATGTGGTAAAACAAGTTAAAGAACTACCATTAGAATAAAGCAAAATTTAATTAAGGAAATAAAGCGACAAACATCTACCTTGGCATATTACAAACTCATGTCATCTAATTTCAACGGAGGTTTCACTGCTGCTTCTTGGCAAATCATGTTTCCTTGTTGACTTCATAATACATTCTCCAGAATGGCTGTTTTAACCCTTCTGCTTTCCTTAGGTCCCCGTCCCACTCTTCCCGGTCCACCTCTCTCCACCCCCTCCCACAGCAGATGGTTTGACTCCTGCTTCACCAAATAGAAGGGTGCATCCATCACAAATTCCCTCATTTGCTCTCCTCACTCCATCACTCTAATTCTACTCAGCCAGCTCCTCCCTAACTTGGGTCATTCTGTGCCTTCATTTCACTCCCCTCACTGGCATCTTCATCTTCCCTTATCCAAGTGCTTCCTGCACCTCCGTCTTTAATAGAGTCATACTTTCTTCCCACATCCCTCTACTCTCTTTTTTCACTTCTGAAAAAAAGAAACTATCAAGAGCCTAAGTTATAATCTAAGAAATCTTTTGCCTAAAGCATCCACCCAATATTGTTGTATGCTGTTTGTTTATTTTTAATAGAAGCCACTTTGGGATTTTGTGGAGTGGATATAAACAACCGGGAAAAATAAATTCCCTACTTCCATATTTCTTAACCCTGAGGGTCAAAATGAAGGTGGGTTCTACAAATATATCACAAATACAAGCCTCAATTCAAAAATTGAATTGTTCAAGAAATTCTATGTCTAGTTCAACAAATCCCTGACATTCACCCCAGCCCCATGCAGTTCCATTTTTAGCGGTGTTATTTCTGAGTTTTAAGGAGTGGGGGAAATCAGATCATTAGTTACCACTTTCTGAGATGTCCGCCATCCAAAATGGACCTCGGTGATTATCTTATGTGGGTCACAGATGCATTCTTCCTCATGCCAATCTAAAGGGCCCAATAAGCCTCACTAGAACTCATCAGGGCTCTCCACACAGTCGTCCCACCAATTCTGTATCTGCTGGTTCCCTTGAAACTCTGACATTCATTCTGCTCCTGCCCCATGCTGCAGTACAGACAACTCGTGACTATGGCACACATATCTGCCTAGAAAAACTAAGCAGGCCTTTCCTCTCAGGGGTCTTGTCCTCTCCTTGGGTCTACACGGCCAAAGAGGCACAAGTAACTTCTGCTATCACATATCCCCAAATTTCTCCAGGGTTTGATCATCACTGCTGCACCTCAGCTTGTGTGGAGCAGGGACTAGGTCTCTCTTCTCTCAGACACCCACAGCAACGATCCTTCTTGCTTTGCCTTTGCCTCTTCTCCTCACCAACCCCCAATCCTGAAGCCTCAGGGGGTTGGAAGGCTTGTTCTGATTCATCAAACATTCTCTGAAGACGACTTTCAAGATGGCAGAGGAGTAAGACGTGGAGATCAACTTTCTCCCCAAAAACACATCAAAAATACATCTAAATGTGGAATAACTCCTACACAACACTACTGAATACTGGCAGAAGACCTCAGACTTCCCAAAAGGCAAGAAACTCCTCACGTACCTGGCCATGTGGCTGAAAGGTTCTTGGTGCTCTGGCTGGGGGTCAGGCCTGAGCCTCTGAGGTGGGAGACATGAGTTCAGGGTATTGGACCACCAGAGACCTCCGGGCCCCACATAATATCAACCGGTGGGAGCTCTCGCAGAGATCTCTGTCTCAATGCTAAGACCCAGCTCCACGCAATGACCAGCAAGCTCCAGTGCTGGACACCCCATGCCAAACAACTAGCAGGATAGGAACACAACCCCACCCATTAGCAGAGAGGCTGCCTAAAATTACAATAAGTTCACAGACGCCCCAAAACACACCACCGGACACAGTCCTGCCCACCAGAAAGACAAGATCCAGCCTCATCCACCAGAACACAGGCACCAGTCCCCTCCACCAAGAAGCCTACACAACTCACTGAACCAACCTTAGCAACTGGGGGCAGACACCAAAAACAATAGGAACTATGAACCTGCAGCCTGCGAAAAGGAGACCCCAAACACAGTAAGTTAAGCAAAATAAGAAGACAGAGAAAAACACAACAGATGAAGGAGCAAGGTAAAAACACTCCAGACCAAACAAATGAAGAGGAAATAAGCAGTCTACCTGAAAAAGAATTCAGAATAATGACAGTAAAGATGATCCAAAATCTTGGAAATAGAATGGAGAAAATACAAGAAACGTTTAACAAGGACCAAGAAGAACTAAAGAGCAAACAAACAATTATGAACAACACAATAAATGAAATTAAAAATTCTCTAGAAGGAATCAGTAGCAGAATAACTGAGGGAGAAGAACGGATAAGTGACCTGGAAGATAAAATAGTGGACATAACTACTGCAGAGCAGAATAAAGAAAAAAGAATGAAAAGAATTGAGGACAGTCTCAGAGACCTCTGGGACAACATTAAATGCACCAACATTCGAATTATAGGGGTCCCAGAAGAAGAAGAGAAAAAGAAAGGGACTGAGAAAATATTTGAAGAGATTATAGTCGAAAACTTCCCTAATATGGGAAAGGAAATAGTCAATCAAGTCCAGGAAGCACAGAGAGTCCCATACAGGATAAATCCAAGGAGAAACATGCCAAGACACATATTAATCAAACTATCAAAACTTAAGCACAAAGAAAAAATATTGAAAGCAGCAAGAGAAAAGCAACAAATAACATACAAGGGAATCCCCATAAGGTTAACAGCTGATCTTTCAGCAGAAACTCTGCAAGCCAGAAGAGAGCGGCAGGACATATTTAAAGTGATGAAAGGGAAAAACCTACAACCAAGATTACTTTACCCAGCAAGGATCTCATTAAGATTTGACAGAGAACTTAAAACCTTTACAGACAAGCAAAAGCTAAGAGAATTCAGCACCACCAAACCAGCTTTACAACAGATGGCAAAGGAACGTCTCTAGGCAGGAAACACAAGAGAAGGAAAAGACCTTCAATAACAAACCCAAAACAATTAAGAAAATGGGAATAGGAACATACATATCGATAATTACCTTCATTGTAAATAGATTAAATACTCCAACCAAAAGAAATAGACTGGCTGAATGGATACAGAAACAAGACCCATATATATGCTGTCTACAGGAGACCCACTTCAGACCTAGGGACACATACAGACTGAAAGTGAGGGGATGGAAAAAGATATTCCATGCAAATGGAAATCAAAAGACAACTGGAGTAGCAATTCTCATATCAGACAAAACAGACTTTAAAACAAAGACTATTACAAGAGACAAAGAAGGACACTACGTAATGATCAAGGGATCAATCCAAGAAGAAGATATAACAATTGTAAATATTTATGCACCCAACATAGGAACACCTCAATACATAAGGCAAATGCTAACAGCCATAAAAGGGGAAATAGACAGTAACACAATCATAGTAGGGGACATAACACCCCACTTTCACCAATGGACAGATCAACCAAAATGAAAATAAATAAGGAAACACAAGCTTTAAGTGATACATTAGACAAGATGGACTTAATTGATATTTATAGGACATTCCATCTAAAAACAACAGAATACAGTTCTTCTCAAGTGCTCATGGAACATTCTCCAGGATAGATCATATCTTGGGTCACAAATCAAGCCTAGGTAAATTTAAGAAAATTGAAATCGTATCAAGTATCTTTTCTGACCACAACGCTATGAGACTAGATATCAATTACAGGGAAAAAACTGTTTAAAATACAAACACATGGAGGCTAAACAATATGCGACTAAATAACCAAGAGATCACTGAAGAAATCAAAAAGGAAATCAAAAAATACCTAGACAGAAATGACAATGAAAACACGACGACCCGAAACATATGGGATGAGGCAAAAGCAGTTCTAAGACGGAAGTTTATAGCAATACTATCCTACTTCAAGAAACAGCAAATGTCCCAAATAAACAATCTAACCTTACACTTAAAGCAATTAGAGAAAGAAAAACAAAAAAACCCCAAAGTTAGCATAAGGAAAGAAATAATAAGGATCAGATCAGAAATAAATGAAAAAGAAATGAAGGAAATGATAGCAAAGATCAATAAAACTAAAAGCTGGTTCTTTGAGAAGATAAACAAAATTGATAAACCATTAGCCAGACTCATCAGGAAAAAATGGAGAAGACTCAAATCAACAGAATCAGAAATGAAAAAAGAAGTAACAACTGACACTGCAGAAACACAAAGGATCATGAGAGATTACTGCAAGCAACTATATGCCAATAAATGGACAACCTGGAAGAAATGGACAAATTCTTAGAAAAGCACAACCTTCTGAGACTACAAGAAGAAATAGAAAATATAAACAGACATATCACAAGCACTGAAATTGAAACTGTGATTAAAAATCTTCAAACAAACAAAAGCCCAGGACCTGATGGCTTCACAAGCAAATTCTATCACACATTTAGAGAAGAGCTAACACCTACCCTTCTCAAACTCTTCCAAAATGCAGCAGAGGGAGGAACACTGCCAAACTCATTCTACGAGGCCACCATCACCCTGATACCAAAACCAGACAAAGATGTCACAAAGAAAGAAAACTACAGGCCAGTATCACTGATGAACATAGATGCAAAAATCCTCAACAAAATACTAGCAAACAGAATCCAACAGCACATTTAAAGGATCATACACCATGATCAAGTGAGGTTTATTCCAGGAATGCAAGGGTTCTTCAATATACGCAAATTAATCAATGTGATACACCATATTAACAAATTGAAGGATAAAAACCATATGATCATCTCAATAGATACAGAGAAAGCTTTCGACAAAATTCAACCCCCATTTATGATAAAAACTCTCCAGAAAGTAGGCATAGAGGGAACCTACTTCAACATAATAAAAGCCATATATGACAAACCCACAGCCAACATCTTTCTCAGTGGTGAAAAACAGAAACCATTTCCACTAAGATGAGGAACAAGACAAGGTTGTCCACTCTCACCGCTATTATTCAACATAGTTTTGGAAGTTTTAGCCACAGCGATCAGAGAAGAAAAAGAAATAAAAGGAATCCAAATTGGAAGAAAAGAAGTAAAGCTGTCACTGTTTTCAGAAGTCATGATACTATACATAGAGAATCCTAAAGATGCTGTCAGAAAACTACTAGAGCTAATCAATGAATTTGGTAAAGTAGCAGGATACAAAACTAATGCACAGAAATCTCATTCATTCCTATACACTAATGATGAAAAATCTGAAAGATAAACTAAGGAAATACTCCCATTTACCATTGCAACAAAAAGAATAAATACCTAGGAATAAACCTACCTAAGGAGACAAAAGACCTGTATGCAGAAAATTATAAGACACTGATGAAAGAAATCAAAGATGATACAAATAGATGGAGAGATATACCATGTTCTTGGATTGGAAGAATCAACATTGTGAAAATGACTCTACTACCCAAAGCAATCTACAGATTCAATGCAATCCCTATCAAACTACCACTGGCATTTTTCACAGAACTAGAACAAAAAATTTCACAATTTGTATGGAGACACAAAAGACCCCGAATAGCCAAAGCAGTCTTGAGAACGAAAAATGGAGCTGGAGGAATCAGGGTCCTGGACTTCGGACAATACTACAGAGCTACAATAATCAAAACAGTATAGGGCTGGCACAAAAACAGAAACATAGATCAATGGAACAGGATAGAAAGCCCAGAGATAAACCCATGCACATATGGTCACCTTATCTTTGACAAAGGAGGCAAGAATATACAATGGAGAAAAGACAGCCTCTTCAATAAGCGGTGCTGGGAAAACTGGACAGCTACATGTAAAAGAATGAAATTAGAACACTCCCTAACACCATACACAAAAATAAACCCAAAATGGATTAAAGACCTAAATGTAAGGCCAGACACTATCACACTCTTAGAGGAAAACATAGGCAGAACCCTCTATGACATAAATCACAGCAAGATCCTTTTTGAACCACCTCCTAGAGAAATGGAAATAAAAACAAAAATAAACAAATGGGACCTAGGGAAACTTAAAAGCTTTTGCACAGCAAAGGAAACCATAAACAAGATGAAAAGACAACCCTCAGAATGGGAGAAATTATTTGCAAACAAAGCAACTGACAAAGGATTAATCTCCAAAATATACAAGCAGCTCAGGCAGCTCAATATCAAAAAGCAAACAACCCAATCCAAAAATGGACAGAACACCTAAATAGACATTTCTCCTAAAGAAGCTATACAGATTGCCAACAAACACATGAATGGATGCTCAACATCACTAATCATTAGAGAAATGCAAATCAAAACTACAATGAGGTATTACCTCACACTGGTCAGAATGGCCATCATCCAAAAAATCTACAAATAGTAAATGCTGGAGATGGTGTGGAGAAAAGGGAACCCTCCTACACTGTTGGTGGGAATGTAAATTGATACAGCCACTATGGAGAACAGTATAGAGGTTCCTTAAGAAACTAAAAATAGAACTACCATATGACCCAGCAATTCCACTACTGGGCATATACCCTTAGAAAACCGTAATTCAAAAAGAGTCATGTACCACAATGTTCATTGCAGTACTATTTACAATAGCCAGGACATGGAAGCAACCTAAGTATCCATCGACAGATGAACGGATAAAGAAGATGTGCCACATATATACAATGGAATATTACTCAGCCATAAAAAGAAACGAAATTGAGTTATTTGTAGTGTGGTGGATGAACCTAGAATCTGTCATACAGAGTGAAGTAAGTGAGAAAGAGAAAAACAAATACCGTATGCTAACACTTATACATGGAATTAAAAAAAAAAAGAAAGAAAAGTTTCTGAAGAACCTAGGGGTAGGACAGGAATAAAGATGCAGCTGTAGAGAATGGACTTGAGGACACAAAGAGGGGGAAGGGTAAGCTGGGACAAAGTGAGAGAGTGGTATTGACATATGCTGCATATTCTAGATGCCTAAATTACTGGTTAATATTACAAAAGATATCACCCTGCCATAATGCCTGTTCCCATTGACTCTAAAACCATCCATAGTGATACATCCGAACATGAGGCTACTCTGGTACTGGGGCTACCCGGTGAGCACTTCTAGACATGCTTTCCTTTAGACATCACCCCCCAACTTCCTGCTGAATGATGCACAATTCCACAGGGGCTGTAGCAGTGCTTCTGCTTCCTACAGCTACCACTGCTCTGCTCCCCAGTACCAAGTGAACAGTGACTATTCAGCTCTGGAAGCACCGCTACCATTGTTGCTCACCGTGGCCCATCAGAACTCCAAACAGGATGGCTGTCGTGTTTCCTGCAAGTCGCCACTCCCTTGCTCAAGAAGAATAGGTTTCCTGCTGACCTTGAATGGCCTGACCTATAAGATGCTGATCATCAAGATAACCCAACTATTATGGTGTTCAATTGCCTCAACAGAAAGCGCTTCCCAAGAGTGTGCCTTACTATTGCTCATTACCCCGCTGTGTACCTGCCTCCCGCCCCCAAAGTCTACTGTCATCCAGTAGTTTGTGTAAGACTTTAAAACAATTAAGTCAAAGCATGATGTTCATCTGCTCAAAGTCCCCCACTGGCTCCGCGCATGAGTGGGAATGAAAGCCACTTTCTTAGGAAGGTCTGCACAGTCCTGTGGGATCAGGTTTCTTACTATCCCTCCCAATGTTCTTCTTGTTTGCTTACTCTGCTCTAATCTCTTTGTCTGAGACCCTGATGCTGAACACACTAACATGCTCCCACCCTAGAGCCTTCACACCAGGCCTGCCCCCTTCCCTCCAATACTCTTCACTTTGATTTTCTGCCTCGCTCATTCCTGTATTTCTTCCAAAAACTTGCTCAGAGGAGACAGTCTCACTGAAGCCTACTTTGGCCACTCCACTGACAGCTGCAACCGCTGCCAGCACTCCTTACCCTCTTCTCAGACTTATTCTTCTCACTAGCACTTATCACCTTCTAACATACCTCATACATTATTCATAGACCATGTTTATTGCCTTCTTCCCTTTACAACAAGGTAAGTTCCATGATGAGAACAGTGATTTTTATCAATTACCTTTTCACTTCTCTATTTCCAGCACTCAGAACAGTGTCCAGTACACAGTACTCATGCAATAAATATGTATTCGTAGAATGGATGCTTGATGCATGATTCTTCAGGAGTTGGCTGAGAAGCAAAGAATGCACTCTCCCATTTGGTATCAGCAGAGCTTCTTCACTGAATCCTCCAAAGGGAAGCACAGCGCTCTGCATCTTCTCTACCTCAGCAGGGGTCTCCCTATTCAGTGATTCAACCTCCAAAAGAATTTAGGAAAACTTCATCCCCCTTTCTTTTTGTAAGAGATTTGGGCTGGTGCCAGGGTCCTTTCTGCCACCCAGATCTTTCATAATCTGACTCAGTTAGCACGAAGATTTCTAAGCAAATTAAAACCATGATGCTCTTTTCTAAATTCCTAGTGTTTCTTATATGAACATGGTCCTCCTAAGAACATTAGAGTAATAATAAGAATAAATGCCTTTCACGGAGTATCCTCTCTGCCAGTTAGTACAGAGTGCTTTATATATTTTCAGTTTAATCCTCAGAACCACCATTTAATGTAGGTGTTACCTCCACTTTCACATAGACATGAGGCTCAGAGAAGGAACATAATGTTCCATAGTTTACAAAGCTAAAAATCCCATAGTTCAAAGATATTTCAGAGACTTTGTGCGTCCCTTTAACCCCCATGAAGACATCTATTCTGAAGACACAAAAGCCTTTTGTCCTCCCTCATTTCTATGCTCTAGTAAGTTCACAAGGACTACTGAGACCTAGGTGGTGTCTTCAGCACCTGGAAAATCCCTGCTATGTATTTACCGCTACATAAATATTTATTCAATTCAATGAAATCAAACTTCATCCTGTGCAGGAACATTATATTTGGACTGAAAGCAACCCACAAGGTAATTCATTAGATGCCTTAATATATCTTGGAATGATAAGTAATTATGGGAAATTTAGACACACGTCAATCCCCAAGAAAAAGATTTATATAGACTATTGCAATTTGAGATGTGTCGCCATGTCATACTGATTTTCAGCAAACAGCAAGAACCACAAAATTCCATATATTTTTATCAGCCCTGGAGCAACAGTCCACAGCAATAGATTAGGAAGTAATGTCCCCATGGAAATGGTCAGTATTTCTACCTTTTGTTACTCTGTTACAAATACTCTCCGAAAGAATGAATCTACCCCAGCAAGCATGAATGAAAAATTTATGTTGCCACAGAATCCACTTGAATTATGGGTGACCAAGTGTTGATGTGGCTGACATCTTTCATACTTATGTCACTTGACAATGAATGTCTTACATAAAATAGCTTTTGTCATAGTATAGCCATATCAGGCCTACTTACTATATCTTTGCCCTGTATTCAGACATATAAGAGGTTCTAAAACGTTCTGAATTTCTAGAATACAGCAACATCCTGGTAAATGCACGGCTCTCGATCTCAGTTTAACCTCTATAGTGAGTTGAGTGATTTTCATTCTGACCATCTGGAACTATGCCTAGGCTTAAAGTGGTTTTTAAGTAAAAATGCCACACTAACTAAAATAATATTTCTAAGACCCATTTTCCATTTGTTGAGAAAACAAATGTACTCAACCTAAAAGGAAAGAGATTATCTGAGCTGCCATTAAATCCCTAACAATTTCATTGTATTACTTACGCTTTTACAGTTCCGACTGGAAACAGTGATTCTCTCTGGGGAATTGTTTCTGCTGGTTGTGGGACTTGGGAAGCCAGAATTCTAGGACTACTCAGCTATGCCAGCATTGTTAGAGAAACACAATGTTTGTTCTAGTCTCCCATTTTATAGTCTAATCCTCTTTATTTCTTTTGCAAAGACTGCATCCTACTCTCAAAGTGAATCCCATCACTCAAAGGTACCTTCATATAGATGGAATTTTCAAATCTCTAAATGACAATAGACTGAAAGATAATAGACCAGGAAGCTCAGCTGAGGCAATAATAATATACGTTATTAGAGAAACAAAAAGTGAATTACCATACTCATAAACATTCAAAGTAGTGAGGCAAAGTACCTCATCCATCAACTCCAAAGGACCTGAACATGGAGAATGTTATTCCTCATCATACCAGCGTTAGAAAAAAAATGATTGAACAAAACATCTGAGCAAAACAATTCTAGGTTAGTACAGTTAAATGTGATATCCCCAGAGATTAAATTATTTTATTTTCCAACATGTTTTTAAAATCAACTGCTTTTAGAGTTAATTTCAAAAGTCTGAATTTGCAGACCAAAATTAACTGGGAGAAAAGGTAACTACTATCTTGACCCAAAACTTCTTGGAAAGTTTAAAGCCAAGAGAGTAAATTCAAAACATAACAAATACTCTTTAAGATGCAAAAACAGCATTATAGCTCCTTATTTGTCCTTGTGTATTTTAAACAAGCCAGGGTCAACATGGACAAATTACAGATTAAGTCTGTTTTGCTGACAGTGACAGTGATGCAAGCACGTTCAGATCTCATTCCAGTGAGACACTTGCAGGAAGGACCCGGTCCCTCGCTAAGAGAAGCACAGTTTCTTCACATTTAGAATATGAATGTAGTCCTTTCTACTACTAGGTTTTTGGAACTAGAGCATGTCGCAAAACTTTCTGGCATTCTAACCAAGAAGCCAGCTTTCAAACAGTGTTTCTTTCTTACAGGTGTTGAAAGGTGCTACTCCCCAAACAGTAAACAGCAGTGATTCATTAGCATAATGGCGTAGAAAAACAGATGACCATGAACTGTGTGAATGGATTACTCTATTGCTGGGAGTTGTGGTAATGAATCATCATTTCCACTCAATACTCCTCCCTCCTTTTCATTTTGAGTAGCTTCCCTTTTTGAAGGAAGACATTATGAGGATGACACTTTATAAACCAGAATTGGGAAATGATGCCCTTCACCTTTGACTCAGAAAGTTGGTTTAGGAAATTTAACTACCCATACCAATATTTCAAAGTTGAGTTCAAAATTTCATTAACTTTGAGCAATCTGTTTTTGCTAATTCATTTTTACACAGACTATAGAGAACTAAATTTTCCAAAAAAAAAAAAAAAAAAAGGTTAAGGCTAGGATGACCAGAGGTCCTTTTCATAAAATATTTTTCCTTAAAAAATACATTTGGATCCAAAGCCCCCAAATGTATTATTTGAACATCAAACTTTCCTTTCCTTCCAAATACATGTGCAGGAATTTCTCTTAATTAATTGGACTAGGTTGGGAGAATTTCTCCTGATCAATGACTTAAAAGATTCTTATAGCAAAGAAAAGGAGGATGAAAGCCAAGACTCTAAGGGATCTTACCAGAGAAAGAGGAGAACCTAATCTATCCAACAACTTTCTCAGAGCCATAGCATGCACTTATATTTGCATCCCTAAAATTCCTAATTTACAGGTTTTTGGAAGAGCAGCTAGTAGACCTTTCAAGATCTACATCTACTTTCAAGATCTACATCTACATCTACATCTACATCTACATCTACATCTCCACTCACGTTCTCATCCAGTAAGCAGTGGTATAAAGAGAGAGGGGATGGCTAGGAAAAATACTGTTTGTGAAAAAGTCAAAGTTTCATTTTTGGCTTGTTTCATTTTAACAGAAAAGTTTGCACCTAGGCCAAAACTGGGAGAAGAATGACAGCTGGGAAGCCAGCTGAGATGCCTCAGGGAATTAGTGAGACTTGCACTAGATTGAGAGTCAGGAGAGCTGCATCTTAGCTCTGCCCCAATTGGCTGTATGAACTTGGCAAAGCCTCTTAGAGTCCCAGGCCTTCATTCGGATCCCGACATTGAGGGCAGCTGGACAAATGAGCCAGTTCCAGTGAGTTTCTCCATTGCAAATTTCAAGCTAAAGAAGACAAAGCTAAGGTGGGAACACAGTAACGTCTCTCACTTATCTTCCAGCAAGAAAAGAAGCCAAGAAATCTGTGCTGGGGAAAATGGTCCTAGAATTTTGTCTTTTCAGTAGCATCACTATATGCCACCACAAGGTCTTTTACACCCTTGGGAAAGAAAAAAGCAGAAAGCTGTGAAGTTGATTCAAATGAAAGTACTTCCTCTGTTGCGTAGAAACACCCAAATAACAGACACATCCTGTGGTTAATAAAAGTAAATTCTATTGTAAAGAATTAAATTAAAACATTCTCTAACACCATACACAAAAATAAACTCAAAATGGACTAAAGTCCAAAATGTAAGACTGGATACTATAAAACTCCTAGAGGAAAACATAGGCAGGACATTCTTTCACATAAATCGCAGCAGTATCTTTTTGTATCTGTCTCCTAGAGTAATGGAAATAAAAACAAAAATAAACAAATGGGACCTAATTAAACTTAAAAGCATTTGAACAGCAAAGGAAACCATAAACAAAATGAAGAGACAACCTACAGAATGGGAGAAGATATTTGCAAATGATGCATTAATCTCTAAAATATACAAACAGTTCATACAACTTGATAATAAAAAAACAAACAACTCAATCAAAAAATGGGCAGAAGATCTAAATAGACATCTCTCCAAAGAAGACATATGGATGGCCAAAAAGCACATGAAAAGATGCTCAACATTGCTAATTATTAGAGAAATGCAAATCAGAACTACAATGACTTATCACCTCACACTGGTCAGAATGGCCATCATAAAAAATCTACAAACAATAAATGCTGGAGAGGGTGTGGAGAAAAGGGAACCTCCTACACTGTTGGTGGGAATGTGAATTGGAACAACCACTATGGAGAACAGTATGGGGGTTCCTTAAAAAACTAAAAATAGAGCTACCATATGATCCAGCAATCCCACTCCTGGGCTTATATCCAGAGAAAATCATAATTCGAAAAGATACATGCACCCCAATGTTCGTTGCAGCACTATTTACAATAGCCAAGACATGGAAGCAACCAAAAAGTCCTTCGACAGATGAATGGATAAAGAAGATGTGGTATATATATATATATATATATATATATATATATAATGGAATATTACTCAACCATAAAAAGAATGAAACAATGTCATTTGCAGCAACATGGATGGACCTACAGATTATCATACTAAACCGAGTAAGTCAGACAGAGAAAGAAATACCATATGATATCACTTATATGTGGAATCAAAAAAAAAAAAAAAAAAACAAATGAACTGATTTCCAAAACAGAAAGATAATCACAGACATAGGAAACAAACTTACGGTTACCAAAAGGGAAAGGGGGTTGGGGAAAGGGATAAACTAGGAGGTTAGGATTAACATATACATACTACTATATATAAAATAGATAACCAACAAGCATCTACTGTATAGCACAGGGAACTCTACTCAATATTTTGTAATAACCTGTAAGGGAAAAGAATCAGAAAAGGATATATATTTATATATATGTGTGTTTGTGTATGTATGTATATATATATATAACTGAATTGCTGTGCTGTACACCTCAAACTAACACGATATTGTAAATCAACTGTACTTCAATAAAAAACTAAAGAAAATTTAAAAATAAAAATTTTAAAAAGTCAATTCTAATTGAGGATTATACATAAGAATGGCAATCATGATAAATTGGTAAAAGTTAATGATTACTTTTTTCTTTGAAATACATTTTTTATTTAAAATACTTCATTTAAAAACTAACAATACATTCCAATTAAATAGTAAAACCAAATTTCAAAATTTATCTTAGACAACTGTCAAATTAACCTCTAAGAGAGCTAAATTGTTAAAACAATAGAGAAATGGAATTTCTAACAATAAAGAGTTAATTTTTTTTAAATTTAAAATAGCTGAAGGATGTAGAATAGGCTGTGTAAGCCACTTAGTTAGCCCTACAGTAAGTAAATGATTACTTTGAGCGATACCCAGTTTTTTCAGTTTTCCTAAAAGCTTGATAAATTATAACATAGTTTTAATGGCAATGTTAAACAATATAGCCAATAGCACTATCATAATATCCAACATGTTTTGAGTCATTCCCATGTGCCTGAGGTGTTAAAAACACTGTTTAATTTATTCTTGATAATAACTATATATATAACAAATAGGTAATATCATTGTTTTCATTTTACAGGTGAGGAACAAGATTCACAGGTCAGAAGGAATTTGTTGAGGTTGTACAGTGTCCGAGGTTGTACAGTCACTAGCAAGAGAGCTGGCACCTGAACTGAGCCACGGCCTGTCCTCTCAGAAACAATGCTCCAATACCTCCCTGCTTGTGTTCAACTCGTCTCATTCAAGATGTAGTTCTGTTTCTCAAGAAAAGGAAACAATCATGCCCATTTTATGAAAAATCATCCTTATTCTATAAACTTGTTTCATAAGCTATTCAAGACCATCTCCCCCAGGCGAAGCTATCCAAACTAAACAGTAAAAGTTACTATTTGCAAGGGAATAGCCAGTTTTATAAGAGCAAGGATAATCAACCTATCAGATTTCTCCTTGGAAAATTTTTCAAAATATTTCACCAAACCCGGACAGTTAAAATTTCATTCATTTCTTGTTAGATAGTAGAAAGTGACAGTGATAGTAAAAGTGACAGTGTTCTGAAAAGTTTTAAAAAATGGTTAAGGGCTTCCCTGGTGGCGCAGTGGTTCAGAATCTGCCTGCCAATGCAGGGGACACGGGCTCGAGCCCTGGTCTGGGAAGATCCCACATGCCGCGGAGCAACTGGGCCCGTGAGCCACAACTACTGAGCCTGCGCGTCTGGAGCCTGTGCTCCGCAATGAGAGGCCGCCATAGTGAGAGACGCGCGCACCGCGATGAAGAGTGGCCCCCGCTCGCCGCAACTAGAGAAAGCCCTCACACCGAAACGAAGACCCAACACAGTCAAAAATAAATAACTAAATAAAATTAAAAAAAAAAAAAAAGGTTAAATATCATTTTTGTTTATTCTCGTGTGCAGTTTACGTTTAGGGCTCAGAACAATGTTGTGTGTAGTCTCTACAGTCCTTTTACGAAACTAACCCCATGCAGACCCAGATTCATCCCAAATTTTATTTGGGCTATGAGTTCATACTCCTCTTTTGATAATTCTCTTAGAAAATAATTTCTCTCTCTTGCACGCATTTCCCACCTCAGTAAGGACCAGTTGTAGCCATTAAAACAGCCCTCTGCACTTAGTCATGCTGCTAACCACATGAATGGCACTAGGAGTTTAAAATAAAGTATACTTTTAAAGAACGTAGGATTTAAAATTCTTTTGGTCCTCAGATTTGGTGTGCTCAGCATTGTGGTCTATGCAGCACAAACTTATTAGCTGAGGAAATGAAGATATTTGAGCATTTCTTGTTTCCATTCTTTGAGGTTAAAATTAGAAAAAGAATTGCAATAACTCCGTAGGTACTATCAGATTAAAGTAAACACATGTCACTAATATGAAAACCAATTCAATACCTTAAGCAAAATAATGAAAGTAGAACAGGACTTGAATTCACAATATATTAGTTTTAAAGAGAAAGTATGATACAGTAGAAAGAACATGAGCTTTGGAACACAAGCCTGGTTTGAGCTGAAAAAATCCTCACCTGAACACCTACTAATCTGTTATCTTAATGAGGTTACTTAACCTTTCCAAGCCTTAGCTTCCACATCTGCAAAATGGGATCCATACTATTTAACTTGCAGAATTTTTATGGAAATTAGAGATATTGCATGTAAAACAATAGCTAATAAGTCACTTATCATTTTCGTTACTTGTGCCTCTTCAAAACTAATATGGTTAACGTCCAAAGACATAACCTGTTAGGGACCTACTTTGCAAATTCTAAAATGCTAGCAATGATAGCGTAAGCTTGCCTTTGGCTGAAGTTTTAGCTGCTATTACATGAGACACATGATTAGGTCTGAAGCGCTTTCCTTTGGGAGAAATATTTACGGCTGGGCTGCTTTCAAAATCTTTGGTTTCTCTCTCACTGGTAGCTTTTTCTAATTTTCCTAATTTCCAAAATATGTGAATCTTTGATAACTAACCACCTGTTTCATGTGATGGTGAATATTTCCAAGAGGAAATTAACATTTCTATGAGCAAGAAAAAGTGAAAACTCTGGTTTAAATGTGTGGGCAAGTGGGCTATGTAAAATGGACCTCCAGAATCGGATAGACTGCCCACTCAGTCCCCCCGACACTGGTCCTGACCTCCTCACCTGCAGGGCTATCCACAGAATGTACATACAGCATGGGTGAGGAGAGGGAAATGCATGATCCTTGCATGCAGTTCACATGCCAGTGAGCAGAAATGGGGGAGGTACGCATAAACAATTCCTGCTATCAAACTCACCCATCAAATTAAGTCATTAAATCATCCTCTATAAAGAAAAGCATGTGAGGGAGTGGAGAGAGACCAGGAGAATTCCACTGTTAAAGATCTCTCCACATTAAAGGAGACCATCAAGGGTAGGAAAGATCTCCCTCACCAAAAACTGACATACGTACTGACCCCTGATTGGGACACATATTTTAGTTAATGAACATAGACAAGTTACCAAAAAAAAATTACCTATTCAACTCCAAAATTTGCAAGCTATGAGAAATAGAAATTTACTCAGTATGGTAGATGATTGACGTGGTTAGAATTAACCATAACAATAATCGCCATCATGACAATCACACTTCCAGACACTGAGTCAGGCGTTGACCTGTATCCTCTATCTATATTACTTAGTAAAATATCTCAGAGCAGGTATTATTTTTCTCATGTAATCTCTCATAGGGTTTAAATAATTCATATAAAAGCACACAACTTTTTAGTTTATAGTAGAGCCAGAATTTAAGTATAACCTGTCAAAACAAAGCCTGTGTTCTAAACATCAGGCATATATACAAGCTTTTTGTTGTAACAGTACAAACTCCTGTACCATTGTTCCACTTCTCCAGGATGAGATACAAAATGAGGTCACAAGTGTTCTGATGTTGAATTTATAAAAACTCCGCTTTATATGCCCAAACTGGCAGGAAGGACAATCTTTTGCTGAGTTCCTCTCCAAGGATTCATAAAGACACCCCTCCTCCCCAATTAATCATTCGAACATATTCTTCTAGGGCTTATTACCTATTGCACTAAATCAGATGTACCCATTGCGACCATTCTCTGTCAGACCTGACATTTAGACCAGTGCCCCCTGCTGGCCTACCTCAGTTTCTCACAATGGAGCTCTAATACTTGTAAGGAGTAGGGCTGGTGTCATTGTTAAACCTAGGATAGTCCAGCAGTTTGGTGTGAGGCCCTTTCAGTGCAACTGCTGGTCTTGCAGTGTTCTTTCAGGTGCTAAGGAGGATACACCTCTCTTCAATGTTATGCTCAGCAACAAGTGTCCCATAGATCTAGCCCCAGAGTTACAGTCTTTATAACTTGAATTTTTACTTACTTATTTGCATGGTTCCTCCTTAGCACATTAGGTGGCCAGCAGGACAGCGGGTCAAAGCAGGTTCCACTGTAACCACGTAAGAGACCCTCAGCCTTCCAGCTTTCAGTTCAGGCACCAGCCCAGTGTTCCTCTGTCTTATGACTTTCTTCACCATACAACCTTGTTAAAAGACTCCTGATCTAGTCAAAACTTTTTGATAACTTTTCACTTTACAACAAAGTACTTCAGGTCTTGACCCAAAGACCTCTATGCTCATAAAACAAAGCTTTGTAGCTTTTCACCAAGAACTACCAGCTCCCCATAGCAATGAGCAGGAAGAAAGGGCATCGGGTCACCTCTTCATGCTGATTTACTAAATATATTCAAATACACTCTCGCTATTAAAAAAAAACTCTTTCCTTCACACTTCCTTTCATCTCCCTAATATGGCATAACTCCAAAGTGCACACCCTGTCTTACCTAAGCGCAATCTACATAATTTTTTCTCAGATACCATATACATGGTATATATCATCAATGTATAAGTTTGTATTGATCCTCATCTTTCCATCTAGCTTGAGAAATAATATGTTTTCTCTAAAATTAATTCTAGGGCTTCCCTGGTGGCGCAGCGGTTGAGAATCTGCCTGCTAATGCAGGGCACACGGGTTCGAGCCCTGGTCCGGGAAGATCCCACATGCCGGAGAGCAGCTGGGCCCGTGAGCCACAATTACTGAGCCTGCGCATCTGGAGCCTGTGCTCCGCAACAAGAGAGGCCGCGATGGTGAGAGGCCCGCGCACCGCGATGAAGAGTGGCCCCCACTTGCCGCAAATAGAGAAAGCCCTCGCACAGAAACGAAGACCCAACACAGCCATAAATAAATAAATTAATTAAAATTAATTCTATTATCCAGGTCCTACTCTTTCCTTACTGCTGAGGGAACTCATTTGCAAGCTACTTTCTCTAAGTGAAACTTCTAAGGCCAAGAATGGCTTTCTTCTCACAAAATCTAATATTCTTTCCTCAGTACCTGTTCTTCCTTATAATAAACTAATGTCTGTTCTTGATCCTCCATCTTTTCTTGTGGCCTCAAACTTTGCCATTTGCTCTTATTTTTCTGTGCTATTTATTATTTCCATGAGAAACATCACCCACATTCACAGGTTGAATGATGCCTGATTCTCAAATCTCTATCCTAAGCTCCGATTTCTATGTGAAATTCGAGCCTTCCCCCCACCCCCAGCATCCACCTCACAACATGAATGCCCCAAACTATGAACCTACTATGTCTAAATTGGATTTACAATTCTGTCCCCATTTCACAGCCCAAACTGCTCACTTCAGAGATGGATATTAAAAATCCTAGATTTATTTTTGATTCTTACCTTCTTCTCATTCCTTATATCCAATCAGTCATCAAATTCTGAAAACATATCCATCAAAATGTCTAAGATGTGTCCTTTAATCTTAACCCAAACTCTCATAGCTTCTTGTCTGAGTTATTGCCGTGGCTTCTCAACTGGTCAAAGAAGGCTCTCTTTCCTTCTATGTCCTGAATACTGTGTTCAGTTTACTTTTCGAACATATGACAGTCCTATTTTCAACAGTTATACTGTAAAATCAAATCAAATTTCTCATTCTGGCTTTTTGGTTTATGAAAAAGCAGTTTCACTTACTTCTCCAAACTTTCATTGTTTTGAAACATAAAATTCTCTCCAGTTATGTTTTCTCACCACTTCCCCCCAGTTTTTGCCCAATATTCCCCTCCTACCACCATCGTACACAAACATCCCATGCTCAATGCTGTCTTCAAGTTTTTTATAACTGTTTTCTTCAGACTAAAATCACATACCAAAATCCAATCCAAAACAAATATCTCTGGCTTGAAACCATTTTCACCTCTATTGCTTCACTCTCCTCCTAGTTTGTTTAACAGTTGTTAGCCATACCTTAAACTTTGTACCCGTCCCAGGGATGGTTATACGCTGAAAAAAATAAAACTATGAGTGTTTCTTCCCGATTTAAAATATTTAGATAACTATCCACTTAGTTTGCAGTCTTCCCTATTTAAAATTATATTTTAGTTATTCAGATGAAATTATGAAAATTACTTCATTTAGGCACCATTAGGATTCATTCATCTCTCTTTAACTTGTTGATGCTAAAGCATTCTGCTTAACTATAATGGCAGTCACTGGGAAGAGGAAAAGCAAGGCACAAAATGAGCTAGTATATAGTAAATACTTTGAATCATAAAGCTCAAAATCAATAAGGCTACATTTAAATACATAGGACCACAGAATTTTAGAGACTGAAGGGAAGGCAATTCAGCAGGAATTCCTTGAGCATGTGCTATGTGCAGTAGTCTAAAACTTTTAATGAGACACAGCCCTTGGCTTTGCGGAATGGGTAATTAAATAAGGGCATTTATTTTTTTTGCAATGACACATCATCAATATTTCAAAAATTATCTAAAACTTGAAATAAGTCAAGTAATTGTAGCATACCCTTTTAATGTCATACTGAAACATTTTTTAAAAAGGCCCAACCAAGGACTATTAGGTTATCTAGGCGACGTATCTTTGTTTAAACTGCTATTTATATATGATAAAAATTCAGTTATTGTGAAGCATAAAACACAGAATGTTGCCGATATCCAGTTCTACAAGGATTAAGTCACTAGCCACAGCAGTCGCTGACCTACAGGACACCCGAAAGGAATTCAGGGTGGAGAGCAGGATGACGCACTCTGTGCTTTGGGTAAACAGGCAAAATAGGCCCTCGGATAGTTATATTTCAAAAAACAAAATTACATGAACCCAGGTTCTTGCATCTCCCTATTAGAAAAAAAAAATTCATTAACTGAAATCATTAACTAAGATATCTGCTCTTCTAACTAGCAGTAACCTTCTACTGCAATGTATGCTGGATGGCACATACTTCTTAGCCAAAATCACATATATACTGGCCTCCCCCTACCTCTTCAGAGCAGTTTCTCAGAGCTATCTGAGAGGTTGTCTCCCAGGCTATAGTCCTCAGTAAGACACTTAAAACTCAACTTACAGCTCTTATATTGTGCATTTTTCTTTCAGTTGACAGAAGTTACATGATTTCTGTTCAGTAGAAAAGATAATCTGAAAGGTTATAGTGTTATAGTCCCATAGGATATTAGCAATTTTTTATAGCTCACTTAGCTATCTTATTTTAATTTAACCTTTAAATGCTTTTGTGATGAGTTATTTCAATGAACAAATACATGTTCATTCTCTATCTGCATCAGTGAGAACTAAACCAAACATAATTTTCAGTCCTTTTGTTAAACACAAGGATGAGGCATACTCTTCTGTCCCTATATTAAACAACGCTGAGACCAAGTTAAAAACAATTATCTGCCTGCTCAATGAAATGTATTTGCTCTTATAAGCCAATGAAAAGAGCATATGCATTAAGACTAGTGTTATAGTTTGCTTATCAAGATTTGCTTCAAAACCTTGCTTTGCTATCCTCACCAATACAAAGTTATTACATGTAAACTCTGTCCAGTCCCTAAAATCACCCTACTCAGAATCGAAAACCCTAAAAATATTCTTAATTTCCCCTATTTTGAGATCCCACTGTTGAATTCTTCAAAATATCACCAAGCAAAGAATCAATAAAGCTAAAGTTATTAGAACTCACTACAGTAAAGCAGAATACCATGTTAGCTGTGTCTCACAAGAGAGAAGCCAGAGGGAGAGATTTATAGAGTTTTGGTTTCTGAGCTCAAGTGGTTTTAAGGTGGGTCTTTCAAGGTTTTGTAGGGAGAGGAATAAAATGGGAATGGGCAAAGTTCGTAATAGTTTGGTGTTGGTGAATACAGTGAGATGAAGGTCTTGAAGTAAGTCTTCATAAGTAAATTGCTATTTGATAAATGAGCTATTTACCCAGATAAGCAGATTGTTATCTCAGATAAAAATGATTTACACGAATTTCCTAAAGCAAACAGTGAAAGTATTTACTGGTTTGCAATCTTATCTTTTCAGAGCAAATATTTATTGGAATGAAGTCAGGCTGGCACAGATCTTAGCACAGTTCTTAGTGCTAATAGCTCTGTCTTGTTGCTGTAGATGGTCTCCTTTCCCACTAAGACTCAGTCAAATTGGTATTCTCCATAACAGCAATAGGTCTTTTGCCAGTTCAATACATTATTCTATTGGTTTCATGAGTTACACTATTATAGGAAAATATACTTTGACCCCTAGGTCAAGTTTAAATGGTCTAAGTTTAGATAAATGATCAACAATTGTTGAAAGAAAAGACATCTTATGAAATAAAATAAAAATATCCTATTAAAAATGAGGGAGCTATATATTTTTTTAATTTAGTTATCTAAAATTTTCATCCTTGAAATACTTCTACCATTTTAATGGCAAAGTTTAGCTCCTTCATACAGTTGACCCTTGAACAACCCAAGTTTGAACTGTGCAGGTCCAGTTACACATGAATTCAGTTACACATGAATTTTTTTCAATAACTGCATACTACAGTACTAGATGTTCCACAGTTGGTTGACTCCATGGCTGTGAAACTGAAGATATGGAGGGCTGACTATAAAGTTATACTCAGACTTTAGACTGCGTGAGGGTTGGTGCCCCTAACCTCTGCACTGTTCAAGGATCAACTTTATATATATACGTATGGTATATGTCAGCAGCTTATAAAGAACATCCAGGGAATCCCCTGAATATGTCATGAGAAAAGAGTTCCAAAGTTGTTACGGTTAATTTTATGTGTCATCCTGACTGGGCTGAGAGATGCCAGATAGCTGGTAAAACATTATTTTGGGGTATGTCTGTGAGGGTGTTTCGGGAAGAGATCAGCATTTGAATCAATAAACTGAGTAAAAAAAAAAGACGTCCAGTCACCAACGCAGGTGGGCATCGTCCAATCCAGTGAGAGGCTGAACAGAACAAACTGGCACAGGAAGGGCAAATTTGCTCCCTACTTGAGCAGAGCATCCACCTTCTCCTGCCCTCAGACGTTGGCACTCCTGGTCCTCAGGCCTTCAGATTTAGACCAGTATCTACACCATAGGCCCTCTGGTTCGTGGGCCCTGGGATATTCCACGATTATTTTTAATGATTCCCACTATTGGCTCCCCTAGTCCTCAAGCCTTTGGGTTTGGACTGGAGCAACAGCAGCAGCTTTCCTGCACCGCCAACTTGCAAAGAGCAGATGGTGGGACTTCTCAGGCTCCACATTCAGGTGAGCCAATCCCTCAGAATAAATTCATTGATTGACAGATATACAGACAGATATCTCCTACTGGTTCTGTTACTCTGGAGAACCCTGACTAATACAATTGTCAAACAAATTTGGTAAATGATCATTCTGTTGCAGACCCAGAGTTCACATTAACATAGCAATAGACCTGAGAAGCTTTATGTTAGAGGACAAGTTTTCATGTTACACAGAATTTCCAAAGTGTACTTCACCACAGAACTCTTTATTTTTATAACCTTTAACAGTCTACAGGACTGGGTTCAATATAACATTTGGGGGAAAATAAATGGTGATCTTCGATGTGTTCTTTTTTCTTCTACACTGTCAGCTCAGAGGCATAGATACAAAGTTTCTATTACAAGCCATACACATAATACCTACTTAAATACTTCATGACAATTATAATTGTTTTAATAAGCAATTGACTCAGAACTTGGGATATTCTCTAAAGTTTGCAATAACACAATAAAGCCAAATATTTTATTTTTCACGATTTTCATCACTATTGATTTACTTTTGCTCACTTTTTTAAAATATAAAGTTCTGCTTACATTTTATGTGTATAATATTCAAGGGAGGGCTTCCCTGGTGGCGCAGTGGTTGAGAATCTGCCTGCCAGTGCAGGGGACACGGGTTCGAGCCCTGGTCTGGGAAGATCCCACATGCCGCGGAGCAGCTGGGCCCGTGAGCCACAATTACTGAGCCTGCGCGTCTGGGGCCTGTGCTCCGCAACAGGAGAGGCCGCGATAGTGAGAGGCCCGTGCACCGCGATGAAGAGTGGCCCCCGCTTGCCACAACTCGAGAAAGCCCTCGCACAGAAACGAAGACCCAACACAGCCATAAATAAATAAATAAATAAATAAATAAATAAATAAATAAAAATTAAAAAAAAAAAAAAAAGATTTAATAGCTATAAAAAAAAAATTCAAGGGAGAACATTTCAGGGCCAATCATTTTTGAAAATAAATAACTTGTTTGAAATAGTTATTAAAATGGCCTGTTTTTACTACTTGCTGTTGAATTATATCTTGCTAAAACTTCAGAACTAAAAACCATACGGTGCATTGAAAAATAAAACTCATGGCATTTTATTACAAATTTTTATAATGAAAATAATCAAGATGCTTTACAGTTTTTGGTAATCAACACCACACAATTATTTCTAACAAATCCCAATAATTTTAAAAGAAAATTGGAATTGTAGTTCTCATTTGCTATTTCTTAGAACACCAAACCAGTAGGAATATTTCAAACTTTATTTTGGAAATGATTTCAGATTTTAGAGATGCTGAGCCGTTAATATCTTTGCTTCACAATATGCCCAAACACGTTGTTTAAAAAATACCATCAATGAGGTACTTTGAATTATATATCGGAAAGCACAATGAGTTTTATTTATTGAAATAACTTCATACGGAGAAGGACAAGTAGCCTTTCCTGGCATTTTGAATTTGAGAAATATTTTTAATAGGATCAGGTCTCTTTCTGTCTTTTTAGAGAGGGTTAATATTCTAATGCTTTACAAGTACCATGAATTGTATTCCAGTAGGAAAGGGTGAAAATAATAAACAAAAGGAACTAAAATCTTAGCAAAGGCTGCGGCAATTCCATAGGCCTTGATAGCACCACTTTCAGCACAAAAGTCAGATTTTCAGCTGAGGTTGCCAACGTCCTTGCAGAAGCCTCTGTGTAAATGCCAATAACATGGTTACCCATTTCTCAAAAGGACCTGTGGCTTATCTTTCCAAGAAAGCAGTTGTGACAACACGAACAGCAAAGCAAGCTAGTTTACTTCCAGAGCCTTTCAGGAAACTACATGGAAAAAGAAAACACCCACACGTACACATACACACACACACACACACACACACACACACACACACACACACACACAGAACTTCCCTTCCCAGTATTTATCATGCCTTATGAACTTAGAATACAAATCAAATTTTCAAAGGAAAAAGACTCAAAAATTTTTAATTGTTCTAATTTTTCCTGTGTATCATGCTCATGGATAGCAGGGTGTGGATCTATTTCTAGCTTATCGCAAAGCCTCAAGGCACTCACTGAATTTTTTTCCAGTTGGTTGGTTTGCTTTTGCTTTTTGCCTTTTCCCATTTAGAAAATCTGGGCAGTGAACTAATAGAGGAGGAGATTTCACTGGAATTTGGATGAGGTTTTTCGAAAAGGAACATAGATACTTAAGAGTTTATAAAAGCTCAAACAGTGGCTATATCCCTCCAGGCAAAACAGGAACTCATAATTAGTCAACTGTTAATCAAGAAGGAAATTTCATTCTCTCAATCCCCTAAATGAGCTCTGTTTTCTTGCTTGCAAAGAAATGTGGAATGCAATGCCCAGAAAGGCAGCAAAGAATTTAGCATTTTCTTATTGGGACATGAGTTACTTTAGTGTGTCCTTTAAAACAATGGACCTGAAGCATTTTAAGAGCACTGTACTGAGTTAGAGCAAAGACCAAATGATGTCAAATTGAGTAGAAAAATGACAGGAAGGTGTATAAAAATGAAGTTGCTAAAAGCAAGGTGGCTTACAAGGAGTAGAGGATGTCTGTAAACACAGGTAGTGATGCAGCAAAATTTCTGCTTCTCACTGGCCTTGCCTTGCACTCCCCATTTGAAATGGACTTTTAGAACAGAAAGTGGTAAATGTCATTGGCCACTTGCATGACACTGCAGCATCTCCAAATTCAGTGTTGACTGAAAAAAAAAAAAAAATGCTCAACCTAAAAGTGCGAGTTATGTTTTATTTGGGGAACTTACTGAGGACTATAGCCTGGGAGACAGCCTCTCAGAGAGCTCTAAGGGCTGTTCCAAAGAGGGAAGGGAGGAGCCATGATACATAGGATTCTTTTGAAAGGGAAAACAAAAAAAAGAAAAAGAAAAAAAAACAAGTAGTTGAACATCAAAAGATTACTGCTTATCACAAAAAACAGACATCTCAAGCTAATAATTTTAGTGCTTTTCTATGTATGGGAAGATGCAAGAGTCTGGGCTCATTGAAAGTATCCCTTTGATATGTATCTGAACTATCTAGGGTCAGTATCCTGTTTTTCTCCATCCTGAATTCCCCTCAGGGAGCATCATAGGGGGCAGCTGCAGCAGCTGAGGGCTTGATGGCAGGCAACATTCTTTGTTTACTGAAAAAGCAAGCAATACTTTTTTGTCCACACTAGGATCTCACAAACATAGAATTTTCTTACAATAATCTCCAAAAGGAGACCTGCCTTTTGTGTGCTAGCAAAATCAAGTCTGAATTCATGGCACCTAAAAGTCATTTAATCTGAAAGAATAAGACAGGCTACAGAAGAACAGTTTTTGAGTTTGCTTTAAAGATTAACTATTGCATAGTAAAAACTCATTTACCTTGCATAGTCAAAGATAAGATTTTCTCAAAAAGCAAATTTCACAAATAGTTTTCGAGCCAAGCTTTTAATTTTTCTTCACAATTTTAGCTGGAAATATGGCTAAAATAATTACACATTTCCTGTCTTACTAAACAAATAAACCTAACAACATTTGTTGTAGCTAAAATTCATTATTAAAAGCAGCAGTTATGGGGCTTCCCTGGTGGCACAGTGGTTAAGAATCTGCCTGCCAATGCAGGGGACACGGGTTCGATTCCTGGTCTGGGAAGATCCCACATGCCACGGAGCAACTAAGCCTGTGTGCCACAACTTCTGAGCCTGAGCTCTAGAGCCCGCGAGCCACAACTACTGAGCCTGCATGCCACAACTAGTGAAGTCCGTGTACCTAGAGCCCGTGCTCCGCAGCAAGACAAACCACCACAGTGAGAAGCCCATGCACCAGAGTAGCCCCTGCTCGTCACAACTAGAGAAAGCCTGCATGCAGCAACAAAGACCCAACGCAGCCAAAAATAAATAAATAAATAAATAAATAAATAAATAAATAAATAAATAAATAAATTTATTTCTTACAAAAGCAGCAGTTATAATATAGCTGCTGAAAAAAATATTGCTACTGAAAAAAAATACTACTACACCTGAGGTAGGCAAGATCTTTACGCCTAAACTAAATGGGTCAAGATTGACTTCTTTATTGTGACTATTTTAATCATTTTCTCTTCCTTTTGTCAGTCTGTTTGCTCTCGCTTACTGCTCTCTGTCTCCTTTCCTTTTCTTCCCCCTGAGCTTTTCCCTTCTAATCTGCATCTGATCAAGGCTGTCATAATGCTGTCTGTATTTAAGAAAACACCGTCTGCAGCACCATGGATGGACCTAGAGATTATCATAAGTGAAGTAAGTCAGACAGAGAAAGACAAAAACCTTAAAATGGGACCACTGTTTCAATATACGCCACAAACATTCCATGTGGTAACTCAAGGAGATGCAACAATTCCTTCCTTGTGCCCAAGTACCCAGATCTACAAATACCCAGGAGGCCAACTGTAATAACACGTCAGTGCAGGTGGTGGTGTTTATTAAGACATCACATGGAAAACAGATGGTTACAACCTAATCTCCCATGACTGCTCCACATGGCCTTGGCATCACCAACTACATGGTGTCATTAATCTTACTTTGTGAACCAACTGCAGAGCACCCCATTTCTGGGACACTTACTTATTCAGTGAATTTTTCAGTTTCTTAGAAGAAAATCACAATCATATTCAATCGATAATGAAAAAACTTGAGGCTTAGAGATACCTGTGTTATATCAGAGTCAAGAATTGAGAAAGACTGTTGTATCTTTATAATTCAATTGGGCAGGCATCAATCGGGCAAATTTTTAAAAGTCCAATCAGAGATGGTTCTCAAAATTAGAGAGAAGGAATGACTTAGGTCCCCATATCTGGAGACTTATTAATCTCACTAACTTTTTCCTGATCCTTTATTAGAGAAAACCGGTTTACCTGGCATATAGGAAGTACCCACAAACACTTATCGAATGAATGAGTTATATGCTGATATTTTTTCAAAATTTTAAGAAGCTGCGTTTTCACTTGGGGAGTGCCAATGATTTGCTAACAACCAGAGACTGAGACCTCGATACTCTTTATCTACCAACATAAAGGTCTGGTGTTCTGGTATTGCCATGCTAGGGCTTAGTTCCATTATGAAATAAACAATCACAAGCATCACTGACAGAGCAAGTCCATTTACCTTAATTGGCTTTGCTCTGGCAACTCTCTAAATCTCCCTCTAAGCAGTTTTAAATTTATTCTTTCTAAATCCTGGTAGGGTTAGGATACAGTGATTAGAGGGCACTCTCTCCAGCAAGCAAGACTTCTATGCTTCCCGACTTGACTCAGCTGCCGTTCCAAGGAGTGAAAATGAAAAGGAGCCCAGGGGAATGCTGAGCTGAGTCTCTTGCTCCAAAGTGTATGCAAATCATTCATCAAGGTACAAATTAAAACAAAGTTAATTGATTTCCATTTCTGTTATTATTTATTAACCCTTAAACATTCGTCGAGTGTTTCACCAGCTATTCATAATCTAGATCTTCTAGATCAAGCCCGTTTCTCCTAGCACATACTTGCTCCTTGATTTTTGGCTCCCTACATATTAGACAAGAGGAAGGAAATAGGAAAACTGAATCCAACTCCTTTTCTTCTAAACTAAGGATCCTGTTCTTCCATAGAATCCTGCTTCAAAATGTCTCTTGACTCTTAAGCCTTCTTTTTCTTCTAAAAAAGAAATAGATATCTCATGCTTATTTTGTTAAACGATTGGAGCAGATGGTACATATTATGCAGAGACCAACCATCATTCAGATGGGAAAAATTTAATTTTTGCATACCAAATTGAAAATTAATGTATTTAGTTAATAAAGAGGAATGCTCTGTGTTTCAAGTACATAATTAGGAAAGATACGTTTTTCTCAAAAACAACCTAAGACAACCCCCTTTGCCTCTTCTAGGTTAGATTATCCTCTGATGGTAAAGAAGAGGATCACAGGAGAGCTTAAAATGGTAATTGAATGGTCAAATAACTTTAATCCCTATGAGATATATCTTCCTTCTTTACTCAGGTCTGAAGGAGAGAAACTTTAAGATTTATCAGTTACATATAAAAAAATCTTACTTTCAGGTACATTTATCTTTCCCGTTCCAGAAACAAGGAGTGAGGCCCATAGGAAAAGGGCATTGACCTTTGGTAAAGAGTTATATGCAGTGAACAGTAATCAGTGACTTATGCTTGGGTAAACATCCCAGCCATCGGCTTAGAATTATTTGCAACTGCCCATATTTTGCTCATCCAGTCATTATTCTATATTCTCTGTCTCCAAGGGTCATTTTAATCACATGGTGTGACGATGCTAAGGCTAGTTTAAGACCTTTAGAGACACTAAATACTGTTCAGAGAACACAGCTCATACACATTTAAACAATGACTAGTACAGAACCATAAAATAAGTCTTAGAAATTGCAACAAGTTTCTGATTTTTCCCAGTTACTTTGTTTTTTAAAATATCATATATAAAATTATTTTGAGAACAGATGTGGTGTTTTTGTTTGCTGAGCCCTACACACAACCTTGACCTGCCTCTTGGGTGTCTCAGAGTGACAATGTCTCAAACATTAACACTGCAGTAGAACCAGACCCTAGCAGTTAATCTATATCTCATCTTTCCCCATCTTCTTGAATATTTTAATTAGCAATCATTTTAACAGAAACATTTGAATTACCTAATATAAGCATACTTTGCCATTCAGATGGAAAGGAACTGTGTGTCACTAAATAATGACTGTTCCATACACACCACACATACTGCTTCCCCTAGGCCTTTCTGTCACTCCACTGCTGCTTTGGAAACCAGTAAAGAGGAGGCAAGAGTGAGCCTCTGGTTGCTTTAATCACAACAGAGTAGTAGGCTTTCCATATCAGCAATTCTCCTGACGCCAGCAGCATGGGCAATGGTGACACTCCCCACATAGGTGTATCCCTGGAATCTCTCGAAAACAAGTGGCAGGTGAGGTACTGTCCACCTTCCTACAGCAAAAACTCCCTGCTGCTGCGTTAATTTGGTATGTAGAATCACAGAACATAATTTTCAGGCAGGACCTGAAAGTTCATCTAGTCCAACCCACATATTTATTTTTGCATAAAATTTATTTTATTATTCAAGGAATACAATTATACAAGGATTAAAAACATCAGCAGCAAAATGAAGAAAGGTAAGGTTGCCCTAAATTTCACCTCCTATACAATTATACAAGGATTAAAAACATCATCAGCAAAATGAAGAAACGTAAGGTTGCCCTAAATTTCACCTCCTAGGTATATTTCCTTTTAACATTTTAACAATCTGGAGAATATCCCTTGGTAATAGTGACTATATGACCATCCATCCATCCGAGCGACTACCTCAACACTGGTATCCAAGAGTAACAGCTCGCTGAGAGAATGACCAGAAGGAGGGAATTGTTAAAATAAAATAAAAAGGAGAACAGGCTTGAAGACTCCTGAGCAGACAAAACCAGTTATGCCACATAAGCAAAATTTAATCTTGTTTATTTCATGAATGTAAGTGAAATTTAACTTAGGTTATTTCTTATAAATGCCCCATATAGTCATAAATAAAACCTAAGTTGTCTTCTTAACATGGTACAAGATAATCTCTTTCAACCAATTCTCTTCTGTCTCGAAACCCCCATTGTAATAATCAATCACTGTAAAGGTTAAACAACTTCCTCATTCTTTCTTTATAAGACATCTTATAATATCATGCCTCTGAGCTTCATACCACTTTCAGGTTTGAAGTATCCCTGTTCACCAGCAATATGTTTCTCACCCAACAAAATATTCATATCATGTGAAACTCTCTTAATTTTCTTTTGGACATGGTGTGCATGTGTGTATGCATATGTGTGTGTATGTGTGTGTGTATATATACACACATATATAAATATATACATATATAATACAGTTTATATATTAAAAATAGCTTGTGTATATAATACAGTTTATCATACAGTTTATATACATAATGCTTTTCCCCAAAATGGGATAATATTATATATACAATTTTTCAACCCACTTAATCCCAGATCTGCCACTTACTAGCTGTGTGTTAAATTACCTAATCTCTCTGTATTTTAATTTCTTCATCTATAAAATGGGAAGTGAAAAAATAGTCCTTATCTCATAGGGTTATTATAAGAATTAAATGAATTGATGTATGTGAATCACTTAAAACAGTAACCAATAAATGTTAGTGATTATTATCCTACAATTCATTAAACCCTTCCTTATTGGTCATATAAGCTATAGCCAGTCACTCCCTTCACTGTGCCAGATGAAAATTCTAAATTGAGAGAGGTTAATTGCCTTGACAACTTGAGCAGCATCTGGCAGAATCAGGATGCCAGGACTTGTCCCAGTACTGGCCTCTTCCTATAACTAACAGAACAGCCTCCTAACAAGAACTAACATGCAGAGTGCTTCCTAGATGCAAGGTCCTGTGCTGGGAACTTTACGTCCATTAATTCATGCAATCCTGGCAAATAACCTAAAAAAGGCAATTGCTGTTACAATTCTAGTCTTATCCATGAAGAAACTGGGACACAAGGAAATTACAAGTTACCAAATTTTCCCAAGGTGTCACAACTAGCAAGTAGTAGAGCCACATGTGAATTTAGATCTTCTAGCTCCAAAGCCCTTGCCTTGAAACACTATCCTATGCCATATCACATGAGAATTTCTACAGAATAAAGATGATGCACCCATAAATCTGTAAAGGTCAATAAGATTATAAAGGTAATTAGGATAGCATATTTCCCTAATGACCTAACTCATTATGAAGGGACTTAAACACCACAAAGAATTCAATGGCCTGACTTTCAAAGATGTAACTCAATTCACCACGGGTACTTATATTCCTACTCTCTGCCTCACAGTTTCTCAGGCATATTAAGAGCACAAAAATCCACCTCTGTGCCCATATCTCACTCAGTTCACCTTCTATTTTTCTTGTAAAAAAATTCAGTTGCTTTCAGTTGGGTTTTGAAAACTGCTTCAGTAACAAGAGTAGAAATTTGGGATCTCAGGTTCTTCTCAAATGGCTAGGGAGGGATTAATGTATTTGCCAGGTTTAAGCTTGCTGGGTTCTCTGGAGGCTGTGGGATACATTTTCAACAATGTAGGAAAGAGCAGGCATGCTAAAAATTGTTGAATAGATTTGTTTATAAGCCAGGACAGAAGGTCATATTTCCCCTTTTGAATAGGAAAAAATCCCAGGCAATCTTTTGTGTTGAAATATGAAATTATTCCATCCTTTCAATCCTTTGCTGCTTTCATATATTGCTCACTTGTATTTCATAGTGAGTCATGCCTGTAGCAATCTAAGGCTTGTCTTGCTTCGTTGTAACCACCTGCCTTCTCATCAGCTCACTTGATGAAAACTTCAAGTCAAACTACAATAAATGTTTTTGCTGATTTTTGTGTCCAGACAAAAGCCTTCAAATGACTGTTGGAAAACTACAGCCACATATTTCACCCATTAAAAAAAAGAAATCCAAAATCTGAACACTCAGAGGGAAAACTGGCCATTTTCATATAGAATTCTACATGTTCATTTCATAGGCCAGTTACAAAAAGTTTGCATAATATTTTACCTTCATATACAGATAGATGCTTCACTTATTTAGGTGAATATATGTTTTTGCCCAAGGGAGCTCCTGATAGAAAATGGCAATATCCTATAGAACACTGTGGGTAAACAATGATAAATCCAAGGAAGCAAAGTCAACAATGAGGATTTGTAAAATAAATAACTACCTACCATCTAATACATAGATTTACCAGATTAACTCTAGAATCCACTAGCAATAACTCTGAGGGTTAAGAGGTTAAGAACTTGCTGGAGCAGATCAGGAAGGTAAGTCAGACGGATCAGAGCCAGGTAACATTATTTCTTCAAACTGTGAAGACTAAATAAATGCAACCAGGTATTTAAATGCATGGTACAGTGTTGCACATAGTAGATGCCACATAAAAATGAATTAACTTTTCCCTTACCTTTATCTTCAGAGGATTCATAGAATTCTTTGTAAAGCCAGTGAACAGTGTGAATATTCTTCCCAAAACATACCTAGAAGTACTTGCATCTCAAAACTTTACCACGGAAGGGTAGGAAACAGACTTCCCAAACCCATCCACAGATAAGGAGGAGGAACAAACTCCTCCTTTCAGGAAACCTTCCCTCAACTAATGCGATGCTTTCCATATACCTGTTATGAGAATTAACATTCTCATTCCACACTGAAAGCGGTCCCCACAGTCTGTAAAACACTTAGAAACACTGAAATGTGCTAACAAAGTTGCTACATTAAGTTAAAGAATATCCTGACATTCAATTAAATTCAATAATTACCAATTTGCAAATCACTAATTAAGTTGTCCTAAAGGCATTCTCAAAATTCTTTTAGCACTGAGTCCAAGATTCTGAAAGTATGTTGTTTATATTTTGCCTTTATTTTTATATATATTTACAAATGTGTCTTCCTGGTCTTAGATATTTTATATTATATCTTTTAAATCATTTGTTTAAGCATTAAGATGGTCAACGATCAGATCAACGTCATAGTTCTCTCCTATCATTAGATCCAATAAATCACACGAGTTTAAAAACACCTAAATCCAAGAGACATATACGGAGCAGCACGTCAATTTTCATCCGAGTCTGTATATGTATATAAGTGCTTATAAAAAGTTAACTTGGGGGCTTCCCTGGTGGTGCAGTGGTTGAGAATCCGCCTGCCAATGCAGGGGACACGGGTTCGAGCCCTGGTCTGGGAAGATCCCACATGCCGCGGAGCAACTGGGCCCGTGAGCCACAATTGCTGAGCCTGCGCGTCTGGAGCCTGTGCTCCGCAACAAGAGAGGCCGCGATGGTGAGAGGCCCGCGCACCGCGATGAAGAGTGGTCCCCACTTGCCGCAACTAGAGAAAGCCCTCGCACAGAAACGAAGACTCAACACAGTCATAAATAAATAAATAAATAAATAAATAAATAAATAAATAAATAAAAATTAAAAAAAAAAGAAATAAAGAACACTGATAAAGGTAATCATGCAATTTAAAAAAAAAAAAAAAAGTTCACTTGGAACTCTTCTGCTCTCAAAAGGCTTAAAATTGCCAATGAAACAAACAACCAAAAAATCTCAACAGGCTTGTTTAGGATTTTCCACAATGAATAGGTTGAATACAGGTTTTGCACCCAAATATGTTTAAGGCTTTGATTGGGATCCTACGGTCAAGTTGAGTCCACACAACTGTAGGAGCACCTTTCAAATCTGAATAAGTAGAAAATCATTTTCCTACCAAGTAGCTAGAGTCAAGAGGCTGATTCTAGCCCCAACCCTGAAACCAATTGTGTGATGCTGAGTAAATCAACTAACCTCTCTATACATTCATTCTCTCATCTGCAAAGTAAGAAAGGTTTAAAGGAGGTCTTCATTCCCTTTTCTCTCAAAATTATGGTTACGTTGTATAGGTAGCTTAGTGAGAAGCAAGTTGGAGGAAATAACTTGAGGGTGATTGTCACAGTGTACCATGTGCCTTTTAGCTGATTTTATCAGTGATGGCCTGATAAACTGAGTAGGCAAGGGGATGAAGGAAACCCTAATTTACAGCATTTGCCAATTTCCGTGGTGTAAATATTCCCACCGTTGTCCATTTCAAGCTGTCTATGTGATGACACTGAACACAAAGTTGAGAAGAGATGGGCATATTTAGCTCTCGGGAACTGGTACAAGCGGGTTCCAGCACACAAATGACTCCATTCTCCAGATCTAAAGCTAGTCTCAAACTGTAGATGAGAAGTACCCATTATCAATTTAAAATGATGCCTTAATAACAAACCAAACCAAAGCTTTCCTGGGTAACATTTTCCTATTTGGATGAAAAGATACACAGTACCCATTTGTTTTGACCTTGGGGAAATAAATGTGCAAACTAATATCCTTAAATGAAATGCACAAAACACATCTGTTTCACTTAGCACTAAAGTAGGTTGCAAGTTTGCAAATTCTCATTTAACACAGGAGCTCAAGTGACTCCTTTCACTCATATGGGCTGGAAATATATCTCTTAACATGCTACATTTACACAAAGTAAAGTTGGGGAACAACTTAAAGTTGGAGAAGTTTCAGATGAATAATTCAATTCAACATATTTAGAACTCTACAGAAGACAGTTCTTCCTTTCCTGAAGGCATCACTCAAAAATACCTTCCGTATTGAAAGATATTACCAGACCTTCACCATTTATATCATCAGCCATATTTATAGTACAGAGAGACTTTGAAGAAAAAACATATACCCTACCTTGAGTAGCCAGCAGAAAGCAGCCTATGAGAAAAAGGCTTACATATAGTAGTTTATTTCCAGGAGTGATTCCAGGGAACAAGAGCAGAGGATGGGAAATAATGTAACAGAGAAAGAAGGAAACCAATATTGGGGCATGTTATCAAGCTGACCAATGCTTTAGGCAACTTTTTTTTTTCATTCACACATTTAGCATATGCAACTTTAATCAACCAAAAGAAAAAGTCCCAAATGTACAAGTGGAAAAAAAAATTGAAACTGTTGACACAGGCTTAACTAATATCAGCTACTTTCATGTACAGCTGTGTAAGTTCAGAAACGCTATCCTATATGTATGTACAAAAGTTGTTTATACACAGGTCTGTACATAAGGGTCTATACATTTATTTCCTCAGAACCCTTAAGGTGCCACCTCTTGGTGAAGGCACCAACACTTCATTCACATGTCTTACAAAAAAAGACTGTTCCCTGTATTCAGGACTGACAACACTGCATCCTGTATTCAGACCATGTAGGCTCCACTCGATTGGTTAATAAGTTCCTTCCAACATAATGCAGACAACACCAGGTGCCTGGGTGCCCTTAAACAGCTTCGCACAGAATGCTACAAAGTAAAAGCCCACAAACCAACATGAGATGAGGAAGCAGCGTCCTGACCAGGGTGCCACCATAAGGTCCAGGCTTAGGCAAGCCTGCTGCCCTGCTCACTGTCGGTACTCCAGTTCATCTACACTGATGACTTTGGCGGACGTGGAGGGCAGGGGCTGCTGTCACACATCTGAGCTACACCGTTTGGCAAGGCCCACGGGGGAGCTGCTCCTCTGGCTGGGGTGGTGCTCTAGCTGGGAGTGCACCTGAGGCAGGCCTGACCGGGCACATTCTGAGTCGGCGTCTGAACGCTGACAGCAGCTGCCTGGGGACCAGAGCCTGGAGGATGAAGAAGTGAGCGCTGTAGCTGCTGTGGCCTCATTGCCAGATGCAGAGGCGTCCCAGGACGAGGGTTTAGGAGAGGGTGACTAGTGGCAGGTAAAGGGTGAAAGGGTTGACCCAGGATTGGGCCAGATATTCCCTGTAAATGAGTCAGGTCCATCCCAGGAGAAGCACACCAGCTTGGAGCAAACTTGGAAGATGCTGTGGATGTACTCCCTGGGCCAGCATCCCCAAAATTCTCACTATGCAGAAGTGCTTCAGAATTTTCTGTCCTATGGTTTGAATTGGGGGCATCTATTCACCACCTCTTCTACCACATTAGTCAATAGTTACTCCATAAAATACATGTTTTTAGATTTTACTACTTTACTGAAAGAGAATGTATATACATTATCCTGCACAGATTTTAAGTATATAATTTGATATATATATAAGTCAGTGGTTGCCTGGTGATACAAGTAGATATATATAGATAGATAGATATCAAATTATATACTTGAAATCTGTGCAGGATAATGTATGTATGTGTGTATATATATATAAATATATATATATACACACGTACATACTCATGAAATTTCACCCACAATCATTACTTCAAACATTTCCGTTGCTGCAAAAATTTCGTCATACCTGTTTTCAAATCATCCTTCCCTCTACTTGTATCACCAGACAACCACTGACTTATTTAGGCCCATATGGTTTACTTGTATTTTCTAGAATTTAATACAAATTGAATCATAGAGTATACACTGCTTTTGTCTCGCTTCCTTCACTAAGCATAATTATTTTCAGATACGTCATTTTTGTTACACATATTGTTTATTTTCCTTTTAATTAAGTGGTATTACATTATTTAGCTATCTTATATCTTGTTATCCATTCTTTTGTCTATGGACATCTGAATTGTTTCTAGCATGGGGCTATTACAAATAAAGCTGCTATGAATATTCAAATATGAATCATTGCAGAGACATATACTTTTTATTTCTCTTGGTTTGTACATTAGATATGTGTTTAACTTTTTAAGAAAATGTTAACTCGTTTTCCAAAGTGGTTATACCATTGTACATTTTACTAGCAGCGTATGAGAATTCCAATTGTTCCATATCCTGCTAACAGTTGGTATTGTCACCCTTTTTCATTTTAGCCATTCTAATGGATGTGTAATGTTATTTCATTATAGTTTTAAGTTGAATTCTTCAAATGGCTACAGATGCTAAACATCCTTTCATGTGCTTATTAGTTATTCTACTTTGATTACATGTCTGTTCAAACATTTTGTCAGTATTTTAATTAGGTTTTTTGTCTTCCTGTAATTAAAGGGCTTTTTCATATATTATGAATATAAGTTTTTGTCTTGTGAAAATGAATAAAAGAAAATTTCATTTCAAATGAAATCAGGAAGCCCTGAAGAGGGATAAAGAGGATGTGGTATATATACAGTGGAATACTACTCAGCCATAAAAAGTATGAAATCTTGCCATTTGCAACAAAATAGATGGACCTTGACAGTATTATGCTAAGAGAAATAAATCCGTTGGAGAAAGACAAATACTGTTGGCTTTTACTCATGTGAAATATAAAAAGCAAAGAAACAAACAAAATAAATTAACAAACCAAACCAAACGACGACAAACACGTAGATATAGAGAATAGAGTAGTGAATACCGGATGGGGTTGGGGGGGGGCGGTAAATGGGTCAGCTGAATGGTGACAAATGGAAACTAAATTTTTGGTGATGAGCACACTATAGAGTACACAGAAGTAGAAATACAATGTTGTAAACATGAAGCTTATATAATATTATAAACCAAGGTTACCTCAATAAAAATAATAATAATATATTTATTAAAGTTTTGTTATGTTCAGTTAAATCATGAGCTAAATTCACTGAGTATCTGAATGATTTCCAAATAAGGTAAAGCACTGAAACATTAAATACTGAACATAAGTTTATCCACTTTGGCAAGCTTTTACAGAGAAACTGAAGATTTTTGATTCGATTAGTACAGGTTTTGTGTCATGGTGAGAAATTTTTCTGTGAGAAAGCATTGGTGAATGGGTGAATGTTAATATGTGTTCTAGAAATTGTATAAAATTCCTAAAATTCTGATATGTCCTCGTGTGACATTATCAGTCTTAATTTTAGTTACTATCTTAAATGCATGTCACAGAAATAACCAAATTTCCTTGCCAATTGCCATATAATGAACTCTCATCAGATCTTTAACCATTGCCATTTTTCGTCTTTTGTCATTTACAGACAGGTATCGTTTTATTCTGGCGCTTTTACAAAAGCATTCCCGCAAAAGTACTTTAATGTCAAGGAAATTTAAGGACAGGACTTTTGACAAGTATAGACTTCTGAAAACTTTCAGATCATAAAACTGAACTGAGTAAGAATTTCCACAACTAATGGAAAAACTGAATTCAACAGAACAAATATTAATTACATGGGACTAAATGAACTGAGGAGGAGGATTATAATTTTTTATCATTTTTTTGTTTGAAAGAATGCTGGCTTCTTCATGGTTTATTTTTTCAGATTTAAGGAAAACTTTTCTCTTAAGCTATCTATGACTTATGTAGACATTATGTAGACAAAGATAAAACATTTGTTTTTTTTTTTCTCTTCCTGATCCCTTCAAAATTTGGAAATTTGGAGCATTCTTTTCACAACAATATAGTTATTTACATGAATTCCATAAGAATCTATTCTCCTTGTAACAAGGCAATTAGAAATATTGGCTATATTACCAACGCTTTGACTGGAATATCACATATGAGAGAGGCATGCATAGACTCAGATGTAACCAGATAGCTTTAAGGAACTACTTAGGCTTGGACTTGGACTTGGCTTCCTGGTCTTGAGAGGTTGTTAAGAGCTCAATCTGAGATTCCTTATAAAAAGTTCTAACAAAGCAGTCATAAAAAGAGCTTATATGGCCCATCACTATTATTGGTGCACTTAAGTAAATAAACAGGCCAAGTTCAATGAAAATAAATTAGTTTTACTGTCACTATCTTTGATAAAAATGGGGGCAATTTTGGAGAGAAAAATTATTTTCACACCTTTGTCTATGTTAGATTCTAACCCTGTTAATTGTCCTTGAGGTTTTGTTATCTACCTGTAAACTGTACTAGATCCTGAATTCTTCTAGTTTCCTCAAATATCTGGTTACAAATCTCCAAACTAACATTTCAATCACTAAGAACAAAGATTGCTCTTGAATATCCTTGGAAGGGACTGTATTAGGTCCTCCTCACTACTCAGATAGCAACCAAACTTCAGGGACTTGAACCTTAGATACACATCTTACAGCTGAAAAAGGCTCCATCTGACCTCGTGTACAAAAGCCGGAGACCTCCAAATAAAGTTGAGTAGGAAGAGAAGTAGCTGATATTGAGGTAGACTACTTCCTCTCAAAATGCTAGATCAAGACTTCATACTTTGGCTAAACATAAAACACTTTTTTCTTCCCTTTCTTTCCTTTACTCTGGCATTGACCTGGAAAGATGTCATCATCTGTATCTCTCAGGCCATTGCTAAGGGGAGGGAGGGATAACCTTTCAGACTGCTCGAATTGTCATCAAAAACTGATCTGTCCATGATGCTAGAGACTCCCTGGTCCATTTCCCTGTCTCTGATTAACACCCAAACTTGAGAAATTTTGTCTCCAGGCTTTATGAAAGAAAGGGACACAAGGTAAGAGTAACCAGAATAAAACTGCCTGTGTGACCTACAGACCCTTAAAATTATACTGGCCTCCATGACTGTTACCTTTCCAGTCCTGAGGCATAGATTCAGACAAGAACAACCCAGAGACATACATGACTCTGGGCTTGCCTCCATAGGGAGAGTCTTTCTCCCTTGCGTCAGATCAAGTGCCAATGAACATGTGATCAGAAATCTTTCCCTAATATTAGGAGTGCTGGTCAATGCCACAGCCAAAGCAACAGCAGCCCAAAAACAATCACTTGACTCATTGGTTAAAGTAGTTTTGGACAACTACATAGCCCTTGATTACTTACCTGCTGAACAAGGAGGCATTTATGCGATAGTAAATATCACCTGTTGTACATGGATAAATGCATCTGGAGAAGTAGAAATTCAATTACACAAGATCAGGGAACAAGCACACTGGTTATAACAAATTTCACCTGATTATCCACAGTCCTTCGATTTGTTGGCTACCTTCAAGTCTAGGATCCTGGTTTAGAACCATCACACAAACTGGATTTGTCATATTACTTTTAATCCTGTTTTGTGTAATTATTTTTTAAGCTTTGTACCTATTGCCTGCCAAACCCTTATGGAAATGATGTACCCAATAAGGGGATGCTAGCTCAACGCTTTGAGATGATCTCCAATGCTTATGACCTTCATAAGATACAGACTTTAAATGGGAAATGGCTGAGAGTTCTCCTTCCTACCCTCCCTTGTTACTCAGATGTGCCTTCAACAGTTCCAGTCTGTATACTTTTCCTCTGATGTGGGCCATGACAACCAGAAAAGGTCCTTCCTAACACCGAGGGACCAAACCACTAAATATGAAAAACCCAATTCTTGATTAGCAGTGTTTTCATGGAAAGATATTAATTAAAAGGGGAAATGTGAAAATAAATAAAGGAAAACCTCATTTAAAGTGAAGAGGCATATACAGTGGAGAAAAGACAGCCTCTTCAATAAGTGGTGCTGGGAAAATTGGACAGGTACATGTAAAAGTATGAAATTAGAACACTCCCTGACACCATACACAAAAATAAACTCAAAATGGATTAAAGACCTAAGTGTAAGGCCAGACACTATCAAACTCTTAGAGGAAAACATAGGCAGAACACCCTATGACATAAATCACAGCAAGATCCTTTTTGACCCAGCTCCTAGAGAAATGGAAATAAAAACACAAATAAACAAATGGGACCTAATGAAACTTAAAAGCTTTTGCACAGCAAAGGAAACCATAAACAAGACCAAAAGACAACCCTCAGGATGGGAGAAAATATTTGCAAATGAAGCAACTGACAAAGGATTAATCTCCAAGATTTACAAGCAGCTCATGCAGCTCAATAACAAAAACACGAACAACCCAATCCAAAAATGGGCAGAAGACCTAAATAGACATTTCTCCAAAGAAGATATACAGATGGCCAACAGACACATGAAAGAATGCTCAACATCCTTAATCATTAGAGAAATGCAAATCAAAACTACAATGAGATATCATCTCACACCAGTCAGAATGGCCATTATCAAAAGATCTACAAACAATAAATGCTGGAGAGGGTGTGGAGAAAAGGGAACACTCTTGCACTGTTGGAGGGAAGGTAAATTGATACAGCCACTATGGAGAACAGTATGGAGGTTCCTTAAAAAACTAAAAATAGAACTACCATACGACCCAGCAATCCCACTCCTGGGCATATACCCTGAGAAAACCATAATTCAAAAAGAGTCATGTACCAAAATGTTCATTGCAGCTCTATTTACAATAGCCAGGACATGGAAGCAACCTAAGTGTCCATCATTGGATGAATGGATAAAGAAGATGTGGCACATATATACAATGGAACATTACTCAGCCATAAAAAGAAATGAAATGGAGGTATTTGTAATGAGGTGGATGGAGTTAGAGTCTGTCATACAGAGTGAAGTAAGTCAGAAAGAGAAAAACAAATACAGTATGCTAACACATATATATGGAATCTAAGGAAAAAAAAAAAAAGGTCATGAAGAACCTAGTGGCAAGACAGGAATAAAGACACAGACCTCCTAGAGAATGGACTTGAGGATATGGGGAGGGGGAGGGGTGAGATGTGACAGGGTGAGAGAGTGTCATGGACATATATACACTACCAGATGTAAAATACATAGCTAGTGGGAAGCAGCCGCGTAGCACAGGGAGATCAGCTCTGTGCTTTGTGACCACCTAGAGGGGTGGGATAGGGAGGGTGGGAGGGAGGGAGATGCAAGAGGGAAGAGATATGGGAACATATGTATATGTATAACTGATTCACTTTGTTATAAAGCAGAAACTAACACACCATTGTAAAGCAATTATACTTCAACAAAGATGTTTAAAAAAATAAATAAATAAATAAAGTGAAGAGGGAGCCCTTACACCTGTACTGCCTGCCACAGCTTAATTTACATACCCCAGCAAAAAGAAGGAAGATTTTCTTTCGGCCCAGCAACAGCTCAGCCAATGATAAATCGCTACAAAGTAGCCAATGAGAAGCCACCACAACCCCACAACCCGCAACTCTCAGTGTCCTTCAATAAACTTTCATTCAAACCAGCCCCTCTCAACTTTCTCCCTTCCTCTATCAAAGAATGCTCCTCTTCTTTGTTCTCTGGACTTTCCTGTGGTTCACCTTATTATGCATGTTCCAAATTGCAATTCCTCTGCTACTCCCACATAAACTCAATTTTGCTGACTAAACGCTGACCTTTTTGTTTTAAAGGTTTACACAGTGATATAAATTTTGTCAGTATTTTCTCCCAACTTGTGGTTTATCTTTTGTTTCTTTAATGATGTCTTTCAAAGAGCAAAATTCCTACTTTTGATGAACTTGAATTTAACAACAACAAAAAATCTGTTTTGCTTCTTGTTTTCTGTATTTTATTTAAGAGACTTCTGCACATACCAAAGTTACAAAGATTTTCTCCTAGGTTCTCCTCCAGAATTTTTATAGTTTTAGGTTGCCATTTAAGTCTGATCTACTTCAAGTTAATTTTCGAGTGTGCTGTGAAGTCAGTATTTACATTCAGTTTTATTCATACAGATATCTAGTTTTTATTAAACCACTTTTTAATAAATCACTTTTATTAAAAAGACTTTCCTTTTCCCCCTGAATTATCCCATCACCTTAAAGTTGCAATACTTGTGTATAATTAATGCTTTCCTTCTTTTCTCTAGTTTTTATGTAACTGGATAACTATTATTCAGATAACTTGGCTCAGTTAATTTTTCACTGCATTCAGTTTCTGATTATGATGTTTGCATATTCAATGCTTTATTGTTCTTCCTCCTTACTCTTACATACCTTCTTATACTCTAATCCTCCCAAAATACACTAACTGAATTTTGAACTCTAGATCCCTGCTTATTGATGCTTTTCATACTCTATCACAGTAACTGTGACAGTGGCACCACTGGCACTTTGGACTGGATAATTCTGTTTTGTGTGGAGCTGTGCGCCAGAGGATGTTTAGCAGCAACCTTGGCCTCTACCCAGTAGATACCAACAGAAGTCTCCAAGTCATGACAACAAAAATGACTCCTGCGGGGTTAAATTGACCCCAGGTGAGAACCACTGCTTTACATCCATGTTTACATTCATGAATCATTATGGTCAAAAAATGCATATGATTTGCCTAGAATTTTGGGGCAAAATCGTCAATAAAACATGTCATTTTTGAAGCTGGTATAGTCAATCCTCACGTGTAGCCAGTAACTAAGTTTTTCTATGGCTATGGATTAGCATATAACATAGCATGGTTTGTTGTCTTGCCTCTTTTCACCTAATAAAATTTGTTGGCCTCCATGAACAATAAAAACATAGCCTGAACATGTAATTTTTACCTTCAAGACTGTTACTTCAAGGGTAGCCTTACATGCTGCTATTCAAATTTATTTCACTTTTTACTTCACTTGCATTCTGAGGTAGGTTGACAAGGTGGTTCAACAAACGAAAATAAACCTGTTAAAGCTCATTGAGATCATTTTTAAAGCATTTTAAGAGAAAATAACTACATAAAGGAACATCTCTTCTGAGATATTAGCAGAAAAACTGACATAGGCCAAAAAATCTGAATATTTTGAAAAGTAGTTCTTTAAAGGTGGGTGGGGTGTTATTCTGCACACATAGTTATGGTGATAATGATCTTGCTTAATATTAAAAAGTAAAATTAAAAGATATCAAGCAAGCTATTCTCTGTTAGGTTTAAATTTTCAATTAAGAATGAATCAATGTTCATAATCTTTGTTCATATGTCTTTGTGAGTTAAATAAGTGAAGCGTGCGTTAACTAATTTGGTTCTTTCTGTATCTTAAGTGTTCTTACAACTAAGAAGGATTTCTGAGACTGATAATAAGACACCATAATTATTTATGAAAATTTCTCACTCACCTTGCATATGCTTTTATGTACTTGACATATTTGAGACTCTAAACTGAGGATCTTGCCATTATAAACCTGCTTTTCTGTACATCAAGAAAAGACTCAGCCAAGCATTTTAGAAATTAAAGTCTAAAATGAAAGTATGTAAAAAACATGTTTTGGGGGCTAAGAGGAAAACAAGGAAGAATTAAAAGATAATTCATAATTTAACCTGTATATGTCATGTCAGCATATCTTCTGTCTTCTAATTAAAGATTCAGGGGTTTGTATCAGAATTTTTGAAACTTAAGTATATTTCAGGAAACACTAAAAACAAGTAATTTCTTTTCAAAAACGTTTATAATTTGTACCATCTTAAAAAATGTGACTTGTTTATCATAAAAGAGAAGTGCTTTGTAATCATATTTAACCAATATTCTATTGTTATTTCTGTGCAACTTGGCTTTCTTGGTGTATTTTCTTGGAACATTTCCAAAAGGATAAACAGTGAGTAGCAACTGAAGCCAATAGAATCCATGAGTTTTATGTCCATTATTCTTATTGCTGATAGACAATCCCGAAAGCTAACTATAAAAAGCACTTTAAGATTATTGTTTTATGAAGAAATGGAAACTATAAACCAGTTGTTTATGGCATTGCACAGGGATTAAAAATTCAGCTTTGAAAAGCGGTAAATCTGTGTTTGAATCCTAGTCCTATCCTTTCCAACATATGTGACTGTGGTGAGATTTCTTAACTTCCTGAGCCCCCATTTCCACATACGTTAAGATAAGGATAATAATATCTTCTTCACAAATTTTCTGAGACACACTGAGATGACTAGGGCCTGGCACAGGAGGGCAATGTATTAAGCTGATATCATTTTTATTGTTATTTTTGCTGCTGTTGCTTTTATTACCATTCATAGTAGTACAAAAACTCTTCTACTTGAAGGGAGGAGTTTTAATTTATCAGAATGAAAGACACTTAAAAATTAAAGTCCCCAAGGGGCTTTTTATCATGGTTAGTATATGAAAAATATATGGCAGAATCCAGAACTTCGGTGATACTCAAGATGGTCTATCCACAGCACCCTGAGACAGCTGATTGAGTTCCTCCCACACGATGCCTTCCCTTATCTCTGCATGAATGTTCTTGATTCTTGCTGACATCCATCCATATGTCATCATAAACTTCCTACTCACTGCTGGGATTACACCCTTTTCTTTATTCATAAGCTTTCAAAATTCATGAAAACCCCAAAATCACTGTCAAGATATGCAGGAAAATCTATCTTTTTGTCTGTTTGCAACAGAGATTGATTTTCTTATAACAAATAATTTTAAGAACTGATATTTTAATATGTATTTCTAAGAAGAAATAAGTTAATTTACTTTGTCAACATCTTTATGAGGTGGATGAATGTTATAACTCTATTATCCAGAGGACTAAAATAGTGAACATAAGAATGCCAGTATTTCACCAAGTTAAAATGGCCTTCACGGGGCTTCCCTGGTGGCGCAGTGGTTGAGAATCTGTCTGCCAATGCAGGAGACACGGGTTCGAGCCCTGGTCTGGGAAGATCCCACATGCCGCGGAGCAACTAGGCCCGTGAGCCACAACTACTGAGCCTGCGCGTCTGGAGCCTGTGCTCCGCAACAAGAGGGGCCGCGATAGTGAGAGGCCCGCGCACCGCGATGAAGAGTGGCTCCCGCTTGCTGCAACTGGAGAAAGCCCTTGCACAGAAACGAAGACCCAACACGGCCGTAAGTAAATTAATTAATTAATTTTTAAAAAAATTTTTTAAAAAAACCAAGCTCATCCTTGAATTTGCTATGGGAGAAGCTTTTTTAACTGGTGATTTAAGTTCTTTAAAGGTTATAGACCAATCAGATATTTATTTTCTCCTTCATTAGTATCAGATGTTATATATATTATTTCTTTTCTTCTTTTTATTCTATTAATTTTAAACTCCTTAGGTAAGATGCTTACCTAATTAATTTCAAACTTTCTTCTTTTATAATAAAAATATTAAGGTTTTATATTCCACTCTAAGTATTGCTTTGGGTGTATACCAAACACTTGGATATATAGCTTTTAAATTATTCTTATAAATATTTTCTAACTCACTTTATGTTTTTACTCATAAGATAAAGCTTTTTTTAATTGAAAGATAAATGTTTTTTTCTGGTTTTTGTGGTTTTTTAAAATTAATGTCAATGTGGTCATATAATGTGGTTTGGTTGCTCCTAATCATTTGAAATTAATGAGATAATTTTGCAGAAGTTCCATATATTCTGCAGATTTAAGTTTCTGTACATATCCATTAGACAAAGCTGGATGTTCTTGTTGTTCATATTATGAGTTAACACACCTGAGTTAAATGCACAAACAAAAACTTTATTCATTCAGTTAATTACTATTTGCCTGCGAGATGTTACTCCAATAAGTATTCAGTTAGTTCCTACTATATGATTCAAACTGTGCTCAATGATGAGAACCATAAGATATTTTACTCCACGAATATTTATTAACACTTTTGCTTGGTATTTTAATGGGAGAGGCAAATAACATAAACAAATATATACAGTATTTGATAAGTGATATAAATGCACGTTAATTCAATCACAAAAGTGGGATTAAAAACTTCGGAGAATCCAGGTCTTCCCAAAACATTGTGCTCTTTTAAACTCTCTGTGAGCCTCTTAAGTGGTGTCAGAAGCACAGTAATGAAGTAAGGGAACCTGGCACTTTATCAGTATTCATTACAAGAGACTTATTTTGCTGATTCATTCTTTTATTCAGATGTTCACATTATTTACTCTATTTAATTCATTTACTAAGATGCTATTACATATCAGATACTACTTTAGTACTTAAAAAACTGCTTTATTCCATGCTTACCATTGCCCTAGGCCACAGGTCTTACCCTTAAGGAGTAAGGAGCACACAAACTCAAAAAGGGGAGGAAATATAATCAGGGTTCACACAGCTAGAAGGTGAGATGGTTTAGTTTAAACCTAGTTCTTTTGATCACAAGTTCCCAGAGATGTGTAGCATACATGTTGAACTAAAAATAAAATTTAGATGATATTACAGCAGTTCTATACACTTTTCAAACAAGCCTTATGCCTCACCTAACTTCAGGTTTCCCAAGAAATTCTTATTGCAATATAATCTCTAATATCATTAAAATGTTTATACCTAACTCAACCCGACTATGAATACTGATAAATGAGCCTTCAATGCTCTTCTCAGTATAGAATAGCTGCTGGGGGGTTCTGGGCAAAGAATGCTGTTGTTTGCAGTTCTTAGTATTTTGATTACCAGGAGCCCAAAAGCTCAGAGCAGCAATTTAATATCTGAAAACCAACTATAGTAGATCAAATGTTCCTTTTTATAATGGTATCTCCAGAAAACATTTATAATGAAAGTTATCTGGGTTGACTTTCTGGTGTGCCTATGAAAAAAGTTGTTAAACACTACCAGTGAAAGTAGAATTATCTTTCGATACTAACTACGAATTTTAATGCAAATAGATTTGCTAAGTCATTCAGCAAGCTCCTCTCTCTACTTTGCCATTGAATGTGTCTCAAAAATATGAACAAAGATCCTAAAATTCAGTTATATAGACATTTACTAAATGTATATAAAAGGATATGGTGGGTGAGCTATACTGGTTTTCTCAAATCTGAAACTCTATTCCCTGTTAAGCCATTAACTATCTCTAACTGAATTTTCAGAAGAAATACAGTGATGCATTTTTCACCCTCTTCTCCCTTTCTCTTTCTCCCTCTCTCTCTCTCTCTCTCACACAAACACACACACACACACACACACACACACACACACACAATTAATATTTGAAAAACTCACTTTGTGCACTGCATAAACTCCCTAATAGTCTGAAATACACATTACCTCTTTCCTAGGGATACAACCTGAGTTGCCTGCCCTAATTCATTGCCAAAAAATTAAACTACATTGTAATATAAAATGAATTCATAATATTTTATGAGAAAAGATTGATGTTGAAAGTAAAAGATTGACTTATTTTTATCTTCTCTGAATTTCTCTCCTTGCATTTGATCCAAAACCGTCACCAGAAAGTTATTTAAGATAAATTAAATTGAGGTAATGCCACCTATTCTGTTTAATTTTACTGAAATCATGAGCGCTAAAGCAAATGCCACTGGCTGCCAGATAAGACTTCCTAAAACACCACTATATTGTAGTCTTTTCTTTCTTAAGAACTTGTTTCCCTGCTTCCTACTGCACATATATCATATACAAACTCCTTTTAAAAATCTGATTGCCATCTACAGACCATAGTTTTCAATGATTCCCAGTGTTCAACCCAGTCACCTTTTTCATTTCTAGCCCCGTACCTCTCCATAAGTTTTACTGGAAAAAGCAGGGAAAGTATTTGCAGTAGAGAATAATAAAAAGATAACCAATATTCCACAGTCCCTGAAATTCCTACCTGCCACCTACTATGGCCACAGACACCCTTTCTTTACACTTGTCTAGTCAGTACACAGAGACTACAGACAGTCACATTCTTTTACTAACTGGGATTTTGACTCCAAACCCCTAGCTTCCTGGGACCACATACGGATCATGAGAACTCTGAGAGATAGGATAAGGAAGGAATGGAGAGAAGGAGATACTTTTTCACCACATACACTTTAAAGCTCAGAATCTCAAAGATAAATCAATGAGCAGAATGCAAAGGAAAGGAAAACTTGCCCTCAGATGCTATACTTTATCATCCTTTCTTGAGTCACATCAAAAGCTGTATCTTCTACTACTATGGCACAGTTTTCTCTTTTTCTTCGAGAGAGGTAAGATAGCCTTGAACAACCTAAGAAGAAAAGTGTATAGCAACAATTCCTATTTTCCCTTTGAAGGCAAGTTAAAAAAAAAGTTACCACATTATATGAAATTTTCATCAAGATGTTAGTCTTCCATCCATGTATTCGTTTAACAGATGTTCATTGAGTACCTACTATGTGTTCGGCTTTGTTCTAGGAGTTCAGGATATACTAGTGTGGAAATAAACAAAGACCAACCAAAGGAGTAAAGCAACGGCTGCTTAATTGGAGCTTGCTAGAGTAAGGGAGTCAGCCGCCGTCACCTGTCACCTGCACTTTGGCAGAGATTCAAAGACAAATGGAAAAGTTTTATCGTGTTAAAGGGGAAGGCTTCAGGTGTGCCCTGATTGGAAGCTGTTGGCATGGGGAAGCTATAGGTGGGCCAACTAGAAGCAGGGCATCCTCTGCGATTGGTTAGGGGTGCATATTTGACTTTCTATGGTTGATTTTAAGTTGGAAGCAGGGACAAAAATTAGGGAAGCTGTCAATTATTAATCAGGTCCTGGCCATGTTGGGCTGATTGTTGCAGAAGTTATTGTTTAGCTTCCTAGACAGTCACTAGAGGTAACAATCAGGCTTTCTGCAAGTGTGACTTATTGCAGGTGGGCTTCCTGGGTTGTTTATTATAGATAAGATTGGTTTCATAGGCAGTTTGCTGCAGGTTGTAGGTCAAAGTTCTTTTTTTATATATGGTCTGACCATTGACCATTTGTATGTTCAATCTCTGAGCAGTAAACAAACAAAAGTCCTTGTAGAGTGTATGATCTACAAGGGATATTACACTGAATATAATTGGTAAGAAGTATGCAGTCTTTTCTTTAATTATTGGCATCTCACAATATGGACTTTATTATGTCCATATGTAATATTAAAATATCCATTCATTTGTTTAAAAATATGTATTGATCACCTACTATGTGCCAGGAACTATTGCAGTCTGTAAAGATTCAGTAGTGAGCAAAGTCCTGCCCTCATTGAACTTACATCTGATTAAAGGGACACAAATAATAATCATAATAAATAAAATAAGTTTTGTTTTTTAGAAGGTGATAAATCTTATGAAAATAAAAAAGCAGAACAGTGGCCAAGATGGCAGAGTAGGAAGACCCTGAACTCACCTCCTCCCATAGGTACACCAAAATTACAACTATTTACAGAGCAACTATCAATGAAAATGATCTGAAGACTAGCAGAAAAGATCTTCTATGAATAAAGATATAAAGAAGGAGCCACAACAAAATGGGTAGGAGAGATGGAGATACAGTATAGTCAAGACCCACACCCCCAGATAGGTGACCCACAAACAAAAGGATAATTAAAATTGCAGAGGTTCTCCCCGAGGAGCGAGGTCCACATCAGATGCCTCAGGCCAGGGGTCCTGTACCAGGAAAATAAGCCCCAGAACGTTTGGCTTTGAAGGCCAGTGTTCTCATAGCTGTGGGAACTAGAGACTCCACTCTTAAAGGGACCACACAAAATCTCACATGCTCTAAGACCCAGGGCAGAAGCAGCAATTTTAAAGATGTCTGGGTCAGATCCACTTGCTTGATCTTGGAGAGCCTCCCAGAAAGGCAGGAGGGAACTAGGATCCTCACCCTGGGGATATAGATGCTGGCAGCAGACATTTGGGGAGCTCATTTTGCCATGAAGACACTTGTGTTGGCAAGCGCCATTTGAAATCCTCCCTCTAGCTTATTAGTGCTGGAGCCCGGCCCCACCCACCAGCTCGTCAGCATCAGTCCTGGGGCACCCGAAACCAAACAGCCAGCTGGGTGCAGACGCAGCCCCACCAACCAGCAGGCCAGCTGCCATAGGAATCCTTGAGACCCCATCAGCCCCAGGACCCAGTCCTTCCTACAAGAGGGCCCAGGACCCAGCACTACCCACCAGTGGCCAGTACTAGCCCCAGGACATCCGGGGCTCCACAGCCAGCCCTTGGACTTGGACCCATCAACCAGCAGGTCAACACCAGCTCTGGGACACATGGATCCTGCAGCCAGAGACCCTAAGACCCAGCTCTGCCCACCAGTGGGCAAGCACCAGCTCCAGGAACACCTGGCCCCAGCCAAGCCCACCAGGGAATAGTTACAAGCCCTGGACCACTGAGGACCTACAGCCAGCTGTGTCAAGACACAGCTTATCCACCAGCTGGAAGGCACCACCTCAGGATGACCTGGGCTCCAGCCTTGGTCACCAGTGGGCTGACACCAGGTTCAAGACACCCTAGACCCACAGCCAGCCATGTCAGGAACCAGCCCTATCCACCAGCAGACCCGGGGCACCCCAGGACATGGCCCTATCCACTAACAGACCAACACAAGATTTGAGATATGCCCCACCAGTGGCTGGCAGCTTCTGGCCAAGGCAGGGCCTGGCAACCAACCAGACTTGGGTTCAGCCATGCCTACCAGACTACACACAGTAGTCAGCTTGCCACAACAGAAGGGCCCATGCAGCTCGCATGGAGGGCACCCTTAAAGCATATAGCTCTGGTGACCAGAGGGGAGTGTGCTGCTGGATGCCATAGCATGTTTCCTATATAAGGCCACTGCTTGAAAATCAGGGAACATAACCAACCTACCAAATACATAGAAATAGAAACAGTAAATTAGGCAAAATGAGGTGACAGAGGAACATGTTCCAAACAGAGGAACATGTTCCAAACAAAGGAACAAGATAAAACCCTAGAAGAAGAACTAAGTGAAACTGAGATAAACAATCTACCTGATAAAGAGTTCAAGGTAATAATCATAAAGATGCTCAAAAAATTTGGGAGAAGAATGGATGAACACAGTGAGAAGTTAGAAGTATCTAACAAAGAGTTAGAAAACATAAAGATGAACCAAATATACCTCAATAATACAATAAACGAAATTTTAAAAATATGCTAGAAGTAATCAACAGTATATTAGATTATACAGAGGAATGGAACAACAAACTGGAAGACAGAATAGTGGAAATCACTAGGGCAGAACAGAAAAAGAAAAAAGAATTTAAAAAATGAGGACAGTATTAGAAACCTCTAGGACAACATCAAGCATACTAACATTCACCTTTTAGGGGTCCCAGGAGGAGAAGAGAGACAGAAAGGGGCAGAGAACATATTTGAAGATGTAATAGCTCAAAACTTTCTTAACCTAGGAAAGGAAACAGACATCCAGGTCCAGTAGCACAGAGAGTCCCAAACAGGATCAACCCTAAGAGAAGCACACAAAGACACATTGTAATTAAAATGACAAAAATTAAAAATAAAGAGAGAATATTAAAAACAGCAAGGGAAAATCAACAAGTTAAATACAATAGAACTTCAATAAGGCTATTAGCTGACTTTTCAGCAGAAACTCTTCAGGCCTGAAGGAGTTATAAGATATATTTAAAGTGAAAAAAGGGAAAACCTACAATGAAGAACACTCTACCTGGAAAGGCTATCATTCAGATTTGAAGGAGATATCAAGAGTTTTACAGACAAGCAAAAGCTAAAAAGAGTCCAGCACCAAGAAACCAACTTTACAAGAAATGTTAAAGGGACTTCTCTAAGCAGAAAAGAAAAGGTTACAACTTGAAATATAAAAATTACAAAAGGAAAACTCCCATTGGTAAATGCAAATATACAGTAAAGGTAATCGATCAACCACATATAAAGCTAGCAGAAAGGTTAAAAGTCAAAAGTACTGAAATCATTTATATTCACATATAAGTAGTAAAACCATTTCTATCCACATAGAAAGATCAAAGCAGAAACAAATGAAATAAAGACTAAAAAGAAAAAAAAACAATAGATAAACAAAATTGGTAAATCTTTACCCAGACTCAAAGGAAAAAACAGAGCAGGCAGAATTAAATAAAATCAGAAATGAAAAAGAAGTTACAACCAACATGACAGAAATACAAAGGATCAAAAGAGATTACTGTGAACAATTATATGCCAATAAAATGGACAACCTAGAAGAAATGGATAAAATTCTAGAAGTATACAATCTCCCAAGACTGAATCAGGAAGAAAGAGAAAATATGAACAGACCAATTACCAATAATGAAATTGAATCATTAATTTTAAAAAAACCTCTCAACAATAACAAACAAAAGTTCCAGACCAGAAGGCTTCACAGGAGAATCCTACCAAACACTTAGAGAAGAGTTCCCCCATCCTTCTCAAACGATTCCAAAGAATTGCAGAGGAAGGAACACTTCTGAACTCATTCTATGAGGCCAGCATCACCCTGATACCAAAACCAGACAAAGATATCACAAAAAAATAAAAATTACGGGCCAATATCTTTGATGAAAATAGATGCAAAAATCCTCAACAAAATATTAGCAGACTGAATTCAACAATACATTAATCATCCTTCATGAGTAAAAGGGATTTATCCCAGGGGTGAAAGGATGGTTCAATATCCACAAATCAATGTGATACAGCACATTAACAAATTGAAGAATAAAAATCATATGATCATCTCAATAGTTGCAGAGAAAGCTTTCAACAAAATTCAACAACCTGGATATAGAGAGAACATACCTTAACATAAAAGCCATATATGATAAGCCCACAGCTACCATCATACTCAATGGCGAAAAGCTGAAAGCTTTTCCTCTAAGATCAGGAGCAAGACAGAGATGCCCATTCTTGCCACTTTTATTCCATATAGTATTGGAAGTCCTAAACCCAGCAATCAGACAAGAAAAAAAAAAAAGTCATCCAAATTGGAAAGGAAGAATTAAAACTCACTGTTGGCAGATGACATGATACTATACATAGAAAATACTAAAGATACCACCAAAAAACTGCTAGAACTCATCAATTAATTTGGTAATGTTGCAGGAAATAAAAGTAAATACACTGATATCTGTTGCATTTCTATCACTAACAGTGAACTATCAGAAAGAGAAGTTAAGGGAAAAATCCCATTTACAATTGCACTAGAAAGAATAAAATACCTAGGAATAAATCTAACAAGGAGGTAAAAGACCTGTAACTGTAAGACACTGAGGAAAGAAATTGAAGATGACACACAAGATGGAAAGATATACTGTGCTCATGGATTAGAAGAATTAACATTGTTTAAATGACCATACTACCCAAGACAATCTATAGATTCAATACAATCCCTATCAAAATACCAACGGTAGTTTTTACAAAACTAGAACAAATAATTTTGAAATTTGTTTGGAAACATAAAAGACCCCAAATAGCCAAAACAATCTTAAGAGAGAAGAACAAAGCTGAGGTATCATTCTCCCTGATTTAAAGCATACTACAAAGTTACAGTAATCAAAACAGTATGGTACTGGCACAAAAACAGACACATAAATCAATGGAACAGAATAGAGAGCCCAGAAATGAACCTACACTTACATGGGCCATTAATCTACAACAAAGGAGACAAGAATATACAATGGGGAAAATACAGCCTCTTCAAAAAATGGTGTTGGAAAAACTGGACAATTACATGCAAAATAATCAAGCTGGGCTACTTCATCACACCAGATACAAAAATAAACTCAAAATGGATTAAAGACTTAAATGAAATACCTGAAAACTTAAAACTTCTAGAAGAAATCATATTCAGTATTCTCTTTGACATCGGTCTTATCAATATTTTTTTTTTGGATATTTCCCTTCCTCAGGCAAGAGGACCAAAATCAAAAATAAATACCTCAAACTAAAAAGCCTCTTCACAGTGAAGGATACTATCAACAAAATGAAAAAGCAGCCTACTGAGTGGGAGAATATATTTGCAAATGATATATCTGATAAGGGGTTAATATCCAAAATATACAAAGAACTCATACCACTCAACATCAATAAAAACAAGCAATCCAACTGAAAAATAGTCAGAGGAACTGAATAGACGGTTTTCCTAAGCAGACTTACACATGGCCAACAGGCACATGAACAGATGCTCTATATCATTTATCATCAGGGAAATGCAAATCAAAACCACAATGAGATATCACTTTACACCTGTCAGAATGGCTATTCTCAAAAGGTAACAAATCACAAGTGTTGACAAGGATGTGGAAAAAATGGAACACTGATGCACTGTTGGTGGGAATGTAAATTGGTGCAGCCAGTATGGAAAACAATATGGAGATTTATCAAAAAATTAGAAATAGAACTACTATATCATCCAGCAATTCCCCTCCTGTGTATTTATCTGAAGAGAAAAAAAACACTAATTCAAAAAGATATATGTACTCATGTGTTCATTGCACCATTATTTACAATAGCCAATAGACAGAAGAAACCTAAGTGCTCATCAATAGATGAATGGATGAATAAGATGTGGTACATATGTATATACAATGGAATATTACTCATCCATAAAAAGAATGAAATCTTGCCATTTGTGTCAGCATGGTTAGATCTACAAGATATTATGCTAAGTGAAATAAGTCAGAGAAAGGCAAATACTATACATTTTCACTTATATGTGGCATCTAAAAAAAAAAAAAATGAATAAATATAACTAAACAGAAACAGAGAACAAACAGGTTGTTGCCAGGGAGGAGGGGATTGAAGGAGGAGAGAAATAGGTGAGGGAGATTAAGAGATACAAACTTTCAGTCATAAAATAAATGAGTCACAGACATTAAATGTAGAGTGTGGGGAATATAGTCAATAATTATGTAATATCTAGGGTGACAGATGGTAACTGTACCTATTGTGGTGATCATTTTGAAATGTATAGAAATTCAAATCACTATGTTGTGTACCAGGAACTAACATAGTGTTGTAGATCATTTATACTTCAAAAACAAACAAACTCATAGAAATAGATATCAGATTTGTGGTTTCCAGAGGCAGAGGGGGAATTAGAGGAAGACAGTCAAAAAGTACAAACTTCAAATTATAAGATAAATAAGTATTAGGAATATGATGAACAACAGGATAAATATAATTAACACTGCTGTACGATACATATGAAAGTTGTTGAGAGTAAATCCTGAGTTCTCATCACAAGGAGAAACTATTTTTCTTTGTCTTTAATTTTGTATCCATATGAGATGATAGAGGTTCACTAAACTTACTGTGGTAATAATTTCATAATGCACATAGGTCAAATCATTATGCTGTACACCTTAAACTTACCCAGTGCTGTTTATTAATTATATCTCAATAAAAATGGAAGAAAAAAAAGAAAAAAAGGGTAGTGGAAAGTGCCAAGGAGAAAGGTTTAAGAGTGTAAATAGAGCTACAGGGTTTGCAAGTGCAAATAGGTTTGAATCAAGGCTGACTCCAAACACAAAAAGACCTTTGAACAAAGACATGAAGGCAGTGAAGGTGAAAGCCATGTGGATATCTAAAGAATAAGAATCTAAGACAAATGGAACAGTCAAAACAAAATCCCTAATTGAGAAGATTCCTGATGTTTTTGTGAAACTGCAAGAAAGCCAGTGTGCTGGAATGAGCGAATGAGGGGGAGAAAGTGAATTAGGAGAGGAGAAAGCCAAGATAAGTTGGGGGCAGATGTCAACACTATATTTCACAACCTTCTATTATACTTCTTTCACCAATCATGGGAATGATAATTAATAAATGTAGATTGTCCAGGTCTCCTAGCTAATAAATAGCAAAACTTAGATGCAAACTCAAATCTGTCTGACTCCAAAAATCAGTGCTCTTTCCACTAATTAGGGCTTATGGATACTTAATAGCCAAGTCTGTTAAAAGAAAAACTGAAATAAATAAATAAACAAAAGATTTTTTCTTTTTACTGATACCTTATTTACTGATCTGAGAATTGAAATCTATCCTCAGTCATCTACTTGATTTATATCAGCCTTAAATGTGTCACTTCTTTACTTAGCTGACTTCTGTATCTGTCCAGCAATTGGGTATTTGGAAATGTAATCTCTCACAAGCCTACTTTAATACTAATCTGAGCATACATATTTAGGAAGGCTAAATAAAAATAAAATGAAATAGTTAACTAAATATCAGTGCCTGAGAATGTTCACCTTCTCAGAAAGCATTAATATATAGCAGGCTCTGTGATGTAAGCACACAACATATTAACAATCCAAAAATCTTTAAAGGGAAATCAAACTTTTTTTCCAAAAGTAAAGTTATTCATGTCAGAGCCGTTTGAGTTAGACCCACATGGAAAATGGGAGTAGCAGGGGAGTCTGGAGCTGATGTATCCATGGGGAAAACTGGAAGACCAGTTGCATTAGAGCAAGCAGAAGAAATACACAAACACACCGCCATAGCACACTGTAGGTCAGACAACAGCAGTGAAGGCATCAGTACTGAATTGTTGGTGTCCTGCCCACCCTGTGATGAAAGGAACTTTATTGTTCTCATTTTACAGAGGGTAGGGTGAGGCACTGAGTAAGGCATAGATCTCAATTACAAAGCTGTGACTAAGACCCATCTCGTTGACTGTTAGTGTTTTCTACAAGATCACATAGCCTTCCTGGATGGTTTTATTAAACTAATTCTGATTTGAGCTCTTCATGCTGGCTGACTTCAGATTTTAAATATAGATAAACATTCATAATAAGGGTGAATGGTTTTAATTACCAAAACTAACCCTTGGAGTATTGTACTGGCCAAAGAATGCTTCCTCACATCTGGATCTGTAAGGAAATAGGAAAACTTCTTCATCCTTTTCCTACTCTTTAGGACTCTACACACCATTTTCCAGTAGTTCTGAGTTAGCCAAAAATAACTTCTTATTGATTTTATCAGTTGAAATCCATTGATAGCACTGTACCTTCTAATAGTTTTTCTTCACCAAAACCACCAGGTGGAGGCTACAGTTGTACTGCTCTGTCAAAATGAATATGGGCTTAGTGGCAGCTACTGAAACTTCTGGGTAAACATAATAGGATGTTATTCAAATTTAATTTGAATCATATAACCCCAAAAGCAAAAGCCCCTTATTCTTCAGATAGGTCATTTTATGAATATTACATAAAGAATATCTCTTAAAGGGTTATTAATGTGAGTTTGGTGTCTGTACTTATGTACATGGCTTTATATAATGTGGCTCCATCAGTTATATCTCATATTTATAAGAATCTGTATTTTCAGTGGGAAAAGTACTTACCTTTTTTAAAATTAGAAGAAATTCTATCCCTTTGCCAATTCTTTTCAAAAGTGTTGCTGAAATATTTCTTTCCCTAAAAATAAGAAAAATGAATTACTTAGGATCAAAGAGGGGTTTGGATTTCCTCTGTGAACTCTCATGTTTGGCTTAATTGGGTGGAGGAAGTTCTTTAATATAATTAAAGCTATAAAACATCATTAAGGGGGGTCTGGGCAAGATGGCGGAAGAGTAAGACGCGGAGATCACCTTCCTTCCCACAGATACATTAGAAATACATCTACACGTGGAACAACTCCTACAGAACACCCACTGAATGCTGGCAGAAGACGTCAGACTTCCCAAAAGGCAAGAAAATCCCCACGTACCTGGGTAGGGCAAAAGAAAAAAGAAATAACAGAGACAAAAGAATAGGAATGGGCCCTGCACCAGTGGGAGGGAGCTGTGAAGGAGGAAAGGTTTCCACACACTAGGAGCCCCTTCGCGGGCAGAGACTGCGGGTGGCAGAGGGGGGAAGCTTCAGAGCCACGGAGGACGGCACAGCCACAGGGGTGCGGAGGGCAAAGCGGAGAGATTCCCGCACAGAGGCTCGGCGCCGAGCAGCACTCACCAGCCCGAGAGGCTTGTCTGCTCACCTGCCGGGGCGGGCGGGGCTGGGAGCTGAGGCTCGGGCTTCGGTTGGATCCCAGGGAGAGGACTGGGGTTGGCGGCGTGAACACAGCCTGAAAGGGTTAGTGCGCAACGGCGAGCCGGGAGGGAGTCCGGGGAAAAGTCTGCAGCTGCCGAAGAGACAAGAGACTTTTTCTTGCCTCTTTGTTTCCTGGTGCGCGAGGAGAGGGGATTCAGAGCGCCGCCTAAACGAGCTCCAGAGACGGGCGCGAGCCGCAGCTGTCAGCACAGACCCCAGAGACGGGCATGAGACACTAAGGCTGCTGCTGCCGCCACCAGGAAGCCTGTGTGCGAGCACAGGTCACTCTCCACACCGCCCCTCCCGGGAGCCTGTGCAGCCCGCCACTGCCAGGCTCCCGTGATCCCGGGACAACTTCCCCGGGAGAATGCACGGCGCGCCTCGGGCTGCTGCAACGTCACGACGCCTCTGACGCCGCAGGCTCGCCCCGCCTCCTCCGTACCGCTCCCTCCCCCCGGCCTGAGTGAGCCAGAGCCCCCGAAGCAGCTGCTCCTTTAACCCCGTCCTGTGTGAGCGAAGAACAGACGTCCTCAGGCGACCTACACGCAGAGGCGGGTCCAAATCCAAAGCTGAACCCTGGGAGCTGTAGGAACAAAGAAGAGAAAGGGAAATTTCTCCCAGCAGCCTCAGAAGCAGCGGATTAAATCTCCACAATCAACTTGATGTGCCTGCATCTGTTGAATACCCGAATAGACAACGAATCATCCCAAATTCAGGAGGTGGACTTTGGGAGCAGGATATATTAATTTTTCCCCTTTTCCTTTTTTTGTGAGTGTATATGTGTATGCTTCTGGGTGAGATTTTGTCTGTATAGCTTTGCTTTCACCATTTGTCCTAGGGTTCAGTCCATCCATTTTTTTTTTCTTTTTTTTTCTTAATAAATATTTTCTTAATAATTATTTCCTTATTTTTTATTTTAAAAAATTTTAAAAATTTTTTCTTAATAATTTTTTCCTTATTTTTTATTTTAAAAAACTAAAAATTTTTTCTTAATAAATTTTCTTCTTAATAATTTTTTTCTTATTTTTTATTATAAAAAATAAATAAACTTATTTAAAAAAATAAAAGGGCTTCCCTGGTGGCGCAGTGGTTGAGAATCTGCCTGCCAATGCAGGGGACACGGGTTTGAGCCCTGGTCTGGGAAGATCCCACATGCCGCGGAGCAACTAGGCCCATGAGCCACAATTACTGAGCCTGTGCGTCTGGTGCCTGTACTCCCCAACAAGAGAGGCCGCGAGAGTGAAAGGCCTGCGCACCGCGATGAAGAGTGGTCCCCACTTGCCGCAACTAGAGAAAGCCCTCGCACAGAAACGAAGACCCAACACAGCCATAAATAAATAAATAATTTTTTTAAAAAATTAAAAAATAAAAAAAATTTTTTTCTTAATTTCTTCTTAATAATTTTTTTCTTATTTTTTATTATAATAGCTTTATTTTATTTTATTTTATCCCCTTTCTTTCTTTCTTTCTTTCTATTTTTTATCCCTTTTATTCTGAGCTGTGTGCATGAAAGGCTCTAGGTGCTCCAGCCAGGCATCAGGGCTGTGCCTCTGAGGTGGGAGAGCCAACTTCAGGACACTGGTCCACAAGAGACCTCCCAGCTCCATGTAATACCAAATGGCGAAAATCTCTCAGAGATCTCCATCTCAACATCAAGATCCAGCTTCACTCAACGACCAGCAAGCTACAGTGCTGGACACCCTATGCCAAACAAGTAGCAAGACAGGAACACAGCCCCATCCATTAGAAGAGAGGCTGCCTAAAATCATAATAGGGCCACAGACACCACAAAACACACCACCAGACGTGGACATGCCCACCAGAAAGACAAGATCCAGCCTCATCCACCAGAACACAGGCACTAGTCCCCTCCACCAGGAAGCCTACACAACCCACTGAACGAACCTTAGCCACTGGGGACAGATACCAAAAACAACGGAAACTACGAACCTGCAGCCTGTGAAAAGGAGACCCCAAACACAGTAAGATAAGCAAAATGAGAAGACAAAAAAACACACAGCAGGTGAAGGAGCAGGGTCAAAACACACCAGACCTAACAAATGAAGAGGAAATAGGCAGTCTACCTGAAAAAGAATTCAGAATAATGATAGTAAAGATGATCCAAAATCTTGGAAATAGAATAGACAAAATGCAAGAAACATTTAACAAGGATGTAGAAGAACTAAAGAGGAACCAAGCAACGATGAAAAACACAATAAATGAAATTAAAAATACTCTAGACGGGATCAATAGCAGAATAACTGAGGCAGAAGAATGGATAAGTAACCTGGAAGATACAATGGTGGAAATAACTACTGCAGAGCAGGATAAAGAAAAAAGAATGAAAAGAACTGAGGACAGTCTCAGAGACCTCTGGGACAACATTAAACGCACCAACATTCGAATTATAGGGGTCCCAGAAGAAGAAGAGAAAAAGAAAGGAACTGAGAAAATATTTGAAGAGATTATAGTTGAAAACTTCCCTAATATGGGAAAGGAAATAGTTAATCAAGTCCAGGAAGCACAGAGAGTGCCATACAGGATAAACCCAAGGAGAAACACGCCAAGACACATATTAATCAAACTGTCAAAAATTAAATATAAAGAAAACATATTAAAAGCAGCAAGGGAAAAACAACAAATAACACACAAGGGAATCCCCATAAGGTTAACATCTGATCTTTCAGCAGAAACTCTGCAAGCCAGAAGGGAGTGGCAGGATATACTTAAAGTGATGAAGGAGAAAAACCTACAACCAAGATTACTCTACCCAGCAAGGATCTCATTCAGATGTGATGGGGAAATTAAAACCTTTACAGACAAGCAAAAGCTGAGACAGTTCAGCACCACCAAACCAGCTTTACAACAAATGCTAAAGGAACTTCTCTAGGCAAGAAACACAAGACAAGGAAAACACCTACAATAACAAACCCAAAACATTTAAGAAAATGGGAATAGGAACATACATATCGATAATTACCTTGAATGTAAATGGATTAAATGCTCCCACCAAAAGACACAGGCTGGCTGAATGGATACAAAAACAAGACCCATATATATGCTGTCTACAAGAGACCCACTTCAGACCTAGGGACACACACAGACTGAAAGTGAGGGGATGGAAAAAGATATTCCATGAAAATGGAAATCAAAAGAAAGCTGGAGTAGCAATTCTCATATCAGACAAAATAGACTTTAAAATAAAGACTATTACAAGAGACAAAGAAGGACACTATATAATGATCAAGGGATCGAGCCAAGAGGAAGGTATAACAATTGTAAATATTTATGCAGCCAACATAGGAGCACCTCAATACATAAGGCAAATACTAACAGCCATAAAAGGGGAAATCGACAGTAACACAATCATAGTAGGGGACTTTAACACCCCACTTTCACCATGGACAGATCATCCAAAACGAAAAGAAATAAGGAAACAAAAGGTTTAAATGATACATTAAACAAGATGGACTTAATTGATATTTATAGGACATTCCACCCAAAAACAAGAGAATACACATTTTTCTCAAGTGCTCATGGAACATTCTCCAGGATAGATCATATCTTGGGTCACAAATCAAGCCTTGGTAAATTTAAGAAAATTGAAATAGTATCAAGTATCTTTTCTGACCACAAAGCTATGAGACTAGATATCAATTACAGGAAAAGATCTGTAAAAAATACAAACACATGGAGGCTACACAATACACTACTTAATAACGAAGTGATCACTGAAGAAATCACAGGGGAAATCAAAAAATACTTAGAAACAAATGACAATGGAGACACAACGACCCAAAACCTATGGGATGCAGCAAAAGCAGTTCTAACAGGGAAGTTTATAGCAATACAAGCCTACCTCAAGAAACAGGAAACATCTCGAATAAACAACCTAACCTTGCACCTAAAGCAATTAGAGAAAGAAGAACAAAAAAACCCCAAAGCTAGCAGAAGGAAAGAAATCATAAAGATCAGATCAGAAATAAATGAAAAAGAAATGAAGGAAACAATAGCAAAGATCAATAAAACTAAAAGCTGGTTCTTTGAGAAGATAAACAAAATTGATAACCCATTAGCCAGACTTATCAAGAGAAAAAGGGAGAAGACTCAAATCAATAGAATTAGAAATGAAAAAGGAGAAGTAACCACTGACACTGCAGAAATACAAACGATCATGAGAGATTACTACAAGCAACTCTATGCCAATAAAATGGACAACCTGGAAGAAATGGACAAATTCTTAGAAATGCACAACCTGCTGAGACTGAACCAGGAAGAAATAGAAAATATAAACAGACCAATCACAAGCACTGAAATTGAAACTGTGATTAAAAATCTTCCAACAAACAAAAGCCCAGGACCAGACGGCTTCACAGGCGAATTCTATCAAACATTTAGAGAAGAGCTAACACCTATCCTTCTCAAACTCTTCCAAAATATAGCAGAGGGAGGAACACTCCCCAACTCATTCTACGAGGCCACCATCACCCTGATACCAAAACCAGACAAAGATGTCACAAAGAAAGAAAACTACAGGCCAAACTACAGGCCAAACTACAGGCCAACATTGTCCTCAATGGTGAAAAACTGAAACCATTTCCACTAAGATCAGGAACAAGACAAGGTTGCCCACTCTCACCACTATTATTCAACATAGTTTTGGAAGTGTTAGCCACAGCAATCAGAGAAGAAAAAGAAATAAAAGGAATCCAAATCGGAAAAGAAGAAGTAAAGCGGTCACTGTTTGCAGATGACATGATACTATACATAGAGAATCCTAAAGATGCTACCAGAAAACTATTAGAGCTAATCAATGAATTTGGTAAAGTTGCAGGATACAAAATTAATGCACAGAAATCTCTAGCATTCCTATACACTAATGATGAAAAATCTGAAAGTGAAATTAAGAAAACACTCCCGTTTACCATTGCAACAAAAAGAAAAAAATATCTAGGAATAAACCTACCTAAGGAGACAAAAGACCCGTATGCAGAAAATTATAAGACACTGATGAAAGAAATTAAAGATGATACAAATAGATGGAGAGATATACCATGTTCTTGGATTGGAAGAATCAACATTGTGAAAATGACTCTACTACCCAAAGCAATCTACAGATGCAATGCAATCCCTATCAAACTACCAATTGCATTTTTCACAGAACTAGAACAAAAAATTTCACAATTTGTATGGAAACACAAAAGACCCCGAATAGCCAAAGCAGTCTTGAGAACGGAAAATGGAGCTGGAGGAATCAGGCTCCCTGACTTCAGACTATATTACAAAGCTACAGTAATCAAGACAGTTTGGTACTGGCACAAAAACAGAAACATAGATCAATGGAACAGGATAGAAAGCCCAGAGATAAACCCACGCACATATGGTCACCTTATCTTTGATAAAGGAGGCAAGAATATACAAGGGAGAAAAGACAGCCTCTTCAATAAGTGGTGCTGGGAAAACTGGACAGGTACATGTAAAAGTATGAAATTAGAACACTCCTTAACACCATACACAAAAATAAACTCAAAATGGATTAAAGACCTAAATGTAAGGCCAGACACTATCAAACTCTTAGAGGAAAACATAGGCAGAACACTATATGACATAAATCACAGCAAGTTCCTTTTTGACCCAACTCCTAGAGAAATGGAAATAAAAACACAAATAAACAAATGGGACCTAATGAAACTTAAAAGCTTTTGCACAGCAAAGGAAACCATAAAGAAGACCAAAAGACAACCCTCAGAATGGGAGAAATATTTGCAAATGAAGCAACTGACAAAGGATTAATCTCCGAGATTTACAAGCAGCTCATTCAGCTCAGTAACAAAAAAACAAACAACCCAATCCAAAAATGGGCAGAAGACCTAAGTAGACATTTCTCCAAAGAAGATATACAGATGGCCAACAGACACATGAAAGAATGCTCAACGTCATTAATCATTAGAGAAATGCAGATCAAAACTACAATGAGATATCATCTCACACCGGTCAGAATGGTCATCGTCAAAAAATCTAGAAACAATAAATGCTGGAGCGGGTGTGGAGAAAAGGGAACACTCTTGCACTGTTGGTGGGACTGTAAATTGATACAGCCACTATGGAGAACAGTATGGAGGTTCCCTAAAAAACTAAAAATAGAACTACCATATGACCCAGCAATCCCACTCCTGGGCATATACCCTGAGGAAACCATAATTCAAAAAGAGTCATGTACCAAAATGTTCATTGCAGCTCTATTTACAATAGCCAGGACACGGAAGCAACCTAAGTGTCCATCATCGGATGAATGGATAAAGAAGATGTGGCACATATATACAATGGAATATTACTCAGCCATAAAAAGAAACAAAATGGAGGTATTTGTAATGAGGTGGATGGAGTTAGAGTCTGTCATACAGAGTGAAGTAAGTCAGAAAGAGAAAAACAAATACAGTATGCTAACACATATATATGGAATCTAAGGAAAAAAAAAAAAAAAGTCATGAAGAACCTAGTGGCAAGATGGGAATAAAGACACAGACCTACTAGAGAATGGACTTGAGGATATGGGGAGGGGGAGGGGTCAGATGTGACAGGGTGAGAGAGTGGCATGGACATATTTACACTACCAAACGTAAAACAGATAGCTAGTGAGAAGCAACCGCATAGCACAGGGAGATCAGCTCTGTGCTTTGTGACCACATAGAGGTGTGGGATAGGGAGGGTTGGAGGGAGGGAGACGCAAGACGGAAGAGATATGGGGATATATGTATATGTATAACTGATTCACTTCGTTATAAAGCAGAAACTAACACACCATTGTAAAGCAATTATACTCCAATAAAGATGTTATGAAAAAAAAACATCATTAAGTGGAACAAAATGGAACAGGGAAGAAGACACATTTCAACACAATAAAAATCTATAGTGATACAGGTAAAGCACTAGGAACTTTGACTTAGCTGAAAAATATATTACTGCAAAAACAAATTAGCCACAAAGAGAACAAGATGTTGCTATTACTTTGGAATAGGTCCTGAATAAGTTTTTTTTGTTTTTGTTTTGTATCACGTATGTGTTTTTTTTAGTGTCTCGTGGTGTACTTAAATGTATACTTGGTAAAATTTCTATTCTAATTTCCTTTTCCTTCCTATTCATAATAAGCATTTTCGATACATTTTCCTTGCCTTTGTCATTGTGGACTACACTCTCTTAAGTTGCATGGTGTTTAAAAGAGTGGGCTCTAGCTAGACTCAGAGCAAGGGTCAAAACTCAGTGTGCCACTTGCCGGATGTTTTGACCCTAAATTCTTTGTGTCTCTATTTCCACATCCTTACTTTCCTCCAGGATAGGACTAATTTTATAGGCTGTAGTGAGGATTACATGAGCCAAGACACATCAAGCCCTTAGTATACATAGTCAACACTCAATAAAAGTTATCAGTTATTAACACAACCAAACCCACCCTATGATATGCTTCTACTTCCAATTCATTGTGTGGTAACATATCCTACTCCACCTTCCAGCTCAGGGATTTTTAGAGGTTTTGGATACATTGATTATAAACACCTTTTACAGTTTTTTTCAGAGAGTGGATGGTTATTTGAACATTTTCTAGTGCTGCTGTTTATGACTCAAGAAGCAAGGGGCACCTGGAAGTCCCTAATTTTCTTTCTTCAATAAACCTCTGTGGACTTAGACCAAGCAGTCAGCACCAAAACAAGCTGTAGATAGGGCTAAGAGCCTCTGCTCCAGGACCAGAATTCAGTCTGCTGCTTCAAGACCCTCTAAGAACTCTCTGAAATCCAGGACTCTGCATCCTATCAATCTGAAGCTATCCTTGCCTGGTCAGAATATCTCTTCCCCCATAAAACCAAGAGTTCTTACAGCCCTATTATACTGAGGCTTTTAGCTCCCCTTTTTCTCAACACTTCCCCTTCGGGGTGGGATTTGGATCTTTCCTTTGTATAAGCAGAAGTTCTACTAAAATATTTTTCCTCAAACGAAGGAACAGTTTTCCTGAGTACTAAATTTTGCCAATAGTCTTGGTGCAATAGGTGCAGCCTGCAGGCAACTTTCAAAGAGCATATTTCTGATCCTGATACAAAGCATTCACATGCTGTTATTCCAGTCCTTACAGAAGAGAAGAGAAACCAAGAGGGGTTAATAATCATTTGTAACCTGGATTCTTGAATTATGCCAGCAGACATGGCAGGCAGACACAACTCAGTCTGACATGTCTGGAGAACTGCAGGCTATTTGGTACAGGTGGAAAGTGGGCTGTAATAGGGAAATGGAGCTAGGGGAGCAGGCAAGGGTCATAGGATAGAGGACCATATATGTCATAACAAGAATTTGGACTTTATCTAGAAAACAGTCTTTCCAAATCTGGAGGCACATCAAAACCGTCTGAGAAGTTTTCTTTTGTTAATAGAATTTTTCCAAGTCCTATTCCAGACCTATAAAATCAGAATATTTACAGAGAAGGCTGCTCTGCTTTTTCTTAATCCAGGCCTGAACTCCCATTGTTTGCCACATCTCACTGGAACAGAAGTTGGTATTAAAATAAAAATAGAAAAAGTTTACTAATTTTGAAAGTCCTGTAATGAAATTTCATGCTGAACATGAATTATATGGAAACATGTTGCTGTTTAAGCATCTTAGTTGATCAATAATTATGTGTTTGATTGAGGTCTTTTCAGCACTTAGATATTGGTGAATATAATTATTCTATATTTATTTGTACTTTTTGATGATTTTCAAGTCTGCCCAAGTCTTTGTTATGAGTTTATGTCATATTCATACATACATATACACATATGTATATATATATATATATGTGTATATATATATATATATATATATATATATATACACAAAAAGATCTGTTCTGCCTTATGATCAAGGACACTGATAAAAGAGAATGGAGAAAGGAGACAGGTACAGAGAAAGAGTGATATAAAATATAGAATATAATCAGATATTATAATACTGATTTCTCATAGTCCAAGACAGTGAGATGTAAAACTGGTATAATCCCTATGACCTGCTGCTGCAGCATCCTTAAGAGAAACATGGTACAGTTCAAAGAGAGCTATAGGATCTACTTCCACACTGAAAAGGTAGAACTGATCCTTAATGATTAAGCCAATTGGGATTGGAATTTCCAGTACATTCCAAAGCTTAGAAATAACCCAAAACACATAAAACCTGTCCTTTATCTTTTGCTCTCTATACAGTTCCTCAGTCATGAGTCGTGACAATTTGTCTCAGACATATCTTTCTCAGGATCACCTACAATCCACACCCACTGCAGCTGACTTACTTCAGGTTCTCATTTTCTCTCGCAAGACTCGGACAAGTCTTTCCACTGTACTTGTAGCCTTCAACGTCTTCCTATTGTGACCTTCTGTACATTAGAATGGTATCTGGAAAACATGCTGATGGGGGGCGATTTCTAAAATGTAAGGAATCATATTGTTTTTATACTTAAAACTGCTGATTACTCCAAATTACTTTTTAGATCAAGTCCAAATTCCTTGACTTGGCATAGAAGGCTGTGCTAGGCCGTGACCAGTCTTTAACTCTGATAACTCAATAAGAAAAGGAAACCCAAAGAGTGTAATCAAGTTTCAGCTAGGATTGCATTACATGGGAGGAAATAAACCCTTGAGTGGTGACTTCTTCTTCCCTGCAGCCCAATGTGATAAAAGCTAGCAGCCTCTATAGTTTCCCTGCCACTCTGATGTTTTATTCCAAGGCCCACACTGCCCATCAATTTTCCGTAGGTCGGGGACCAGAGGCTAGTTACTCACTCGTTTCCTCATAATGTGCACTTTGCATGAATCATTTGCTGATATTGGTCGTCTATTGAAGTAAAAGCAAATTTGAACATGATCTGAATGGTGATTCTCATCAATCATCAAATCCAGGCTAGCCCTTTCTAGTTGATCAAAGATCTTTGATGACCTAGAACCTGCTTACATTTATTGCAGACTTTTCCTTCCAAGTCCGCCACACCATACTTTAGTCCAGACACTCAAAACTACTTATAGTTCCCTCCAAACACAATACCCACGCAAGCCTCCCTGCTTTGTTCTTACAACCCCTGCTTTATCTAAATATAACTCATCTTTGAGGACTCAAACTCATGCATAATTCTTCCAAGAAGACTTCACAGATGCTCCCCTTCCCTTCCAGACTGGGATAGGCCTACTTCCAATCTGCTCCCATAGTGTCCAGTGATGGCTCTATCAGAACACTGGTCACCAGCTACTGAATGTCTTTACTTGTTGAATTCCCCATCTATACTCTAAAATCCTTGAGAGTGGGATGCAGTTTATTTATCTCGCATGCCCATGCCTAACACTGAATATACCTAACATATTCTCATGCTCAGTGATTATTTATTGAACTGAATTAGAGGGGTTTTTTTATTTGGAGGGAATGCAATTACAATGTTGGGTACTTGTGCTCTCTTTTAAGATATTAAAATAGTCTCAGTTTTCCCCAGAAGAAATACTACTGCAAAAAAGGAGACAAAAGTCTATTTTTATTCCCATTCAACTCTAGCCATTAAGAAAATCTCTTTGGAAGTTTCCCTAGATAATGATGATGATGACAATGATGACAGTTAACGTTGACTGAGGATTTGTTATTTCCAGGCTAAGTATTTTTGGTCCATACCTTTGTTTAAGTGTCACAACAGTACAGGTAAGTATTGTTATAATCCCCATTTTACACGTGTGAAGCACAGAGAGATTAAGTATTTGCCCCAACGCAGCTGTCACGTCCATACAATGTGCTCTAGACATTCATCAGAGCATTTTCTAAAGAAGCGACCATGTAAAGATTACAAAGCTGAATACAACAGGGGCTCCTTAAATCACATTTGACCTCTAGTGGAAAGACATCACTGTATATGTTGGCTCTACCATCACAAAAGCCTTTGACAGCTTACTAGTGTAGCATCTTTTACTTGTGAGTACTCGGGGCACTCCTTGAAGGCGGGAAGCATACATGGACCAGTGTATTCCCCACTGGCCCTACTGTGAGCACACAGATTCTTGTGATATATTTGTTGGCTAACTGCCTATTGAAAGACCTTGAATGGTGGTCTCAACTACTTTATGCACAGCTCTCCTTATGGAAGCATATGTATTACCTTTATTCACAGAAGAGTGCAGTATGAGCACATTTTCTCTCTTCCAATTTTTTACTTACTCTTCAGTCGTCACACAGCTCCCTTGGCATACAGAATGGGCGTCGTCACTTGATGTTCCATCTACCTCCTGCATTTTGGCTTAAACAGTATCATTACTCTCAGAGAAGAATAGATTTTTCCAATTAAGCTCTGGACAAATTAGCAATATATTTTACATAAGCCACTAAAACAGTATTATGCTTAGCTGCATTAGGCCACTTTGGTCCTGGATGAATTTCATAATGCTGCAAAATATTGCCTCTTCCTCCTGATTTTCTAACCAAGTAGTCCACATCCTGTAGAGTTTATACCTCAGTATTACGAATCTTGAAGCAGTGTTCACTTATCTAGGTCTCAGAAATCTTTGGAGACTGGAAAAAAATGAGAGAGTAATTTTTTAACCTGTTTCCTTAATGAAACAGATTCTAATTTTGTTCTCGGCTGTGCAACATCTGAAAAACCCTCCTATCTAGCCTCATTCACCCAGTGGCTAACGTTATATCTAAATGCCCAGGCTAAAGCATATCCAAATCCTTGTGGATCCTGCTATGGTCCCAAGTAAATTGTGTCAGTTTAATTTGCGTTACAGGAGAGTTCTATGGTCTCCTTTTCTTGTTTTGTGTTCAAAAAGAAAATGCCTTTTGCATGTTGGATGTGTACTTTCTGATGTTTGTTTCCCATTTGAGAAAAAACATAATGAGGTTGCATTTGCACAAATTTTCATAAATAATAAGACCAAACTGTACTTGTTCCAAGACGTAGAATCAGGTGAAGTAGAAGACAGTACAATCTAGTGCTACCTATGATTGCATTTATCTATCAGGATTCACTTAAACCATGCAAAATAAAATATTTGTATTTCACACAGAGGCTTAGGGAAAAGTTAAGTTTAACTTTTGTTCCCTTCTTACAACTCTGAGACACTTCACTGCTGATTAAGCTGGACAAATTGCAAACCTTATGAAATAATTGGCATATAACACTATTAAGCTACTGTAATTAAATGTGTTTATTGTGTGATATTGGACAGGTCAGCTAACCTCTCTGTGCTTTGGTTTTCTCCCCTATAAAATTAGTTATTGAATTAGTCTATAAAAGTGACATTCTAGTGATCCCAGGTAGAAGTCAAAAGCAAATGGATATTTGGGATGTGAAAAGAAAATTTTCAAACTACAGCTTTCTTTGGCAAGGCAGTATTGTATAATGGAAAGAACATTGATTTGTCACTTAACAATATGAATTTGATTTCCAAAATTGAAATGTACTAGCTATTTGATCTTGACCTCAGCTGTAAAATGAAGAAATAAACATTTATCCTGCATAGGTGTCATAAGCTTTAGAAGCAGCATGTGGAAACTGCTAGCATATAATAGATGCTCAATAATTGTAGTGCTCTGGGGTATAACAGAGCACTCTTCTCCATCACCCCTCCGTTCTTTCATACCTTCACCTGTGGTAGCAAAGTGTGTCTTTGCATAAGAGTTCATAGATGCTGTGAGATGAGAAGTGATGGATATTAGTAAAAGAATGGTACATTACTGCTCTATAAGTGACTCCTGAGAATTCCAAACAGCCCAAGCAAACTCTCACTAAGCATGAGTAACCATAACATGAGGGGCTAAAGATGAAGTCAGGGTACTAGTCTTCTGATTGGTACCTCCCAGGGTCAGCTCTGACCCATTTACTTTGACCATTTAAATAAGAACCAAAAAGCAGAGAAATAAAATGCAAAGAACAGAGAAGACCAACAAAAGTAAAGGACCTTTTAAACCTCATCTGAGGCTATTTCTGTTGGATTAATATGCGAGCTGCTAGTAATTATTAAAATAAAATGTTATAGCACCTTCATGAATTCAAGTATCTATGTCATTTGCAACTAATAAGATTTTGTTTCTTCTTTAATGGATGAACCTACAGACCTTCCTAGGGATGTACAGTGACCCATCATTAAGAGGAGGAAAAAACGAAAGATGACATTTGTGATCTTGTTAGTTTATGCACTGAAAGTGACCATCTGAAGAAGAGCCAGTCACCTCTCATGCAGAGAAAAATGGCAAATGACCTGTAATTCATAAGTTTGCTCTACATGTTGCTTCAATTTACTTTGATTTATTCATCAAGGCCTTTAATTCTAAATAGCCAACTTGGCAAAATCACTTGGAAGCTTAGCAGGCAACTCAGACCCACCTTGGCCAAAAGAGAACTATTGATATTCTGTCTCCACCAAACCTGCCCTGCTATAAGTCCTCCTCACTTCACTGAACAAGGAAAAAAAAAATCCCTAATTATCTCGTCTTGCTCTCTTTCTATCACACTATACATCCACTGCAACAGAGGCTGTGTCCATTCAATTTATAAAATGTATCCTGAATCTTGTACATCTCTCCATCTATACTATTTCCAAAATAATTCCAACCACCCCACTCTCTAGTTCATACCCCGCATAAAAGTGATATTTTAAAAATGTAAATCAGATCATGCTGCTCTTAGTTTCTAACATTTCAATAGCTTCCCATCAAAATTAGAATAAACGTCAGACTTCTCATCATGGCCTTCAAAGCCCTAAGTCATCTGCTCCTTCCTTCCTCACCGACCTCATCTCCATCCTCCTCCCCACCCCTCAACCAAGCTTCAGTGGTCTTCTTTCTCGTTCTAAAAAGTGCCAAGTTTATTTCTGCTTTAAGGCCCTTACAGCAAATTCTTAGGCTGCATGGAGGGCCAGCTTCACAGGTGTATGGCCCTTGCAGTCACACGGAGCCCTGACATCAGAAGGGCCCCACTGTTGGTTTGATGCTCTGCTGTTGCCATCTCAAATATTTTTTAATAATTTCAATTTTTAACTTGTGTTTTATAAGTGAAATCCAATGGGACAGTGGAGCACTTGGGTGAGCAGAGAAAATACATGCAATATTTCCATCACTCATCACCACCTCATTTGCATATGGCGTTTGCAATGTCCCATGAGCAAAGAATTCTGGTGGACCTACTATGTGTAGGAGTTCCTTATGACTCAGAGTGAGTACAAAGTGAGCATTTTATGTCCAGAACTGAGTAAGAAGGGGCACCGACAACTCTGAGAGGCCACACCTACTATTGAGAACAAGAACTCGCTTCAAACATAGAAAGGAAGCAATGCTGTTCTAAGAAACATGAATGATCAAAGAGCCCTAACATAACCCTTCTTGTTCATGTAACTTCTCAGTATTAGCTAACCACCTACACTGAAAATGATGACATAGACAGAGAAAGATAGGGCAACCAGAATTCATTTTCGCATTTTCATTTAGTCCTTCCTTACTCATAAAGAAGCTCAAGGTAGAGAGTGTTGATAGAATGTATGCCTATGGAGAAGTGAAATTTAAGACACTGGGTCAGTTTTGTACAATGTTTCTGGTAAAAATGAAAAACATAGGTATGTACAAGCTATGAAATTAAAAACTGTAATTTTGGTGATGCCACCTATGAGTTCAATGCTCTTATTTTTGCACCGAAAACTAGTACTGCACAATACAAAGATGAATGGTAAGGTTCACGCTAATAATTTGACATTTTAGTTCTCCCTGCTTAAAATAACATTAATAATATTAATATAACAAATTAAAAAATAATAGGATAAGTGAAGAGAAACACCACAGAAAAAAATGAGAAAGCTTTATATTTTAGTACTCTTAATGGTATTTTTTTTCTGTTTTTAGAACAAGGGATCATACATTTTCTTTTTGCAATGGACCCTGCAAATTCTGTAGTCAGCTCTGCTGGCATGGAGTGTTCTTCCCCTGTCCCCAGCTTCACAAAGCTGATTCATGTCAGCTTCTTTGAGAAGCCTCCCCTCACCCACCAATCAAAATTAGTCACCAAGTACTCTGCATAAAGTTATGTAGGAATGCTTGTACATTTCTAGCTGTCCGTCTGCATCCTACCTCTGTAGGAGCAGAACTTTGGCTTTCCTGTTCCCTACTTACCTTTAGGGGTAAGAACAGTGTCTGACATTTACTAGGCATTTAATAAATATCTGTGCAATGAGTGAATGAATGAATCTAGTGATTACTACCTTATCCAGTTTAAAATAAACCTTTATAAAGTTACAGTGTAATTTAAAAAACCACTTGCACTATTTTAAATGTTTTCACTATTTAAAAAATTCAGAAGGGCAAAAAAATAAATAAACAAATTATGAACCAAAGAGAACCACAGAAAGCTGGTGACATTGATTTTCAGCATATTTTATACAATATGGCTATTAAAAATAATGGTGTTGAAATAATACTTTTATACTTTAAAGAAGCTTTCATTTCCAAATAATCTCTCATTTAAAGGCTCCCTATAAATGACCAGCTATAGGTGTCAAGAAACTATTAGATCATTCTTTTTTTAAGTATTATTTTAAAATAATTTCCTCATAAAACATCTAGAATAGAGAAGGCTGGTGGGCTTCATCTTGTATGTAATGCTGCAGAATAGGAAATAGTTGCCTGCAAGATTATGTTAAAAAGAAGAGGAATCTTTTGCCTTAATCTCTGGAATAGACTGCCCTGGCTGATTAATGCTGTCTTTATGGGTGTAGAAGTGGGGAGTGGGGACATGCGTGCTCTGTATCTACCATCTTCATCCCAAGATACTCTGAAATAGGCATGGTATAAACCTACAAGGCTTTCAGCTTTTCTGGCCTAGAATAAAAGTGTACATTTTTTGTGCTACCAAGGCAACAATTTGGCCTTAGGCAACACTGAAAATAACTATAAATGATAATAAGAAATCAAAATTCTGCAGAACATGAAACTATGTCACCCTGTGATTTGTTATGAAATAGAATTTCTGTAGAGCCGAAAAATACAGCTACACCTAATGGTTGTTAATACAAAAAATATTTTCATCTTTAACAAGATGAGATATAACTTTTTGGAGGGAGATATTGATATATTTGATATATTTGGAATACAAAGGTAAATAAATATTAATGTACTATATATTATAAAAAGCATTTGGTTGCCTTTTGTATAAAGGATTAGAATGTAATCTAGTAAAAGTCTTTGCAAAATATTTCTGGCTGTCAGGACTTATAACAAATTTTTTGCTGTATTTAATTGTACTGTCTACACCAAAGACAGAATAAAATAGTTTTTGTTTTCCTATTCATCACTAGTGCTGCATGACAAAGGTTTGGGGATGATCACATAGTTATGCATGTTTCAGGTACTCCAAGGAGATATTTATGATACAATAATATATTCCTAGTAAATATATAAAATGTCATAGGTAACTATAAAATGAGGATGTAAAGGAATACCACCAACAACTTTACATACATAAATTAGACAATCTGGTTGAAATGGACCAAGTCCTCGGAAAGCAAAACTGGTTCAACACTCAAAAATCAGTTGATATATTACATCACATTAACAGCTTACGAAGAAAAGTCACACAACCATATGAACTGGTACAGAAAAAGCATTTTACAAGATTCAACACCTATTCATGATAAAAACTCTCAGAAAACTGGAAATAGAGGGGAATTTTCCTCCTAAGATCAGGAAGAAGGCATGGATTTCCCCTCTCACTACTTTAGTTCAACATAGTACTAGAAATTCTTGCTAGTACAAAAAGGCAAGAAAAAGAAACAAAAGGCATACAGATCAGGAAAGGTCTATCCCTATTTGCAGATGGCATACAAATTCCAAGGAATCAATAACAAAAACTCTTAAAACTAAAAAGCAAGGTCACAGGATACAAGATTAACATATAAAAATAATTTTATTTCTATATACAAGCAACGTATATGTGAAAATCAAAATTTTAAATATAATACCATTTAACGTTGCTCAAAAAGAATGAAATACTTAGGTAAACCTAACAAAATGCATAAAAGGCTTGAATGCTAAACTGCAAAATGTTGAGGGAAAGAAATCAAAGATAATCTAAATAAACAGAGAGACACTCTGTTCATGGATTGGAAGACTCAACATATTAAAATGTCAATTCTACTCCAGTTTGATATAGATGTTTAGCACAATTTATTTTAAAACCTCAGTGAGGGCTTCCCTGGTGGCGCAGTGGTTGAGAATCTGCCTACCAATGCAGGGGACACGGGTTCGAGCCCTGGTCTGGGAAGATCCCACATGCCGCGGAGCAACTAGGCCCATGAGCCACAACTACTGAGCCTGCGCGTCTGGAGCCCATGCTCCGCAACAAGAGAGGCCGCGATAGTGAGAGGCCAGCGCACCGTGATGAAGAGTGGCCCCCGCTTGCCGCAACTGGAGAAAACCCTTGCACAGAAACGAAGACCCAACACAGCTAAAAATAAATAAATTAATTAATTAATTTAAAAAAAAAAAACCTCAGTGAAATTTTTCATAGATATAGACAAGATTATTCTAAAATTTATAGAGAATGTCAAAGGAATCAGAAGAGCTCAAATAACTTTGAAACAGAAGAATAAAGTGGGAAAAATCAGTCTGCCTGATTTCAGGACTTCTAGCTACAGTAATCTGGATATGTGGTATTAGCAGATGGAAAGACACATCAATGGAACAGAATAGAGAAACCAGGAAGAGGCTCACAGAAGTGCAACTACAGTAGGCAGAATAATGCCCATCCCACCACAGAAGATATTCAACCGCCAAAACTGCGATTATATTAGGTCACATGACAAAAAGAGATTTGGCAAGTGCGATTAAGTTCAGGATCTTGAGGGGGGAGATTATCCTGGATTATCTAAGTGAGCCCAATGTAATACTAGGGGTCTTTATAAGTGGGAGAGGGAGGCAGAAGAGTTGGAGTCAAAGAGAGATTTGAAGATGCTATGTTGCTGGCTTTGAAGATGGAGGAAGGGGCCATGAGCCAATGAATGCAGGTGGCCCTAGAAGCTAGAAACGTCATGAAAGTGTCTCCCTTAGAGCTTCTAGAAAGAATGCAGGCCTGACAATACCTTGACTTAGCCCAGTGATATCCACTTTGTGTTTTAGACCTCCAGAACTGTAAGATAATAATTTTGTGCTGTTTTAAGCCACTAAGTTTTTGACTTTTCACAGCAGCAATAGAATACAATGGCCAACTCTTTTTTTTTAATTGAAGTACAGTTGCTTTACAATGTTGTGTTAGTTTCTGGTGTATAGTAAAATGACTCAGTTATATATATATTTGGGAATCACTGCCTATGGAACCTTAGTAAATTCTGTAATGATGTCAGTTCAGTCCTATTATATCCTCAGTGTTCTGTTTATAATAAATTTGCTCAAAGAACTTTTATCAAGTACCCACCGTATGCTAGGCATGGAGCTAGTGGGATATAGAGATGAAAGGAGATAGTATACCCCTAGAGATGTTCAGAGTGTAGACCTGCAGCAGGCCCTCAATGAACAAGTACAACAGAAAGTGGTGTACACTTAATAGAGATATTAGGAAGCTGCTAAATACAGTCACCTTCTGTGTTCAAAGATCCATCAGGACATATGAACAATGTAACTGAGTCTATTTAGAAAAGCACTTCCTCCTTGACAAGAGTAAAAAAGACAAAGGGAACAATTATTGACCTTCTACCATATGTTATGTAATATGCTGGGTGGGTGCTTTTTGTACTTCATCCCATTTAATCCCTGCAACATCCCTTGAATTAGGTTTTTCTCATCGTTCTTTTACCAAAGAGGAAATTGAAGCTCAGAGTTACTTGACCAAGGCTTTTCATCTGAAAAATGTGATTTGGCCAGCATCTAAATCTGAATCTCACTGACTCCAAAGCCTGTGCACTTCCCTCTCCACCTGGCTAACGTTCACTGGGGGGATGATAATCTAGTGTATGCTATACACAGACAGTTATTTGTTCTTGCTTCCCCTGCCCTGATCTACTGGCAGTATATGTAAACTGATTGCCCTAGCCTCAAAGACAAAATATGGAAATATTTAGAAACTATGCTGTTTTTAAAATAGTCTAAATGAAGATTTAGGGATTAAATGATGCTTAAACTATTGCTTACAGTGAGATTTGGGGAATATCTGTAAATTTTATTAAACCTGAACTATTTTCTTAGCCCTGAATTATTTTCTATCTCCATACATTTACCCTCTGTCATCTCCCCCATAAGAGAAACTCCTAAAAATTAAGTGTGTAGTTGGAATAAGCAAACAAATATACGTGTGTACATATATGTGTGTATATATGTATATGTGTAAGATATATGTATATGGAAAAGGTATATGTTATATATATGTATGTATATTACATATGTACATACATATGTGCACAGCATTGAGGCATTTACATCGCTCTTTCTTTACTTTGCAGTCCTGGACATACAGGTACATAGCAAGACAGACATGACTCCTTTCCTCTAATGGTGTGTAGTCTGAAGGATAATAAGGAAATAAAGAAATAATAAATAAAAGGAAGATACATATGTATACATACATAAATGAACAGAATAAGGGTGGAAGATTTGATAGTGTGAAAAGGAAGCTATCCCCTCTCTAACTTTCACAAACGTTGTCATGTTGGTAATGGGTGCCGGAGTTATGTTTGATCAATTTTGGTTATAAAGCAGAACACTCAATTCTGGTTGTAAAACAAATACGAGGTATTTCATGTCTTCTTGAAGTTAGAAAATCAAGAAAATGGTCCCCCCAAATATAAAGAAGATACTGACTTATTTGAAAGCAACAAACATTCAGTATTATCAGCATAAGAAATGTTCACAATCTCATAGGAAAAATTTCTCTCTCCTGGGGCTATCTCAAGAAAGAAACTATAATCCAATAATGCAGAGTTAATCACAAATTTAATTCTCTTATTGACAGAGAAATCATTTGTTCTCTCAGAGTGGCAGTAACTCAGCTAATTTTTATTTTTCTTATAATAGTGCATAACATTTTGTTAATTTAAAGGAAGAACTTAGAGTAAAAATTGCCCAACATGGAAGAATAATTCTCCGATAGTGGAATTTCAAGCATCAACTAAAAGAGGATATTATTCAGCAAATGTTTTTCTTAGCAGTCCTCATTTGAAATCTCTAAAACACTAGTATGAGATATATGTGTGTGGGAGAAAGAGAGAGAGAGAGACACCCAATATTGCATGCTTTGTGCATAACTGTTCTAAAGGATCTAATGTTGTGTACTATATATATCAATATCAGGGTAATGTACATTGCCACATAATGTAAAAAGAAAAACGTACATAAAAACAATGCAACCAAGTATCCAAGTGTCATACCAACTAAAACACCAAATAAACCTTGAGCAGTGAAAAAAAAAAGGGAGAGAAAATGAGAGAGGAAGAAAAGGAAGGAGGAGGAGGATGTAGAGGGAAAGGGAAGAGGGGAGGGGGAGGGAGGGTAGAAGAGGGAGAAATACAGAACGATAGAATGGTCTAGTCATCACTGAGCACTCATCTTTACCTTAGTGATGCTGACCATTTGGAGTGAGATGGAGCCAACTTCCGCAGAAGTGTGTCACGTGAAGCTGAAACACCAAGCTTCTTCAATGTCTCCATTTCTCTACATACAACAATCCAGCCATTTTTACACTGAAAACTAATCTCTCCTATGACCTCTCTTTATTATTTATAGCCATACAAAAACTTGTTTTGCTTTCTTCTCTTTAAAGTCAAAACTGAGGAGCAAATAGGACAAGGTTAGGGGAATATTTTTTAAAGGTAGAACCTGAAGAAGACTTAGGCAGGAGAACTGAGGAGGCAGTAATTTTGTGCACATTATCCATGGGGTGTAGGAAGAGTTTTTATAGCCCCAAAATAAATTCTCATAACATTCAACAAAGAAAAAAGCAATTGTTTTATATTCATCATGATATAGAAAACTTAGAATTATAGAAAAATAAAATTGTTGGTGACTTCATGTTCATCTGAAGTTCGGGGCCATGTCTTCACAAATAACTCTTAACTGAGGGATGAGATTTGAGCATCCTGGAAGATGGGCTTAACAGACATAAAGAAGGACATAAGCAGGGAGGCAAAGATCAATAAAATAATAATGGGAACATCCTATGTCCTAGGTGTCCACTTGCCAAAGTCACAAATAAACTATGACCAGTAAAGTCAGAAGAGGAAGTCACCTCATGCAGAGAAGGATATGGAAGTTAATGGAATGAATTCCAAAAAATGGTTAGCAAAATTCCCAGGTGCAAATGCAACTGGTATTAGATCAGCTACTTGATCTTATCCAACACCTTCTTTGGAGAAACAAGTGGTAGAGCTGGGATTAGAACATGAATCCATGGACACCCAGGCAAGACCTCCTTCTTCTCCCTCATATTTCAGGGTCTAAATTTGATGTTTGGGGGTTTTTTAAATTTCTTTTTTCTCATCCTTATTGAGGTATAATTGACAAATAAAAATTGTATATTTTTAAAGTATATGACTTGATGTTTTGATAAACATATACATCTTAAAATTATGGCCACAATCAACATATCTATCACCACATATGAAATATCACCACATATCACCACAGTGAAATGGGGAGATGTTGGTTGAGGGGTACAAAGTTTCAGTTATGCAACATGAGTAAATTCTGGTGATCCAATGTACAACAATGTTAACATAATAAAAAAAAATAGTTAACAGTATTGTATTGCATACTTGAAATTCCCTAAGAGTAGATCTTAAGTGTCCTAAACACACACACACACAAACAAACTAAAAACAAGGTTTGTTTTAAAGTTAGAGAGGTTAATTGATCTGTCTAAGAGCTATAGCTAGCCATGGAAACGCCAGGGCTAACACTCAGGACTTTTGGTTCTGGTCCAGGGGGCTTCCTTTAACAAATGGTCTTGAAATTGGTGTTTTCCAACCTGGAGCCTCTTGCCAGTTTTACAACCCAGGAATATCTTTCTCAAGGACCTACAACCATCTCTTTGAAATATAATCATCAAGGAAGAGAGTACCCTACATCCCCATCTCTGTGGGAGGGTAGGAGGCTACTGTGCCGTTAATTAGCGAATACAGATGGCCAGATCACAGAGAAGAACACTTGCAAATTCAGGAATGATTCCATGTGCTTGGCACTTCCCATGTGTCAACCTTTCCGCCAACATCCTTTAGTACTTTTCTGTCAACTCACCCCAACTCCTAAAATCCCTCCTGCCTTTTGTTTCTGTGGACTTGATTCCAATCTCTCTTCCCTATTGCAATAGGCTTGAATAAAGTCTTACTTGCCTGTTTAACTTTGTCCTGTGCAATTTTTCTTAAGACACGTCCAAATTTTCCTGGACAACTGTGGGAACTCTTCAAATCCAAATAATTGGCAATATTTTATGTCAGGTAAATAAAAGTATTTGAATTAAATCTATGCATATTACTACTAATAATATATATCATTTCTATATAATAAGTATTTGATATATATTTAAATATATGTGGCTGTTATGGTTAATAAATACAGATTTATTTGAAAGCATCTAAATTTTAAGTAGCTTTTATACATTTTGTATTTTCTCAATAAATGGAGCAATTCTGTGGAGACCTTTGAAATTAGGCGATGTTAAACATGGATCTTCTTGCATAATAGCGGTCAGATCATTTTTAATGTCTATTCAGCATAAAGATGTAGAACCATATAATATTAAGTATGGAACTAGGCCACAGATACATTGCTACCTGAACTGCTTCTGCTACTGAATTTAAATGATCACGGTGGGAAATATGAATTCTCAGTGACCCTAGAAAAACCTTTTTTCTAGCAACAGACAAAGAGCTGAATAGACAATACCTTATTTTACCTCTTTTGTTAGTTTATACCATTGTTTCTGGAGAATATGCTAAGTCTCAAAATTCATGCATCAGGCAGAGAGAATACTGTCCATATACAAAATCGTTTGTTGATATTTTCCAATATTTGCTTTCAGATTCCCCTTCTCCAGAAGAGCTCACACTCTAAGGGCATACTTGATGAAGTGAGAGATCTGCCACCTGATTCTTTAGATCAAATCTCTCTGATCACCATCATCTCTGGGCTTATTTTCTTCCAAAATAATCCATCATGGATTGCTATAGTTTAGGAACTTGCCTCCTTCAATCTATTCTATTTCTCTAAAGAATCTAAAACATTCGAAAGAGGCAAAAACAAAACACCTGAATCTTGCTGTAACAGGGGATGAAAACAGAAGAGCGTGGGATTCCCCACTAAACCTGCTTTCATTCTTGGTGATGTCAGCTGCCTCAAAGAAGTCATCAAGCACTGTGGCTTCTCAACCCACCCATGTTTTCCTCTAACCCCTCCTTTGCCACAAACTTTCATTATCATCACCAATAACTAGAGTAGCACCTCTGAAATCTCAATGGCAAGTCAGTACTGATTACCATCTTGTATTTACCTGCTTATTATAAAATCCCAACTGCTGTTAACACTTTGATTGTGTTGATTCCTCTTATTCATTGACCCCATAACTTTTTCCCTATGAAGTTCATCCAGTTCTGTGGCTTGACATTCTATCTACCTGCTGATAGCTCCCAAATTTCTGCTTTAGTGTGTGTGGGTGACTGCTGTGGGGAGGGCACTTTTAAGATTCTTAGATGCCCTCTTTGTTCCAGATGAGAGAATCTATTAGGCATTGGCTTAGCAATTCCCTTTAGCAAAGGGTTGCACAACCACATACACAGTTTGATTTTTATCCACAGGCCTCGTTTGAGAATTTTTTTACCAGCTGAGAGACAGGGTGGGAGGTAGTTTATATTCCAACCCAGAAAGTCCTGGGTCTTCTCTATTTCCCCTAATCTCTTCGTACAAACTGACCAGTCTCCTGTAGCTTATATCTTGCTTCCTGTATCTTGTCATACTTTACTAAGAGAGGCAGCCTGGCCCATTCACCATTCTGTCTCTAGATCTCTTTTGCCAAGTACACAAGTACATTAGGTATATTCTCTATCTTCCAGTTTACCACAGGCAATAGTTATGCTACTTGTCCTGGAATTATATAGCACAGGAGTCCCTTCTCCAGCCTCCAGCAGCAATTTCCTCACTGATCTTCCAGCTCCTCTAATAGTCGTGTGGTTCACTCTCTCTCATTAACCTACCACTGGGCTCAAAGCCAATGCTACTTTTGCAGGTCTATGTCATCGCTCCAATCCACATTTAGGTGCCAATTTTGGTCTCAGTTAATTATTTGTGCATAAAAAAATCACCCCAAGACCGGAGGCATAAAATGACAACTTATTATTGCTCATGATTCTTGGATGGGGTAGGAGGTTCTCTGCCAGGCTCTCATGTGACTGAGTATGCTGGTACCTTACCTGGAGTAGAGGGTATACGGTGGCCCTCTCACATGTCTGGGAACTGGTGCTGGCTGTCACCTGGGCTGCTCTCTTCACGTGGTCTCTCACCGTTCAGTAGGCTATCCTGGGTTTCCTTAGATAGTGGTGGGAGCAGTACAAGAAAGCAAATCCAGAGGCTTCAAGGCCTCTCGAGACCCAGGCTTCACACTCACACATCTTTACTTCCACCATATTCTACTGATCAGGCAAGTCTCAAGGCCAATTCAGATTCAACATACCTACAGAAATAAACTCTTGATGGGAGGAGCTGCAACAAATTTGTGGACATATTTAACCTGTCACACTCTACATGTAGTCTTCGACTTAGGATTTTTCAGCTTTAACAATGATGCAAAAGTGATATGCATTCAGTAGAAACCATACTTTAAAATTTTGAATTTTGATATTTTCCTGGGCTAGTGATATGTGACACGATACCCTCTCGTGATGCTGGGCAGGGGCAGTGAACCAAAGCTCCCAGTCAGCCATGCGAGCATGAGGGTAGACACTGATGCACTTACAACCATTCTGTACCCACACAGCCATTCTGTTTTTCATTGTCAGCACAGTCTTCAATAAATTACAACAAGTTATTTAAAAATAGGCTTTGTGTTAGATGATTTTGCCCAACGGTAGGCTACTGTGTCTGAGCACATTTAAGGTAGGCCAGGCTAAGCAATAATGTTTGGTAGGTTAGGTATATTAAATGCATTTTTCAACTTACATTTTTGACTTATGATGGGTTTATCAGGACTAACTCCATCATAAGTTGAGGAAGATCTGTATAATGGAAAATACTATAGAGTTTATAAGTTTAAAATAAGCAGAATAATTTCAGGCAATGGAGTCTCTTTGGCTTTGGAAAAGAATATAGATAGCACTGGTGGGATTCATACTATCACTCGGCCCGTTCCTTCTTATGTGACTTTGGGCAAACAAGTTTACTACACTATTTCTCAGTCTTGTTATGTGTCAAATATAGATGATAATATCTACTTCTTTAAATAAAATAATATATAAAGTATTCTTAATACATTAAGTAGCTAATATCATCAATGGAGTGATTAACAGAATGGGGGAAGAAAATTAATTCCCAACAGGAAAGGCTTTATTATGAAGGTGGGAATGAGCTATCCAGAAAGAAGTAAAAGAGTAGATAGGATTCAGAGAGAAAGAGAAGAGCAGGTAGGGCCGGACCATATAACACTAATAATAGCTAACATTTATTGAGCAGTAATTTTTTTGCCAGTTGTTCTGTGTATATCATCTCACTTAATCTTCACATTCACACCATGAGGTAGTTATTATTACCCCCATTTTCACTAAACAATCTGGTTTGCAGAGAGTTTTTTAAGCACGAAGATAGTCATTGGCTCATAATCCACGTGTGTCTCGTTCTTTAAAAAAGGCATTAATCATCCCATTCTGCTATACCAGAGGTGAGAATGTCTGACATGAGGATTGGGCACAAATCCAATCAGAATGAGTTATAAGAGAAGAGTGAAAGCTAAGGGTGGAAATGTAGGCTGGGCTCAGCCTCTCAAGAAGAGTTTTTATCTGCAATGGTAGCCCTCAGTCTCCTCAGATAGACTATCCATTCTCCCTCAATTCTGTTTAGTTCAACAGATGTTTCCTGAGTGCTCACCATGTACCAGGCACTTTATCAGGACCTGCATAGAAAAGTTTATAGTGTGATGGGGGAGAAGGACACAGCCGCAGATATGGGTTAAGGGTGAGGCTCTGTGAGTAGCAATGATAGGCAGTGGTCCGTGTAGGAGATTCTGAGGGAGAGTCAGGTGTTGGTGGTAGGGATGAAATGGGGGAATCGACTGAGAAAGATTTAGGAGGCCTTAGGTAATTGGATACTTGGAGAGGAAAAAAAAATATTCAAGATGAAATTGAGGGGTTTTTTTTAGCTTGGGGTGCCTGAATATATGGTGTTGCCCCCCAAAACAATAGGAAACATAGGCTGAGAAGCATGTTTGGGGTTTGAGTGTATTTCTGCACAATGTCATATATATGGAGAGACACACCCAGGTGGAGAAGTGCAGCAAGCAGTTCTGAAGTGCGATCGGGCCTGGATGTACATCTTGGGAGTTATCAGTCTATGTCATAACAGTTCAACCCAAGCCCTCCAAAGCTCTGACATAATCACACAACCTCTTTGCCTAGTGGAAGGGAGGTACAAGGAAGTTACAGAGATTCAGGGAGTGGTTTGATCCCTGCTTATTTCAGGCAAAGCCAAATTCCATATTTAAGTAAATTATTCTTGCTATTGGCATTTACATTTTTGGTTATAAAATTCCCAGATCAACAATCATACACTAAAGTTTAAGGTTCTCTTGATGGTAACAAACTGAAAAGATGATCCTGAATATTTTCTAATTTAGGGCCAACTGCTTTTTAAAACACTAAACCAGCACTACTTAAGTATTACTAATGGAAAAAATAAAGCAATTTTTTTTTGGGCCACGCCATGTGGCTTGTGGGATTTTAGTTCCCCAACCAGGGATTGAACCTGGGCCCTGGGCAGTGACAGTGTGGAGTCCTAACCACTGGACCACCAGGGAATTCCCTAAAGCAAATTTAACATTAGTTTTGTGCCTGGCATTATGCTATACACTTTCCTACAATTTTTTTTTTAATCCTCTCCCTAAAACTTTCAAGGAGGATACTGTTGCCACCACTTTACAAATAGGGAAACTGAGGTCTAGGGAAATTATTTAACTTTCTAAAAGTCACAATGTGTGGACAAGATGCTTAAAAATAATCTTGGTAAAACAATTTATTTTCTAGACATCTTCCTAGTTTTTCTAAATGGGTTTTAATGTTTATGTCTCATAGAATACAATTTACCATGTAACTTATTAACACCTCTCTGCCTTAACTGAAAATGTTACTCTCCCACAAATTCTGTTTTCCTTCCCTCCTCTCCTCCCTTGTTCTTTATGTATGCATTGCTGCCTTTTAGAGTGGATCCAAAATTCCTTGACTTTCTCAAACACAGGATAGTTCAACTCTGCTTCACTTCAAGTTTTCATTCCTTCAGTCACGGAGAATTTCTGCTGGAAGTCTGACAAAGATAGCATAACTCCCTAGGTGAGTTATCAAGTTCTCCACGCTGTGCCACTGACACCTCTGATCCTATGGCCCACCTCTCTAAATACACTCTTGTCTACTTGATTACTTTCCCTGTCCGTTGTCATTTCACCACACAGATGTATAAAAAGTAATCTCAGCTGTATCAATCCAACAGCTCACTTCTTCTGTTTCTAAACGATACCTGCTTCTAAGTCCTACTGGAGAGGATTACAGAATCCTGCAGGTTGGTTCCCTTATAAATTCATAGTTTCCAATATAAGGTAGTACTTGAGGCTCCTCAGAAAAACCTGCTGTCTGCCCTCATTTACCTCTTTCGGTCCCTCAACATCTGTTTTCCATTGACCCTTCAAATCTTCTCTCATTTCACTTTCATCTTTAGTCCCAACACCTAGTCTCAATGTAGTCTCAATACCTACTTCACAGAGAAAACAGTGAGGTCATACAATACCTGCTTTCTCCCCGTCTGTCCTTCCTACAACTGCCTACCTCATCACGCATCCTTTAGCCCACTTTCCTCATGTGTTATCAGATGTGGTTCTCTCCTGTGGATGGCTCATCCCTGGGTTGGGCACGGGATAGCATCTCCATCTCCACAACACACATCTCTAGATTTCTCTGTATCTCTCACATTCCTTCAAAATCACACTTTTAGCAAAAGTGGTGATTTGGGTTTTTTGAAATTTAGCAAGTTATCTTGATTTCTACTTTCTGACTCTTCAAACCATTGTAATTTAGCTTCTGCTCTCACCGTATCAAACTAAAGTGTCTTCATGATAAATTCTTATTTTTCAATATAGTTGGATTTCGTATGGCTTACTCCATCAGCTTCAGTTACATTATGGTTACCTCCCCTCCCCCCAGTTGTTAAATTCAGTGCTATTACTAGTAAAAAACTTCAAAGTCAGGGGCAAGATTATAAAACCCAGGCAGTAAAAGCATTTTCCAGAATTCAGCTGAGTCTGTTTTAGAGAACCAGGTGGCTTTATTTATTTATCTTTCTTTTTAGGCTAGTCCTGCACTATTCTCCTTGACCTATTGCATCATAGGAGCCACAAGAAGTGTTTGGTATAGAATACATGTTTTCTTTGGATAGCTGCATAGAAATTAAGGCCTGTGTGATCAACCATGATAGCTCTGAATAATTTTAAATGATTTGGGGGGGCTTCCAGACAGAATTTGTCATTTAGCATGTCTTCTAGGGTCAGAATACTTTTTCCAGTTGTATCATCCTATAGTATGCATAGAGAGTCAGGGATCCCTCCTAGAAGTTTTCCTAAACAGCCTGTGTTGGCCTCTTTTGGAAGGTTTATGAGTATTCTTTTCAGAGAAAAATGATCCACTGGAGGCTGGCAACTATAACCATCTAAAAGTCTCTAGCAGGTATCCTGAATACTTAGGATAAGTTAGCATGTGACAGGTGAGGGTAAGCTCAATGTCCACATGAGAGCTGGTAATCTAGTGGGACACAGGCTGCTTTGGGAGTAGTGATATCACTTAGCACCAGGAGTAAACCAATTTTGTCCCTCAAGAGGGACAGATTCCTTGACTAGAGTTAAAGAGTTCCCACAAAACAGGTCTCTCAAGAAAACAAACTGACGATTGTAGCAAGAATGGCCCCCAATTAGAATCCCCTCCTGATGAGCTAGGTTTTACTGATAGGGTTGTAATAACCTTAGCTGAAGCATTCATTGACATGAGGTCAAAGTCTAATTTTTATCACACTGAAGTGTGTGATATATGAAGTAAACATAAGTTACCGAGAGGTTCCTATAATAATGAATCTACTTATGAAGTGTCTAAAAGAACAGTTATTAAATGTTGTCAGTAATCAGAGCAATAGCTATAGTCTGAGAAAAATACTCCAGAGAGTTTTGCTTTTTCTTAAGTGGCAGAAGAGGGAGGTCCAAAGTAGCAGGATAAAGATAAAGGGGATCATATTGAGAACCTTTAGTTAATGGAGAATAACAAAAAAAGAACAATAGGCAAGATTAGTGGTAAAGGGAAAAAATGCTGGAAAATCATATAATTAATCTTGTTTTATCATCTTGAGCAGAAGCTCTTTACTTCTGTGGTCAGAAGATTGTTCTGTCATTCCGGGTAGAAGTTGTCCACTTATATAGTCAGCAGCTTCAGGAGAATTCCTAAACATCATCAATTCAAGGTCTCCTGATGGAACAGAAGTCCAGTAGTCAGTAGGAATTGCTGTATATTTTTTTTAACTTGGGAAACATGAACCCAAGAATTAACACCTTGGAGTTCTATGCTGTGTCAGTTATGACAGTACCTTATAAAGCTTTTTTTAATTGAAGCTCAAGGGTAGTTTTTTTTGTTGTTGGTTTTTTGGTTTTTTTTTTTTTTCCCTGATGCCTTTTTCTGAAGCCCAGATCTCCAGGTTTCAGCTTATGCAAAGGTTGCTTGGGTAGGCATTTTGGAAATCTCCCTTTTACCGGTTGGTGATAAAACTAGAGGTATCATTTGAGTCTCCTGTAATAATTAGTCATACCAGCTTCTGAAAGAGTACAATCTAGGATAGAAAGTAACTCTCAAAAATATTAGACAGGCCGGTTATTAATTCAAAAGGAGATAACTTATAGATACTAGAGAGGATTGATTTATTGTCCTCAAGGCTATTGGTAGTTTTTTGGGCCTTAATAGTCTGAGATTCCTGAGAGCTTTGTTAATTATAGTTTTGGAATTCCCTTGCTTCTCTTTATCTTTCTTGACATTTGGGATGAAAAGGACTGTGGAGATTCTGAGTAATTATAAGTTACAGAATTCTTAAACAACAGTACCTGTGAAATGTGTGTCCCTATTATTAGAGAAGTTGGAATTCCCCAAGCTGGGAGTATAAAACCAAATTATTTTTTTTTCTACCATTACAACATAGCTCTCTATCAAGGTGAAGCTTCAAACTACCCGAAAAATAAATAACACTAATTAGAACTTATTCATAGCATATTTGGAGATATTCAAAAGGGTCCTGAGGCTTACATTCCTGTCCGTATCCTACATGTAAGAACTCACTGAGACTGTGTTATTAGCAGGTAGGACATGCCTTGGAAAACTCCTCACCAGTATTTTAAAAATATTCACATTTGGTTCAGTATCATGGCAAATTTATTTTTGCTATTGAGGTTAATATTACAAAGGATTTTTGGGAAATTCCACTTTTATTATGTCAATCTCCTTAGGTAACAGCAAAGAAGCTCCAATTTCTTTAACTTGCCATCCATTTCCTAGGGGTTCCTGTGGAGGCTGGGAAATCTCTATAATCCAAGCATTTCAAAGTCATGGACTAACCCAAAACCATATATCTCCTATCAGTATAAATATTCAGTCTCTTACCTTTTTTCAGAAGAAGGGTCTGAACAATAGCAATTAATTTAGCCATCTGAATTGATTACATTCTGTGAGAAGCTTAAATTTTAAGGATGAATTCACATCTGTGATAGCACAACCTAACTGGAAAATTTTAATTTTTTCTTTTTAAGAATGAAATGATCCATAAATATAAGTATTTAAATCAGAATTATCCAAGGGAGTCTCTGTCTAAGAGCTCTGTACAAGGGATGGATAGTTCCCTTAGAAAGGTTAAATATCATAGAATTCTCCTTCCTCCAGTGAAGGAAAGAGGTGGCTGGCTTTAGAGTATTGCAGTGATGGACAGCTGCATGTGAATGGGGAAAAAAAACCCTATTTCATAGTTTGACAACTAGCCATAAAGCTCTAAGGTTATTCTGTCAACGGAAGAGCTTGTATAATATGGGAAACCATGAAGCTTACTTGGTACTTTATAACTATACCAACTGAAGTTTTCATAAGGTTCTCTACTGCTGTATCACTCTTAGTCAAGAGGATATGTGTTGGCTATTGAACCTAAAGAAAGACTGAAATAATCAATAAGCCTCTGACAATTTACTTGTTATTGAGTCATACTCTAAGACTTGTCCAGACTTTAAGTGAATGAAAAAAAAGTTTTATGAATCTAGAATCCTGGAAACAAATCAGTTTGGTCAAAGTTAGTGTACCCGTCTTTGAACTGGAATAGGAATACATTTTTTTATTTGAAAAATATTCAATCATTAGATCATTTATATTCACATATTTACTAGGGAGACAAGCTTTCATTGATTTTGGGGGGTTTTAAAAATACATATTAAGTTGGTAGACAAAAGCTTTCATAACAGTTTTGAATAAATTAAAATTTGCTGAATTTTTAGAAAAACCCTAGTTATTCCTATGATCCTTTCTTTTGTAGGGTGAAGGATGAAACCTTTGTGTTACCTAATGGCCATTTTGGGAAACTCAAAGATAGTATAGGCGTAAATGACATCTTAGTAGTTTTACAAAAACATTTTTTATTAATTTTATTTCACTTTTATCAAACATCTCAAAATATTTTACTTAACAGCTGTTGATAATTTTTAATTTTTTAGGGCTTTGTTGGTATATAATTAATAAGGCAAATCAAAATCAGTGAGACGCAGTCAGGGTGGGCCTGGAGGAGAATCAGTATTAGCTCTTGAAGCAGCTGTCTGTCATGTAAAGACTAAAGAGGAGGGATGATGGAGAGAGGAGACCCTTCCCTCCACAAGAAAGGGAATTTCAGGGCAAGCTGAGATTAAAGATCTCAGTCTCAGCCCACATTTTCTCAAATGTCCTCAACCCAGATCTCAAGGACCCGCTGCTTTCCAGCAGCAGTGTCCTTGCTTTTAGAGTGAGAGATCGGACAAGACTGAGCTTTTAATTGGAGCTGCAACTCTGCAGTCCTTACCCTCACACTTCTAGATTGCAACCTCTGGAGAGGAAGAAAGCCTTCACAGCTGTCGTGGAGCCTCCCAATCCTTCCTTTTAATTATATGCTTATGATTCTTAATTTCTGTATATGTTCTCTGAGGCCCAAAGAGAAAAATGGGTGATTCCATAGCCCTTATAATCTTCATTGTTTACAAAATAGCCAAATTCCTCAGCCAGTCGATCTGTGTCTTGCCTGTCACTTGTACTGTATCTTATGCTCACAAGCGTGACAAGGTGAGAAAGGGAGATTTTACCACATGCCATGGATTACCCATGTCCCTTTCATCCCAGCAAGGATGTTATCCCTGACCTCCTTTAAATATAAATCTCCCAATTCCAGACACCCATCTTTAAGGTGGCTTTCTTGGAAACACTTATGGTATAAACTGTTATATCAGTCAGGTTCCCAATAGGAAACAGTTGGCATGCCCATGTTAGAATAACTCACGGGGTGTTTATTTACTAAAGGATTATTTACGAAAATGTTGCAGGACGTAATGGAACCACAAGGGAGAACGCAGGATCCAAGGGTTAGTAAGAGATATTATCATTCCTCAGATAGGATGAGGAAGGAACAGTTACCAAAGCCTGGAAGGAGTATGTTGGGAGAGGAGGCTAACTTGAAAGCAGCTGCAAGAGACACGGACTTCCTGAACTACCTTGAAGGAAGGGAGGAAGGAGAATAATTACCCTAACCTTATTCTTCTCCTCTATCTGATCTCCTATCGGTACTCCTTGCTGGCCAAACCCAACTGGAAGCTAGAAGACAAAGGAGGACCACCAGTTCATTCAAGTCAGACTCCTGGGGATAAAAGCAGAGAAATGAAGACAAGATCTGGAGAGGAAAATAGATGAGGTCTGGCTCACTTGTATTATGGACATTCTGCTACGCTCCTATTTCAGCTCTGCTGGGAACTAGAATCATTGCTATTGGGCATATCAATGTAGTATAGGCTTCCATGAAAGCCTATACTTCTAGATTTCCTGTAAGGGGCCTTTTGGATCTTTGCTTTTGCAGCTCTTCCAGTAATTATCTAAGCCTCAAATACTTTGCATATATTAATTTTCTTTCCCCTAAATATACCGACAGTGGCTTCTGCGTCCCCAATCAAACCTGACTGATCCAAGAACACTACCTCCCTTAAAAGGGGTTCTATAGCCAAGAAGTAAGCGATCGGAGAGAAACAAATCCAACACTTCTTTCTCCAGTTTCTCTGGTCAGAAAGACGATGAGAGCTGAACAGAGAGAGGGAATTTTTTCCTTTTGTTTCCCTGAAGACCCATGATGTTGAATGAAAGTTCATGAGAAGTCTGAAATAACATATGTAGCCATATTTAAGAATATAGTATTGTAAGACCATACATTTAAATGTGTGTATATAACACGGACTCAGAGAGAGAGAATAGAGGTTTGTTAAGGTAAAATTCCTATAAAGGGGTCGTACTTTTTAGCTCTTCTTTCTGGGCTCCAAAATCTAGACTCCAGTAAGTGTACAGAAACCAACCAGAATGATCTTCCAGACTGGAGATGTTTTATTAACTCAAGAAAGGTGAAAAGTAAGGACTGAAAATAAATGAATACACGCTTAAGAATAAGAACCATCTGTAGGTCACTCTGTAGTTAATTTTGTCACAAATCTTGACAACAAAGTAAGGACAAATCTTATATTAATTTTTAGGAAAACTGAAAACCTTTAACCCTGTTTCTAGTTCAGGCCATGTTGTTTTTCTTTCTAAATCTGATGACATTCTTGTTTACCACACATTTCTTTTCTCTTATTGGTTCACACTTCAGTGTTGTTTCCTGATAGAAAGGCTTTTGCTTTCAGGTACTGTACACTTGCTTGCTCAAAATTTAACTACAGCCTTTATTTAACAGTGAGGGACAAAGAGCTGGGGACTAATGACAGCAGCCACAAACTCCTGGGCACTTACATACCTGGCATTTCATTAATCTCTCTACATCAGCAGTCCCCAGACTTTGTGGCACCAGGGACTGGTTTTGTGGAAGACAATTTTTCCACGGACCGGGGGTGAGGGTGGGGAGATGGTTTTGGGATGATTCAAGCACATTACACTTACTGTGCTCTTTATTTCTATTATTATTACATTGTAATATATGATGAAATAATTATACAACTCACCCTAATGCTGACAGGAGGCAGAGCTCAGGCGGTAATGCGAGCGATGGGGAGCGGCTGTAAATACAGATGAAGCTTCGCTCGCTCACCAGCTGCTCACCTCCTGCTGTGAGGCCTGGTTCTTAACAGGCAGTGGACCAGTACTGGTCTGTGGTCTGGGAGTTAGGGACCCCTGCTCTACATGCATTACCCTACTTAACTCTCACAACAACTGTATAAGTTAGTTTATTATCTTTTTATTTTTCCCAGGTATAGAAGAAGAAATGGAGGCTTCGGGTTCCTGCCTAAATCTACAAATTGGAATGAAAATACGTCTCTACTGATCATAAAATCATTGTTCTTAACCCTTCTATTGTCCTCCTTCTTTCAAGCAAATCTGCAGCCTATGCTGGGAAATGCTTTATCTCTTGGTTTCTACCACGGTGCTGTGCTTTTGTGTCTCTCCACCATGAACTGATAATTCTACTTCCTGGATCTTCTCTATTGTATTATTCTATCTGCACCACAGTAAGGGAAGGGATTGTATTCCATCAATTTTGTCAGGAAGAATAATTTACTGATTGGGCAAAAAGTATGTTCTTATATTAGGGGACTTTTGGATGCACTGCTACTCCCTAGGTAGCACTGTGAAACTTCCCTGGAGACAACTATTTCATGTCCTCTTTTGTGAGCATAATGAGTTGAGTTTTTATCATCCATTAACACCTTTTCTTACATAATCTAGAGTCACATCCTATTTGCACGGGCCCAGTGAGTTCACAATAAACAATCACAACTATCATTAGCTTAGGGTTTAAATGACTCAAAGGCTTGGTGCTCCTACCTTACCTTATTCATTTCTAGAAACTGTTACCATCCTCAACATTTGTTTTCTAGGAAGAGAACATCTTACATTCATCTTCTGTTTTTCCCTTATTTACCACAAAGAGTTTTTATGAACTAAAATAAAAATAGGAATGCATATTTGGAAAAATCCAAATATGAACATATACTTTACTTGAGCAAATAAAAATGTTTTCTATGAATGCTCCTTTGATCTGAAGATCTTTAAGTGTTTATAAAAGACAGCTAACTACGCTTTTCTATAGTCTTATAAATCTTACTAGCTGCTCTAAAGCACCTTCTTCTTACAAGTGTTAGAAACATTCAAGGAGGGCTTTTAATCCCATTGAAAACCAAAGAAAAATAGGCTGTACTATCACACCACTTTTCAACAAAGGTGAAAAGTAAATGTCCTCTGAAGTGTACCCAAAATCTGCTTCCTTGATTACCCAAAGCCTTCCAAAGACTAAGAGAAAGGGCCTTTCTTTATAGCCAACAGAAGGTCATGGAGTCCACTCTACCATGTGCCTCTTCTGCCTTTGTTTAACAAGTTTAAAAAGATGTTTTACATAGAAGAGTTTAATCAAGATCTCTTGTAACTGATTTAAAATCCTCTGGAGGTGTCAGAGAATGATGAAAAGTTCAAATTCAAGTTAAAATTGCTCTGGGCAGACAAAATTTGTGAAGTTCTTGGTTTGGGTTCAATTCATTCAGCCTTGGTAGAGTGAGGTAGTGTATCCAGTTTGGGGAAGGCTGTTGACAGAATGCTTTCCTTGGGTCTTTTTCCTTGCCAGTTCCACATGCTGGTGAAGTTGTAGATGTGAATGCCTTACTTGGAGGTGGACTGCTTTCTTACGCGCAAGTAAGGAGAATGAAATAAACACTTTACTCTTTTGCACTTTTCTCAGGTTTCTTATCTGATTTCATTGAAAGCTCAGCTTCCTGTGCTACATTTTTAAACACAGTGGCCTTAATTTCACACTTGCTCAACAGCAAGTGCAGAAACTCTAAATAAATTAAGAACAGGACAATAGGACCATACATCCAGGGAACTGCTACACATACACTCATACTCTCTTCCAAAGTAATCTAAAATGAAACTTTCCCGGTAACAAATAAAGTATACTAGTAATGAGTTGAGCAGTTTTATGGCTTATTGGTCATTTTCTTGGTAACATCTCTGATCATTTCAAATACTCACACACAAAATGGGTTTTCAAAATGGGAAATAGCACTGAACATTAGGGTAATGGGTTCAAAAATTGAAGCCAGATTTATGTAACAAAAAGGGTGATTTCTAATTGGCTTAAACCTCCACATTTAATGAAAAGATGTTCTTGAAGAAATTACCACATATCAAGAGTTATTAATCAACTATTCAAATATTTGTTCCCAAAAGGCAATTAAAATCCAGTACAAGTCTTAATTCAGATGTGTAACTGACAAATTGAAACTAATTGGAAGTATCCAGTTTTAAAATTTTAACTGGTATAGTCCAGATAACCTAACAAAGAGAAAAGCTTTGTTAAAAATAGAATATAAATGTCAAGTAATAAAGTATTATTTGAAAGGTGAAACTATGAAAAGCTCAGTATCTATTTGTAATAATTTTTTTGAGAAAATACCATTGAATTAGAGATATAGTGAGTCATATCATGATAATCAGTACTATGGAAAAGCTAAATAAACAATCAAAACTCTCTTATAGTTGATCATATGTTGTTGTGTACTTTCACTTGAATATGGACTTAACTTCTGAGAATTCACAATATGGTAAAATAATTCATATACTGGTATCTCAGAGTTCTTGATAATTCAGTACTGAACTCAAACTTTATCTTTATACTACTTATATAAAGAGAATTTTATTAAGCAAATTAAAATAATAAGTGAGATTACAGAGGAATGCATAACATCGTAAATGCATTGTCTTTAAGTGCTTTATAATTATATTTACCAACAAGTAATTTATCAAGTGCTCAGCATTTTATATGAATTATCTCATTTCATGCTCATAACCTATGAGGAATACCCAATTAATAGTATCCCCATCTCATAGATGAGGAAACTGAAGAGTAAAAAGACTAACTTCCCCCCAGGCCATTCAGTCAGTAGATAATGGGGTTTGAATTTGGAGAGTGTTCGACTCCAGGCTCCTAGCTTGCACCACACTTCTTCCTGGTGGACTCTTAGAAACAAGCTCTGTTGGTGTGAAAACGTGGGGGGAAGGGGGGGATGGACTAGAAATCAGGATCCTTTGGTTGCTTCCTTCTTTACTCACACACTGTTACAGTCTCAGATGACCTATGGAAGCACGTACCCAACCTGCTCTCAGTGCACAGAGGTGACCTTTCCTCTCATGCACGTGTTGAATGCTCCCTCTGTGCCAGGCATGGCTCTCAATGTTTGGGATACATCACTGAACAAAGCAGGTAAAGGTATATATCTAGCAGGGGGAGACAGACAATAAACTATTACAACATAGATAAGTATGTTATGTAACAGTTTAGAAGCCACTAATTGTCAGGGGGGGAAAGGAGTGGTGAAGGGGATAAGGGAGTGTGTGTGGTAGGGTGGGCTGTACTTTCAACAACGTGATCAGGTTAGAGTGTTTTAAGCTTACATTTGACAAAACGCTTAAAGAAAATAATAGAGTTAGCATACAGAGATATCTGGAAGAGAAATGTCAGGGCACAGGCACTGCTGTTAGATCTTGCCTGCCAGTTCAAGGAAGAGCAAGGAAGCAAGCATGATGTGGGTGGAGGGTGGGGAGGCAGGGAGAGCAGTAGGAGGAAAAGCTGGGGAGCTAGCAGGCTTCCTGGGCCTGGCAGGCTGGGGCGTGGATTTTGGTTTCCTCTCTAAGCAAAATGAGGAGAGACTGCAGGATTTTGAGCAAAGGGGTGACCTGATTTTTAAGAGATGGCTGTAGATGCTGGGTTGAAAAGAGAAGATAGGGACCAAGTTGCAGAAATGCAGGGCAGAAGCGATGGTGGCTGCGACAGTGGTCGCAGTGTGCAGTAGTGAGAAGTGGTCAGGCTCTGCATTCACTTTGAAGGCAGATTCAAAGGATTTCATAATAATTAGATGTAGACTGCAAGAGAAGAAAGCCCCAAAGAAAGCAAACGAGCAGCCTTAAAAAGGAAATTCTGGCATATGCTACAACATGGATGAACCATATGCTAAGTGAAACAAGCCAGTCACAAAAAGACAAATAGTGTATGATTCCAATTATCTGAGGCACCTGCAGTAGTCAGATTCACAGAAACAGAAAGTAGAACGGTGTTGCTGTGACCTAGCCAGGGCAGAGTGAAATAGGGAATTGTTACTTAAGGGATGTAGAGTTTTGGTTTTGCAAGATGAAAAGAGTTCTGGAGATCGGTTGCACAACAGTGTGAAGGTGCTTAGGACTACTGAAATTGTCACTTAAAAATGGTTAAGATGGTAGCTTTTAGAATATGTGTATTTTACCCAAATTAAGAATTTTTTTTTTTTTTAATTTCAGAAAGGAAAGAAATTAAGTCAAAGATGACTCCAAGTATTTTGGTCTGAATAAAGGAAAGAATGGAGTTGCCAGCCTTAGATTAAAACCTAGCTCAGGTGATAGTACTTATCCCCTCAAAGAAAGCCTCAAAAAATCGGACTACAATTCTCTACCATCCAAGGAATGTTTATTTTCCATTAAAGCTGTAGTTTTGTTACTTATAGTTGAAGTTTCCTCTAAGAAGAGAGTTTAAAATATCTTCTTTCTGGGAGTTCTCCCGCAGTGCTCCTGTTCATACCATGCTTTGTTGTCTTCTACGTGGAAACAGCGAGTAAATATATGCTCTCTAATCCGTGCTAATTTAATATCAGCATAATGCAATTCTTAATACCTACCAATGCATAACAGCACCCACTCTGCTTTATTTCTACATTTTGATGGCTTATGAACAACATGGCCATTATCTTCTATTCCAAACAATTGCTTACACTGCATTGTAACTTCTGCCCACTATAGTGACTCCTGTCAACTTTTATGAGAAAATCCTCTTAATATTATTACTTCCAACAACCGAACATTTTCTCACCTAGCTCGCCTTTTGGTATTGCTTCCTCCTTTTTTTTCCCACTGTTTTTCCCCCACTTGGAGCATGTGGCCTTGATATCACTCCTGAATCTCACTGCCTCTTTACCTTTCTGTGTGAATAACCATGGCTTAAGCTAGATGTGTATGTGTAGGCTCCTCTGGCTCTGGAGGAAACTCTGCTCCTCTGGGACAACTTTCTTTGGCCAAGAAGAATATGTTGAGGAGGTGAGGATTGGGAAGAGTGGAAGTGATGGAAGGCAGTCAAACACAACCTGTCAGTAAAAATCATTCATTTCAATTATTCCCATTAATGGGACTTTTGCCTTCAATGTTTCTGTAAAAGATTTGATAATTCTTTAGAACAATACAGTCAATTAAAGCAACAGTTGTTTTCTCTGTTGGATTGACTCACATACCCTCCTTTCTGCCTTTTTCTAGAATGCCTTTTTTACAGAGCCGCAGGCCCTAGAAAATAAAAATCTATATTTCCCAGACTCTTACGGAATCAAGGTTCTAAGAGCAAATTAGGTTCCATTAATTCAATGTAATCAAGTAAGATTTAGACAGCCGAAGTACAAATGAAGCCATTTTTGCCTCTTTTGACTGTTTGATGAATAGGCAGTCTCAATGGAGGCAATTTTTCTCTATTTTGGCTTCCTGCTCCCTGAATCACAGCTATGAGATATGCTTTTAAACTCAGTATTGCAGGAGTAGCCACAGAGGTTGCAGAAAAGTTCCATGGCCCATCAATTCTGAGACATTCCTTGAGCATCAGCCTAAGAGCCCATTTTTCCAGCTGTGCCAACAACCCTTTAATGATCTGTAAGTACCAGACTGGCTGTATGAAACTCCTGTCTCCCTAAAATGGAGTGGTTTCTGTTTTCAGAACTGAGTTCTGAGTAATGCACACTAACATATGTGCAAAGAGATGTGTTCAAGGTTGTTCAGTGCAGTGCTGTTAGCAATGGCAAAAAGCTGAATATCAATAAGTAGAGATTGGTTAAGCAGATAGCACTGAAGCAGTACAGAGAAATAGAGGGATTTTCAGGTATTAATACTACATAATCTCCAAGTTATGTATCTTGAGTGAAAGAGGCAAGGTGCAGTGCAGGGTGTATATAGTATGTTACCGCTTGTTAAAATAGTATAGAGAAAGACATAGATATGGAAGAATATATAAGTATATAAGAAACTAATCACCTTGTTCACTTCTGAGGGAAAAAAATCTAGGTGGCTAGACAGAGAGAGGACACAGAATTTTTACTATGCACTTTTTTTGGGTAGCTTTTGAATTTGGTATCATGTTACTATGTTTGACATCTGCGTTCCTCCTCTTTCTCTTATTCTGACTTGTGAATATCTTTACTCCAATATTTCCTGGTCAATTCATATCTTTTCTTGCCATTTGTTTCCCATCCCCATCCTGTAGGTTTTAGTAATTTTCCAGGCCAAAGGTTAGGGAAGGTTCGAGGAGCATTGCTTCAATAAAGGCAACTGAAGAATTTTGAGGAAGAAACAAAGCCCTAATTCCTAGGACTTAGTGGAAAGATCTGAGAAAGAGAAGCTGAATGTTTAGTGAAAGTTGCTACACTGAATCTAGTTAAAATACAGAAAGAGATCCTGGAAGAAAAAATTGGGTGATCAATGTTTCATTGCATTGAAAACTGAACCCAGTCTGAGGCCTTAAGAACTATTACTAATTCTGTTTCCAATTCTTATTTTTTGGACATGTACATTGACCCACAGCTACAACACCTATTCTCCCTACAGAGATGGCAATTTGTCCTCTTTATTTCACAGGAAGTTGTAATATTCAATAAGCTAAGTTTTCGCAAAGGACTAACATAAAATGTAATATGAAGCCAAAAAGTTTTAAATTTAAAAAATAGTATGAATGGGTGGAATGAATGTCTAAATAGACATTTCTCCAAAGAAGACATGATGGACAAAAGCACATGAAAAGATGCTCAACATCACTAATTATTAGAGAAATGCAAATCAAAGCTACAATGAGGTATCACCTCACACTGGTCAGAATGGCATCATCAAAAAATCTACAAATAGTAAATGCTGGAGAGGGTGTGGAGAAAAGGAAACACTCCTACACTGTTGGTGGGAATGTAAATTGATACAACCATTATGGAGAACAGTATGGAGGTTCCTTAGAAAACTAAAACTAGAGTTATCATCATATGATCCTGCAATCCCACTCCTGGGCATATACCCAGAGAAAACCATAATTCTAGAAGATACATGCAACTCAATTTTCACTGCAGCACTACAGGCCCCCCAATTTTCACTATCTACAATAGCCAGGACATGGAAGCAGTATAAACGTCCATAGATAGAGGAATGGATAAAGAAGATGTGGTACATATATACAATGGAATATTACTCAGCCATAAAAAAGAGTGAAATAACAGCATTTGCATCAACATGGATGGACCTAGAGATTGTCATACTGAGTGAAGTAAGTCAGACAGAGAAAAACAAATATCATATGATATCGTTTATAATTGGGATCTAAAAAAAGTGTTACAAATGAACCTGTTTACAAAACAGAAATAGAGTCACAGATGTAGGAAACAAACCTTATGGTTACCTGGGGGGAAAGGGGAGGAGGGATAGATTGGGAGACCAGGATTGACATATACACACTACTATATATAAAATAGATAACTAACAAGGACCTACTGTATAGCACAGGGAACTCTTCTCAGTACTCTGTAATGACCTACATGGGAAAAGAATTTTCAAAAGAGTGGATATATGTAAATGTACAACCTATTCACTTTGCTGTACAGCAGAAACTAACACAACATTGTAAATCAACTATACGCCAATCAAAATTAATTTAAAAAATAGCATGAACTAACAGGTCAAAGTTTCATACAGTTTTCTCTAAACTTTTAAGGACAGAAATCAATAGAGCCACAAGCTAATTTATAAAACAGTCTAATGATATGCTCAGTTGAAACCAGATAAGAACATATACGTAGTAGAATCAATAGTGATCATGGTTAGACAAATTACTTAGAAAGTGGAAAGTGTCATTGTTGTACAATGCACACAAAGACCATGTGTGTGTGGGTATAATAAGGGTGACCAATAGAGTGGGCCATTAGATCCAGACTTCTAATTTTAACATAGTCATGCTGGTAACAACAACAATAATCTAGTTAATATTATTTTATGTTAGACATAACACTATTTGTTTTATGTATTTATTCTCCCAAATACCTATGTAGTACATGATATCATCTTTATACATGGGGAAACTAAGATTTAGAGAGGCTAAATTAATTGCCTAGCATTGCAAAGCTAGCTAGTAGGTGACAGCCCAGACTTTGCTGGATGCACAGGTTTGACTTCTTAAAAGCTGCTTTATATTATTGGAGTCTGTAGAGCAGCTACATTTGTTTTGCATTTATTTATATGTCTTCTTCCCTGTGCCACAGGGACGATGGTATAGTGGGTTCAGAGGTGCCCTTGTATTCCTCAGGCCATCCTATAGGGAACCGATGGGCAGAGTCCCTTTCCACGGAGAAGTTCTTCTGAGAGTGGAAATGTTTGCACTCCCACCCCTTGGCAGGTGAAAAGCCAGATTATGTAAAATTCCATCATAAATATACTATTTTTACATGTGGGACTTAGATCATAAACCACATCCATCTGGAAGGACAATAGGACTGTGCGTAATTGAGACACTGTCTGCTCTCCCTTCGGTGAGGCAGCGTGCTGAGCCATTTGCAGGAATAGCTCTCCTCCTGGGGATGCTGTCTGGGGAAGGAAGACACGATCCCGGGCCAGTACTCTTGGCAAGAGTGTATCGAGTGGGAAGTTCCTGGGCTTCTGAATATTTTGCAGTTTCAACTGAGATAGAAAGAACATGAATATTTTCTTCCTTTTCCCTTCATGGATGAAGTAGTCTTCACCTACTTAAAACACAGTTTACATAGAGGATGCCTTCACTGCCTTCTAAGACGCTGGAGACTCCCACATGTGACAATTGTAAAACTTGGCTAAGGAAGTCACCTCCTCCCTTACGCCCCGTACACACAGCTCTCAGAAATCGAGTGTATTCAATTAAAGTTTGACTTAACTAGTACTTATTTTTTACTAGTAACGAACTCAGAAGTCCTGAGAAAATTCAGCAACCTTCATCAGAAGCACAGCCTAGAAAGGAAAGTAGAGCCTCAAGGGACGTGGTATCTCAAAGGGCAGTTACCATGTGATTGGCATCTTGCTTTCTTGCAGTTTTCCGGAACTGCAAGAAGGAAAGAGCAGGAGCTGTATCTAGGGAAATCTGCCTACGGGCTTCAAGTTCTAGGCATTTGCTTGGCACACTGGATAAAAATGTCTGGGGCACAGAATTCCGTGTTTCCAGGTTCCTTAACATGAAATTGACAGATCATAATTCTTGCTCACTTCCTTGTGAGGGTTGTTGTGATAATCAGCAGGGCATATGCAAATGATGAGAAACCAGCTCCTAATTATTTCTCCTCTCAGAGCTCAGAGGAGTACAGCCATGTGTTCTTGCCCATGAGGAAAAAAGAAAATCCTTCCACAGGATTCCATTCTTAAACTCCTCAAAATGTAATGAACACTAACTCATTTCTACTCCTTTCTTAAGTTGTTTTCAAATAATTTCGTGTTTGGGGAAAATTCACAGTATTTACTATGAGCAGACTTTTTTGGTTTTGCACCTATCATTTCTACAAGAAGCTACAGGAAGAAGCAACTAGAAGGATAGAAGATGGTGAAATTAGTAAACGTGGTCCCTCACAGTGGGTAGCCAAATTGATCCTCCCAATGTCAATGACTCTACATTCTCCTTTCTAGAAAATGTGAGAAGTTGTTCCTAGAGATTAGAAGGGTCACGTAAGTAATAGATCTGAGGAAGCAACTAAATTTGTGCCTATGACATAACTCTTAAGTATCTAAAAAGTGAAACATATAGCAAAGTCTCCAGTGGTTGTTGATATGCCCAAAACCTTTTTACTGAAAAATCCAGCCTCATTAAATTAGAAGCATTAGTACTGCTCCTTTGTTTTCTCCTGGGCTAAGCTCCTCTGCTCGTTTTACGAGGAAAAGTTGTTGAATGGATATGAAGGATATTAACAGTCTGTCTAGCACTTTGTATAGTTAAGTATAAATTCCCTGAAAAACACTAGGCCTTGTTCACGTTTAAGATTCAAGCTCATGTCTTAGGGACTAGATTCGCTCACTCTGAGCAGAAAAGCCTTTACTGTAAAATATTATTGTTCGCCCATCTAGTTCATACACTTCTTAATAATATCTAAAGGAATAAACCCTAGTCTAAAAAAAAAATCTTCAGCCAAGAATAATCAGACCTATCCATTGTAATTGTCTCTATAGTTTACCAAAATCAAATACAAATATACCCTCTGTATATAAACATGTATACACACATACATACATACATACATACATGTATGTCACATAGAGAAAACATGTATACATACATGTATGTCACATAGAGAAGTAACAACCATCCCCTCAGTTATCATCAGTGCTGCTAATACCACCTCTCACATACCTCATAATCTGCTTGACCTTCACATACAACCCTGAAGCTACTAAGAATTTCTCACTAGGGAATGTGAAAATTTGAATGGAAATTCAAGTGACTGAAAGTCTAAGTGAGAAATATGTAAGCCTCTGATGCTGAATTCCCCAGAGCAGGCCTAATTCCTCCACTGGCTTCTCCAGCTTGTCTACCCGTTCTGGACAAATCCTAGCATTCTGCCTATATATTCTGTGGTTCCCTTAAGTGAGTTAGAGTCAGTTTGTTGCTTGTGAACAGAACTCCTCAACAGAGCCATGTATCCACATACATGCATAGATGCCTATATTATGTATGGCTGTCATCACAGAATAGCTTTGTTGGCAAACATAGTCCCTCCTCACTAGACAAATGATGAAAAAGTAGCCAAATGGGATTCAGCCATGAAAAAAGAAGATGGTAATAGTCCTTAAGTTTTGAATAAATATTTTAATCTCTTTAAGCCTCAATTTCCTCATCTGGAAAATGGGCCTAATACCTAACAGAAAGATTTATTGTAAAGATTAAATGTGATAAGAGAAATAGACTCTCCCTTTATGCTGGAGCCCCTTATTTTGTGATCTCTTTCATCATCACCATCCTGTGTGCTTTCATCTGGTCAGCATTACACACCAGCCTGGAACAACGGTTACTCTCTCACACCAGAACTGACACTCTTTTGCTCATAGTTCAGACTTCTAAAGGAAGAGTTTAATTAAACAGCACTTGGAAAGCTCTAACCGTTTCATAATCCATAGATCGCCCTATTTGCATGGAATGAGGATATTCTGTCAATGTAAACTACACAGAATTGCTTGCCACAATTGCTCTATATCTTGTGCATCAGTAAGTATTATTTATTTTTAGACCACTCAGGATTTTAGTAGGAAGAGCACAACTTCCAGATTAACTACTATCAGAAAAATACTCTCTCAATACTCAGGGATATTCTGGGCTTCCTTTCCAGGTTTCATTTCCAAAGTCCCTGCCATTTTACCCCACAATATTCCCTACCCCCTGCCCTCCAGTTAGCCCCAGAAATCACACAAAGCCAATGGAAATATGACTACTGACTTCAATATTTTTGGCATGTAGATGGATCCACCCACAGTGTTTGCCTAACTTTGAAAATATTTTTTACCCTCTCCTACATGGTTGCCAAAAGACATTTCTGCCCAAAATCTTTGAGTCAGAGGCTGTATGTAGGCGCAGCTTAATCTGCTGTATGAACTCATGCAAGTTAACTGACATTTTTTGGTCCATGACTCATCATGTCCCGTCAGTTTATATGAATACCCCTTTGTCAGTTTGTGGATTGAAAGGAATGATCAGTGCGTCAACCATAATATTGGATGATTTTACTTTACTGTTTATTTGCATTCTTTTTCACACTGTGTTTCATCTATAGTGAATGACCAATTCCATTGTTTACAGCAGAATAATAATGTAAAGTGAAATATTTCCCTTCAAGTTCTCACCCCCAGCTTTCTCTTGGCTTAAACTTTTACTGTCTTTTATAAAAATTAGTATAAATAGCTTTTTAAATTTTTTTTGGTTGATTTTATTTAAGAATAACAAAGATTAGTTCTGGTAGAGGCATTCCTTTGAGAAATGGCAATGGAAATTAACTAAGAGTATTTACCTTGAGTAGAGGAATTGTGAAGTTTATTATTAAGTCGGAGTGGAGGTAGTAAACCATAAGGCACAAGTCTTCATATAATCTATGAAATAGAAGAATTACAAGGAATTTGTTAATTTTTCAAGAGAACCGTTCAAGGAGGAAGATGTTTTTATTCTAAACTCTTAGTCCTGATTCTTAGACAAAAATAATCTTAGAATAGAAATGGGAAATTTAGCAGGTAAGTCCCTTTGCTTCAAATCTATACTTAGCAAATAGTCCTTCCTAGTTATTATTTGATTTCCTGAATTCATCTACATATTCAACTCCTAGAACTGTGCATAGCACAGAAGGGTTCTCAACAAATAGTTGTTGACAGGAAAAAGGAATAAAAGAGTATATTAAAAGTGGCCTCATCTGACATGTCACCATTTCTCATGTGGGAAGACTAAGTAAAAAAATGAGAAAAACTCAGTGAAATTACTCATTACTACAGGTGACTAAAAGTAGATGATATAGAGTGGCCTGTAGATTAAACTGAATTTTTAAAAGACATTTTGAAGGAGTAAACATCAAGGAGATATTGACTCTTAAATGCTTGTATTGATAAGCATTTATTTACCACCTATTGTTTTTAAAGCATATGTGAAAAGAAGCTCAGAAGAACTGGATGCTTTGTGTCAAACAAAATACTTAAAAAAATAACATGTAAAATACAACAGAAACCTTTATAAAATATTTCTATTTAAATATAAAAGTAGTCATAGTAAGGAAGAAATTGGTAAATCTGGGATTAAGGAAGAATTCTGGGGCATTTATTATTTTGTTTAATTTTTAAGGATAAATAATCTTACAACCCATTAAACCTCCCACTTAGGAATTACAACAGTTAGCTTACACCACACAGAATATTTTCTCCAAAAGAAAAAAAAAAAAAAAAAAAAGATTTAGAGGAAGAGCATTGTAAAAGTATAATTTTTTTAAAAAAAGGTAAAATCAGTATTTTCATGAAAATATGAAATGAAAACATCAAGGATTTTATTCAATTCATTAATTAACGGGGGAACCAATAAACTGTTATAACCAGGTCAAAGAACATTTGAGAAGCTAGTCATATGTGCAATAAAATATAGAACTGTGAGGATAAAATAGCTAGGTTAGAAATAAAACCAAGGACTTCCCTGGTGGTGCAGAGGTTAAGAATCTGCCTGCCAACGCAGGGGACACGGGTCGTGGTCTGGGAAGATCCCACATGCCGCGGAGCAACTAAGCCCGTGTGCCACAACTACTGAGCCTGCGCTCTACAGCCCGTGAGCCACAACTACTGAGACCACGAGCCACAACTACTGAGCCCGCGAGCCACAACTACTGAGCCCACTCGCCTAGAGCCCATGCTCCACAACAAGAGAAGTCACTGCAATGAGAAGCCCGCACACCACAACAAAGAGTAGCCCCCGCTCGCCGCAACTAAAGAAAGCCCGCGCGCAGCAACGAAGACCCAACACAGCCAATAATAAATAAATTAATTAATTTTTTTTAAACAAAGAAAGAAAACAGATTTATGTCTTACAGAGTAGTTAACCATACGATTTGGGGTTGTCTCTTCTTTAGGAAAGAAATGATTTGCATCCCTACCAGACAAAAATCTACAAGTTAACCTCAACCCCACAGAGCTGTAAGAGAATCCAGCTGCTAGACAGTCCAGCCGGCACTGCCCTAAAAGCACACTCAGCAATCTCTTTTGCCTGTTTCCAAATTTTAGAGACCTTTCCTGACAGCATCAATACATCTCTATTTAGCAAGCCTCCTTACAGTATATTTAATGAGTTCAATGTATATTTTTTTCATGGTTGCTTTTAATCTGAGCTTATTTATTTGGAAGAGGGATAAAAAATATAGAATCAGGAAATACTAGAAACTCCCAATTCCTTTTGATTCCTACACTTTCAAAATATTATAACTTCTCCTTTAGTGAAATATTTAGGTCACGCGCACACACACACACACACACACACACACACACGAGAATGTAAAGCAAAATGTCTAAAAGACAATTTCCTCTGCTATAATGTCCACAGGCAGCATTCAGTAACATGTGACTAAACAAGAATGAAGTAAATGTAGTATCCAAGGAGTGACTGCATCATCAACTTTCCTCCTCATCACTGAGGGTAAAGACTAGGCAATTTTTGGCTGTAAGGATGCAAGATTCACACAGGCCAACTTGAGGGTGTATGTACATTAAGGGCTGGCAAGTTGTCAGGGCAAGACGTTGCTGGAGATGAACTCAAGCCTCTCCCTCTCTCTCCCTTCTTCCCTTTCTCCCTTATTCTCATCTAATCTTTATTTTTTAGCCTCTCTGCCTCCTGTTGAGTATACGATCTGTCTTCTCAAAAAGAAAAAAAAAAAAAACAAAAAAAAAACCAGCCATTCACCCACCACATTCTGAGTAAATTCCACAGAGAACTACAATGATTAAGAGAGCTAGTTACCAGCGACTCCCTTAGGAAAAATCCTTTGTGCTATGACAAGTTATGGGTTCCCACCAGCCTGCATTGAACACATTTGGACAGGTGCATTTCCAGTCCAATCATCGCCTATTCATGCGCACGTGAAACAGCATGGCTTCGCTGAGACATGGAGGTGAGGTGCATTGTCAGGCAGAGAAGGCTGCCAGACATGGCGGCCCTGGGACCGCTGTGCCCAATACAAAAATCTAAAAAAACGAAATAGTGCCACTTGTAGCCACATGGATGGACCTAGAGACTGTCATACGGAGTGAAGTCAGACAGAGAGAGCCAAATATCATATGATGTCGCTTATATGTGGAATCCAAAAAAAAAAGAGTGCAAACGAACTTCTACAAAACGGAAATCAAGTTACAGATGTAGAAAACAAACTTATGGCTCCCAGGGTGTGGGTGGGGATGGATGAACTGGGAGATTGGGGTTGACATATACACGCTACTATATATAATGTAAAATAGATAACTAATAAGGACCTACTGTACAGCAGAGAACTCTACTCAGTCCTCTGTAATGGCCTATATGGGGAAAGAATCTTAAAAAGAGTGGATATAGGTATATGTATAACTGATTCGCTTTGCTGTACACCTGAAACTTTACAATTGTAAATTGTAAACTTTACAATTTACAACATTGTAAATCAACTGTACTCCAATAAAATTTTTTTTTAAAAATCTAAGAAATAGGTTTCATTCCTTGTTACTTTCTGCAAATTTACAAATAGTCTCTTATGGCACGTAGGTAATAACTTTGTGCTTCCTTTCATTACAAATAAAAATATCAATACATATTCGTTTCAGAAAATATGTAATTTACAGGTGAGTAAAAGTCGTAGCCTATAATTCTATCACACAGAGACAACCACTGCTGTTAAAAACTTGATAAGAATATATCCATGGGTATATGATCTGTAGATATTACATGTATATATATCCATATGTATATATCACATAGATGTATATACCATATATATATGAATGAGTATATGTACATGTATACATATACAAATCTAATTGCTAACCTGTTCTTTCACTTAACAATAACATAGAAGTTTGCGGCATCAATAACATAATCTTAATGTCTAGTCATATTCCAAATTTGTGATTCTAATTTGAATAACTTTATCAATCCTGTGTTGTTGACATGTAATTGGAGTCCAAATTTTTGCTGTTGTAAAAATAATATAACAAAGCAATTGACAGACGTCACTATACATTAATGACTATTTACTTAGGCTTTAGTCACAGAATTGCTAAATCAGAAATAAATCCATTTTTAAACAAGTTATGTACTTCTATTGCCGAATTACCCTCCAAAACGTTTATGCTGCTCCATATACCCGCAGATAGTGCAAAAGAATTGTATTTCCCACAAATGATAAATTTTCATAGGCTACTTTTAAGCCTTAATTCTTCGATCAAAACAATATAAAAATTATGAATAATAAAACTATGGAAAATACTCAAAGTTTTCTCTTGTGGGTCACTTAGGAGCACCAACGTTTCCTCTTTGACTTGTAAAAGGTCTATTTATCATAATGATATTGATCCATTAGCTGCCATTACAGCAGCAAGTATGTTTTCACAATTTATCATTTGCCCTTTGATTTACTTATTATGAAAAGAATTTCAAGTTTTATGTAGCCAAATAAACCTATTCTGAAATGGATTTCGTCCTTATCATGTTAAAGAAATATTCTACTTTTCGGACCTTAGTAGGAATCACGATTGAATTTTATCTAATGCCTTTGGCATATATGCAAATAATATATTTTTATTGAACCTATTAAAGTAATAAGCTATATTAATACAGATCCTATTATTTAATAATTCTCACATATCTTAAAACCAATCTCACTTTGTAATTACTTATTTTTCTTTAACTACATTGTTGGATTAAATATTTTTAAAATATATAATAAAATGTAATCTATGAACGTAGAAGTGCACGATTCGTAAGTGTACAGTTCAATGAATTTCCATAGATTGCATCAGCTTCGTAACCAGCACCCAAATCAAGAAAGGGAACATTCCCTATATTAGAGAACTCCTCCAAGTTCCCTTCCAATACTACTCTCATCAAGAGAAATCAATATCCTGATGCTAAGACTACAGTTTTGCCTACTTTTGTACTCAGATAAAACATTTTATTCCCCCCACCAATAAAAGCAAATTTGTAAACTGATTAAATAATAAATAGAAAAAACAGATAAAAAACTGAGTGAGTAATTGAAATGTTTTCACAAAGAAAACACCACACTTAGACAAGTTTACAAAACAAACTATAGGAAATATTTCAGGAACAGGTAATCCCAATCTTACAATTTTTACAGAAACTAGTAAGAAGAGCAAAACATCTCAACCTATTTTACTGATACTCCAAATTTGAAAAGCAAAGCACAACAAAGAAAAATTACAAGCAGTTGACTTTGATGAACATAAATACAAGAATCCAGAAACCAAAATATCCTAAACCAAATCCAAGATTCTATATAAAAGAAAATATATCATGACCAACATAACCTTATCCCAATAATTTAACACCGGCTTGATATCAGAAACTGATTAATTTAATTCACACATTAACAAATTAGAGGAGAAAAACTTGGCAATCTCAACTGTGCAGGAAAAAAGTGATGAAATTCAGCATATATTAATGATAGAAACTTTGCATAATCTAAGAATTAGGAAGAAAAGCTTCCTAATATAAAAGTAAATTTATAAAACTCCCATAGTGAATATCATAATTAATAATAAAATTTTTAAAACAACAAGAATTTTCTTTAATATTAGGAATGCATTAAGCATATCACTGCTCTTTTCATAATTGTCCTGGAGGTCCTGGCTAGAAATGTAGAAACAGAAGAAGAAATAAAAGTAGAAAGATTATAAAGAAAAAATGTTAATATTTTCAGCAGATACAACCAGTAATATAAAAACCCAAAAGAAACTCAAAAAAAATTTGAATAAAAAAGAGAGATTTATAAGTTTCTTAGACATTAAGTTAATGTACATAATCCAATTACATATTTATATAACTTTAAAAATCACTTAGAAAATATCATTTTAAAAAGATGACATTTTTTAAATAGCACAAAATAAAAAGTAATAAAAAATAAATTTACCAAAAACATATTCATGCTTATCATGGAGACAATTATAAAACTTTGTTAAAACACATTAAAGAAGGCACTATAAAATGCAACAGCATAACATACAGTAAGATAGAAAAGGTCTATATCTTAAAGAAGTCAATTCTTCCCAAACTGATCTAAAGATACAGTTAAAATTTCAACAGGGCTTAGGCAAACTTGAAAATTTTAAATATTAAAATTAATGTAAAAGATTATCCAAGAATAACAAAAAGCTCATTAAAAAAGGAAGCATAATCTGAGGGGACTTGTCTTTCCAGATACGAGGGTCTGTTTTCAAATTATTTTACATGAGACAGTGTAGTATTGGAAACATGGCAAATAATAAGTGAAAGGGCAGAGTAAGGAAGAAAGGGTGTCATGCATACATATAAACTTGGTTTATGAACAAAACTGGCATTGCAGATCAATGCAAAAGGGATGGGTTATTCAATAACAAGGAGAGCGGATGCCTGTACTTTGAACTGTAAAATTATTTTATTATTAAAATGTTTAAACATACAGAAAAATTTTAAATAGTGAAATGATTACCTTTATCCCTGTATTAGTGATGATTCTCCAGAAAAAGTGAGTCCAAAATAGGATGGGGGGGTGCCAGAAGACTGGAGACTCAGGGAAGAGTTGCAGTTTGAGTCCAAATGCCTTCTTGTTCAGGGGAAGTCAGTCTTTGTTCTGTTAAGACTTTCAACTGATTGGATGAGATCCACCCACATTATGAAGGGTAATCTGCTTTTCTCAGAGTCCACCTATTTAAACATTAATCACATCCAAAAATACCTTCACTGAAACGTCCAGAATAATGTTTGACCAAATATCAGTGCAAGTTGACACCTAAAGTTATCATCACTGTAGCCATAATCTATTGAATAAATTTAAAACTGTTAATATTTTGCCATTTTTGCTTCATTTTTTTTTTTTGCTTGTTTTAAAGTAAATTTACAGACATCACCACATTTCATCCTATATACTTCAGCATGCCTTTATAAAAATGAAGGACATTATCCTCCGTAATAACCACACTAACATTATTATAACTAACAAAATTATCAATAATTCACATGTAACATCTAATTCCAGGTCAAGATTCAGTTTTCCCCAGTTGTCTTAAAGTGATGTTTATATTTGGTTCGTTCAAACCGAGATCCAATTAGAAACCACACACTGAATTCAGTTGTTATGTCTCTTCAACCTCCTTTAATTTAGAAAGTCTCCCAGCCCATCTCATGTTTCTCATTGATCCTACTCCTGTAGGATTTCCCACATTCAAAATCTGACTGATTGAATCATAAATCATTTTAACTTCTTCCTCCATTGTCTTTGTTTTCTGTAAAATGGAAGTTAGATTTAAAGATTAATTTGATTCAGATTATTTTTGCAACAATACCTCATAAGTGATGCTGTGAACTTCATTTTGTATCACATAATGATACTCCTAACGTCAGCTTGTCTCACTTGATCACAGGGTTAAGGTGGTGATGAATCCTTTCACTGTAAAATTATTTTTCCTCAAGCATGCAGCTAAAATACGTAGGTTGCTACCTTGGAAACATGAAATTATTCAGTTCTCCATCATTGCTTCACCTAATGGTCTTTGCATCCACTGATGATTCTTGCCTAAATCATTTAAACAATAGGGTTATAAAATGGTGATTGTTTGACTATCATTTCTTAGCTGACCTTTTTCAGTTCAGAAGAGCTTACTCTCATGAACCAGGGTTATTTGGTAAGTCTAAAAGTAAGCTCCTAATAGAAAGACTGAATTGCTGCTTATTTATGTCCCTCTAATGACAATTTTATTTTTACTACTGCAGAATTAATGTAATAGTAATCTATAATGATTTTTAAAGTACATTTTCTTAATTTGAATTTTGTTGTTTATTTGCTATTGTTTTCACATTTTTCCTTGTAGATTAATGGATTACTGTATACCTGTTGTTTTGTCTATATTATTTTCATACTCAAATTGAACCCCTTCAAGGTTGTTCCTGCATCCTTTTTGATGGAAACCCTTTGATCTTGGCAAGTTTCCTTGTTTCCTGGCCAAAAAGATGCCTTGTCTACATTTCCTAGCCCAAACTTGAAATCAGTCAATTATCAAAAGGTTCTACTTCCTTTGCAAGGAATGGCATTTAGAGATCAGAATCTGGGCACTTGAAGAGTTGATTGATATTGAGGTGTCATTTCTCTAGGTCTTTTCAGTGCATAGAACTAAATAATCTATATATTTAAAAATCATGAGTTTATATTGATATTTCCAATTCAAATCTAACATTTTGTTTTTATACTTAAATAATTTTTCTTTTATACCAAAAATATTTGTTTTATTTACTTTGTAATGATATCAACACAACGACTTTCTTGCCTTATCCTACAAAATACATAAAGTAATTTCAAAAAGTAATACTAGTTTTACTACAAATAATAAAACTATTTTTAAAAGTTGAAAACTTCTAGAGTATTTTTTTTGTTCTTAGACTATATCCCACTAAGAATGTATAATGAAAAGTTATTTTTGCAACTATGCCCTTATACATTACCCTTAGCCCCATTTTTCTTCACACAATATTTATTAGTTCCCTACTATGAGCAACAAATTACCGGCTTACAAACTTATTCTATTATTTACCTTCCTTTTCCCTATCATCTAACATGAAACATCCCATTTGAAACAATAACATCGTTTTGATTTTTTTTTTTTTTTTTTTTTTTTTTTTGCACTCTGAAATACACTTAGGCTTCTTCTGTTTAATTTGTCAGTTTTAAATAATACCTGTTGATTTCCACTTCTTACCTATGAGGCAATGCAATTATCTTAATCAATTATTTATCCTACTTTTCTCCATCAAGCTCTGTCTTCTCTCTTTCCTTCATAAGTTGTTATTTTTACACTATCAGAAGAATACTTCACACGTTATGTCAATAGTTGTTTAGACCATTAATTATATATCCACTGTTCAACACTAATTCTTTCATCAAACTTTCCCCAATTATCACTCTGGCAGATTTCTCAGGAAAATCTCACAAGCATAATATTCCCTTAAATCTTGCATGTTCAAACAGTTTTTCTCTGGTCTTGATTCCTGAAGGATAGCTTAGCTAGATATTATATCACTGGCTCATTATTTCCTTGCACATCTTATAGACATTGCTATACTATTTTCTGATAAAATATTGTTGGTGAGAGGTCAGAGGCCAACCTGCTTTCATTTCCTTTGAAAGAACTTGATCCTTTTGTCAGAAACCCAGAGAAATTTATCTTTAGTGTCTAATTAATGCCAGGATATGCTCCAAGTTGACAATTCAGTGTGTAGATTCAGGTTTCTATAATTTCAGGAGAATTTCCTTGAATTATATTTTGAAATATTAGTTTTGTTCCATTTTTTTTCTTTTTTTGGGGTGGTCTTTTCATATTTATTAGGTTTACTTTACCTTTCTTCTATACCTGTCAATTTTTCTCAGATTTTTTGGCTCTCTTTTTCCTTATATCTGCATAGTTTTCTTGACCTTCCTCATTTCTATCATCTATGCCCCTGTATTATACACTCATATTTTGATCCCTGTGTATCAATAATTCGTCTCCAATCGTTTCCATTTCTCCATTTCTCCATTTCTGTGTCAATAATTCGTCTCCATTTGTGTCCTTTCTGTCAAAAGGACAAAAGGTGATTTTGTCCTTTTTGAAAATTTTTTTGAATTCTCTCAGATATCCTTTTATATCTCCTTTCTGTTTAAACCATTTCTTCTGAATTTTTGCAATTAGGCTATATAATGGATTTTTCCATGTTTGAATGCTTCATTTTTATTTCTGTGTTTTATTTTTGTTTCAATTTTCTTGCACTTTGCAGCAGCATTACTCTTATGTACTTTTTTTTAAAATTTTTTTTTCCAGGTAACAGTAGTGTGTTTTTTCTTTTTAAATTGCACACGTCTATAAACCTAATAAATAGGTATTTTTCTATTTTTTTTTATACAGCAGGTTCTTATTAGTCATCAATTTTATACACATCAGTGTATACATGTCAATCCTAATTACCCAGTTCATCACCTCACCCCCCCATGACTTTCCCCCCTTGGTGTCCATACATTTGTTCTCTACATCTGTGTCTCAATTTCTGCCCTGCAAACTGGTTCATCTGTACCATTTTTCTAGGTTCCACATACATGTGTTAATATACGGTATTTGTTTTTCTCTTTCTGATTTACTTCACTCTGTATGACAGTCTCTAGATCCATCCACGTCTCAACAAATGACCCAATTTCGTTCCTTTTTATGGCTGAATAATATTCCATTGTATATATGTACCACATCTTCTTTATCCATTCGTCTGTTGAGGGGCATTTAGGCTGCTTCCATGACCTGGCTATTGTAAATACTGCTGCAATGAACATTGGGGTGCATGTGTCTTTTTGAATTATGGTTTTCTCTGGGTATATGCCCAGTAGTGGGATTGCTGGATCATATGGTAATTCTATTTTTAGTTTTTTAAGGAACCTCTATACTGTTCTTCATAGTGGCTGTATCAATTTACATTCCCACCAACAGTGCAAGAGGGTTCCCTTTTCTCCACACCCTCTCCAGCATTTGTTGTTTGTAGATTTTCTGATGAAGCCCATTCTAACTGATGTGAGGTGATACCTCATTGTAGTTTTGATTTGCATTTCTCTAATAATTAGTGATGTTGAGCAGCTTTTCATGTGCTTCTTGTATTTCTTCTTTGGAGAAATGTCTATTTAGGTCTTCTGCCCATTTTTGGATTGGGTTGTTTGTTTTTTTGATATTGAGCTGCATGAGCTGTCTATATATTTTGGAGATTAATCCTTTGTCCATTGATTCGTTTGCAAATATTTTCGCCCATTCTGAGTGTTGTCTTTTCATCTTGTTTATGGTTTCCTTTGCTGTGCAAAACCTTTGAAGTTTCATTAGGTCCCATTTGTTTATTTTTTTATTTATTTCCATTACTCTAGGAGGTGGATCAAAAAGGATCTTGCTGTGATTTATGTCATAGAGGGTTCTGCCTATGCTTTCCTCTAAAAGTTTTATAGTGTCCGGTCTTACATTTAGGTCTCGAATCCATTTTGAGTTTAGTTTTGTGTATGGTGTTAGGGAGTGTTCTAACTTCATTCTTTTACATGTAGCTGTCCAGTTTTCCTAGCACCACTTATTGAAGAGACTGTCTTTTCTCCATTGTGTATCCTTACTTCCTTTGTCATAGATTAGTTGACCATAGGTGCGTGGGTTTACCTCTGGGGTTTCTATCTTGTTCCATTGATCTATATTTCTGTTTTTGTGCCAGTACCATATTGTCTTGATTACTGTGGCTCTGTAGTACAGTCTGAAGTCAGGGAGTCCGATTCCTCCAGCTCCGCTTTTTTACCTCAAGACTGCTTTGGCTATTCGGGAACTTTTGTGTCTCCATACAAATTTTAAGGTTTTTTTGTTCTAGTTCCGTAAAAAATGCCATTGGTAGTTTGATAGGGATTGCATTGAATCTGTAGCTTGCTTTGGGTAGTATAGTCATTTTCACAATGTTGATTCTTCCAATCCAAGAACTTGGTATATCTCTCCATCTGTTGGTATCACCTTTAATTTCTTTCATCAGTGTCTTATAGTTGTCTGCATACAGGTCTTTAGTCTTCCTAGGAAGGTTTATTCTGAGGTATTTTATTCTTTTTGTTGCAGTGGTAAATGGGAGTGTTTCCTTAATTTCTCTTTCAGATTTTTCATCATTAGTGTATAGGAATGCAAGAGATTTCTGTGCATTCATTTTGTATCCTGCAAGTTTACCAAATTCATTGATTAGCTCTAGTAGTTTTCTGGTAGCATTTTTAGGATTCTCTATGTATACTATCATGTCATCCACAAACAGTGACAGTTTTACTTCTTCTTTTCCAATTTGTATTCCTTTTATTTCTTTTTCTTCTCTGATTGCCGAGGCTAGGACTTCCAAAACTATGTTGAATAACAGCGGTGAGAGTGGATATCCTTGTCTTATTCCTGATCTCAGAGGAAATGCTTTCAGTTTTTCACCATTGAGAATGATGTTTGCCATGGGTTTGTTGTATATGGCCTTTATTATGTTGAGGTAGGTTCCCTCTATGCCCACTTTCTGGAGAGTTTTTATCATAAATGGGTGCTGAATTTTGTCAAAAGCTTTTTCTGCTTCTATTGAGATGATCATATGGTTTTTATACTTCAATTTGTTAATATGGTGTATCCCATTGATTGATTTGCGTATACTGAAGAATCCTTGCATCCCTGGGATAGATCTCACTTGATTGTGGGGTATGATCCTTTTAATGTGTTGTTGGATTCTGTTTGCTAGTATTTTGTTGAAGATGTTTGCATCTATATTCATCAGTGATATTGGTCTGTCATTTTCTTTTTTTGCAGGATCTTTGTCTGGTTTTGGTATCAGGGTGATGGTGGCCTCATAGAATGGGTTTGGGAGTGTTCCTTCCTCTGCAATTCTTTGGAAGAGTTTGAGAAGGTTGGGTGTTAGCTCTTCTCTAAATGTTTGATAGAATTCACCTGTGAAGCCGTCTGGTCCTGGACTTTTGTTTGTTGGAAGATTTTTAATCATGGTTTCAATTTCATTACTTGTGATTGGTCTGTTCATATTTTCTGTTTCTTCCTGGTTCAGTCTTGGAAGGTTACACCTTTCTAAGAATTTGTCCATTTCTTCCAGGTTGTCCATTTTATTGGCACAGAGTTGCTTGTAGTAGTCTCTTAGGATGCTTTGCATTTCTGCGGTGTCTGTTGTAACTTCTCCATTTTCATTTCTAAATTTTATTGATTTGAGTCCTCTCCCTCTTTTTCTTGATGAATCTGGCTAATGGTTTATCAATTTTTTTTATCTTCTCAAAGAACCAGCTTTTAGGTTTATTGACCTTTGCTATTGTTTTCTTTGTTTCTGTTTCATTTATTTCTTCTCTGATCTTTATGATTTATTTCCTTCTGCTAACTTTGGGTTTTGTTTACTCTTCTTTCTCTAGTTCCTTTAGGTGTCAGGTTAGATTATTTGAGATTTTTCTTGTTTCTTGAAGTAGGCTTGTATAGCTAAAAACTTCCCTCTTAGAACTGCTTTTGCTGCATCCCATAGGTTTTGGATTGTTGTGTTTTCATTGTCATTTGTCTCTAGGTATTTTTTGATTTCCTCTTTGATTTCTTCAGTGATCTCTTTGTTATTTAGGAACGTAGTGTTTAGCCTCCATGTGTTATTGTTTTTTACGTTTTTTCCCCTATAATTCATTTCTAATCTCATAGCGTTGTGGTCAGAAAAGATGCTTGATATGATATCAATTTTCTTAAATTGACTGAGGCTTGATTTGTGACCCAAGATGTGATCTATCCTGGAGAATGTTCCATGTGCACTTGAGAAGAAAGTGTAATCTGCTGTTTTTGGAGGTAATGTCCTATAAATATCAATTAAACCTATCTGGTCTACTGTGTCATTTAAAGCTTCTGTTTCCTTATTTATTTTCATTTTGGATGATCTGTCCATTGGTGTAAATGAGGTGTTAAAGTCCCCCACTCTTATTGTGTTACTGTCGATTTCCTCTTTTTGAGCTGTTAGCAGTTGCCGTATGTATTGAGGTGCTCCTATGTTGGGTGCATATATATTTATAGTTGTTATATCTTCTTCTTGGATTGATTCCTTGATCATTATTAGTGTCCTTCCTTGTCTCTTGTAACATTCTTTATTTTAAAGTCTATTTTATGTGATATGAGTATTGCTACTCCAGCTTTCTTTTGATTTCCATTTTCATGGAATGTCTTTTTCCATCCCCTCACTTTCAGTCTGTATGTGTCCCTGGATGTGAAGTGGGTCTCTTGTAGACAGCATATATATGGGTCTTGTTTTTGTATCCATTCATCAAGCTTGTGTCTTTTGGTTGGAGCATTTAATCCATTCACGTTTAAGGTAATTATCGATATGTATGTCCCTATTCCCATTTTCTTAATTGTTTTTGTAGGTCCTTTTCTTCTCTTGTGTTTCCCACTTAGAGAAGTTCCCTTAGCATTTTTTGTAAAGCTGGTTTGGTGGTGCTGAGTTCTCTTAGCTTTTGCTTGTCTGTAAAGCTTTTGATTTCTCCATTGAATCTGAATGAGATCCTTGCTGGGTAGAGTAATCTTGGTTGTACGTTCTTCCTTTTCATCACTTTAAGTATATCATGCCACTCCCTTCTGGCTTGTAGAGTTTCTGCTGAGAAATCAGCTGTTAACCTTATGGGAGTTCCCTTGTATGTTATTTGTCGTTCTTCCCTTGCTGCTTTCAAAATTTTTTCTTCGTCTTTAATTTTTGCCAATTTGATTACTATGTGCCTCAGTGTGTTTCTCCTTGGGTTTATCCTGTATGGGACTCACTGCACTTCCTGGACTTGGGTGGCTATTTCCTTTCCCATGTTAGGGAAGTTTTCGGCTATAATCTCTTCAAATATTTTCTCAGGTGCTTTCTCTCTCTCTTCTCCTTCTGTGACCCCTATAATGTGAATGTTGTTGTGTTTAATGTTGTCCCAGAGGTCTCTTAGGCTGTCTTCATTTCTTTTCATTCTTTTTTCTTTATTCTGTTCCGCAGCATTGAATTCCACCATTCTGTCTTCCGGGTCACTTATCCGTTCTTCTGCCTCAGTTATTCTGCTATTGATTCCTTCTAGTGTAGTTTTCATTTCAGTTATTGTATTCTTCACCTCTGCTTGTTTGTTCTTTAATTCTTCTAGGTCTTTGTTAAACATTTCTTGCATCTTCTCGATCTTTGCCTCCATTTTTTTTCTGAGGTCCTGGATCATCTTCACTATCATTATTCTGAATTCTTTTTCTGGAAGGTTTCCTATCTCCACTTCATTTAGATGTTTCTCTTGGGTTTTATCTTGTTCCTTCATCTGGTACATAGCCCTCTGCCTTTTCATCTTGTCTATCTTTCTGTGAATGTGGTTTTTGTTCCACAGGCTGCAGGATTCCAATGGCAGACTCTGGGAGAGCTCACGCCAAGGAGTACTTCCCAGAACTTCTGCTGCCAGTGTCCTTGTCCCCGCAGTGAGCCACAGCCACCCCCTGGCTCTGCAGGAGACCCTCCAACACTAGCAGGTAGGTCTGGTTCAGTATCCCCTGGGTTCACTGCTCCTTCACCTGGGTCCCGATGCACACACTACTTTGTGTGTGCCCTCCAAGAGTGGAGTCTCTGTTTCCCCCAGTCCTGTCGAAGTCCTGCAATCAAATCCCACTAGCCTTCAAAGTCTGATTCTCTAGGAATTCCTCCTCCCATTGCTGGACCCCCAGGTTGGGAAGACTGACGTGGGGCTCAGAACCTTCACTCCAGTGGGTGGACTTCTGTGGTATAAATGTTCTCCAGTCTGTGAGTCACCCACCCAGCAGTTATGGGATTTGATTTTGCTGTGATTGCACCCCTCCTACTGTCTCATTGTAGCTTCTCCTTTGTCTTTGGATGTGGGGTATCTTTTTGGGTGAGTTGCAGTGTCTTCCTATCGATGACTGTCCAGCACCTAGTTGTGATTCTGGTGTTCTCTCAAGAGGGAGTGAGAGCACGTCCTTCTACTCCACCATCTTGGTTCAGGCCCTTATGTACTTTTATTTGCAAAACAGTTTTAAAGTTTATTATCTACTCTTTCCTTATAGTATATCTGTGGGACTTGAATATTAGTTTTGGCTTGTTGTTTTTTATTTTTAAAGATGTTAGATATTCCTAGTATTTTAGTCAGAAGGGGGATTCTACGGAGTGAGGTACAGGAGGTGATTGAAGTGTCTTTTCTGGTTTCTCAGCTCAAGGTTTCCCTCTTTTGTTGCTACAACAAAGAGAAGTTGTTTCAATACATGGTACCATTTTGTGGCCAGTCGTTTTATGGTTCTTCATTCTTGATTATCAGTGATTAAAAGCCTACTTTTTAATCACTGGCTGCTGCTTTCAAAGGACACCTCCAATTTCCAGGTTGTTCCTCTCTTTCTACCCAAGAATGGGTGCCTTCCTAGGACTATTGATTCCAGTCCATGCACTTTGAAGCCTGTTCCATTCAGCTCCTCCATGTGAGTCCTCTGAACTACTCCATCTCACTTTTGCTTTCAGCAGTTCCCTTAAGATGGGATTCCCTACTTCATACAGCAAGGTCATCTTTGTACTGATGTTATTTGGCCTCTGCCACTGCCAGCATGCCTCTGGACTTAAAATTTTTCCGTGCAATCTTTTTCTGGGTTCTATGCAATATTAGGGGTTCTGGCAACAACTCTGCCTGTCTTGTGTGCTTTTCCCTAATTACATGCAAATTGAAGTTTTTAGTCTTCTAGGTCTCCCAGTTACAATGCAGAAGTAATTGTAAGAGTTTTAATTTCCTCTCCTTTTACTATATGTCGACTTTAGTAGGAGGTTTCAGGTAATTCCAATGTAGGTGGCTACCATTATCCCAGGGAGCCTAAAACTCCTAGATTTCTTCAGCTTAATTTAAATGAAAAAATCTAAAATATTTAGAAGGAAATACAGGTGATCCTCTGTTTGAATTTAGGATATAGAAGATTTTCTGTAGCAAGACTTTCTTTAGAAAATTCTATTATTTGTCTTCTCAGGCTGCCATAACTATAGGCCATTTGGCTTAAATAACAAAAATTAATTTTTTTCACAGTTCTATAGTTTGTAAATCCAAGATTAGGGGACCATCATGGTGAGATTCTGGTGAGGGCTCTCTTCCTGGCTTGTAAGTAGATGCCTTCTTACTGTGGCCTCACATGACAGAGAGAGAGACAGAAACTCTCTGGTGTCTCTTCCCATAAGGCACTAATCCCATCACGAGGGCCCCACACTGTGACCTCCTCTAAACCTAATTATCTTCCAAAGGCCCCCTCTCCAAATACCATCACATTGGAGACTGGGGACTCGACAAATGAATTTGAGGCTGGGTGAGACACAATTCAGTCCATAGCAAAGTGGAAGTCATATAGTGAGAGACTGGAAAATGCAACCACATTAAATTTAAGAATTTTTGCTTATCAAAAGTCATCATAAACAGACTCAAAAGAAAATAACAAATTGGAGGAAAGTATGTCTAATACAAATAATTGACAAAAGATTGCCATCCAAAATACATGAAGAATATCAAGGAATCAATGGGGAAATGGCAAAAAATCTGACAGAAAAATGAGCAAAGACATAAATAGATATTTCATAAACAAACAAAATTCGATGGTCAATGAACATATGTAATAGATTCTAAACCTCACTTAATGTAATCCATGCAAACTTCATCTATGTAATCAAGGAAATGCTAATTAAAACCACAGTGAATATAAATATATACCCACAAAAATCAGCAAAAATATTTTATAAGTCAGGCAATGTGCAATGAAAAGAAATGAGCTATCAAGTCACAAAAAGACACAGATGTGACAGAAGTCAGGATAGTCATTATATCTTGGGGGTGAGGGTGGATAGCAACAGTAATAGGTATGAGGATAGTTTCTGGGATAATATTCTGTTTTTCAATCTATGTGCTGGTTATACAGCTGTAAGCAGTAATTCACTTTGTAAAAATTTATTGAGTAGTAAAATATGATTTATGCGTTTTATATATATGTTATACAATAAAAATGTTGATAATTTTTAAGTTAATTTTTAAAAAAGAAATAAAGTAGAAATCTACAAATCCCCAGGGCTGGAAGGAAAAAAGTTTATAAATCCAACAAGAAATAATAGAGAGGAGTAAAAAAAAAAATCAGGTAAAAAAAAATATAAAAAATATGACATTAATAATATTAGGCAAGCCAGTAATCACATGTTAAGTTGGGGGGAAATATATTTTTATATCATTTATAAGAGATATATTTAAAACAACATGACAAAGAAAAATTTTAAGTAAATGGATATACCACAAAAATACTAAGATTAAGAAAACAAAATAGAATTCAATTTAAAAAGATAATCAAAAAAGCAAGAGAGCAATTGTACATTGAAGGATAAGTAGAGTCTACTAAAATAATAATAGCAGTAATAATAATATTTAATTGTATGGGCCAACTTTTTTTTTTTTTTTTTTTTTTTTTTGGTGAGAACATATGAGTTCTGCTCTCTTTGGACCAACTTGTTAAGGTTCAAGAATGCCCAGTTGATAGCACCTTTCTTCTCTTTACATGTTCTTAACCAATTCAGAAATAGAAGAAGCATCAGACAAATGAGACTAAATTAGCAAAGCTGATATTGGGGGAAATGGATTTTTTTCTATGGACACATAGGTGAGTGAATCCTGATAGTAGACACTCACATCAAATCAATCACCAGTATCATTAGACTCTGGAGGTCTGCTCTGTAAGGGAAGGTTCTTTACCACTAAGTTCATCACATATCCATGAGCAATTGAGCACACACTGTCTCTACAGAAAGGGCAGTGATGAAAAAAGGAAAGAAGAAACAGAACTGTGCATGTCCAGTTCATCCCTAAATCAACAGTTACTGAAGTTGCTCCCCAAGAAAAGAATGAGTAAGAAGGGTAGAAGAAGGTCAGTGGTGATATGCTAGTAATTGGGCCTCCATTTGGCAGAGACTTCTAATCGTCCCACATATTCATACTCCCTTTTTTAATAATAAAAATTTTTTTAAAACTTTAGTTTTACTGGGTAGATGGATATCCAACTAGACACTATATTTCCAAAGTCTTCCTTGCAAGGTGATGGGGACATATAACTAAGTTCTGGCCAATGGAATAAAAATAAAAGAGTTTATTGTCACATACTGATCAAGCCTTTCAGTGTTTAGATACTCCACTGGCTGGGAGAGGATGAAAACTTTAGACTCAGAGTTGTAGTAGTCCTGAGGTAAGCAGCTCAGCTGTCTTCAGCTCTGCCACCCTCAAGTCACAGGCATAAGCCACTGTATTTCAGGCTGTCTTAGTTATAGCTACTTAGCCACTACCTAAGTAACACAAAATAAGTACATGAAAGTATAGTGATGTCAACATGTAAACCTAAGAACATTAGATTAGCTATCAATTTGTAGATAGTGATGGCAAAGGTATCGAATGGAAAGGTGATCATATTTATTGTGCTATGATAAATTGTCATCTTCTATAGACTGAAAGTTGGACTATATGCCCACAGAGTTCTATAATTTTAGCAGAACTTATTAGTGTGTGTTGGAAACAGCTTAATACTTTCAACAAATTTCTACTCAGGCTAATTAAAAGACATGGCTCTGGAAAAAAAAAAAAAAAAAGGCACAGTTGGAGGCAAAGTCTCAGCCTTCAGAACCTCAGATTAGCTGAAGGACGGGGACAAGAATGGTGGAGTAGGAAGATCCTGGGCTTGCCTCTTCCCACAGACACAGAACTACAGGACTACACCAGAACTACAACAACACATAAAGCAACCATGTCTGACCATGACCTGAAGAACAGCAGAAAAGATTTTCCACAACTAAAAAGAAAAAGGAAAAAACCACACTGAGACCAGTGGGAGAACTGGAGGGGCAGTCTAGCCGGGACCCACCGTCCCAGCTCAGTGACCCACAGGCTGGAGGGATATCACAACTATGGAGGGCCTTACTGGGGAGTGAGGGGTTCAAACCCCACCTTGAGCACCCCAGCCCCAAGGGGCCTGTGCCTGAAGACAAGCCCCCCATAATATCTGCAACTGATAAAAAAGAATAAAATACCTAGGAATAAATTTGATCAAGAACGTGAAAGACCTGTACTTGGAAAACTATAAGACACTGATGAAAGAAGTTGAAGACTACACAAATAAATGGAAAGCTATATCTTGCTCATGGATTGGAAAACTTAATACTGTTAAATGTCTCGACTGCCCAAAGCAATCTACAGATTCAATGCAATCTCTATCAAAATACCAATGGCATTTTTCACAGAGCTAGAACAAGTAATCCTAAAATTTGTATGGAACCAAAAAAGACCCCAAAGAGCCAAAGAAATCCTGAGAAAGAAAAACAAAGCTGGTGGTACCATGTTCCTTGATTTCAAACTTATCTACAAGCTATAGTAATCAAAAGAGTACGATACTGTTTTGACAATTGTACCATAAGCAGACACATAGATCAGTGAAACAGAATAGAGAGCACAGAAATAAACCAACAATTATATGGTCAATAAATCTATGACAAAGGAGGCAAGAATATACAATGGGGAAAAGACAGCCTCTTCAATAAATGGTGTTGGGAAAACTGAAAAGCTACAATGCAAAAGAATCAAACTGGATCAATTTCTTACACCATGTATAAAAATGAACTCAAAATGGATTAAAGACCTAAATTTAAGACCTGAAACCATAAAATTCCTAGAAGAAAACATAGCCCATAAACTCTTAGACATTGGTCTTAGTAATATTTTTGTTGGATCTGTCTCCTCAGGCAAGGGCAACAAAAGGAAACATAAATGGGACTACATTAAACTAAAACCTTTTGCACAGTGAAGGAAACCGTTAGCAACAAAAATAAAAGCAACCTACTGAATGGGAGAAGATATTTGCAAATGATATACCCAATAAGGGGCTAATATCCAAAATATATAAAGAACTCCTACAACTCAAAATCACAGAAATAAAAATCAGATTAAAACATAGGCAGAGATATTTTTTCCAAGACATACAGATGGCCAACAGACACATGAAGAGAGGCTCAACATCACTAATCATCAGGGAAATATAAAACCACAATGAGATACCACCTCTCACCTGTCAGAATGGCTATCATTAAAATTACAACAAATAAAAAGTGTTGGCAGGGATGTGGGAAAAATGGAACCCTCATGCACTATTGGTGGGAACATAAATTGATGCAGCAATTTTGAAAAACAGTAGAGGTTCCTCAAAAAATTAAAAATAGAACTACCATGTGATCTAGCAATTCCACTTCTTATGACCATTTTTCTGAAGAAAACAAAAACACTAATTCAAAAAGATATATGCACTCCTACGTTCATTGCAGCACTATTTACAACAGCAAAGATATAGAAACAACCTAAGCATCTATCAATAGATGAATGCATAAAGAAGATGTGATATATATACACAATGAAATATTTCTCAGCCATAAAAAGGAATTAAATCTTGCCATTTCCAGCAAATGGATGGCTCTAGAAGACATTATGCTAAGTGAAATAAGTCAGACAGAGAAAGATGAACATCATATGATTTCATTTCTATGTGGAATCTAAAAAACAGAACAAATGAATAAACGAAACAGAAATAGATTCATAGATACAGAGAACAAACTGGTGGTTGCCAGAGGAGAAAAGGATGGGGAACTGGACTAAATAGGTAAAGGAGATTAAGAGATTAAAAACTTCAAGTTATAAGATGAATAAATCATGGGGATGTAATACACAGCAAAAAGAATATGGTTCAATAATGCCATAATAACTTTGTATGATGACAAAGGGTTACTAGACTTAACATGGTGATCATTTCATAATGTATCTAAATGTCAAATCACTATACTGCACACCTCAAAGTAAAACAATATTGTATGTCAAATATAATTTTTTAAAAAAAATACATGTTTCTATTGCACCATTGTAAAAAAGAACCTCAAATTAGAGTTTTCTACGAGACAGTGAGAGGCAATGGGAGGCAAGCCAGCATTGAAAATCCACTGAAGAGTGCTGTGTTCCCACTGAAGCTTAAGGTTATTTTTGTTTTTTCTTTCTTTTTTTTATAACATCTTTACTGGAGTATAATTGCTTTACGATGGTGTGTTATTTTCTGCTTCATAACAAAGTGAATCAGTTACACATATACATATGTTCCCATATCTCTTCCCTCTTCCGTCTCCCTCCCACCAACCATCCCTATCCCACCCCTCTAGGTGGTCACAAAGCACAGAGCTGATCTCCCTGTGCTATGTGGCTGCTTGCCTTTAGCTATCTATTTTACGTTTGGTAGTGTATATATGTCCAAGCCACTCTCTCACTTTGTCACAGCTTACCCTTCCCCCTCCCCATATCCTCAAGTCCATTCTCTAGTAGGTCTGTGTCTTTATTCCCGTCTTGTCCCTAGGTTCTTCATGACCTTTTTTTTTTTTTTCTTTTTTAGATTCCATATATATGTGTTAGCATACAGTATTTGTTTTTCTCTTTCTGACTTACTTCACTCTGTATGACAGTCTCTAGCTCCATCCACCTCACTACAAATAATTCAGTTTCATTCTTTTTTATGGCTGAGTAATACTCCATTGTATATATGTGCCACATCTTCTTTATCCATTCATCCAATGATGGACACTTAGGTTGCTTCCATGTCCTGGCTATTGTAAATAGAGCTGCAATGAACATTATGGTACATGACTACTTCTGAATTATGGTTTTCTCAGGGTATATGCCCAGGAGTGGGATTGCTGGGATGTATGGTAGTTCTATTTTTAGTTTTTTAAGGAACCTCCATACTGTTCTCCATAGTGGCTGTACCCATTGACATTCCCACCAACAATGCAAGAGGGTTCCCTTTTCTCCACACCCTCTCTAGCATTTATTGTTTGTAGATTTTTTGATGATGGCCATTCTAACTGGTGTGAAGTGATACCTCATTGTAGTTTTGATTTGCATTTCTCTAATGATTAACGATGTTGAGCACTGTTTCATGTGTTTGTTGGCAATCTGCATATCTTCTTTGGAGAAAAGTCTATTTAGGTCTTCTGCCCATTTTTGGATTGGGTTGCTTGTTTTTTTGATATTGAGCTGCATGAGCTGCTTGTAAATTTTGGAGATTAATCCTTGGTCAGTTGCTTCATTGGCAAATATTTTCTCCCATTCTGAGGGTTGTCTTTTGGTCTTGTTTATGGTTTCCTTTGCTGTGCAAAAGCTTTTAAGTTTCATTAGGTCCCATTTGTTTCTTTTTGTTTTTATTTCCATTTCTCTAGGAGGTGGGTCAAAAAGGATCTTGCTGTGATTTATGTCATAGAGGGTTCTGCCTATGTTTTCCTCTAAGAGTGTGATAGTGTCTGGCCTTACATTCAGGTCTTTAATCCATTTTGGGTTTATTTTTGTGTATGGTGTTAGGGAGTGTTCTAATTTCATACATTTACATGTACCTGTCCAGTTTTCCCAACACCACCTATTGAAGAGGCTGTCTTTTCTCCACTGTATATTCTTGCCTCCTTTATCAAAGATAAGGTGACCATATGTGCGTGGCTTTATCTCTGGGCTTTCTATCCTGTTCCATTGATCTATGTTTCTGTTTTTGTGCCAGTACCATACTGTCTTGATTACTGTAGCTTTGTAGTATAGTCTGAAGTCAGGGAGCCTGATTCCTCCAGCTCCATTTTCCGTTCTCAAGACTGCTTTGGCTATTCACGGTCTTTTGTGTTTCCATACAAATTGTGAAATTTTTTGTTCTAGTTCTGTGAAAAATGCCAGTGGTAGTTTGATAGGCATTGCACTGAATCTGTAGATTGCTTTGGGTAGTAGAGTCATTTTCACAATGTTGATTCTTCCAATCCAGGAACATGGTATATCTCTCCATCTGTTGGTATCATCTTTAATTTCTTTCATCAATGTCTTATAATTTTCTGCATACAGGTCGCTTGTCTCCTTAGGTAGGTTTATTCCTAGATATTTTATTCATTTTGTTGCAATCGTAAATGGGAGTATTTTCTTAATTTCACTTTCAGATTTTTCATCATTAGTGTATAGGAATGCTAGAGATTTCTGTACATTAATTTTTTATCCTGCTACTTTACCAAATTCATTGATTAGCTCTAGTAGTTCTCTGGTAGCATCGTTAGGATTCTCTATGTATAGTATCGTGTCATCTGCAAACAGTGACAGCTTAACTTCTTCTTTTCCAATTTGGATTCCTTTTATTTCTTTTTCTTCTCTGACTGCTGTGGCTAAAACTTCCAAAACTGTCTTGAATAACAATAGTGAGAGTGGGCAACCTTGTCTTGTTCCTGATCTTAGTGGAAATGGTTTCAGTTTTTCACCATTGAGGATGATGTTGGCTGTGGGTTTGTCATATATGGCCTTTATTATGTTGAGCAAAGTTCCCTCTATGCCTACTTTCTGCAGGGTTTTTATCATAAATGGGTGTTGAATTTTGTCAAAAGGTTTCTCTGCATCAATTGAGATGATCATATGGTTTTCTCCTTCAATTTCTTAATATGGTGTATCACATTGATTGATTTGCATATATTGAAGAATCCTTGCATTCCTGGGATAAACCCCACTTGATCATGGTGTATGATCCTTTTAATGTGCTGTTGGATTCTGTTTGCCAGTATTTTGTTGAGGATTTTTGCATCTGTGTTCCTCAGTGTTATTGACCTGTAGTTCTCTTTCTTTGTGACATCTTTGTCTGGTTTTGGTATCAGGGTGATGGTGGCCTCATAGAATGAGTTTGGGGGTGTTCCTCCCTCTGCTATATTTTGGAAGAGTTTGAGAAGGAGAGGTGTTAGCTCTTCTCTAAATGTTTGATAGAATTCGCATGTGAAGCCATCTGGTCCTGGGCTTTTGTTTGTTGGAAGATTTTTAATCACAGTTTCAATTTCAGTGCTTGTGATCAGACTGTTCATATTTTCTATTTCTTCCTGGTTCAGTCTTGGAAGATTGTACATTTCTAAGAATTTGTCCATTTCTCCCAGGTTGTCCATTTTATTGGCATAGAGTTGCTCGTAGTAATCTCTCATGATCCTTTGTATTTCTGCAGTGTCACTTGTCACTTCTCCTTTTTCATTTCTAATTCTATTGATTTGAGTCTTCTCCCTTTTTTCCTTAATGAGTCTGGCTAATGGTTTATCAATTTTTTTTATCTCCTCAAAGAACTTGCTTTTAGTTTTATTGATCTTTGCTATTGTTTCCTTCATTTCTTTTTCATTTATTTCTGATCTGGTCTTTATGATTTCTTTCCTTCTGCTAACTTTGGGAGTTTTTTGTTCTTCTTTCTCTAATTGCTTTAGGTGTAAGGTTAGGTTGTTTATTTGAGATGTTTCTTGTTTCTTAAGGTAGGATTGTATTGCTATAAACTTCCCTCTTAGAACTGCTTTTGCTGTATCCCATAGGTTTTGGGTCATCGTGTTTTCATTGTCATTTGCTTCTAGGTATTTTTTGATTTCCTCTTTGATTTCTTCAGTGATCTCTTGGTTATTAGGTAGTGTATTGTTTAGCCTCCATGTGTTTGTATTTTTTACAGATTTTTTCCTGTAATTGATATCTAGTCTCATAGCGTTGTGGTCAGAAAAGATACTTGATACGATTTCAATATTCTTAAATTTACCAAGGCTTGATTTGTGACCCAAGATATGATCTATCCTGGAGAATCTTCCATGAGCACTTGAGAAGAATGTGTATTCTGTTGTTTTTGGATGGAATGTCCTATAAATATCAATTAAGTCCATCTTGTTTAATGTATCATTTAAAGCTTGTGTTTCCTTATTTATTTTCATTTTGGATGATCTGTCCATTGGTGAAAGTGGGGTGTTAAAGTCCCCTACTATGATTGTGTTACTGTCGATTTCCCCTTTTATGGCTGTTAGCATTTGCCTTATGTATTGAGGTGCTCCTATGTTGGGTGCATAAATATTTACAATTGTTATACCTTCCTCTTGGATCGATCCCTTGATCATTACGTAGTGTCCTTCCTTGTCTCTTGTAATAGTCTTTATTTTAAAGTCTATTTTGTCTGATATGAGAATTGCTACTCCAGCTATCTTTTGATTTCCATTTGCATGGAATATCTTTTTCCATTCCCTCACTTTCAGTCTGTATGTGTCCCTAGGTCTGAAGTGGATCTCTTGTAGACAGCATATATACGGGTCTTGTTTTTGTATCCATTCAGCCAGCCTGTGTCTTTTGGTGGGAGCATTTAATCCATTTACATTTAAGGTAATTATGGATATGTATGTTCCTATTCCCATTTTCTTAAATGTTTTGGGTTTGTTATTGTAGGTCTTTTCCTTCTCTTGTGTTTCCTGCCTATAAAAGTTCCTTTAGCATTTGTTGTAATGCTGGTTTGGTGGTGCTGAATTCTCTTAGCTTTTGCTTGTCTGTAAAGGTTTTCATTTCTCCATCAAATCTGAATGAGATTCTTGCTGGGTAGAGTAATCTTGGTTGTAGGCTTTTCCCTTTCATCACTTTAAATATGTCCTGCCACTCCCTTCTGGCTTGCACAGTTTCTGCTGAAAGATCACCTGCTAACCTTATGGGGATTCCCTTGTGTTTTATTTGTTGCTGCTTTTAATATTTTTTCTTTGTTTTTAATTTTTGACACTTTAATATGTGTCTTAGAGATTTTCTCCTTGGATTTATCCTGTATGGGACTCTCTGTGCTTCCTGGACTTGATTGACTATTTCCTTTCCCATATTAGGGAAGTTTTCAGCTATAATCTCTTCAAATATGTTCTCAGTCCCTTTCTTTTTCTCTTCTTCTTCTGGGACCCCTATAATTCAAATGTTGGTGTGTTTAATGTTGTCCCAGAGGCCTCTGAGACTGTCCTCAATTCTTTTCTTTTGTCTTGATTCTGCTCTGCAGTAGTTACTTCCACTATTTTATCTTCCAGGTCACTTATCCATTCTTCTGCCTCAGTTATTCTGCTATTGATTCCTTCTAGAGAAGTTTTAATTTCATTTATTGTGTTTTTCATCACTGTTTGTTTGCTCTTTAGTTCCTCTAGGTCCTTGTTAAACGTTTCTTGTATTTTCTCCATTCTATTTCCAAGATTTTGGATCATCTTTACTGTCATTACTGTGAATTCTTTTTCAGGGAGACTGTCTATTTCTTCTTCATTTGTTAGGTCTGGTGGGTATTTGCCTTGCTCCTTCATCTGCTGTGTGTTTCTCTGTCTTCTCATTTGGCTTAACTTACTGCGTTTGGGGTCTCCTTTTTGCAGGCTCATAGTTCCCGTTGTTGCTGGTGTCTGTCCCCAGTGGCTAAGGTTGGTTCAGTGGGTTGTGTAGGCTTCCTGGTGGAGGGGACTAGTGCCTGTGTTCTGGTGGATGAGGCTGGATCTTGTCTTTCTGGTGGGTAGGTCGACGTCTGGTGGTGTTTTTTGGGGTGTCTGTGGCCTTATTATGATTTTAGGCAGCCTCTCTGCTGATGGGTGGGGTTGTGTTCCTGTCTTGCTAGTTGTTTGGCATAGGGTGTCCAGCACTGTAGCTTGCTGGTCATTGAGTGAAGCTGGGTCTTGGCGTTGAGATGAAGATCTGTGGGAGATTTTTGCCGTTTGATATTACGTGGAGCTGGGAGGTCTCTTGTGCACCAGTGTCCTGAACTTGGCTCTCCCACCTCAGAGGCACAGCCCTGAAACCTGGCTGGAGCCTTTCACCAAGAGCCTTTCATCCACACAGCTCAGAATAAAAGGGAGGAAAAAAAGAAAGAAAGAAGATAAAATAAAATAAAGTAAAATAATATAAAATAAAGTTATTAAAATAAAAAATAATTATTAAGTAAAAAATTTTTTAAAGTAATAAAAAAAAAACCAGTCAGAGAGATCCCTAGGACAAATGGTAAAAGCAAAGCTATAGAGAGAAAATCACACGCACAGAAGCATACACATACACACACAAAAAGAGAAAAAGGGAAAAAAATATATATATATATCGTTGTTCCCAAAGTCCACCTCAATTTGGGATGATTTGTTGTCTATTCAGGTATTCCACAGATGCAGGGCATATCAAGTTGTTTGTGGAGCTTTAATCCGCTGCTTCTGAGGCTGCTGGGAGAGATTTCCCTTTCTCTTCTTTGTTCGCACAGCTCCCGGGGTTCAGCTTTGGATTTGGACCCGCCTCTGCGTGTAGGTCGCCTGAGGGCGTCTGTTCCCGCTCAGACAGGACAGGGTTAAAGGAGCAGCTGCTTCAGGGGCTCTGGCTCACTCAGGCCGGGGGGAGGGAGCGGTACGGAGGAGGCGGGGCGAGCCTGCGGCGTCAGAGGCGTCGTGACGTTGCACCAGCCTGAGGCGCGCCGTGCGTTCTCCCGGGGAAGTTGTCCCTGGATCACGGGAGCCTGGCCGTGGCGGGCTGCACCGGCTCCCGGGAGGGGCGGTGTGGAGAGTGACCTGTGCTCGCACACAGGCTTCTTGGTGGCGGCAGCAGCAGCCTTAGCGTCTCAGGCCCGTCTCTGGGGTCCGCGCTGATGGCCGCGGCTCGCGCCCGTCTGTGGAGCTTGTTTAGGCGGCGCTCTGTATCCCCTCTCCCCGCGCACCATGAAACAAAGAGGCAAGAAAAAGTCTCTTGCCTCTTCGGCAGCTGCAGACTTTTCCCTGGACTCCCTCCCGGCTCGCCGTGGCGCACTAGCCCCTTCAGGCTGTGTTCACGCCGCCAACCCCAGTCCTCTCCCTGCGATCCGACCGAAGCCCGAGCCTCAGCTCCCAGCCCCGCCCGCCCCGGCGGGTGAGCAGACAGGCCTCTCGGGCTGGTGAGTGCTGCTCGGCGCCTTGCCTCTGTGCGGGAATCTCTCCGCTTTGCCCTCCGCACCCCTGTGGCTGCGCTCTCCTCCGTGGCTTCGAAGCTTCCCCCCTCCGCCACCCGCAGTCTCCGCCCGCGAAGGGGCTTCCTAGTGTGGAAGCCTTTCCTCCTTCACAGCTCCCTCCCACTGGTGCAGGTCCCGTCCCTATTCTTTTGTCTCTGTTATTTCTTTTTTCTTTTGCCCTACCCAAGTACGTGGGGAGTTTCTTGCCTTTTGGGAGGTCTTCTGCCAGCGTTCAGTGGGTGTTCTGTAGGAGTTGTTCCACATGTAGATGTATTTCTAATGTATCTGTGGGAAGGAAGGTGATCTCCGCGTCTTACTCTTCCACCATCTTGAAGCTCCTCCCGAAGCGTAAGTTTTCACATGGCATTAAGGTAGCCAAAATAAAACTGAGGTAAAAACAATGGGTCAGGCAAAAGTCCTGATGTAATAAAAGAGGAAACCTGGAGGTCTTAATTTTTCTAAAGGACATCTTTGAACATACAGACTAGGACCTTACTAAGTCAGAGAAGCCAATTATATTACCAAAAAATCATATACTTGACACTCAAAAGCATGTGACTGTTTCATTCCCTGAAATAACCCCACTAGAGCCAAGCCACGTCAGTAGGAAGCAGGTGGTGAAAGCTGTTCAACTTCCAGTACTACTTCTGACGTGGCTACAAAAGGAAATGGAGTAATGTTTGCCCTCAGAGGGCACATCCAGAGGCCACACTGAATAATGGACTTAGGGAGTTCTGCCCAAGGAGCAGAATCAATGTCTAAAGGAAGAAATCTCTGTGACCAGAGCAGGGAGTCAGAGCAAGTCCTTCCCTGCAAGAATTCTTTATTGCTATCGTGCAGGAAGTGTGTGCTTCCTGTTCTTCCCTCTTCTATATAAGAACTATTTTAAGTTAACTAGTTCAAACTCACCACTGTGCATAAGGTGTGTTGGAAGGGCTGCAAATAACACATCAATCACAGGACCACAGGGAGCAATTCTTTGATCTGGACACAATCAGTGTATAGGACTTGGCGTTGTTTACCTTGGGGAGGCTTGAGTATGTTCCAGGTTGGAAAGGACAGGCCTGGGTACGTGGGAGCCAAGTAGAGCAGGCTGGGGCAGTGACAGCTAGTTGTCCACTAATTTCCCTTCCTCCCTTCTTCAATTATAGAACTGAATCACAGCTGTCTACTCATACTAGACAAAACATTAATATCCAGAATCCACAGAGAGTTTTTAAAAGTAAAAAACATAAAGAAAGAACAACTCAATAGAATAACGGGGTTCTTCTGGCTAGAGATGGCCAATTGAACTCATGAATTACCAGTGAATTCCCCTCCCAGTCCTCCCTTCACTGCCCATAATATCAAATAAACAAGAGTGACGGGATTCAAAAAAGAGGGAAAAAAGGTTCAGCTCACAAAGGCAACAGGATCAGGAGAAGAGTCCAGCAACAGTACCTTGGAAGCTGGAAAGCCAGGGACAGTGGTAAAGAAATCCTAAGTAAACTGAATCCTAAGTGAGCAGTGGGGGAAATTGAAACACATCACTATTTTGGCTGCAAACCCTCCCGGGAGGCTTAAGAATGGCAGCTGAAGGTAGCTCAGGAGCTGAGGCTGAAGATGGAGTTAAAATGGAAGATTCTTTTAAAGTCAGTTTAGGAAACAACAGACTGAACCATCTCTTACTTCGCTTCACGCAGTGGGCAACTGCTCCCTCACCAAGTAAACGCCCCGGCTTCTGCCTGCCTCTCACCTTTTTCTCTCCCACCAGGGCCTCCAGTAAAGACTGAAGGATTATTCTCTGGAGAGTAGGGCAGAAGGCCTCTAGACCAGGAAATAGCAGGTATTGCTGAGGAAGCAGGAGGACTATATGTGTTTACACCACGAGTGCTGAGAACTACAAGCTGCTTTTTATGTAAAATCTTAGTCTCAGAACACTGCTACATCTTCTGGTCTATTTTTACTTGAATATATTTCATAAATATATATATATGCACATAAGTATATTTGCTTTTGACTCAAACTGAGACTTTTTTTTTTCTGTTCACATGCTGGCTTAATTCATTTATCTTTTTTAAAATAAGTGATTCATCTGGCCTTACTTATATCTGACATATAATTTTACATATGTTTTGAATGCTGCCTTGATGTTATTTTTGTTGCTAGTGTTTCTGTATAGAAATATATATTTTTTGCCTCTATGTTTTGTTTCTGTGAAGTGTGTATCTCATTTCCATTCTTTATTTATTGACCTTAAGGCTTTGAAAGGCTGCATTAAATTTGTATTGCAATTAAAATCAGAGTCAAGAATGAAACGGCATAATTTGTATATTGCCTTCTTCCTTCTAATGTGTTAAATTTCTGTCTGACTACATGTGACCAAACGGTTTTCCACCAATCTCCTCCTGATCTGTGTTAGATTAAACTAGGGTTTTAAATCCAGGTAAATGTTCTATCATCTTTTCTTTGTATTTATTTTTATTTCGAGAATAATTTTGTTCACTTTATTCACTGTTTAAACAGATTCATAGCAATTTGAGTTTTATTGATTTAGTTTATCAGTCAGAGTCCAACAACAACAAAGAAAAGTAGGAACCACTTTGCCTTAAGACACAAAGAACGCATCTTTAGAGAACTGGCTGCACAGATGAAGGGCAGGCTGAGAAGCCAAGTAAAAGACAGTGACGTAATGCAGAGATCAGCAAAAGCTAGGAGCCACTATTGTCCCCAGACTGGAGGAACAAGGGGAAGAGGCAGTGACACTGGCCTAGGTCACCCGTGGTAACCATGGTAGGCCTGTCCAGAAAGGACTGGAATCATCAAGGAAATGCAGCATCTGCCAGTTATACCGCAGAGGACGCAGAGGAAGCTACTTTTCCTTCATTCATTTAATTTTCCTCTAGGGCCTATCATTGGCTAAACCTCAACCAGAAGCTGGCCGACAAGGGATATTGACAAGAATTAGACCCATGATATATGGCAGAGCAAGGAGAGGGCAAGGAATGGATCTGAGGACTGAGACACCCAGGGCTTCCACTGTCCACTTACTTCTATTACTCAGCACCTATTCTCATTATTCTTCTCATATTTAATAACTAAATGTTTTCACCTAACATCAAATGCCTATCCATTGCACAAATATAGATAATATCACCCTCTTCCCCCTAAAAGAGGGAGACACTAAGGACTATTAGTCATTGAATCAAATTCAAGTTCAGGATCTCCAAGATGACCGGTTCTTACCATGAAGACTTACATATGTTTCCTTATGGCCACGACTTAAATAAATTTGAGTGTCAACATCACATCTCATACAAAATGATAGTGGAAGGAAGAGGGGGACAGTCACTGAGAAATATACACGTTAAGGATATATTCATAACTGCTATAATTCTAGAGTCTGTACCTAGTTCCAAGGCCATATTCATAAGACTTTTCTTCCTCTTGCTATTTTGTTTCTCTTGCTCCCAACAATGCCTCAGGTGGTTGGTGTTTTTAACAATGGGATAATCTAAGCCTTAATTCCTGATGTGTCTGAGTCCTTAGGGTTCCTGCCCTTATTGGGCTGCTCTATGCTTCCACTGACATTTACTATCAGACACGGAATTACTAAGAGGTAATTCAGTTAATTCCTGGGTTTGCAGAAATAATATCAACTGCTTCCATTTGTAAAAGCAATCCAGTTGTCGCCTTTGTAATTGAGATCAATCACCTAGATTCCTTCTCTATCTGTTAATTTTGTGGTTGAAAAGGCCCCAAATACCTAGGTGGTAGTCTGAACCTCTAGTTTGATAGGACCGCTATTTCTTCTTCTACTACAAACATTCCACCATGGGAATAAAGAACTTACTGCTACATGACTCTTGTGGTGAAATTAGTTCCTTGGATAGAAGCAATGTGTAGAATACCATTATGATGAATAAAGCTTTCTCTAAGTCCTCAGTTGTTGTTTGCAGGAGTAGTATTGTGAATAAGGAAGGAAAATCAAAACTGAGAATAAGTATCTATTCCACTGAGAACAAATCACTGCCTTCTTCATGATGGAAGAGAGCAATGTTATTAACTTACCCCTAAGTGGTTAGCTGGTCTCCTTGGGAAATGGAGCCATATTCGGTCCCTAGGATTGGTCTCTGCTATTGGTAAGTTGGGCAGCAAGCAGGGGCAATAGTCATATCAGCCTTGATGAGAGGGAGGCCATGTTGTTGAATCCATGCAAAGTTTCCATCCCGGCACCATAGTCACTTTATACAAAGTTATAGGCTGCCTGGGGAAAGAGACTAGCCAACATTCATAAGATGAGCCAACTTGTTCAAATGACTTTTGAAAGCCTCCTCTGCAGTGGCTATATTTTTATGGGAAATCACATGGGACACAATATCATCCCTCCCTGTACCCATTACAACGGGAACATTCACAAACATCTTCTCTAGAGCCCTCTAGATCAATCATCCAATCCTGTTTTTCCAAGTTCATCACCAAGTCAAGCCATTAGTTGCTACCCATGAGTAAGATCCTTAGGCCATGCCTCCTTCCAGGCAAAGTGGAAAAGTTTATATATTGCCTGATTTTTTCCATTCGCCAGACAGCCTCCTCTGAGTGCTCAAGCAAAACAGCAATAGACCATTTCCAGCTGGTGCCAGCTTATCCTGCAGAACTCTCTGTAAACAAGACCTGAGTTTTTGTTTCCTTATATGTCAGCTATTTGCAAGAAACTCTCTATGAGGGCATAAGTGTGGGTAGAAGAAATCGTGACAATGCAGCATGAGTAGGTGTCATGGGAGCCTGAGCCACTTGTCCATACAGTTTTCTTGTTCTATTCCATGCCTTCATGAGTCTAATACAGACCATAATATTTCAATTTCATCATGACTGATCCTGCACAATCTTATGGATAAATCTGATAACCCCTAATGCGTGGCAGACATCTCAGTGTCTTGGTGTCCAGTGTTCTAGCACTCGGCCTCTACAAGGTCTCAATGGCAAGTCAGGAGTGGCTTCTCAAAATGAAATAGTTATCAGCAGAAGACTTCCCCCAAACACTAGGGAACTGTGTCATGCATCTTTTAATGTCATTGCCAGAGGTTATATTATGGCATTTTTATGTATCACTGATACTTGGAGCACCATTTAATCTTACAGACGACAGGGCACTTCCAATAGCCTGAACCTGCTGCAGAGCCTTCTTTTGTTGTGTTCTCACTCAAAACATGAAGTATTATGAATCACTCAATAAATGGATCAGAGCTTCACTCCCAGAAGGCCTCTATAGGAGTCTGCCAAGTGTTGCACTATTTTTTTAATGACAGTTGGTACAAAGCACAACATCTTACCTTCTTACTTGGGAAAATACATCACAAAGTGCTTAAGACTTTGGACTCCCCAAAACTTACTGTACTGGCAGGCCCCCAGATGGGACTGATTTCTTAAACTCTAGCACGTATGCATCCAACTAAAGTATCTAGTACACTTGTTATTTCTCAAAACGCCAATCTGCACGATGTCATCAATATAGTGCTCCATAGCATGATGTTCGGAAAGATGTTCAAACGCTCAGTGTTGGAGCTGGTTACCATGCACTGGTTACCAACCCCAGGGGAGGACTCTGTGCATTGCATCGTGGTGTCAGAATCACCAAGAAGAACACAGTTTGGTCAAGCACGGGGTGGAACAAGGCTTTACTTACATAGGGAACAGCCAGAGCCACATCAGCGGCTACAGTGGATAACAGTCCCCATGGCCAATGCAGGGCAGTTTGTGCCATACTAGAAAGACCCCATCCCCTCCCAGTGGAGGACAGATATGACAGTGGGGTTGACCAGGTGCTATATGAAGCACAGACTTCAAGAAAAGATAAAAGAGCATTCTTTGAGCCTGAAGCAGGGAGCGGTACTCTTATACAAGGTGAAGATCTTGGCATAGGCGGTGTGAACTATTTATCTCTTGGTAAGGAAGTGCTGCAAGCCCAAGGCCTACTTTTGGCTGAGGGGGCATCGAAAGACTGAGTATATGAGACTGTCCTTCCCAGTGATCAACTTCCCACTAGACTGTATGAGGAAAGAGATTTGAAAAGACATAACCTTGAGGTGAAACAGTAAAGGTGCGCTCCTATTCATGTCAGGTGAAAACGATATGCTTCTCAGCATTTTGCCAGTTCCTATGATGCAGTAGATTTCTTGCAAACGTGGACGCAATAATTCTTCACATCCGTATATGACATTTCTTGGCAATAGGACTTTGCCATTCTTCACATGAAGGAGCATATATTTCTCTACCCCTCTGTTGTGAACTGGCCTTGTAACTTGCATTGACCAACAGAATGAAATAAAGTGATGCTGTGAGACTTCTAAATCTAAGTCTCAAGAGGCCTTGAAGTTTCTGCTCTCACCATCTTTCTGCGTAGTCTGACTTGTGAAGAAGCCATTAAAAATGATACGAAGGGCTATGATAACCTTTCGTTTTACTGTTTTGGAGGTAAGGGGCAGCTCCAGGGGTTTCTCTTGTCCCGCACTCCTATCATAATAGCTCTCACTTCACACACAGGGAGGCAATGTGGAGATTTTTCAGTGGCCAAGAATGTTTATTCCAACTCTGCATTCAGGATCTGAGAAGATAACTACAGGGAGGGTCTGTGGGCCTACTGGGCCCTTTGGCAGACGAAATCAAGCTTGTAAAATTTTCAATACAAAAGTGACATTTTGTCACTTCCACTAGGAGCCCAAATACATGCCCACGCCTAACTACAAGGAGGCTGGGAGACATACAGAAGAATACAGATATTTGTCGAGCAGTAAATTCTCTGCCACAACTGTCTAGTGCCTTTTGTTGGAAGAAAAGAAACTAGCTTCAGTTTTATTCTTCTGTAGGTAACTTTGTTGGTTTGGTTTTGTTTTCTTAGATATTTTATGGTATTTTTTTTCTTTATCTTTGTTGTTTAAATGTTGCCCAAGGTGAATGTAAATATAGATTTATTTTCATTGATTTTGCCGGGAACATAACCTGTTACCATTAGTCTCTATTTCCTACCTGATTGTTTTCTGAAAGTCACTGTCTCTGGATGGTTGTGTCAGTGTCAATGGTGAAAAAGAAGACGGAAAAAACCAAGGGTCAGAGGCAAGAAAGTATTTACACCGTACAGATCAAAGTAGGAGAGTAGAGGAAGAATAATACTTTCTTTTGGTTAGCTCAGACCTTGAATTTTTCAGTCCGTTGACAGAGTGGGAAAGTTATATATTATCTTTCTGATTTTGTTAAATAGCGAGGCAAAAATCTCAGTGTGCTATGATGTTAAGCCAGATTGGGGTTTTAAAAAGTTAGTTCTATCTGCCTTATAGGAAAGAAGGATTTTCATAGTTTCCAACTATAGGTTATTTGTACTTTTCAGCTCTGTAAGGAATTGTCAGCTTTTCCCATGTTTTCTTTAATTTTGTGGAAGGCTGGAAGAGACTGCGTAGACACACGCCTTTTGGATGCAGAGTGCAGCATCCCAATTTAACGTATTGTTGATCACACTGCATCCTCAAAGCTGAGGGTCCACTGGCACATTGAGAACATGAGGTTTAGAGTGGTCAAAGTATCCTGCTCGGTGCCAGTGAAAGTTTCAATAAATACAGGAGTGTACTTAATGCTTGCCGGCTCTCCTATGCCTTCTGTAATATGCAAGACGTCCCAAAGCCTTCTCAGAAATACTAGGTTTATTTGTACTCTCTTCACTGCCTCTATGATTCCCAGTCCAGTCCTAAATTCTACATGTCATGGAAACTCACTGGCACAACATGCAAAAAAAAAACAAAAGTTACAAGAAGGAAATGAAAAGAAAATGAACGCTTCAAACTGAGTATTTCTGTTTAAAGAAGTCTGGAGGATTTATTTCCTTATTGAGAAAGAAAATGCATGTAGAACAAGGCAGTTTCCGACCAATGTATTTCCTTTTTGTATCCTCCCGATGTCCCATCTATTTTCTCATCTGAGCAATTCACAGAGAATAAAGAGAGCCGAGAGACAGAGGCTATCATAGGCTAAAGCAGAATGAGTCACGAAAATGTGTTTTATTGTACAGTTGTCAGACTTCAGAGCTGTCCATTTGTTCCTAGCACATCAACATGAACATTTTCTTATGACTAATGAGGGACAGAGTTTCGTTTTATTTTTTGCTTACAATTCCTGCACATCAATTGATGGTTATCTGTGTTCATCTACTAGGGATATATCAAGTAGAAATAAGTACCCAAGTCTGATGCATATCTTTTACATTTCTCTGATGACTAACCCATTTTGAAATAAGAATTATATCTAAACTACTGTATAGCTGCTCGGTAATCATGCCTTCAATTTACGAGGAGAAAAAGAAAATTAAGATTTTAACAAAACTGCAAAATTCTCTAATTTCCTGCCATTATTATTCACCATGCCCTCACTCAAGCAGGTGGCTCCAAAGGTAAGAAAGAGTAGCAAGTCAGCTGTAATATATCTTTATAAGAAAATCGTTAGGCTAACCGTAATCTTTCCTCAAGGAAAATAGTCCCTTTTGCATAAGAGAGTATTAAGATTTGTGATAGAATAAGAATCTTCCAAGAAAGCAAAGGTATTTTCAAAACATATAAGTTCTTTTCTACTGTTTTCAGATGTTACTTTTATAGTGTTTTACATAGGACTGGAGTGAAGATGAAAAACCACCTAGTTGGAGAACTACAGATTGTATAAAAACTGTATGCATTTTTATTGACCTGTTGTCCAGAAATTCAATGAAAATTTGAGAATATTTATTAGAATGTTGATAATAGATGAATATTACCCACCATTTTCCACTTTCTTGTAAAAGAGTTATCATAATTCTTAAGTTTAGTATGACTATTTCTTAAATCTATAATGTAATTTTCTAACTTCTTCAAAATGCATATACTCATATTTTATATTCTTCTAAAGGATTTATGGTAGATTATAGAAATAAATATAATATAAGAAGATTTTATGTCCCAAATCTGGCATAAAATAGGATGTAAACACAAGTAACTATACTTAATTTTTCCAGGATTCTGACCAAGATGATGAAAAGAATATGTAAATAAGAAAAAAGGGGCCAGCACTGGAAAATAGGCAAGGGGCTATTCATATCACAAAATTCAAGAAACACATCAGTGCTGAGGGAGCCAAAAGAAAAGAAAACACTGTAAGGCGATTTAAAACTTTTATTTTTGAGAAAGCAGTGCAGTGTTTCAGGGAGTTAGCTGAGGGTTTACTGGAAAATTTTAAACTCTCTGTTAAATTCCTTTCAAACCATACAACAGATATAGCAATTTAGTTAAACCATTTAGTTTAACAAAGCAACGTAGAAATGTTAACTATAAAAGGAATTGAGGGACTTTCCTGGTGTCTCATTGGTTAAGAATCTGCCTGCCAATGCAGGGGACACGGGTTTGAGCCCTGGTCCGGGAAAATCCCACATGCCATGGAGCAACTAAGGCCATGCACCACAACTACCGAGCCTGCACTCTAGAGCCCACAAGCCGCAACTACTGAGCCCACGTGCCACAACTACTGAAGCCCACGGGCCTAGAGCCCGTGTTCTGCAACAAGAGGAGCCACCGCGATGAGAAGCCCGTGCAGCACAACGAAGAGTAACTCCCGCTTATCGCAACTAGAGAAAGCCCATGCACAGCAAGGAAGACCCAGCGTCAAAAAAATAAAAAAAAGGAATTGAGAAATAAATATTATTCAAGAGTAGGACCTATTAAATAAATAAGCTTTTACTGAATAAAGAAGAACAATCACATGATTAAAACAGGAACGTCAAAGTGGGAGTTGAAAAAGTTAAATATTAATTGAAATTATTAAATTAATTGAAAAAATTAAATTTCCAAAGTTAGAAAAAGTAGAATTAAACTAAAGATAGAAGAATATTTTATTAATAAAACCCAGGATATCTATGTAAAAACAACCACCACACTGTACACATGAGAAAAAAATTATGGCTATATCATTAAGTTGAGGAACACTAAAAGAATGCTCACACTTTAATATTTTTTTAAAGTGATAGTGAAGTAAGGCAAGAGAATTTTTTAGATTTAAAGTAGACAAATTATCACCTACTGAGAAAGTCTAAGAAATTAGTTTAAATAATTTTTAACTAATTTTACAGTATTAGCCAATGAAGATAACAAAAAATAATTGGTTAAAATTACATATAAATATTTTTACAAGCACCAGCAAATGAAGTAAGAATTTTTTTTTCAAATTTATAAAAGAGAAAAATCATTACCTATCTAGGAAATCCAAGATAATTGGCTAAAATTATTTTTACAAAGAGAATTTAATGAGGTGATTTGAAATAAAACAGGTATACACAAAATCAGAACCTTTCTATGTACCTACAATAATTAGTTATTAAACATTATGGCAGAAATTCCCAGATGAATCACACAGTTAAATATACTTGTTTACCTCCACCTTCTCTCAAAATGGCAGTAATTTAAAAGTTTAGGGCATTAACTTATAAGCACAAAAAGAATGAGACTAATGAGAAATGGAAGCAGACAAAGAAAAATCACAGAATTTTAGGACTCAAGGAGAAAGGAACCAGTCCAGAAAAGATAAAAAGCAAAGTGCGTCCGGGAGGAGAAGCCAAGAAATGAGGCTGGACACTCCCTAAGGTCAGCCAGGAACTAGAGGCCTCAGGTGCTTCTAAGGTTGAGGGAGCTATTAATGGGTCCAACAGAATTTCTTTTAAAAAAAAAAAGGGTGAAGTCTTGTATGTCCACTCCATCCTCCTGTGCACATGAGACAGACCTTTAATGTGAAAATGGACCCAGGGAAAACAACGTGGAGGCAGAGAGGTGAAGATATTTTCAAAGGAAATATAATCAATATCTTCAGAGAAATTTTTTAGAAAGTCAATATATCTTTAAGAAAAGAAGAGGATGATGTTCAAAAACACTCATGGAAAGTTAAAAAAAATAAATGAAAATTAAATAGAAGGATGGGAAGATAAATTTGAGGAGAGCTCTCGTAATAATAAAGAAAAGTAGAAGGGAAAATATTTTTAAGTGGATTATTTTTCAAAAAGTCTATGACACATACAGTAGAATTCAAGAAAAAAAGCAGATAAAATGGAAGTGGAAGAAAAAAAACTATGAGAAACTACATAAAATTTCCAGGAAGAAAAGACCCACTGAATACACAGCACATTGAATGGGAAAAAAAGAAAATTCGTACCAAGGTACATTATCATAAAATTTCAGAATATCTGAAGGGTGATACCTATAAGTCCAAAATTTTTCAGAAAAAAACCAATATGTCATTTGCAAAGGAATGGGAATAAAAATAGCATCATTTAATATTATACTACAGCTATATAGTTGTTCCCACTGGGATGGATCAACTTCCCAATATGGGGTAAGTTGAGGGAAGGACACATGTGACTCTGTACAATTTTTTCAACTTCCTGTGAGAACATAGTTATTTCAAAGTAAAAAGTTTTAAAAATAGCGTCAGACACTTCAACAGCAATACTGAAAGCTAGAAGACAATGAACTAACTTAGCAAAGTCTTCACAAGTCTGACGGGAAATGATTTCCAATCTAGAATTCTGCACCCAAGTGTGAAAATAAAGATATTTTCAGATGTGCAAAGTCTCAAACAATTTGACTCCAATGACCAGTTTCTTTATATTACTGGAAGATGTTCCCCATGAAATCAAGGGACTAAATCCAGAATAGAAATTCAAGAAACATGGGATCCAGACAAAAGAGTCTTATGAAATTTTCACATTGATGATGATGAAGGGGTAGCTCTGGACCACACTGTCGCAAAGCCAATAAGCAAAAAACCAAATTGAGGGGACGGAAGGCTCCCAGAGGCGATATCTCAAAAAATAAATAAATAAAACTGATATATTACCTGATATGCTTGGCCTCTTTGAGAAGAGATTCCTATTTCTGGTAAGAATCTGGGGATAAATTAATAATAGGTGTGTAGAAGAAAACAGGGCAGAAGAAAAACGAATCACTTATCAACTCAAAAAATAAAAAGATGACCAAGCAAAGCAATGTACAATGGATGTGTCAATTATAAATAATATTAATAATGTTATAAAAATGTAAAAAACTTTGTAGTGGGGTAGCAGATATAAGAGAGCTAAATACTCATCTTTCACAGTAGGAATCTATGTATAGTATCTGAAGTTCAAAGGTCAAAAACAGCAATCTGAGCATGCCATTTAGAAATGTAGAGGTGAAAACACAAATAAAGAGCTAAAATACTGAAAATGATTTCCACTGGGATATAATGATCAGATTGTGGCAGAATAAAGCAGAGGGCTCTCATTTCTCATTATAATCCTTGAAGAACCGTTTGACTTTTTAAATTATATAACAAAATACTTGGAATGAAATTAGATTAAATTTAAAATAAAAGATAAAGAAGCCTCTAGGTTCTCTTGACAGAATCTGATTCTGTCAATTAGAATCTGACAGAATCTAATTCATCTACCCTCACCTTCTCATTTAGTTATGAAAGCAGTTTTTTTAAGATTGAAAATTTCAAAAGTAGTGGACACTTAATCTGTAAATGCCACCCATTATCACAAAGTCAGATAGTAATGGAATTAGTAAAATCTTGGAAGAATCCCCTGGGGGTGGGGAAGGATGTAGGAGTAGAGAACACAGAGCAGATCTTCCACATTTTGGACACAGATTCCCTTCACTTATCAGAAAGAGAGAAGCCTCCAACCTAGGGTATGAGAGCTGCTTTTTAGTAGAATCACAGCTCTTCTAATAACCTCCTCCCCATCCTTCCCTGTAATAACTTTTTGGGCACAAATTCTGGAAATAATTTTCCTGGTAATATACTTGCTCTAAAAGGTACTTACATGTGGGTATCTGGCTGACCCAAGAAGACCCATGGAATGAGGGACTTGAGAAATTACAATTTGGTTTGTTTGGGGAGTTAGTTTGTTTGTTTTAATTCACCATTTCTAATAAAGAATCACAAAAAGCTTAAGAATATTTTTAAAATAAAATTTCTCACCAAAATAAGCTCACGAAATAAAACCAGGAATTCCTCCTTCTGCCTAAAATATTCAAATTAAATACCTTCAGAATAGCAGAAATCTAGTTAGGGGCACTACAGGTTAAAATAACGGAGGAATCTCTTTTCCCAGCAGGCCTTTCCTAAAGACCTTGTCAGAAATGACAAGCACCTGCACAGCCCCCCTACTCCCTATACCATCATGTTCTGCATTTTTTCCCAGAACATTTAGCATCGTCTAACATACTATGCCTTTTACTGACGTGTATTTGATTCTCTTTCCCCTTCCTCTGCAACAAGAATATAAATTCCATGAGGATGGGAGATCTGTCTTTTTTATGTTTTCAGTGATGTAGCCCAATTACTAGCAGGATGACTGGCACATAGTAGAAAATAACTGTTTGGTGAGGAGCCAAGGCCAAGCCACACAGTCAGTTTACAGATCAGGCCTGGAAAAACCTTTCCTCATATAAAAATTTAAAAAAGAAAACAAATATGAGGTCTATGAAAATGCTTTATAATCTAAGGGACCTACCATGTGACAGGCATTTTTAAATTTTTTCATATTTTTAATAGATGATATATTCAAATGTTTCAAAATCAAAACCATGTAAAAAGATAGAAGCAGGGAAATCTTGCTCCCACCCCTGTCCGCATCTTCCCCATTCTTCTAATTTATTCCCATTAGTTACCACTCTCCTTAGTTCCTGTGCTTTCTTCTAGTGTTTTTTAATATAAATTGTTATTTTTCCTTATTTCAGAAGTAGTTTTTGGATTTATGTTTTAAAATATTTGTTCTGGTCCATGTTTTGGTTTTCTTCTTCAGGAATTTCCAATATGTACATGTTAAATCTCTTTTGTCAGTCTCCTAAGGATAAAATGTCCCTCTAATCTGTTGAAATCTTTCTTATTTTCTGCCTCATTTTGTTTGCTTTTACCACTAACCCATCTCATTCTTGCCATGCTTTCTGTAATGTCTATTCACTCTTATGTCCTTGCAATTTAGTCTCCATTCCTGAAATGATCTCATTTTCTTCTATTTCTTTCCTGAATTCTGACACTTCCCATTTTTCCTTCTCCTGTTTTCTGGTCTTGGTTCCCATGGCCTGGCCATATCGTCCACCAAATTCTTGTATTATTTCTTTCAGTCTGCCTTCATAGCTGTAATTACTTCATTACATTTTTCTTTTCAAGTTAGAATTAGGTTATTATTTTCTCCTACCTTGTGGCAATATTTTTCTGGCATTTTTTTTTCATATACAAAGTTTTTCTACATACTATTTGTTCATAGTTTCAGCATACAAAAATTGGATTTATCCCTTCACATAATTCATCTTTGAAGGAGTTGAATTCTTTTAAGCCAGCCGTTAGCAAGAAGTTCCTGGGAATTCTCTGGCAGTCCAGTGGTTAGGACTCTGGGCTCACTGCTGAGGGTCTGGGTTCAATCCCTGGTCAAGGAACTAAGATCCTGCATGCCGCACAGTGTGGGAAAGAAAGAAAGAAAGAAAGAAAGGAAAGAAAGAAAGAAAGAAAGAAAGAAAGAAAGAAAGAAAGAAAGAAAGAAAGAAAGAAAGAAAGAAAGAAAGAAAGAAAGAAAGAAAGAAAGAAAGAAAGGGAGGGAGGGAGGGAGGGAGGGAGGAAGGAAGGAAGGAAAGAAAGAAAGAAAGAAAGAAAGAAAGAAAGAAAGAAAGAAAGAAAGAAAGAAAGAAAGAAAGAAAGAAAGAAAGAAAGAAAGAAAAGAAAGAAAGAAAGAAAGAAGGAAAGCAAGAAAGCAAGCAAGCAAGCAAGCAAGCAAGAAAGAAAGAAAGAAAGAAAGAAGAATTTCCTGGAACAGAGGAAAAAAGCCAAGGTACCTGCCCAGGTTTCATTGATTGTGGGATCTCTCTTTAGTTTCCTTAAAATATAACCCCTCTGGGGCTGTAAGGGGTGCAGAATGGGGAGTTGTTTAATGGGTATGGAGTTACAGTTTTGCAAGATGGAAAGAGTTCTGAGGACTGTTTGTACAACAGTGTGAATATGCCTAGCACTACTGAACAGTACACTAAAAAATGGTTACGATTGTAAATACTATGTGTATTTTACCACAATTAAAAGGTTTTTTAATTTAAAAATATGTCTTTATTTATATCGTTTAAATATATATTTGCCATATTTTTGCTATATATATTTTTAACATATAAATATTATATATTTTCTGTGTTGTCACGTCATGCCACTTTTACATCCAAGAACCTAACCTAGTTCACAGGGCTTATCTCATCACTGGCTTCCCTGGTACCATCCCTGGATGAAATCATGAAGGGATACAACTTCCTTTCAAAGGTATTCATTTTCTTCTAAAAGGAGGTGCTCTCTGAGATCTGCCATCTTGGGATGTTTCTATGGACTTCCGTTACACTCTTTCTCTGCTTTCCCAAGTACTCGTGACCTAAGTAATTCCAATTCTGTTCACAGAAGTTCCAACTTAGGAAGGGATAACTCTCATTCTGGAAGTAAATATTTGGAAGTGTCTGAGACCTATCACTATTTAGTCTTACTTCATATCAGATTCTAAGTGAGGTGATGTTGAAGGGAGAATAAGATGATACTAGCTAACTTCAGCAATGCTCTTAGTCTGACACCAATAGACGATAGCAAAAAACAAGGGGATTAAGGATATTTTTTAAAAGGTGGCAGTAAAAAGGTGACTAGTAGAATCAAAGTACAAACCTTCATATATATATATACATATATATACATATATATATATATATATATATATATATATGTATATATATATATATATATATATATAGTGCAATAGAGATGTATGTAGAGAATGATTTGGAGAAAGAGACAATTACAGGTATAAGATCAATTAGGAGGTTTTATAGTAGTCTAGGCAAGAAATGTTGGTGGCTTGTATGACAACGTGACAGAGCAGAGAAGCTGACAGATTGAAGATACATGGAGGAACGGGAGCTGAAGAAAGCGTCGCTACTCTGTGTTGCGGGGATATCAGAGTGATGCTACAGGCATCTCCCAGAGGAGATGACACCGCGATAGGAACATGGACGCTGCCTCCGCGGTACTGGAGGCGGAAACGGACAAAAATAGTTGCGATTGCATGCTGGAGTTGCTTTCTAATGACTTATACTTTCCCTAAAGTTGTCATGTTGTATCAGTGGGGGAAAACATATATTATTCAACAGAAAATGTTGAGCCAAGTGCAAACTATCTGGGAGCAAAATATGATTAGAACCATACCTCAAACTATACTCCAAAATCAATTGCAGGTAATTAAAAGTCATATGTAATATATACAACAACAACAACAAAAGGCTTAAAAAGTATACAGTGAATATATTTCATCTTGGCATGAACAGGGAGCAAAAGCAAAAGCAGAAGCCAAAAAGAATAGTAAATACAACCACATAAGAATGAAATATATATAGTAAAGAAAAGAATATTTAAAAAGTAAAAAAGAAACCACTAGGAAAGTAATTGTATCATATATGACTAAAAAAAGGTTTAACATATCTATAATATTGTGCATTGGTGGCTTATAAGGAAACAGTCATGAGGCTAGATTTTTTTTAATTTATCAGCAGAAGAAATGGTAGCAATGGAGCCATATTTAGTTGATGTTTATTTGATTTAAGTAGGACTAATACAGCAAGGTCTGAAGAAAGATTTTACCAGCTAGTTGAGACTAGACAACTTGCACTCCAGAATTCTTAAAACTTTTCAAAGTCTGTGATTAATAGAAGGTTTGAAGTATATGAAGAGAGATGATATTAACGTTTAAAAGAAAGCTCTGGGGTAGAAGAGATTTCAGTCAAGTATGGTGTCACTGTTATGCTATTCAGGAGAACTGTTTTTTACAAAGAAGCTAGAAGCTGAAAGTTAAATTTATCTGTGATGGGTGTCATTCATTTGCAACTGCAGCCCCTAGAAAAGCGACTTACAATTTATTGTGTCACATGGAAAAAACTGTTAAGAAGAGAAGGAGGATCCTGCTTGGTGTTCTGGAAAGAACATTAGAGTTAAATGATCTGAGAGCTTCTTCAGGTGTCCCACAAACTTGTTGCTTGAACTTGAGAAAATCACTTACATTCCATGAGCATTAATTTAAGAATCACGTGCAGAGACAGGATGGTGGTTCAAAGCTTGGATTGTGGAGCAAGCTGCCCCACGTTTGAATCTCAGCTACGCCACATACAAGATTTGTAATCCTGCACAAGTTAATATTTCTGTGCCTTGGTTTCCTTGTGTGCAGGATGGGAATAGTAGTAGCACTTACTTCACAGGGTTATTGAGAGAGTTAAATGATTTATTATATGTTAACCACTTAGAAGAATGCCTGAAACATGGTGACTGTTTTAGCAATTATATGATGAGAACTTTGAACTAGAACTCAGCGGTTTTCAAATTACTTTAAGCTCTGGGACCCCAGTTCAAATGAAATGCCACATGGATGTCCAAATAATAAAACAGATGTTATTAGAGATGTTTTCATGGACCGGCACAGAGAAGTTGAGGATCATGCCTTCCTGCTTTCCAACCCTTCCCAGGTAACGCCCTGAACAACACCAAGAAACAACAAAACGAAGGAGCACAGTTTAAAAACACTAATGGTTTCTTCCAAATCTGTCATAAGCTGTGTATCGGTTGGGAATTGTGACTAGTCACAGAAGTCTGACAACAGCGGTTTAAACACATGCAAATGTATTCTCTCATCCAGAAGTTCAGCAGTGGGCAGCTGAGACTAGTATGGTAGCTCTCCAATGCCACCAGGAAACCACGCTATTTCTGTCCTCTGGAGCTCTACTCATAATATTCATGATCCAGACAGAAAACTATAGGGAACGAACGGCAAGGGGAAAACATTGCTTTCTGATAAGGCTCACCGAGCACCTTCTGTTAACATCTCAGTATTCATCCCTAGACACGGAGGTGGTTGAGAAATGTAACTTTTTAATTGGATGTGTTTCTTCCTGGAATTAAGGAAGAGTTCTGTTACTGTGGAAGGAGAGAGTAGATTATGCTAGGCAATCACCTTCCACATGGTAATTTTTAAATGTCATTGTGTTTTATGAGTAAAAGGAATGTTAAGGCTGCCTCGTAGATCAAGGAAACTGGGAAAAGAATAGTATGACCATCAAAATCTTAACTCTTTTAATTATCACCATTAATTTTTATCTGGCTTCTGAAAAAGGTATATTAATCCCTCTGGTGATTAAAATAATTCTCAATGAATGTACGTTAATAAGATTTAAAGTATTTTCTTCTTGGCCAGGGGAGTAAAAGGTTAACTAGATGTTCATTTACAAATGAAGGTTAACTTGAAATTATAAAACAGATAATGTATGCATGGAGCAGAGCATAATGTCCAGCACATATTTAATTTACAATAAGTGATAATTCTCTATTTCCCCTTTATTACTCTGAACTTCAGTTTCTTCATCTACATTATGAGGAATTTAAGCCAAATGATACCTGAGGTTTCATAAAACGCAAACATCCTATGAAACACAGAGAATCCCAGAAAAAGAAAAACATTTTAGGGGAGAAGGGGTTCAGATACTTTAAAAAATAAGCATTAAATACATGACTTCAGGAGTCTAACCTCTTACACATAAAGCAGACCACAGCTACTACCAGCACATGACCAAAGCTAAATCATTCTCAAAGGTAAACTTTTGGGGAGGGTATATTTTGCCCCATTGCCAGGCTAAATTTAAACAACTGGGTGGGGGGGGGGGAATTTTCTCCCTCACACAATTCATTTTACCTAGATGAGCTAATTATTATGATTTTAAAAATATTTGTAGAATGATTAATATCATTGGAAAATGTTCAAGTAAGGTGGGTGAGAAAAACCATGACACTAATGTCCTGCTTTTTCTAACTTAGCATTACATCACAAAAATGTCCCAAGTTATTCAAAATTCTACCAAATAGTGTTTGTAATGGCTATAGAATCTTCCATTGGCTATAGCTAGCTCAGCTAATTAGAAATTATCAGTTCTCTCATTAGTCAGATTCTTTGAGCCCCTACTATTTACAGGATCACTGCAATTTATAGGACTTTATGGGAAATACAAATAGGAAGCATTAGGTCAACAAATATTCACAGAGTTTCTATTGTATGTCAATTTGCATACAAGGAACTGGGTATTAAATGTTGAATAAGACCCAAGGCTTGATATCAAGGTAGGTCTGCCGATCAAATGTATTGTCCAGGGTCACTGTACTCCTTGCACAAATAATGTTACTTATTGCCCAAAACCTACCCTAAAATATTATGGACCAAATAACACTTCCTGTTTCACACATCTTCTATTCTTGTTCATACTTAAGATTGACTCAATTTCTTTAGACCAAGGAAACTTTCACTCCTTGGCAGCAGAGATCCTTGGAAAGTTTTCATAGGATACTTGTTCTTACTAAAGCTGGAAACAAAGGATCTTGCTGAATAAGGACATTTCTCTTTAGAGCATTATGAAAATCAACTTCCAGAATTTGTAAGAAAATCAAATTGGAAAAAAAATTTTCTGCCTAAATCTTGGAAAAACCTCACTAAAAATGACAAATCCCAGGTAATAATCAAAATGAGAGTTGAGATATTTGACAAGCTCAGTTCTCCAAGACAAGAGATAAGAAACATACAGGTTGAGTGCTATGCTGAGCTTAGCTTTTCTCATTATCTGCTTTCCATATCATCCACTGTCTTTTTCCTTTTTCTCTTTTTAGCCTTGAATTTCTAGTTTTGAGTCTCTAGGAAGTGAAAAACAGTGGGAGATGCCAGGCTGCACGTGATACACATCTTAAGTTACATACTAAATCTCAGCATCTTCCCCTTCCCAACACTGCAGCACCTTTAGGAGGCCTGGGAGATGTCTTCATCACTGTCCTTTGATTTTTATCATGTATTTTATATATACTTTAAAATCAATACTTGCATCTCTGAACAAGTTTGAGTGTTGTTGTTTGGTTAAGGTACTCTTGGTGAGGATATGATTTATGTCTGGGCAATGAGGAATAGAGCCAGAAGAAAGGAGGGATGCCCCCTATCCCAGAATAAAGAGATCATCATCAGTAAAATGTTTCGGTATTCACTGCTATCATGCTCTGGACAAACGTAAATACCTCCTGAGAGCCACTCAGCTACCAAACTCATGGACTGAGATGTTATCTGCATTTTCTAATCGTATAAAAAATTTAGGAGACCGAGTCTATGGTAGAAATAGATGCATCTGTGCTTCTAACCCTGAACAGAATGCCTAAGAGCTCAGAACTAGTTTATTTTTTTTCCCGAAAGAAACAACTTTTCATTGAAGTATAGTTGATTTACAATGTTGTGTTATTTTCAGGTATACAGCAAAGTGATTCAGATGTAGGCAGGTAGGTAGGTAGATAGATAGATAGATAAATAGATGTTGTTTTTCAGATTCTTTTCCATTATAGGTTATTACATGATGTTGAATATAGTTCCCTGTGCCATACAACAAGTCCTTGTTGTTTATTTTATATATAGTAGAATGTATCTGTTAATCCCAAACTCCTAATATATCCCTCCCCCCCTTTCCCCTTTGGTAACCATAAGTTTGTTTTTTATGTCTGTGAGTCTATTTCTGTTTTGTAAATAAGTTCATTTGTATCATTTTTTTTTAGATTCCACATATAAGTGATATCATATGGTATTTGTCTTTCTCTGTCTGACTTACTTCAATAAGTATGATAATCTCTAGCTCCATCCATGTTGCTGCAGATGACATTATTTCATTCTTTTTTATGGCTGAGTAATATTCCATTATATATATATACATATATGTATATATATATATACCACATCTTCTTTATCCATTCATTTGATTTTGAAATTCTGTTCTCCTCTAGAGTTTAGAAGGAAAAGTAAATTCTTGGAGGATAAGAGGTGCCAAAGAAATGAAGCAGTAATTCAATGACGAGTGGTAGGATTAAAACTCTCCATGTAGGAAATAAGTTGAAGATATGATACTGTTAAATGAAAATTGAGGTACTATTGAATAAGGCTGAAATTACCTTCAAAACGTAGATGGTAAGGTATCTGAGAAAAGGACTTTGAAGACTAGTAACCAGCTGAGTACCATGTTTTAGAGAATAAAAGTCTTTTACTCTAGGATATCAGGTATGTAGAGCATATAATATTACATGGATGTATGGTGATACATGGTTTAAATATATGTTTCAGTATAAAGTTTATAATTTGGTTTATAAAGAGGTCTGGATCATAGTCCCCTGGAGTTAATATTACATGTGGGTTTTTCCTGAGCCTATGATTAAATATAATGAGACAATTCAGAACTGGTAAAGTAAGGGCCAACAGAAAAGGCTGGATTCAGTGACGACAAAGAAAACTGCTATAAAGAAGTAACAGAAGAAAGATCCATAGTTACTCTTTAGATCGAGGATGATATTTCAACCTCTCTCTAGCTCTAAAATACAGGCCCATGTAAACAGTAAAACATAGGAAATACTTAGAAATACAAAAAAAATCAGCTTAAGACTATACTATAACATAAGGCTGCAATCAAGAAGAAATCAACAAGTTTCAAACAAGTATTCCAGGAGTATCACTATGTATCAAAAGCATGAAAGCACAGGAAAACCCTATGGTACCCTGCTCCTCTAGAAAGTGCCAAAATAATTTGGAGAGAAGGGCATGACTCCCCACCACTAAGCTGAAACTCAGTGCGATTGTTCATCACCCAAGTTATTTCTGTTATAAATTATTCTCAATTAGGAAGGTTATTTTCTTTAGAATAACTTGCGAAAATGAAAAATTTATGGAAATGATCAGTCTTTCTTTACACGTCCACCAGGGTGACCTGGAAACAGCACTGATCTTGGAATCAGTCAACTTGGTTTGGAATGCAGCTTCAAACTGAAGGTAGTAATAATAACTGTTGTCCAGAGTTGTTCCTATGAAAAGCTTGCAAGTGCTGGGTAAAAGCGCTTGTGAACATCTCTTTTTACATTCCAAATTAAAATTCACACAGTTCATTTGATGAAGAAGGAGGAAGAGGAAGAAGAAGGAGATTCTGAGTATAAGTACGCTAATTCACTTAGTCTTCTGAAAGAGGAAATCTATGGACGCTATGTTTTTGTCTTGGAAGAGTAAAATGGATTTCTTCCACTTGCAAATAGAATCACTTTTCTTCTAGGAATATCTCTAGTGATAAACCGACAGTGTTTTTTTTGTTTGTTTTTTTTTTTTTTTTTTTTTTTTTTTTTAGGCAGAATCAACCCATGCTTTTATTTCCATTGCATATAAAAATTTCATATGAAGGTATTGATGTACAGTACTATCCCCATGGGCTGTAAGAGAGGCTAAGAAACCACTAAAAGAATCATCATTTGTAATGCTCACACACAATTTACCACTCTGAAAACATATCCAAAGAAATCAAATTAAAAACAACTAAAATCAGTAAGGATGTTTTTTTGTAATTATACTGTCCCCGTTGTACTGTTTAAAACAAAAGTAATCAAATTCCTTTGGGCCAGGGCTGCTAAAATCTACAGTTTGTGTCAAAAAAAAAAAATAAAAGAAAAGACAGAAAGAAAGAAAAGAAAAGGAGGCTCATTTTTTCTAGAAGAAGAATCTCTCCTTTCACTAAGTCACACATCCTGAGGGCTGGGCCACTGGGAATTTTTCATAGCTTTTAGGAGCTGTGCAAGGTTGAATTTAAAAACTCTAAAGCAATGTAAGTTTTGCTGAAACAGATTCTAGAGAATGGTGAATCCATTATGCCGTGTGAATTGGCATCATATAAAACTTTGTGTTTAAATATATGGATTTACATACATAAGGAAATTTGGCTCATCTTAGTTGAAGGGTTAAAAAAATGACCTTTTTCATATTATATATTTCCTTAACATGACAGGAAGCCAAGGAATAAATTACTGACACACGTGACCTACGGCTCTAGTTTCAAATCAAATTCATTTGCCCACGTGCTCTAGAAGACTTCTAAAGTCTAAAAAGACTTTTTATAATCACTGGACAAGAATATATCTTCCCAGTAGTGTTTGAAAATAAAAAATCAAATGTAACTAACTAAAGTAGCTCAGTTAGTATCCGATAGGGAAAAATCACCATCATATATGCCATGCTGCTTCATGGCAAAAAGTACTTAAGGGCTTGTCTCTCAAAAGGGTCTCAGAATGCTCCAGAGGTTGTCTGTGTTTCTGTAAAATCCAGCTGTTGCCAGAAATCCAACAGATTCAAAGCTCAGATGTAAAATGCCCAGCCCTAGCCCCACCATTACCTAACTTTCAAATGCAGCAAAACAGAAGAAAATATTGATTAAAGTTAAGGCACAGCCCTGGGACCAAAGACCTGCAGCTATGTTTTCTTAATTTTATATACCTTTATGTATTTTATAGTTTTCTTGAATCTTCCATAAACAAGCTCTAAGGTGACAAGACTATTTTATAGAAGAAAAGAAAATGTACAAGGAGTATGTATACACACCATTCATTCTCTCACCAAGAGTTTCCAAATATAGCAACACCATCCCATTGCGGGATGATGTTTTAATAAGAACTGATAATTTACAATTAACATTACAGTATGTACATTACAATAAATACATGGTTGTAAACAGACAAACAAGACTGTATTACCGGTAAGGTCATTTGGTGAGAAAAAAAATGCATGGCACAAAAAATAAATAATGCATTCAAAGAGTATCATAAAGCTTTCTGTAAAATCCACTTCATTCAAAAACCGACAGTGTTAATAGGAGTTTCAAAAACTGAGAAAAATACCAGTTTTAAATCGATCTAAGGCTCTTAAATATATGTCCAGCATTTTGTTACTACAGGTTCTAAATCAAAGAGTAGTTGTAAAAATGGTTACTTACAGCAAAAAACATTTCTATAATTCTAGTGAAATAATAATCTAATCCTTTATACTCAGAAGTGACTATTATACAAAGAATTTAGAATACTATAAAGATAGCATGTCATCAAATATTCAATATTACCTTAGGAATCCAAAATATCTTTTTTTCTCCTAAGGAGGAAAAAGAATGCAAGTCTTACAAATTAATAAAATCAAGTAAAATAAGTGTTAAAGATAATAGAAACCAGAGTTTTCATTTTCTTTTATATATAAGAAAAGGATAAATACTTTTTTGATATAGTGAGTCCGAACCAGAGAAACTCATCAGAGGACCAGAAAGGCATTAGGTCATCAAACAAAAACAACAAAAAAAACAAAAACATAAAGGTAATACTCAGGGAGAACTAGGTTTCCTTCAAAATTTAACTCTCTTCTCTGGGAATTCTGTGAATTTCTAAGTTCACAACCAAACCAGGGGAATCTGGGGTTTCCACTGAGTAGATGAGATCACCCACAAGCTGACCAAGATATAGATAGAGAGATACACAGATCCATAGACAGATACATAAATATGCAATTTATTATTTTATAACTAAACAAATTAGACTCAAAAATCCTCTTCTATCAATTTCACTGATGATGGTTTAACATACTTGCCTAGCTTCTGCCATAGGTGATGCAAATTTTGTAACTTATGTAAAGTATATTATAGTAAATCTAGTTACAAGTTGTTACAAGTCCTACACACTGAATTTTGAAAGTAAATAGCAAAGGAACAGAAGCATTGCTTTTCAATAGGCAATGGTAACAAGTCTGTTAACATCTGGGAAAAAAGCAAGGGTGAGGGAGTTCTTCAAAATAGCAAAATGAACAAAAGTGCAACCTGACCATAAAAGCGTGTTAAAACTTTGAGAAAGAAGAAAAGCTCTAATGTCAAATGAAATTTTAAAAAAAGGTGGGGGGGGGGATAGTTCCTCAAACACGGATTCTAACTATTAAAGTTCAGAAGTCCCAGACAATTTAGATGTGCAAATGACTGATTATAATGCTGAGACTTATGGTATGAGTCTACAGCAGGTCTTAAGAATTTTTAAGAAGGGGGGAAAACCCCTAAATCTTATCATTTTATAATCATGCTCATATGAGATCTTCAAAGCTGTGATTGCAACACAGACATCCAGGGGAAATGTAAATGAAGTGGTAAAGAGAGAATATATCATGGAAGGAAGGAATAAACATGACTGACAGGGTGCCATATGGAAAAAATAGTTTTATTTGTTACTAACAGGTGAACTAAGTTTAACAGTGATTTGTTAGAAAAGTAGCATCTCCTGGGTTATAGCTATACTGATTTGGAGAGAAGTGAGTTAATGACTTTTAAATATGCACTATCAGGCATACATGTTGTCCAATATCTTGCCTAAATTTACACAGAATGGCTTTGACTCTGATGAAATATACAATTTGAAGTTCTCTGTAGTCTAAAAATTGAGGATAGCTTATAAATACTTGCAGTTTTAACCCTGAAAATTCCTCGCAGAAAAGAGATAACACAATAGGAGTGATCATAGACTATTTACAGGAGAAACAAATTACAAGGCATAGCCAAGCTTCAAAGAAACAAAAGGAATGGTGAAAAAACCCAGGGCTAGAATATGTGAGAAACCATTGCAACTAAAGAGGGAAAGACATGATTAGCAAAACTAGCAAGATGTGTACCTGTCAGGAAGAAACTCACCTTAACAGCTATGGCCTTTGGTGTAGGAACAAAGCTACAGGCAGAACCATATTAAAGTAAGGATGGGGGAATTAGGAAGGGGGGGACACATACCAGGGCTTCTTTATCTTCCCGTTGTCTGATTTCCTGCCAGTACCTCCCATAGGTTGAACCCAACTAGAAACCAGAAGGCAACAGGACCCATTATTTCAGTCCTTAGAGGACAGCCTCTCCACACACAGAGCAGGATGGGAAACAAAAGTATAAAGTGGATCCAAAGAGTCAAGTGGAGAATATGTAGCCCAGACTGCCCATTCCAAACATCTTCAGAGTTGCTTCACTGGTTTGCTGAATCAAGAAAACATCTGGGCATAAACAAGGTCCATTTAGTCTATCATTTCTTTGGTGCATTGTTCATAACCAACAAACAAAATGAGAAAGTTGAGTTGGCAGTGTGTAACTATAGAATGGTAAGTACATTTTTTAAATGGAGGATTGAATGCTCCAAGGATTACAAACAAACAAAAAAAGAAGATGATGAAAAAGAATGAGAGTTTTACAGTATGGAGTGATGCTTTCATTTTTGAACTACTATCAAAACAATGACATGGAATGCAAATTTAGATGTGAGAATGAATTACACTGGTACAGAATGGGCTCAGAGAGAACATTAACAAGTGACAGCCTGGAACCTAGGGTAATAGAGGACACGGCAATAGTCCCAATACTGATTAGAAACCAAAAGTCCCAGAAAATTGATAATACTTTTACATCTAATTTAGCCACATTTAGTGTTTGCAAAGAGATGAAGCACTGAAATAATTCTTTATTAAGTAATATCAAAACACTGACTGAGTAGCCACAGAACAGTCAAGAAATTACTGAAGTTAAGGTCAGGACATTAAAAGAATGGGGGCAGTTAAAACAAAGACATTTATAAATACATAGTTCTTACCTTTGCAGGTGACTGTTCCTATACCTAACATATACCTGAAAAGTAAGCAACAGATGGTGTAAGGCATGGAAAGGAAGAGGCTGATATAAAGGTCTGTTTAGGTTAATTAACTAATGAATTTTAGTCATATGTTAGAAAACATAACATAGCCAGGTTCCTAGTTAATCAAAGTTAGGACACAAATAAATTGTGTTCTTTAATGTTCTGGCCTCCAGTTTAGCTCCACATAGTATTTTTGCTGAGGGCTATATGACAGACTCTCCTGTAAGCTAGAGGCAGAGATGAGTAAGGTATGATTACTGCCCTCTAGGAGGCTACAGGGCTTAGTAGGGGAAAGGGGCATGTAGACACATAATCCTTTTGTCTAAAAAGCCCAACCCAAAATGGTTATGATGGATGAGAAGGGCAAGAAAATGGCCAGGGCTGAGGATCATGGATATCTAAATCTGATTCTGCTACAGACACCTTCCTCAAGTTCCCTGAGGGAGACTTACGGATAAAGAACATCTGATGAGGAAAAACCTTATTCAAATCTTTGGAAAGCAAATCCCACTGCCGAACCTTGGAAACATATCAGAATGAATGAGGCATCTTTGGCTAGCTGAGGCAGGCCTAAGAGTCCTTCTGGTACCTAGAACTGATTTTCAAGGGAGGTGAGGGAAGCAGCGTAGCTACCAACTCCAAAAAGGAAGGAGAGCTCAGTGTTTCTCACACCATCAGACTAGACATAACATAGCAGAGGAGGAGAAGCAAACTGTAGACATGGAGAAAACCACACCAACAAAGTCTCATAACGTAAACCCCCGTTCTCCTCATTTTGACATTTCCAGTCCCTAGTACCATAACTGAACAAATACCCCTGTTTCTGTTACCTATTGCTGTGTAAGCAACCACCCCGAACTCTAATGGCTTAAAACACTATTTATTTTCTCTCACAATTCTGCAAGTTGACTGCGCTCAGCTAGGTAGTTCTTCTCCCCCACCTGATGTTAGCTGGGGCTGCAGTCATTTGAGGGCTCCGTTGGGCTGGAGCTTCCAAGCTGACTCACTCAACATGGCTGGCAATTGATACTAGCTGTGGGCTGGGAGCTCAACTGAGCCTGTTGTCTGGAACACCTGAATGCATCCTTTCTATGGGGTTGGGGCTTCTCCCAGAAGATCAGCTGATGTCCAAGAGGATGTACCCCAACTGCAGGCATTTAAAGAACGCATTTGAAGTTGCCAGGGTTTTAAGTCAATGTCTAGAACAGACACAGTGTCACTTCTATCTCATTCTATTGGTTCAGCAGTCAGAAGGCTGGCCCAAATTCAGGAGAAAGGAAAATAAACCAAAATAGAATTCCTAGCCATTTGTAGTTCACTACAATCCTTGAACGTAAAATATTCCTCTCAGCTTGCCCAAGAATGAAGTAAGGAACAGTGATGAGGTGGTGGTACAGAGAGTTGCCATGAGTCTCCCTAGACGCCAACATCTTTTGTCTAGTGACCTTGAGTGGCAATAGGTAATGTTAATCGGCCAGTACTGTCAAACAGGTATTGGAGACAGTTGCCTCGTTGCTGACTGCTTAAGTATAAATCAAAATTTGCAACCAGAAGAATACAGAATAAAGAGGAGTCAAGGGAAATGAATGCTCAAAAATGAGATGACTTTAGAGAAGTAAGTCAAGGGAACCTGGTGCTAGGTCTGACTTCACTGAGACTGGAAGGTAACACTTCGTCCAGAAAGTGGAATTCAGGTGAGAGTAAATGAAAACCCTATAGGATAAGATACAGCCATTTAGTAACATGCCTTTCTGGAGAATATGAAATTGAACTATGGAATATGAATATGGTTAATTCAGTTTCTCTAGTTTAAATTGTTCCCATTGTGCTTCTGGATAGTCTCCTTCCCCTTCAACCAGATAAGCACGCTTATTATCTTAAAAAGCAATAATGATAAGCTAGGAGTTTTCTTAAACTACCAGGAGGCATAGTCTGTCCAAGCAAAGGGAAATATAAACAACATTCTGTTACAGAATGTGAAGGAATGGAGACTGAAAGAAGTTGAAAAAAACTTTGAGCCAACTGTTTTTTTTTTTGTTGTTGTTCTGTTTGAACTGATTAATTTACTTCTCAAACGAAAGCCAACTTAAGAAACACAATAACTCTTACTATTTCAAACTCATTGCTTAAACGTTCAGATATATTGCATTAATCAGTTTTAAATATGTTTTTTAAATCTGCTGCCTTTAAATGTGTTTCTATTTTACTTCTCAGAGATTTTCTGGGGGAGCAAGCCTCCAATTTTATAACGGAAGTCAACAAGAAGATCAGCTTTCACATGGAGAGAACTGCTTTCATAGGCAATCTTCATTTCACAAAGAGAGGGTCATCTGTATTCTCTGGCTGACAGTTCAGAGCTGGTAGCTGTTCCTTGGGACTACTTTTCTGGAATTACCTTAACATCAATTACTTGAGATTGGTTTATATGGATGGGGGGCAGAGAGAGACTGTGAAACAAATAATTTCTAATGGCTGAAACAGGAGTAGTCAGGCAAAGTTCCAGAGAGCAGCCAAGGCTATAACTGCCCAGTTCCCACTGACATCAGTGTGAGTAATAAAAGTAAATCCTCTGGAGATGCTTTGAAATTTTAGCCTGCAGTATCTTTGGAAATGCTTCACAGTGAAATTGTATTTCCAATTCCACAGCCAATAGTTGTCCCAACCATCTCCTTCCCATTCCCCCAAACATGAAATAGTTTCTAACTCTGTACATTTACAGTGATCACTTCAATTTCTATCAACAGTGCATGCTGAAGGTATGTCCAGCAGCCACTTTTGATTTACTCATTTAAAAACAGTGCAACAACAGCTCTTTCCCTTGCCCAGTTGACAGAGGAACTGTACAAAGTTTTCTCCAAGTGTTCTGAGCCCTACCTGAAGAATTTTCGAAAAAGGATGATTGATAAGCATTACAGGAGCGGATTTATTCTGAAGACTTAGCATATGAACCTCACTCTTGTTCATGGACAGAAGAAAGAGAAAGAACTTAAATGCGGTCGCGCTCTCTCTCTCTCTCCCTTTCCCTCTCTCTTTGGTTTTAAGTTTTTTTTAACCTTTTTCTTCCCCAAAAGGACCCAAAACATGGATACAATAAAACAATATGTGCTACATGCTTATTTAACTTCTTAGTACCTCTCTGTGCCTCATTTACTGACAATGTATTCAGAACACTTACCCTATAGGGTGACTGCAAGGATTAAATGAAATGTGAAATGTTTAGAAGAGTGTCTGGCACACAGTAAATATTCAGTACATGTTATATGTGTTTAAAAACCTTTCCACAGAATTTGGATTAATAGGCTAAAAAGTCTAGCCCTAGTCCTCTTGTAAACTGTTAACTTATACCATATCCTCCCCTCTACCCTTTTTTCCATACATATAAAATCACCGAGTCTTATATCCAGAACTGTAAAGTAGTAGGTAAGAATAACGAAGTTAATGCTACCAATGACTGATAGGGTGGTAATATACTAAAAGAACCTTTGGAGATTAACTACCTCCAGAAATGATGGTGGTGGCGGTGATGGTGACTCACATTTAATGAGTCCTACGTGTTGTCCAGGCATCGTGTCCAAGCTACACGTTAGCCTTTTGATGTAAGTATTCTTGTATCTATTTTATAGATAAGAAAAAAACTGAGGTTTTATACATTGCCTCTACTTCCTCTTTCTTTTGCCTTCAGTCAAGTTTTAAAAGTGATCTCTATTTACTTGACTCTACTTCCTTAACACTATTGACTCCTGAACCTAATCAAACCCCACTTCATCACTGAAAGGAAACAAAATCATCTCTGGCCTCCTTATTGCTAAATCAAATTAGCCCTTTCTCACCTTATCTTACTTGATCTCACTATGGCAAATAATAATGGTGCCCATTCCCTTCTTTTTAAAAATGCCCTCTATCCTTATTTTGTATAATACCACGTTCTCCTGGTTTTTGCCTCTCTCTGTTTGTTATGGTCACTTTTTAAGAGACCTATCCTTTTGGGTCCCTTAAGAGACTGGCTTCCAAATATTTTTATTGTAACCATGGGAGAAAATATATTTTGAATCACAAATCTGTATTTTAAAACATGTTTATATAATTTGTTGAAACCATACTTCCTAGGTGCACATATATTCTGATAAATTTGTTTTGTACCATTAAAAATAATACTCGTCATTACTCATCATATTAATTGCCTGGTTTACACATTTTTCAGCATTCTGTCTCAACATTATGTTTTCTCTTGCATGTGGTTCAAACAAACCCTGAAGTGACCAGTCTGCTTGGTCACAGCTATCCAAACATCTGTCACGTACTAGCAAATGGTTGTAGCAGAACCCAAGAGTCTGGGTATTTGTCTTAGTTAAGCTTAAAAAAGCTTAAAAAAGAATTATAATTAAGTGCTGAGTATATTTTTTTAATGATGCTACAAATGTCAGAGACATTTTGCTAAAAGTTTTCAACTGAATGAACAAATAGTACTTTGGGGAATAGGTTTTAAATATTACAGAATAGATATCCCCTCTAATTTTGAATTACCCAAAGCATCTACTACCAGAAAAGAAAAAACACCCTTAATATTAGAGTAAAATATGACACTAGGATTATTTTCTAATTTAATATTCCTTTACCTGATTTTATTCCTAATGAGAGAGCAAACAAATCTGTGCATCTCTTGTCATCACTTTAAGCATCACTTGTCCACTTGTTAATTGATTCACTCAGCGATAGCTATTTAGCATTTTCCATGCACACGGTATTGTGCTTGAGACCACAAAGGATACAAACAAAAATCAAACATGGATTTGCCTCTCAAAGATGTTAAATGTTACTTACTCATTCATTCATTTATTTAACATTTTAAAATAATAATGATTATTTTTGACTACTTTTTTGTCTCCCAAATATTCATGGATATATGACTCATAAACCTCTTAATTCAAGATCAATGCTCTTTAATCATGTTCAATTCAACTGCTACTACAAAATCAAATCCAACAAGTCATTTGTGTGAGGCTTTTTCTTTGTTTTCTTTTTTCCTTTTTTTTTTTTCAAGTACTCTTTTCATTCTGAGAAAGCTTTATCTGTTAATAAACAATTAACATTTAGATCCAAATGGATGAGTGATTAGCTATGATCCACTTGCGTTACACGAAGAAAATATTAACCACCAGCTAGATTTTAAAACTAGATAACAAAATCCCAGTAAAGTGGATTTTTGTCTATTTTTAGGACATGCTTTCATGACTTTAGCAAAGTTCATTATTTAGACAACAACCTGCTGTTCACCGGTTTCTAATCTCAAAGAAAATGAGAGATTACGTTTTATCTTCTCAAAGCCTGCTGGGTAACAGTATTTTTAATCTAGTAGAATTATTTGCCAGCCAAGACATATAAACTCTTACAAAGTAAATTAATCATGTAAGATGTTACTAATGTCAGGGCACTTTAGAAATGACCATGCTGTGGAAGTGATGACCCAGGACAGGGCTCGTGCTGGTATGTTCGTACCAGTAAATCACGCCAGGTACACCCTATTCCAAATGATTTCTCTTTTTATTTGGAATGGCACCAAGCATGGCAACCTAGGTTGGTAGAACAGCAGTTCCACTTCAGGATATACATTCTTGCGTATATGACAAGAAAACGTGCATGTGTGAAGATGCTCCTCCCAGCATTATTTGTAATAAAGGAAAGCTAGAAAGAACTCAAATGTCCAAGACACACACACACACACACACACACACACACACACACACAAGATAAGAAGATTCTCTTGTATGAATACTATAAAATAAATATCCTCGACCTAAATATATCCTTAATAATAAATCTGACTATTGGCAGACAAAAGTTTAATTCAGAGAGATACATATATCACATACGCAAATCTTTTTTTTATTGGAGTAAAACTGCTTTCCACTGTTGTGTTAGTTTCTGCTGTACAATGAAGTGACTCAGTTATATGGATACCTATATCCCCTCCCTTTTGGACCTCCCTCCCTGGCCCCCATCCCACCCATCTAGGTCTTTCACATGTGCAAATCTTAAAAGCACAGGATAGTATAAGTGTATGGTAAGTTAGAAAACATAGATAAAATAGATACATACTAACTTTAGAAGAGAAGTTTCTTCTAGGTAAGGAAGGAGAGGATAGGATGGGAAGGGAGGAATTTCATTTGTACTTTTAATCGTCTTTTTAAGAATTTTAAGTACATGTGGCCAAACCTTGACATTTGTTAAATCTAGGTGGTAGATAATTTGTGTTTTTAAATTTGTTCTATTTGATCTTCCTTATAATTCAAACACTAGCGATTTTTTAAAAATGATACAAGTGACATATAAAGTTGGATCAGATCTGAATCAGAGTCTATATCTAGCGTAAGAAAATTGTGGTTGAAGTCATCGAATGGTCTTCATCCACCTCATCAAGCTGATGGTGCAATTATGATTCCAGGAAGTCTGTCCAATTTGAAGCAGACCCTAGATGAGGGTATTTAAACACAGAGGCTGGACAGATAGGTCAGGGACCCATCCATCACAGAAAAAGAAATACTAAAGAGGAACCTAGTTGAAAGTTAGGGCCTGGGCTCACCTGGCAGGCAAGGAACAAAAAACGATAGCTTTACAAAAATAAAACCAAATTGGGTAGACTGATCATGCCCATTGTTTTTGACGGCATTCCTAATTTTCTACATAACTTTGTCAAACTACATAAAGTGAGGCATTGTACCACGTAAGCCCTTCCCATGTGTTACTTCATTTTATACTTATGTCTAGGTTTGATATTATCTAATTTTATATGTAAGGGAACTGAGACACTGTTACCAGGTGTTGAAACTGGAGTTTAAACCTAAATATGTAAAGGGAAAAAAGGAAGGAAGGAAGAAAGGAAGGAAGGAAGGGGAAAAAGGAAAGAAGGGAGGAATAAGAAAGTCCCTACAATATATTTCAGTAAAAGAAAGGTTTAAAATATTCAGGGGACAAAAAGCTTCAAGAATTATAAGGCCAATAAATGTCTTTTTTTTTCATAGCTAAATCCATTGTTGCTACAAATGGAAAAGTTGACCAACAGTGCCTCTGCCTAAAGTATTAGTAGAAACTACCCTGTGCAAACAACACTCGATTCTTTTTCAAAGATTTATGTAGTCTTTTTCATGCCTTAAACTGAACATAGCAGGTGAATAAATACAAAATAACCCTGAACCAAAAAGAAAAGGATAAGTGATTCCATATAAATTAAAATCAACATTCAGTTGGGGAAGTAGGGAGAAAACTGAACGTACACCACTCCAATGAGAATTGTATTTTTACATCTTATGTTTAACTTTCAGTCTTACAATGAAAAGTCCTTTTGACATTTTTAAAACAAAAGACAGTTTTAAAAGCTATGTTTGGCTTGCATTTTTGTCATTGTCTGCTGTTCTCATGAGGCAAAATGCAGTGTAGACCAAAAGTCTGAATGACAAAAGATCCTTTGGGAATACAATTATTCAGACAACTTGAAAAAAATATAAGGGGGAGAAACAACCTAGGGAATGGGTTCTAAGAAAAATAGCCAAATTGTAAGTGAATTATGTTTAACTTTAAAGGAAATACATTCTTAATTGATAATTTTTTTTAATTATAGGGAAACTTTAACTATTGTTGTATTGGAGAATTGAACATGTTTTTGTTCTCAGTAGTTGAAAATAAAATATCTGTGAGATATGAATAAACGGCAGCTCCTAAACCCCTTTTCACTGTGCACCGTCCACCCACCACCTCAAGGGAGAAACAATGCATTAAGTAAACGTAACAGAGACTTAAATCACTCTCTAGGTAACAGGAAGTGGATCTCTTTTATGATTCTGGCAGCCCCCAAGATAGAACAAAAAAGAAGCCTTATGATCTTCAGTGAATTTATGGGACCCCATTGGCTCAAAGCTGTGCTAATTGTAAAATGAGCCTTTTCTCAATACAGGTTTCAAATGTACTTTTATGAGGGGTAGCATATGATTAAGCTGGGGCACCGAAGCAGAATAAATGTTGTTTTCCAAAGGAAGTGTTAAACAAAATGTCAAATTTATAAAGCAGTTAAAGTTAAAAAAAAAAGTTACATGATTCTTGGACTTGTCAACCACACTGAGGTGATGAAAGAGGCAGGTTATGTGAAGAATTTGTGAGAAAGTCTTTTGGATAAAACTCTTTGAAGCTGCAGAGGGAATAAGCAACCGGACAAAATAGTAAAGTTTGAGGGTATTTCAGGTAGGAGATATCCAGAAATGGAGGAGGACTTCCACATAACCCATAAAAATGCTCCGCAAAAAAAAAAAAAAAGAGAGAGAAAGAAAGAAAGAAAAAAAAGAAGAGGAATCAGCTTCAAACATCTGCTGGGTTTAGACAGCTCAGAGCCATCTTTTGTGAACATAGTCAAAATAAGTTTTCTGCTTCCCTTTAACTACTTATCCTATCTCCTTTATGCCTACCCTGTCCTTAAACTCAGGTGGGACAGAAAGAGTAGCTAGTAATTAGGGATGGAAATAAGAGAAAAAAAAGTGGCTGAATGTTCTCCCTTCCCATCAGGCACAGAATAAGAATAAAGAAGAATCATGAAGCAACAATAAACAAGCAAGGCCAAATATTCTGCTTTTGACTAAAAGAATGATAAAAATAAGAATAGACTTCTTTACAGAGCTCCAAATAAGTAGATATATTTTAGATGTCTTTATGCATTTATATATGAGTTTTTCATTTTTCAAGTTATCATTTACAAATCTATTTTATTTAGTCTTTACCAAACCCCTACATATCAGTTACCAGCTCTATTAGGAAAACAACTCTTGTATTACTCTCTGTGTGTGAATAGTAACATGCTTATAGTAGGGATCAAAAGGGTTTTTGTTTTTATTTTTGGCCTGTGAACTAAAGATGTAAGAGTAGAAATTTGAAGAATCAAAACATTGCCACATTCTTTTACACAATCCCATCTTTTCATACCTAATGATTATACACTTGTAGTCAGGTGTAAATGTGAGCCAAAAAAACTCAATTTCTTCATTATTCACTATGTGGAAAAAGCAAAGGGGTCAAAGGTCCTATGGTGCATAACATTGACAGCTCAAGTGAGGAATCTGTACAAAGGAGCGATCGAACAGGTAAAATTTGTGAACTGTCACTAACAATAACTACCTAATAATATATCAATGCTGGCAATGTTCTCTTTTTAGAGGACTTTAATTTAGTATAAATTAGTTGGCATTTAACTTTTAGGATGCTAATTTCAGAAGAAATTTATTTATTGGATTAATTTTATTTTGATCTGATTCAATTTACTTTCCATCTCAATTTAAATTATTATTATTTCTAACACTATATGCAGTGCTTACAAAATCATTCTATTTTTATAAGAAAATGGTAATATCCTGCAAATGCCCCTAGATTCAGTTCCCAAAATCTAAGCAGTCTCTAAAAGAATATTCCGTTCTTATAATTGTGCTGTAGTGATGCTCATCTACTTGCCACCAAACAAATTTTAAACATTCCAGCTCAGCCAAAGTTCATGGAGAACTTATCCATTCTTGCATTCTCACTTCCTAGACTTTGTGTTAAGTGAAAACTTTATACTCAAATATTAATCGTGAGCAGACCTTCGCTAGGCACTAGAGCAGTGACACTAACATTTATGTTAGTTACCTTCATCTTACAAACTCTGGGGAGAAGCTAACAGTCCTTGGAGGACTTGGATTGGGTCCTTGTGAAAAACCCTTCTCTAGCTCATAAATCTTATAGAAGTTAAAAGACTTCCTACAATAAGACAAAAGAAAGGATATCCTTCTCAAGTAAAGGATAACAGTGTCAGGGTAGGAGATACTGAGAGAGTATATGTGGCTTGGGGTTCTACCAGTTCAGAGAGAGACCCTGTCAGACTGCAGAAAGCCCAGAAGAGGGAATTAGCAGAGTTTGTACACCCCTAACCACATCAACCTAAATCTTCAGCATAATTATCCAAGATGTTATAAAAACTGCTTTCAACAAGGTGCAATACTAAGCTTTACCATGTGGGTTTCAGGTAAACTGACGATTCTTGCCAATTATTGTAGAGTGAGTAGGTATCACACATGTAATCATACAGCAATCATTTAACAATCACCAAACTTTAAACATGTCTGGTCATTGCAAGGGAGAGTTTGAGTGTAGAAAGTCAGAGCCAGCAATGATAGGAACCACAAAAATGTTACTTTCAGGAAATAAATAACCTTATTCATGAAATCATTTTCCTAATAACATTATTAGAAATGAATATAGATAAGAAATGAGTGGTATGGGACATCTTTGAGTCTCTGCAAGACCCTCAGGGTCACAGATAACCAAAGCACCTTATTCTTCCATTGACCAAAAGGCCCTATATCAGTAATCCCCAGGAGCAAGTCTACAACACAGCTCAAAAAAAAAAAAAAAACAAAACGCAGCATACACAAGAAAATCCAACACCTTGAGCAGCCCTCAGAAGATCCCTCAAACAGAAGAATTCACACTAACAGAAAATAAGGAAATAATCTGGAAGGGATTTTTAAAATACAGTTGACCCTTGAACAACATGGGTTTGAACTGCATGAGTCCACTTACGCTGGGATCTTTTTCAATAGTAATTACTGAAGTACTACACGGTCCACAGTTGCTTGAATCCAGAGATTACACATGGATTAAGCCCCATAGTTGTTCAAGGGTCAACTATAAGTATACAGAGAATACTCAGAGATAATGAGGAAGCAATGCCTTTGAAATAAAAATAGAGTATTTTCCTATTATGAAGATGCTGAAATGGAATTGCTGAAAACTAGTCTTTGGAAATCTTGGGAAGTAAAAATTTACAGTCACAAAAATTGCATGCAGAGGTAGTGTATTTAAACTAGAATTTAAGAAGTCACCTAGGACAGAGCAGAAGATACAGGAGTTGAAACTCCTCCAGATGGGGTCAGAACTCAAATTCCCAGACTCCCTTGAAGCTTGGATTCAGTTATATGTATTTGATGCCACTAATCAGACATACCTATCTGAGACTGATTTGAAAGTGAGCCAAGAAAGGAATTAATCTGTTTATGCAACTTCCACTTTTTCCGGCATGAGCAGTAAGAAGGTAATTGGTATTTTTGTGGTGGAAGTCAAAGCAGGAGTGGTTTTCAAGCAGCTGCAAGTTGGTCTTCCTGGGGCAGTAGGGTTCTTAGAGGCCCAGGAAGGGCTGCTCTTACCTCCATGTACACTGGGGAAGCAGAGAAATGGCAGTTTGCTCATCAGGCAAATTCTCTGATGTAGTTTTGGAAAATTTTTTTCTGCTTAGAACCATGATTAAAAATGGTGAGTCAAAATGTTGGCAAACTTCATTAATATCTAAATAAATGTTGTTGGCATATAATAATAATAATAATTTTCATGTTTAAAACGGAATTAAATTAAATACCCTAGAAAGCTATGCTTTTAATTAGCTTAGCAGAATATTATTAAGTTGTTTGAGTCTCAAGGTCAAGCCAACAATATTTAACCCGGAACAAAAGCCCTCAAAGACTTTTGACTGAATTTACTCTGCAGGAAGTCCCTCACTTAGGGACAAACTATGTCCTAAAAAGCATTTTCGATCAGACGTATAGAATAGATATAGATATAGACATATAGGATATATATGCCCTAAAAACTATTTTAAGATAGCAGTTACTTTCTTATTTTTAACACACAGAAGAATAATACCACCAAGAGTAGGAGAAAAAAGCTAGTTGAGAAAAAACTCAGGATATGTGTAATGGTAAGTTACATGATCAAGAAATATGTTGAGATGATGGTCTGAATCATTGGGCCAAAGCAAAATGTATTCCTTAAATAAGGATACTCAGACCTTTAGAAGAGATAAAATGTAGTTTTATCTTTTCTGATGATGATAAAACATCATTATAAACTTGAAATAGTTGATTGAAAATGTATTTTTTAAAAGTAAAAATTACCCTAACTTCCAATACACAGAAATAATGCCTGTTAACAGAAATAGCCTCTGATTTATAATTGTCAATCATTCTTCTATGTATACATAAAGATATATGTTAAAGAATTAAATCACAGTATTCATGCCACATTTAATTGTTATTAAATCTTTCCAATTACTGATGGTGAACAAAGGCATTCTGACCTCTTCCTAAAAATCAAGTGAAATTTAATAAAAAAATGAAAAATAAAAAAAATAAGGAAACAAGGAGAGATGCAAACAATAAAATTGCATAATTGTGTACATAAAATAAGATTGAAAAAAGAAAACCATTTGGATCAGTCAACATAATTGAACTGAATAGTCTGTCTTTTCCTTTCAAAATACAAAGACTTTCAATTTGCTTCAAATGAAGAAAATCCAGCTATTTACGACTGATAAGAAGCATTCCTAAAGCAAAGTGTCAAGAAAGATTAAAACTATAGGTATGGTCAAGAATATTTCAAAAAAATGTTAACAAGAAATAGAAATAGCTAGTTTACTATTTCATTAAGCAGAGTTAAATCAAAAAGCATTTAATTGGAAAAAAGAATGATATTTTAATGATAAATGATATACACAATAAGGCATAACAACCATAAGCCTTTGTGCCCCAAGAAAAGTAATAAGAAATGCTTCTAGAATTACAAAGAGAAGCTGACAAAATGATTACTGAGTATATTTTAATACACCTCTTTTAGACTTTAAGAAACATCGACAACAAAAAACAAACAAAAAACAACATATGAAATCCAAATATACAATAACAGAGCTTAAATTAATAGATATAATAAACTCTACAACTAAAACACAGAATGCACATATGTCCCTAGAACATGAGCTGGTAAATTCAGGAAAAGCACAGAGGAGAAAACGAAACCAACAGACAGGAATACACAATTGGAATTAATATAAGAGCCAATACTGAATAATATGCAATGATAGACCTATCAATACATATCAATAAAATGAAAAATAGTGTTTGTAGTTTAAAAGGATTAGAGAGGAACTTAAGGTTTCCAGTTCCTCATAAGGATGCCACCCTCGTCCTAACAACAAGTGAAAAGCTGAACAGACTGAGAAAACAACAACTCCTCCTGGATGTATGAGAAAGGAGGACACAGGGAAAACTGCTGCTCCCACACTGGAGAGACAGAGAGCCAAACAGAGACGGTCACAGTTTACCAGAGAGCAGAGACCCACGAGGAGAAATGCCTCAGGAACTGGTAGCCGGAAACCTGAACTGTAATTGGTGAGCTGCTGGAGACTCAGTGGAGACAACTCAGAGAGTTAAGAACTCCAGGGGGACCCAGTCATAAGGGGGCCTGCACAATAGTGTGAGATTTGCCTCTCACAGTAAAATCAGAGAAAAATCCCCTTGGGCTTCCAGGAGAAGGAGAGGGAAAGGAGCCATCTTGAAATACTCCAGAGCATTTTTTTCTTAACAAGGCCTGTCTTTAGGGAAAACTAATTAACCAGAGCCTATCCTGCTGGGGTATTATCAGAGCCTGACTGACCCAGGAAAGGAAAATACTCAACTGCAGTGCACTCCAGACAATTTGTCCCACCTGAGGGGAGAGGAAAAAAACAGAAACGTCTGTAAAGTTCACAGTCCAGAGGCAAAGGCTCAATAAAAAACAGACATAATCACGGGCCTATAGAGCGCTTCCCTTTTCCCCACACCTCACCACCACATTACTAAAGGCCTATTTACAGTAGGTCCTTTTACTTGGTACATCACATCCTGCTATCAAGAAAAAATTGCAAGGCATAACAAAAAGCAAAAAAAACAAAAAAACTGGAAGAGGCAGAGCAAGCATCAGATTCAGACATGGCAGGGATGTTGGAACTATCAGCCCAGGAATTTAAAACAACTGTGATTAATAGGCTAAGTGTTCTAGTGGATAAAACATACAGCATGCAAAAACAGAGACACAATGTAAACAGAGAGAAGGAAATCCTAAGAACCAAGAAGAAATGCTAAGGATAAAAACAAAGAAATAAACAAAAACCACTGTGTAATAGTACTGAAGAATGCCTTTGATGAGTTTATTAGTAGACTGGACATGTCTGAGGAAAGAATCTCTGAGCTAGAGGATGTATCAATAGATTCCTCAAAAACTGAAAAACAAACAAAAAAAAAAGACTAAAAAAACAGAACAGAATATCCAAGGACTATGGTGCAACTACAAAAGGTGTAACATATGTGTAAAGGGAATACCAAAAGGAGAAGAGAGAAAAGACAGAAGAATTATTTGATGTAATAATGACTGAGAACTTCTTCATATTAATGTCAGACACCAAACCACAGTTCCAGGAAGCTCAGAGAACACCAAGATGGATAAACGTAAAACAAAAACACAAACAATGTTGTGTTAGTTTCTGCTGTATAACAAAGTGAATCAGCTATATGTATACATATATCCCCATATCCTCTCAGTCTTGCATCTCCCTCCTACCCTCCCTGTCCCACCCCTCTAGGTGGTCACAAAGAACCGAGCTGATCTCCCTGTGCTATGCAGCTGCTTCCCACATTGTAAAGCAACTATACTCCAATAAAGAGGTTAAAAAATAATAAAATAAAATAAAATAAATGCACTCCAAGAAATACCAATTAAAAAAAACACAAACAAAACTACACCAAGGTATATCTGTTTCAAGTTACATAAAAATCATAGATAAAGAACAAATCCTGAAAGAAGACACAGGGGAAAAAAGTAATTTCTGCCAATAATTGGGATCAAATTCTTTCATGGCTATACCCTGGTTGACTATTAGTGCAATGGTTCAATGATCTTAAAATGGTCAGAAACTTCCTATTCTTCAAAGTCATAATTTTCTTAAGTACAAGTTCCTCTATATCTACCATTCTTAAGGTTTGGATGACAGAAAATAAAATTTCTTAGAACTAGTTGTTAGTTGTCATCATGAGAAGGGCTACTTTAATATCAAACCTTTGTTTCTAGCCGTAGGAGAAATCACGTGATGTAGAACCTGCTAGTTTAAGGCACGAGCCATAAATTTGCAAGATTTTATTAGTAGCAGGAGGCATACATAAGCCTTCAGTGGGTCATTCCACCACTCTATTAAGCCAACTGCTTTTTTGATGATGTGACACATGGTTAGACCAGTAAGTTCCATGGACAGAAGCCCATTGTTGCAATATGTATGTGGAGTAATATGTGTGCCTTCGTCAGAGGCATTTTTGTTCAGGAAGAAATGACATTCTGCCAGTCCACAAATCAAGGTTCTGGGAGAAGTTTGTCAGCATAAAAGGTCAATGCAAACCTAAAAAATGCATCTAATTCCATGAGGGAAAAGTGCTTATTCTTTTAATGGGAAGAGTCTAACACAAGCAATGGCCACCAGCCAGCTATCATATCCCAGAACTGCTGCAGAGCCCTGTTGATAAGCAGGCTGTACTCAAGACTAGCAGCATTACTAGATACGTAGTAAGTTGGTTGATAAACACGTCCAAATATATGTTGCCTCCAAAATCCAAAGAGATCTGTGAAGTGGTATGCCTTACTATTCATACTAGGTGCTACAAGGTACAGAACAAGTCTGCCACTTTAGACACTGTCCATATAAAGGATATATTGATATGGTCCAAAACACTGCATCCCAAAAACTTCCCCAATGTGGCAGACCTCTGATATTTTGCAAGGATTACTGCTCACACCTCTGGCATAGATAAGTCTTATCAGGGTATCTTAGATGTTTGCTACTCTCTTCTTGCTGGATCCAATTGTCATACTGTCTTCTGTTGGTTACCTGATGATCAAGGACCCTCTGAACTGTATTACAAAATCAAGAGAGAACATAAAATTTGACAACATCCTGGGGCAAGTCAGTTTACATTGTCTCTGCCATGTAAATGCAAACTGCTTCTGATTTTGTTAACTGATGGGGCTTGACAAGAGATCATTTGCCAGGTCAGTAACTGCATATCAGTTTCCACGGACTGTGTTAATTTGTTCCAATAAAGGCACCATATTTGGAATTTCAGCTGTGGCTCCCATGGTTACCTGATTATATGTGTGATGATCTAGTCTGGTTTTCCATGGACTATCTGAATTTTGAGTTAAATTTTCAGCTAATAGGCAAATCCTTGAGTTAAATGTAGATAGGATCTGGTAGGAATCACTACTTGTATATCTCTCAAGTCTTTGACAATGGGAGCAGTCTCTGTTATTTCCACAGGGAAGCAGTACTGCTTTCGATATACAATTTTGGCAAGGGTTGCTGGAGACAGCTGAGGGGCTTCTATTTGGTCCTTCCTGCTCTAAGAGCCCTTACCCTATGGGTCAAGGAACCACTGTCGTGATTCTGACAGATATTAAATATACGTATACATTCTGGGACGGGGACAATAACAGTAGGACAGGTCTGTCGTCTGTCTAGACCTCCTGTGAGATGGAATAGCGCCCAAACTCCATCCATCACTTGATCTGTACAAGTCCCTACTGTGTCCAGTAGTTCATAGGTACGTTTTGGGTCTCTGAGAATCAAAAAAATTTAAAGCCAGCATCTAATAAGCCCTAGATATTTGAGAGTTTTTCTTTTACCTAGCACTCACTCACTTAGGTTCATAGCTGAGGTCTCTCTGGGGAAAACCTGGAGCAAGATTCACAGTATACATCTGTAGCCACTTTGCAGAGTCCTTTCCTCAAGAATATCTGGCCTACCTTTCAGTCAAAGCTGCATGGATCTGTGAAATGGCATAGTTCTGGAAAAAAGTTATGAGACTACAGAATATAAGCCTCCTACAGTGAGATAGGTTTCTGCCCAGTAGCCCTAGAAGTTCTTCTGCATAAGTATCTTCTAAAGTTACCAATATTTTATTTCTATAGAATACACAGTATACATTCTTCCCTGTACACTGTGATCAGTTAGGCTAGGCCACAGGTTTCTGTGACTCAAAACACTGTATCTCTACGGCTTATTGACGTAATGGGGCCCGCAGTCTATGATGATTATATTGACATATAAAATCTAACACTCTCAGAATCATTTATTCCCACTGAAATCAAGAAAATTAATTCCAGTAGTGCAAATCTAAATTTCATAGAAGCTAATCACCACAACTCTCCTCAAGGTTGCTGGTGCCCTCCTAACCTATGTGTTTTTTAATACTTTGACAAAAGTAGGGACCTCCAGGCTCTCGCAGGGTTACGGTTGAGGAAGGTGGATGTTGAACAAGCTGCACATCTAGACCCACAACATCCTTTACGTGTTTCTGAGGTTTGGACTGTTTCCTCTACAGAAGCTATGCCAAGAATGTTCTTGAACTGTTTGATTCCACTTATGTGGCTGGGCAGAAGGAGAAAAGAGGAATTGTTTAATGGGTATAGAGTTTCAGTTTTGCAAGATGAAAGAGTTCTGGAGAGCTGTTTCACAACAATGTGCATATACTTAACACTACTGAACTGTGCACTTAAAAATGGTTACGATGGTAAATTTTATATGACTTGTTTTTCATCCTAAGAAAGAAAGAAATTTAGTTTTGGATAATGTAACCTGATTATCATTCCCAGGTCATTTGAAAATGCAATAGAAACCAAATCCAGTGTGAGTACTTTCCTGGCAATTAATTTGGCCTGATCAAGCCTTAAATTTCTACCTCCTTGGTTTAATACTGCCACACATGTTGCCCAGACTCTTTCTGATAAAGATCAATGATGTCTTTTAATTTTTTTCTTCTAAATTTTGGCTTTTCCTAAAGAAGATCTCCTACTCCCCCAGTGTAGGCTATCTTGGAATCTAACTCTTACACTCATCCTAGAGGCAATGAGTAGATGAAAGTGAGCCAGGGAGAGAACTGACCTCACCTTGACAGAAAACTGTCCCAGAGAGAGTGATTGGAAAGTTTTATGCTGAGGAAGCTTGGTTCCCTTAGATGGCAGAGACGCCCTACCTCTGTCAACGAGGAATTTGAAGGTTCCAGAAGAATCTGAAGGTTCCAAGTTCTCAGCATTACCCATGTCTGCTGAAAAGTTCCCATATCTGAGGCATGTTCCTTCCCCACTAGTGCCTTTACTTCACCTTTTAAAAACTTAGCATTCAACTGTTACTACCATTCTGTAATCCTTATTGTCAGATAGACCATGGGCATGATCCTGAGCCATCAGGATCTTCCCCGCACCTACAGCAGATGCCAGATAACTTCAGATCTGTAAGGAGACCTGATAATCTCCATATTTCTTCTCAAATGTATATTCATAGCTTTCAATGTCTGCAGCTACCCTACTTACGTCTCTAGAGACATAAGAAAAATTCAGTTGACTCCTCAATTTTTATCATTACTACTGTTGCCATAGAAGCTGAGTGTTACAGCCACTTGATCTCCTAATTCCTGCTACTTAATATGTGGTATCATTCCGTTGTATTAGCATCACCTGCGAGCTTGTTAGACCTGCAGCCTTTTAGACACCATCCAAGGCCTATTGTAACAGCAACAGATTTTAACAAGAAATTGCACTGGTTTGTATGTACATTAAAATTTCAGAAGCACTGTCCTAATTCCTTGCCTTCCTCAGGCACTACCACTGGTGACAGTTTGAGTAATTGTGACACCACTGCATGTCGTAGATTTATCTGTGACTCATTTTCCCCTCGCAAGAAAGTTCTCTGCATTTTTCGATTTTATGGGCAACCCAATCTCAGATACAATTTTGACAGTTTATTTTCTGGGACCACTTCTAGTAGCAACTACTTTATTAATCAGGGTCCTGGCAGAAAACAGATGACACAAAAAATTATAATTTAAGGATGGTTATAAAAGGACTATTCACAAAATGTGGGTCATGACAGAATAATATACTATGAAGTCATCAAAGCACACACACATGCACGTACCAGAGAGTTCCTTCCTGTAGGAGTTTAGCCCTGTTTAACGTTACTCTTAACATGTGATTTTTATATATCTATTTATTTCATTTATCTATGCTCCTGCTTTGTTTCTATAATTGAGGTAAGGAAACAGAAAATGCATAAAATCAAGACAAATTAAATTCAAAGGAGAAAAACAAAGACTTATAATATGAAGTTAGAATGAGAAAAATGAGGCCATTAGAAAAAATGTATGCCATATACTTGGGACCAAATATGACTATAAACTTCTAGCAAGGAACAGAGAAACGTGCACAAGGCTAAGTCTTCAGGAATAACAGCTTCTCCTACATAAACACCAGAAATAAATATCTCTTATTCAAAGAGAGAACACTATGTAACCTAGTGGTCATGCCTCTTTGTAAGGACTTTATAAAAATTGCAAGTATCTGAAGTTTGTAGATTGAAAGGTTAAATTAACATTGAAACTTTAAAGGCACTGTTTAGCATGTAAATATTTTTTCCCAGTGTCAAATACTTAGCAAGTCAAAAAACTAACAACAAAAAAGGTAAATAGAGATCCATAATCCCTTATCTTAAATTCTTCGAGGAACATGTGTTTTGCATGTATTTTAAACGTTTTCCAATTTTAGAAGTCCATTACAGGGCACAGAGCATACATGAGAAGGCAGTCTCAGTGGGCATCTAAAGCAGCAGCCCATAATCAAACACAGTAGCACATCAGTGAAATACATGAATATTCACATGAAATGAGAGAAATAAGAACTATAAATATTCTCACTTCAGTCCAAGGTAACTTTTATCACTAAACATCAAAGAACTTAGCGTTTTGTTTGGTTTTGAAATTTTGGATTTTAGAATTGTAGTTAAGAGATTATGGCTCTACATCACTCTATTTATTAACCAAAAATAGATCATATTTACTAATATATTATCTGAGGAGAGCGTATGAAAAATAATTCCAGGTGTTTAGAATATTTCCTTACATTGTGGAAATAAGGCAGTCATCTTTATAGTAACCAATAGAGAAACCCTCCCTAGGCGAACTGTCAACACTCAAGATCTGGAAGAGCTGACTACAGGAAAGGTTTATTGCCAGTATCCTATCCCCGTGGATTGTGTGAAGGTATAGGAGGAGATGAATTCTCTTTTATTTTTAAATTTCTTTTGGCTGTAACAGTTTATTGGCACTAGCTATCTATTTTACATTTGGTAGTATATATAAGTCCAATATATAAGTCCATGCCACTCTCTCACCTCGTCCCAGCTTACCCTTCCCCCTCCTTCTGTCCTCAAGTCCATTCTCTATGTCTGCATCTTTATTCCTGTCCTGCCCCTAGGTTCTTCATAACCTTTTTTTTTTTTTTTAGATTCCATATGTATATGTTAGCATACGGTATTTGTTTTTCTCTTTCTGACTTACTTCACTCTGTATGACAGACTCTAGGTCCATCCACCTCACTACAAATAACTCAATTTCGTTTCATTTTATGGCTGAGTAATATTCCATTGTATATACGTGCCACATCTTCTTTATCCATTCATCTGTCGATGGACACTTAGGGTGCTTCCATGTCCTGGCTATTGTAAATAGAGCTGCAATGAACATTGTGGTACATGACTCTTTTTGAATTATGGTTTTCTCAGGGTATATGTCCAGTAGTGAGATTGCTGGGTTATATGGTAGTTCTATTTTTAGTTTTTTAAGGAACCTCCATACGGTTCTCCATAGTGGCTGTATCAATTTACATTCCCACCAACAGTGCAAGAGAGTTCCCTTCTCTCCACACCCTCTCTAGCATTTATTGTTTGTAAATTTTTTGATGATGGCCATTCTGACTGGTGTGAGGTGATACCTCATTGTAGTTTTGATTTGCATTTCTCTAATGATTAGTGATGTTGAGCATTCTTTCATGTGTTTGTTGGCAATCTGTATATCTTCTTTGGAGAAATGTCTGTTTAGGTCTTCTGCCCATTTTTGGATTGGGTTGCTTGTTTTTTTGATATTGAGCTGATGAGCTGCTTGTAAATTTTGGAGATTAATCCTTTGTCAGTTGCTTCATTTGCAAATATTTTCTCCCATTCTGAGGGTTAGATCTCCAGACACAGAGGAGATAATCTGGACCTGATGCAGTGACTACTGTATATCATCTAGAGACCTTGAACTCTGAGCTATACGCATTGACAAGGTGAAGTATTTAGACTGAATCCCATGGAGGATGGTTGGATATTTTCTATATGCAGAAGGAATAGCAAAAACCATTTTGTATCAGACAAGAGAAGTAAATGCCTACCAAATACTTATTGGAATGAGTGCCTCCTTCATTCTCTCTTCCTCTGTTTCAGCAATGTTGGAAGCCCCAAGTTCCAAAAGGCTGAGCCTTAATATGAAGCAAGGCCATTATTTCATTTCACAACAAACTTTTAATAAAAGAAAAATAAAATATTACCTTATATGCCTAGTGGGATTTGAGAATTGCTATGGAAAAGTGACTGCTGTGTATCTCCTAGTCTCCACATCTGAATGGAAACTTCATGGTGGTTAAGCCACTGAGATTTTGGGGTCAGTCCATTTGTCCTAATTATTATACAAGCAAGATAAGGAAACAAGAAAAAATCTGGGCTGGTAAAGACAATATTTCCTTTAGGAAGACAGTAATATAATAATAGTAGGGGATATTAACACCCCACTTACATCAATGGACAGATCACCCAGATAGAAAGTCAATAAGGAACCAGTGGCTTTAAACAACATATTAGACCAGATTGACTTAATAGATAATGTAGAAGATTTCATCTAAAAGCAGCAGAATACACAATCTTTTCGAGTGCACATGGAACATTCTCCAGGATAGATCACATGCTAGGTCACAAAACAAGTCTCAGTAAATTTAAGCAGACTGAAATCATATCAAGCATCTCTGGCCAACCAAAACAGGATGAGACTGACTAGAAATCAACTACAGGAAAAAAATTGCAAAAATCACAAACCCATGGGAGCCAAAAAATATGCTACTAAACAGTCAATGGGTCACTGAAGAAATCAAAGAGAAAATAAAAAAATACCTGGAGATGAACAAAAATGGCAACACAATGATCCAAAATATATGGGATACAACAAAAGCAGTTCTAAGAGGGATGTTTAAAGTGATACAAGCCTACCTCAGGAAACAAGAAAAATCTTAATCAGCCTAATCTTACATCTAAAAGAACTAGCAAAAGAAGAACAAACAAACCCATAGTTAGTAGAAGGAAAAAATAATAATAAAGATTAGAGCAGAAATAAATGAAATAGAGTCTAAAAAAACAATAGAAAACATCAATTAAACTAAGATGCAAAAATCCTCAACAAAACATTAGCAAACCAAATTCCGCAATGCATTAATAGGATCATACACTATGATCAAGTGACATTTATCCCAGGGATGCAAGGATGATTCACAAATCAATGTGATACACCACATTTTTTAAAAAATGGAGGATAAAAATCATATGACCATCTCCTTAGATGCAGAAAAAGCTGTTGACAAAATTCAATATCCATTTATGATAAAAATTCTCATCAAAGTGGGTATAGAGGGAACATACCTCAACATAATAAAGGCCATATATATAAAAAGGCCAAAACTAACATACTCAACAGTGAAAACCTGAAAACATTTTCTCAAAGAACAGAAACAAGGATGCTAAGCTTATATCACTTAACATTATTGTCTTACTACTTTTTGAACTAAATATAAATGGAATCATCCAATATACATTATTTTGTGTGTGGTTACTTTTGAGAAATTTATCAGTGTTCTATATATCTGCAGTTTCACTCACTTTTATTGCTATTACCCACTGTAGAAATATTTATTCTCTATACTTTATTTTACTATTTGTTTTACCATTTTATTATTATTTTACTATTTATTTTACTCTTGAAGAATATTGAGTGTGTTACCAGTTTGAGACTATTATGATGCTACTATGAACATTATGCAAATATCTCCTTTTATACTTGTGTATTCATTTCCTTTGTGTATATATACCTAAGAGTCCAATTGCCAAGTTGTATGGTATGCATAATTTCAACTGGGATAGATAATGCCAAGCTGTTTTCCAAACAGGAAAATCCAATGTATGCATACACTAACAGTATTACCAATACAGGGTATTATTTGACTTTTTAATTTTATCACTTAGAAAACCCATAGAAATGGAATATATTTTCTGTAACATCTTATGTTGAGAAACTTTGCAAAATCCACTTATTAATTCTAATAATTTATCTGTATTATTTTTGAATTGTTATGTACACAATCATATCATGACTTTAGGGCTACCATTTGGAAAAACAAAGAAGTATCACTCCCAGGAATGGTCAAGGCAGAAGTCCAAATTTTTATCCTGATCATCAACCAGGAAGCAGACAAGAGAAAATGATCCCTTTCTGGGAACAGCCTCACTCAGTGACCAAACTCTTTTACTAAGGGATGTAGACTAAGAGGAGGTGAGGAGGGTACAGTTAGAAAACTTTTTGAGTCTAATTTTGAAAAGACCTTTCCAAGACAGCAATACCAGATGCTGTGGATGGTAGGAAGTATGGAAGACCTATCAGATACCTTGACTATTAGCCCATTGTTGAGTGGCTTTTGCAATAAAAAGCATACCACTGTCAAGATATAAATGGCACAGATTTGTTTCATGGGCCACAATAGTTTGAATGGTAATCTGAAAAAGCGTCAATAGTGGTGAAGCACAGCCAATAGCCCAAGAGTGGTCAAAGGTGTGATACAGCCAATCCATCAGCAATGCTCATGGACAAGACCCCATTCAGTGTAACCTTCCTCCCCAAAAAACAAGTGGGTCAACTTTGGGCAGATTCTTTCAAGGAGATAAAATAACTGTCAACCTAGAATTCTATAACCAGCAAAGATACATTTTAAGAATGATGATGATGATGATGATGATGATACAAAAATTCTCCCTGAAGGAAATTCTTCAGGATGTACTTCAAACAAAAGGAAAGTATGCCTGAGAGGAAAGTCTGGAATTTAAAAAGAAAAAAAGAAGAGAATCACAAATATTATTGCATATTTAAAGGAAGACATAACTACATAATTTACAGATATTAAAAAGATAATAAAAGAATATTATGAGCACCTTTATAGTAATAGATATAATTAAAATGAATAAATCCCTAGGAAATTTAAACAAAATAAGTAAAGGGCAGAGAAATATCTTTCATAGTCTTATGATATTGATATTGATTAAAGAAATTGAGTCAGGGTTTACCTGGTGGCACAGTGGTTAAGAATCCACCTGCCAATTCAGGGGACACAGATTTGAGCCCTGGTTCAGGAAGATCCCATATGCCACGGAGCAACTAAGCCCATGCACCACAACTACTGAGCCCACGTGCTACAACTACTGAAGCCCATGCGCCTAGAGCCCATGCTCTGCAACAAGAGAAGCCACCGCAATGAGAAGCCCTCGCACCGCAACAAAGAGTAGCCCCCACTCACTGCAACTAGAGAAAGCCTACACACAGCAATAAAGACCCAACACAGCCAAAAATAAATAAATAAAATAAATTTATAAAAAAAAAAGAAAGAAATTGAGTCAGTCATTGAAAATCATCCCACAAAGAGACCTCCAAACCCAGCTGTAGATCTTCATCAGTGAATTCTACAGACCTTCAAGGGAGAAATAATTCCTGCTTTAATTATAAGGGATTCTACAAAATACTTAGCCACTACCTTACAAAATTATCAATGTCACAAAATACAAAGAAAATCTTGAAAAACTCTTCTCGAGTAACAAGACTAAAGGGACACAACAACTAAATACAATCCGTGATACTGGATTGAATCCTGAATCAGAGAGTAAAAATATATATTATAAAGGACATTATTGGGATAATTAGATAAATTTGACTATGGACTAAATCTTAGACCATTTTAACAATGTTAATTTTCCTAATTTTGCTAGTTGTACTCTAGTGATATAACAAAATGCTCTTCTTCTTACATAATATGTGGTGAAAGTTTTAGGAATAAAACTTCATTATATATGCAACATATTCCCAGATAGCTCAGAAAAAAATAGAGAATGATTAAGCTACTGTGGCAATATGCTAACAATTAGTGAAACTGAAACTGGGTGAAGCATATACAAGATTTCTTTGTTCTATTATTGTGATTTCTCTGGAAGCCTTAATTTATTTCAAAATAAAATGTTTTTTAAAAAGAATCCCAATTTTGTCATCTAAAAGACAAAAAAAGAGTTAATGCTCCCCTAGTGTTAGCATTACTTCATATCTTGATGTGCATAACTTCAATCTCAAAATGGCAGGAGGAAAAAAAAAGAAAAACGACAAGCCAAGTCATGAATGTGAATAAAAAATTTTCTAAACAAAATATGTAGCAAACTGAATCCAGAAACATAGAAAAGGATAATGCATCATGAATAAATTTCACGTATCCCATGAATCAGGGGTTAATATTTGAAAATCAGTTAATGTAATCCACCATACAAACACAGAAACAGGAAAATCAAGTGATCTTATCATCAAATGACAAAAGATACAATTCAATATTGCTTCATGAAATAAATTCTAGCAAGCTAAGAATAAATGACAATTTTATTAAATCTACAGCAATCAACGTAGTTAATAATAAAACATTAGAAGCTTTCTCTTTGAGATTAGGAACAAAATAAGCATGCCTCTGTCACCACTTCCGTATAACAGGCAAGTAATGCTGACCTACCTATGACCACCACAGACATGCAAACAAGAGAAATAAAGTTTAAGGATTAGAAAGGAAAACAAAAACTGTTATTATTTGCAGACAATATGATTGTATATATTTTTAAATCTCCAAAATAATCTGTATTATTATTAGGATTACTAACAGTTTATGAAGTTGTAAGATAAAAAAATTAATATATATCAATTTGCATTTCTATACCAGCAACAAGCAATTAGAAAATGAGATTAAAATATAACATTTCCCACCACATTAAAACATATGTAGTATATAGAAAGTACAACATCAAGAGTGAACCCTAATGTAAACTCTGGACTTTTGGTGATAATGATGCGTCAGTGTAGGTTCATCAGTTGTAACTCCCCACTCTGTTGGCGGATGTTGATAATGGAGAAAGCTATGTATGTGTTGGGGCAGGAGGTAGATGGGAAATCCCTGTACTTTCTGCTCAGTTTTGCTGTGAACCTAAAACTGCTCTAAAAATTAAAGTCTATTAATTCTTTAAATGCAGTCTTTAAAAAGAAATCTAGTAAGAGAAATATAAAATCTGTATGGAGAAACTTTATTGAGGAATATTAGAAGAGCCTAAATAAGTGGAGACATACCATACACATGGACTGGTAGACAATAAAAGTTGTTAAGTCCATTCAAATCAATCTGTAGATTCAGTGTAACCCAAATCCAAATACCAAGCCCCAAACCCAACCCTTCACTCCCATTCTAGAACTTAACAAGCATATTCTAAAATTTATATGAAGTGATAAGGGACAAGAATAACCAAGGCACCCATGAGAAGAAACATCTGGGAGAAGTTGCTGTACTAGACATCAAGACATAAATTCATGGAAATTAAGACAGTTTCAGATTGGAGCAAGGACCAACAAATAGACCAAAAGACCATTAACGAGAGCGAAGTATAGGTACACAAGTGAACACTTACTAGACAATTCAGCAGGGAAATAATGGTAAACAGAATTGTGACAACTTGGTACATGAAAGCACAATTGGATTCCTACCTTCACCACATACAATTATCAATCCCAAGTAGATGAAAGACAAATATAAAAGAAAAAAATGAACAAAATATTAAGAATAAAATATATCTTCATGACTTCAAAGTAGGGAAGGATTTCTTAAACAAGTATAAAAACAATAATCATAAAAGAGAAAGATTGATAATTTAAATTAAAATTAAGAAATTTGTTCCTCAAAAGAGACCTAAAAAGAGTAAAACTATAAGACAGAAATTGGGAGAACATATGTACAACACATACAACCCGCAATTACTTGTATCTGAAAGCTCAATAAGGAAAAGACAAGAATCTAATAGGAAAATGGGAAAAGAATATGAACAAGCAACTCACAAAAAGCAAAATCTAAATTGCTAAAAACATGCAAATACGCTCAATTTCACTGGTAATAGAAAAATGCAAATTAAAACAACATAGTAACATTTCAAATTTCAAAATAACACATACAATGTTATAATATTTATCTGAATTTTGAGAATATGTATGCACATGTGTGTATTTTATACATTTAATATGCCTATCACCGATTTCAGGGCAGGAAAAATTATCCAGTCATGCAATGGATGTGCTACAATAAACTCACCAATTATTTGTACAGTTATTGCTTGGACACCTCAAGGAACTGAAGGAAATACATTCAATCTTTGAATAACTTAGAAAGTTGTTTTTCTTATTTTCTTGTGATTGATTTGTTTCATTTTTGAATTAACATTTGTCTCCCCATTGTTTTCTCCACTTGAATTCTGTTCTAGAATAAGTCAAATTGTTTTTTCACCTGATACAAGAGACTTTATAACTTAAAATAATCCAGTAATAACAAAGGTAATAACTAGGTAGTAGGCTTCTACTAGATGTGCACAAGCAAAGGAGGAATTATTATTTTTTACAATATTATGAAAGGTTATATGCATTAAGTGATTTCCCAAGACACTCCTATGAGTTTGGTTCACATAAGTCAAGCAACATCCAAAGTCCCTTACACTGTTTCCTTGGGAAAACATATCCTGTGAACAGCCCTTCCTGTCTGTCTCCTGCAACTACTCTGGCAGCTGCAACTGGCTGTTGCCAAAATGGCAGCAGTCGCTTGTTGGGCATGAATAGGATGAGCTCTGGTGCCCAAAGACTATGACATTTCTTCTAACCAAGGACTTGCCAACTGTGTATATGTATGTAAGAGCAGGTACTCTTAAGCCTTAGACCTGTGCTGTCCAATATGGAGCCACTAGCCACATATGGCTCTTAAGCATTTGAACTGAGGCCAGTAAAAAGTGAAATGTGCTGTATGTATAAAATACACACTAAATTTCAGACTCAACACACAAAAAGAGTGTAAAATAGCTCATTAATAATTTTTATAATGATTACATCTGAAAAATGACAATATTTTGGATAACTAGGTTAAATAAAATATAAAAATTCATTGTATCTGTTTCTTTTTACTTTTTAATGGAGCTACCGGAAAAATTTAAATCACATATGTAACTCACATTGTATTACTATTGGACAGCCTTGCCTTCGAGACTAAGGTAGGGTTCAAACCTGGTACTTTGTAAGATAAATACTACTCACAGAAGTGCTTTGTTTGCCCCCTACAATATCATTAAAATTTAAACTTCGTTGCTAACTTTGAAAAATTACCCATATGCTCATAAAATTGAGATTTTTTTAAAAACTTAATTTTACTTTTCTTGAAAATCCAGGAGATGAGGCATTGCTTGGGCTAATTTATTACATGGCGACAATTTTCTGGAGTTGGAGAGCTGCTGACTTCTTTTTAGACCAGGCTTGCCGCTACACCGCAGTTGCCAACATTCCCTTTTGTTAGTCTTTACTCCCTTCACCATCATCTGTATTTAGTTATATTACCCACCTCAGCACTGGATGCTTTTGAGTTTGCAAGACCTGTCTTTCAACATCAATATTTTAGTATTTAACTTAACAGTGGGGAGAGGATTGTTGCCATGTTTGGAGGGCAGAAGAGGTGGATGTTAGTGGTGCATTATTCCACTGGCCCATTTTCTGCTTCAAGTGTTGAAAAGCAGAAATCTGTATTTGCATGTGGAGAAATCACCCGTGGGAGTAATTGTTTCAATTGAATCAGTTGAATGAATGAAGTAGATGAGGGCTGTTATCCACGTGCGAAAACAGAGGATTTTGTTCAAAAGGTGTATGGGGATCCCACATCCTGAGATCAATAGGGAGTAGTGATTCATGTGTATACTAGAAAAGAATTCAGTGTTAAGTGGTCTGTTGGTTCCTCTTGAAGAGGAACCAAATAGCAGTCACCCAAACCTTAGAAACAAAACTCAAAGGAAGCTACAAATCAGAACAAACAAGGAAACCCTAGGGAGGTGGTGCCTGAAATCAGAGAAGCCCTCATTCCTGTATGATAATCAGTTTATAATATGGCCACCAGGGGAGACCTAAGACTTCCAGACATATTGGTATTTACAATTACCTTGTAGTCAAGATGGTCTGATAATAGCTCATTACATTCTCTGTCCTTCCCAACATTTCAGTTTCTCCCTAATTATCAGCTGACCTTTCAGAGAGCTGGTTTTCAAAAAAGGCACAATTGTACGTTGTATTCTAGCTCAACACTTCCTGACAGAATTATTGAGGAAACATTATGCCAATCTATTGTTTACCAAAGCCGTAAAACCATCTGGTCCTAGGGGTTCATTTTTTGTAGCTGACTTCTAGAAGGCAGCATGGGTTTAACTTCCTCTGTCCTTCCTATTCTAGCTGCCAAGCCACTGTTGACAAAACACAGGTGTTTGAAGTTTCTCATTTTTGACTGGGCTTTCCATCCTGATCCTTGCTGTATTCATTTTTGTTCTATTTTCTGTACAATCACCTTGTCTTCAGCATTTACACATTGCACTCAGTTTCCATACATCACATAGGTTTCTTTCGAAAACCTTCTGCATATTTCCAAACTTAGTCAAACATTTATAAGTATGTCTCAGAGACACAAAGCACATTTGTAGGAAGTCACGAAAATGACCTTGGTAATAAAACCTGAGGGCAGAGACATAACATTCAAGTGATAGCATCTACATGTCACAGAACATGAACCATCATCTGAGGAATTTCAGGTTTTCAAAATCAGTCTCTGATCCTACTCATAAATCCATGTATTTTGAATAACAGGAAATCTAACACCGTTGCCGTTAAGCAGGCTTAGTAAGTGTATTTAACTCTCAAGTTCGCTATATAAAATTATACTCTTTCATTCCCATTCTCTATGAGACTTTAGGGTATTTCTTTTAGTATGTCACTGTTGTTTAACACACCACTGTTCCTTCAAATCTTGGCAATTCTTGCACCTGCCTAAGGAATGGAACTGTATTTCTGCCCACAGAGTTCCTCCAAAGTAAAACTACGGAGGCTGAAGCAGATCATCACATACAAACTGAACGATACCTCTTCTTAGTCCTTAAATACCCTAATTGAGGGCAGCTGTCATGTAGTGCAGCTGGGGCTGTCCCCTAACATTCTTGCTAACTGTATTAACATGAGCAGGAAGCAAAAAAAGAAGTTATCTTTGTTCCAGTGATTTAGACAACTAAGGAGACACACGCTACGATATTTATTTTCTATGACAATCAAAATGTTTCCGACACTTAAGAGCTTTTAAGACCATTGTGAAGAATGTTAGATCCACTACCTTGTCCAAGTACTAGTAGAACAGGTTGAACCTTCTATGTGCTCAAATAGCTGCAAATTGAAGTCAACCGGAGAAGAAATTCTGATGGTGTTTTGAGATAACAAGGGACAGATAATGTTTGACATAGGACGATAAATAACTGTTGTTTGATTATCACTTCTTGGTATCACCCTGCTAGAACATTTTGGCTAGATGAGCTTGGTTATTTGAAATTTCTAATGCCTAATACTTCCATAATTTCTATGCCCTGTGCCCTGTACTAAGATTATTGTGAGAATTGCTGGTGAAAGAAGCGGGTAAGAGAGCAATACAAAGAAGAAGTGAACTTTTGGTTAACGTCAGACTCCTGGGAGTCGCCGTAAGCTAAAAAAAGAACTAGTGGGAGGATTATGTGCCTGTTACTCAAAGACCTCTAGTTCTGCCCTGGCAGCCACATCCTGCCTGTGGCTACGTCAACCCAAGTACCACATCTTACTGTTTTCTTGACAGATAAAACACCACCTGCTATTGAAGAAGGGGTCTCTCTTTGCAATAAACCAATGTCATCATGAAAGATTAATAAACATTTAGGGTTACAGGAAACTTGGGGCCTTGAACATTACATATACATGTGAAAATGTTTGTGGCCAAGATCTTTTATTGACAGGAAAAAATAATATGTCATCATAGAAGAGAATTTGGAAAAGTACATAACGATGCAAAGAAGAAGTAACAGAAGAGAATTTGGAAAAGTGCATAGAGATGAAAAGAAAAAAGTAATTCAAAGTCACCTCCTCTGATATACTGAGTATAGCATTTTGTTCTGCTGGTATGCATGTTTATGTGAATATACATATACATGAATGATTTTGATTTTATAAATATGATATATACTTATATGTATTTACAAAATGGAAGTCATATTATACATCATTCGCATGATCAGATTAAATGTGAACAAATTTTATTCTCCTTTTAGTCACTTAATATTAGGTTTTACGAATTTTTCCATGTTGTGTTCTTTGAAAACATTTTGAATGTCCATTAATATTGCATTGCATCAGTGATTCTCAAGCTTTTGTATGCGTCAAAATTATCTTGCAGGCTTTGTGAATGCTTGGTGCACACTTAAGAGTTTCTGAGTCAATAGGTGTCGAATAGAGCCAAGAATGTACATTTCTAACAATTTGCCTGGTGATGTTGATCTTGCTGGTTTGGGGATTCCACAGTCATTCTTTTACAATTGGATATTTGGATTGTTCATCATGAGTAGCATTAGAATAATAATATGCATACATGACAATTTCCACAAGATAGGTTTCTATAATGAAAATAACTGGAAAAGTTATGAACTTTTTGGACACCTTCAATATGTTTGGTCAAACTTATCCAGAAAAACTGCACCAATTTATACTGTATGTGAATGTTCTTACTCTACAAAATCCTTGTTACTCAGTATATTTAGTCAAAGTAACATCTTATTTCAGTTTACATTTCTTTGCTTACCAGTGAAGTGAAATATTTCATCTTATTTTCGGTATCTATTTGAAAGAACTATGAGCAAAAGCCTCTGGCTGTTTTCCTCAAGCTGTTGGGATCTTAAGATTTTTCTTATGTATTCCTAGCGATCCTTTATACTTTCAGGCTGTGAATCCCTAGTTTGTCCTATTTGACATAGATGTTTTCTCACTCTATTGTTTGCTTTTTTGTTAATTGGCTATTTTTGACAGTGGTTTGTTCTTTCCATTTTTATGTACCTAAGTCACTTTTTGTGATTTACTTTGTTACTTAGAAAACAGGAGTCCTAAAATAAACATTTTCCCAAATTTTTCTGTTTCTTATGGTTTTATGCTTAACATTTGCTTCCCTAACCATTCTGGAATTTCTTACTTTTCTCTTCCTTCCCTCCTTCCTTCCTTTCTTCTCTCCTTCCTTCCTTCTTCTCTACCTCTCCCTCTTTCTCTGCCTCCCTGTCTCCCCTCCTCCTTTTCTTATTCCTTCTTCCTTCCCCCTCCTTTCCTCCCTCCCTCCCTCCCCCACCTTCCTTCCTTCCTTCTTTCTTTTTTTTCTTTCTCTCTCTCTCTTCCTTCTCTTCCCTTCCCTTCCCTTCCTTTCTTTCTTTCTGCTTCCCACAATGTGAAGTGAAGCCCAAGTAGTTAATTAATTACCCAGCACCATTTATTAAATAACCTTTCCTTTTCCTATTACAATGTGGTGTACAATCACATTTAAAAGTTAATTTGCAAGCTGGGAAATTAGTTCTTGGTTGGTATTTGTAGGAAATGTGACCTGATATAAGATATTCTTCTTAGTAAGCACAACAGGAAACACATGTATGACATCTAATGAGAAAAACAGAAATCAAGCCATGTGTCCTTACCATGGCTTGGTAGCTCTAATTTCAATATGTGTCTTGGCTTCAGCTTAGATTCCCAATCAGCCGTTTAGAGGGTTTCCTTGTTTTGCTCATTGCCTTAAAGGTAATGTTTTCAAAGGGACAAAAAAACATTCGGTTACCTTCAGGAAATATTGAGAGTTCAGTGTGTTTTCCAGAGTTTGAGGTAAATGGGAACTCATTTAAAAATCCCACTGCATCATTGCACAAAACATATTTTTATTGTCTGGCCTTACTCTTTCATCCCTTGTCATTTGGTCTGCCAAACAGACTTTTCTCCATCTATTACTTTTCCCACTCACCCCACACTTCCTCCAGAATATATCAGAAATGCATTATGAGGTGTAACAGAGGTTAAAATAACCTCTTGACGTTTGTTTTGACAGAGTCAAGTTTTGTTTACAAATGTAAAAGTCCCTCTTATGATTAGCTGTCAACAATTCTTTAATATTACTGTACCTCCCTCCATCAAAAGTATCTGGATGCAGTGCTAGCAAAAAAAAAAAAAAAAAAAAAAATCCAATCTCTGAAGCAGTGACAATTATTCAGCACTTTTCCAGTTAGCCTGTACAACAAATGTAATTATCTTTAGGACACTGAGTCTCAGTTGTTACAAGGATAAAACTGAGGGTAACATCAGAACTTCAAACTGTTTACCAAAATAATGACCAATTTCCATGTCCTGATGAATGAATAGCAAAGTAATAAATTATTCTTCCAACTCGATTTTTCTAGGAACTCACATCTTATGAATTTTGAAATGGAACATTGTTATTAACAAAGACAAATAATGCACGTATAATTCAAAGTCAATTATATTTTTAAAATTCATTTAGCAGTTGTATCTATGAGTGTTTATTAATTTTTATTTTTAAATTTTTAATAATTCTGGCACTACAGAGATTTGTGAAGGCTCAGTTTCGGTTTTGTGGAAATTACATCCAGACACTTCACGCCATTCCTCTTGTCCAGTTTTTTTCCTTTTTCCCACTTTCATGCTGATAATAACAACATCATGCCTGACATATTTTATTCCCCACTCACCTAGCCAGTGTTACTGATATGAATCAGAGATGGTAAATATCCTAATCACGTGTTGCAACTTCCCAGTTCTGGTCTGATGATAGATATCACTAGTCAATTGCAACATCTTTCTCTTTATATTTGCTATATGTCTCTTTCACAACTCTTCTAAAGGCTGGGAGGTAACTAAGCCATTCGAAGGTCACCCCTGACACTGGCTGTGGAAAGTGACCTTATGCATCGGTTCCCTTCAACTCCAAGTGGACTGAAGGAAGTAGCAATGTCCACAAGAGTGGAAAGCAAAGTAAGCAAAGTAAGAATTGAGGATCCTAAGAGCCTTTCTGCCACAGGTTACCTGTTGATGGTCACTGAAATAATAAGGAGTGCAGCAACCCTAGTTTCTGGTGTTACAGCAAGGACTGTGTGTACAGTTCTTCTGGACTAAATGACTCCCAAGTATGGAGTTCTCCCTTAAAAATGGCTACATTGTCATGGATAATTAAACCCTAAAATGAAGCCTTTCTCTATTTAAAGGTACAGCTTTATCCACTTCTTTCTATGAATATATCTAAGAAAGGACAGCCATTGTATCTATTAGGTATATTTTTACCAGACCCACCTTCCAAACTGGTTTCTCCAAATGTAATGTATACAACTGATATTAACATTAAAAAATAAAGTATGAAAAATAAGCCCACACAAGTCAGAACTATAAAATGCATTTGCTTTCTCCTGAAAGTTTTGAAATAATAAGGAATATTTGATCAATTGCTAAAATGCATAGAGCCACATTTTTTTCTGCCACAAGAAATAAGATTGCAACAGAAAGAACACGGGTACATGGCAGCTGCTGTTACACAGAGTTCCAGATATTCCTGGCGCAGGCATTCCCACAGGACTGGGACAGTGGAGGAATGCAGTATCTTGGAGATTTGCAAGAGTATTTTGGCTTATCTCCTTTATTTGGCTCTCTGTACTTTGGTCATTATTAGTATTTTTCCAAGAGCTACATTTAGGTTTCTGATATAGGTAAGGGGATTACATAGAGCTGAATAAAATATTTAGTGTGTTCTCAGACAATTTTTAATCAAAATGTAACTGATATTCTCTACTTTCCTTTTTTTCCCTCCTCACCCACCTACCAACTGTCACAATCTAGATCACAGTTGGCCGATATTTGGCAGGAGGATTCTACTCCCTCCATCTGGCCTCATCGCTGATGGATCACGGAATACCTCCCCATCAGCCTCAGAAGCCTTTCAGCACAGCACTCTGAACAGCCTTTTCCAATCTACTGTAAGAGACGACACCGACTTAACTCCCTGAACCAGTCTGAGGTCATGGGGTATAGAAGACATGTTCCAGACTTGGCTGTATAACAGAATCACTTTGTCATAAAAGCAGAATACCTGAATCTAACCTAAACTTATCAAACCAGGATCTTCAGGAGTGAGGGTCCCAGAATTTATATTTTAAACAATTTCACCAGGATGATTATCGTGCAGCCAGCCCTGCACCTGTTCATAGATTAGCATCTGGGAGACACGGATAGAGAAGAAAAAATTTAATCAATTTATTTAAGATCCGTTGAACCCCCATTTGCTAATTTATCAGAACAGTATCACGATACTTTCTTCAGTGGGTTCTCTGAAAGACAAAATGAAATCATGCGCTTGGACGCACGAACTGCTCAACTCAGGACTGGTGCGCCACACACGGTGCATTCCCTTCGTTAGAATGCTCCTTAGCAATCTGACTTCAAGGGAGATCATCACAATGTGATTAACTCATGAAGGCTTTCATCTATTGTCAAGGAAACAAAGAAGCACATATCCCCTTCTCTCAAAGACCTCTTGGGCTTCCCTGGTGGCGCAGTGGTTAAGAATCTGCCTGCCAATACAGGGGACACGGGTTCGAGCCCTGGTCTGGGAGGATCCCGTATGCCGCGGAGCAACTAAGCCCGTGAGGCACAACTACTGAGCCTGCGCGTCTGGAGCCTGTGCTCCGCAACAAGAGAAGCCACGACAATGAGAGGCCCGCGCACAGCGATGAGGAGTGGCCCCCGCTCTCTGCAACTAGAGAAAGCCCTCGCACAGAAACGAAAACCCAACACAGCCAAAAATAAATAAATAAATAAATTTATAAAAAAAAAAAAGACCTCTTATCTGAACAGCTCCTGATACTTTTGAAATTACCACTTTTCTTGTAGGTATTTGATATGGTATGGTTTTCTTTAATAGTGTACACATGTACATATTAAAGTAAGTCTTAAAGTCATATTACCTTCTGTCACCTTGACACAGAAATGAAGAAGTGATACATATATCCAATAATGGTTGATGAAGACCATGAAATCTGGATTGCTTCTATGACAAGTTGATGCGTGAAAATTATTCACAGCTCTGAGATAATATTTTAGTAGTTTCCTTCCAGCCAACATCTTCACCGAAAGGCACAACTCACCTGGAAAGAAATAAAGGCATGATTGAATGGCAGATGCACATGTATGTGTGTTCACTGAGAAGTATTTGTGGTATCCCTAAAATCATGACAAATTTAATATTTTGCATTTATCACTTGCCTATGGAGCTAACTTTTTTTCTCAAAGATCTTGAAGACTTTGAAGAAGCTGTATACACTGAAATGGAAAAGAGATGGTGTCAAGGAAATATGATGAAAAAAGATGTGCATAAGACAGTAAAATTGGCCATGTCAGGGTTATGTGCTCTGTGTTCATCCCCGTAGTCTGGGGAGTGGAGGCTATGGGTGGACGAGGAGAGGATGTGATTGCAGCATCATCAAGATGACATGAACTGATGGAGGGTGGGTCCTCCAAGAAACAGCAGCTGGGCGGCCCAAAACAATACATGATAGATACTCTTCAAATGTCACACTTCACTATTAGGTACAGATTTTTTCTGATCACATGATATCAACATTTGCCTGGCTAAAATGAGTATTAACTACAATGAGATACAAGCTTAGGCTTCTATTGTTTATTCCTTAAGTCACATGCTTCTTGAAGCATGCTCAATCTAGAAGTCCAATCAAAACCAGTAAGGAAAGAACCTCTCAAAATTAGCTAAATGGAAGCTGGCTGGCAAAATTAGTGGGGGATGATTCAATCATTGAAAGACTCCTTCTGCTTATCCTAAAACAATGAAATTCAGTTCAATAAAAAATCTTATAAGTGCTCCTTAAATTATATGCCCCATGGTCAGTATCATTCATGACTAAGGAAATGCGAATCAAAACCACAGTCATACCACCTCACACCTACTAGGATGGCTAAAACTTAAAAACATAGACAGCAAAAAGTGTTGGTGACTTCTGGTTTCCAGTCCAGCAAGTAAGGAGCTTAAAAGTCACCTCTCTGTCCTAATGACAAGTTAAAAAATGAATAAACTGAAAAAAAAAAAATTCTTAGATTCATCAGAAAAGTGAGGTTACAAGGCAAAACCACTGCACCCCAAATTGAAGAGACAGAATCACCATTTAATAGATATAAGAATCACCATTTAATAGTTTGGAAACCCAACAGGGGAAACCTCCATGGGAACCTGTGTCAGGTAAGAAATCCTGAACTGTAATTGATGAATTGCTAGAGGCTCAGTGTGGACAAGTCTAAGATTTAAAAAATGGAGAGGTCCCATAGTGAACCAAGAGTGAACACCAATGTAAACTATAGACTTGGGATGATAATGATATGTCAATGTAGATGCATCAACTCTAACAGATGTACGACTCTGGTGGGTAATATTGATAATAAGGGAAGCCATGCATGTGTGGCAACAGGAGGCATACAACTTCCTCTCAACTTTTCTGCGAATCTAAAACTGCTCTAAAAAAATTGTTTCAAAACAAAATTGTTTTCATCTCCAGGAGGACACAGTCATAGTAGGCCCCTACACTTTTGGGTGTTCTATCTCCACAAAACCTACCAGGTCCTCACAGTGAAACTTCCCTCTTGATTCCTCCAGGGGGAGGGGGAATGTATCATTTTGACAGATGCCATAATATTCTGTTCTTCTTAACAGGGTCTGCCCTCAGATAGAATTATTTTGCCACAGCCTAATCTGCAGGTTTATATCAGATCCTAACCTACCTGGGGGAAGGGAAGTACCCAAATCCAGCTGGCTCTTTGTGGGGGGAAGGAAATCTCAACTACAGTTCCCTCGATCTTTCCACAAAGGGACCTAAATACCCAGCTCTAGGCCTCTCTAGCCATTCAGTCACCATATGTGTATAGGTGGGGGCAGAAACTGAGAAGCAGTTGTGAAGGTCACAATCCAGGGGCACAGGTTCACCAAAAGGCTGAGACCTAATCATGGGCCATCAGAAACTTCCCCTTCTCCAGCACCTTACTACCACATTACTAAAGGCCTATTTATCACAGTTCCTTTTACCGAGTATGTCATGTCCAGCTATCAGGAAATCTTTACAAGGCGTAATAAAAAACACAGTTTGCAAAGACAAAACAAACATCAGAATCAGAGGCATATATGGCAAGAATGTTGGAATTATCAAACCAGGAATTTAAAATCATTCTGATTAGTATGCTAACAACACTAACAGAAAAAGTAGATAACAAGCAAGGACAAAGGGATAATATAATCAAGAGAGAAATTCTAAGAAAGAATCAAAAATAAATGCTAAAGATTAAAAAAAAAAAACTGTAGCAGTAATGAAGAGTGCCTTCGAAGGGCTCATTGGTAGATTGGACATGGCTGAAGAAAGAATCTCTAAGCTTGAGCATATGTGAATAGAAACTTCCAAGACTGAAAAGCAAAGAGAAAAAACAACTTAAAAAATGGAACAGAATATCCAAGGACTGGGGGACAACTACAAAAAAATGTAAAATATGTGTAATGGGAATACCAGAAAGGGAGGGAAGGAAGGGAGGGAGAGAAGAAGGAAGAAAGAAAGGAAGAAAAGCAATATTTGAAGCAATAATGACTGAGATTTCTTCCAAATTGATTCAAACACCAAACCATAGATTCAGGAATCTCCAAAAACACCAAAAAGGACAACTGCCAAAAGACAAAATAAAACTCTATCTGAGTATATCATATTCAAATTTTGGAAAATCAAAGATTAAAAAGTAATCTTGAAAGAACTAGAGGGGGAAAAAACCCTTAATATAGAAGAGCAAAGATAAGAATTATATCTGACTTCTCAGAAACCATGCAAGTAAAAAGAAAATGTATTAAATGTTTAAAGTAATGAGAGGAAAAAAACACTAACCTAGAATTCTATGCCTTGTGAAATTATCCTGCAAAAGTGAAGGAGAAATCAAGACTTTCTCCACAAACAGAATTGTGAGAATTTGATGCCAGTACACCTGCCTTGCAACAAATTTTAAAAAGAGGTTCTTCAGAGAGAAGGACAATAATATAGGCCAGAAACTCAGATCTACACAAAGAAAGAATCGTAGATCTGCATACATCAGAGAATCAATAAGTAAAGGTAAAATAAAAACTTTAATTTTTCTTATTCTTAATTATTCACAAAAAAGTTTGCTTAAAATAATTGCAACACATATATACAATGGAATATTACTCAGCCATAAAAAGAAACGAAATTGACTTATTTGTGGTGAGGTGGATGGACCTAGAGTCTGTCATACAGAGTGCAGTAAGTCAGAAAGAGAAAAACAAACACCGTATGCTAACACATATATATGGAATCTAAAAAAAAAAAGTTCTGAAGAACCTAGGGGCAGGACAGGAATAAAGACGCAGACGTAGAGAATGGACTTGAGGACAAGGGGAGGGGGAAGGCTAAGCTGGTATGAAGTGAGAGAATGACATGGACATATATACACTACCAAATGTAAAATAGATAGCTAGTGGGAAGCAGCCGCATAGCACAGGGAGATCAGCTTGGTGCTTTGTGACCACCTAGAGGGGTGGAATAGGGAGGGTGGGAGGGAGATGCAAGAGGGAAGGGATATGGAGATATATGTATATGTATAGCTGATTCACTTTGTTATACAGCAGAAACTAACACACCATTGTAAAGCAATTATACTCCAATAAAGATGTTAAAAAAAATGTTAAAAATAAATAAATAAATAATTGCAACAATGTATTTGCTTATATGTGTGTGTATATATATGATTAAGTGAAATGAATGACAGCAGTTATACAAGGGCTAGAAGGGAGGACTTAGGAATATGTTGTTATTATAAGGTACTTGCACTACCTGTGAAGAGGTACAGTGTTATTTGAAAGCAGACTTGGATTAGTTGTAAAGCTCTTCTGCAAACCCTAGAGCAACCAATAAAATGTTAAAAAAAAAAAAGCATAATTGATACACTAAAAAAGTAGAGAAAATTGAATTATAAAATCTTCAATTAAAACCAAAAAATACACAAAAATTATGGAAGACAAAAATAGGAACAAAAGAACAAGGGCAACAAATAGAAAACTGTAACAAATATAGTAGATATTAATCCAGATATGTCAGTAATCACTTTAGGACTTCGCTGGTGGTGCAGTGGTTAAGAATCTGCCTCCCAATGCCAGGGACATGGATTCGAGCCCCGGTCTGGGAAGATCCCACATGCTGCAGAAAAACTAAGCCTGTGCACCACAACTACAGAGCCTGCGCTCTAGAGCCCTCAAGCCACAACTACTGAGCCTGCGTACCACAACTACTGAGCCCACACGTCCTAGAGCCCATGCTCTGCAACAAGAGAAGCCACCACAATGAGAAGTAAGCACACTGCAACAAAGAGTAGTCCCCGCTTGCCACAACTAGAGAAAGCCCACACGCAGCAACAAAGACCCAATGCAACCAAAAATAAATAAATAAATAGATAAATTTATTTCTAAAAAAGTCACTTTAAGGTAAACGGTCTAAATAAACCAATTAAAAGACAAAGATCCTAGGATGGATCAAAAAACAAGACCCAAATATAGGTTGCCTACAAGAATCCACTTTAAAGACACCTATGGCCACAAATTTCATAAATTAGAAGAAATGGACCAATCCTTGAAAGACACAATCTGCCAAAACTCACACAATAAGAAATAGACAATTTGAACAGGCCTAAATGAATTAAAGAAATTAAATCAATAATTACTTACCTTCTAAAACATAAAGCATCAGACCCAGATAGATTCGCTGGTGAATTCTACCAAACATTAACAGGAAGAAATTATTCCAATTCTATACCAAAACCTTCTCTAGTATTAGAAGTATTAGAAAATGCTTCCTAACTCATTCTTCCAACAAGAAATCAACTTTAAATGTAAAGACATGTATAGATTAAAAGTAAAGAGATGGATAAAGATATGCCCTGCTATCACTAATCAAAAGAAAGTGAAAGTAGCTATACTAATTTCAGACAAAGCAGACTCCAGAGCAAGGAAACTGTTCAGTAATAGAGAGAGGTATTCCATAATTATAAAGGGGTCAATACTCCAAGAAGACAGCAATACTCAGTGTGTATAAACCTAAAAACAGAATGTCAAGATACTTGAAGCAAAAGCTGATAAAACTGCAAGGAGAAATAACTGAATCCACTATTATAGTTGGAGATGTCAACTCTGTTAGAAATGGATAGATCCAGCGGCAGAAAATCACTAAGTACATGGCTGAACTCAATAGCACTATCAATTAACTAGATATAATTGACATCTAGAGACTACTTCATCCAACAACAGCAAAATACACATTCATCTCAAGCTCACATGGAAACTTCACCAAGACAGAATACATTCCAGGTCATAAAACACACCTTAACAAATTTAAATGAATCGAAATCATAAAATGTCTGCTCTCAGAGCACAAGGGAATTAAGCTAGAAATCAGTAACAGAAAGCTTGAAAATCCCAAAATATGTGGAGATTAAGCAACACATGTCTAAATAACACATGGGTTAAAGAATACATTTCAAAAGATTTTGAACTAAGTGAAAATGAGAACAAAACTTCTCAAAATTTGTGGGATACAGTTTAAAGCAGTGCTTAGAGGAAAATTTATAGCATTGAATGTACATATTGGAAAAAAGGAGAAACCAAAAATCAGTAACCTAAACTTCTACTTTAGGACACTAGAAAAAGAAGAGCAAATTAAATCCAAAGTAAGCAGAAGAAAAGATGTAATAAAAATGAAAGCAGAAATCAATGAACTCAAAAACAGGAAATCAGTAGAGATCATCAACAAAACAAAAAGCACATTTTTTGAAAAGATCAATAAAATTGTTAAGACTCTAGCCAAGCTAATTAAGAAAAAGAGAAGGAAGACACAAATTACTAGTGTCAGAAATGTAGCTGGACAACTTAGATCTTCAGCTGAGGAATCTTCTGGCATCTTTAGTATCAGATATAAAAGTGGGGAAATCACTACGAGCTTAGTGGACATTAAAGGGATAATAAAAGACTACTATGAACCACTCTATGACCCCAAATTTGATAACCTAGCAGAAATGGATCAATCGTTGAAAGATACAGTTTGCCAGAACTCATACAAGAAGAAACAATCTAAATGTCCTATATCTATTAAAGAAATGGAATCAACAATTAATAACCTTCCAAAACAAAAAGCTCCAGGCCCAGATCGGTTCAATGGTGAATTTTACCAAACATTTAAAGATGAAATTATGTCAACTTTTTACAATCTCTTTCAGAGACTATAAGCAGAGAATATACTTCCTAATTCACGCCATGAGGACAGGATTGCCTCAATCCCCCCCAAAAGACAAAGATATTACAAGACAAGAATACAATCAATATCTCTCATGAACACATATGCAAAAATTCTCATCAAAATATCAGCAAATTGAACCTAACAATATATATAAAAAACTATACACCATAACCAAGTGAGATTTATTCCAGGTATGCAAGCTGGTTCAACATTCAATAATCAATTAATGTAATTCATCCATCTATAGGCTAATGAAGGAAAATTGCATGACCATATCAACAGATGAAGAAAAGCTTTTGACAAAATCTAACATCCATTCGTGATCAAAACTCTCAGCAAACTACAACTAGAGGGGAACTTCCTCAACTTCATAAACAGCATCTATAAATACCTACATTTAATACCAAAGAAGATAAATTACCATGAGTTGTGGGCAGTCAACAATGTTTGTTTTTATAACTCATTTTGGAAAAGTATTTGAAGTTGGGGGTTTCGGAATGGAAAAGTGAGTAGAAGTTGTCACAGAGGAACTAGTAAACAACTAAATGAGCTATCTTATAGCCTAAAGGTATAACATCGAATTGGGGGTCAGTGGAGAGGAGCATTACTGAAACACTTGAAGTACTCTGAATGCCTTCTCACTCCTACTAGAGGAAGACTTTTTTTTAAAAAAGAAAAAGGGGAAAAAAAGGCCTCAAACCACCATAGTGAGTACCATGAAGGTACACTTATCTGATAAGATTAGGAGCAGTAGTAGCCGCTCAGGTAATTAAAAAAAAAAAAGAGGTTTAAACAAATAGTCATATAAAATATATATATATATGTACAATTAAGAACTGTGAAGGCTCTCAGATTTTCCAATCTCCTTACATACTAACACGTTTGCCTGCCATAGTTTCATCTATCACAAAACTCCTAAAAATTATGGGCAAAATATAGTGAAAAACTTGTAAGTGCATTCCTGAGGCTGCTGGAAAGTGAGGGACATCTTAGAAGAAAAATGAAGGAAAAAAATGAATCCATCCTTGAGGCTAGTGACAGTCTAAAGACATTTTACAACCCCTAGTGGCATCTGTCTTGTACAGCTGGTAAGTGAGAAGTATTATGCAAATATGAGACTCAGGAACCAATCAAAAGCCCCATTTTCTGAACTGGAGTATGGCATAAGCAGGTTATTGTGGGGATGAGTAACAGACGTCGTTGTTGAGTAGAGTCTGGGGAACTAGGACTGAGCCTTAGCCTGTGGGTAGGTATTAGGGTTGAAGACTTGGGACCAAGCTGAACCTGGTGATTTAATAACCACACATTAATTCTCCTATTTTCAGTGATTTCTTAAAGGCATGGGTCATTTGATCCTACCTTAAGTATGTAAAATTGCATGTGTTCTTGATATTCTAGAATGGTGTTATTACTCTAATTAGCACCTTACTTATTTGCAAATTGAAAGTCATCTATATCAGGTCTGAACAAAACAGTTTATAATTCAAAGATCAGTTCTAGGGACAAGGTGTACTCCTTTTTTCCCCTATATTCTGAGAAGTTCAAACCATATTTATTAATTACCAAAGGAAAATATGGTAAAGGGCTTCACCTCTCAGAATGGGAGGAAGTTTGTATATTTATCTCCATAAGTAAACTGAAATTTTTTTTTAAAAAAGTGAGTTGCAGAAAGGTCAACTCTACAGGAAGGGTTTTGTGTGTGTGTGTCTTTAGTTTTTCTTTGGTTTGTTTTTTTTGTTTGTTTTTTGTTTTTTTGGGGTTTTTTTTTTTTTGGTTTGTTTTGTTTTTGTCATCAGACTACATTGTTATTATGCACTTGGAGAATCTCCTGAACACTTTCATTCTCATCAGCCTCCCCTCAGAAAGAAAAACAGACCACAGTTTCTTGGGTTTGAGCCTTGTGGGCTCTCTTCTGCTTACACTGTAGCATGACTGACAGGAGGCAGAATCCAGCCTGCTTCACATAGCCAGGTTGCTATGAGTGTCTCAAAATTTCTCTGCCAAATTTGTGGGAACTTTGCACATCAGCTGGATAACTGTGGATCTACCAGAGCAGAGTCTTTCATCACTGCCTTCATATAACTTCTGAAGTACAAAGTAATTAATTCATTTAGGAAGATCCATTGCATTTACTGTTGTTGGCTATGTTAGACACTGATAATAAGATGCCTTGGGGATATTAATTAAATATTGTTAATTTATTGGCACAGACTATTTCACTGTGATGTGAGGAAAATCAATGAAAATGTTTAGGCCTCAGTAAGGAGAGGACTTACTTTGTGGCTAAAAGGCTGTAATAATTTGTGGCTAGGCAGGTTACAATGCACTAAAAAGGAATATTTATATAATGCAGGATATAACTTTTGAGAGGGCCATTTATTTGTTTTATTGCTATATGAACCACACAAGTTAAATATTACTGGCTGTTTGAACCACTGGGTAAGACAACAGTTCTGCTTGGTTAAGAGATTTATGTACATTGTTCTCTCACACTGCTTTCATTGAGGACTGTGAGGAAATTCTTCCTAATAATGCATCAAACAGGTACATTTCTTAAAGACATTAAGTAGTAAATATCATTTCTAAAGACCTGTTTGGGGGAGAACTTAGTAAAGCTTGAAAAATTCCAACTAATTTGTTTTTTCAAGGATTTATTTTTATTTCATTTTATTGAGATTTTGAATGTGCAGTGTGTTGAAAACACCTGAAGTTTTATGCAAATCAAAATTACTGCCAAGAATCATCAATAATATATTATGTGTATGTATGTGTAACACAGAGACAGAGAGAAGAGAGAGAGAGCTAGAGACTAGAGCCACATGTATATGTATTGAGGTATTTTAAATTACCTTGTCATTTTTAGACTATAAGTGTTTTCTGAACAGAACAAATAAGTTAAGATCAATAAACAAAAACAAAAAATCCTGTTTTATTTTGTGGTAATAAATCTGTGTTCTTGGAAATAAAATCAATCAAATACTAAACAAATAGTCATGGAAAAACTCTCTTTCTCTGTCTCTTACCCTAAAACCCTAGTCTCTTATTCTCAGTGATGATGGCAGAAATGATTTTTACCAATTCTTTCCTGCAGTAGACCTATATATTGATGACTTTTCTTGAAAGAATGAAAAGAAGAAAAAAGAAAACCCAGAGATATGCTCCCCAAAGGAACTCTCCATTTTCTTCAGTACCTCACCACGTCAAAAGATGAATTGGACAGAACTCTGACCTCTGAGTGACCTCAGAAAAGCAAAAGAAAGTGAACTAATGTTAACTTGCTATTTCTCTTATAGATCATTAAAACATTACTCCCTTTATATTTTTGAAGGTAACTCTAATAACGATAGCTTTTCATTCATTATATATCTTTTGGGACTAGTCATAAGATAAAGAGATTTTCCATTTCCTTTTATAAAAATATTTGACATAGGGAGTCTTTATTTTGCTTAATGCTCCCACTTTCTCAAAGAGTCCTTTCTCAATCACCTTAATTTTTTCCCCCACCACCTAACTTTTTATTATCCTGAATGTGGCAGATGTAATAACAATGATGAAAATTTTAAAGTGAAGACAAAGATACACAGAATGAAGAAGAAAGAGTTTATTGAGTTTTATTATGTACCAGGCACTCTTTTGAGTGCCTTGAACATCTTCACTCATTTAAGCTTCACAAAAATTTTATAAGATAGAGTTTATTTTTAATCACATTTTAGATGTAAGAACATTCAGTTCATACATCATTAGAGGACATTCAGTAACTTGCCCAAGGTCACACAGCAGTTCCCAAACTGTAGGCTTTCTAAGCTGGGTTCCACTGACATGACCTGCCCCTGCTTCCTGTCCTTTATAAGTATAGTTTTCCCCACTGTGTCTATTTAATAAGGCTTCTGGAAAGTTCAAATGTATATCTCTTTCTTCCAAAAATTACTGTAGAGAATTGAGATATAGCACATCACGCAGTGTCAAACTATACAACCTAACCTGGCATAAGTTTAAAACTTGACGCTCTCTTTTCCTTATTCACTGACCTTTCACGCCAGATCACCTTTCTTAAAATCCTGGATTCAGGATAAGGCCTGGCTTTGTGTCAGCTATCAAGATTCCTAACAAAGTCAAGTCTAGTCAATCTCCCTCAGCGTTGGGCCACACTCATCAAGGTCACTCCCTTTAGCCTGTTTTTCTTGGCACCTCCTTACAAGGTCTCTCCCTAGATTTTATCAGTGGCCTTGCAATCACATGCAGTCTGCAGAACTGCAGCAGCAGCAGCAACATTACCTGGGAACTTCTTAGAAATGTAGATTCTTTAGTCCCACCAGAGACCTACAATTAATTCCTAAACGCATCATGTTTGCGAAGCACTGCTCCTGGACGTTCCCTGCCCTTTGATAAGTGGACCCAAGTCTCTAATGTAGAGGTTTTTAAACCCTAGTGGGCATTAGAATCACTTGAAGATTAAAACACAGATTTCTGGATTCCCACTTGCAGACTGTCTGCTTCAGTAGGCCTGGGGGAGAGGGACCAAAAATTTATTTTTCAACTAGTTCCCAGATGCTGCTACCACTGCTGCCGACCTGTGGACCACACTTTGAAAACCTCTGCTTTAACTCTTCCTGGATTTTCTCCTCTTCTGTATTCAAAACTTCTCTAGAAAGTTGGGAGTTCTCCCTACATTGTGGTAGGGAGAACATTCCCCATTGGTGATTTAGACATGAAATTGTTCTGTGCAGCTATTGTCTGAGAAGAAATTGTAGACTGATGAGAGCCAGCTTCTGTAGGGTGGGAAAGTGGGGATGGGTGTCTGCGATTCCTGCCCTGACCCTGATGTCTAAACCATTGTTTCTTCTATCGTGGTAGTTTCGTAGGATAATTTTACTTCCATATTTAACTGAATATTCACGATTACAAACAAGATGGGACAAAACATATTTTAGAGTCTGTTACAGGAGTTTCTAAGCTAATGATAATGTAATCAAGAGAGAAATTTAGTTAAGAAATCCAACAGCTGGAGGATCATGGTGTAAAAGGAGAATTTGGGATTCAAAAAGAAAGAACAATGAGAGAATAATAAACTGATTGTCTGGGTCTTTAGTGGGGAAGTGTTTAGGGAGCTTCTCACTCCCAAATTGTTTTAGAAATTGATATTTTGGAATTTCTAAATTGTATAACAGTAAAACTATAGGTTATTCTATACCAAATCACTAAGAAAACATAAAAATAAATATATGTCAGTTTGTCACTGACATATAAGATTGAAAAAATTTAAGGTGTACAATTGTGGAATATTTCCCAGAATGTTCAAGCTTTTACACAAGACAGCTGGTGATTTTTCCAACATGATAATCATTTATAACAGGGTTTCAGAGGGAGTACTGAGAACTACCAATTACTAACTCTTTCTTCCATTTCACAGAGGTTGTTAGAATTTAAAATAAAAGTTTGGAACATTGAAAATAAAAGGATATATGTATATACAAAAGCTAACATGGTTTCTTCAACAGAACTGGTGCTTATTTGGAATAACTTGAGAAAAAAGAGATCCAGAAGCTTTAAAATCAATTTAGATTTTCAGATATTTTTCTATATCAAACACTATTGAAATGCATTGAGTCACCAAGCGATGAGAACCAGATTTTTACAGTAGACTTGAACAGGAATTACAGGATAATGATAACTAACTCATCACTGTAGTCTTCTTTGATACTTTTAAAGATAATTAGGAGGAAGCAGTCCACAGTCAAATCTCCAAGTCTATAAATGGTGTAAACTTTTTATTGTAGTGAATTCTAAGGTAAAGGAGATAAACTACAGAGCTCTCTTTTCGTATGAGCGGGCATAATAAAGGCAAATAAGTTTCTATATAACAAAATCCAGAAAGAAAGTGGCTTATAGAAGGAGAATCTAGACTTTACTCATAGAATGGCAAATTCAAAGCCAGCAACAATCCAGATAAAGAACTAGGCAATTATTATATACTCTTTTCTGGAGACTGGTTCACTGTGACATCTCAGGGGAAAATATTCAAAAGCTGGTATTCTTAAAAGAAAATAAAAGACTAAAATAATTGTCTGGATATTGCCCAAAGTCATAAACAAAGACAATAGAAATGAAGCCCAACAACAGGAATCTGAGACCATTAAGGGGGTGGCAGAACTGTTTAATTAGATTGGTATTCAAAGGTAAAATTTTTCAACCTGCAAAAATGATAGACTGACATGAGATGGAAATCTTTGAAATGTGAAATAAGAAAACATATAAAATGAAAAAGGTTATCTTACACAATGGGGAAGTAAATTACTATTGTATACTGAGAACAATCTCAGAAAATTGAAAACATTCTGAAAGGTTTTTGATACCACGTTGGGTAATGGTCACAATAACTTTCTTTCTAAGGAAAAATGGGGACAGACAGATTTTTACTGGCAGTTCCTTAATCTCTGGAGTGAGGACAGCCATGGATGACCACCACAGTCTCCTGGGGCCTCATTTATGAACAAAATATTAGGCTGTATATACCATGTTATTTTCTTATCTTATTGGTCTTACTGTTCTGTAAAAGTAACTCTCTTTCTGATAAATTAAAGAAAAAAATATCTCCTTATAGGTGCCTCAGTCCTCCCCTGTCCTTTGGGCATTTGTGCCTGTCTCCTATCTTGTTTCTCTACTACCCTGCTCCTTGCTTCCCTTCTCTGTTGTCTTCCCACTACGCTTTATTTTCTGTTCCACAACAATGTGTTCTGGGCCTCTTTCTGTCACTCCATCATTTCTCCTGTCCATAGTTTCTTCCATCGCCAGTGTTCTAGCCATACTGCATCTTCTCTTTTCTCTAGTTTTCTTTAACCCTTGCTATTTAATGTTTTGGAAATTCTCAGGGGGAGGAAAGTTGGGGAAAGCAGACAAGAGGAAGCTTTAAGGTGAGGACAGAGCTTTGGAAATGTATGCAATACCTGTTGTGTCTATAACCGTAGGACAGTAGGGACACACAGTACAATGGTATTCTATCTCTATTTCCCTCACTCCACTCTATTCCAAGCATATAGCCAAGTGCTTGGCCATGCCTCTTTGAATTTAGCAGGCTAGATAGATGTTGAATCAAAGAAGAATATGTGTAATGATCTGAAAAAGTTACTAAAACACTCCTCCCTTTTCTAACTACATGTCTCTGAGACTGGACTTTCTTCATATATTTCAACCAAATATTGCAACACACTGAACGCAGAAACACATGAGAATCCAGCTCTTTCATATTAAGCCAGACCTTAAGGAGGTATGCAAAAATATAAAACAATGCCTCTGTTCTCATTATTTTTTGTTTTGGAAAACACAGTTTTTATGAAAATATCTCATTTATGTTAAAATATAATGGATTTATTGTGACTGTTTTACTGATAAATTAATAAACAAAAAATTTTTAAGTTCTTAGTTTTGATTTATAACATAGTAAATAATGATAGCTATAACCCACAAAAATAAAAGGTCTGAAGTCCTCAATAATTTTGAACAGTATAATTTCTTCATAAATTATATTATTTTAAAATAAAAACAATAGTTTGTTTAGTATAGTTTAGTTTAATATATTAAGCCATTTTCTTAACTGGGCAATACTTTATATTTCTCAGGTGTGATCATTAGCTACTGAAAAACCTAGACTATGGTTTTGCACTGAAGAGTTTTCAGGTCAACTTTTCAAAAATTTTGTGCATTTACCCTCTTGAGGTAAATCTGTCAAAGCCCAGGATAAACTTCTTTAAGATAAACGTTTGAGTTCAGAAGTAACTAAAGGAAACCTCTACTATCTCCTAAAGTAGGAGAAATTGAAACCCAATGTGATAATCAGGCACGGGCAATTTGGCAGCCCTGGAAGTTTTGCTAGGCTGAGTAATCAAGAGGCTTGGCCTTTAAGGGCCACATGAAGCCCTGGGCACCTGTGAGTTGATAAGTTGGAATGAAGATGACTCACGCAATCACAACCCTCGAAGGCCATCACCTACTATGAACATGTGAACTTCATTAAAATACCTCCACTTGAAAATGGATATGACAAAGGAACTTTGTATCATCCTTGGCTCTGGGTAAATAAACCAAATGAAAACAAAACACCTCCCCTGAAACATTGTTTGCATAGGCCTGCTTTAACAAGTTTAAGGATTTAAATTTACACTGTTTTCATGGTCTGGAAAATTAATATAAAAAGTATTTCCCCAATTAGCAGGAGCAAAATATTATATATAGAATGGATAAACAAGGTCCTATTGTATAGCACAGGGAATTATATCCAATATCCTGTAATAAACCATAATGGAAAAGAATATATATATGCATAACTGAATCACTTTAGTGTACACCAGAAACTAACACAACACTGTAAATCAACTATACTTCAATAAAATAATTTTTTTTAAAAAAAGTATTTCCCAAAGTGGTAATGGCTAAGCCTGGCAGATGTATGCCCAAAACTACTCTCTACAGAGAAAATAGCAGGCAATCCTTCGAGGATTGCAACAGGTAAAGTCAGTTGAACAGGATTTCCCAGCTCAAAATTACAAAATATGAAAAAAAAATCCATAATGAGCGAAGGTCAACAAAAACCAAACAAATGGCAGATATATATCCTAAAACCTTCAGGTGAAAAACTTATCAGGTATGTCATATAGTCATGTTTAAAATTAGAGAAAAGATAGACGAAACTAAACACATGGGAAACATATAAGATATTATCCAAAAAGGCCAAGCAGTTTGGAATAATAAACAAATAGAAATGTGAGAAATGAAAAATGTAATGGGTGATAAAAAACTTAGAGGCAAGGATGAGGTTAAAAAACAGATTGGATAAATGCTGGTGAGGGTGTGGAGAAAAGGGAACCCTCTTGCACTGCTGATGGAAATGTAAATTGATACAGCCACTATGGAGAACAGTATGGAGGTTCCTTAAAAAACTAAAAATAGAACTACCATATGATCCAGCAATCCCACTACTGGGCATATATGCTGAGAAAACCATAATTCAAAAAGAGCCGTGTATCACAATGTTCACTGCAGTGCTATTTACAATAGCCAGGACATGGAAGCAACCTAAGTGTCCATAGACAGATGAATGGATAAAGAATATGTGGCACATATATAACAATGGAATATTACTCAGCCATAAAAAGAAATGAAATTGAGTTATTTGTAGTGAGGTGGATGGACCTAGAGTCTGTCATACAGAGTGAAGTAAGTCAGAAAGAGAAAAACACCATATGCTACACATATATATGGAACCTTAAAAAAATGGTTCTGATGAACCTAGTGGCAGGACATGAATAAAGGCGCAGACGTAGAGAATGGACTTGAGGACAAGGGGAGGGGGAAGGGTAAGCTGGGACGAGGTGAGAAAGTAGTATTGATATATATACACTACCAAATGTAAAATAAATAGCTAGTGGGAAGCAGCTGCATAGCACAGGGAGAACAGCTGGGTGCTTTGTGACCACCTAGAGGGGTGGGATAGGGAGGGTGGGAGAGAGGTGCAAGAGGGAGGAGATATGGGGATATATGTATATGTATAGCTGATTCACTTTGTTATACAGCAGAAACTAACAACATTGTAAAGCAATTATACTCCAATAAAGATGTTTTTAAAAAAAAAAACGGAGTGGGAAGAACCTAACGAAGTTGAATATATACTGGAGAAATTACTCAGAATATAACTCTTGAGGAAAAAGAAACAGGAAATGGGAAAGAGGAAAAGGTGACATGAAACATAAAATGAAAGGAACAGCATATATCTACTTAGGCATTATAGAGGGAGGGAAAAAAAGAATGGGGAAAGCCATTGTTCACAGCAAGAAAAAGCAAAAAAAAAAACAAACCACAAAACCAGAAAAGGCACAATTTAAAAATATTACACATTTTAAAAAGACAGAACTATACATACAGGAGATTTAGTAATATATTTTTATGCCAGTATATTGCAAATTTACACAAAACAGACAAATTGCTAGAAAAAAATGTATCTTACCAGAGTTGTCTAAACAAAACAGATCTATAGGAGAATAGGCCTATTAAAATTAAAGTAATTGAAAGAGTAGTTAAAAATCTACAAATGAAACACTAGTCACATGATTTTACAGTGGACTTCTCTCAAAAATTACATAACAGGAAACCTTTATTCTATGCACTCTGTTCCATATAATAAAAGGAAAGCAAAAAATTCCCAATTAATTTTATGAGATTGTAATAATTTTGATTACCAAAACAAGAAAAAAGATAATAAAAATTAAAATATATCTTAGCTCATTATTTTTCTTTTTTCATGTTAACTTTTTCTTTTTTAACATCTTTATTAGAGTATAATTGCTTTGCAATGGTGTGTTAGTTTCTGCTTTATAACAAAATGAATCAGTTATACATATACATATGCTCCCGTATCTCTTCCCTCTTGCGTCTCCCTACCTCCCACCCTCCCTATCCCACCTCTCTAGGTGGTCGCAAAGCACTGAGCTGATCTCCCTGTGCTAGGCAGCTGCTTCCCACTAGCTATCTATTTTATGTTTGGTACTGTATATATGTCCATGCCACTCTCTCACTTTGTCTCAGCTTACCCTTCCCTTCCCCCTCCCCATATCCTCAAGTCCATTCTCTAGTAGGTCTGTGTCTTTATTCGCGTCTTGCCACTGGTTCTTCGAGACCCTTTTGTTTCCTTATATTCCATATATATGTGTTAGCATACTGTATTTGTTTTTCTCTTTCTGACTTACTTCACTCTGTATGACAGACTCTAGGTCCATGCACCTCACTACAAATAACTCAATTTCGTTTCTTTTCATGGCTGAGTAATATTCCACTGTATATATGTGCCACATCTTCTTTATCCATTCATCTGTTGATGGACACTTCGGTTGCTTCCATGTCCTGGCTACTGTAAATAGAGCTGCAATGAACATTTTGGTACATGACTCTTTTTGAATTATGGTTTTCTCAGGGTATATGCCCAGTAGTGGGATTGCTGGGTCGTATGGTAGTTCTATTTGTAGTTTTTTAAGGAATGTCCATACTGTTCGCCATAGTGGCTGTATCAGTTTACATTCCCACCAACAGTGCAAGAGGGTTCCCTTTTCTCCACACCTTCTCCAGCATTTATTATTTCTAGATTTTTTGATGATGGCCATTCTGACTGGTGTGAGAGCATATTTCATTGTAGTTTTGATTTGCATTTCTCTAATGATTAATGATGTTGAGCATTCTTTCATGTGTTTGTTGGCAATCTGTATATCTTCTTTGGAGAAATGTCTATTTAGGTCTTCTGCCCATTTTTGGATTGGGTTGCTTGTTTTTTTGATATTGAGCTGCATGAGCTGCTTGTAAATTTTGGAGATTAATCCTTTGTCAGTTGCTTCATTTGCAAATATTTTCTCCCATTCTGAGGGCTGTCTTTTGGTCTTGTTTATGGTTTCCTTTGCTGTGCAAAGCTTTTAAGTTTCATTAGGTCCCATTTGTTTATTTGTGTTTTTATTTCCATTTCTCTAGGAGGTGGGTCAAAAAGGATCTTGCTGTGATTTATGTCATAGAGTGTTCTGCCTGTGTTTTCCTCTAAGAGTTTGATAGTGTCTGGCCTTACATTTAGGTCTTTAATCCATTTTGAGTTTATTTTTGTGTATGGTGTTAGGGAGTGTTCTAATTTCATACTTTTACATGTACCTGTCCAATTTTCCCAGCACCACTTATTGAAGGGGATGTCTTTTTTCCACTGTATATTCTTGCCTCCTTTATCAAAAATAAGGTGACCATATGTGTGTGGGTTTATCTCTGGGCTTTCTATCCTGTTCCATTGATCTGTATTTCTGTTTTTGTGCCAGTACCATACTGTCTTGATTACTGTACCTTTGTAGTATAGTCTGAAGTCAGGGAGCCTGATTCTTCCAGCTCCGTTTGTCTTTCTCAAGATAGCTTTCGCTATTCGGGGTCTTTTGTGTTTCCATACAAATTGTGAAATTTTTTTGTTCTAGTTCTGTGAAAAATGCCACTGGTAGTTTGATAGGGATTGCATTGAATCTGTAGATTGCTTTGGGTAGTAGAGTCATTTTCACAATGTTGATTCTTCCAATCCAACAACATGGTGTATCTCTCTATCTATTTGTATCATTTTTAATTTCTTTCATCAGTATCTTATAATTTTCTGCATACATGTCTTTTGTCTCCTTAGGTAGGTTTATTCCTAGATATTTTATTCTTTTTGTTGCAGTGGTAAATGGGAGTGTTTTCTTAATTTCACTTTCAGATTTTTCATCAGTAGTATACAGGAATGCTAGAGATTTCTGTGCATTAATTTTGTATCCTGCTACTTTACCAAATTCATTGATTAGCTCTAGTAGTTTTCTGGTAGCATCTTTAGGATTCTCTATGTATAGTATCATGTCATCTGCAAACAGTGACAGCTTTACTTCTTCTTTTCCGATTAGGATTCCTTTTATTTCTTTTTATTCTCTGATTGCTGTGGCTAACACTTCCAAAACTATGTTGAATAATAGTGGTGAGAGTGGGCAATCTTGTCTTGTTCCTGATCTTAGAGGAAATGGTTTCAGTTTTTCACCATTGAGGACGATGTTGGCTGTGGGTTTGTCATATATGGCCTTTATTATGTTGAGCAAAGTTCCCTCTATGCCTACTTTCTGCAGGGCTTTTATCATAAATGGGTGTTGAATTTTGTCAAAAGGTTTCTCTGCATCGATTGAGATGATCATATGGTTTTCTCCTTCAGTGTGTTAATATGGGGTATCACATTGATTGATTTGCATATATTGAAGAATCCTTGCATTCCTGGCATAAACCCCACTTGATCATGGTGTATGATCCTTTGAATGTGCTGTTGGATTCTGTTTGCTAGTATTTTATTGAGGATTTTTGCATCTATGTTCATCAGTGATATTGCCCTAGTAGTTCTCTTTCTTTGTGACATCTTTGTCTGCTTTTGGTATCAGGGTGATGGTGGCCTCGTAGAATGAGTTTGGGAGTGTTCCTCCCTCTGCTATATTTTGGAAGAGTTTGAGAAGGATAGATGTTAGCTCTTCTCTAAATGTTTGATAGAATTCACCTGTGAAGCCACCTGGTCCTGGGCTTTTGTTTGTTGGAAGATTTTTAATCACAGTTTCAATTTCAGTGGATGTGATTGGTCTGTTCATATTTTCTATTTCTTCCTGGTTCAGTCTCAGAAGGTTGTGGTTTTCTAAGAATTTGTCCATTTCTTCCAGGTTGTCCCTTTTTTTGGCATAGAGTTGCTTGTAGTAATCTCTCATGATCCTTTGTATTTCTGCAGTGTCAGTTGTTACTTCTCCTTTTTCATTTCTAATTCTATTGATTTGAGTCTTCTCCCTTTTTTTCTTGATGAGTCTGGCTAATGGTTTATCAATTTTGTTTATCTTCTCAAAGAACTTGCTTTTAGTTTTATTGATCTTTGCTATCGTTTCCTTCATTTCTTTTTCATTTATTTCTGATCTGGTCTTTATGATTTCTTTCCTTCTGCTAACTTTGGGGGTTTTTTGTTCTTCCTTCTCTAATTGCTTTAGGTGTAAGGTTAGGTTGTTTATTTGAGATGTTTCTTGTTTCTTGAGGTAGGCTTGTATTGCTATAAACTTCCCTCTTAGAACTGCTTTTGCTGCATCCCATAGGTTTTGGGTCGTCGTGTTTCATTGTCATTTGTTTCTAGGTATTTTTTGATTTCCTCTTTGATTTCTTCAGGGATCTCTTGGTTATTAATTAGTGTATTGTTTAGCCTCCATGTGCTTGTATTTTTTTACAGATTTTTTCCTGTAATTGATATCTAGTCTCATATCGCTGTGGTCGGAAAAGATACTTGATATGATTTAAATTTTCTTAAATTTAGCAAGAAAATTTACCAGTATTCTTAAATTTATCAAGATCATATCTTGATTTGTGACCCAAGATATGATCTATCCTGGAGAATGTTCCATGAGCACTTGAGAAGAATGTGTATTCTGTTGTTTTCGGATGGAATGTCCTATAAATATCAATTAAGTCCATGTTGTTTAATGTATCATTTAAAAGTTGTGTTTCCTTACTCATTTTCATTTTGGATGATCTGTCCATTGTTGAAAGTGGGGTGTTAAAGTCCCCTACTACGATTGTGTTACTGTCGATTTCCCCTTTTATGGCTGTTAGTATTTGCCTTATGTATTGAGGTGCTCCTATGTAGGGTGCATAAATATTTACAATTGTTATATCTTCTTCTTGGATTGATCCCTTCATCATTATGGAGTGTCCTTCTTTGCAGCTTATAACAGGCTTTATTTTAAAGTCTATTTTGTCTGATATAGGAATTGCTACTCCAGCTTTCTTTTCATTTCCATTTGCATGGAATATGTTTTTCCATCCCCTCACTTTCAGTCTGTATGTGTCCCTAGGTCTGAAGTGGGTCTTTTGTAGACAGCATATATACAGGTCTTGTTTTTTTATCCATTCAGCCAGTCTATGTCTTTTGGTTGGAGCATTTAATCCATTTACATTGAAGGTAATTATCGATATGTATGTTCCTATTCCCATTTTCTTAATTGTTTTGGGTTTGTTTTTGTAGGTCTTTTCCTTCTCTTGTGTTTCCTGCCTAGAGAAGTTCTTTTAGCATTTGTTGTAATGCTGTTTTGGTGGTGCTGAATTCTCTTAGCTTTTGCTTGTCTGTAAAGGTTTTCATTTCTCCATCAAATCTGAATGAGATCTTTGCTGGGTAGAGTAATCTTGGTTGTAGGTTCTTGTCCTTCATCACTTTAAATATGTCCTGCCACTCCCTTCTGGCTTGCAGAGTTTCTGTTGAAGGATCAGCTGTTAACACTATGGGGATTCCCTTGTGTGTTATTTGTTGTTTTTCCCTTGCTGCTTTTAATATTTTTTGTTTGTATTTAATTTTTGATAGTTTGATTAATATGTGTCTTGGAGTGTTTCTCCTTGGATTTATCCTGTATGGGACTCTATGTGCTTCCTAGACTTGATTAACTATTTTCTTTCCCATATTAGGGAAGTTTTCAACTACAATCTCTTCAAATATTTTCTCAGTCCCTTTCTTTTTCTCTTCTTCTTCTGGGACCCCTATAATACGAATGTTGGTGCGTTTAATGTTGTCCCAGATGTCTCTGAGACTGTCCTCAGTTCTTTTCATTCTGTTGTCTTTATTCTACTCTGCAGTATTTACTTCCACTATTTTATCTTCCAGGTCACTTATCCTTTCTTCTGCCTCAGTTATTCTGCTATTGATCCTTTGTAGAGAATTTTAAATTTCATTTATTGTGTTGTTCATCACTGTTTGTTTGCTCTTTAGTTCTTCTAGGTCCTTGTTAAACGTTTCTTGTATTTTCTCTATTCTATTTCCAAGATTTTGGATCATCTTTACTATCATTAGTCTGAATTCTTTTTCAGGTAGACTGCCTATTTCCTCCTCATTTGTTAGGTCTGGTGGGTTTTTGCCTTGCTCCTTCATCTGCTGTGTGTTTCTCTGTCTTCTCATTTTGCTTAACTTACTGTGTTTGGGGTCTCCTTTTTGCAGGCTGTAGGTTCATAGTTCCCGTTGTTGGTGGTGTCTGTCCGCAGTGGGTAAGGTTGGTTCAGTGGGTTATGTAGGCTTCCTGGTGGAGGGGACTAGTGCCTGTGTTCTGGTGGATGAGGCTGGATCTTGTCTTTCTGGTGGGTAGGTTGACGTCTGGTGATGTGTTTTGGGGTGTCTGTGGCCTTATTATGATTTTAGGCAGCCTCTCTGCTAATGGATGGGGTTGTGTTCCTATCTTGCTAGTTGTTTGGCATTGGGTGTCCAGCACTGTAGCTTGCTGGTCGTTGAGTGAAGCTGGGTCTTGGTGTTGAGATGGAGATCTCTGGGAGATTTTCACTGTTTGATATTACGTGGCACTGGGAGGTCTCTTGTGGACCAGTGTCCTGATGTTGGCTCTCCCACCTCAGAGGCATAGCCCTGATGCCTGGCTGGTGCAACAAGAGCCTTTCATCCATACAGCTCAGAATAAAAGGTAGAGAAAAGAAAAGAGAGGAAAGGAAGGAAGGAAGGAAGGAAGGAAGGAAAGAAAGAAAGAAAGAAAGAAAGGGAGGAAGGAAGGGAGAAAGTAAAGAAAGTAAAATAAAATAAAGTTATTAAAATAAAAGATAATTAAGAAAAAAATTTTTAAGGTGAAAAAAAAAATGGACGGACAGAACCCTAGGATAAATGGTAAAAGCAAAGCTATACAGACAAAATCACACACAGAAGCATACACATACACACTCACAAAAAGAGAATAAGGGAAAAAATATGTATATATCTTTGTTCCCAAAGTCCACCTCAATTTGGGATGATTCGTTGTCTATTCATGTATTCCACAGATGCAGGCACATCAAGTTGGTTGTGGAGATTTAATCCTCTGCTCCTGAGGCTGCTGGAAGAAATTTCCCTTTCTCTTCTTTGTTTGCACAGCTCCCGGGGTTCAGCTTTGGATTTGGACCCGCCTCTGCATGTAGGTCGCCTGAGGGCGTCTGTTCCCCGCTCACACAGGACGGGGTTAAGGGAGCAGCTGCTTCGGGGGCTCTGGCTCACTCAGGCCGGGGGGAGGGAGGGGTACAGAGGCGGGGCGAGCCTATGGCGGCAGCACCAGCGGCGTGACGTTGCACCAGCCCGAGGCGCGCCGTGCATTCTCCCGGGGAAGTTGTCCCTGGATCACGGAACCCTGGCAGTGGCGGGCTGCACAGGCTCCCGGGAGGGGCGGTGTGGAGAGTGACCTGTGCTCGCACACGGGTTTCTTGGTGGCGGCAGCAGCAGCCTTAGCGTCTCATGCCCGTCTCTGGGGTCCGCGCTGACAGCTGCGGCTCGCGCCTGTCTCTGGAGCTCGTTTAGGCGGCGCTCTGAATCCCCTCTCCTCGCGCACCAGGAAACAAAGAGGCAAGAAAAAGTCTCTTGCCTCTTCGGCAGCTGCAGACCTTTTCCCGGACTCCCTCCCGGCTAGCTGTGGTGCGCTAACCCCTGCAGGCTGTGTTCACGCCGCCAACCCCAGTCCTCTCCCTGCAATCCGACCGAAGCCCGAGCCTCAGCTCCCAGCCCCGCCCGCCCCGGCGGGTGAGCAGACAGGCCTCTCGGGCTGGTGAGTGCTGCTCGGCGCCTTGCCTCTGTGCGGGAATCTCTCCGCTTTGCCCTCCGCACCCCTGTGGCTGCGCTCTCCTCCGTGGCTTCGAAGCTTCCCCCCTCCGCCACCCGCAGTCTCCGCCCGCGAAGGGGCTTCCTAGTGTGGAAACCTTTCCTCCTTCACAGCTCCCTCCCACTGGTGCAGGGCCCGTCCCTATTCTTTTGTCTCTGTTATTTCTTTTTTCTTTTGCCCTACCCAACACGTGGGGAGTTTCTTACCTTTTGGGAGGTCTGAGCTCTTCTGCCAGCATTCAGTGGGTGTTCTGTAGGAGTTGTTCCACATGTAGACGTATTTCTGATGTATTTGTGGAGAGGAAGGTGAGCTCCGCGTCTTACTCTTCCGCCATCTTGAAGCCTCTTAGCTCATTATAATATAAGAAATCTTTAACAAATAGCCAGTTGAATCCAGAAATAACACATTACTACACACACACACACACACACACGCTTGTATATATATCATGAAAAATCTGGATTTATCCTTGGAATACAAGGTTGCTTAAACATTAGATAATCCATACATCCACCCACATAATAACACTTTATGACAATAATTTCAAGAAGAAAAATCATATAAATATCACAGTAGATGAAGATCAAATATTTAATAAAATTCAATACTCTCTTTGTGATAATAAACAAACTCTTAGCAAACTAGGAATTGAAGGAAATTTGCATAACTATAAATAGTATCTATCACATTTTGCAGCATACATAATATTTAATGGTGAAAACTTGGAATTTTTTTTTAACTTTAAACAACTGTTATTACACAAATGTTGTCACATAATTGATTATTGCTCTACTCTGTACACAAGTATTCTTACTCTCCACAGAAAGGCTGCTTCTTAGTTTCTCATCTGTTGATGGCAATCACTAAAATCCTGATTTTAACAGAATAGTAGTAAAAATGCCTCAGTGATTTAAGTTGAAAGCAGTACATTAGTACATGGCTCTTATACTCATTTATCAGGAATGTACAAATGTCTTTATTCAAAAATACAAAATAATTATCTGTAGACACGGACAATGAGAGCAGTAAACCATTCTATGTTATCAACGGAAACCAGTAACTGAAGGTTATAGTGATTTTCTTAAACATCAGCCAGCCTTTTCTCAGTCATCTCCTTCAATAGACCTCTCTTAAAGTTATTGGTGAGGAACGCTGCCTTGAGCTTCCTCTCACAGCTCATTAATAATGGTAAAGCCCTATTCTAGGAATTAGAACATGCCACCTCCCATACCACTTCCCATTCCACCCATTCTGCCCATTCCAGGATCCTTCTCTTCTTTAGGAATTTCTGTAACTACAACTTCTGCTGTAGTTAACAGAGAGGCCACTCCAGCAACATCCAGTAATGCAGTTCTTTCAACCTTAGTTGGATCAATGATTCCTTTTTCCACCATATTCCCAAAATCTCCAAGCATAGCATCATAACCAACTTCTGAAGAACTCTGCAAAATTTTCTCAACTATCAGTGATCCTTCAATACCTGCATTCTTAGCAATGGTCATTGCAGGAATTTGGAGTGTTTTTAAAATAATTTCTATACCAGTTTTTTGATCTTCATTAGCTGGAGTTATTGAATCCAAGGCTGGAAGGCACCGAAGCAGGACACAGCCCCCTCCCAAAACAATGCCTTCTTCAACAGCAGCTCGTGCAGCATTAAGGGCATCTGTAACTCTGTCTTTCTTTTCATTCACTTCAACATCACTTGTCCCACCAAACTTTAGCACAGCAACACCATCTGAGGGTTTTGCCAGACGTTCATTCAGTTTTTCCTTTCCATACTCACTAGTTGTGATATCCAACTGCTCGAGGATTTCTTGAATACGCTTTTCAATTTGAGCCTTGTCACCTTATCCTTTCAAGAGCATGGCATCATCTTTGGTCACAATGACCTCTCCAACTTGTCCTAAGTCATGAGGCTGAACATCTTCAAGATTTAGAGTTAGTTCTTCTTCTCCAAATACTGCACCGCCGGTAGCAATAGCCATGTCTTTAAGCTGGTTCTTTCTATTGTCACCAAAACCTGGAGCTTTGACTGCTACAGCCAGAAGACCAACTTTCAGCCTATTCAAAACATGTGTACTTAGAGCTTCTCCATCCACATCTTCAGCAATTATGACCAAGGGCTTACGGTGAGCGTTGGCAATTTCAAGAGCAGGAACAATGGACTGGACACTAGAAATTTTCTTTTCACTCGAAAGAACATAGGCAACTTGGAATTCACATTTCTGACCTTCTGATGTATTAATAAAGTATGGAGAGATATACCCTCTATCAACCTTCATGCCTTCAATAATTTCTAGTTCATCATTCAGTGTTTTCCCATCCTTTCCTGTGATAACGCCCCTTCTTCCAACCTTTTTCATCGCATCAGAAATGATGTTGCCAATTTCTTTGTCTCCATTTGCAGAAATCGTAGCAATCTGGATGATCTCTTTCGGGGTTGTCACAGGTTTAGACTGCTTCTTAAGTTCAGCAATTACAGCATCAACAGCTAACATCACACCTCTCCTGATTTCCACTGGATTAGCAACTTTGCTAACCTTCTCGAAGCCTTCCTTGGCAATAGAGCGTGCCAGTACAGCAGCAGTAGTGGTGCCATCCCCAGCCTCTTCGTTTGTGTTATTGGCAACATCTTGAACAAGTTTAGTGCCAACATTTTTATATTTATCTTTTAAGTCAATGGACTTTGCAACAGTCCATCTTTTGTCACTTTGGGACTTCCCCAACTCAGTAATCATTGTCCTTCCCTTTGACCCCATAGTAACGGCTACAGCATCGGCTAAAAGGTCAACAGCTTGAAGCCTCAAGGTCGGGCATCTGCACCAGATTTTACATCTTTGGCATAAGCCCGAGTGAGATGAGGAGCCAGGGCCCTGGACACTGGCCTAATCTGGCAAAGGACTGCGGGTAATCGAAGCATTTCTGTGAGGCAGTGGCACGGCGTGCAGGCGACAAGACAGGCCGTCGGCAGTGGGTGAGGGCGGAATTTTTTTTTAAGATCAGGAATGAGACAAGAACATGTGCTTTCAGTGATTATTTTTACGTTTTTTTCCAGAGGTTCTCGCCAATTTAATATAAAAATGAAATAAAAAACTAAGGCATACAGAAAGATTAAAAAGGAGAAACTATAATTGTTCTCCTCAGACATTATGCATTGTATATTTTAAATATTAAATGTATGTTAAGAAGTCCGTAAGATAGCAAGAAAGTTTAACAAAGTTATTTGATAAAAATCAAGATAAAAATGTAATTGCAAGTTTCTAATAGTGATGGGGTTGCTTGCATTGAACTAAGCCTTCTACTTGGAACAATTATAAATTCTGAAGAAAAAAAATTTTTAACTGTCTTTTGAACAGAGACGAAAAACAAAAATTTGGAGCAATCTCAAATTTTGAAAGAAGGGAGCTTGCCTGGGGCAAATTAGCATTTATATGGCTTTCTGCCTAAGGAACCCCCTGATGCTCTCTCGGAGCATCTAGAACTAAATCAGAAAGCAGCAGCCTCACTGACCTACTGTCTCTCCTTAAAGGATCTGTCTTTCCTCAGATTTCAGGCTACCTGGCTATCCTAAAATCTCAGCTCTAGGATGGGTTTAAGAAAAATTATGATTCTATAGTTTATCTAGAATCTTCTTGTTCTTAGGGCAAAGGCACCACTCTTTCCCATTTTCTACAAACTCACTGTAGAAGCAGAATTCCCCTACCCCACCCACTCTTTCGCAAAGCCCTGCCCATGTTCCAGAAGGGCCAGCTCCCACTTGAGGCCAGATTTCAGGTGCTGGCAGAAAGACTGCCCACAGACAGATACTTTTTAAATTTAATACCGTATTTTTCACATTGCCCACCGTTACTCACAGTTGCGCCCTCAAGATGCAGCTCCCTCGGCGTTGCCCTCCGAGCCACCGAGGGAAAATGGCGGGACTCGCGTCTGTCCTGCCACGTTGTGGCGTGGAAGCCGCTAGAAGAGCCTTAGGGACTTGCTGGGTGCACTTCCCCCCCCCCCCCTTCCGCTTCTTAATCATCCAGCCCCAATCAACATTTGAGGAGCCTTTTTATTTTTTTAAATATTAATTTAATTTAATTAATTTATTTATTTGGCTGTGCCGGGTCTTAGTTGCAGCAAGCAGGATCTTCATTGCCGCATTCAGGCTCTTAGTTGCGGCGTGCGGGATCTAGTTCCCTGACCAGGGATCGAACCTGGGCCCCCTGCATTGGGAGCACGGAGTCTTAGCCATTGGACCACCAGGGAAGTTCTGAGGAGGCTTCTTTAAACGCTCAGGCCTGTTGGTTTCAGAATGTATTTAAATGGCGCTGCCGCATTATGTGGCATGGCAGAGGGGACGGTGAGGTCTTGTTATTTCCCTTCCTCCCACCCCTGCTCTCCACGGCACATCCGTCTTGAGCAGCAATCTGTATTTTCTGTTTAGAGTTATTATTTAGGTAGGGTTCATTCTTGTTCATTGCTATGAAGTATTTTGTTGTATGAATATATTGAATTTTACCCATTCTGGTGAAAGAAGATGTGAGATAGATACACACACACACACTAGAATATTACTCAGCCATAAAAAAGAATGAAATAATGCCATTTGCAGCAACACGGATGGACCTAGGAGTTACCATACTAAGTGAAGTAAGCCAGACAGCAAAAGATAAATACCATATGATCTCACTTATATGTGGAATCTAAAATATGACACAAATGAACCTATCTACGAAACAAACTCACAGACAGACTCGCGGTTGCCAAGGGGGAGGGGGGAGGGGTGGACCAGGAGTTTGGGATTAGCAGATGCAAACTATTATATACAGAATAGATAAACAGCAAAGTCTTACTGTATAGCACAGGGACCTATATTCAATATCCTGTAATAAACCATAATGGAAAAGAATATGAGAAAGAATATATATATATATGCATAACTGAATCACTTTGCTGTGCAGCAGAAATTAAGACAACATTGTAAATCAACTATACTTCAATAAAATGAATTTTAAAACATACTGCCCATTCTGAGTTTAATAGACATTTGGGTTGTTTCTATTGGCTAATACAAAATAAAATAGTCAAGAATATTTTTGAAAAGGTCTTTTAATGCATTCTATTGACGGGAAATTGCTGGTCTTCAGGAATATGTACATTCAAGGTTAAGACATAATGCTAAATTCTTTTCCAAAGTCCTTATACCAATCCTTTTCCAACCATGTATGATAAATCCAGTTATGCCACATCTCTCCATAACAAAGCTTTATGATACTTTATAAATTTAAACCATTCTGGTGAGTGTAGAGGAACCTCATAATTACAATTTGAATTTCTCTGATGATTAATGTGGTGAACATTTTCATATGTGCAATGGCCACTTGGTTAGTCTAAACTTTTAAAGCACCAGTTAACATCTCTCATCCATTTTTCTATTCATTTGTCCTTATTTTTCTTACCAGTCATATTTGTCAGCAAATATCTTCTTCCACTCTTTGTGTCACTCTCTTAAAGGTATCTATGGATGAACAGCATTTTAATGTAATGCTACTTATCAACATTTTTTTATGTCCTGTTTTTAAAATGTTTTTCTACACTCAAAATCCTCAAGAGATTTTCCCCTTCGAGAATGTCTTGGCTGTTTTTGGTCCTTTGCATTTCTTTGTAACTCTTAGGCTCAACTTGTTAAATTATATTTAAAAATATCTTTTGGCATTTTTATTAGCTGATTTTAAGAATTTTTTCCCTTTGATTTTCAGGAAATTTACTATGATGCTTCCACATGTGATATTCTTTGTACTTATCCTGCTCTGGATCTGTTGTGATTCTTAAATATGTGGCTATAGATGTTTCATCACTTTTACAAAAATTTCAGCCTTTATCTCTTCAAATATTGATTCTTCCCCAATTTTCTCTCTTCTCCTAACGGAGATCAATTGCATATGTTATAACTTTTCACTATGTCTTCATGTGTCTCTTATCTATGTTTTGCCATATTTTTTCTCTTGGTGCTTCAGTTAGCCAATCCTCCTTCATCCACGTTAATCAGCTTTAAACTCATCTACCGAGTCTTCAGATTTAATTATTTTATATTTTAGTTCTAAATTTTTCTTAGATTTCTTTTTGTGAATTTTAACTTTCTGGTAAAATTCTTTTCTTCCATTTTCCTAAATATCTTAATCACAGTTGTTTTAAAGCCCCTGTAAGTAAACGCCAATACTATATGTATTTCCTGTGTGTCTGTTTCTACTGTTTTTTTTTTTTTTTAATCTATCGGTTTCTGCTCATTAGAATGTATTTCTTGGTATAAATTTTATTTTTATACAGTATTTTAGTTGAATATACAGTAGTTTTATTGAATGCAGGATATTTTACATGAAAATTTCTAGAAATAATGTAAGGACCAGAGTGATGATATCTTTCTCTATAAAGGATTTAATTTTGCTTGTGTTCCTCTTTAAAGACATGTGGGGCAGATTATCTTTATACAGTCTGTACAGACCTGGGCTTCAGTTTTGTAAATTCTCTTCTATTATTGTGAGCAATCACTCATAAAGCGCACCCATTCAGTCATCCAATTAAAAGCTAAAGTCTGTACCAGGGCCCCTTCTCCTTGGAAACCTTCATACTCTAATTTTTTTCTCCTTCCCTCTCTCTCCACCTCGGCACCATGAGACTGCCTAAAGCTTTGCTTAGTTTCTCGGCCTCTTGGTCACCTTTCACCTGGTTTACCCTCTACTCTGCTTCTATTATACTCATCTTAGAATCTGGATAGATGCTTAATATTTGGCAAAAAAACTATGCCAGATGTTGGGCTAATTTCAGTCCCTCTCTTCTCTCTCAGATCTTAGCCTGTTAGGTTCTCATGACTTTCTGATTGCTTCCAGTTTTTATAGTTTTGTTTTGCCTGAGAAGCTTATTAGAGTAATAAGAACTTACACAACTATAGGGGAATCTGGAAAACAAAGATCCAAAGGAAGAAACTGAAGAATCAGAGACAAGTCACTAACCAGCGCTCCTGAAGCCAGGTGCTCCCATTTGCTGAAGTGAGAACACAAAGGGATGTTAGTGGAGAGGCCTATGGAAGGCCACTGCTTCTGGATCCGGTGGGGAGCTTAGGACCACGACTGATGATCAGGGCTAGCGATCATTAAGAGGAGCTAAATATAGTGGGGAAAAGAAAGGACAAGGTGGAAACCACGGACATCTCTGCATCTATTTCTCACCACGTCAAAAATCATAATAGGGGGCTTCCCTAGTGGTGCAGTGGTTGAGAATCTGCCTGCTAATGCAGGGGACACGGGTTTGAGCCCTGGTCTGGGAGGATCCCACATGCCGCGGAGCAACTAGGCCCGTGAGCCACAACTACTGAGCCTGCGCGTCTGGAGCCTGTGCTCCGCAACAAGAGAGGCTGCGATAGTGAGAGGCCTGCGCACCACGATGAAGAGTGACCCCCGCTTGCCACAACTGGAGAAAGCCCTCGTGCAGAAACGAAGACCCAACACAGCCAAAAAAAAAAAAAAAAAAAAACAGCCAGTGGACATGACTCATACTATTCAAAAAAAAAAAGAAAATCATAATAAACTTCAAAGCAAGATGCCCGCTGCTTCACTTCTACCTTCCAAATCTCATACAACTTTCAGTTTGGCCAACTCTAAACTGGAACCATACAGAGAAAGGGATTCTGGGAAACATAGGTCTAACCTAGCCAAGTTGACATGGTACAAAACCACCAGAGATATGACAAAAATTTTACCCACAGGGAAACCAGATAGTCAATAAACATACTGAAAGATGCTAAACTTCACATTTATTCAGAAAAATGCAACTTGAAAACACAAGGAGATACAGTTTCACATGCCTCTCGTTGGGTAAAATTAAAAGTGTTAATGAAGATCATATAATCCTGGCAGAGTGGAAATTGGTTCAACCACATTAACAAGCAATTTGGAATATCAAAGAAAATTGAAGACGTGCATACCTTTTAACCCAGTGATTCTACTACTAGATATACACTATTCACACATGTATACGAAGAGAAGCTCACCAAAATGCTCATAGCAGCATTGGTTTTAACAGAAAAAGAAAAAAAAGAAGAAAATTAAATGTCTGTTAGTGGGATTCTAGATAAACATTTATTTGTTCATATAACAAAAAAGACTATACAGTAGTTAAAATGAAAAAATTAAAACTAAACGTATGAACGTGAGTGAATCTTAGAAACAATATTGAAAAGCAAGCTGCTAAAGAATATATAGAGTATAATAGCATTTCTATATTTTTTTAATATGCAAAATAACACTAGTACATATATTTATGGAATTCATGTATATGTAGTAGAAATATAAAACATTCCAAAGAGTGACATCAAATTCAGAGGTGTGAAATAAGGGAGAGTTCATGGGAGGCTTCCATCGTATATGTGATGATTTATTTCTTGTGCTTGGTGTTGGCTGCATGGATGCTTGCTTTATTCTCTCAATGCTTTTTTCTCTCCAAATTTATTTATTAATCACTGAAAAAAGAAACTTGATCTTGCCAAGTATGTTTCATCCCACCTGCCTATGAAAGTAGTCAGTTATTATTACCTACTCACTCCACAGGCCAGAGAATCTTCCAAACCTTAATTATTATCCCTGTTTATTTAAAGTTTTTTCTCTCTCTTTATTTAAAATTAACCATAGTTGTTAGACATTTTTTAAGGCATGGTTAAGGCTGAGCTCTGTTTTTTTTTTTAATTCGATAATACTATCTCTGTGACTTTTACATTATTAAATAAATTTAGATATGTTTGATATACTTTTCTCTACTCAGATAGTGTCTTATTTTGGAGTTGATTTAAATAAAAAAATAAAGGGGCATTTACTGAAAAGAATTTAGAGGATTTATACCTTTTGTTAAAAAATTGAGAACACTTGCTCACTGGAATTCTAGGTGGTGATCTGGAAGGCAGAGCGATCTGGTAGGGCTGCTCCATTGGAGAAAGGGGGCTATGACATGGAAGGAGAAACAAACGAGGCATCCAGGCTTTGGAATCTAATAGAATGGAAGGGAAGAAACAAAAGGAGGAAGCAAGATGGGAGACTGTTGTGGATTGTGTGAAATGGTCCTCCCTCACAACCCCTCAAATATTCAATATTATGTTCACAAAATCACACAGGGCTGACTGAGACTGAAATTTTGAGGAAAGCGTGAAAGAGGGGATATTCACATCAGGGTCTGACATGGCAGAGACTAGAACAGTACACATGGGTAGGAGCTCAGAGGCATAGAACTTTTGAGAAAACACAGCAAAGAAACACACAAATTTTAGAGAGAGCTTTGAACTACTACTAGACCTACGAGTAGAAAGCAGGCCACGTTTATTCAGTTTTCCAAAGGATAGGGGGCACCACTGTTGAGCTCTCTATTACACGAAAATATATTTCTACCCACTGAACGGTTTCCATTCCCTTCAATACAGTTTGTAAATAAAATTGAGATATAGTGCGTGTTTTCAGAAGAGTTGCTTCAGAGCAACCAAATTCAAATAATACATTTAATTGCGTATATTCTGCTTAGGCCTTAGCTGAAGAAAAATGGTAATATTTTCTCAGAGAAAAATGTGAATTAAAGACAGAGTCACATACTAATTTCATTTTTACATATAAATATATAATGAGAATGTCTTGGTGCCTTTTGGCAAATAGACATATGCTTTTGCCTCTCCCTTCAGGAAACATAGATGGTAATACTGCATGATTCCTAATCAGGGCAACAATCTGTAAATAAAGTACGCAATACTTGGGAAGATTTTTTTTATTAAACATTTTTTACTCTTCACACTTATAATCTTTCAACAATATTAAACATGTATGTTGATGATAATTTTCACTGAACCAATTTCTTTGTTTTCTTACATTCTATTTCTCATGAACTAAAAATGATCCTACTTTATTTTAAATTTAAAAAGTGCTTGTATTAGAAAAAGAACTGTGCTAGAGATACAAAATAAGTAAAATTTCTTTGATTAAAAATAGTAAGAGCTGTACTGTACTAAAAATATTATTTTTTTGTTATTAAGTGACTAAATTTCAGTGATTTTGGTTTTTATGCATAATATTTGTTCCTTTTTAATTCCCTGCTGATATGAGAACTGCATCAAAGTATGTTATGCCATTGGTGGTTTTCAGTGAGAGAAGGAGAAAAGTTAAACCTGAAATTTCTTGGTTTTTAAAGACTCTTTTGCTAAGCAATAGAAATGTTTCTCTTTTATCAGAGGTTTCATGGATGGTAAAAGTTGGAACAAATCTACGTAGTAAAGAGTGGAAGGCTCTGGAGTCAAAACTGTGATTCAAAACCACCACCTGGGTAAAGATAAGCAACAAGGATATACAGCATAGCACAGGGGATTATAGCCATTATCTTGTAATAACCTATACTGGAGAATAATCTGCAAAAATACTGAATCACTATGCTGTACACCTGAAATTAACATAATGCTGTAGATCAACTATACTTCAACAACAAAAACAACAAGACAAAAACACATCTTGGGTGAACGGCTCAACTCCTTCATGCCTCAATTTCTTTATCTCTTACAGGGAAATATAACCATATGTCTTTCTGTTTGGATGACTGAATGAGATCAAGTATGTAGAACTCTCAACATAATGCTGGACATAGACTAAGACATGATAATTGGTAGTTTTTATTATTGCTTTTAAATGATATAGGCTAAAAATGGCCATCACAGATGATGGAGGTATAAATATAAATATATATGCATGTAAATATGTAGATATACATACATATATATACATTTCACTGTTTGTGTAAGGATGCAACCTAGACCAACAGAATCAGCACTGCACAAGGCCCAGGCTGGCTTGCTGACCAGCTACTTTGTGACATGGTGAATTCAGCTTGTCCACATCTCACCTTCCCTGTTTGTAATATGAGAGTTTAGACAAGAAAATTTTTATGATTCTAATCCAGTCCTAACAGTCACTGATTCTTTTTTTTTTTTTTTTTTAGTAGTAGTGTCAAATAGGAATATGTGAAGTCAGAGTTTAGAGAAGAGTGACTCTCAAAAGAGAAAAGCAAAAAGCTGAAAAGAAAGTTTTTCCTGCCAAAATGGCTGAGCAACAGGAACTCAACAGTAGATTCTAATATAATTTTTAAAAGAGTTGTTATGGACTGAATGTTTGTGTCTTCCAAAATTTAAATGTTGAAATCCTAAGCCCCAATGTGATGATATTAGGAGGTGGGGTCTTTGGGAGGTAATTAGGTCAGGATGGTGGAGCCCTCATGAATGAGATCAGTGCCTTTATAAGATGACACAGTAGAGCTTGCTCCCTGTCTTTGCTCTCTATCATGTGAGGATATAATAAGACAACCATTTGCAAACCAGGAAGCAGTCCCTCACCAGACACTGGATCTGCTAGCACCTTGAACTTGGACTTCCCAGCCTCCAGAACTGTGAGAAATAATTGTTGTTTAAACCAGCCAGTCTATAGTATTCTGTTGTAACAGCCTGAACTAAGACAAGAGTGAATTTCCTCAAGAGTGAACATATTCATTCTTTTAGTCATTCATTTATGTGAAATTAGTGAACATCTACTATGTGCCCAGCATTGTAGGAGGTGCTAGAAATACAGAAATAATTATTTGCCCTTTGAGTATTTAGTGGGAAAGGCATACAATTACAATCATCATTGTGGAAAAGACTGTATCTTATGTGATATGGTAATATAGGCCATCCACATGCCTCTAGGTGAGGTGCTGAGGAAAGAGGCCCTCATCCGGAGATGAGAAACTTCATTTTCAGGTTGTATATCTTTTATATATTGCCTATTTCTCAGTTTCCCTCTTTTATAAATGAGGATAATTTCAGTATCCACCTTACAGAATATTATGAGAGTTTAATTACATAATTTGGGTAAAGTGATTAGTGAGTTGTCAATAAACATTAGATTTTTTAAAAAAATTTAATAAGTGGACTATATATTTTAGTGGTTAGGAGTTTGGTTTTTTGAGTTGAAAAGATTAGTTTTGAATATCAGCTTTGCCATTTACTACCTGTGTGTCCTCAGGATATACCTTAATCTTTAAGTATATCCTCATTTATAAGATGAGAATTATGACTGTTCCTTTTTGGTTTGCTGAGATGATACAATTATAAAATGCATGTAAATTGCTTATTAAAGTGCCAATCTATTTTTCAGTGCTTAATGAATGCTAGCTATGTTAAAATAAAGGATCAAAGATACCACCAAAGCCCTCATAAGCATATAAAATGGTACACATATGTATCATATTACAGAACAAACTTGGCCAGGTATCTTAGAGGTAGAGCCTAAGACAGGTATTCTTTTTTTTTTTAAACTCAAATTAATTTAAAATTCAACAAATCAACCAAATAAATTAAAAACTCAACACAAACTCTTCATTATCATTTAGGTATCTAAATGTACTACTTCATCAAATCATTCTGGATTATAAACATGACAGTAATAGTTTATACATATGAGTGTCTTTCACATCAAGATGTAAAATGTTTAGCTCATTAATCTTATACCACTGTGAGGAAAATTGAAAAAATGATGACAGCCTCATCAGTAAGTATAAACACACTAGAATATTATTTTCTAAACTGGGTCACAGGTCTTTGGTCAAAGACCGGGTTCAAGTTGTTTGTCTTCCTGCAAGGACATTGAAAGCACCTCTCGAGTAATCATTATAATGCGGACTTCTCCAGCCTAGGGATGTCGACAGGTAAAGATGATACACTAATACCCATTTTATATTGGATTAGTCCATCTCAGGTCCCATTCTGAGATTCTTTCCTCCCCGTATTGCTTGGAGGTTGTATCCCAGTGGTGGTGTCTACTGCAACAAAGCTGTAGCTCTACCATCTTCATTCATTCACTCAGCCCTTCATTCATTCACATATTCATTGATTTTTTTAAAACTTTACTATTATTATTTTTTAAACATCTTTATTGGAGTATAATTGCTTTACAATGGTGTGTTAGTTTCTGTTTTATAACAAAGTGAATCAGTTATACATATACATATATCCCCATATCTCTTCCCTCTTGTGTCTCCCTCCCTCCCACCCTCCCTATCCCACCCCTCTAGGTGGTCACAAAGCACCGAGCTGATCTCCCAAGACAGGGATTCTTGTTCCAGTGATTTATTGAGGAAGTTCTCTCAGGAGAGGAGAGGGAGGGAAACAGGATAAGGGAGTGGAACAAACTAACAAAGAATGTAGTCCTAGTTAGACACTAGCTTCAGTCTGATCCCTTGGGGAAAATTTCAAAGCACCACAAATTGCACCACAGAATTAGTTCCACTTTATGACAAGTGGACCAGCCACTGTACTGCTGTGTCAGTCTGTCACTGGTCGACTTCTTGAGGGAAGGGAGGGGGGGAGTCAGCCTTCTGGGAAAGAAGTTCCCTGTTGGCTGAGAGCAACTCTCTGGAAAAGGGACAATGGTGACTTATTATTAGTCAACAATCCAGCAGCAGGGTGATGGATACAAATGGATAAAGGCAAATTTAGTGGGAGACCAACAGCATGCACTACACAGCAGAAGGGGAAAAGATATGTCAAAGGTCTAGAGGTATTATTGTTAATGAAATTGTTTAAAGTTTAGCTTCCTGGAAGTCAAAGAAAATAGGGTTTTAAAGTTTTTCTGGATTTATAAAAGTAATATGATGTCTCCTGTTTGGCGCTCTGGAGCCATTCTGCATCTTTCTTGCTTTGGGCTATATCTCCTGGAAGCTGGAATGTGTAAACTGCATCAAATGTTCTTTTGATATTTGGCTTTTGATGGGGTCAGGCCCATAGCACTACTGGACGGAGAAAATGAGCAAGAAGAACTCCATGCCTGTGGGGCTTATGCGAGCTGGCTGTGTGCCTGCTCTGGTCACAGAACCTTCAGAGAGACCACTCTCTTTTTGTCTTTTTAGGTAGAAGAGTGGTAATAATGCTTTCTGTTGCTGTCTTTACACTAGAGCACACATACTGCCTACACCACTGTAAAGACTTTCCTGGGAATTCCTTGGCGGTCCAGTGGTTACGATTCCGTGTTTTCATTGCCGAGGGGGAAAAGAAAGAGTTTCCTTATTAAACTTTCTTCAAAGTACTCAAATTAAGTTTGCTACCTGTTTCCTGACTAGTATACGTGGTATACCATTTAATTACAAAAATGACTATCTTCCCTACGCTAAATTCTAGACACAATTTATTACCTGAATATATTCTGACTTAAAATACATTGAATATAATAGACTGAATATGTGAAGTATTCTTCCAATAGCCATTTTTCTGGAGACCTTTCAAAGTGTTGAATTAATACTGAATTGTAATTCATCAAAGTTGTTACTATAGAAAATTAAAATAATATATACCAGGAAATTGGCACATTCACCTAGCCTTATTACCGTATGCCTGTATGCAAATGAACATCAGCCTGAAGACTTTGGCTTTCACAGAAAATCAGAGTCAAATTCCAAGTCAGTTAATTCTTCCTTTAAAATACACATGGTTACCAAAAAATTTCAAACATCTAGTTTTTTAAATCTAAGGATATATGTACAATGTGTCTTCCCCAAAAATATTAAGCCATACTGACAGAAATTAAATTCCTAGATAAATGAAGAATTATACCACGTTCATGGATTGGAGGACTAAATATTATAAAGATTTTAACAAAAATTAATCTAAAAATTGAGTGCAATCCTAACTAAAGTTTCCGTGGATTTTTGTAGAAATATATATTGAAATGCAAATAACCAAGGCAACCTTGAAGAGAAACAAATAGGGGCGACCTGTTCTATTCAAAGTCAAAATAATTTTGAATTTCTAATTCGATGTCAAAAGAGCTACAACAAAAAAGTGCGGTATCGGTGCAAGGACAGATGAATAGACTAATGGATCAGAATACAGTGTGCAGAAACAGACCTGAATGAATATGAATACTTGATTTATGTCTAATGTGGCACTGCATAACAGTGGCAAAAGGGCAGTCTTTTCAATAAATAGTGTTCTGTTAGTTGTATATCCATATGGAAAAAACAAAGCTCAACTACCATCTCACACAACAAATAAAAGTCAGTTCTAGAGGGGTATAGAACAAAATGTGAAATGTAAAAGAAGAAAGTATCTAGAAGATAACAAAGAATATCCTTATAACTGTGGGATAAACAAAGATTTCTGAAAACATAAAATATGCTGACCATCAGGGAAAAGATTGACAAAATTGGACTACCCCAAATTAAGAATTTCTCTTTATCAAAAGACACCATCAACAGAGCAAAAAGTAAGTTACAGAGGGAGAGAAGATACAACCAACAGAAGAGTGATATTCAAAATATAGAGAGAGGTTCTAAAACTCAGTAAGAAAAAGACAAGGTGATGGCAACATGGCAAAAGACTTGAAAAGTCACATGAAAAGGTGCTCAACATCATTAGATACCAGGGAAATGGAAGGTAAAAACATAACTTTAGTAGTTGTGTAGTGGTATGCCACGAAAATGGTAAAAGCAAAAATGAAAAACAGAAAAAAATCAAGAGTTGGTGAGAATATGGAGTAACATGAGCTACTATAAATTGCTGGGGAGCAGAGTGTAAATTGCTATTGCACTTTGCAAAGCTGTTTATCAGTATTTACTCAAGTTAATCATAAACATACTTCATAATCCCACAATTTAACTGCTATCTTTTATACCCAAAAGAAATGCACACATGTGCACCAAATGAAAAGTTCAGTAATATTCACTGCAGCATTATTGCTAATAGCCCAAAACTGGCAATAACCAAAATGTTCATCAACAATAAAATATTTAAAGAAGTATACATACATGGTAATACTATTCAGCAATGAAAATTTTAAAAACACTGTTACACACGCAAAAAACAGGTAAGTTGAGTGAAAGAAGGCAGAAACATCATGCTAATATTGTTTGATTCCATTTGCATAAACTTTAAACTGGCAAAGATCTTATCCATGGTATTATAAACCCTAAGATTGGTTACCTTTAGGAAGAAGGAAGGGATTAATAATTGGGAAGGGGTCCAAGATGGAGAGTGGTTTTTCTGGGCTGCTGGTAATGTTCTATTTCTTGCATCTGTCATGGCTACACAAGTGTATTTACTTTACAATAATTCATTAAACTGTACACTTTTCCACTTATCTGTTAGTACGTTATACATCAATAGATTTGTAAAAATTATACAGACTCAAACAGAGGAAGAAAGTGATCACCAAGTTGTAGTGGTCAATTTTAAAGCTTTTGTGGTAGCAACTTGGACTAGAAAGACTTTCTAGAAAATCTAATCATTTTGACAAGGTTCCTGCTTAGTGATGTGTATATACTTGTGTGTTATCCAATTCATTATTTATGTGTTATCCAATATAGTTCCTATATTACTTTAATGTGTCTACTCATGAGTAAAAGAGAAAAGGAAAGGAAATGGATATTGTGGAGCATATACACTATGTAAGGCACAGTGACAGGTGCTTCATACTTTAAAAAAAAAATCCTCAGAATACCATGGTAGTTATTATTGTTCACATTTTTCAGGTTAAGAAGTTGAGACTCGGGCTTCCCTGGTGGCGCAGTCGTTGAGAATCTGCCTGCCAATGCAGGGGACACGGGTTCGAGCCCTGGTCTGGGAAGATCCCACATGCCGCGGAGCAACTGGGCCCGTGAGCCATAATTACTGAGCCTGCGCGTCTGGAGCCTGTGCTCCGCAACAAGAGAGGCCGCGATAGTGAGAGGCCCGCGCACCGCGATGAAGAGTGGCCCCCACTTGCCACAACTAGAGAAAGCCCTCGCACAGAAACGAAGACCCAACACAGCCAATAAATAAATAAATAAATAAGTCAGGAGCTCTTTAAAAAAAAAAAAAAAAAAGAAGTTGAGACTCATAAATGCTAAGTAACCTGCCTAAGGTCATATATCTGAAGGCTATATACCCAGGGACATAGCTAATAAATGTCAGAGTCTGACTTCATATCAGATTGTTTAAGTCCATAGATTGTATACACTGGACATGGGAAAGATCTGAAATTCACTGTCTGGCTTTATTGTCAAAAGCCCTGAACTTATGCCATAACACCATCATTTACTCCTGTAGAACCCTGGAGCAAGATAGTTGACCATTCTGAGCCTGGGTTTCCTTATTTCTAAAATAGAAAACTGGAGATGTTGGTGCTCCCCCCAGATCCTCTTGACCATCCAGAGCACCCATCCCCTACCTGCTATGAGTACTGATTGACAATGACCCCCTTCTCCAGAGAACTGCCCCCAGAGTATTGGTCCTACAGGAACCTCCACGTGTCCCCGGAGATCTTGACCAATGCCTGACGGGTACAATAGGTCAACCTCTTGCAACAACGGGGTCCAACTCTGTGGTGCAGTTTGTGCTCAAAGCTTTTCAGTGGGAATAGACTGAAGCTTAATGACATGAAGCTCCGTTGAAACCTCCTTCTTGCTTAGTTTGTATTTCCCATTCTGTCCCGCTTCCCTCATGCCCCCTTCTCCTGAGGGCACTTTTTCAATAAATCATTTGAAAAGAATCACCATCTCAGTCTTTGCTTTTAGATGACTTAAGATAAAAATATCCACTAAAATAGTATGAGAATAAACTGAAATAAATATATAGGAACGATTTTAACTGTAGAGTACTATAAAAGTTCTATATGAATATTATGCAGAATTATAAAACAAGTCAAGTTCATTACTTTTGTATCTTTTCCCTTGAGTATTAAAAACTATCACCTTTCAGACCTAGTATACTTGCATTCTCTCTTCTCTCTCACATATCAAAACAAAAAATTAGTTTATGCTTTTATTCCTTGGGGCTTTGGCTAATTAATCAAAGTGTTTCAGTCTTAGGATCATGAGGTATTCAAGAGTATGAAAAGAAAAGATGGGTTTGGTTGGCTTCTCTTGGTCATAGTGCTTTAGTCTGGGTGAATATATTTTGCTAATCTAGAGGTATTCACTGTTTTTGCTCGAGTATCTCCTAAAAAAATTTTTAAAAATTATATTTTTAGTTGTTAGCTAAAGTTTTATATTGAAGGCTTAATAGTTAAACATGATTATAAGTTCTAGAAAATTGTATATTGCATTTGTGTGTTAAATATTTTTCATCAAAACATTAGAGCAGACAATTAAACTTATTTAATTTAGAGGAAAAATATATGCCAAAGATTTAACTGGCAAAGCCGGTTCTTAATTGTGAAACCAATAATCTAAATTAAGCTTTTCTGTGAGGGGAAAAAAAAAACCCTGAGCTTTTCAATCACAAGAAACATATAAATATGCATTCCCACTATCACTTCGCTTCTGAATTCTAAGATATATAAGTAATACATGGTTTGGGGGAGATAGATAAAGTTGCAGGATCCTAGCCAATAAGAAAGGGCACTTTTCTCTCCAATGTTTTTGCTGATGCTTTTCTAGCTTTACCATCTTGTGATTCTCCCAGTGTCACTTCTCAAATTTTCTTTGTTTGGCACCCCAGAAACTCCTTGGGATAACACACCATACTGATTTCAGATGAGTGAGGGGAAGACGGAAGGGTCTGCGAAGAGAGATATGGAAAAGAAGTGGTAGGTCCCAGGAGACACTCTAACAGATTAGTTTTAAGAAAGACTAAGTATGAACTTTGAGGATCTGGAAGATGGACCTCTAAAAATATTCCTACCTGGGTAACCTCTGGAAAGCCTTCTTATGTCTCCAGGGCTATGCATTTCACCACCTTAGCCTCTAGGTCACCCCACATGCAGCCAGATGCCTAGAGATAAGGGACCTCCCCGAACTCTACCCAGGATTTCTCCCAGGCAGAGCTGATAGCTGAGAAAATGTGTTACTCTTTGTTTCCCCTTGTTATTTATTACTCTTTGGTTGCATGTAACTGAACTTCAGCACAACTTCAGTGCAAAACAGGAATGAATGGTAAGAATGCACTGGGGACATGTATATGTATATGAATGGCTTTGCTGTGCATCTGAAACTATCAACATTGTTAATCGGCTATACGCCAGTATAAAATAAAAAGTTAAAAATAAATAAATAAATGACTACTTGGAAAAAAAAAAAAAAAAGAACGCATGGGGTCTCATGGTGCCCAAGAGCCATCATGCAGCTGGGCCTCAGGAACATAGTGGAATCAGGAAATGGAATATTAGCAGTCTTTCTTCTGTCTTTCATCTCTGCTCTTCTCTGCATGTTTGATTCATAATTCTTTCTCTAAACCCTTTCTCTGCTTTTCTGATCTATAAGGTAGAGTAATATGGCTGCTGAAAATGCCTTAGTGTAAATTTCATCTATCTTCCAGAGAAAGACTGAATCTAATTCTCCAAAGAAAGGAATCTTATAGGGGAAGAGGGTATCATGCATCCAATCTTGATCCATGGAACTATGCCCCCATGATTCATGTAAAATCATAGGGTTGAATCAGGTTTGAGATGAGGCTTCTGAACAGATAAAACATTCAGCATACACCCAATTCCTTCCTAGGTTGGACAGAGAACCTAGCCACAAACACTTAGGGCGATTTTCAGTTCTAAGTTGAGTCAATGTATTTCCTGTCTTAGGAATATTTTCACATTAGTCTATCCATAGAGGGACTAAATGCTATATTCTGAGACTTAAGAACTTCATACAATAGAAGGGGTGCTATTTGGGGATTGCAAATGGGAAAGGAGTGAGACCATCTGCCCATGAAATCACATCATACTTACTTCTAAGATGGTAAGTCCATTGTGGAGAGGAGACTAATTTGAAGTGACATGAGAAAAGATATAATTGTTAAATCTGCATACCCTCAATGAGGTGTGGTTGTTTTCCTTGCACCATGCTTCTATCCTAGTGGCTTTCAATCCTGAGTAGCAGATGTTCTCAGTGCCCACCCATATCTTCTCCAAACCTTTTCTATTTTCGTGCACAACAGCTACCTGCATGTTTTCACCTGCATCTCCGTTGGAGTGATGTTCTCAGACTTCCCTCGCCTTTGCCTCAGTACAGGGAGAGCCGAAGGGGCCTAGGAATTTGCAGTGCCACCAGTGACTACTGGGTAAAATACTCAGCTCTCTGGTCCCTGATGGGGACAGCTTGGAGGTGTGACTTGTAAGTCTGCAGAGGTCCCCTGCAGGACTGAACCAAGTTACCACCCCTGCCCTGGGTCTTTGCTTGACACCAGTCTCTTGCCTGGCTTCCTTCCCTTCCCTGTCACTTGACATACTTTTCTGTGGTTATTCCTTGGAACATTCTTTAATAAATCACTTTTATATGACTCTTCATCTCAGGATCTACAGCTAGGCACCCCAACCTTAGATACTGCCTATCCATTAGAATTACCTGGGAAGTTGCTAATAGAAATTCTTCACTTAGGCCATGAGTGAGAGAAACAAAATGAATTTTTACCCTACAGAATTAAATCAGAAACTTTACCTTTTAATATATATATAATTTGGTCCTATGTGATGTGTTGTGTGTGTGTGTGTGTGTGTGTGCATCCACATGTGTGAGAAAGAGACAGATTGACAGAGAGACTGAGAGATATAGATACAGAAAGAGACATTCTTTCATGATATTTAGAATAACTACTGACCTTGAATTAGAAAAAGTATATATGTTGTAGGTATCAGTCAAGGTTTGAAAGAGAACCAGTAGGAGATACATATATATGTATCTTTACGTGTGTATGTGTATATTACGAGATTTGTATAAAGAACTGGCTCACACAGGTTGCAAGCTGTTGAGTCTGAAATCAGTAGGGCAGACTGGCTGGCTTGAAACAGGCAGGAGTTGACCCTACAGTCATGAAGTAGAATTCTTTCTTCTCCAGGAAACCTCAGCTTTTGCTCTTAAGGCCTTCAACTGATTGGGTGAGGCCCATCCACGTTACCAAGGGTAATCCCCTCAAAGTCAATTGATTGTAGATGTTACCACATCTACAAAATACCTTCACAGCGTGACCTGGACTAGTGTTTGGTTAAATAACTGGGTATTGTAGCCTAGTCAGGTTGACACAAAAGGCTACTCATCATATTGCAGGACTAATAAAGTAAGAAGAAAAACAATTTGTTGTGTCAAAATAGTACCAAAATGTGGCATTCACAGAAATCACTCGGCATTTACGCAGTATAATAAGTTTGCATATTGTTAAACTGGTGATATTAACTTCTTATAAAAGGAAGTGACTCCAAAAAATCAGCTCTATATATACTGTATATCTATATATAGATACATTCATATTTTTAAATAATCTGCTCACATCTTTGAAAATTAGAAAAGAAGGTAATGCTTCTATTTGTAGCTAAGACACATTAAGAGGGCATTTTTTTCCAGTCCGGTTTGTATAGTATTAACAACTGTCAGTGATTGCCCAACCATACCCATCTACAAAGGCACTAGAGTATTGAGAGTGAGGGAGAAACCAAGCCTTGGCCTAAGAGGGAGCTGGCAAGATTACAAGAAGTGGTAGTGATACCAGGATTGGGTGTAGGACCGCAGGCCCTAGGGAAAATGGAGTAAGATTAAAATCGAGCCAAGTGGAGTTTAACCGATTCAGTCCAGTGGAGGCCATGTGGCAGAATAGGAAAGGTTCAATACAAGAAGCAGATCCGTAGCCACAGGCACGCAGGAGTATCTTGGCATGTAAAAAAAGAACTGAGATGTTTGTCCTAGTCACCAGCTATCAAACGGTAGCACGGAAGTCCCACGTGGGTTAGATTATTTAGAACTGCTGACTGGCATTACTACCCTTTATAAATATTTGGCCTCCCTCTGATTTTGAACATGTGGGAGGATCACATACCTGTGCCCCCTTTGAAATAAGGTGTGGCCAAATGAGTTCCGGTCAATGAACTGTGAGTGTAGTCATTTGTGAGTGCCACTTCCGGGCAGAGGCACCTGATTGCTGGAACTCAGCTCCCCAGGGCTCTCCTCTCCTGCTGGGTGACTGTGAAATGCTGATATGGGTGCTTCTGATGGACTGAAGCAGGCTGGAATGCTGAGCCAGCACACGGAGGATGACTGCCCTGGAGGGTGGCCCAAGCCTGCAGAGAACGTCAAACTGTGTTAAGTTACTGAGATCTTTACATTTTTACTGCAGCATAGCTTATAACCTGCCTGAATGTGACATGGAAACAGGCATAGAGCATATTCAATTAAATAGCTTCGAACTTACCAAGACTCTTCAGGCAGAGTCAGTCTCTGTCTCTCTCTCCCCCTCCCCTATCCACCCCTCCCCCGCATATAATTTTTTCACTCTTTTTATTTTTGGCATTGACTGTGCTACAGAAACAACTGGGATGGGCAAGGATGGGGGCATCTTATAGTCATTTTTTGAATGAAGGAAAGGAACCATCACAATCGGAAGGTGTCAACTTTTGAAAACCCACAGAGGGCATGAAGTCACAACCTTAGCTGCTCTTTTCTACCCTTCCTATCATTCAGTGAGGCGTTTTGGGGTTTGTAAGGAACATAAATCTCAAACCAGCTCTAGAAAACAGGACTTGTTGTCAAGATATTGAGGGGTCTCATAAATCCAGAAAAAATTTAAACAACCAGGCCTTAGAACAAAAAGGAAAACAGATTTAGGAATCTCTTTGTCTCTGTCTCTCTCTCCTCCCTTCACCCCTGCTGAATCTGAACGATGGTCCCTCTGGCCTGAATGGCTTCATCTGTTTACCCACCTTGCACATGAATCATTTGCTGGTGGCCACCTCAGTTCCAGTCTGCAAGACCTTTCATTCAAACAACCACCCCCAACTTTCCTCTGAATTTTTAAGTCATGTTCTTCCAAGAGAGTATCTGTTTAGCCTAGCTTACTTTGCAAATTAGTTTTGGGAAGTTAAGGTCACTGGTCCTTAGATGTTCTCTAGTTAGATATTCACCCAGCCTGGTCCAGTCCTCTGTGAGGACAGCAGTTGAACCTGTGAATTGATGATCGCTCAGCAGGTGCCGTGGCTGGGGCATTTTATCTAAGATAGGAGTGGGCAGGACAGGCACCTGAAAGCCTATCTAGCACAATTTCCCTGACTGTTTACACTTCTGTGGGCTGGACATCAGGGACACCCTGAAAGAGAGAAGGAATATCTTTTGAGGGTCTGCTTCTAAACAACCATCACCCAAGTTCTACCCACTTCCTCCCTGAAAATTGCTAATGTCCGGCCTAATTTATCACTAGGGAATAATTCAAATGTTTCAAACAATAGAACTCTTTGTGTATTTGAAGAAAGAGGAGCTATGAGTAACACTGTGCCCTCCCCTGGATTTACACACGTAATTATTCTTACAATGGGGACATGTGAGAGACACACCTCACACGAAAACGGAACTCCTGAATTCCCATCCCATTTCTCATCCTGGAGGTCTGAGCCAATTCTTTTTACTCTATTAAAGTTGATTTTTGTAATTCAAAAAAAAATCTAAACATGAATTTCTATTTTTCTCTACAAGTGCAAAATGATTACCATCATAAGATTAGTTAAAATCTACCACCTCACATAGTTACAATTTTTTCCCTTGTGATGAGAACTTTTAAGATCTACTCTCTTAGCAACTTTCAAATATATGATACAGTGTTACTAACTATAGTCACCATGTTTTACATTACATCCCCAGAGGTTATTTATCTTATTTCTGGACATCTGTACCTTTTGACCACATTCACTTAATCCTCCCACCCCAAACCCCCTTGAAATGCTTATTTCAACTGTTGAGAAAATAAGAAAAACTAACCTGGGCTAGCATTGTAAGCCCATTCTTTCAACAAACAGCTGTTAACCATGGAGATTCAAATGGGAACAAGACAAATTCCCCTCCCTCGAGGGTCATGTCATCTAGTTTCAGGAAGACAGACAAACACATCACAGACATAGCACACCCGCACATGTACTGTCAAGTAATTATAAATATAAAAAAGGGGCTAAGTCAGTATAAAGAGGCAGAGACTGATGAGGTGCTATTTTAGATAGGTATAAAGACTGCTTTGTTAAAATCACCAGTGAACTCACGTTTTGTCAAAACCAGTAGTCAATTCTCAGTTGTCATTTTACTCAAACCTTCGGCATTGTTGACACTTCGTTTGCTTGACCTCAGAGATACCACATTTCTCCCCCAGAAGCTACTCCTTTCTGCCAGATTTGCTGGTCCCTCCTCTTCTCCCTACCACCTAACTAAAATAAAGAACTACTAAAATGCCACGACTACTCACCAGCCTGGCTCTTTCCTCTCAAGTCCAGACTCATATATACAATTCCCTATATGCCATCTCCACGTCCACGTATAATACGCATCTCAAAGTTAACATACCTAAAACTAGCTTTAGATCTTCTCCACAAAATATTCTCTTCATTTCCAATGTTACCTCTCTCAGGAAATGGTAACGCCATCTTTTCTTTTTGCTCAGACCCCAAACCTTGGAGTTCTCGACTCCTCTTCTTTATTTTCCCACAAAGTCTATCCAACCCATCAGCAAATCTGTTAGCTCTGCTTTAAGATATATTTGGAATAGGACAGCTTTCACCACTTCCTTCTAAACTCGATAATCCAAAGTACCTTATTTCTAGCCTGGATTGTGACAGTAGTCTCTTACTTGGTGATGTTCCCATTTCCACCCCTGCTCCCTTCCAACCACTGCATCCAGGGTCAGTTCTTACAAAAGAGTGAGGGTATTCTTTAAGTTTAAATCATATCATATCCCTTTCCTAATAAAATACCGCTTACTTCACCAGAATAATGTTTAGAAGTTTTTTATGTTCTACGAGGCCCTATATGATCTGACCCTACATCACCTCTCTGACCTCAGCTTGTACCACTCTCTCTAGTTCATTGTGCACCAGCTACACTGACCTCCTTTGACAGTTCTTTAAAAATGTCAGACTCTTACATCAGGGCCTTTGCACATGCGGTTTCTTCAACCTGGAACACTCCTTTTCCAGATAGCTGCATAGATACTGTCCTTACTTCATTTGAATCTCTTGAAATATTACCTTCTCAGAGAGGTCTTCCCTAAACAATCTGTCCACAACAGTGAGTAAAACCACTTCGCCAACCACTGCTTCCAGTGTTGTTACCACTGTACGTGATTTTTACCGTTTCGTTCACCTGTATGTGTAATTGTTTTTAATTGTTCCTTTTAATCATCTGTCTCTCCTCACTGGAATGTAAGGTTTATGAATGGAGAGACTCTGATATTTTCCTACTGTGGTCCCAGTGTCTGATATGCATAGGTGTTCAATAAATGCCTATTGAATATAGGATTTCCAATAACCATGAATACTAGCAAAATAAAACCCCACTAATTAGAAGTAAATGGGAAGATGGCTAGGCTGAGTGCAAGATTCTTTTTTAATAGAATGTTTACTTGCAAATTCATGAATTTCCAATCGATAATGGGCAAAACTTACTTGGGGGTAAGGTTAAATTTCTGCTAGCTTTAAAGAGTGAAACTCATTTCTAATTACTATATTGATTTTGTATATGCAAATGTGCTTTTAGAGGCTTGAGAAAGTTTGTCCTAAATTGATTTATCAGGTCTTCCACAACATGGTATCTTTAGTTTGATTGCTAAGTCATTTGATTTTGGTCTTGAAGTTGTTCTCAAAGCACTTCAAGTGTAAACTTCAGCTCATTTCAGATCAACTATTCTGAAATTCTGAGTTTAGAAAAGCCAGAATACATAAAGTTTTACAGCATGAATAGTTCTTAGATTATCAATATAATACAACGTATATAGTTATTTTAAATGTGAACATTTATGACTTGACACCATTCATCTATTCATAATTTTTAAATTAATAATGAAATTAGAATTCAAACTATCTAGGAGAAAGGGCTATAAGATTTCTCTCCAGTGTGTGTGTAGGTATATATAGATATAGATATAGATGTAGATAGATATAATATATAGATATATAAATATATATTTTTATATATATATTAGTAATATTAAAATATCTCTGAGAGTAGGGGCTGTGGTACTTACCCTAGTGCCTCATATATTGGATGACAATAGACTTTTTAAATTCACTCAACAAAATTTGTTGAGCATTTACTGTGTGCACAGAACTGGGATATGAGATGAAGGTATAAATACAAATAAAACAAATATAAAAATATGTTTATTAAGTCCAAATTAATAATGATTGCCCATAGCCTTGCCAAATTTTACATAAAATATATCCTCTCCATATTAAACTTAGCATACAGTTCCATAAGTTATAGATTGGTCCCTGACGGAGAAAAAAAAACAAATTTATTCCTGAATACATTTGGTATAACAATTTTTTATGTTCTTTGAAAAATAATTTTCCTAAATGAGTAAAACTATCTTCTGGAAAAAAACAAGGCTCAATAAAATTTTAAGAGCAATCCAAAAGATAAACAATAAGAAGCCCTTTTAGTTTAAACCTCAAATAAAATCCATGTTGAATATATATTTCATAGAGCCTCTATAGTGAATAGGGTAGAACATGTTAAAAGTGCATGTCAGAGGAATTAGCTTAAAGATAATAAATCGAATTCTCATACACATTCATGGCTCTGCCAGGATTGGCTGTCTACAAGGTCCTTCAGCACTATGCTCCCTCATCTCAGGTGAGAATAGGTCACACATGCTGCTGTCTGCCATCAACTACTCAGAACAAAGTGCGTGTCTCAGAAGAGTCGAAACCGGAAGTTACTATTCAGCTCTTAAAGTCAAAATGATAGTAATTCATCCAAGAACCAAAGGAAAGTAGAAAATTTCAAAAGCTGGTTATTCTCAAAACAGGATATAAAATGAAATATCTTTACTTTTTTTCTTAAAAAAAAAAGCTTCTAGATCTAGCAGAGCACTTAATAGCAAACTAAAACATTATTCATTTACGATAATTTGTACCAATGGAGGTAAGCTGTGACTTGGTGCATCTGAATGCATAGATGACTCCAAATCCTCAATATTTTCTTTTCTCATACATATTTATGTTCATAATTAGTTTTGATGAAGTAGCACCTTACACCTAAATGTTTGCAGAGATAAAATACGTACAACTCTTGTATAACAAGACTTTGAGATCCTTGAACGAAAGGACTAAATCTTGACTCCTTTATACATTTATGCATTATCTAGCAGCACAGTACCTTGCACAGAACAGGTGTTCGAAACACAACTGGCAAATCAATAGTTCTTTACAAAAAAACAAAGTTTGATGCTCATGTGTTTAAAAAAGTAAGAATATTTTTAGTCTTCTTGTAGTTATATAACAGATACACAATAATTCTGGATTTTACTTTTTGAACTAAGATAAATAACTTTTGTGTGCTAATTTGGTGATACTAGCTCCCCTAACAGACATATCCCCACATTTCAATGGAGCAACACTAAGAGTTTATTTTTTCTTTATGTAAAGTCCAATGCAGATTTCTAGTAGGTGGGCAGCATTTCTCTATGCGGTAGTTTAGGCACTGAGCTCTTTCCATGTGAGGTTACATCTTCTCCAGGACCCTAGAAGCCTCTGAATCCAGCTATAGGATGGGAGCCCATGGGCTAGAGAATGCATATCTGCTGCTTAATGGCCTTAACTGGAAAGTGATGAAACACTTCAGCCCACAGCCCACTGACCAGAACTAGTCTCATGGACCCACTTAGATGCAAGCAGGTGCAGGCCGGGAAATGGAGTCCCTACTTAGCCAGATGCTTTGCAGAGAGAAGTATACCAGAGAAGGGGAAATATAACTTTTGGTAGACAGTAAGTTGTTTTTTGCCAAGGTTTTTTTTTTTTTCTCTCTTTTTCTTCATAAACAGAGGACATTGTCAAAGTCAGCATCCAGGAATTGCAGTAACTTTTTGGAAATGTAAATACCATGTCTAAGGTGATCTGATGCAAGAGGTAATATAATCAAGGACTGCTTGGGCAATCTAACAGGATAAAAAAAAATTGTCAGTAGCAGATAGTAGGACACCTGAAAAATATCTAAATAAAAAAGATGACTTGGCTCTATCAGTAGGCCAGCTACATGGACATAACTAGTCTCTAGTTAATATGCTGCTGTCTAGTTTTCCTTAGAGTAGGGTTTAGTTTGATTAAGAAGATGTGTCTGTGTTGCAACAGTGTGGAACCAGACACACGCATTAAAGGCACATGATGATAACAAGATGTGTTATAAAGTGATTATGATTCATAACATATTTTTTTTTACCACACATACCTCAGCTAGGAGGTGTCCTAGACTTGTAGCAGACTGAAGGGTGTGCCTGAAAAGTGTGCCTTAATTTCCTATCTGTTTCATAAAACTTTTCTATGGTGCTGACATTTTAAGTCTCTGAGCTTGGTTCAAAGGTATTTTTTTCTTTTTGTTTTTAAATACCTGAAAAGTGAGTCCAAATAATGGTGGGAACTGTATCTCTGTTTGCAATATGTGGGAGAGAACATTGGGGCATTGGAAGTGAGCATCCCTGGACATGGTTTCCTGCTCTTGCCTCAAGCAGGCCCTCTTCTTCACCCACAGGTCTTGGCATCCCTGCCTTGCTGTGTGCCATCTGGCCAGGGACCAACTTCCCAAATCTGCCTTAGCAACTAGCTCTGCCTGTGCTCAGGAGGCTGTTTTTAACAGTCCCTTCCTGAGGCAATACACTGGCCTCTCAGAGCTCCTATTTTTATGACAGTTCTACTAGGCTAGGTTTTATTACTGGCAAGGGCCCTTTTCAATTCCCCACCCCACACAAATTACCTATCACAGTGACTGGCATATAAAAAGAGCAGGATACATATTTACTGAATGTACTGTCTGCCTAATTACCACAAAACAATCCTAGGGTTGTGAATTGGGCAGCAGAATTTGGAGCCAGTGGCAGTCTCCCTAAGTCAGGGACATACCCTGCATGGCCTCCTTTTGCTAAAAAGGCCTCCATAGAGGCTCACCTGCCTCCTAGTGTGAGCTCCTATTCCTTGCAGGCCACACCGCTGAAGCCACACTCCAGTGTCATCAGCCAATTCCTAAAACTTCTTTTCAAGTTTGAACTTTAATCTAATCCCTGTCCCCAACCTCTGCTGGTCCTTGGTGCTGAGGTTGGTTGGGGAGAGGGGCTGTGGAGAGGTGACCTTCTTGCAGAGGGAGACCTGCTTCTCATTCTGTGGCGCAGCAGGCAGGTCAGAAGGGAGCATTTGGGCCACTGTCACTCTTTGTTCTTCCACACCTCCCATTCCGTCCTCCACACTCCTTCCAACGGGAGGATACCAGAATGGGGACCCACTTTGGGCTTCAGTGCCCTGCCGGTATCAGGAGCACCAGGTGGGTATCGGGTGCTGGGAAGGGAGCTGGGAAGGGAGACGTGGGGTCACCAGTTACGACCAGTCGCGGGGTGTGCAGTGTCAACAGGGAAAAGACGACACTCTCCGGTGTTTCTCCCGCCCTGGCACCCCCATTTCTCCCTGGAGACCAGCAGGGCTGCCCCAGGTAACTCAGAGTTGCCCAGGGTCGCTTGGACTCCCGTCCCCATCCTCAGTGGACAGCGCGGTCCCCCGTCCTATAGCGCCCCGCACTCTCCGCCACGTCCCTGGCCGGAGACGCTCGGGAGCGGCTGTTCCTCGGAAGGTGTGGATGCACGGGTGGGAAACATTAATAACCACGACACCACGCCCCACAAAAGCCCCAACAGGAAAACCACCGTACACCCATCACAGGAGGAGCCCGTCTCTCCAAGGTAAGTTGTTTATTCGTCGCCGTTTTGGCGCTTCTCTCCGGACAGCTGAGGCAGCGACAGCAGCTGTGCGGCGGGCCCCGGAGCTCCTCGCGCTCTTCTTTCCTCCGCTCTCTCTCGGTCGCCTCTCAACCCCACCCCTTCCCTCCTCCCTCCGCCTCCTCCCTTCTTGCCCTCTCGCGGGCCACGCACACACCCGGAGACACCCTCCGCACTTGGCTACTCACACTGCGGCTTAACCCAGCCGACCAGGCACGGTTGCCAGAGCGGCGCGGGGTGTGTGTGCGGGGTCCAGGGGAGGAGGCCAAATGGGGCTGGGGGAGGCATGGTAGAGCCTCTCTCCTCCCAGCCGCGACCCCCTGCCCATTCTCCTTCCCTAATCCCGGGCTGCCAGCAACAGTGACACCTGAGCGGAGCCTGGGCGGTGTAGGCAGCAGACCCGCTCGACTGGCAGCCGCGAGAAAACAGAACGGGGGGGCGGGGACGAGGAGGAGGAGCGGGAGGCGGGACCAGAGCGGAGCGCCGCTGGCAGTGAGTGACGCGCACGCTAGCCAATGAGCGCCCGCAGCTCCAACGTCGGGGGAGTAGGGGGCGGGCTCCGCGGGGAGGAGGAGGCTACCGGAGAGCTAGAGGCGGGGGCCGGGAGGAGGAAGGGGAGGAGGCGGAGGCGGGAGCGGTGGCGGCGGCGGCGGCGGCGGTGGCGGAGGGTAGGTTGCGCCAGGGACTGTGTCTGCCGAGCTCCGCGGCTGTGCCTGTGTGAGTGAAGGAGCAGCGCGGGGAGGCAGAGGCGAGCGCGGCCGAGAGCGGCGGCGGGACGTCTCCGGCGGCCGCGGATCAGCGGCGGTGCTCTGGGTGGGGAAGCAGCGGCAGCGGCAGCGGCGGCAGCGGCGGCAGCAGCAGCAGCAGCAGCAGCGGCGGCCGCCTCTCCGCCGCCGGGGACGCCGAGGCGCGGCTGGTGGCACTGACATCGGCGGCCCTGCCTCTCCTCCCTCGCCCCCGGCCCTCCCCATGTGATCGGTCTTAATCCCGGCAGTGTGCGCGCGTGGGGCTCCATTCCGCGGTGCCCGATCTCCGTGCCGGGGTGGGTGCTCGTGTGTGCGCTTCCCCTCCCCATCCCCCTTCCCCCAAGAATAAAAGAAGAACCGAGAGGCGTGCTTAGAAAATAAATAAATAACCACCACACACGCGCAGCCCGGAGCAGAGTCGGCGGGGCTGGCGGCGGCGGCGGAGGAGGAGTGAAGGCGGCGGCGGCGAAGGAGGAGGAGGGACGCGCGGAGAAGGCAGTAACTTTCAAGCCAGCTCAGAGCCCAGACCTCCAGCCAAGCGGTTTGCAGCGCGGCGGCGGCGTTGAGTGTCTGGCCCGCCGGTCCGGTCGGGGTGTGCAGTAGGACGGACGAGCAGCGCGTCGCTGTCCCCCGGCGGCCGGAGATGTCCGAGCCCAAGGCAATTGATCCCAAGTTGTCGACGACCGACAGGGTGGTGAAAGGTAAGCGGCGCGCCGCGGTCGCCCGGGTGCACCGTGTGCCGCAGGCGCCGGCGGCTCGCCTCCCCTCCCCCCGCTCCGGGTTCTCTCCCGGCTCCAGCCACGGACCTTCTAGGATATTGTGCAACCCTCGAACCCCCTCCCTCGCGTGCCCTTCCCTCAGGCTTCCCACCCGGACCCACTTGGGGCATTTTTATTTAACGGGGGCGTCAGTTGGCAAATGGCTGAGCCGAGGGGAGGCGGTGGCGGGGTTGGCTGTGGCGGTGGCGGGAGGGGGCGCGCGGGGGTGGTTGCTGGCAGGGTGTAGCTGCTGTGACAGAAATAGGAAGTGGGTGGCTGCTCGCAGTCTTGCATGGGATCGGGTTTATGGTTTTCTTTTGCAGAGGGAGGGGTGATTTATGGCTTTTAAAAAATTAATATGGCATTTTTATGTGGCCGTGGCTTTCCACCGCCTGCCTCGCTCGGGCAGGGTTCTCTCGGCGCTCCATTGCAGCAATTCCCTCCGCGCCCCCTCCCTCTTCCCTTCCCCCTGAAAGGGCCCGCACAGGACTCGCGAGAGAGCGGGAGAGCGTGGGGGGAGCCCGGCGCTTCCGCGCGGGGCGGGGGCGGCCGCAGGGAGGGGGTGGCGGAGGGGACGCGCAGGGGGCGTGGGAGGCGGGGAACGACCCGAGTGCCCCGCCGCTGCCGCCCCGGGATTCCCCCGCAGGCCCTGAGAAAGACACGGAAAGCGGTTCCCCAGCCTCCCTCGCCGCCCCCAGCCTGCCCCCGCCGAGCTGTCATTGCTCTTGAAGGATGCCCTGCTGGAGCACACCTCCCCGGTGGTAACCTCACCCCGCTCACTTCTTCCGTGCCCCTGGCACCCGCTTGTTAACGGGCGATTTGATTCCTATCATTGGCTCTTCTCCCCCGCCCCGGGATCACAGACTCCTGGCGGCGAGGGCCCTGGGGTTTCTGGCGAATAGAAGCCGGGATGCGTGGGGTGAGGAAGGGGGCAGGTAGTGGTCTCCTCTCTCGCACTGGGGAATCCGCCGTCTCCGTTGTATTCCGTGGTGGAGTGGGGGAGGAACCTTGCTGTGAATCCTGGAAGGATGAGGCCGCAGAGCAGATACACCAGGATTAAGTAGTATCCCTACTTAATGTAGTATCCCCTGCGTTCCTGGAGTCAGGACGCGGAGCAGAGTAGGTATGGGCACGGGCTACGCGCAGAGCGGGCCTCTGACATTGGACACAGCGCTGGACGGTTTAGAGGGAAAGTGTGTGTGTGTATATGCCTGTGTGTTTTGTGCAGAACAGAGATAGTATCTCATGTGGCCTGAGCATGCAAGTAGAGTGCAAGGCAATGAAGTCATAGGCACCATGAGCACTTAGGTGAAGTAACCCAGCAGTCTAAAGACCATACATGATGCATAAGTCCTTATGGGGCTTCGGAACTATTCATTGCTTCACTCAGGTTTGCTCAGTTTTTTTTTAAAGTAATGTGCGTGTGAGTGTGTGTATGTGTGTCTTCTCTCTTCTCTTGTTTTGGTTCTATTAGAATCATTCCTGCTTCAGTGCAATATTCACAGACCCATCAAAATAAGGAGGTAATATCTCTACAAAAATGACTTGAAGTAGGTCTACTGATGCACAGCTATTATTTCTGCAGGCATGGATTCTCATGTAAACAGTCAATTCACATTCATTCCAAAGAACTATGTTTTGTGTTAAGGGCCTCTGTTGACATTTTCAAAAATTAAGACCTTTTGCTGAAATATCAGAGAATAACAAATATCTCCCTAAGATGTGAAGTTTAGGTGTAACCCCGATCTGTATGTTGAGATTACCTTTTTTCAAAACACTTGATGTAAAGCTTACAATTAAAATGATAGCAGTAAATGTGTCAGCAATTAGAAAACACTCATATGTGTACGCATAAGGTCAGTTCTGTGTTTTAAATCGCAAAGTGTGGCTTCTTAATGTAAATCTAAAATTATCATCAAGTGAAGAATGTGAAAATAATTGTTCATACATTCTGGCTTGATGTCTTTACCAGTTGATGTGAAAGAGCCCATTGAACCATTCCATGGCTATTTTGTCTTGCCTTTTTACAGTACTGTATTATATACATACTATTGTAAATGGCTTTTCTTTATACATACACATGACCACCCATAATTCAAAAAAATTTGGTTTACCTATTTTTGCAGAACTGAAATGCAGTTGGATGTAATAGATTCAAAATAGGAAAAGTTAATTTTGCATATATTTTGATAGGGATCTTGATGTGAAATTTTAAATGAAATTTTGTTTATAGAAAAGGTTTTATGATGAATCCTGATTTTAAGGTGAATATACTACTGCTTTTCCTCTTATGCTTTCTTACAGACTTTATATGGTTGGCTTAAGAGGCATTATTGAAAGTTGGATTTGACATTTTGTCATACGTATGATTTTTACCATCAGTTGAGATGATAATCTATTTTGATTATCAGTCTTCTATGACGTAGCATTTCCACATGAAAACATATGTACGTGCTTAATGAGTAGGAAATACATATTTGCAGAATGGAATACAGGTTACCAAACGATTTTTCACATTTACAAAAATTCAATAAGACATAGTTCACGAAGCCATGAAGCCATGACTTTACTCTAAATTTTGTTAGAACTTTTATCTCAGTGGTCTGAGATTGACTCATGTTTTTAAAGTAGGCAAGTGAATTTTTTTCGCTCCTTAAGTATTCTTTCACTTTATAAAGTACAGATAACATTGACTCACAAATAGAAATAAGAAGAATTCGGATCATTATTACTGCGGCAGGCCATGGCGTTTGTTTACAGTTATCTTCATTAGTGTGATCCGGCTTTTGTTGTATAACAAACTGCTGTTTACAAATAAAGCTGTGCTTGTGGTTTTGTTTGTAGTAATGCGATGATGTGACGGCTTTCTTGATTTGTATTTCCAGAATGCAACTTTAGAAAGGTAGGTAGGTTGAGATTTAGTCTCAACTGACTGTAATTTTTCAGATTTTCAGCATCTTCTTGAGTGTGTTCACAGACCCTGGTCAGTTTTTAAACCTTAATAATGGAAGGGCATGGCAGCATTGGAGAGGAAAAGCATTCGTTTAGATAACCTCAGAAAGAAAGTTACTTCATCTAGCAAAAGTTGGGCTGTTTCATTTTGTCTGTTCTTGCATAAAAACAATGGAAAGTAAAACAATTCAGAGAAAACATCGTGGTAGTGCCATTTGTTGGAAAGCAGGATAGTTTGATCCATTTACTGTTTTATATTTTTAAAAAGAAACATTGTATAATTATAACACAAAAGACAGAAGGCAATAAATAGAAGAATGACTATTTCCCCCTCTCCTCCCTTAATACAACCCATAGTCTGGTTTTTTCTCTTCAGTGGTGCTCCACGGGCCTTGTTCCAAACTCTGGCTTCCCTTCATGTCTCCCTGCCTGTTCCTGTCTTTAACTCTTCTTCATGTGGCCCTAACATTCCCTACGGGCTGGGCTGTAGAACTTTGCTTATATGACAGTTAAACACTTGGAGGAAATAGAACTGTATGTGACAAGTCTGCTGCTTTGTTATATCTCTTGCCCTTTCCTCTCTTCCCATCTCCAGGTATTTTGTAATGGGCCTTTTACCTTAACCCAAACTGACTTTAATGGTAGAAATTCCAGATGCCATGGTAGGTTGTTGAGGGGTCAATTCCTGGGAAGCGTTTTGGGGAATTTCTCAAAAGCTCTAGTTAGGGCACTCTTGTGCTTTGTGTCAGATTGCTTTTAACTCTTGGGAATGCAAAAAAAGGAGATGTCCTTTTGTGTATTGTCAGCTTATATAGTATTTGTGTAGACAAAGTACACATAGAGAAATTCTGGAAAGATATCTAGGATCTTATAAGCAAGACGATTGTAGCTAAGTAAAATGTTAAGTAAATAGGGATTCAAGCCACTAGTATTTGTAGCTGAATGAGGCTGGTAATACTACTTAATTAAAGAAAACAAAAATATGGTACATCAGTGATAACTTTCATGTTTGGATCTTGAAATGGAATATTAAATAACGCCATTTCTTTGCAGTGTGTCAAGAAGAGCTCATTGTGAATTTACTTTACTGATGTTTGTTACCATCAGTTGAGTTTTTCCATGTATCTGGTTTTCCATTTGAGTATAGTAAAACTGCATTAATTCAGTGTCATTAATTGAAACTTTGACTAAATGTCATTGTTTGGTGGCTGAAGTTTACATCAGCACTGGATGTGAAGAAAGGGGACTGCTAATCTAATTAATACTATAAGCAACACGATTTGGGCATGGTGACTATCCTTCAAAAGAGAACAAATTCTTTTCAGGACTTAGTGAACAGCATGCAAATTAATGCTGTTAATTACAAATTAGATTGATCTATTCCTTAATCCTTTCAGGATTTCTACTATAAAGTAAACACAACACAAGTGCATTGTTTTCAAAACATTCTGTAGACTTAAGGCTTAAGGCTGCAGTTGCAACTGGGATTCAGGGAAATTCCAGTGCCATCAGTTAGAAGAATTAACGTTTAAAAAATAATAGTTTTTTGGGAACTGTGGGAAGAACCTCTGCTTTAAAGAACAATCTAAGACATCCAGTTAAAATGTGAAAAAAGTAACACCTTAGACTCTAGTTAGAGGTTTACTCTGACATTTGTTTAGATTAGTTTAAAAATATGCCTTTTAAGATCTATTTGTTTATGATGTGCTTTTTGTAATTTTAGAGGTATGAAATATGACTGACATAGTATGCGTTTATAGCTTTTATAATTGGCCTCTTCTGCTTTTCCTTATCTTTTTTGTGTCAGCCATGTGTAAAGTTGAAACTAATTATGAAACCAAATAAAGAATCCATTTAGAGTGACCTCATTGGAAGACAGCATTTTTCTAGACATAGTCTCCTTTTAGCAAATCCAGTTAAATGACCATTTTGAAAGTTTTGTGAAGATATTGGACACTTCCAGAACTATAAGGAATGATGATGATTCATGATACGGAACTTTGATAAAAACTAAAAAATCATTTTGTTAATTTTTTTAGCAGCTTTCTAGTGTTAGCATTCTCCTGATGTTCAAGAGGAATACAGTGAGATTTTGAGTTCTAGCTTCCTATAATTCCACTGTTACGTGTTAATAGCATCACAGGCTACTTTTCCTATATGTAAATGGGCAGCAGTTGTACTCGCCACTCACTTGTGAGAACCAGAAGATCATCAAACGCGAGTTGAGAGCCTGGAAAGTTACCCTTGGTCCACTCACCTGGGAATGGCAATTCAGTCACTGCTGACACAGAATTACAAATGACAGCGTGTGAATGTATTTTCAGGGTCACTCAAGAATAGTCAGAACCATTAATATTGAAATTCATGAATGCCTTGGGTCTACAGTGGTAGCTCATGTGATACTGATTTTATGGTTGAAGAAATGGAGCCAGAATAGATAGAATGGTTGGTCCCAGGTGGGACTAGAGTGGAGGTGAGTGTAAGCAAATTCTTCCCTTTGGCAAAGATGCTCTTCTCTCTTGAGCATCTGTTTGAAACTGTCACTTCTTTTAGTAATATTCAGGATATCACATTTTGTTTTGAAATTTTCTTTATTGAATTACTGGCTATATAAAATAGTTTTATTAGGAGAAGCTTTTATTTCTTTATATTTAGCAGAAATTTAAATTCTGATGATAAATGTTATAATCTGGTTTGATCTTGGCATGAAGTTTACTAAAGGAAAACTGTTAAACAGTGTTTTCTATTCATGTCAATATATACGCAGAAATAGAAATAGCGTACTCCCCTGGTAAGGAGTTTTATTTACTTTTATTTTGAAAGGTGTTATTGTAAGACTGTTTGTCTGAACTACAGATAATGGCCCATATTGTTACTCTGGTTTGAGGATTTTGTTAATTTCTAGGGAAAGCTCTAGAAAATAGGAGCCAGTGTTTCTTAGGCGATCTACTCGCTTTATAAAATACAGTCATCAGGGAGGAATGATGTAGACTGAAACAGGGTTTCAGTTTGTAAACTGTCTTTAATATTCTTTGCATTTTGTCATTTTTAACCCATTTTATTTTATAATATTTCCATCTCCTGTATTCATACAGGCTGTATTCATTGATAAGCCATCCATTATATTTCATATAAGAAATCAAATTAAAAATTTCATATTCCTCCACGGTTAAGGGTTCTGAATAATGGCTTAAAACAGTTGGACTATCGACTTGAGGACTTAGACCTATTGCTGGAATCTCAAATCCATTTCACAAGTGCACATGCAGGTATTTAAAAAAAATACAAACTCTGAGGAAGCAATTATCAGTTATTAAAATGCTATGTTTTTGGAATTGGATGGATTCCTTTTGAGACCATCATAGAGAGGAATAGAACTTTGTGTTTTTCTTTTTATTTCCCTAGTCTGTGCTTTTGCCTCACAGCAAAATATATTCAACTCTATTTTAAAAGGTGGTCTATCTGACTTTCTTTGAACTTCTGTCCCTTACAGCTGGAAATTCTGCATGTCTCTGCAAAAGAGCAAAACAAACAAGTAAATTACCAAAGATTTACCTTAACAGCTGTCTCGAGATTATGACATACCACCTTTCAATGTTTGTCAATTTCAGATACTTTCTGTAGTTGTGAAACCCGAAGAATGATGGTTGATGTTCAGAGAGAATATTTTATTCATATGGAGCTAAAAATTTAAAAAAAATTTCCCATCAGCTCCAGGATTCTAAGAGTTAAAGAGTCTCTTTCTACAGTGACTGTATAGCTCCAGTTTTTCTTTTTGGGAGGAGCAACTACTTCTGATTTAAAATGTTCAGTTGTCTCTATGTAGTATTGGAATGTTTTGGAAATTTTCGTATGTCAGTGTCTAAACTGGATCTCCCAAGGCTGCTGCATTTACTTGGATGTTACATAAAATGATTTGTTAAAATGTGTATACAAACTTTTAGTTTGGGAAATATAGTGCCTAGCTAATAGTGCCTAGCTCAATGCCTTGCACTTTGGGCACTGAATAAATTCTTGTTGAATGATTTGGGCAATGCAGAATTATCACGTGTCTCCTGAAGCCATAAATGGAGACACATTATACGTTTATTTTGAGTGCGTTATATAAATTTTGCTTCTCTGTAGATGGCTCTATATGGTGACCGCCTGGTTAAGTGGAATGCTGCCTTCTCCAGCGACATCAGGGAATGGAGTATGAGAAGAAGGCATTACGAAGGTGACACAGTTAGATTGAGGGCAGTTTTGTTGTTTGGTCGTTTGGGCTGGCTTTATGCCAGCTGAGTTGAAAAGGCTAGATCCTTTACAACTTAGCATATTAACTTGAACTTGAAAGCTTTCTTTCAGTTTCTGTTGTATTTCTCCTTAGGCCGATCAATTTTTGACGAGTGAGAAAAGATATGTTAATCATTCAGTGTTTGATTTATTGGGTGATTTATATGTTTTAATTATTGTCCAGACTTGGACTTGAAGAGAACAATGACCTGGCAAATCTCATGACAAAAAACAAAACACGAAAAATCGAAACCAAAACAAAGCAAGATTCTCTTCCTTTGTTTACATCTCAATTCATCATTTTCTGTAAAGCTTTTGTAATCCAGAAATGCAGCCTTCTCCAGCATAAGCTCCTGCCCTTCTCTGCCCCCAGCAGTGTCACTGGATGCTATCTAGTGGGAAGGTACAGGGGCTGGTGAGAAGTTAAAAAAGGTGGCACTAACTCTGCTGACTCCTTATATTCTCCTAAATGGGCTTTAAGCCATCCATTGACATTTGTTTTTAAACATCTTGTGAGCTATGCCATTTTATCAAATTAAATTAAAAGCACAATATATTCTCTTAAAATGACAGAACCTGAGTCAGGGCTTCAAGTTTGTGTTATAAGTTTTTTGCTTTTTACAAAGGAATTAAATTTCTTTTTATTATTAAACCTGGCATTGTTGGTCTGCTCTGTATATTTAATGTTAATAAAGTACATGCATACCTTCTCGTGTGGGTCTGATTATTGGCATGATAACAGTTCTCATCATTTAATTCTCATTATTACAGCTTTAGTTCAGATGTCGTTGCTGTGATGATTTGTTTACCTGACTGCCTCTCCTCCCCAGAAGTGGAGAGCCCAGAAGACTGGGGGTTGCTTCCACTTATCTTTGTATCTTTAGCTCTAGCACAGGGCCTACCCTAGAACAGGCATTTGATACATGATTGTTAAATAAATGAAATAATAGGTAAAGGATAAGAGAAATTTAAAATTTAAAATTATAGGGTTCTTTTCTGTTTTGAAATTTTGTGGATCTTAAATCATGAGTGGCTCACAAACGTGAGGAGTTTCTTGATTTGTAAGCGCCCATCCCGTAGAAGGTGTTTTTCACGTGAGTTTTGAAATACTCTGTTTTATAATTGGGGGTTGTATGTTTTTTGCCTAATAGCCAGCCTGCAGAAGCATAACTGGCCATAGTGGCTTACCCAGGGAGTGCTTAGTTTTCAGTGAGTCAGTGTCAAAGGGTGTATAGGTCGATTTACTCAAAGTTAGGCGATGTTTTTTTTCCTCAGGAAGATTGGAGATGATCCCAGGCTGTGGAGTGAGCTATTGTGGCAGGCATCTGGGAGGCCCAGAGTTCACTTCACAATCATATTGCTTACCTCGAGAAATGCGCAAATCCAAATGAATAAAGGTTAATACGTGTAGGAATCAAAACAGAGATGTAAAACGTATTGCAGGCCCAAATATGAGATGTCTGTGTAATGATACTAAAAAGTCTTCAGGCCGGGAGTGCAGGCTGCTTGTGAGTCAGCTCTCCTGATGGCATAGCTGCATGGTGAATGCTTTGAGGAAAGCACGGCCCTGGCATCCACATCAGCAGGGAGGCAGTATGGTGAGCTGCCTGCTCTGCTGGCTCTCACGGAGGACCACAGATGGATCTGCACTGGCCCAGACTTGGTCATATGGCTCCCCGTTAAAGCAGGCCAGCCGGGGCTTTCCCAGCTCTGGTTTATGAGCCAGGATTTAATGTCTCCCTAGCACAGAAATACTTTTCCTTCAAGGAGCTGAAGACTAGGGAAACTATAGTTTCCTACATAAAAATCTCATCATTGTCAACCTTCGCCGATCTGCGTTTAGCAGCCGGGGGGAATCGCTCTTGGCTTCACCTCTCGTCAGGATTCTACATGAGTGCTCTGTGTCACTGCACATGCACTTCTAGAAACAGATGTAGAAAATTTGGAATATGTTGGGGGGGAGAAAAAGAGGTCCCCTCTGAGTGACTAAAGGATTTTAAGTTGTGACAGGAACTGAGAGATTCTTCAGTCTTAAAAGGTTGAGTGGTGATTTAACTGTAGGTTTAACATATTAAAAAGTCTCCTTCTACAGCGGATCACACTCAGATGTTATCCATCACCACTATCAAGTGGGTAAGAGAAAAAAACACTGTTTGGAAGCATTAGGGATTTAGGTGATTTTTTTTTTTTTTTAATAACCAGTCAAGGACATTTAACCCTTGTGCATTGTGGGGATCTTCTGAATAGAGAGAATACATGATCCTCATTTATTTGGGTGTAAATGAGATCTAAGACTAAAATTAAGAAAATTTGAAGCTAGAAGAAACCTTGGATATCTAACTCCTGTCTGGCCTGGAGCCAGTCCTCTGACTGTGAACTGGGGAGAGGGATCGGATTTTATGTGGGAAACCTTTTATCTCTTACACTTGCTCAAGTCTGAGCCTAACCAAAACGAACAAATCAGACTCCTAGAATGGGACGGTGCCCCAGAAATCTAGCTCAGGCTATCCTCAGTGTGGAACCCCTGTCCAGACTCGCTGAGGGATAGTTTTCCACTGCCTTGTGAACATATCTAGTGAGAAGGAGCTCCCGACTTCTTAAGATCTCCTGCTCTATCCTGGCCATTTCGGCCCGTCAGGATGTTTCCTTACGTTTGACCTCAGTCTGATGCTCTGACATACATGTTTGTTGTTCCTTGCATTGCCCTACAGAGTTCGATGAAATGAACCTTTTCTGTCTTTTACAAGAGAGCTTATTTGATACTAAAAAACAGCTTTCCTGTTCTTAACTCTTCTAGGTTTTTCCCACATGTCATGGTTTCTGGGCTTTTCCCCATCCCAGTAGCCTTCTTGTAAAACCACATCAGGTTGTCAGGGTCTCTTGAAACTGGGGAAGTGGGCAAAGGTTCATCTTGGCTTACTTCCTTCTGTGGAACCTCCAGCACCGTGGGCTTGGTTGCTTCACTGTTCTTGCCCTTCTGTGCCCTTGTGCTAACCTTTAAACTTCCTGGAACTCAAATCCTTCACTGGGGGGCCCAGTCTAGCATCCATCCCATTGATGTCCCTTGTCTGGGTGAGGACCCCCAGCGTCAGGATGCTCTTCTCATGCCCTTCCTACTGAATTTTCCTCCAATTGTATCTTCTCCCAGTCCTCTGCATCTGCAGTTTTAAGGTATTGAATACCGAATCTGCTCTGTAACTAGGAGCTTTCCAGAAAACCTGGCTAGCAGATGCATTTTACCAGTGAGTTCTGTAGGCATTGTTTGTATTTTGCTTGCTTTTACTTGTAATACAGGCAAGTACTAAAGACAGCGTGATAGCCTGACACCACGGTGGTTTAGTGGGGTAATTGAGGACAGGCCAAGTTCCTTGTTTACTTTTGAAATCACACCATGAAGGCACCTCAGCACCCCACTTGACCAGAGCCCAAACCTGCCTCTTCTGCCTGCTCTAACTTCTGGCACACTCTGTCTTTCATAGTTGTTGATAAACAGCTCCTAAGGCCATTGAAATTGGCTAACCCAGTGAGTCCGATTGTAATTTGATAACTGGTTTAAGTTTCACCGGGGCCTAAGAGAGGCCAGTGGCTTCCAAGTGCAGTGTCACAACACATTTCTGTGTTACACTCAGCTGTGAGGTGTTAACAGCTACTGATAACGACGTACAGAAGTTTGCAAATGACTTATTTTAAAATATCTATATATAAACTAGGGTGGATTCAAGTTCAGCCTTAAAATGTTACTTTCACTTCATCCTGATGTGTTTCCTCATGCGGGAGAGGAAGGGATGGAGCTGCAGCTGTCACGGTGGGTATTTGCATAGCTTGCAGTCCTCTTGATCTTACCGATAGGCCTTTAATCACAGTGGAAATCAGACATTCTTGTAAGCTGTGGCAGTGTTTGCCTTCATTTCCGTGAGCATTTTTGAGGATAGTTTATTAGAACCTGGATTCACTCATGCTAATATTCTGTGCAAGTGAATGTCATATCATATGCATCTTGATAGAAAAAAAAGTCTGAGACTTGAGAGTAGAGAACAGACCTTTGCTAGCCAGATCTGTGGATTGAATAGATCTTGAAACATATAGGTAGGCACTTTTGGGGTGATTTCAAAGTGCCCTATGAAGCTTTCTCTCCTCGAACATCTCCTAGGGGTCACACCTGAAATTCCATGATAAATTACTTATTTAGGATAAGATTGGCCTTCTGGGTAGAGGTTTCGAAAGTAACTGATCTTTAAAAAATAATTTAGTGAATTGACTAGTTTTTTTTTTTTTTTTGCCTTTGGGTGGTATTGAATCCAGAAAAAATCGTGTATTTTAGGAGCCTTTTTGTGAGTGAACGTTCATTTCTCTTTAAACCCATATCCCATGCCTCTTGTACCACTCAATTTTCCATACTGCTTCCTTCACGTATATCATTGTAATATCCCCCAGTTGGTAAATAGATTAATCCATTATCAAGTGTAAAATAGCTGTTAAAAAATATTATTTCCTTCACTTACCACACCATCCATCTCTCCATGCATTCTTCCGTTCTGTCCATGCACGCGTGCATCAGAGTTTTAGTGCCCCCTGCTTCCTGGCTCTGTGCGGTGTTCTCAGGGCTTCCAATAAAGTAGACAGTCTCTGAAGGTTACTCTCCAGTGTGGGGTATGAAAGCAAATCACAATGTAAGTTATAATTACTTTAATAGCAGAAGATGCAGCATGCTGTGGAGTGCGGAAACGGAAGTGACTGTCTTCAGAGACTGTACTTTCATTTTTTGGCAAAAATAAATGGAACCGATATTAATTTTCTCTGTGTGTAGCATGATAGGCACATTGTTAGGATGTGGGCTTATTTATTTTTATTTTTTAAAATTTTTTTAAATTTATGGCTGTGTTGGGTCTTCGTTTCTGTGCGAAGGCTTTTCTCTAGTTGCGGCAAGTGGGGGCCACTCTTCATCGCGGTGCGCGGGCCCCTCACTATCGCGGCCTCTCTTGTTGCGGAGCACAGGCTCCAGACGCGCAGGCTCAGTAGTTGTGGCCCACGGACCTAGTCGCTCCGCGGCATGTGGGATCTTCCCAGACCAGGGCTTGAAGCCGTGTCCTCTTCCCAGACCAGGGCTTGAAGCCGTGTCCTCTGCATTGGCAGGCGGACTCTCAACCACTGCGCCACCAGGGAAGCCCTGTGGGCTTATTTTAAAGTGAAGATGGCATAGAAAGTGCTGCAAAAGGAGTGATGAGCATTTAGATCTGAAATTCTGTAGCTATTACAGCTACCTGTGAGCAAAGTATATGAGAGAATCATGGGCTATTGAAGGTGGAAGTGACTTTTAAAGTCAACTAGTTAGCTATCTTCCAAAAAAAAAAAAAGACCTTCCTGTTAAATGGTTAACAACCCCCTACCCCCCCTAATTTCCAGTGATGGGGAGGCAGCATCAGAGTGTGGAAAGAGTAGTGGTTTATGGTTTGACAGAACCTGCATTTCAATCCTCCTTTCTCCATGTGTCGGCTGTGTGTTCATGGGGAAGTTATGTAATCATCCCGAACCCATTTTTTTCTTAACTGAAAAGTGGAAACAGTAATACTGATTTTGAAAGTGGTGGTAGCCAGGAGAGGAATTGTATGTGAAATGCCTTCCCTACTGCCTGCTCAAAAAGAGCCCTCGGTAGCTGTTAGGTATTGTTATTTTATTGTTGGACAGCTCCCTTGAAAGCGCAGCGTTCTTCTTCTAGAAGTAACCTGCATTAAAGCATATACTTTGTCACCTCCTACCCACTGTCAAATCCATTGTAGTTTGGGGGCCTCTACCATTCCTCTGAAACAGTATGGCAAAGGTCACCAATGACTGTCCAGTTGCTGGCCTCTGTGATATTTGACATGGTGGGCCACCTCTTTCTTCCTGAAACATTGTCCTCATTGTCTTGCATGGATTTCCTCTTTCTCTGACTTGTCAGCTCGTCCTGATTGAATCCTAAATGTTCTTTTATCCCTTTACAAGTTCTTCCAGGCAGTTTCACCTCCTTACACTCATAGGATTTACTCCTGCTTATAGGCTGATGATCGACACATCTGTATTTGCTACCTAGTCTTTTGTCTGGATCTTTCTCTCAAACCCTATATGCAGCAGTTGCTGTGGATGGATATGGTGAAAGTAAAGTGGGGTATTTTTTCTCCTGTGTTTTCTATCCTGGGCGCGATGTGACCACCGTCTATCCAGTTAATTAAATCTGTCCTTCAGTTCAGATCTTTTAAATACTTCACCCAGTGCAGCAGTGTCCTCCCAACATTAGTCTCTTTGTTTTCAAACTTGTCCCCTCTCTAACATTCATTGTCATTAGAGTGATCATTTAAAAATGAACATCTGATTCAGCTAATCCCATTTTTGGTGATCTTTTTCTGACTGAATTTTAGGAACTCTTTATATTATAGGATTTGACGCTTATTGCCTGAATATCAAAAATATTTACAGTATATATAGCATATGTCACATTGTGCTGAACTTACTTTAAGTGTCTTCAGTTTATTACAATGTAAGTTCTCGGGAGCAGGGAGAAAATTTTTTATTCACATGTGTATTCTGCATGCATGGGGCTATTTGGTTTGTATAAAGTTGATGGAACTAAACTGAACAACTTAAAAATCCCAATGATACCTTCTATGGTTTTCTGTTTGTTGTACCTCTGCATGGAACACTGTTGCTCATTATTGTGTCCTTCTGTGTAAAACTTACTTTTATGATCCCCTCAGGCATAGCTGTCTGTGCTTCCTCTTGTTCTTGGTACACACAGGGTATCACAAACATTTGCAACACAACTTTCTCTTTAACTGTGAAATCTTCAAGGACAAGGCTCTATTCACTTCATCTCCCCAGGCTTAGCATGATGACTGGCACATAATTAATCAATTTTTTTTTTTCCCTCCAGCAAACGAATTGACTGGAAAAGCTATACGTGATCATCACTAAAACATAGTGATATCAGTACTTCCTTTTTTTCTCCTCCAATATCATACTTTTTATTAATGTAGCCCAGGTTGGATTACTTTTTCTAGTACGCTTGACTTACGGAATCCCTGACTTCCTTATCCATCTCCCCAGGCATTTTCATGTAAACGTATAAGCCAGGTCTCTTTTACTCTGGATTTTGTAATTATTTTACACACTTCTAAGCACAAGCATTTGCTTGTGCTAATAATATAATATAAGTTTCTAGGCTTTTTAGATCTTTTATTTAAACATATGGATTCTTTTACCTCTTCTTTCTATTTGCCCCAATTTATGTCCTTAGTAGATTTGCCTAGGCCTTTATTTAAGCCTGGCAACCAAATGAATTTTTAGAGCCAGTCAGTTTGGATGAGTGAGTTCACAAATCTTTATTTTAGGTTCTGCATATATAACATGGGAAAAAATCCCACCTGTGTTAATAAAAAACTTGTGGCTTCTGTTAAAAAAAAAAAAAAAAAAAAGGGAGGTGCTTGAGTAATCATTGTCCTTGACCTTTTCCTTACCTAATTGATGTGTTTTTCTATAGCTGTACTTTAGAATGATAAATTAAAAAAAGTTTTCCAATGCCTTTGCCTGCCCTGAGACTTACTTTAATCTTTTGTCATTTCAGGGAGTGGAAGGAATGAATTTTCCATGGATAATGGTTAGAGAGTTGGTGTGTTTATTAATGGCATATGTTTTGTAATATGTTATTTCACCTGATTGTATTTGAAGAGAACACTTTGTTAACCTGTCAGCTACTTTGTTTCTCCATAGGATCTCGCTCAAAGTAAATAAATAATAAAGTGAATATATATATATATACACACACACATATATGAGCTTTCTATTCTAAAAATATTAATAACATTAATGTATATGCCCTGCACATGCATTACCTAGCTCTATCCTAATCACACTGAGGCTAGGGGAGATTCAGTACCCTTCCAAGGTCATGCAGCGAGTTAAGTGGTGCAGCAGGTATTTGGACTCCAGATCCTGGACTTTTACCACCATGACACTAAGCTCAAGTGTACTCAAGGCCAAATTCATTAGTTGGTATCAATGAATTGATAGAAAATAGAGTTTATTAGGGATTTGTTTTTATGTAAAATGTTGTTGCTGCTGGAAATCACTTTAGTGGAACATCATTAGCCTTTCCTGTGGGAGAAAAATGTTGCTTTCTAATGGGGCAAGTCTATCGGCTTCTGTTTTAGAAATATGTAGCTGAGGTTCACAAACAATGGGACTGTTAACCGGGGTTTACTTGGCACTGCTGACCTTATCATGGTGTTGTAAGACAAACTAATCTAAAGCGTAAAAAGAGTGCTAACTGTGAGTTACATAAAGAAGGTATTTTTATTGGACCTTGAGTTTTTCCTCTAGGTTAAAACCATGAAAAAAAAATCTAGTGCTGGCTATGGTATCTACTGTTGGCCTTTGTTTTAGAGTCTTTGCTTCTTTATATTCATTTTCATATTTTTGTCACTAAAGCAAATAAAGGAAGCCACACATAGCTAAAGTGAAAGCCACTTCAAGGAGACGTCACATGAAACATTTTGAGGAGGGAGTTATGTGGTTTCATCGGAGCATTTTAGATGCAAATGCGCATCGTTCTGAGATCAGAATTTTTCGTTAACCACTTGTAACCATTCTGTACTATGGCGAATGCTGAGGACTAGCCTAGTTGCACTTTTAAACCAATGTTGTAATTACTTAAAAGGGTGATGATTCAGATTGAGAATTTTAATGCTTCTCTGAGGCAGGTGATTAGAGAAATTTATTTCTTTGTTCATATGATTGCTAAACACATTTCTGATCTAGCTAAACCTGGTTGGACTGACTGTGAGAAGTCTTGCAGGTAAAATAGCTGTAGGTCACAGGCTCAGCTGGAACGAAAGTTGGAGCACCCTGCCTTGATGCCCTGAGTGTAAATTCAGGGAGCTCCAATTTCATACTGAGGCCTCTGGCTTTCCCTTGCTTCATGGCTAATACCTTTGTATGTGGGAAAGTTTCTTCCCTGCTGGAATCATCTTAGGTTCATATTTTCTTTTCCTCTCCTTTTTTCCCCCTGTGACATTTTTGTGAACCTTGGATTTCAAATATGATTTTTTTTTTTTTTTTGGTGGTTGTTTAAAGGTGTTCGTTAACACATAGAAGAAAAAATTTGAATAACCTTAATTCTTAGAGTGCAGTACAACTAGGGTATTTCATTGACAGTTCTTATTTTTTATTTATAAGTATATATGTATAAATAAATATATATTTCATGGCTTGAAGACACAGAATATACGTTACAACTTTCCTGCTGTGTGTGTTTATTTTAATCCTTGAACCAGACCTTGCCTGAAATAAGCTTTACCTTTTAAGGAAATTGATACCGAGGTATGATTATGCTTAGTGTTTATTATTGCATGCATAGATAATTTGAATGTTATTAGTATAAGAAAAATATCAGGTAAGTCTGTATTCAGATAGGAATATCTAAGTAAAATAACCAGTGACTAAGCGTTCCATTCATTCCATATATGAACAGTATGAAAACTATGTAAGAAACATACTTGGTTACTTTTTTTTAAAATGTGGCTTTAACTTGTGTCTTAAGAGTGAAATTGTAAAGTAGAAGATTAACATAGAGTGCTTCTTTCGAGAATTCCCCTAGAAAGTACGACTTCTGAACTCATTTTACTATTTGTTCTTTCTTTAACTAAAGAGGGAGGCCAGCATATTTGCAGTACATTCCAGGCTTTAGAATTTGTTCTTATGGAAGAGAGTCATGCCCCTTGGAGTCCCATTTAGTGACAACATTTGATTAGAATTCAATTGGAATGGACATAAGTGAGACTTGATGTGTCATTATTTCTACATATTCTTTAAAAAATGGAAATGTGCATAAATTGCTTACTATATATCCACTATCTAAAATAATTTTTCCCTGTCACTCTTATGCTAAACTGTGTATTGTGAAGTTATGCACTTTCCCTCTGTATAAGGTTTCCAACTGTGAGGTTTTGTGAATGATTGGATTTATTTCTGGAATGATGGAATTGTCTCCAATAATGTATATTTTTAAATGATTATGTAATTATGTTATAGATAATAAAGGTACCATCTGTTCTTATTTGAACTTCTGTCCTGTGAAGAGATGGAACCAGAAGTGATAGTTTGCTTTTGATTATTTGGCATGTATTCAAGATATTACTTTCCTCCTGAACTGCTGTCCCCAGCTGCTATCCAGAGATTTTCATAAATGAAAGTAGTGAGTGGGAGAAAAAGCCATGTTACTTGTAGTCAGGGCAATAATAGTGTAGCACCTAGATGTGATGTTTGTCTGTAGGTCACCCTTAGTTGATTGACATGCATTGACCCTTGTGTTGTCATGCAAGAAACCTTTTTATGCATTTATCTCAGGATATGGCATTCTGGAGAATTCATTATATGTTACATGTTGCTATTTATGATGGAATCTGGTCTAGACTGTTAAGAAAGGGATAATAGGATGAAATGGCCGGGTGATGGCAAGCCATCTTCAGTCTTCATAGACCCACTTGTTTCTATTTTAGAAACACTTTACCATTCTTTTTGCTTCTCTTTAAATTTGACCCATTTGGATTAAAATTAAATTTATCTTTATGATGTGACCTGCTTAGTGTCAGTTATTTTTTTAAAATGCTGTTTCCTTTAATCCCTGTGGTAAAGCTTATCAGGTGGCTAATGTGAAAACCTACTGAAGAGTCTTCTGGGGATCAGAGAAGTTAAATAATTTGTTCATGGTCACAGAACTAATCAGTGGTGAAGCTGAGATTCAAAAGTAGAACACTTAAAAATTATTTTGAAAAATATCAGGTATACATAGAGGTTGAGAGAAGAGGACCATTAATCCCCATGTACTTAACTCACAGTTAATCATGGAGATATTCTGATTTCACTATTATTTGCTTTATATATTCCTTTTTTCTTCTTCTTTGGTGAAGTATGTTAAAGCAGATCTCAGACATCATGTTATCAAATGTCAGATTTTGACTCTGGGGCAAACATTTTATCTCTATACCAAATGGTCTAAGTATAAGAGAGAATGTCATAACGTAAACACTGAACAAATGGAAGCCATGTTTTTCTAGAAAATGAGTTATATCTCTGCATTCAGTTTTCTTGATGTGGGCAGTCATCATTGCTACTCATTTGTTAATAAAATAGTGATGAAAGAGCTAAAAATTAGTGAGTACTGATTCTGGGCTAGGCATAGCCCCTCATGCTTCATGCGTATTAGCTCATTTAGTTCACAGTAACCCCCTGTTATATAATCATTTCTCGTGGGTCAAATTGCTTTTTAAAAATAAGTGTGTCTTTATATATATAAAAGTGAAATATTCTACATCACCTTCAACTGTAATATCTTTTCCACTTCTCACTTTTAATACTGATTATAGTAATATATTGATGGCGGGATAGAAGGTTGCTGCTCAGAAGCGTGGTCCATAGACCAGCGGGGTCAGCATTGCCTGGGAGCGCATTAGAAATACAATCTCAGGCCATAACCTAGGCTTTTGGCATCAATTTGCATTTTGAATAAGATCCTTAAGACTTCTATATGCATATTAAAGTTTGAGAAGCCCTGGATAGCATTTAAACAAGTGCCTCCCAAGCATGGCTGCACATTCAATCACCTGGAAAACTTTGAAACCTACCAGTGCCGCCTCCCCCTGACCAATTAAATTAGACTCTCTAGGTGAGGCCCCAGCATTTGTTTTGTTTTTGTTTTTTTTTAAGTCTCCTGGTGAGTCTTAAGTTTGGCCAGGCTTTAAAGTGCACTGGTTTAATAGGACTAGAGTATCTTTCCGTTCTGTTTCAGCTACTTAACTCTAAACAAAACATTTCATCTTGTAAATCATATATTGAAAATGATGCTATCAGTATGAGAATTGAAGATGAAAGAAATTTTTGGCTTACACTGAATCTCTTTGATGATGTTAATTCATTGATAATTCTGTAGAAAATAATTCCCTTTTATGCAGGACTGAACTTCCTCACTGTTCTTATTCTTCCTTGGCCCTAGGGAATGAAAAATGCTGCCAAAATTTATTGTCTTTTTTTTTTTTTTTCCCCATTTTATCCTTCAGGTGAAGAATTAGAGGGAGGCAGGGAGTTGTGAAATACCAAATGGGTGAAAACTGGGCTAAGAGTCATTAAATAAATTCATGAGATTACACTGGATAGGAGTCTATTTTAATTTTGCTCTTAAATTTTGTTTCCTGTGTGTACATGGATATTTGCTTTCCTTTAAGTCAATGACTTCTGTATTCTGTCATTCATCTGCAGACATGTATTCTGTCATTCATCTGCAGTTACTGAGCGCTTAGAAAATGCAGCCAAACGAACAAAGTAGTTGAAGGGAACCGAACAATGCAGAGAAGTGCAGTATTTATGTGCTCCTTACCCTGAGTTGCAGGCGGTGGAGTGGTTGAGAGCCTGGGCTCTGGAGCCAAACTACCTGCGTGGAATCCTAGCTCTGCTGCTTATTTGCCGTGTGACCAGGGGCAAGTTAATTATGTGCCTCAGTTTTTTTCTTTATGTTTTTGTTTTAATCTGTAAAACAGGGTAATAATGGCATCTACTTGTAGAATTGTTGTGGTGATTAGATGAATTAATATATGTATAAAGCACTTAGAAGAGTGCCTAGCACATAGTAAGTGCTATGTATTTGCTGATAGTATTACGATTATTATATTTTCCATACCTAGAAGAGAAAAGGTGGCTTATATATGAAAGTATGGACCCTTACCCTAATGCTTTTAACATGGGAGAGATTCTTCAGGCTAAAACAGGATTTTTGTTTGGGGAAATCGGGTCCCTGATTAGAGCAGGGACACAATATGTTCAGACATTTACGTATTCTGACTCCATTTGTTCCTTGATACATTGGGTAAGTGGGTTAATCAATCCAAGCTTGACTGAAGTGGGGATCGGTAACACTTCTCACATGGATACAATTAACCTTAGTTTGTTGAAGTACTTTATATTCCTTGAATAAGAGGCCTTGAAGAAATTCAAATTTTAGTCTTTAAAATAATTGCTTTCCCAAAGGCCCTGTGGTAGCACGTTTGAATAATTTTAAAGCCATTCGCTAGATTAGTAGCATTTTATAGTTTGGTTTTATTTGAGGAATGGCTTTAGACACAGAGGAAATGTGACAGACAGATTAGGAGGCTCTCATGGCAGGCCTGAGTTATTGGAATATTAGGACCATCAAATATGGATACTTCAAGGAACCTGAAGATTACAGTTTAGCCCAGTGCCTTTATTTTACAGATGACAAAATTGTGGCTGAAATGTGAAGGTTTTAATGCTCTAGTGAGAATGCACATTTTATTTTTACTTATATTTATACTTTTCTCATTAATTAAATACATTTTATGCACATAAATACATATATGTGTCAAGTGTGGCAAAAACAATGTAATAGCAACACTGAATATTTTTCTATAATACAGTATTTTTTGTGTCCATTTTTATATCTCTTCAAAGTTGTGATACCAACAAAATATATTACTTCTTTATCACAGTGATTGCATGCATTTGGAATAAATATGGTATCTATTTTTTATGGGCAAGTTTAGGCATGCTTTTGTTGGCACAGAAAAAATCACTATGTGAAGAGAGTGACTATTATTTATTTAACATTTAACCTGAAAATGTTAAAAATGTGTTCAAAAGAGCTCATTTGACAAGGGTTCTGGGTCAGAAGTATTAAAGGACAAATGAAACAAGGATTTCTTATTCTTAGTCAGGCTTGGGGGAAAGTGCCAACCTTCTGCAGGGGAAATGACTATAAATGGTCTTCGCAGTTAAGACACTCTGTTGCAACAGCTGCCTTTCTGGTCGACCTGTTTATTCCCCCTTTCTTCACAGTATTGCTGCTAAAAACACCTTTCTATTGGCACTTGAACTCTGCCATTTGACTCTTCAACTTTCTCTTGTTTCCTGCATGCAATTAAAATGTCTTGCTCTTATCTTGGCAACTTTGTGCAGTCTTGGTACCAAGCTGCTTGTCTTTGTTTTCGTTTTGTTACTCCCATCTTGGGGGCTTGTTCACTGGTACTCAGCATCCTTGGAAGGGTTCCCACATTTCTTGCCAGATGACAAAAACAAATGAATCCTGCTCCTTTGTTCTTTTATAGTAAGCTTTTGGGGGAGGAAAATTTAGAGAAAGAAAACTAAAAAAAAAAAAAAGTACTCTCAGCACTGAAGATTGAATGACAATTGTGCTCACTGATGGACTTTTTGGTGCCTGTTGACATTTTTAAACCTTTAGGATAAGGATTGCTTTTCCTTGCGTTAGTGACATAATAGTGTATGCCGAGTAACAGCCAGTACTTATTTACCTATGAAATGCTATTGTGTTTGTTTTTTCAAATAAATGTATATGGTTTCTGGACTATGTCTATTTTTTTTTTTTTTAAATGTGACTCTGAGTCAGTTGTATCAAAGGACTTGTGTTTCTACTTTTTATTTCTGTTAAAATGTGTAAAAAATAAACATGTCTGGACATGCTTGTATCTGTAGAGCTGATGTCCTGGAGCTTGTTTATAAGCATTATCATTGGTAACATATAGGTGAGAAAACTGAATCACAGTTTTGGATCACACAGCTCACTGGTGAACATAGAAGCACAAATTATGTCTACTGTATTGGATAAGAGTCATTTGATAGCAAATACATAAAAACCTTCAAAAATAGCTCTTCTTACAACTGGAAATCCAAGGAATAGATTTGGCTTTAAACACACATGTAAAGAGGTGTGGTTCTTCCCTCCGTGATGCTTTCCACTTAGTTGGCTTTATAATCATGCTGGCTTTCCATTCCCCTTAAGGTAGACTAGGTCCCTTTCTGCTGGACAAGAAACTTCTCAACCAAAAAGTAACAAAAAAAGAAGAAAAAAAAATCAAATTGGCAGGAAATGAGGACATAATGAAGTGGAAAAAATTATTTTAAAAGCACACACTCATTGGAGAGAATTTCTTATGAGCTACTAAGGTTCTGAAAGCAAAGAATTCTCTCTCAAAGAGTTTTATCAGATTGAAAAAAGCTGCCTGGCTTACAAAAGGAAGAACAGATGAGAAAGTTATCTGACCTTCCTTCAATAATATGTGGCTCCCCAAAAGAATGAGTAACAAATTGCATGATCACTTTTAAAAGCTAGTTTGATATGCTGTTTTTGAAATGATTAAGATTACGGTCTATTGATTTTCAGCTGTTTGGCATATCTCCAAGGAAAAGCTACAAATGAGTGGAGATGCCACTCACACCCATAAAGGTTCACTCACACCCATAAACATGTTTAGTGTTCATTAAGTTTCAATAAACTTCTAAACCAGCTACAAATTGTATGAGTCTTACTCAAGAGTACATGAAAATTTCACACAAGCCATGTTACTTAATTGAAACAAATTATACTCCTTTAAAATATTAAATCATCAATTTTGAATGGACAGTAGTAGATTAGATGATAATACAAAATTGACAGTAGTTTTGTAATAGCAGTTTGTTTCTTTCAGCTAGGATAGGGTTAAAGGAGAAAAAAATTCTCAAATTAGTTGAAAAATTTGAGTTAAGAATTCATTCAGAGATATTTAGAGGGAGTTTCAGACAAAAGTATAATGGTGTCAATTACTGAATATGTTTAAACATCCAAGGGATAGTTATAAGCCTATGTTAATACAAAATAAATATCCTACTAAGTGTTGCAAAGTAGATCCAGCAAAAGCTCTTAAGTACAATTGTTTTTATAATATCATATATATTAAGCAGACTGAGTTGGGTGCATTTAGCCTCTTTATATCAATTTTCTCTTCTCAAATGGAGACATCTAATTCCCTAGAATAATGGTGAAGAATATGTAAGGTACTGTGTGTATCTTACATTTCCTCCACTCAATCCATAGGAGTCAGTGAGTTAGAGGGACAGCAGGCCAAAAAAAAAATTACCAAGAATCATTAAATCTAAGAGCAAGATCAGGAAATAGTACTCTATCTTACAGAAACTACTAAGAGTTATACACACACCACTTCTAGTATATATATATATATATATATATTTATATTTATTTATTTATTTTAATCTGGAAGTAACCTATCCCAAATTGTGATTAAAATAGTTTACATTTGAAATTAGATATTAACATTAAGGAGGCACTCCCTATAAGCTACCCTAAAATGTAATCAGTTAAAACTAAATTGTTCACTTACATGTTATATTGATATTAAAATAGTAGAGGTGCTGAAGGAAGACAATATTTTAGAAACAGATCAGCACAGCCACAGAATAGCTTCAGTGGAATGTTTTTTTTAAATTCAATGTGTTCCTTAAAAGATGTGTACTTCTAATAGAAAAAGGAAAACGTTTCAGGCTACAAGAGTTTGACCAAAACATGACACAAACACAGCTATTCCCTCATTTTAGAGTTGAACAAGCAGTATTCTAATTGGTAATTAAACTATCATTAATTTGTAAATTGGTTGGCCTATCAGACCTGGACATAATGACTGATCCAAGAGTGGGCATATGATCCAATCAGAATCTTTTGAGAGAGATCATATGGATTTCACAAATAGATGAAATTGAAGGAGAAATTCTACTATCTTGATTATGGATTGAATTAGTGGAAATTGCATCATGTTACCATGGGAGAAATTGAAGGGTTTCATCAGTGTGTGCGCGCATGTGCATATGCCTGTACGTGTTGGGAGTGCTGAGATGACAGAGCCCCAAGACCATGTTTAAGGAATGACACATGACTTGATTTTATTTTGCTGAGGACTATTTGTCTAGCTTTGTCTAGCTGAGTGCAGTTAGATGGGTTATGGAAAATGATTGTGGGAAGTTGGGAATGCGTTTGAGAAAGAGGAGATGAGAGCGGAGGGTAGGGGAAATGCCATGAGGATTGGAACATTGGGGAAAAATATTTAAAGAGAATTTTGAGGATATTTGCTTTGTTGTGTGTGAAATGACTCCCTCCTCTGTCTTCCCAGAACACTTTTGAAAAAAATCACCTTTTTTTAGTTCTTGTTTTTTTGAGTTGATGTTTGTGTTTTTCTCAAATGCCTCATCATCACAGACTGACTTCTAGTAGAAAAGACTGTGTCATGTAGGTGACATCAGGGACCAAGAAAGCCTACTTACATTCAAGCTACAAGTGTTTAGATACTAATATAAGTATAGCATATATGAGGAAATACTTGCGCCTAGGTTAATTATTGAAGCACCTTTCAGATTTGATTCTTTATCAACATTTGCATTTTCTCCTGTGTTCTCCATTCAGTTATTTGTTCATGACCTCTGGATATTAGAAGTTTTAGAAGATAGGGGCCATTTAAAGTGTGTGGCACCCCCATTGGTAGAACTTGTCACTTAATCCAGTGCCCTATATTCTAACCCTGGAAAAAAATCACCATTTATAAAAGGAATCTCACTTGATTTTGTCTGATAGACTTAGTGATTCTTTATAATGTAAATGTTGAAAATAAGTTGCAAAAATGTAAAATCACATTTATTCATTTGATTGCCTATAATGACTTGAATCCAGTGGGGTAATGTATTCTACCTAGGAAATAACACTGGGTATGTCAGTCTCAGTTATCTCTGATCTGCTTGAAAAGTTTAATAATATTATGAGTAAATCAGAGATTATATGCAAATTTCTCTGGCAATTTCATCTACGTGCCTCCAAATATCCATTCCAACCTTCCATTTTAGTAATAATAAAACTCTGCTTTTTAGCTCAGCACCTTCTTACCCAGTCAGAAAGCCTACATTTCCCAGTTTTCTTGATAGCCAGGTGAGTGCCTGTGACAAGTTCTATTTATTGGGAAAAAGTTGAAGTACTGAGTGTTACTTTGAGACATGTCCTTAAAAAGGAAGGATAATACATTTCTTTTCCTGATTCCTTCATCCTGCTTCCTGGAATACAGATGTGATAGCTGCAGCTCTACAGCCATTTTGGATCGTGAGGATAAAAATCATACTGTAGAGAGTATGGAGTAGTCAGCTAAAAAGAGTATGAGTCCTTGATGACTTTGTGGAATTGCCATACTAAATCTGGATTACCCACCTTGACTTCTTTTCCATGAGAGAGAATTAAACTCCTGTCTTATTTAAGTCAGTGTTATTTTGGGTTTGTTGTATGCAGCTGAATCTAATTCTAGCAGATATAATTCCCTTCCAGTACAAAAAGGCCAGTGAATAGGATCTTTCTTGGATGCTTTATTGACTTTATTCTCATGGGCATATTTCTGTATCCTGAATGAGAAACTCTGATTCCCACGTATAAATGTCAGTGAATAATGGGAAGCAGCAAAGTACATACAGGAAAAAGAGCGTGAACTTGACTTCGAATTCTACTGATTATGTGTAAGTTATTTAACCACATTGAGTCTCAGTTTCCTTTTCTGTAAAACTAGGGTTGTAATGTTGTCCAAAGGTTCTTTTTGAATAAAATGTAAATGCTTGACTCAAAGTATAGCACATAGTGAGCTCAGAATTTACATTTGTGACTTCCTGTTTTCCTTTTATATTAAGGAATCTGAGGTCCTGTCAAATGGCATTTCCCTCTAATGGCAGAGAGGAAATAAAGAAGCCAGAAAATGAACATGTTAAAGGTATTGGCAGGAAAAAAAAAAAGTCAAGAAACTTATGCAGATAGGAGGACCTTCATCAAGGAACAGTCATAGAAGGCTACAGACAAAAAATGGTTATAAGAATTCAGTGCAATCTGAAATGAAAATTGGGATTTTACGACCTAATATTCATGTTTTAAGGCTAGTTTCAGGGCTTTATACACAGAGAACAGACATTTAGTGCTGTACGTTAAAATTTCTGTAAGTCGGACTGTGAAGCTTAAGTGAGAAATCAAATCAAGAGCTCTTTGTTTCTAATTATGTTTTGAAAAAATGCTAATAAAATACATCATCCTGCTGCAGAGCAACTTTTATAAAAGAAGAGACTAAGCGATGATTCTTATAATGAAGAAAGATGGCCATTGAGATAACTTGAAGAAACAGATTGGAGGACTTTTTGTATTTTGTTTTAGTCTCTCTATGGTTCAAGTAAAAAATGTAGAAAGTATCTCACAGGGATTACTTCTATTCTCTTAAAAATATATCGAGTTAGATATTTTTCATTAAATTATTCAAGATGACAAATGGCAGAGGGGTATTATAATGCCATTGTTTGTAGTTTTCACAGCAGAGCAATAAGCACCTTAAGAGTTGCTGTTCTGGGGCTTCCCTGGTGGCACAGTGGTTAAGAGTCTGCCTGCCAATGCAAGGAACACAGGTTCGCACCCTGGCTTGGGAAGATCCCACATGCCCGTGCACCACAACTACTGAGCCTGCGCTCTAGAGTCCGCGAGCCACAACTACTGAGCCCACGTGCCACAACTTCTGAAGCCTGCGCGCCTAGAGCCCGTGCTCCGCAACAAGAGAAGCCACCGCAGTGAGAAGCCCGCGCACTGCAACGAAGAGTAGCCCCTGCTCGCCGCAACTAGAGAAAGCCCATGCACAGCAACGAAGACCCAACGCAGCCAAAAATAAATAAATAAAAAAATAAAATAAATTAAAAAAAAAAAGAGTTGCTGTTCTGAAAATTAAGTGTTTTGGTAAATTGGCTGGTAGTAGCTCCTTAATTAAAATGTGATAAATTAGAAGCCTAACTCCAAAACTTATTCTTTAAAACCAACATATACTGAAATATCTACAGTAATGTTGCCAGTACAAGTGTTGGATAGTGTAGGGCAAACATATTTTTGCAAATATCTGATTTCCTTCGGTTTCTGGATTGTCTCCCAGTTTTAAATGTAGGGTAGGTGATGAAATCACTGGGCATTAAATATACTTAAAAATTGCAAATGCATTCTATTTTCCATCACAATTACTTGATAGCCTGTGCCTAGTGTTTCCTGTTGTACAGTAATGACCGTATCCTCCTAGTATTTGTCCGTCAAGTGAAGCGCTCCTTGGAATAAAAGAGCTTTGGGGATCATTTCCCCCATTTTTCATGTTTTTGTTAATCAGCTGGGGTTGACATTTGATTATTCCAACCCTCAAATTCACAGCCATTTAAAAGTTAAGCTTAATAGAGTTTTATTTTATTTTTAAAAATTTATTTATTTTTGACTGTGTTGGGTCTTTGTTGCTGCACGCGGGCTTTCTCTAGTTGCGGTGAGCGGGGTCTACTCTTTGTTGCAGTGCATGGGCTTCTCATTGCGGTGGCTTCTCTTGTTGCAGAGCTCGGGCTCTAGGCGAGCGGGCTTCAGTAGTTGTGGCATGTGGGCTCAGTAGCTGTGGTGCACAGGCTTAGTTGCTCCGCGACATGTGGGATCTTCCCGGACCAGGGCTCGAACCTGTGTCCCCTGCATTGGCAGGCGGATTCTTGACCGTTGCACCACCAGGGAAGTCCCTAATAGAGTTTTAAATAATCCAAACAAGGTATATCTTATATAATTTTATTTTAATTTAAAATTCTGTTACCAAAAAATCCAGGGTAGCCATTTGCTTATAATAAGTCATGCCTTCTTCTAGGAGTTTTTAAAGTATGTCTAATGAGCCTCCTGAGTAGACAGCTGTGCTGCCTGAATTGCCTTAGACTCTGAAAACATTTTAGGTGGAAGGTACTACCAACATGGAGTGCTGATCTCTACACATACCGCTAAAGAGGGTGGTTCAGAAAGGTAGGGCTGGGATGTTTTCTTGCAACTCGAAACAGAACATTAACTAAAACTGAGAGAAAACTGTAGAAAATCCTCATGTCTACCGTGTTTGGAGGTGTCAGCTAAACAAATAGGAACACTAATCTGAATCTTCAAGAAAATGACCCTTCATTTTAGAATAACACATCTTGGAAAAGAAGATGACTCTATTTGTTTTAAGTCAGAACCTCCAATGGTATATCTTAGAGATTAATTCCACATATAGGATCCTCTTAGGACAGAATTTCCTGGTATCAAAAACTAAAAGAGAGATGTTTAACAGAAAAAAAATGCGTTCTTACACATGAAATGTTTTGTAATAACGAATGATGGCGCTTCAAGAAAATGCAAGAATTTGAGAGGTCAAAGGTGAGGGATTTGGTTAGATAGTAAGAAGAAAAGAAAAGAAGAAATAAACTTTTGAAAGTGCATTAGAATGCTCTTCTTGCCTTATATTTTGGTTTATATTTCTAAAGTGCTTTTTTACGCTCACTTGTGTTTTGATTGTCTTTTATAAATTTTGTTCTTTGCTATTTGTCTCTATAGCACTAATCTATACACTTTCTTTTCTAAAATTATAATAAAAGATCACTTGAAATTTCTTCAGATAATGATCATACAGCTGTTTTCAAACAACATTTTACTAAAGGAGGAGCTATTATAACTTTTTCATTTTACGCACAATCTTTGTACATTAACAAAGTGAATGGTCATTCATCCAACCCAACAGCTAAAATCGTGGCGGGAATATAATAGAAGAGCAAAAGTGAACACGTGGCACTGTGTTTTCATAATTCTTTTAAAAACGTACACTGATCTCTTAGAATTTTAGCTATACTTGGGTTCACTGGCAAAGAAGAAACCCTGGAATGATGGATTATCTATTTCATTGCTGTGACTTATTTAATGTGAGTGAGAATTGACTCTTAATTCTTGATCTTTAAATTAGTCCCTTTTCATAAAACTTAATTTTTGTGTGATTTTATTCTTTGCTTAAATAAAAAGATTTTGGTATTTTTCACTATTCCATTTAGTATTAACTAAGTTTTCTCCTCATGTCTTTAGGATGATGAATTTCAAGTAATCTGCTATTCTATCTCAAATATATTAATATAAATTGTATCTTGCCAAGTAAATCTATAATTTCTATTTAATTTGAACAAGATCCTAGGCTCAGGCTCTTATGCATGCTTTCTACTGAATTTTGTCATGGATTTCATGTATCATTCTGTAGTATTTATTTTTGGATTGAAGTAAATAATATTAATTTATAAAATCAAACATAAATTCCTTCTTTCTTTTGAAATGGAGTTTCTGTAGTTTACCTGCATTTATTCTTGTAGGACAAGTATCACTCATTTTGAAAAAGTTTGAGGGCTTGTGTGATTACATTATTCCTGTGAGCCAAGTTAAAATAGAGCTTAAAAATCATTATTATTGGCTACTGAGAATTCATGTTTTTTTTTAATTTAAGCCTTATTTTAAGTTTTGTAGCATTATATTAATTGTGAGAGATTTAAAAAACATTGGCAGTGAAAAACAAACTAGTATGTGGCAAAACAAAAAGTCAGTCATGAAAAGCTTGTCTTTACACTTATACAAATACAATTATCAGCAATACTTCAGTTGAAGAAAGTATAACTGGCATACTTTAGTTAGCCTTTGTTAGATGTTAGGTAACTTCAAAATTTGTTAAGTTTTTGTAATTGTACTTAGCTAAGCAAATCTTTATTTACATATTAATTTTTTCATATAGAGCATGAGATAGAATTAAAGTGTTTGGGTTTGGTTGAATCATTAGGGTAAGTTGATAAATACATGCTTTCTTTTTAAAATAGAGTAATATGTACCATTTTTTAGAAGTATTTCTTCTTTTTTGATCAGTGTAAGAATATTTTATAGCAACACTCAATTGTATTACATACTAGAAAACAGGATCTCTTTTGGTTGATTCTGACTGCTAACCATCCTTGTGTAGACTACAAAGAGAATCAATCAACAGAATAAAGTCTGTTTTTATGTGGTACGTCTGGATTTCTTTTTAAAAGATACACAATTGGAATTTTCCCAGGGCCCTACATGGTATTTTAGCTGCTGTATTTTATTTTTCGGCAGGGCCCCATTTCTTTCTTTGTAATTAGTGATTGTTTGCCATATTTAAGAAAGTTTTCCCTGAGCCCTAGAACAAGATGAACTTTATGGGACCGTGAAGTGTGTCTGCCCCTACCCCCCATGCATGGTACACACACAGACACAGACACACACACACAGACACACACACACACATATTTTGCCTTTTGGGTTTCAAGTGTTTATATAAAAGCTACATCACAACATAACTGCTTCAGAGCCTGGCTGCCCGCACTTCAGGATTGTTTCTTATGTTCTATTATTTATGGATTATTGTCAAGTAGAAAGCTTTGTCATTTTATATTATCCCCAGGAATAAAGCCCCTTACAGTGGGAAGACACAGGAAGTACCAAGATAACACCTGATGTGCAGGATCTTTTTTTTTTCTTTCTGTTCCCTTCTTTTTATAAATCATAGATGACAAAAGCTTTGCTCTCAAAGTGCAGAAAGGGAATGGCAGAGGAAGATGGGGTTGGCCTGGGAGAGCTCTTTATATAAAACCTCGGATTCCTTTTTCTGGGAAGTAACTTCCTCTCACTAATAAAAAACTTTTAATCTCATGTGTATATGTGTAAACAATTTCACATTTCAGAAAGTATACTTTAATTGAATAATCAAGTGTTTTGTGAATATAAATTAATTTTTGGCTATTAAATTTTTTATTAAAAATAAGTCTGAAACATGTATATGCCAGGTATCATAATAACAAAACTATAAATATACTGTATATATTGTGCAGTGATAATAACTCAAATTATTAGGCTTCTGTAGAGCAGTTTTTCCCTTCTAGTTTTAAAATCTAGGATTACTTTGGCTCTGGTATAGTCATCTTGGAAGAAAATAATTTAAAAAATTCCATTTGCATAGCATGAAGGATTTTGAATGTGAAACATACATAAAAATCTTGATAAATTGCTTTTAATTTCACATTCCAGGCTAGCTTTTAGATTGTATGAATCTTTAAGAGCACAAATAAGAGTCCTTGTAATATGTAGACATGAGTCATTACAAGATGTATTGTTAAGTTGTTTGGGGCACACCCAGTAGATGAAAAGGCTAAAAAATGTATAAGATGTAATTAGGAAATTCTCCCTTGATTACTCAGTTACCATTGTGCTTACTTTATTATTAATTATTTTGAGATAACAGATTCAGTAGATTTATAGTAAGAATTCATATTGTGAAATGGCAGTTTGTGTCCTTGGCTGAAAACAAACTTACCAAAAAGAATGAGAGTATATATAAGATTTTTAAAGAAGAGAAGTGTAGCCTTTAAAAAAGCAGTGAATACTTCAGTTATAACCTCATGATTACTTTGGTTTGTGAAAAAACACTGAGCATAGTATTTTCTCTGAAGGAAGGCTTCACATACCAGGCACCTAGTGCCCAAGTGTTGGCCGCAAGGCACATCTGGAAGATTTAGAAACGTAAGAGAAAAGAGAAAATTCCAACCAAAAAATGTTATGTAGTTGACCATGTTTTAACCTTTTTTAACACTGAACCAGTTACAACTGCATTTTATAATCAAGATAGCAACCATTTGTCACATAATTGAGACAAGTCATTTGTTGTTAGGAGAGAACTTCTTTAGGGAGTAAATTTCTCCATCTGCAGACATTAGAATTCCACTAAGGAAGGTTCATTTTCAGCTGATAAGTCAGCTAACCATGGTGACCTATCTGGTTTCCTAGGTTTGTGCTGCCAAACTACATTCTCAGAATTGTTTTGCAGAAGTAAAAGCCCCAAAACACTAGAAATATGGCAGTTATTCATCCTCATTTCAATGTACTCTGTGTTCAAGTTCCCTCGGACCAAGAGAAGTGAAGCTGTAATCACAGCATTGATTGGGGCAAAAGTTTACGAGTCAGAGTTCTACCCTCGGACGTTCTTGTTTTCCACGTAATGTGGGGTCATTTTTATGAGTACAGTATGCCAACCAAGTCTGGATTTCTTCGATTTCAAATCAAAGGGCAGTGCTATCTTTTAATTCCAATTTAGATTCTTTGAGCGTACACCACGATCTAAGTTTAGTGTGTTTTGCTGGGGAAAATTGTGTTTTGTTAGAGCTGTAATACCTACATTGCCTACCTCAGAGGAGGAGAGAAGAGGTGATGCAGCCATGGAGGCAATCAACAGATGCTTATGGACCTGGAAGGGAAAGAGCTCAATCTGACTCATGTTCCTGGTCTAGCTCAGAGATCTTGCACTCCCTGTTTTTGTCTTTCTATCTGTACCGTAATTCTTACATCTTAAAGGAGATGACAGTAACTAAACAAAACAGGAAAGAAATGGGAGTACACTTTAAAGGGAGTTGGATTTGGTCCTTACATCAGTAATTCTGTAATGCTTGATATGTCAATTTCAGAATTACAGTAGAACAAAGAGAATGAAATCTGTAGCTCAGCTTGTTTACTTTTTGATTTGCTACTACTGAATGGTTTTTCCTTTTAGGTCAGAATTTGAGCCTTTTTGTGTTCTCTTCATTGATTTCTCTGAGAAACGAGGATGGTAGTGGGTATACGGCCCTATTCGCTTACTTTTTGTGTAGCTCATACATCATTTATTACTGTTGGTTTCTTAGTGGAAATTTTTCTTTCACCCTCATTTTGGCTTTACCTCCAAATGCCTTCTTCTCTTGGCTGAAACCTAGCACTATAATTTGTGGCTTTCCGGAGAGGGAACCTCCGTGGTCAGGTGGAGGAGGGAGGCCGCATTCCAAACCTGGAGTGAGTGGTAGGTATTCCAAACAGAGCACTGATTCTGGAGTGAGTTGGGTTTGGGGGGGATGGGGGAGGGAGTTGGCTGCTAATTTCAGCCTCACCTAAGGCAGTATTTTTTAAAGGGAAAAGTGCCCTCTCTAATTAGCTACCCCAGTATGCAATTAGATTCATGACAGCCAACCAATTTAGAAACCTCTTCCAGAGTAAGCTAACCAAAGAAAAGATCTTCCAAGGACATGACAAAGAGCTAATTTTCCTGCATTAAAGAATTTGTAGTTTTACCTCTTGTATTTGTGGTGGACTGCCTCATCACCTTATGATGGTAAAGTGCATTCTCCTTTTTGGGAGGCAGAGTTAAAACTTTTTCCTCCTGAAGCTGTCTCCTTAGTGGGGGAAAAATCTATTACTTAAACCTACCTTTCCAGTAAATCCTATGCTCTCAAAGCATTGTGTGAAGCTTTGAAATGAACTGGTTTAATTGGTAACAAAGTTCTCAGGTACTGGAGATGGATGTATTTCCATCATTTAAGATTCACTGAATATGTGATCATTTTTGTGAACCACGAAAAATAATTAGCAAACTACTTGGATGTTAGGCTAGATATATTTTAGTGATAATTCAGTATATGTTAAAATATTTTTTATACTGTTAAATGCTAGAAGATGATATGTATAAAGGTTAAAAACTTTACCATCAATTTTTTGGTAAACTCCCTCCCTCCCAAAAAAACCTTTGATAAACTGTTTACTGCTTTTGAAGTAGGAAGATTGCGATAAATGATTTCATTCTGAAATTGCACTCACATAGAAAGTTTTGATATTACTAACCTTATGTTACCCTATTCAAAGAATATAGTTACCTTTTACTTTTTATATGAAAAAAAGGATGATGTTATCATTTTTCCTTCATAGTTGTACTCTAAAAGAAGTATGTTCTAGGTTTTCTCATCAATTAGCTTGGCCCCAAATTAAATCATGGAAACAGATCATTATGATTCACATTTTAAATATTTGTTGGTTTTCTAGAAGACTTCAATTATGATTAAAAGTAACCATTTAATTTCATTTCCCATCTTTTTCTGAGGTGTGAAGCACACTAATTCTGTAAATTCATTTCCATAAACGGTTAAGTCATGAGTGCAGACTGTAGTATTTCCCAAGTTATGTAGAAAGTATTCTTTATTTCTTTTGACCATCTCTTAAAAATGTGACTAAAAAGTAGTATAGGATGACAGAAAGAAAGAATAATACCTTTCTTGGTCTCAAATAGTTCTGTTCTCAAACATAAGCTTTATAGTTCGCATGAGCAAAAAAAAGGTTACTAACAAAGCAGTTAAGCTTCTTGAAAACCAAGCAGCTTTTCTCGCCTGGATGCTAAGAAACATTTTCAATCCATTCCAAACCACTGGGATCATTTGCTCTGACTTCCGATAAGCAAAATAAAATAAACAAACTCTTGCCCATGTGGGAACTGGTTCTGCAGTCTCTTGTTCTGACTCTGCAAAGCCTGAATGTCTCCTCAGTGTCTTTGAATGAGTCTCATTGTTTATTTATTGTGCTTTTCACAAGTGCTGGTAACTTCACCCTTGTTTTACTAATAGCTTTCTTCTAAAGTGGGTTGACATTTCAGTTACTCTATACAGTCTATGTTTAGATTTTTATTGCATCAACTTTAAAAATCATAAAACTTTTTCAACTGTAGAAATGAAACTAAAATTGAAACTACAGCAGAATGTTGCCTGGTATAAGTTTTATACGAAGAATTAAAACTTAAAAACCACAGGGCAATATTGGCACAGAAATGGGCATCATTAGGCAAAATTCAGAAACAGGTTCTAGTACATAATGAAACTTACTTAAATGATAAAATGACGTTTCAATTAAATAGAAAAAGCACGGATTATTCAAAAATATCATATAGCATAGCTTTTTAGGCTTATTTAGTATCATATACAAAAATAAATTCCAAATATATTAACGATATAAATAAGACTAAAAACAATCTAAATAAATATAGTAGGAGAAAACATAGGAGAATGTTAGTAAAATATCCAGATGAAAGTAGTCTTTCAAAGTTTGCTACGAAACTTTGATCCATAAAGCAAACATTGACAGATTTAGTTACATAAAAAGTAAAAATTCTCATTTGCAAAAGACATCATAGACAAAGGCAGAAAAATATTTGCAGAAAAATATGATTATTATATAAAGGGCTTCACTCTGTCTCAGTGATCCTATCCTTCTTCTAAGAATCAATCATACAGAAAATACCAATACATAAGGCTAGAAAACAAGGTTTCTATTGTTAATAACCTGTATGTTGTTAATATAAGTTAATTGTTAAAAATGTATTTTTATCAAACTTTTTGAGCCGAATATGGTGCATTCACACCATGGAATATTGTGCAGCAATATTAAAAATAATTTGTAGATACCTATACCCTTGGGAAAATGTACATACTTTTTAAGAGAGCAAAATAAATTTCAGATACTTATGTACATAAAGATATATGAGTTTGTATTTTATATTATTTTTGTTAATAAAAAACAATTGTCCCAAGAAATGCATACATTTGTATATTTTTGTGTACACGTAGTGAAAATATGGACATTTCCCTTGGGGTGAGTTAATGTGATTGTTGCAGAGGTAGAGGTAAAAGAAATACAAGTATAGCCATTACATTTGTAATTTTCAAAGTACCAACCAAACTTTTAAATAAAAATTTGGACCATTTAACTTTAAGGAAGCATGTTAATTTGAAACAAGTCAGAATTACACATTTCATGAACAAATTATTACTGAGTTTAGACGCACGTATACAGGACTGTCAATTCTGCCATTATGTTTTTGTCTCATTTTGATATAGTCACAGTGGAGATTGAAGCCCTTCTTGATGATGAAACATCTTTCTGGCGTTTCTTTTTTTTTTTAAATAAATTTATTTATTTATTTATTTATTTTTGGCTGCATTGGGTCTTTGTTGCTGTGCGCGGGCTTTCTCCAGTTGCAGCAAGCGGGGGCTGCTCTTCGTTGCGGTGCGCAGGCTTCTCATTGCGGTGGCTTCTCTTGTTGTGGAGCACGGGCTCTAGGCGTGCAGGCTACAGTAGTTGTGGCACTGAGGTTCAGTAGTTGTGGCTCGCAGGCTTAGTTGCACCGCGGCATGTGGGATCTTCCTGGACCAGGGCTGGAACCCGTGTCCCCTGCATTGGCAGGCGGATTCTTAACCACTGCGCCACCAGGGAAGCCCCTTTCTGGTGTTTCTTCATGAAGAGATGAATTTTGAAGTGAGATATAGCTTTGAGCAACACTCACACTAAACTTAATGGTCACTCCCAATTTTTCTTTTTTTTTTAATAAATTTATTTATTTTTGGCTGCGCTGGGTCTTTGTTGCTGCGCGCAGGCTTTCCCTAGTTGCGGCGAGTGGAGGCTACTCTTTGTTGCTGTGCGTGGGCTTCTCATTGCGGTGGCTTCTCTTGTTGCAGAGCACGGGCTCTAGGCGAGCGGGCTTCAGTAGTTGTGACACGTGGGCTCAGTAGTTGTGGCTTGTGGGCTCTAGAGTGCAGGCTCAGTAGTTGTGGCGCACGGGCTTAGTTGCTAATTTTTAAGTGAGACATAGGTTTGGCCCTAAACTTTGCACTTAGTTTATAACTCTGCCTTAGAGTGATTCAGGAGGCACTTACTGCATACTCCTAAAAGACAGTGGCTGAGAGCCAGGAACTTTTGATTTGTCATGCTGGGCTCTGTCTTGCTGATATTTGGCCAAATGACTCTCCTAGCTCTGAGACTCAATTTCTCCTTTTGTCAAAGGGGAATGATAATACTGAGAATTAACTAGTGAGTACTTTTAGATTATTTGGAGCTCTGTATAAAGGTGTATGGTAAGGACAGACTTAGACATGGCTTGTTGTGTTAATTATCTTTTTATTAGTGGATGCTATAACCAATTGTCATTACAGATCAAGAGTTATTTATTGCTTTGTGGTAGTATACTAATTTAGAAAAGTTTGTCCATTTCAGCAGATCTTCTCGTAGTGTTAGAGCCAGAAGGGACCTTGAAGATGAGGCTGAAAATACATTTTAAAGATCAAGCTGAGGTGAATTCCTTGTCCATGGTTACAGAGCTGGTAAATGACAGAGCTGGGACTTCATTCAAGCAACATGCTGAGAAGTATTTCTGCCATAAATGAATTAATAAATTCATCTCTTTACTCTCAATCTAGAGATCTTTCTATAGCATTTATACATTTTACTTAACATTTCCTTATTTTCATACATGGAATAGATATTATTCAGAAGCCTAGGTAATCTCTACCAATGAGATTACTATCTCAAAGAAAAGGTGTACCCTTGTAGAAGCTGGGTAGCTTTGCTTCATTTTTACATTTTTTCTTTCAAACTGAAATTTCTTTAGGATACTCTACAAACTATATTAAATGGACCAGTTGTAGAAAACATATATAAGTAATATTTACTTACTTGCATGTTTTATTTTAACTATCTGGTGGTTTCCTTTGAGCTCATGTGATTTAAAAAAAAAAATATGTGTGTGTGTGTGTATATATATATAAAATTTTTTTAAAGTAGTAACTTGTTATTTGGAGTAAGCACCATATCATTAAGTATGTAAAAAGGTACAAGGTAATTTATTTTTTAAAATTAATTAATTCATTTATTTTTGGCTGTGTTGGGTCTTCATTTCTGTGCGAGGGCTTTCTCTAGTCGCGGCGAGCGGGGGCCACTCTTCATCGCTGTGCGCGGGCCTCTCACTGTCGCGGCCTCTCTTGTTGCGGAGCACAGGCTCCAGACGCGCAGGCTCAGTAGTTGTGGCTCACGGGCCCAGTTGCTCCGCGGCATGTGGGATCTTCCCAGACCAGGGCTCGAACCCGTGTCCCCTGCATTGGCGGGCAGATTCTCAACCACTGCGCCACCAGGGAAGCCCACAAGGTAATTTTTAAAATATGTAAACCACCCTTTAAAACCTAAGCAGGATTGTTTTTCTGAGAAGTGAGCATGGTTGTTGCATTACTTGGGTGAAGAATGACAAGAGAACTGGGTGATTCATATACTAATTTCTTTGGAAATATTTGAGTAGGGAGGGCCTAATATGTAATGAGCAGTGGAATATCATGTTGTTTTTGATATTAAATGAATTGAGCTTTGTAGTCTCAGTAAGTTTTGGACATTTGAAGGCATGAATGCTTGCTTTATATGTCATCAGAGTTTGTGTGTACATATAGTTATATAAATGAAACATTTTATATGTAGATGTATGTATATATGTACATTTGTAGATAAGGGCAGGTATAAATATGATTACTCTGTTGGTATTTGAGATGATTCTATTGTGATGAATGATGGTGACTTCTGTTAAGGACTTTTGAAATTATTTCCCAAGATTGATTACTTTTAGTTTAATACTACCTCCCCCGTTTTTTTCTCCCTTTACTACCAAATTATCCATGAATAGTGATTGAAACAATAATATTCTTAGTATGGAGAGAACTCAGCATTATTCAGAAATACATTATTTTGGGCAATCTACAGTATAGTCTTGAATAACATCTAAGACCTCTACATGAAATGCTGTGTTATGTGGCATAAAGTGATTTAAAATATTAGGTTAAAAGTAATGACAAAAATTATAAATCAACTATTCTTCAAAAAAAAAAAACGTAATGAAAAAAATTGTTTTATCACTATGGTAACACTAATACCTTTTCCCTAGTAGATTGTCATCACAGTTTATGTTTTGATGTGATCTTTGTCCTTTATGTGTCAGGAAAACCTAAGCCAAGATGTGTGACTTTGCCAGTCTTTGATCCAAACAGGTTTTCTGACTGAACATGTTTTATAATATTACTATGATTCACATCTTCTGGATACAAAGTATTTATATGGGTAGTTTGACTTGAAAGCTTGGAATGTTTAATATGTATGTGTACTAACCTTATTACTTGGTTAAATAAAATTGGTGATATTTTAGCTTATTTCTTCTTGTGATCCAGATTATTTGTTTCTCTGAAATAGCAGTCAGCAGTTAGTCTGTTATTTGCCTTTTTACTTTACTTTTTCCCCTCTTCCTTAGTAGACTATGTTCCTGGAGGGCACAGACCATTAACTTTACAAACCTAAGCACGGAGCTGGGGCTCATATAGATATTGAATAAAAGTGTGTCGAGAGAATGCCTTTTAAAGTAGCTATAGGAATGTGCAGGGCACCAGTCCTTGATGATAAAGGGAGATAGTAGTATAAATGTGTCTTTACCTACTAATGCTTCTGACCTGATGAAAATAAGTTAGATATTTCATAATAGAAATTACAGATCATTTTCTCAGTATCACTTATTGATGCTTACTGCATGTTTGTTACGAAGTTTCTGTCCTCCAGCATTTCAGAGACATAGAGGACAAAACTATAAAATTCTGATATATAACGTTTATTTAAAAAAAAAAAATTCCTGCTAGGTATAGGTATTTACAGCCAGTTATTAGGTGACCTTGAATGAACATTCTTTGCCTCAGTCCAGTTTAAAAGGGAGCATGAGACTGTGGTCCTGAATGACTTTGGGGTGTACCTTGGGGGCACTTGACTCTGTCTGGGGGAGCACCTTTCTGTAATGCTGGTGTAGGAGCTGTGAGACCTACTGGCTTGTGCTGATTCTAAGACCTATAAGGGAAACACTAGATCCCTAACTCTTTGGACGTGAGAGGAACCTCTGGAGTCATTCATTGGAATTGGCCTGTCACTGCTGAGAAAGCCTGGCAGGGATTGGCACAATTCACCCTGAGCAAAGCCTGTTCCTTGAAGAGCTGGTCCTCTCATTCCTGGTCCTATTGCTTTGTATCAGCAGTGTGCTCTGGCTCCTGAAAGTGGTGGAGATAAAAGTAAGAACAGCTGAACAATTCAAACAAAAATAGCTATAATCAAAACATTATGATAAGGCATGAAAAACCAATCGAAAAAAATTACCTTCATGGTTTTACTTAAGAATGACTAAAACAGTATGCAGCAGACCTTCAGTATCTGAGATTTAGGGCAGGGGATCCTCATTGCCTAGACCAGTATTTCTGCACAGAACAACAGGGGAAAAAGCTTGTGGAAGCTTCTGTCCCAGTACGTTACGTTCAGAGTTTTCTGCTGACAGCTGGCTCTGTGTATGGAGGCTGGCATGGTTGACCCATCCCAGGGCTGGTCACCCAGTGGGTTCTCCTTCCTGGCAACCCAGGCAATTGGCCAATATACCCTCTACATTCAAGTTACAGAGTTCTTAAAAGACCTTGGGCCAGCTTCAGTCACCTTATATCGATCTGCTGATGTTATCCTGGTTAAGCGGTGACCTGTATTACAAAGCCAATTTATGGTGTCCATACAGTAATCACTTAGGACGTGATAAATGAGTGTGATAATGATATTTTTTCTCCATGCCTTAGGTTGGTCATTTTGAAATGGAAGCTTGTAGTTACTCTTGAACTTCTGTGTGGTAGGCATTGTGCTAAAATAGATAGTAAGTATTATCTAGAGTAAATCTCACTGCAACTCTAAAAGAAGTAGATTATAGAAAATTAGGGAGGCTCAGGGAACTTATCACTTGCCAGTATCATTGACAGAAGGCAACCACACTTTATTACAAAGAATAGATCATAAGAGAAGCTGAAGAAAGCAGGAATGTATAAATATTTCCTGTTTTGTCATTATGCATTATTTCATTTGCTACTGTCTCTAAACCAGTGATATTTTCATAGGAACTTTATGAGTTCCTGGAATGACATTGTGTCCAATTGTGCAAATATTAAAATTTTTCTGAAGAAGCTCTCAGCATTTAAATATATTGCTTTCACATGTTCTTATTTAACTTCAAAATTTATACAGTGGCTTGACTGCAGACTTGTGTTGTAGAAGGGACTGTTAAGAAGGACACATTCGATGACTTAGCAGTGTCTTACTATGAGTCATTGACTAATTTAGCTACAGTTTTATGTCTCCTAACTTTTAGGTATATGACTGTTTACTTTATCAGTGGTACCCACCTTTGCATAAATGTAAATTTTTGCACATGTCTACAATAGTACATAAACTTCAGAAAAGCTATCCTTTATTTAAAAAAAAAAGTTATTGGGAAACAGAAACATAGTAATGTAGTAGAAACCCTCAGGAAAATAAGCCTGTGACTGAAACCCTTAAATAAAATGACATAGTCACCAGAATCCATAGGAATAATAGGGACATGTGGGGTTCCATCTTTAAAGAGAGAATGTACATATTCTCCTAATTACCTCATGATTATTTTTGAGGAGGTTAACTTAAAACAAAAAAAAAAGAAAAAGCTGAACTGGTTTATCAAAACCTGGAGTGTAGTGAAACTAGTTCATTCATCTTTTTATTCTTCCTTAGCTTTCTCATATAGCTATTAAGGAATAGTGAAATGAACAAAGAGTAGGCATTAGGAGACATGTGGTCCAAGTTAGACTAGATGAATAATAAACTTAAAAATTTTCATATCTATGTAATGTGTATATTTAATTGTAGAAACACACATACTAGCTGATAGGTAATGGTTAACTCCTATCTTCCACTGTGAATGAGACAGAAATAGAATTTAAAATGACTTAAAGGTTAATTGACATTAATTAAATTTTATTTGAGAAAACTACTTTAACAAGGTTGGTGTAATTCTTAAAGTTTGGAAATTTCTCTCAAGCTACTGTGTAAAAATATCTTTAAAATGCATAATTTTATTTTTTTAAGGTTAAACGGTCGGTGTGTCTCTCCTCTTGACACATTTTGCTTGAAAGACAATATTCCTTAAGAAATAAAAAAAAAAAAACACCCAACTTTGTTTTCAAATCAGTTACAAAGGAAAACTCAGTGAGAGGGAACCATTCTCGAGGTTTTGACATTGCAAAAAAGTTTGTCTAAAGTTCATAAAATGTTGGGTCTGGTTCATCATAGTGAAAAGATCCCAGTCTCTAGTGTTCAACTTAGAGAATTTGAGTGATTTTCTTTTTACGCTTTCCTCTGGGATTCAGAACCAGTTAAGAGGTCTCATGGAAAAAGATGGAAACATCTTTAAATCATTACAGTTGGTAATGTCTACATAGCAAAAGTTATTTGTAATAACTTGCTAATTATCTGGTTAAATTTATTAGTGTTGACAGCAAAAAGCTATAACTTAGACCCCAAAGAGAAAAGTTTGAAGTGAACTAATTGTATCAAAAGAATCGCCAAGTCTCCTTTTTGTTTTATTCTGTCTAGATGTGGTCTTAAATAATGAGCTCTACAATGAGATTTTGAAAGAAGGTGTCCAGTTTTCCAAAAGGAAATTTCCAGAAATGTTTAGGAAATGTTATTCAGAATTCTTTAATAGTCTTAGACTGTGCGTATGCTCATGTTTGAGGTTTTCCACCTGTGTATGCTTTATGTACAAATTAGAAATCGATGCCTATTTTGATAAAACTCATTTGTCTGATTATTTATAAAAGGGTTTAAACCTCTAACAAATGAGTGAATATTCTTTAAGATAAGTAGTTCTTTCCCTTAAGTAATTGCCTGTTGTTACCATAACCCTACCTTGTATATAATGGAGATTTTGTATTCTGAGACCTAGATAATTAGTTCAATTATTTTAATGTTATTCCCCTAGTGGTTCCCAATGTGGCGGGGATTGGGTGGGGGGGTGGCGATGTCTGGAGACATTTTTTGTTGTCATAACTAGGGGTAGAGGTCAGGCCCTAGTTCTAATGTAAGAGGCCAGGCATGCTGCTAAACATTCTGCAATGCACAGGACAACCCCACAGTGAGGAATTGTCCAGCCCCAAATTTCAATAGTGCCAAGGCTAAGAAACCTTAGCCTAGACGGAAGAAACTGTCTCTCTCTCCCGTCCTTGCCATATATAATTTTTTTCATCAGTATTTATTTTTTCATCATTAACAGTCACAAAATATACTCTTAGAAGATAGTGGTATTAGAGACTAAAATTTATGCCTTATTGAAATAAACCATTAAATTAGCTGTGTATAGGACATAAAATTTTAGCATCTAGTTGACATGTGCTTAGTATTTAGGAGTATTAAAGTATTCCTGGAAAAAATAATAAATAAAGATTTGATAAAATTTAGTATGTGTCCTAGAATTATACATTGCTAAAGCTGGATGGGCCTAAATGATCATCTAATTTGGTGGTTCCTAATTGAGGTGGTGTGTCGGAATAGCTTGAGGAAATGCCTTCCTCAAAAAAAAGAATGCTTGGAGTCCCACTCTAAAACAGTGCTTTTTATAAGCTCACTGACTTTTTATAAGTGGCTCTGGTGACCTTAATCCCATTCCCACTCTCCTTCCTCTTTGAGAGCCACTGCTCTCTTCTACCCCATATTACATGAAGGGTCAAAGATGCTGGCATCCCACAGGTAACACAGTTGTAGTTCAGTGACTGCTGAACTAAAAAAACAGATCATTGTTCTTTCCCTATTGCTTTAATAGACTTGCTTTTAAGATATTGAAATATTGGGGCTTCCCTGGTGGTCCAGGGGCTAAGACTCTGCACTCCCAATGCAGGGGGCCCGGGTTCGATCCCTGGTCAGAGAACTAGATCCCACATGCCACAACTAAGAGCCTGCATGCCGCAACTAAAAAAAAAGAAAGCCCACATGCTGCAATGAAGATCCCCCTGTGCCACAACTAAGACCTGGCGCAGCTAAATATATAAATAAATAATACTAAAAAAAAAAGAAATGCTGATTTTCCTCTCTATGTATGTGCATTCTCCTTATACATGTAGAATGCCTCCTAGGTGCCTGCCAGGCCCAGTGCTAGCCCCTGAGAATCCAGACATTATCCCTGCCCTCATTGAGCAGAAGAGAGACAGAATAAGCAAGTAAGCAAAAGCAATAAAAGCAAAGCTGTAGGAATATTTAACAATTGGGAACAAAAATATTGAACTGCAAGAGATCTAGCCATCACTTGGATCACCTGAGACCCAAGGAGTTGAAGTGACTTGCCCAGAGTCACCTGTTTACATGTCCAGGTGGAGGTGAAAGGAGGGCCTGGACCGCCTACTTCACGCTAGCAGGCAGGCAGGTTGACAAAGGAGAATCTTCCAGTTCTGGGAAGATAGGAAGGAATGTACCGGAGTAGGAGGAGGTACTGCAAAGAGAAAGTGAGCAGCATTTCTTCCTTTCTTAAGAGGACACAGCCGCGGCTGGGCTGGTTGGGCTCCCTCGGAGGTCTGAAGGATGAAGAGTTCCTGAGCTTGTCTCATCCCTTGGACTGGGTTCTGGCCTATGGAAAAGGGGAATCGTGGGAAGGTGAAAAATGGGAATTAGAATATTGCTTCTTGGTGTGGGACCAGGAAGTAAGCGAGGAGAACACTAAAGGCTAGTGGGATTAGAATGGAGAAAAGACAAGGGCAGTTTCTATGCTGCCTACCCTTTCCTGCCCTGAGCTTCACAATGCACTTGCCCACAGGCCACGTCATAAGTGTGAGTTTTGTTTCTAGGCCAGCTTCCTGTAGCCTACCTGCACTATAGTACCAAAATTTTAATATTAACATTTTGAAATAGTGGATGAGATTTGGGCAGTATGGTTAGAAAATTGATTCATCCAACTTGTAAATGATAGCCTATGAATGACCACATAGATTTGGAAAAGGATTTTCTAAAATATTTAAATTTTATGATTGGATCCATGAGATTATCATATGGAAAAATACTTCAATACAAACTAGATTCACTGTTCACCATATGAGAAAAAACATTTTTTTTTCCCTTTTGAATCACATCAGCTCTTAAGAATTCATGAAATTTTGTACAGGAATATGTGCGCCTCACCCACCTCCCTCTTCGTTTTTTGGTTAATTGTTGTTTGCTCTATCATAAGGACTAAAAGCTGTACTTAGTTCCACTTAGTTCATCATTCTTTTAAAATTTTTTATCTAAATTGAGAACAGCCTGATTAAGGAGTATTGTGGCAGTAGACATTCTCTAATTTATTGCCACAGCATAGTGGCTCTGGTATATGGTGCTCAAAAGTAAAATTCTCTCAAGTAATTATCTCCTTGGCTCCTAAGAGTACTCCCCTTACGTCTGTCAGTGAAAGCAAAGCAGGAAGTTATTTTGACCCACGAAGAAGAGGCTGATTGAGAGGCCACGTGGAGATGCCATGGGAAAAGGTGCCTTTGCTGATGGCATTTAGGATGAGCACCTCTGATAAGCTTTCAGCTGTCAAAACAGATAAGAGAAAATAAGTACTCTGTCAAAAAGCAATGAAATTTAACTAGGGCTAGAAATAGCGTCTATGGTCCTTTTCAAAAGTTTGAGAACAAAACACCCACATTTGAAGTGAATAAACATTTATGGGAGACATTCTGTATTATATGGTAGAAAGTTGGGAAGATATATAAGAAGAATAAAAGATTTACAAAACAATCTTTTTATAAGAAAGATTGGACACAGTTCCTGCCCTCTAGGACCGTAGAACCTTTTAGGGGAGAAATGACTCCCATGTTGGGGGCTATATATGTAGGATAATAAATGGATACCATCAGTGGGCATAGAGGAAGTGAGGGAAGTTGTGGACCACCTGAAACATGTATTTATTCGCCCCACTCTTCACTGTGTCACTGTCTCCTACGCATCATTCTGTTCAAGCAGCCATTAGCCTGCATTTGCTTTTTCAGCTATTATTGAAGTATTTCCCTTCCTTTTTGAAATGTCCGTAAGAACAAGGACTGTGCCTTATTAGTCTTCTTTTTCTCAGTACCTGCTAAACATATATTTAATGACAGAATGAATAATGAATGGATTAATAGTGAAGCTTTGTGAAAGAGGTAGGGAAGTAGGATATGGATATCCTAGGTAGGATTGGTAGAGAGTTGAGGCTGGGAGTGGAAGGTAGAGGAAATATTCCAAACTCAAACAAGGTCATACTGATAAGCATGATGTGTGCTGGGAAGACAATTTGTGTTATATTTTTATAGTAAATTGGAATGCATGGCAGTACAGACTCATTAGATTGCAAGTAATAAGAAACCCAGCTCAGAGTGGATGAAACAACATAACATAGTGACTCTTAACTTTTCCAAATGAGGAAATGGCCCCTAAGAGAACTCCTGTTAGTGAAAGCAAAGCAGGAGTTATTACGCCCCACATAGAAGAGCTGAGTTGATTTAGAGGCTCTGATTGCCCTAAGCAACTACATAGCTCAGTCAGAGGGCAAATCTTTGGATGTCAGTTGAACCAGACAATCATGATGTAACCAGTGCTGGTTCTCTTGCTCTCTTTGGCTCTGCCTTTCTACCTATGATGGCTTATTCTTATGATTGCCAGATGGCTACAATAGCTGCAAATCATACACATTCACAACACCAAATACGGTGGAGCTTGCCTGCTCCAATATCTCTTGCATCCAGATGACTCTGATCTTGTTATCTGCACATCTCAAAACCAATCACTGTTTCCAGGGAGTCTCCCATTGGGATATGCTGTTTGACTTTTGTCAGTCTGGCCCATTCCATGAGCCAGTATTTATCGACCGTCTGCATGTTCTCTTTTAGGTGCTGGAGATGGTATTTAAATTGCATCTACACGCCTCCACTCTTACCCTGGGCGCTCTTTATATTCCTTCCTTCTTGTATTTTTCTCCACAGCACACATTACATTCTAATACACTATAGATTTTACACTCATAGTGGATTGTCTTTCTCTTTTTGTTGCAATTTGAGCTTCACCAGGGCACACATTTTTGCCTGTTTTCACTATTCTGCCCCCTTTGTACAGCATATGTAGGTGCTCAATAAATATTCATTGGCACGAATTAAAAAGAGACAATGCCCTTACTTTCATGTGGGAGAAGACATATATTAAATAAGTAAACAAGAAAACACCAGTTAGTTATAAGTATTGTTAGAAATAGAACATAGCGATGGGACAACAAATGCAGGAGGGGTGGTTTAATTTGGGTGTCACTTGATGGTATGGCTGATAACAGGAGAGGCGTAGATCACCAAAGAAAATTGCAGTGACTGCACCGGAAAGAGGCAAACTGACATAGAGATGACAAAAGTGATGTTCCTTACAGAGGGGATCTTAATGGCTTTACCATATTAATTAATACAACTTATACCCTTTAGAGAAACCACTATTTCCAAGATTTTGCTAGTTTTTTCCTGGCAGGTCTCATGAACTTTTGTGGACTTTTAATTCTGTGTCACTCATCTCTTTTAAAACTGTAGGTCACTCTTTTGTCTTGCTAGGTACAATGTTGGTTTTATACAGTCTTGGTTATCCACATGTGGTCACACGTTTATGATGTCAGGCTAGCTTCCTTCCTAAACACTTCATTGTACCGCCCTAGTGACGCGCTCTTAGGGCATGCAGGGTCATTTTATTAGTGGTCTTAAACACAGACAGGAAGGTAATTCTGAAACAAACACACACACACACACACACACACACACATACATCCCACTGTTTAAAGTTTGGGGATTATCTTCTGTTTTAGGTTATTCAGGAGTGGCAGTTAACTGAATATTGATAAAATACTTCGTGATGTTGCTATACTGAATGTATAACTGGCATTGAGTGATATTTGAATGAGATGGAATCATATTACAGAAGGCATAGAAGTCATATAATGAGCTCATATTTGAAGACAGGAAGAGATTTAGTATTGTAAAACGAAAGAAATGTTTAGAAATCCTACATATATACAAACATGCTCTCAACACCTTTTCTTTTGTTGTACAAAAAAGAGAAGGTGTGAAAAGGTATACTCCAAATTGTTAACAGTGCTTATTACATCAGAGAATGGGTTTTAGGAGTTGGGAGAATATTGATTTTACTTTAGACTCTGGCAAATACATATTTGAAGTTTATCTAGAAGTATGCATTATTTATTTAATTCTACAAAGTGAAAAAAAGTTAAGAGCATTTAAGAAATTGACTTTAGACCTGTCTCAGTACTGAAATAATTACTGGATATTTGTTTTACTTTGTCATTCTCGATATTATAAATGGGTATGAACATTTGGTAAAGCAATGAGGCATTATAGTTACTAAAAAATTGTTTACAACCTTTGACTCATTAGGAAGAAACGATTCAACTGAGAAAGGGAGCTGTATTACATAAAGTTGCTCATTGCAGGTTTAGCTACAAATGGGAGAGAAAAAATTGGAAACAGTCTAAGTGTCCAACAACAGAATAATGGAAATCATGATCATCTACCCCAAATGATAGTGATTCCACATCAAGCCCATTCTGTAAGAAGGCATTGTAGAAATAAGTAAGCAAGTAAATAAGTAGCTTACTAAATTTGTGGAATATTATGGAATTCTTAATGAAATTATAACTATAAATATGTGGGGCATATGGAAATGATTATAATGAAATGTTAAGTGAAAATGCAGAATACAAAGCTATAAGGGAACCACGATTACATCTATGTGACCAATATGTATTTTGATATATAAAGATGAAGGAAATAGGAAAGTAAACATGCATATTCTAGATTGGAGCTATTTTTGTTGTACTTTATAAGTATATTTTAATGGAGATATATCTTTTTAATAAAATCAGATTGGCATTAAATTTATGACGGTAACTTGTAAAAGATAGCATGTCATTTTCCTTTTTTAAAATTGAAACCAGCAAGTAAGTACTTAAAGTTTTTTAGTCTTATCATGCACTGTTGGGGAGTGACAGATATTTGTCGATGACCGTCACTTTCAGGATTTCCTTCTTGCAGCCAAGTTAGGAGGAAATGCCTCAAATCAAAAAGGGGAAGGAGGAGGGGACACAAGGCACTCCAGGGTGTGTGACTGTGATTGTGTGTGATTGTGTGCGTGTGCGTGTGTGTGTTCTAATGGGTTAAAACATTGCCTCAGCTTGGATTAGTTCTATCCTCAGAACAGCCTATAAACATTTTTTGGGAAAAAAGCTAAAATGTTTAGACAGCTGCTTCCTTTATTTTTTTAAATACACAAATAATATTTTTACTACCTCACAGACATCATCATGCCTTTGTAACTAGCATGCTTTTGACTCCTGTAAACCCCTTAACTTTATTTCTGCTTTTGGTAGCACTATTTTGATATCAATCTTTTTCTCCTTCTTTTGAAAAAAATTATCTGTGAATTTGTTTGACCTAGGGTGCCTAAAAATGAAATGACATAAGAGTGGTTAATATCATATTTAGTATCCTGTATTGACGTTAAATGGTATTAATTTTATATTTAGTACTTTGTATGGACAACCTTGCAATCTTTTTTTTTTTTTTTGGATGACGGTGAGTAACCATTATTTTATCTCAGTAAAGTAAATGGCCTTTATTTATAAACTAAGACATGTAAAAAAGTAGAAGATTAATGTCCTTTACCTGTAACTCTGCAACATCAAATAGTCTACTCACTGGTTTTTCAGCCCAACACCTGGCCATTTTTGTGTTTTATTAATTTACCTCATTAATGTGGTAGGAGAGGTGAATTCTGTAGCTCCTTCAGATACAGCCTTAAGCTTCTGTCACCTCTTTTGCGTTTTTGGCCATCTGAACTGCTGGCTGCACGATGTGCTTTACTTTCCCTGGATTCCTTAGGCTCCTATTTTTATATCAGATTCTGCTTTGGTTGCTGGCGTGACTTTCACCTGGCAGGGCAAAGGGCTTTCTTGAAGGTGACCGTCTCTTCAACCTGTCTGACTTTAACAGTCCAGGCAAGGAGGGAAAAAAAAGGTATAAGGAGACAGGAACTGGGCTGTTGGAACTGTTGTTTTCACTTGCATTTTCTGAGATTGCATAGAATTTAAGTTGCCAACCACTGATTAGCAAGATAACTTTAAAGTTTGTTTTTGGACAGATTTACTGAAAACGTATTTAGGCATTTTCTCCATGTCAATTAAAAAAAGTTAATAGGCAACTAGCTCTGTTATGTTTGCTTTTCTTATGCCACATGATCCATATATCTTGGAAAAGAAAAAAAAAAAAATTCTGTACCCGTGCTGATTGAAATGGTGAACCTTTGCTTGCCTTGGATGTAGAACAATGGCCCCTTAAGCAGAAGACTCTGTACACTTGAATTGGAGCAGAAGACAGGCTATCCAGGGCATCTGAGCTTCATATTCCCAGGCGGAGGGCTGGACCACATATCTAAGAAAATTAAACTGCTTTGCCACTGTTTTGATCAGAACCTTGTGTTTTCCATGCTGAGTATTTTCAAAACAAGATCTCTGTCAAGTAGAAAAGGTCATCAGTTCTTTCTAAAGACTCTTATCTCTATTTCTTTTGGTGGTTCAGCACTAAATGTGTACATTAAAAGGAGTGTAGTAAAATGAATGTGACTTTTCAGTTGTGTTTCTAATACTTAAGCACCCGTATATTTAAATATCTTTAAAGGAATCAAAGCTGTAGAGCTGATGGCTATTCCAAAAATTTTAAACTTTGCTAAAACAAGATAAATTAACTTAGGTATTTCTGCTAGTAGGTTTTTTTTTTTTCACCCTGCAGTTGCTGGACTTGAGAAATGAAATACAGATTTGAGAATGACCTTTTATTTAATCTTTAAACAGTAAATGTTTAGTAAACGTAGTCTTGAAATACTTTTTTCTCTTAAGAGAAAAGATGCATCAATATTACACACACACACTTTTTCCCCCCTAAAACTTGCTGGAGAAAATATGTTTTCTACTAGAAAAAACATTACCAATGACTTGAAAGCCTAAAGGTTCAATGCCAGCTGTTGAAAACTGATCCTGGGCCACTGCAGCTAATGCATTCTCCTTCAAGAGGCCGAACCCTGTCACAGGTGACAACTGAGCCACTTACCCAGACCTTGTTAAAGGTCCAGGTTCCTTTTGCAGGTCTCCAGATCCTCCCTTGATGGCTTGTCATAACCAACTGGGGCTGCTGAAGCCGAATCGCTTATACTTAATTTTTTGTAGCTTTGGTATAACTATAATCAATATTGGAGGAAGGGTTAAAATAAACCTTTGGCAAAATTCTGCATATAGAGTAGCCTGTAATAGTGTTTAGAGTTCCAGTTTGAAATGAAGATAGGACCCGCACATGCTGTGAGTTTGGTTCAAGAGCCCCTTCAACAGTGTAAGGAAGTTTTTATGTTTTAATCAGTGGTTTGACTCTTATTAAAATAATCAACTCCATAACTTCCATTCATAAGACACCATGATTTGTCCTCCTTCTTGGTAACTTATTAGTGTAGTAAATATTTCCAGGTGCAAAACTTTATGACCTGACTAATTTGTGATCCCCTCCACGGTATATGGAATGTTTCAAAGGAGTCAGGTGTTTGAGTGAAAGCCAGGATTGTGGTCGGCGTTTGTGTTCATTTGCTTTAAGATGTACTTATTGGCTTTCGTACATTTTCTCTACAGAACATATGCTTTAGCCGTGCAATTTAGGTGTTGGAATTTATGCTGTTCTGCTTTTTTTTTGTCCTTGTTGTGTAAGTTATCTGCTCAAACCTTTGTGGAAAGACTGCAAGTTCTTGGTCTGTGCTCCCTGGACTGTTTTTCGATGATTCACACCACCATTGATTAATGACGTGATTCACAGCAGCAGCCACTGAGTTCAGGGCCTTCCCCTTGTTGACTTTGTGGGTCATGTTCCATGATCTTGGGAGAATTGTTTTCCGGAGACAGGAACGGCCAACACCCCTGCATGTTAGAAAACTTTGTGAAACAAATGTGTATGTGTGTATATATATGTAAATAGATATTTTATATATGTTTATATTTGTGTACTCACAAACCACTGGTGTTTGAAAGGGAAGGGAAAAGGAAATAGCCTCGGTTAATTCTTTGAAATGTGTATCATTGTTTCAGAAAATTTGGAACATTGGTTTATGTGATGTGATGTGAGCAGGGGGAAACATTTGCTTGTTGACCGTTAAGAAGGAAAAACCATACAGAAATATGGATTGTAGTGATTTGATATACGCAGGGGTTGTAACCATTTTACTCCACTTCTTTATCAACTAGTCCTATTAGATGCAAATCTGTCTGTGGGAAAACATGTAAGTCATTTATTTTTAATGGAAAGGGTGTTTGGGAGGTCATAAACGCCTCTAACACTAGACAACAGTTGACTTCAGGGAAGCAAATACAGTATAAGAATTGTTTAAAAATAATCTCTTCTGGCAAAATTAACACTGCACGATTATTGAATTCTATATTTACCTGAAAGCAGCTGTAAATTCTCTCTGCTGGGTGGACGATGACAGATTTCACCGCACTTAGGTGTGAGACGGTATGGTAGAGCATCAGAATCTTTGTCTACTGTCAGCGTTCAGGTTTGTGATTTGAAGGTTTTTTTTTTTGGCTAGGAAGAACACGTTGCTTTATGGACATGCCAAGGGAACTTGCTTTAGCAAATTTTAAATCTATTGATACATAGGGATGACATTTTAATCCACATATTTTAAACGACGTTTAGTTACTGTTTGTTTAAAAGCAACGGAATAAAAACATCTCCAGCTATCCAGATTTCAATCTGTATAGATGACTAATCATGTGGCAGATTTGAACATAAAGGTTCTAGTGAAAAAGAAAAATTACAGTAAAAAATGTATTTGTCTGCTCCATGATTTGAAAGTACAGAATGTTTTCTGTGCTGTTTATATATGGGGAAGTATGACATTGAAAGCAATGGTAACCATGGTGCATGTACCTTACAAAATAAATGAAAAAAAAAAAAAAGAGAGATGGGGGTGGGGAGTGGGAAGGAGTTGGTGTAGTAACAGCTTCGTGAGTAAATAAATATTTAAACTTCATGCCTGGTTACTTGTGTAATCATGAGATTTGCAGAGTTATGTTGTATATTACGGTTTAGTTGGTATCTTATTTATCTTGTCTTAACCTGTTAAACCAAATTTAAGTGCTGCTCAGAAACAAAAGCAAGTTACAAGCTTTCTGGCTCTTCATTTCTTCATGTGTGAAAAACAGGAAGTCGAATTAGATATTTGCTAAGGTTTTCCCAAGTTCTTAAATTCCGTGATTCCATGACCCAGGAGAAGTCCAGGAATGAGGTGAGTAAACCTTAACTTTTGAAGTGACATTAACTCCAAGACTTAGAACCTCTGAGAGTACCCAGAAATCCTTTACAAATTTTCCATAACGTTACCATTATGACTCTTGTTCAGACTTTTATGAGTGCAAGTATAAAACACATATGCACATAAAACAAATTCTGATCCTCAGCAGCTTAAGAAAAAAGGAAGTTGATTAGAAGGAAGCGTCTGGGGCAGTGTTATTTAATAGGACTTTCTTTGATGATGGAAGTGTTCTCTAAATCTGGGCTGTCCAGTATGGTAGCCAGTAGCCGTATGTGACTATTGAGTACTTGAAATGTGGCCAGTTCAACAAAGGACGTGGATTTTAAGTTTTATTTAGGTTTAATTACTTTAAATTTAAAATTTTCAGTATTTAAAGGAGTTCTGGGAATAACAACCATCAGTTTTAAGAAGGGTAGAAAGCAGCCAGGGGTGGCCCTAAGGAGTCAGGACTGGTTTGGGATCTTTAGAAGCAAGAGTGGTGGATTCCTTTTTTTTTTTTTTTTAATTTTATTTATTTATTTATTTATTTATTTATTTATTTATTTATTTATTTATTTTTGGCTGTGTTGGGTCTTCATTTCTGTGCGAGGGCTTTTTTCTCTAGTTGTGGCGAGCGGGGGCCACTCTTCATCGCGGTGCGCGGGCCTCTCACTATCGTGGCCTCTCTTGTTGCGGAGCACAGGCTCCAGACGCGCAGGCTCAGTAGTTGTGGCTCACGGGCCCAGTTGCTCCGCGGCATGTGGGATCTTCCCGGTCCAGGGCTCGAACCCGTGTCCCCTGCATTGGCAGGCAGATTCTCAAGCACTGCGCCACCAGGGAAGCCCAAGAGTGGTGGATTCTTTAGAGTGGCTGTTACTATGACTCAGATGCTCCCAGGCTGTGTTTATCAGATCAAAATGACAACTTCCAGGGAGAGACAATCTGATCGTCTTAGCTTGGGTCTAGCATCTACCCTCAAATCAATCAGCTAGAGGTTGGGTCAAAGAATTACAGTGCAGGTATAGGTGTGCTGATGGCAGTGCTCAGGGGAAAGGAAGTGTGAGCCAGGCAGCAGTCCTCAGAATTATCTGCCACATTACTTAGATCTTTTTCTCTGCAAGCAGTGATTTTCTGCATTTAAAATACTCCAGGTTTATTAATGCACTCATATTGCACCTGACTACTTACCTTTTGTATTACAAATTAAAATAGTTGCAGTATATGTTGATAACATTTACTAAGCTGGGAGACTAATAATTTATAACATTGTGTGGAAAGAAGTCCACAAGATGAGTGTATTAGCCAATGCTCTCTTTTTACTAGTGAGAAACGAAGGCTTGGGTGTTGTGCTACCTCAAGCCACCAAATGAGTTGCTCTGTTAGGGCCAGATGCTTGCTTTTATCTGAACCTATCCTGCTGATCAGTTAAATTTTAAAACCGGGTATTTAAAAACCATCCCTTTGAAATTCAAGGCTTTTTTGAAAATTCTGTTTTTATAAAATCCTAGTGCTAAAAATGTGTGTGAAATCTGAGTAGTGCAGGTTTTGATTTAATTTTTGAAAGCATGAACAAAGAGTTTTGACGGTGAATGTGATATTTGTGTCGCATGAACTTATAAAAATCACTTCTTCTTATTTAATACATTTGAACTGAATAATACTTGACCCAGGTAAATGAAAAACAGGTAAAAAGGAAAGATGCTTTTGATGACAGCTGATTCTATGAACGTCAGAGTTTGAGAAGCTGTTTAGAAGCCCATGATCCACGTGTTGAGGACCTCCCTGGGAGCAGGTTTGTCCTCTCTGTGGACCAGCCATGCTTCTGTAGTGAGGAGTGGGAGCCTTGTTTTGTTCCCTGCACCTCAGCAGGCTTAGGAAGGGAAGCTTGCTAAGGTGCTAAACACTTACATCTAATATGTTAAATTGCCCTAGTAGCAGTCTATGGATATCCATTGGCAAGAGAATTATTTGGGGTGCAAAATCAATGATCAGGTGAGAGAAGAAATGAGAGTCAGTGAGAAGCACCCAGAGCAAGTGTGCATCAGACACTAGCTCCACATGGGAGGAGCACGAGAAGCCCAGAAGTCAATCAGATCACAGAGAATGTGCTGCATACCCTTCCTTCCGAATAGGCCCTGGGGAATTCGGGGCCTGCGTTTCCGTGTGTTTATCCCGACTTGAAGCAGTCATCTGGGAAGAGATCTAGATACATACCTCAGGCATGTAAGTCCTCCACTGCATTCCAGTGAGGTGTATCCATCACATCCCTCTCATCCTAATCTTCACCATCTTCTGGTTTTCACAGATAGGAGAGAGAAACTGTTGTTTTTCTGTCACCACCTAGCTCTGGCTTTGCTGCCACCAGATGGATGTGAAGTGGTTATCAGAACTCAAAACACCCCCATTCAAAATAGGTTTTAGCAGTTAAGCCAGGTTTAAATGATTTTGGTAGTGGGATTACCTATACTCATAGAGAATAACTCCAAGTCACTTTTAAACTTGTCATCGATGAGAAGATAATAAAATGTTCTTGTTATCTGGACCAGCTCTTCCAAGGAAAAGGTATGGGGTGGAGGGCTGTCAAAGTTAAATATCAATTTTTGTAGGGATGGAAAGACCATGAAGATGTACTTCTAGGCTCTGTAAGATCTGAGTGTGTGTTGAATGCAAATTCTGCCCCTCCTGTTTCCCTCCTCGTGGTTTGTCATTTGGGAACCTGGTACAGGAAGAAACACCCCTGATAGCTGGCAGGCTGCCTTTGTTGTATTAAGTATCTTCACTGACTGAGTAGAAGATTATTATTTTGCTATATAAAATTAAAACAAAGTTGTGCAAAGATGGGAAATGGAAAAGAAATTTAAATACGAACAGGAGTTTGTTTTCCTACCTGAGTTGGATGGTGTATGTTTCACTACATTCTTGTTATTACATTTGATTCGTTTAAAACCCAGCTGTGCAGAGCCTAAATAACTTAAGAATTTCATAAAGTTACGACAGGTTCTTTTGACCCATTCTCATTCATAGCCAACACAATTTCATTAAAAAAATGTAAACAGACCAAATCAGCCTGTAGCCTGTACACATTCAGTTTCACTACAACCAGGGAAGGGCAGACCCATCCTCACTAGATCCCACCCCCTTTTACCTATCTGGGGGGCATTGCCCTGGTAAGTTCTTCAGTCTTCTGCATCATTGTTTTCTCTCCTTACTGGATCTTTCCCCTTAGCAGAAAAACATGCTATAATTTTTCGGTCTTGAGATAACAAACCCTTTCCTGAGCCCACGTTCTTATACAGCTACTAGCAGAACCCTTGCATGTCTAAATTAAATTAACTTGTCCACAGTCAAACGCCTGCTTCCCTTTGTTCCTTCTGAGCAGCAGCACTTGCTGTCCTGATGTTCGTCCAACACAGAAAACATGCTCCCAGCTCAAGGCCTTTGCATTTGCCGTTACCTCTGCCTGCCCTGCTCTTCTCCCAGATACCCACACGACTCATCTCCCCACCTCCCTAAGTCTTTGCTCAAATATCACCACTCTCCACCCAACCACTTTCTCTTCTTAATTTTCTCTGCAATGCTTTTTTGACATGTTTTATAATTGCCTGTTTATTAACTGTCTTTCATTCCAGTGACTTTTGTCCATTTTATTCACTAATGTATTCCAGTTCCTGTAACACGGCCTGATCCATAGTAGGTGCTCAATTAGTACATGTTGAGTGGAAGACTACCTGAATACTATTCCCATGATGATGGTACAGTTTAATGCAGTGCCAGGAACTGGAAACCTGGAAGAGCTTCCATCAGTTTCTCCTTTGAGGCTTTGCTTTAGATTTACATCTTTGGGAGAGACAGCAGCCCCAGTCCTTAAAGGAAAATTTCCACTGTGTTCTTTCTCTTCTGCAGCTGTCTCTGAGCAAATTGCTCATCCTCGCTTCTTCTTGGAATGAGTCTCTCCTCCTCTGAACTTCTCTTGGCTCTTTCCTCTTCCAGCTTGGCTTCTGGTCACCGAGCTTAGTTCTGCTACCTGACCTCACAGAGTCTGCCCTTTTTATAGTAAAAAGTCTGTGGTGATGTCATGTGCTCAGCTGGTTTCAGTCAGGTTTCAAACTGAGCATATTTGAAGCTGGTGAATGACTCTGCAAGTTATCTTTTGATGGGCCAGACTAATTCTGACACAAAACAACAAGTTATATACAGCACTCGCCCTTTAGCAATTATCACACGCAAGTCACAGGAATGCATTTCTTCACTGCTTACTAATGGAAATTCTAAATGATTGTTGGCTTCCGTACAGATGCAGCGTGATCAGGTATCTGATGCTGCTGGTCATCTGCTCCCTGGCTCTCTCTCTGCTCCTACCCCTCCAGTACCTCCTCAAGCATTTTTGTCACCCTTACTTCATTCTGTTCTCTAAATGTCATTCTTCAGACCCTTAATTAAACTCCCCAAAACTCATTTCCCTCCTTGTTCTTACTCGTCCCTCTGTTGCTCCTGGATCACTTTTTTTTTTTTTTGGCCTTGCTATCTGTAAAATGGAATTGAATTGCGTGGTTTGTGGCCATGCTTTCTTCGTTTTTTAAAATTGACTTGAATTCCAGGCCCTCAGCTTTACCATTAATCTTGAATTCCCTACAACAATTCCTATTGTGACTTTAGAACATTGAACAAACTTCTCTTAGTGAGAAGGTGAATGGCTTGAGATTCTTTTATTCAAGAAGAATGTTATGTTCCTAAGTCTGATGAAAGACTTTTTTTTTTTTTTGCCACGCTGAACAGCATGTGGGATCTTAGTTCCCTGACCAGGGATTGAACCTGTGCCCCTTGCAGTGGAAATGTGGAGTCTTAACCACTGGACCACGAGGGAAGTCCAAGACACTTTAGTTACACTTTTTAGTGGGAAAAATGCTTTATGGGGAAGCCACTCAGTTTTCATAAAACAAATTTGTTGCATTTAAAAATCACTCTTTCATAGAATATAGTGTGTATGAAAAATAGTGGCTGCAGAATTCTTGTAGTCAGAGCTCTGGAAGTTTGACAGCTGCTGGCATGAAGAGGCTGGGTGTCGGCAGGGGTGGTTGTTTAAAGGGACAGTAGAGAATATGGAAAGTCAGTGAGTCGGGGGGGGGGATGCTTTTGACCAGGGTGACCAGATAATTTATTGTCTAAATCAGAATTCTTTGAAGGTGAAAGTACCACAGGCAGAAACTGGGACTGCCTTCCGCAAACCCTACTTATGACATTGCTAGCACAGGTCAGAGGTATGAGTAGAAGATTGGCCTTCAGGTTCTCAGGACACAAGGAAGCTGATAGCCCACTTGCATGATTTACTTTATAGCAGAAAGAGAGACCAGGAAGCACACAGTTTAAGAGCCCTGAGGTCTGTATGGAGAGGTCCATTTCTGAGCAGGTGTTATTTCTAAACCACAGCAGACAGGAGATGGTGGAGCGAGTGCCATGGAGAGCATCACATTTCTCTCTGGACAGTTAATGGACCTAATTCTGAGGGCCAGCGAGAGGTCAGATTTGGAGTAATGAGGTAATAGTGGAGGGCTGACAGAGAGATTATAAACAAAATAATGACAGAGAGATTATAAACAAAATAATATTTAAATAAAATATATTTTAAAAATGCTGACCTTGTTATAAGCTTATAGTTCTTTTTAAATTGTGTAGACATATACACACTACTATATATAAAATAGATAACCAACAAGGACCTGCTGTGTAGCACAGGAAACTATACTCAGTATTTTGTAATAACCTATAAGGGAAAAGAATCTGAAGAGAATATATATATATATATATATATACACACACACACATATATACATACACATATATATATATGAAACTGAATCACTGTGCTGTATACCTGAAAGTAACACAACATTGTAAATCAACTATACGTCAATGAAAAACAATTGTATAGAAAAAATAAAGTAATTGCAGTCTTAAATTTATTCTAAAACATGACTTTAAAGTTCAAAAAATAAGTAAAAGTCCTAACTGTTCTTAATTTTTTAGTAATGGCTTTTACTTATTCTTTTTTGTTTACTGCCATGTAAGAATTAAGAAGTGGGTTTCTCTCCATATTAGAAATATGCATTTTTCTGTATTAGGCAGGTTCAACATTGTGACTTGGGAAAAAATACCTGGTTTATTTAGGCTTTAAGGTAAATCAAGATGGATCCCAGGGAGATTAGGAAGAGGACTTAGAAAACTAAAATATAGTCAGTGTCTTAGTGTTATGACTGATTGCTTCAGTTTTCATAGAAATTTCTGTTTAAGGAGAACACTGTATGCCATTGATATAGAGAGAACTCTCACCACTCAAACTACTGAGCAGTAAAAAGTAGAGACCCTGTTTGTAGCCAACTAATGACTTACCTGTAGTAGGTACTTAAGAAATATCGTTGACTGGATTTGACTGAGGATTGTCATTGGAAAAAGGTGAAGCCTGTGCACATTTACAATTGATTTAATTTTCGTTGAGCATTTTGCAAGGCTGTGTACATCTACTCTGTAGAAGTGGTGGCTGATTTTTTTGTTTAATAGGAATTGTGTGCATTTGTGAATTGAATGTGCACCCCACTTTATCCTGGATAACGAATGAATCTCTGAAGAGACAAGAATGATTAGAAACTCTTACATACTTAGTTATCTAACTATTCATAATTAAATGCAAGTGAAAGAAAGAGTCGACAGGAATTAGGAAATTTAAAAAAAATCAGGTGTTCTGTTAGGAAACAAACAAACAAACTATGCTTTTTGGTATTTATCAAAATGCCACCTCAACCAGAATAAGTTGGAAACTTATGTCTATGTAAAAACCTGCACATGAATGTTTATAGCAGCTTTATTCATAATTGACAAAACATGGAAGCAAACAAGATGTCCTTCAATAAGTGAAGGTGTAAAGAAACTGGTGCAGAGATAAAAAGAAATGAGCTATCAAACCATGAAAAAAAGTGGAAAAACCTTAAATGCTTATTGCTGAGTGAAAGAGGCTAATCTGAAAAGGTTACATGCTGTATGATTCCAGCTGTATGATTTTCTGGAAAAGGCAAAACTATAGAGAGAATAAAAACATCAGTAATTCCCAGAGGCTCAGGGGGAGCACAGGAGAGCAAGAGGCAAGAATAGGTAAAGCACAGAGGGTTTTTAGGGCCATTGAAACTATTTTGTAGGGTACTGTAGTGGTGGATACATGACATGCATTTGTGAAAATTCACACAAATACACAATACAAACAGTAACACTAAACTGTGGACTTTAGTTAATAGTAATGTATCAATATTGTCTCAGTTGTAACAAATATATCACACTAATGCAAGATGTTAATAGTAGGGAATACTGTGGGGGGCTGGGCAGGAGGGACGTCTGTAACCTTCCGTTCTGTTTTTTTTTAAATCTAAAATTGTTCTAAAAAAGAAAGTCTATTCATATGTTTTTAAAATGGGGTAATCCCATTTCCTAGTACACAGTGGATGTCTAATATGTGGTACATGAATGTAAGATGGGGTGAATGAAGAAAAAAGAGACAGGTGATAATGTATGTGAGAGTACCATATATTTCTCCACGAATGTGGGGGAAAAGAACTAAAAAAGGAATAATAAAGAAAAATGAAAAAGTGTAACTGTGAAAAAATTCAGTGAAAAGGATTGAGATGGCATAAGAGGAATTTAAATTTGAATTAAAGACTGATACTATTTTAAAGAGGTCAGTCTTCAGAAAAAACAATTGGTATAGTTTCCTTTATGTAAAGGCTGATACTTATGCTTCCAGATTGTGTGAATTAAAGACACCCTCATGAATCAAATTACTGCTTATATATTTGGTTGTGTTCTAGAGGTTTCAGGTTACAAGTTTCAGAGGGGGGCCCTTCTTTGGAGGTACTTTTTGTTTCCTTCATTGTTTAATGTGGTCAGGTTTCCGTAACATTGATACAAAACCTTGATGAGATGTAAATGTGACCTCTTTACATAGCAAGCTTCCAGCAAAGAAGGTTGAAAGGCAATTAAAAGAAATAGATAGGTGGACTATTATTTGCATAATATTTTAAAATTTGAGGTCTTTGGTCTAAAGAAAACATACAACTTCTTTTGTTAAGTTCTGGGTAAATTTTGGAATGACCTTGGTTTTTTAGTTTTACTTTCAATAGTATTAAGTACAATACGTTGAAGGTATAGTGCTCTTTTTCTTACATAAGCCTTTTGTTGTTTTTGGAAATAATGGTGGAAATAGCTTTGCAATAATTTCTCTTTGGGAGAAGTGTATTTTTCCCAGCCTTGTATCTTCTTCACGGTGTTCTGTAGCAGGGGTCCCCAACCCCTGGGCCATGGACCAGTAGCGGTCCGTGGCCTGTTAAGAACCGGGCCACACAATAGGAGGTGAGTGGCAGGTGAGCGAGCAAAGCATCATCTGTATTTACAGCCGCTCCCCATCACTCACATTACCACCTGAGCTCCGCCTCCTGTCAGCACGATGTTGAGTTGTATAATTATTTCATTATACATTACAGTGTAATAACAATAGAAATAAAGTGCACAATAAATGTAATGCGCTTGAATCATCCCCAAACTATCCCCCCTCCCCCCACCCCAGTCCGTGGAAAAATTGTCTTCCACGAAACTGGTCCCTGGTGCCAAAAAGGTTGGGGACCGCTGGTAGGAATGTGGGTGGTGAACGGTTGTCACGTGTTTCCAGCCACGTGCCTGTAGGATTTGACATGAAAGAAGGTGTAACTTCTATAAGCTATTACAGAGAACAGGATGCTGTAGGAGCGGAGGGGGGATGCTTACCTGTAGCCCTGAGGAGTCAGGGAAGGTGTCCTACGAGAAGTGACAACTGAACAGGACCTGAGGGACAGGTGGCACTTAGCTATATGAGGAGGTACCAAGAGAGGAGGGGCGTGCAAGTAAAGGCATGGTCTGTGCAGAAGCTTAGAGTCGAGGCTGAGGAGAGTTTGAAGAACAGGGAGAGGTGCTCTTTGTGGCTGGAATATATACCGTTAAGTTAGAGGGTGAAGAGGCAATAATGAAGCTAATGAGGAAATAGGATCAGATGAAAGGCCTGCAAGCCATGTTATGTAATTAACCTTTGAGGCCATTCAGTTTTATTTTCGAACTTTTGAGCATCTTGTGATTAAGAAATAAAAATGAGATATTAATGATTGATTTTTAAAGGCTTTAAATGCTATTTTCACACATCTTATTGGATATAAATTGTCTCATTGTTCAAAATGGCTTGGAATATAATAAACCACCTGTTAGATTTGTAATAATCTAAATGAAACTTCACTTTAGCTTGATTAAAGTGTTTTATTAAGTGAAACATTAAATGAATTATATAGACTGGATTTGTGGGAAAGAAGGCTTTCTTTAAAGGCAAAAAAACCTCCGAAGAATTTTACTAATATGGAAAATACATCAAATATTCTTTTTATATAGTCCATGTCTTTCATGCCAGAATATAGCAGATAGAAGAAGGGATTAAGAGAAAAAAGAAAGAAGGCAGATTTAAACACTGGAAGAATGTTATTTCTAAAGAAAAATTGGGAAATCAGAAAGTAATGTTGGTTCAGTATTCCTGCAGAATCAATTATGCCCTAAATTACTGAATAATTCAACAGATCTTTGGTCTGATTAGTTGAAATAAAATAATTGAAGATTTTTGGAAGTTGCAGTAAAATAATAGCTGGGATGTCCTTCAATACTAATTGAATAAAGACTGCAAAACAGACTGAAACTTAAACACATTTTCTCATCTATAATGTTCTCCTTTCATCTATTCTGTGCTAAAGAGTTATTCTGCAGTTTCATTACATAAAGCTTTTTATTTTTTTTTCAGGTGCCTAATTTACTCAAATAAATTTAAGCAGATTTAGGTCATAATAGCCAACTTTCTATTGCTTCTTGGTCCAGAATGTTTTCAGATTTCATCATTTTTTCCCCTTTTACCTCTGCATTGTTGATAGGTACTGTCATTCCTGTAGAGGTGGTAACATCCTTAACCATTTTTCTAAAATAAGTCTTTCATTCTACTCCTTTATTCATTCTGACCCTAGAGGTTTGAATTGAAGCTTATTTTTGAAAAGAGGGGAAATAAAACTACTTATTATATCTTATAATCTCTTATACTTGATTTAGTTTCATAAATGTGAGTTGTCTTAATAAAATAAGTAATTTTAATTATTATTTTTCTCTATTAAAATATAGAATCTTTGAGTGAAAAAACTGTGTTCATTAATTCTTTAAACTAAGAGTAATAGAAACCCTTACACGGGTGTTGGGAAGTTACAGACTGTAGTCTTGATTCAGAAAGTAACACATGCCAGTTTGTACTTTCAAAATATTAACTAATAATACCATGCTTAAATCGATTAAGTCATCAGTTGGAGGGTCATAAACAATATGTACAAAATCTGCCTACTTTGAACTAGGGCTGATCTTAACGTCTGATACTACTTTAGATGATCTAAAATCAACCTGGAAAATGCGATTTTGGAGAACGTCTGAAATCATTTTAGTTTTTCTTCTGCTCCCTTCTCACCCCAGCTATTAGCTCTTCATTCCTACCTAGGAACAGTTTGCTTATTGTTCACCCTTTCAAACTAGCTCCTTTGCCCTAAGGGAGTGCTTAAAAAAGTACTTGGGCTACAAGGTGTTTCTCTATAAATAAAGTACATGTTGTGCTGTCAACAGAGTTTGCCATTAAGCAGATTTGATACAGTCTACCCGTGGAGAGTGTTTTTGCTTAACAAACACCTTACCCTTCTTATCTGCCAGGTACCATTTCAAGTACTTTACAAATACTTAATTGTAAAGTACTTTACATTTAGTCTTATGAGGTAGGTAGTGTTATTATTCACATTGTGCAGATGAGGAAACTGAGGCACAGGGAAATAAGTGGGGGAACTGGGATTGGAACTGAGATGGTTGGACTATATAATCTTTGTGTTGTGTTGCCTCCCTAAGACAAGGCTCAGTACCAAAGGAGAGGTATGCTACTGTTCTATAATGTTGAAAACATTTTTCTTGGATAAGCTTATATTGAATAGATAAATGAATCTTTTTTTTTTTTTTTAATATTTTATTTGGTTGTGCTAGGTCTTAGTTGCAGCAGGCAGGCTCCTAAGTTGTGGCTCATGGGCTCCTTAGTTGCAGCTTGCTGGCTCCTTAGTTGTGGCTTGCCGGCTCCTTAGTTACGGCACATGGGCTCCTTAGTTGTGGCAGATGGGCTCCTTAGTTGTGGCATGCGAAGTCTTAGTTGCGGCATGCATGTGGGATCTAGTTCCCTGACCAGGGATCAAACCTGGGCCCCCTGCATTGGGAGCACGGAGTCTTAACCACTGCAGCACCAGGGAAGTCCCAAGATAAATGAATCTTGATATGATTACCTCATTATCCTATACTTCTTGTATGTTATAGGATGAGGCAGTCTATCTCTGGAAGGTGCTCAGACTTTGGTGTTTAGTAGAACTGGGTTTAAATCCTGAATGCTACTTAGTTATAATTCTTATAATTACTTATAATTCTAGGTAAATGTCTTCAAAGGTAAAATGGAACTAATAATACTTCATAAGGTAGTTATAGTATTCAATGAGATAATGAATGTGACAGGCTGTTTAGTAAAGGCATTCACTAAGTGGTAGGTAGTATTATTAAGTGCTATCATTAGAATGATAGAGCTAGAAGCCCTGTAGTGGAGGAGATCAATCCAAAAATAGAGTTTCAATATTATTATATTATTGGCTAAGGACAGAGAGTGAGGTATCCACAGGCAAGTGTCAAGATACCTAACCGAACTTGCAGGTGTGTAGAGTGTGGTGTCAGGGAAGTCTTTTTGAAGCAAATTAGGCCTAACTACTAAGAAAGAAGATGTCATTCCTAATTATTAAGTGAGTTCATAATTATTACATTATTATATTATTATTAGGAATGACTAAGATAATAGCGTATGTTGGGTCTTAACTTTTTGTTTTAGAAAGGGAAATTGTATCAATGAACAATGTCAACATTTGTTTAGCCGCAGTGTTTTTGTTATTTGTGTTTTTTGTGTGTGTTTAATTTTTCCCACAACATTTTGGGTGCATCTTTTACCCTTGTTTGTGCTTTAGCTACAGTGTATCATTCCATAGGGAGACTTTTCCGCTTAATAAACAGCAGGAAGCTGTCCATTTCCAGTGGTGCTGACTCATGCAGTAACAGGAAGACAAATAATGTCTGAAGATGGGGGAGGGGGGATAAGATACCCTTACCCACAAAAGGGGACAGATTCAAGCCAGAATTAAAAAGCAGCACAGGGCTTCCCTGGTGGCGCAGTGGTTGAGAATCTGCCTGCCAGTACAGGGGACACGGGTTCATGCCCTGGTCTGGGAAGATCCCACATGCCGCGGAGCAACTAGGCCCGTGAGCCACAACTACTGAGCCTGCGCGTCTGGAGCCTGCACGTCTGGAGCCTGTGCTCCGCAACAAGAGAGGCCGCGATAGTGAGAGGCCCGCGCACCGCGATGAAGAGTGGCCCCCGCTTGCCGCAACTAGAGAAAGCCCTCACACAGAAACGAAGACCCAACACAGCCATAAATAAATATATAAATAAATAAATAAAATTAAAAAAAAAAAGGTATAAAAATGTTAAAAAAAAAAGAAAAAGCAGTACATATGATAGATAAGTAACTTACAGGTCTGCAGTTTTTGTCCTTATTTGTGGCATTTTTATTTGTGTTCCATTCTTCCTCCGTTGGCTTACCCATGAAAAAATTGTTAATGCTTATTACCTTTTAAATTTATGGTTGCTTTCTTCAATTAGAAGGTGAACAAACAGGGAATATCATATATACACATAAAATATTAACTTCAACTTTTAGTTGGTGTAATGTGGGAAAATAGGTAACTACAACTTACCAATCATGGTTGGCACCAGTAAATTCTTATTGGTTGAATAAAAGAAAGAATTGTTGAATGGATTTTAATTATACTAGATATAACTGTCTAGTTTAATGCATGAACTGTAAGTATTTGTCATGAGCTTATTGTTGACTAAAGCTGCTTTTTAATTATTGAGGTTTAGAAAACATGGAATTTTATAAAGAGAAATCTAGAGGACTTGAAAAGATGTATGGGGAGTGCTGGTGTTTGGAGAATGGCATGTATGAGAAGTTAATTCTCTGAGGGACCTTGAGGAACACGCATATGAGGTGGCAGGTAGATTTGCCAGTGGCTAAAACCAGCTGCCATCACTAATGCTGACAGAATCATCTCTATTTTTGTACCTTTCAAGTACAGAATTACTTCTGTTTCCCTTGTCTGATTTTTATAATAGAATGCATATTATATTTTATAAATTTAGCCATAAAATAACTTTTACAGGGAAGGGTGGCTTGTTATAGGTAAAATGAGTAAGTTTTATAGTAAATTTGGTAAGACCCCAGGTCTTTCCTGTTTTGGAAGCCAGGAACTTGGCAGTTTTATAATGAAGGGGTCTAACAAAAAATTATTAGAATGATTTTTACATGTAGTCTATGGAACTATTCTTAAAAGTTCATAGAATCACACTATATTTAATCTATTTTGGAGTATAACCTTATAAAAAGGACTTTTAGGCCATGATTTATTTGAATGCAAATGACAATGCTACTGCTAACTAAAAATGGATCTTATCCAATTGTTAAAGCTGATGTAGGGAATCAGGGACTGGACCAACCAACCTGTAAATTAAGAAATAAAAACTAAGTTAAATAAAGTGAGTATTAAAGAATTTGGACGGGTCCTTTTTGCCAGTATGCAGGTGTGCTATTTCTCCGAGATATACCTTAGTATGTCCATTTAAATAGACTAAGGTCTACTTGAAAGGGGCTTTTGGAACCTCTTTTAGCATAGTGCATCTCAAATAATTGGCAGGCAATTGCTTTGTATCAGTAAACATACTTTTAGAAACTTACAGCATTATGCAGTGAGCCTTTCCTATGCATCCCAGAGTTTGAAGGAAGCTCAGTTTGAACATCCTTGCTGGTAACTGATAGTGGACATTCCTCTATGCCTTGTGATAGGGCAGTAGTTTGAGATGCACACTTATCACAACTAACAAACTGTACTTTTAAAATGTGCGTTTGGTGGTTTAAGTGCATATGCACCTGTATGAATGGTCTGTGTTCTTCATGGGTCTCAGTGCTTCTTATTGTGCAGTATCTGTAGCCACTTCATAAGTTACAGATGTGAGATAATAAAAGTACTATAAATTCAGCACCTTGTCTTTTCACTTCGACCTTTTGTTTTGAAAATTGCTGTCTTTACACAGTATTCTTCAAGGAACTTGATTGCTATGTAGTGTTCCCTGAACCACGTGAAGTGTATTTTTCTTCCGCTATGTAGTGTTCCCTGAACCACGTGAAGTGTATTTTTCTTCCTATCTCACACGTTATGTGCCCTTAACTCCATTTGTAGGAACTCCTCCTCACATTTAATGAAGTCCTCAGCAGCTAACTCTATGCCATGGAGATTACTGTGGGAAAATGAAAATTTATGAAATATTAACATGTTCTTGGAGAAGACTGTGGCCAAGTTATAGAGGCTGGCTAATAAGTAAAGGCCCTCCTTCTACTGACATCACATTTCTGGAGTACTGCCATATTTAGAGACTTATCTTACAAATACTTGTATGTTATCGTACCTTGTTACTTGTACCTTCTGTGTTTCCCAGCTGTAAAGCAAAGTGGATTATCACCACAGCATGCCTGCATTTCCAACAATCCAACTTAATGAGTGCCTGTTAATACCAAGATGTTTTCTGGGTTCTGGGGATATAGCAGCTAAAAAAAAAAATAAAGCAGTAAAAATAAATATATACAAAATTCCCTGTTTGCATGGAACTTACACTCTTTTTTTTTTCTACTTTTGATTAGGTTATTGATTCTGTGGGTTGTGCATTGAATGATTGTTATTGAACAGTCTTTCTGTTTAATGTCACTTTTGTGTTGGATAGGAGAGGGAAGAATGAATAACATTTTATCCTGTAATCACCTTCATCAATGGAAATAACAATTTAATATTGTTTATTTGAATTCTAGAATATAAGTTAGAGAAAAATAGATTTAAAAAGATAGTTTGGGGCTGTACTGTGCAAAGCCTTGAATAACAAACTAAGAAGACTGCACTTAATTCACTTGAGAATGTGGAGTTAGTGAAGATTTAGAGCAGCATAGTCACATGATTGCTGCTGGGCTTCTGGAAGATTATTCTACCATTAGGATATGGGGCAAATTGTGGTATAAATTGTAAGTAAGGAGTGGTCAAGTTTGTGTCTGGAAAGATTTATTATAGCATGTTGTAGGCAATCAAGGTGGATAGACTAGTTAGGAGAGTTTCACCATATTTTAGGTGGAATTTAAAAGCACCCAAAGCAATGTACTGGCACTGAGAGGTATATTTGAGACAAATAATAGAAATATCAACTAAATATAAGACCTTGGTAACTGACTCCAGGCATAAGGTGACAGAACTGAATAGGTCTTGGATGACCCTAAGTTTCTGACTTGCCAGCAGATAGAGCAGTGGGTGTGTGGAAAAATAGGAAAGTGAGGCGTTAGGAGAACATTTTAAGTGAAGTAGAGATGGCTTAAGCAGTGTACCGGCGGGTGAGGTGGTGGGTGGGAAGTGAGGAATTAGCAGGCTGGGGCAGTCTCATTTTCAAGACATTCATAGGGGAGGGGGAGGTATTGTGTTGAAAAGGAACAGAATCAGAGGAAAGGTTTTTCCTTCCTCCCTTCCTTCCTTCCTTCCTTCCTTCCTTCCTTCCTTCCTTCCTTCCTGTATGGGGAGGCCTGAGACTTTTTGTAGCAAGAAGAAAAGAGCCAATCCACAGGGAGAATCTGAAAATGTAAGAGAACTCTTTTGCTTAATTGATTTAAAAAATGGACTGCTAGAGAGGGCAGTGAGGCACTTTCAAGAAAATGGGTAGAAGATTCACCTTGGCAAAGAGGAAGTATACTTAAAACTCCGAGAAGGGAGTGGAGAGGGAATTGAGGAAGTAGAGGGATTTTGAGCTGGAGAGGATGGTGACTGTGGAATCTTACAGCATAGATGCTCTATCTTCTTGGCAGAGCTTTTGAAGGCAGGATTTAGCATTGCTAAAAGGTAACAAAAAAAATGAAAAATGCTAATTTGGTAGTAGCAGACATAATAAATGAATTTGGTAACTGCCCTCCTATAATTTTTATAGCAGTTTGCCTCTGGGCTGAACAAATAATGTTTATGAACTTTGGGCAGCTAATATTTAGCACGAAGTCCCATAAGCCAACTCAGTTAAAAGAAACAAGTGCCAAGATTGGGTTCATGAACATGACATAGGAATCAAATCATGGTAATGCCCTTGGCTTTTGTCCCATAGCTGTTTAAGGAAAATGTCTTAAATACACACGTCTTGGACCTTTGGTTCATAGGTATGTTACTTATATGTGTGACATATGTTAAGCCTATTGTCTCAGCACATTAATGTAAATGATATGCTATTAGGATATTACGGGATTTGAATCTTCCTTAGGTTTGTCTAGGTATGGAGGGGAGATAAGGTTGAAATTTTATTATCTTTAGTTCATGAAGAGTCAGATGATTGCGGTGATGATCTGTGTGTTGTTGATTCTGTCTTGCAGCTCTCTATAGTGGTGTTGGCATATCTAGGGCGCTGCTGTAGACGAAGGCGGTTTTGTGTGTTGGAGTTGATGCCAGCTTTGTGGTCACTATGGAGTCAGAGTAAGAACTGAGAGTTCAGAATTCTCCCCCCACCACGATTGCTGAAGCCTCACTAGTCAGCATGTACCACCTGAAGAACGTAATCACCAAAATGTGACAGTCTTGCCTCCTTTTCTAAGATTTCTTCCCCTGATGATTAACCGTGCAGATATTTTTACAGAAAAGGGGTGATGTCTCTTTCCCATTTGCTTTAGTTGAATATTGACTAACTAATGAAAATTTATAGATTTTTTTCCCTCCTTCATATCGATTTAATCCAGGCCATTTCAGGTATCCCTGAAAAGAGGAGACTATTTATTTAAACTGAAAATGTTAAAAAAAAAAACAACCCTTAAAAATGTTCTTGTATGACTCGAGTTTCTCCTACACTGACTGCAGTTTTCTCGTGCAGCTTGTCACTCTTAAGTTTACAAAACTATAGTTGTTCTCCATTAGCTTCTGAATGAAATTAAAGGCATTTTATCTCCCATTCCACCTTATCATTTTTTGTGCTGACTTTTTTCTGAGACTGAAATCATCCTGCTGTTAGAAGGAGCTTCAGTTATTTGCTTTGCCAGAGCAGGCCCTGTGCTTTCCTGTATCCCTGTTTCTGTGCCTTTGTTCATCCTGACTGCACACTCCCACCCCAGTTCTCAATGTTTTTTCTTTTTTCTTCAAAACACACTTCCACCTTCAGAAAATATTTATATTTGTTGGGTCAATTAATAACTTAATTAGAAGTGGGGGAAAGACTTTAAATGATTAATTGGAATTTGATTTTAGATGTCATGTGGATTTAGCTGTTAGTTCAGTATTTAATGTAAAGGCAATATGAGGCAGTTCAGTAGCTGATGTATGCCATTTAGAAGTAGCCTTGCATATTATTCCTTTGCTTAAAATCTTTCGGTGGTTTCCCTTTACTTAAAGGATAGAGTACAAGGCTCCTTCTGTTTCTGGGTCTCTATTTGCTTCTGCAACAGACCACTGTTGCTTCAGAGTCTTGCACATGGGCTTCCATCTGCCTGGAGCACACTTCCCTCCACTTCTTTGCCAGATTGCTAGATTAGATGTCACCTCCTTAAGAAACCATTCCTCAAATACCCTTACACCTTCCTTTTCCAGTCTCAGTGTAGCATGAGCTTAAAGTACTTCCATTATTAAACCTTGTGCTTATGGCCCTCAAAGTAGGCACCATAGCACAGTTTCTGCACTGTGATTGATTACTTGTCTTTCCCACTAGATTATGAGCACCTGAAGTACAGGGACATTGTTATCCCAAGTATGTAACACAATTCCTAGCAATTCCTAGGTCCCGAATAAATAGTGATTGAATATTCACATTTATGGATAATTCATACGTATTATATATTACATTGACTTATGAAAACCTTTTGGTTTAACAGAGGTAGAATTTTATTCAGCTGTTAAGTGTGCCATTAACTTATTCTATTGATATATCTAATGTATATTCTGTGCATTACGTGAATTATCCACTAATATTTTTCTAACAGGCAACTGAGTTCCATTTTCTAGAGCCCTTGCACTCGGTATGTGGGTGTGGAAGTCTACATGCATACATATGATTTCATCCCTAGGTAACCGGTGAAGCCCCAGGGCAGAGGCAGATTTGTAAGAAGGTGTTTATCTGACTTCACATGGTAGCCTGATCAGTAGTCTGAAAAGGACAGCCGGGGGCGGTGACGTGGTACATGGGTGTCTTGTGTTCTTAAAGCATTCGGCTTATTTGAAGGAAAGGTCAGATCCTATAGATGAGAGAAGACGTCAGTATCCAACAGTTATTGAGCATTTACTATCTCTTCCCTCCTTTCAGAATATCTGTTCTCTTACTTTTCTTCTGTGAATGTGTTTGTGTTTGATACAAATTACTCCTAATTTAAATCCTTTCACTGGTGAGACTCAGGTTCAGTTGGAAGACTTCGTTGTGGACTTACTCTTACTTCTCATCGTATTGTCTCTGAGTCTATTGCTGTAAAGCCATTTTCTTCAGGTTATTCCCAACCGACCCTGACTTTTCATTGAGATTTCATTAGGTAGTTCTTAGTGATAGGTTTTTAATTTTGTCCTTAAGCTGTGGTTTGTATAGACTGAGTTAATAGCACATGATTTTAAATGAGAGACCTTAGGTAGTCACTCAGTTTATAATAGTGAAACTAATTTTTTTAATATATTAGTAACTATCACATAACCAGGGCTATGTCTGAATTTAATAACTTTATTGAAAAAGTATATTTACCTTATAATTGTATTTACTTTTTAAAATACTTTTGATATTACATATATATCATAAAAGTGTAGGGATGTATGTAACTATTACTATTATTTTCTTCCTTTTAGTTATTAATGATTTTATGTATTTTGACAGAGTTTAAGGAGAGAAATAAGAGTATGGGGACTGATGAAAGAAAATACAGGATTTTGCTGAAAAGTACAGTAAATGAAAGGAGTCAAGAAGCTTTAAAAACAGTGTGGAATTGTCAATTTTTATCTAAGGCACTTGGTAAAAAAGAAGTAGACTTATTGAAGTATAAAATTATTCTACTTTCTCTTTGTGTATATAAAGGTAATTCATCCACAGGCAGAGGTAACATGTAAATTCCACATTCCCTCCTGTATGCTGTCACAAATACATTTGTAAAAACACAGTTTTTTTTTTTTTCCAGGTAGAACATGCAAATTGTATCACTGTAGAGATATTTATCTATGTCTCTTCCCTTGATTTATTCACCTGTATTACATAATTAAGTCCTTCTCTATTTTATGAGCAATTGACCATTGAAGTTTGTCAGATAGTTGAGTTTTATTCTTTTGGAATCTTGTGAAATGGGTTATGTTGGGTTGGAGGCAATGTTTGTGTACCTGTTGTTGATCTGGTGTGATCGTAGCCTCTCCTTACTTTTCATTCAGCTTCTCCCCCGAAATGTGACAAAAACAGAGAGCATGAGTGAGCAAAAACTCACTGTTTATATTTATTCATGTTTCCAAGTGATTCATGTTTAGTTATCCATTCTCTGAATCACCACCATTCATTAAAAAAAAAAAAAAAAAGAGGTAAACAACAAGGTCCTACTGTATAGCACAGGGAACTATATTCAATATCCTGTGATAAACCATAATGGAAAAGCATATAAAAAATAATGTGTATATATATATATATATATATATATAAAACTGAATCACTTTGCTGTACAGTAGAAATTAACACAACATTGTAAATCAATTATACTTCAATAAAATAAATTAAAAAGAAAGGGTCAGTCTTCTTTCTGCCTACGCTGTGTATCTGTTGGAACATTCTTAGGGGTTCAGACCAAATTAGTAAGAAAAATTCAAGATGAAATTTTGAAGAAAGCAGACTCTAAAGCATTATTGCATATGGGTTGACAGATGTAGACTACAAGAAAACAAAGTTCAACAGAAGGCTTATGGAAAACAGTAATATGAATTTTTATTCCTCTCCTGAATTATCTTTCTTTTTATCATCTACATCAGCAGGCTGATGTAGCAGGCTGAAGGCTGCCTCCCAGCTCTGAGAGAATTATTTGGCCTACAAAGAAATATAAATAGTTTGCATTCGTTTCCAACATGTAGGATTCAGAAGTTTTCACGTAAAAGCTGACTTTTAGTAGCTGCCTCTTCTTAGTAAGGGCATTATTGCCAGAACCCCATCTTGCCTCCTCTATCCTCTCCTCCCTGCATATATATACACATTCAGTTATTTTGTCCGCTTGGCTCCTATAGGTATTCGAGTTGGCTTTCTTGGGTGATTAAGTGAGATATTTGTTTAATGATTATTTGAATTGTGAGAAATTGAGGGTCATTGGTCTGCTAGCCTGTGCAGCTGAGCATTTAGAATTTAGATTAACTCTGAGACTGAGGCACAAAGGTTAGCACAGTAAACTGGATTTTATGTGCATTTGTATGTTGAGCACTTTTCTATATGTTAAATAGTAATTACTTGCTGGTTTTGAAAAAGTAGTTCATGAGGAAAGTTTAAGAGGAAATTTTTTCTTTCCTTCATAGCCCTCAGAAGTCATTTCAGTTTTTGTTTTAAATATTAAAAAAAACTCAATTCCTGTTGACATTAAAAACTCCAAAATTCAAATGTAATTGTGAACTATAGTAATTTCTCATTTACTAATCAAGTATTGGGTCATTTTTTAAAAAGAGAGATAAATAGAAATAGTATTTCCCTTGCAGGAACTCATTATATAGACAAAAAGAAGTGAAAAGAGATTTATGCTTTATTTATTTAATGTAAATAAAATACTTTATGTGTAGGTATATAACATTTTTCTGCCTGTTTGCCTGTTTCAAAGTCTGTACTTATGGGCAAAACTGCTAATTAGTAAGAGAATCAGTACATTAAGATAATTGTGTGGAAGGATAGTTGGATGGAGACTCTGCCCAGCAATTGTTGTGTCATATCAATGAAAGAACTCTCTTCACTGTTTTCTGTGTCAACCTAACTGACCTCACTTAGTAATTTGGTAAAGTAAGAAGAGTGATCAGAAGAAGATAGTTTGCATTAGCATATCTAGATTTCTGCTCCATTTTTATAAAACCCTTGAATGGTACCTTAATGGGCACACTGTACATTAAAGCTAACGTGGGTTAGATGATGATGTGGTTAAATGGATTTTTCCCTGTTTGAACAAAGGAACTGACAATTTAATTAATGGATCAGTGTCAGTCCGGAGAAGTGCTTCTTGTGGTGAGCAAGGGGCCTCTGATCTTTGTGTATGTTTGTGAGGGTGGGATGGGGGAGGTGTTGGAATTTAGTCATTAATCATGGGAAAAACAACAAAACAAAACAAAAAACCAAAGTAGAAATGTAAAGTTGACAGTGAGAAATACAAACATAATTTGAGAAAGCTCCCCTACTTGAAGGTAAGAAATACATCTTATCTCTCTCTTTTTTTTTTTAATATTCTTGACACCTATCATACCTCTGTGAAGGAGGTATTTAAAAACATGTTTGTTGATTCAATCATTGAAAGAGATGTAACATGTATTTTGGCATAACAGGGACAAGAAGGGCACCAATGCCTAGACCTCGCTCTTAAAAATTCTGATGTAATTGATCTGGGATGTAGTCCAGGCATTAGTGCTTTGTATAAGCTCCTCAGATAATATGTTCAACCAGGGTTAAGGGTTACTGGTTAAGTCATTTACAAGTCTAAGATTTTTTTGAGATGGATCAAAGATTGCCTGTTCCCACATACTGTGCAATAGCTATTGCTTAGTGATATATACTTGTCCCCAGGATTTTGCTTGATAAGATTGAGAGCTGAAGAAAAGGAAAATATCCCTACAAATATGTCATATAAGTCTCCAGCTTAAATGTATTTTCCCAGGTACATACACACAACACATCCGGGTGCATGTGTGGCTCATTGTAAGTGCATTGACTTTGTGTGTGCTGCGGATTATAGTGGTGTGTTCTCAGCCTTGTGTCTCTTTGGTTTCTTGTTTTCCAGCAGCCTGTCCTCCCCTCAGGGTCCTCTGAGCCCACACTGCCTAAGAGAGCATACCAGGGCCACTGGGACAGCCATGGGCATAAAACTCAATGTAAATTTTCTTCTCAGCGAAGTAGCTGGCCCACTAACTATAGGAGTAAGGTGGTCAGGAGGGTAGTTATAGCTAACATCAGCCTGATTTGCATTTTTCTAATTACTCTTAGAGGGCATTATGTACAGTTGAAAGTTATGGGGCATGCTATGGTCCCGGGAAATTAAAACCGTGAGAGTCAGGAGACCTGCATCATAGTCTCAGAGGTTTAGGGGCCCCTTAACTTTGTGACTTGCATCAACTTATTTACCTGCCTTTGCCTCCTTTCTCTAAGATGAGGAGCTTGAATAAGGCTATCACTAAGGTTCCCTCTAGCCTTTAAAATGCAACATGCTACTTTTATTATTAGTTTGAGAAAACATAAGCATTCATGTGTAGCTAAGTACTGTTTTCTCATCATAAAAAAAATATCCAGGTAAATACAGCACTGTGGTGAGTGATCTTGGTAATGAGGAAGGCTGTGCATGTGTGGAGGCCAGGAGTAGTGGGAAACCGCTGTACCTTCTCCATTTTGCTGTGAACTTAAAACTGCTCTACAAAAATAAAACCTTAAAGAAACAACCAAAACCAAAATAAAAGTTAAGGATGTCAACAATTTATATAATATCTTGTATACCCTTAATATGGGGGTATTTTAATTGGAAAGTGTCTTAGTGTTATGAATTAAGACTACACCAGTCTAGAAATTTTTATAATCTGTGAGGGGGAAGGCCATGGGTGTATGTGTGTACTCTTATTATTGACTTCACTTAAAGTGCTTCTGTAAAATATAGATAACATTGCCTTTGCCTATCTGTAGAGTGATTATTTGTCAAGTGGGGAGTGATCGGTGGATTCCTCCTTTTCCAATAAAGGAAAAAGAAAATTCAATATAAAAATGGTTATGGTAAAAAAATCAGTCTTTATATTTTACCCTGGCTTATGGTCAGTATTTAACTCACCAAATAGTTGTTAGGAAAATCTTTGAAAATCACTTTTTGTTGTTATTATATAGCAAGGTTAATAATCTCCCTGCATATTCCGTACTTTAATCCTATAGAAATATGTAAGTAGAGTAGATTAAGTAATTCAGGGGAGAACAAACATTAACGCTTGATTCTTTCTTTTGATAGCTTTTCTGCGGAGGTTAACAACACACGTGGATAGTTTTAAGTATTTTTAAAATGTTCTCTTTAGAAGAATGTTTGAGAAGATTCATGATGATTCTATAATTAATTGGGGAATTTGCAATGCTCATAGTTAATTGAATATTTCTAAACCAGTATGTAAATCTCTGGCCAGTGCTTTGCAATGGGATCATTGACACCTTTGCAGAAAATAAAATTCTGATTTTTCTTTTAAGTGAAAAGAATTTTCCTACAGTAGTAATTTATAAAAGGATAGAGCAGGCTTTTTTTCAGACTGATGTACTGAAAGTAATTACCTTGTGATGTTTGCAAATGCTTTGGAAGAAATGCGGTTGTTTGGGACATGCCTTTAAAAAGTCTGGAAGAGTTATAAAAATTGTGCAGTGATAATGTTACATTAAGATAGACAGAATATCTTGTTATAAATACTAAAGTATAAAGAAAATCGTACTGTGGCTTCAGATTTAAGGGTATGGTTCTGGAGTGCTCAAGGTTAGATATTTATGTTGTTGCCTCCTTTTGTAGAATTATTGGCAATATCCTTTCACTATGACTGAAAACTGACTATAAGACTTTTATCATTCTTGGAGTTACCCCAGTATGCTGTAAGAGAGAGCCCTGACTCTGACATTTTTACCTGTTTTGATCTTGGTTAAGTAACAAAGCTGCCAGACCTCAGCTTCCTTACCTCTAAATTGGAGATGTTAATGGTACCTAACTCATAGAATTTTATGAAAATTAATTAAAACAATACGTATAAAGTGTTTAGCTAGAGAATACTCTATAGTAAGCACTCAGTAAAAGTTAGTGATAATGTTGTTCTCCTTCCTGTATGCTAAAAATCATTTGTTCCTTTGCTACTGGCTGATGCTTTCTCTTTGACAGTAATGCCTTTGGCTTTTTTTTTTTTCCTTTTAAGATCTCATGTATCCCTGGGACAGTGAAAGTAATTAAGTGGTTTACTTTAATGGGTCTTCCTTTCTAGCTCATTCTAGATAGGAATAATCAGAAAGTAGGTGATAATATTAATTAGAAACAGAAATTAACATCTTTTATGAGGCTAATTTACCTGATGACAGTAATTGAGAAGTGACTGTAAGATTGTCAGAGGGCAGTTTATAGGATGGTTACTTTAGTTGAGCAGAGGTGGTTGTTTCAGAGGAAGAGGTAGATAGTTTGGACTTACATTTTAGAGAGATACAGAAAGCTACAGTGTGTTGCTGGCATTCACTCTTTAGTTAATAATTTGGCTGATCAGAGTCATACCTAATGGTTGAAACAGAACTTGCCTTTATTGATAAAAGACCGTTTGAATGTTCTAATGTAAAAGATTATTTAGATGACATATCATTCTAGAACGATTTTGGGTAGTCTCATATGGACCAGAATAGTACTAGGAAAGTAAAAGACTTCCAGGGAAACCAGATATGCTGTTTTGAGGAATGGGTTTATTAGGTCATTTAAATTTTGTATTACACTTTGAATTTTCTCTCTCTCCTTTCCTTGCCCCCCCGCCTTTGGATTATGAAGTGCTCTGTAAGACCAGAAAGGAAGCCAGCATATTAAGAAAGTTTTAAGTTACTACATTTCTAATACTACATATACCCACCACAATTTCTTTGTTGTCTCAGAATTATCTGAGGGAAAATTTAAATTAGAGACAGCATGAAATACCACGAGGCTAAGATCTTTATTTAGAATGGCAGCTTTGCACCTTTCTTGTTGGTATGATTTGCCCTGTCTTCAGGAGCCTGTGCAGCTGAAGGTGAGGCGTGAAGAGAAAGTAGCATCAGTAAAACTGCATTTTTACAATAACGCTTTCTGAACTGGTCATCTAGCTAAAATTGGCTGAGGCTGAAGAAAGCAGTTTCTGCCTTGAAAAGAAAGAGTAATTAGTATTAAAATTGGTCAGGAAATTTCTTATGCTTTGTGCCTCGACAGCTCTTAGCATTTTATTGGCATATACTTTGGAAACGGGTTGTGTGGATTACGTAGTAGATCATAAGGACATGAGGCTGATAGAGCAGTAGCATATACAGCATATTCTAGTCTCGGAGAAGGGAGCATAGGACAGAAGATTCATATGCTTACTTCAATTTGCCAGTGATCTCCTGCCCTGATAAAAAGTCAGCATCTTTTAGGATGGTGTGGTTGATTTTTTATCCAAAGAATCTAGAAGACCTTTCAGAATTTGTACATTGTTATGAATATGATTTCAACATAGCACTGTGAATACATCTGGCAATATAATGATGTGCTTTATAGTTCTACCCAGGTTCCTTTTATATCATGTCAGATATACTCAAATGAGTTCACTTGTTAAGCTAGTACTCAGATACCTCATTATTCGTTCTCATGAGAGAAGATTCTTACCTGGTATAACGATCCCTTAGCTCTAAGGGCATGGTCTGCACCGTGGGCACTGGTCTGGGGGGATGGAGGGGGGGTTGAAGTTACTGGGATTTATTGATCTTCCTGGCGATCCTGGTCAGTGTGGTGTCCAGGCTCATTGTGATTGCTTACCTGTCAACTGGGAGAGGAGGCAAGAAACCATGAAATGGAAAAGAAAATGCTCAGCAGTAAGATTTCTTACAACTGGGTTCATGACCCATATTCTGACTAGTTTCCAAAATTGAACTTATCTCAAGGGCACATGAGGGGAAACAGTTGGCGTGTGGGGTGGTGGAGAGTGATGATACAGAAGAGGGAAAAAGTACTTGTAGTGCTATTTTCTCCAGAGTAAAGACAAGGAAGTGTTAAGAGTAATAAAAATATTTAAATATAAACTGAAGAAAACCTCTGGTTCCTGTTTTTGGCAGAGGGGGAAACCCAGAGCAGAGATTAAGAGGTATAATCTGTTCTCCCTGTGGAGTCAGCTGACGACTCAGAAACCAGGTCTTCTGACTCTGGGCATGAAGTGGGTGCTCCCTTCAGCACTGTGAAGACTTGGGTGAAAATCCTAACTTAGAGTGGTTTCTTGGGTTTCCAGAATCAACAGTATGCTTGTCTAGTTTCTTCTCAAAGAGACTTAATTTCCCAGAGATTTAATTGTCAAGAAAGGAAACCGAAGACTTCATTGCCAAGCTCGAGAGAAGAGCCAAGCTTCCTCCTTTCTGAGTTTTATCAAAGGAAGGCTCACTATGACTCTTTCGGGAGAGGGAAGGATAAGTGGAGACCTGGAAACGACTGGTGACAGAGAAACGGTTTAGCCCAACAGTAGGTGAATAAGAAAGAGACAGAGTTCAAAGGAGTGAACAATACCTCAGGGAGAGAGATTATGGTTTTGGAAATCACACCTTTCCCATCAAAGCAAAGGAATTTAGATGGTATCTGCTATTTCTACCTGGGAAGTTAGGGTCTAAAACACTGACAGATTTTAGGGAACATACAGATTACCTTCTCGTCCAAGAGGAAGACTTACGTGTGGGCAATGCAGCAGCCCTCTGACACACTTTTCTGTTTCTTTTGCTTTCTATTGGCTCATTGGTTCATCAGAAAATTTGGGCAAATTGACTGTGGAGGTGTGGACCGTAGTTCCTTCACTTCAGTGATAACCCATTTGGATAGTTCCTTAAGTATCCTCTACATTAGCCACTTTCTTTGGTGAAGTTTTGTGAAAATTTTCTTAGCTTATATATTCTACAGTTTTTTTTTTTCCATCAACGTATTTATGAGAATTTAGTATTTGTGCTTCAGATTTAGTGTTTTTGATTAAAGTTGGGGTTTTGCTTTTCTAGTTGATTTTGTGTTGTTTTGAATGCTTTACTACTACTGGGGTCATGTCTTCTTTTTAAAGAATTATTCATTTATATATTTATTTGTTCTTATAGTAAATATTCATTGAATACCAATGGCCTGTAAGCAATTTTTTATGCTTTTCTGCCTCTTGATAAGTAGGACATGATATTAATAAATTTGTTTTGAATACTGCTTTATTTGTTTGCATAGTTTTAAAAAGAATTATTTCTGGTCACTTTTGGGAAACAATGATAATACATCCTGAACTTTCTAGGTAGAAGATAGAGAAGAAAAGTTGAAAATGTTCTTGGATATATTTTGCATACTCAGTAATTAATGTTCTTAGACCAAAAATAAATAAATAAAAGGTATGTTTGTGGTTAAGCCTGAATCCTTTTACACAGCTGTTAATATTATCTGCCAGGAATTATATAATGTTCTATAGGTTTCATGGATGAAGGGGTACATTATCCAACATAATAAAAATAAATAGTACTTTATAGATCATGCTGCATACCAGATACTGTTCTAAGTGTTTTACATATATTGATTCATTTAATTATCAGAACAACCCTGTGTAATAAATACTGTTTCTGTATTAAACCGGTAGTCCCTGATTTGCACATTGTAGATGAGGTAACACAGCCCACAAGCAATAAGTGTTTGTGGGCTTCACAACAAACTGATAGCAGATTCTAAATGTCGAATAAAATGGCTGATAATCTTCTCGTTGGATTTAGTCACTGAACCTAGAGCACTGACAAAATGTCTTCTCTCTGCAGATGGAGTCCTAACCCTTTAACTTGAGGTGAAGGTAGCTAACCAACCCATTTCTTTAATGGTTTTTCCCTTTGTAGCATCAATACATCTTATCTCTATTAAGCAGCCCTCCACCATGCGTTTATAAAGGCATAAGAAAGAAGACAACGAAATTAAAAGAATCAGGAGTAAGTAATAACATGGAAGTGTCTTTGGAACTCATTGTAAAGATGTGGAAACTGAGTCTCAGAAAAATTAAGTGACCTGTGGAATGGCACACAGTAGGGCTCAGATGTGTTCTCTAATCACAAGTATTTAGATTCAAATCCAACCCCCTCCCACTTGAGTGGCCCTGGAAAAATTAATCCTTCACAGCTTCTGTTTCTTCATGTGTGAAAAACATAGCAACGATAAAATTTACAGCATTACTGAGAATACTAAGCAAATTAATATAGTACTTGAAAATATCTAGTTCAGTGCTTTATTTTATAATAGACACGTGATACATACCAGTTTTCCTTGGTCCACACTGTCTCACTCTTCGTGATTTAATCTGCTACCCTAGGACACAACCCTAAGATTACCATGCAACTCATGGGGCCAGGCAATCCCACTGGCAAACATTGCCAACATACACAGCTGTTTCATAACAGGTCTATTGACTCCCTCCATCATTAAAATTCTGCAATCATCATATCTCAGTTTAACTTCATCAGACTTCTTAACAATCACTTAAATGGAAATTGCTGTTGTGGATATGGTTTATTTGATATCAGCGAATGCTGACACTAGTGAACAGGCAGCCTTACTAGCCAAATATTTGCCTTTGGAGTTGGCCAGTGATCATGATTGCTCTACTTTTATAGCACATGTGGTTCCACTTCTAGCAGGTGGACATTTGAAATTTTTAGCAATATTTATGTGCCTTTATATAATTACCAACCTGTTGTAAATCATCCAGTCAGTGGTGATTTGCCAGAGTGAACAATAGCTAAGATTGTGCATTGCTGACTTTTAAATTGTAACCTGAAAGATAACATCCTTTTTCCTGGTTGGTATGAAACTCTTCTGACATGAGATGATTTTTAAAAAGTTAACTCTCGTGATTCTGACTCTGGTTTGAGAGCAAAATAATCTAGTGTCCATGTTGGACTAGAAACAAATCTCTATTAAGAATCCATATGTGCACTTTAAAAAATTCTTAATACATGTTTTCAATAAAAATCTTGATACAGCAAGAGTAGTGAATAGAAGATCAGTGCCAGGTCCAAGGGCAGAAAGGAATATAAATTGTTAGACATATTGGTAATTCACCAATTATTTTAACCATTCAGTGACCATAGTGTAGACAGAAGAGAGAGGAAAATGATTTTAAATGATTTGTTATCCTACTTTAAAAAAAGGGGGGAGGAAGAGAAAGGTAAACAAGAGTAGACTTGAAGATTATTTTATGATTTCCTTGTGAAAAAGTAACATTAACATAGTACCAACTGTGATTACAGTAAGAAAACAAAAGGTCCAGCTAAACATACTTATTATGTGTCTGTACACTTTTGGGACATCTTAGGGGCGCTTAAGAGAGATCTTAGAGGATGGACCTCTGAAGACGGATTTGCAGTGGGTTAGGGCAGGGTAATTGGGGGATAGGGAGAAACAAAATTGGAAGTCCTGAAGGATAGGCTTTTCCATTTCAGTGATTTCAGATTTGTAAAATTTGAAGGTTTCTGGTTCCTCAAAGAAAAAAAAATGAAAGAAACATATTCCTGTACAACTTTACATCTTGATTCTGGGACTCATGATTTTTTAAAAAATTTCCTTATGCTTTCTATGTCTATGGTATTGTGGAGTGGAGGGTTCCTTATGCTTTCTATGTCTATGGTATTGTGGAGTGGAGGGTTCCTTATGCTTTCTATGTCTATGGTATTGTGGAGCGGAGGGATTTCTTCATTCCCATATGGCTCATTTCCTGCAATTACATATAAGGCTCTGTATTTTGCATGATGGAAGAGACAAAGATTAATTGGACACAGGGTATGTCTTCAAGAATGGTATAATTTTGGGACGGAAGCAAGCTAAGGTCATTAAATGTTGTTTGAGTGACTAAATGAAAAATTTTATGACAGTCACAGTGGCTATAGGAGTGAAACTTGTGAAGGGCAAGACTCAATATTTAACATTTAGCCTAACTGAGGGAATGGTCAATTAATACTTACTGATTTATCTTATTAAATTTACTAAATGAAGTTTGTCTTCAAAGTCCATTTAGACAGTGTTCTCTCTGATTATTTCTATGTGAATCATTGAACACTGTTCCAGTTTTCTAGTGGTGAGAGGGTGTGCTTTTCCTTTTAAATACAAATTATATCATTTAATCTTTATTCATAGAGACCTTGCCAAGAATTACCAACATTAACTATTATAATAATTAACGTTTTGGAGTTGAAGAAAGTTATAGAGCAATCACTAAATCAATGATTCCTGATTTTTAAAAATTTTAAATGCAAGGCAGTTTTAGTGATTCAGGCAGATATATAAACTAATATTTCTAGTACAAGTTGCTAAATTGTAACTGGAAGAACAAACTCTACTGGGAGTTGGAGGAGATTGAGTCATACTGAGTAGGTCAATTTGGATACGTATCTTGAAACATAGAATGATTTTTAAATTTTATCTGGCATGGGTATGATACAACTCTATAACTCTGAGTTACTGTAGAAATTAAGTTGAACGGTTACCAATTGGACAGGGCGGCGGCAAAGGGTGACCACAGCAGTAAAGTGACTGCCTGTACTTTAAATAATTTTCTGGAGTATGTTGTTTGCCAAATTCCCACCAAGAAAATTGGCATTGATTTCTCTTTTTCTAAGGTGGATCCTAAAAGAGAGGTGTTATCTTTTCCCTTCTTCCTTTCACATCTACACACTGACATGATACAAGACTGATTCATTCATTGGAAATACTGGGATTGTGGCATAGGGGATTAAGTGCTAGAGCTCTTATTTCGATCATAATGCTATCATAAACTATTCATGAATGTGTTAATCAGATAATCTGCAAACTTGTAATTTAAAGTCTGCGGAGCAAATCAGATTTGTTCAATAAATATTTATTGAACAAATAAATGAACAGATTGGGACATTGGTGTTTTTTATTGGTATAAGTGATGGGGAAATTAAGAGAAAACTGTATAATTAGAATGATTATACCAGGTGTTCGGGGTCAAAGGAGATAATGGCCAGGAAGGAGGAAAGGAATACAGAAAAGAGGTGTGAGAGTGCCAGAGGGATGCCATATGGTTGCTTGGGTTTCAAGTATTGATGGTTATTTTGGTGTTTCTGAAAACCTTGGAGTCAGGCTTAGAATGCTGTTTTGGGACTCAGGTATTCATGTATATATGACATTAAATATGACTTATCAGACCTCTGAAATTCAGGTATCAATATATAAGGTATATATATATACTGCTCATGCATATATCATAGCCCCCTGCCCCTCTCTGGAAACGAAATCATCAAATTTCTGTATCTGGGTCTTATTTACATAAAGCAATACGTTTTAGAATTTTTTCCTGATGTATTTGTATGTGATTTTATAATAAGTATTTGTATGTGTGCCTTTAGATTTGGATAGACTAGAGATACTTGATTAGAAATAATAGACTAAACAGATTATTATACACTAAAAATATATTACTTTAAATTCCCTTTTAGTATAGCATAAAGGAAAGACCCTAGAGTCAGGATTGCGTTTAAATCCTGTCTGAGTTTGAATCCTGACTCTGCCACTTATATGCGGGTGACTTAGGGGGAAGTTAATAATATTCTCTATGCTTCAGTTTCCTCATCTGTAAAATGGAGATAGTGTTTCTTTTTCCGGTCAGGGGGGCAACATTATGGGCATTCAACGAGTGATATGGCACATGGTCTGGCACTCAGCATCTGGCCCTGCGCTTGTTGCTTAATGCTCTGTGCTCACCATCTTGACATCTTTAACAATTTTTACTTTGGATTTCTCTTTTGTAATGAAGTCAGATGGGACAGTGTCACTTGCACTGGGGACTTGCAGCCTTGGCTCACGTGTGGTCCCGTCTGCTACTGCTTCCCCACTTCCCTGGAGGGGTTCTGGGCTGCCCCTTCTCCTGCCTCCGCTGCCTCGCTTTGCCTCCAGTGGGGTCTGGGCATGGGGGCCAGGGAAGTCCGGTCAGCCAGTGGTGCATGTGCTGAGTGTCAGGGACAGGAGAGGGCCCAAGCACCTGGGGAGATCTGCCTTCACCCTGCAAGTATCTCATGAGCTGTTGCGAGAGAAAGACCATGGAAGACAGGGAAAAGCTTTTATCCTGCAATTTTAACAAGGGACCCTGCGTTTTCATTTTGCATTGGGTCCTGCAGGTTACGTAGCCAAGCCTGGAGGACTGAAGAACTAACAGAGATAAAGCAACTAGAATGATGCCTGGCAAAGAGTAGGCACTAGAGAAGGCTTTGCCATTACTGTTATCTGGCATATTCACATATCTAGCATATCATCTAGTTAATTTATATTATATGTATTATAATACATTTATATCACATCGTAATTTTATAAAAATACGGAATTAGTATCATTTCCTTGTACACATTGTCATGAGTAATATTTATTGCATTTAGATGGAAATAGGTCATTTAAAAATAACAGGTAGCCTCCAATTGGTCTTTAGTATATGAAGTCTAGTAAGTATTATAGATTTCATTTTTGCATTTTTCAGTACAATAGCTGTAAAGATATCTGTAAGGTAAAAGTTATATGATGGTGCAAAATATATCCACTTTTGTACTACAGTTAGATATGAAGCCAGCATGTTGCAGATGTTCCTTCATTAGCATCCTTTATGCTCTCTAGTAGCAAACAAAAAACAAACTCAGCACGAATATTTATGCTTTGTTGTTTTTCTTGTTATATATCCTCTTGTAGTATGTGCAGTCTCTTTTCTGTATCCTGTTTTTAGCTATTTAGAAATTTGTTACTCCTTTTTTTTCTTGTCCAGGAAATACCTGTGGGATACTATGGAAATGAATGCTTTTGTTTAGGTTTTATTTAATAGAATGAGATTCAAACAGATTTTCTAGGTCATAGACGAGCTTTTACCCTTGGAGGTACTTGGTGTATGTATTGCCAATGTTGGGATTGCTTAAGGAAGGGGAAGGAGGCTGCTCTTGGCTTCAACAATATCATTGTCTGTCTTTAGTCTTTAAGCACCACTCTGAACTTGACGAGCTGTACAAAGAGCAGATCGTGGAATGGTGCCAAGCTGACATTCACCATCTGCTTCTCACATATATAATTTTGTATGGTACAAAATAATACAGCAGGGATCTTCTATTTATTGGTTGCTGGTTAGAGAAACGGTACCATTTGGGACAATCCTCTTTCAGCATGAATACCTTCATTAAATAAACCTAAGCAAAAAACTTGTCATGATAGAACTCAGTATGTGGTTTTGTCTGTTATCTGCATGTATGAAATCTCGTTGTTTTTGATCAAAACTTGATATAGGACCAGAAATCATAGAAAGGTATATTTGCCACTTGGTTGAGTTTGACCAAATGCCTCGACAGATTAAAAGATGTCTTTGTCCTAAACTGGTAACAAGCTTTTTTCCCCCCACCCCAGGCTTAATTTAAACTGGGATGGAAGGAAAGAAGGGTTTTGGTCAAACAACATGTAATTCTTACACATAATACTCGATAGAACAATAGGAGTTTCTGAACAAAGTTATCTCAGAGTTGATCAGGAACAAACCCAGGCCATTCTATTATAGGAAAAGTGGGGACGGGCAAGGAGAGCTTAGATTAACCCTTGGGCCCTACTGGCTTAGTCAGGATGGGTTTCCCAGTCCTTCAGAGGGTTTCCCAGAGTCCTTTTCCCTCTGTGTAGGAGCCACATGCCTTAGCAAGAGGCGCTCTGCAGGTAACAACCTCACTCCTCCACTGCTTCATCTCATCCCAGTGTTAAGTGTGGGCTTGATGGTAGAGTGAGACTGATGTGAGAACAGCTATCTGTTAAACAAGGGAGATATATCATTGAGAAGTGCCTCAGAGGAGGGGAAAAGAGACATAAGGAGTTAATAAGCCTCTGAGCCAGGCTGCAGATGTATAAAGAATAAGTTAATAATAATAATAACTGTAACTTGCCTTGAACTTTCAAGTATCCATAAAGCAGGGTTATATTATACATGGACCTATATGGAGCCAATATATAATCTTCAGAGGGTCTAAGAATTACAAATATCCATGCAGCATTTTTTTGTTTGTTTGTTTAGATGCACACAGTTAAAAACCATTACCATGCAGTTATAAATATGAATAGAGTGTTTTTCACCAGTACCACACTGGTGTGTCTTAGTTTTCATTGTTAATCACCAGCCGGGGAGAAAAAAAATCACATATAAATCCAAAAAAGAAGTGAGAGAGTGGCATGGACATATAAACACTACCAAATGTAAAATAGATAGCTAGTGGGAAGCAGCCGCATAGCACAGGGAGATCAGCTCAGTGCTTTGTGACCACTTAGAGGGGTGGGATAGGGAGGGTGGGAGGGAGACGCAAGAGGGAGGAGATATGGGGATATATGTATATGTATAGCTGATTCATTTTGTTATAAAGCAGAAACTAACACAACATTGTAAAGCAATTATACTCCAATAAAGATGTAAAAAAATATTAAAAGAAAAGAAGAAAAGGTGAGAAATAATTATATTCTGATGGATGTTTATAGTCCTTTAGTAATTCTCTACTGTATTTACAACCCTGCCAAAGTCTATATTTAGTCATATGACAGACAAATGAACAAATAGGTTATGTTTACCTTACCTCCTTTGAGGCTAAGGTAGAAAAATAAGACTAATTAAAAATGGCAGGATACTGGTAATATGGAGACTGGGATGGTAATGTTGGCTAAGGACATGGGCTTAGGAATCCATGTCTAGAGTTTGGGTGTAGATTCTGTTGCACATTACTGATTGTCTTTGGACATGTGGGCAGAGTCTTCAAAAGTGGACTTGCAGTCAGTTTGCTTACCTGGAAATTGGGGATAATAATATTTATTCCTCTGAACCGATCTTGTCTTAAAGCCATAGTTTCAGGGATGAGAAGTGGGGACTATGGGTACACACCTTTTCAGCAAGGTGTGACCTTTCTGAAATCAGGACTTTTCTTGCAGAATCTGGTTCTGAGTTTCTGAAGGGACCCCTTTGATCTGGGAGATTGGCTTAGGACTATCCTTTGACTCTCATTATCTCCACAGACACTACCCTTGGTATTTACATACGTGCCTGCCTATAGACAGAAGCTGAGACCCTATTTTGCTTTTTGCTTTTGGGGACGGTAACATTTCTTGTAGCTGGCTATTGACGTATACTGCATCTTTGAACCTCTTGGGAAAGGAAAGGAAGGTGGTATTAGAATGTATATTTGTTGAAGTTGTAATCTTTATTGTACACCTTTAGTTCATCTGGGACTTGCACATTGCTTTTAATCTCTACAACATTTTTGTTTCCTATTATTCAGGAAGAGCATTAGAGAATCCCCATGGTTAGTAATTATGGGACATTTAGTAAATGATATGTGATTCTAGAGGGTGAAATGTCAGTGAACTTTATTCCAAAGGAACAGTCATTGTTTGGGCCAGCTTAATTTTGTCCTGTGTAACTTGTGTGGATGTTTCCTTTTACTTTTAGCAACTAGGGACACTGTGTCAGTCACATGTTCACATAGTAGAAAAATATCTGGAATTGAGTTTTGTGGTTAGCAAAACATAAGTGAAAATGTCTAAGGCCCTTCATTTGTAGGTACTATGGTACTATAATGAAACAAGTTTATTCATCTTTGGGAGAACATAGAGAGAAATTGAAAAATATATGTGTACATATTTTATTATGTATTGTTACATATATTCTTTTTTCTGATAAATGAAACTATATAGGACTTTTTCCAGCTCTCCCCTGTTATTTTCTTCTCACTATTCCACATTTTTCTCCATATAGACGTCATTTTATGATACTTTGAAAACTAAGAACATCATTGCTAGTTCTTCCTCATAAGTTGATATTAATGCATAAAAAAAGAAGGTAAGTAATACGAAAACTTTCTTCTGATTAAGTGGAAATGTAGTTTCTCTTATAAAATTGAAAGCATTCTTCTCTTATAGGCTGTAGCTAAAGATTATTTGAAAGAAAGAACAACCTTTTTTTTTTCTTTTCTTTTTAAACCATTGTACTAAGCTAATTGTTCAGGATAAAGGCCACTTGGTAATCACAATTGAGACATTTTCTTGACTTAAAAATTTTTTATCTCCCCTTAGTATAAAGGTCAGCAGTCCATTGTATTTACAAAGAGCGTTACACTCACTCATTAACCCTATTAAAAATTTTGCAGTTGGAAAAAACTTAACCTCACTCAGGGAAAAAGAGCAGAGGCTAATGAATAGAATGGAAAAGCTTTATTTAAGTCACTTCAGATTAACTAATTATGCTGATTTGATACGTAGATAGCAAAAGTGCAGTTTCGAATTTATGAGATTCACGTAACTGGGTTGAGTTTAAAACTATATGAAAAAATACGTATTTTGAATTTTAAGTAACTAGAAAGTTAAGCAAAATATTATGTTGGTGACTTATAGACAAGAAAGTAAGAAATTTGGATTGTATGTGGCTATTTCTTTAATAAAGCTAGAACTTCACATATGTTTACAATCTTTTATGTACCATAATACTCTATTCAATTTAATTGTCACTGCAACATAAGAAATGCTTATTACTATGTCCTTTTTACAGATGCAGAAACTAAGGCCGTGAAAGATAAAGTAACAAGTATAACATAGCACAGCAAGGGGTGAGCTTGGATTAGTATCCAGGTCTGTCTGACTCTAAATTATAAGCCTTCTCACTATACCACACTAACTGTGTGACCTTCACCCGGGCTTGATTTATTTAGGGAACAGTTTCTTAATCTATAAAAAGAAGATTTAGACTTATTTATATCAGAAATCTCATTGCTTCTCAAATTCTGACAACTTAGTTTTATTCCTTGTTTTTAAAATTTTGATCATAAAGTATTACAGAGGTTATGTATTACATAATGTATTCAATAAACTATTACCTTGATACCTTACACAGCACTTCAGAATCACAATCTATATTCATCCAAAATCGAATGTTAAAAGGCTATTCAGTTGTATGTTAGCACTGAGAAGATTAGAGAAACAGTCATTTACTATATAATTTATGAAAAATTAACTAGAAAATTAGTTGGTTTATATTTTGTATTATGTTGTAAATGTATTAAGGGAACTCTTCAAAATGTGATGTAATATAAACCACTAAGCTTATTTTGCTTTGTGGTAATTTAGCTTTGTCATATTTAAGCTGTCTTTGCTAATATATCATACAAGTAAACAGGGAAAGTTGATAATTTGTCATCTTTGTCCTGTATTAAAAATAAAGCTTAATAAATGTAAATATTTTAAAAACCTATCTGTATAAAATGAAATTAAAAGCTAATGTCTACTATAAGTTCTTTGTCATGTTCTTAAAACTATATTAGTTCTGATAACTGAAGTGAGTTTGTCAAGAAATTGCAAAGTTAACATACTGCCCTCACAAAATAATAGCTCAACTACCATGCTTACTCTTTTTTTTCTATGTTTAACTTTGGTGTTCAATGAGGAACGAATGCAGTAAAACAAAAACAAAAACAAAAAAAAGAAAGTAACACCCATCTTTCCTCTGGCAGTGGGTGGAAAATTTCTAGCAATCTTGTTCCAAAAGAGTTTGTCATACTTTTTAATGCATGGTTTACTATAAGGAGAAATGATAGCATATGCGTTATTTTATATGACATAAAGTAAAATTTTAAAGCTAAATTTATGTCTTATTTTTGCTAACAGTGCATTTAAAGTTATGTCAAAGGTAGATACATGTCTATAAAAGAGGAAATTGAAATCGTCTAACTTTGTAGTAACACCTGCATTCTTTTAAAATATATTAAGAGCAATAATTAATTTTTTTTCCTGTTAAGTGTTGCTTAACACTTAATTTCTGACAGACGTGTTCAGGATATTTCAATTCCGGTTTGAATTACAAAGAGTAGCTGCTGATGAGGGACAGATAGAAGAAAATAAGTAGAATTTCACTAATTAGAAGTCTGAAAGTTTTGGCAGTATATAGCCATTGGACAACCAGATCATCATTAGTGCTTTTGGAAAAAAGGGCAGAAGATACTTTGAGATGAGTATAATATATTAAAAGAGACTGGGCTGTCCATGTCAGAGGCAAAGGAAAGTTATGGGAAACAGGTGATGAGGGGTTCATAAAGATGGAGAAGGGAATTGAAAACTAGAGAGGTGTTTTGAATTGATACATGATAATAGCAATCCCCACATTGCTCCAGTAATGGGTGGGTCCCTTGATAAAACAAGTATGGAATATGCTAGACTAGAGAAAGATAAACTGATTTCTGCACCTCAAGACTAAAGAGATTTTGGGACTTCCCTGGTGGCACAGTGGTTAAGAATCTGCCTGCCAATGCAGGGGACACGGGTTCGAGCCCTGGTCTGGGAAGATCCCACATGCAGCGGAGCAACTAAGCCTGCGAGCCCCAACTACTGAAGCCCACGTGCCTAGAGCCTGTGCTCCGCAACCAGAGAAAACACCGCAGTGAGAAGCCCGTGCACCGCAATGAAGAGTAGCCCCCGCTCGCTGCAACTAGAGAAAGACTGCGCGCAGCAACGAAGACCAACGCAGCCAAAAATAAATAAATAAATTTATTAAAAAAGAAAAAGACTAAAGAGATTTTAATATGTTACTGTACAAGGTGAAATTCCAAGAGCGGGCTATAGCATGCAGAATATCTGGAACCTTGTTGGTCACGGGTGCTTTTTTTTTTTTTTTTAATTTTATTTATTTATTTATGGCTGTGTCAGGTCTTCATTTCTGTGCGAGGGCTTTCTCTAGTTGCGGCAAGTGGGGACCACTCTTCATCGCGGTGCGTGGGCCTCTCACTATCGCGGCCTCTCTTGTTGCAGAGCACAGGCTCCAGACGCGCAGGCTCAGTAGTTGTGGCTCATGGGCCCAGTTGCTCCGCAGCATGTGGGATCTTCCCAGACCAGGGCTCAAACCCGTGTCCCCTGCATTAGCAGGCAGATTCTCAACCACTGCGCCACCAGGGAAGCCCCACGGGTGCTTTTTAATTTTTCTTGTGACAAATAGGATTTGGGAAATATTGTAATAGAACATAGATGTAACCAGTACAGGTTTTAGAGGACATATTGAATAGTGTTTGAGGAAGATAAGTCTTCTAGAGATAACTGGGTAAGTTGAGGAGTAAAGGATAAAAGCTCTTGAAATACTTAAAGGGAGCATTGAAGAAGATCTGGTCTAGGGTGGCAGCAGTGACTTTGGAGGCTAAAGGTAAATTCAAGAACTTTTTCAGACAAATAAACAAGCAAAACCCCTGCAGGATGTGGTAGCGAATTGAATTAAATAAAGCGGTGGTAAAAGTATATGGTATATAGATACTGAACGCAACTCTTGTCACTATTAGTGATAAAAAGGTGAAAAATCAGAAACCAGTTCTATATGTTCTATTTGAGGGGATTGCAGGTATGATGGCACCCTCACTAAGACTGAGCTATCAGTGAAGAGGGGCTCGAACTATATGGGAGAAGATGGTAAGCTAAACACCAGGGAAGCAAGTGCAGTTGGATGGTGAGACCGGGTCAGTGTGGAGCTCAGGGTTGTAAATGGTCCTTGTCAGTCTGTGAGCCTTCTCTTTTGTATAATCAGAGTTGCATCTCTTATAAAAAGATAAACTTTTAAAAAGCCTTGATGGGAATCCATTAAACAAAAAATCTATTCAAACAAATATGGAGAAAGTACTCACCAATCTCATTAAGTTTCACAAGATTTCTTTGAAATATACGCAGGCTGATGAGTCATGATAGTCTAATTTCATAGGTAGAGCCAATTTCTCTCCCTTTTCTCTTTTGTCAGCGTCATAAAATTATGACCTAGCTTGGATATGTTTTTTTTGGGGGGGCCGTGCCACATGGCATGTGGGATCTTTAGTTCCCCAACCAGTGCCCCCTGCAGTGGAAGCACGGAGTCTTAACTACTGGACCGCCAGGGAAGTCCCTGGACATGATTTTAAATAGTTTTCTTTAAAGCTCTTTCTCACAGAGCCATGTACTTGGCATCTCTAAACATTTTACAGGCAGGTACAGGGTACAGAATAGAGAGTTCTGACTTGGTGCCAGTTTGACTTGAACATCCATAGTAACCGAGTCCATACTTAACTAAACTGGATCGTGTGTGGTACATCTTCAAGGAACAGCTACTGAAATATTTTAAACTGTTAAAATATAGAAAGCGTGTGTCACATCAAATAACAGGATCCATTCTCTTTTGTTTTCCTGCGTGACTTTAGTGTGTCCCTGTGTAGGTGCGCTGTTGGCTTTCCTCTGTTTGCCTGGGGACGGTGTCCTCTTTCCTTGTGCTCAGAAGCAGTTTGGGGAGGAAGTGACTTCTCACTTCCTCTTATTCCATGGACTTGATGAAAGTCAACAGGTTATGTGCTCTCAGTTACATATTCATGTCCTGACTCTTTTGTATGCTGTTTCTGGGTTGTTCAACTTGCAGATGGAAGGTTAATTATACAGCCTCCCTGTTTCACTCTTCTCTCATTAACATTACAAAAATGATTAAGCAACAAAAATAGGAGAACCTGTAAATGTATATAGACTCTAAGTTACTTTTGGTGGAAAGTAGACTTTGTCTGGTGGAGAATAAAGAAATGCGTAGTCTTGGAGGTTGGCCCTGGTGTGACTTTTCTCCAAAAGGTATTTTAAGAAATAAGCTTGTGTACAGGAAGCATGTTCTAAAATAACACATTGGAACTAAAAATCAGATAGTTCGAAGGCACAGTGATTAATGTGTTCCTCTAATGTTTCAAATGTTACCAATATTTCAGAAAGTGTTGTAATCTTGCCTTTGGCATAGGGAAGCCAACATATTACTCAGTAAGAGACTGTGATCCCACCATCATGAGACAGAACACTTTTGATCCTATACAAAAAGAGATCAAAACCTTATCCTATAAATCAAAACTGTTGCCTTCCTCTGAATTCATTTTTTTTCTCTCAAGAATGAAGAGTTTTGAGCTGGAAAGTGAATTAGCTATTTCTTCATCCAAGATTCAGTGAATGAGAAAAGTGAGGGTCGGAAAGATTAAATAATCACCCAAGACCACACAGGCATGAAGGGAGGAACTGGGATTTGATTCAAGATGTCCAGCTCCTGGCCAAGAATGATTAACCATACACTTCTTTCCACAGCCCTGTTCTGTAACTCACTGTGCTATGTCTCAGCCTAGAGCTTATATTGGTGGTTCAGAATGGATGGTATTTTCTGTATCCTTTGGTGTTTGAATGAGAGCACGTGCTGTGTCTGTGAGGGTGTGTGTGCACAGGTGTGTGCATTAGTGTGTGTGCGTGCGTATGTTGTAAGAGTCACGCCGGCAGTGCCTGAAACAGATGGGCAGTGGTGGGAGTTGGGCAGTTTTAGGAAAATGAGCAGAAAGAAAACTCAGAAGAAGATTCTTCTAGTTTGTAGGTTGTGAAGGTTGGGATATAAGAGAAAATGGTCGTTTTAAGTGTTCTCCAAATTTCTGAACCAGTTCTGGTTTAGAACCACTGTCAACCTTTCTGCTCACTTCAACCCAGTAATATTCCATTGCATGAGCTGCTTCCATAGTAGTGGATAATACAATACAGATTCAATGGCAGCAGGAGCTCTTGTTCAAGGGATCAGAAACATTTAATTTAATTCTGATAATGACACATACAGATAGCCTAGAAGTCATGTAAATCCATGATGTGAGAAATGGCTGGAGAGTCCAGTGTTACTATTTTTTTTATTAAACTTACATTTTTCTTACTGAACAATCTCAAATACATGGAGTAGTTATAATTAAACTTCATTTCATTTCTTCATTTCTGTTCTCTTCATTTCTGTGTGTCCCCCAAATTTGACCCTTTCTATTTCTCTTTAGAACTTTTTATTTCAACTAGTAATGTATCAGTTTTCAATTGAAGATAAGTAGTTTTGTTTTTTTTAAATGTAGTTTCGAGGCCATCTTACATAAATATGTTTTGTGTCTTAATTAGATTTTAAATATTAATTTAGATTATGTCTTTAATTGCTAGTCTGTCCCCATTCAGTAGCTAATATAATGCTTATTGCAGTCAGTAGTAAATAAATTATTAATGAACTAAAGAGTATCTGTAAACATTCATGCAATCTAGATGTTTCTACTATGATTCTTTAAAAAAAAAAATTATTTATTTAATTTTATTTGGTTGCACTGGGTCTTAGTTGTGGCTTGCCGGCTCCTTAGTTGTGGAATGCAAACTCTTAGTTGCGGCATGCAAACTCTTAGTTGCGGCATGCAAACTCTTAGTTGCGGCATGCATGTGGGATCTAGTTCCCTGACCAGGGATCGAACCCGGGCCTCCTGCATTGGGAGCATGGAGAATTAACCACTGCGCCACCAGGGATGTCCCCCTACTATGATTGTTTGTTTATGAATTCCGCACGTTGAAGAGTTTTCACATCTACACAAAACTACTTGAGATATGCCATTGCGAGTATATCTGGGGATTGGGGAAAGACGTATTTTGAAGCAGAGAGAAGAGTGAAACAAGGAAGCCCATATAGTTGATGTGATGCCCCACTGAGTCAGCTCCAGAATAGAAGGGAATTTTGACTGTACAGCACAGTTAACAGTGATCCTGAAATGAATTTATCTGAAAATACTATTTTAGTCATGTACTGTAATGTTTGTACAGATATGCTTACCGATTTGCCATTGAGTATATGTGTTAATAAATTCATTTTAGTTTAGAAGCATGGTTAGAAGAGCCAGATTTTTTTAGGTTTGAATTCTTCCACTTACAGACTCTGTGATTTTTGATAAATTATTTAGCCCTGTGTTTTGAATTAGGTCATTTTCTTTATCTGTAAATAAAGGTTTATAGATGAAGTAGATTCTAATAGTAGATTCTAACTCATGGAGCTGTTGTCAACTCAATATTTCTCAAGTCTTTAGAAAAGGGCTTGGCAAATAGTAAGCACTGGATTCATATTGGCAATTAATTGTAGAGAACTAGAACATTCCAGAAGCTAATGTTAAATATAATGTTACCTATTGGAATCATTTGGTGATTTGGTCTTGGGTTTTAAAAATTATTTTAAAATGTTCATTCTTTCATTCAACAATTATCTGTTGAGTATTTGCTTTGTGCTGGAGATAGCAACAGTGATACTGCCTCTAGTCAGTGCTACCTTTTATCTGCTTCATGCTCTTACCTTTACAAGGCCCTTCCTTATATTATGTGGCTTTTCTGTCAAAAGTATGAGGTAGCTGTGAAAAGTTATATTGCCAGTTTCTGGATGAAGTAACTTTTCACAGGGGTGCAAAGATTTCCCTCATTACAGGAAGTACAGTCTAGGTAGTTTCCTTTCCCTCTGCCATAACATTTTGTTGTAGGAAGAGCCTTGCTTACTCACATTCCCATGGAGCTTACTGTTTGTCGCCTCTGCAGGTTTATACGCGGATCACTTGGACCTAGGGCAAGCACCCATGTTGGTTTGGATTCTTCTAAGACTGGACCACAATAATTCCATCCTTAGGGGTTTTTTTTTAACTTTTAGAAAGATTTTTCTGAATATTACGAACATTGCATTTTAAAAAATACATTGAAATTATTTGATTTATTCAAAAACATTTTAATATTTCTGTTTCTCTTCATCCTTTTGTGTCTTTGGCTTATCCAAATCCTGGTTTCCTTTTTACTTTTTTTACCTTTTTGCATATCTGACTTCCCAACATTCCAGATTTAAATTCAAAGACCAACCTGCTTATCTGTTCTTCGACACAGACAGAAATCTGAATAGGAGGGGAAAAAAAGTAAAGCTGCCCATCAGACATGTACTGGGCCTCTCTAATAGACCTGATTGAATTGATTACTCTAGCAGTTTACCCGGTGGAATAAAAAGCGTAAAGCACTCATCATTTAGTTATAAATGTATTCATTGCAAAGAGCCACATCCCATTAATTTTATGTAATTCGGTAATTCCCAGTAGCTGCTGCTGAAGAATGTGTTCCCCCTTGCTGTCGTGTAGCTCTCTGGAGAGAGGAGAACTCTATTGTGTACGTAAACTTTAAAGGGCCAAAAGATTTTCAGAGCATTCACAATTTTAACTGTTGCTTTGATCACGCTTATATTCTCACTCTTAAAAATGCTTTCCTTTACTGTGTTTCTAAACCCAGGTATGTGTAGAACTGTAGAGTACCATGATGTGCAAACCAGTTGTTCTTGTGTTTTAGTAGCTATCCAAAAAAGTACTTGCTATAGCCTCCTTTTAGCCTAAACCTCTTTAATCAAACTGTCCTAGATTACATTCATTTAAGATCTAGCTGATGTCAGTGTACAGGAAAATGTGTTAGAGCTGACCACTACCACCGTCGCCACCACAGGGAGCTACATTTTAACTATCAATATTACTGTGCCTGAAGAACGACGTTTTGGCCTGGATTGCCATGCATAGAGAATCCCTACTGTAATCGATTCCCTAAAGGAGTGATAATTTTGACAAGTTAGTTTTAGCCTGTGTTGGAATATCAACTTGTTGTACTGAGCACCTATTCTGTGTCCAAGGCCCATAGCAGCCTTAATATGTCTTTGTATTTTATCTTCATATATGGTATGTTAATATATGATATATAATAGATGGTATTTATCTTAATATATGATCTTAATATATGATTGGAGAAGAACTGGGAAAGCAGAGATGAATCATTAAATGATCATCATTTTTTGCATTCTACTCACGAGTTTGTATTTAACTGTTACTCTCATGTTTATCATCTACTTGCTTATCTCCATTGCTGCTTTTTGCTTCCAAATTGTGATAATTAAATATCCTAAATCTCTCTAGATCCTCTCCTGTATCTGGATAGAATTATTTTCTTCTGCAATTGCTTTTCTTCTGTGTGTAAAGACAGAATCTTAAATTCATTTTTTTTTCCTCCATGGTATGTTTGCTTTAGACTATTGAGATTTTGACATTACTGAGAAAGAGAAAGGGAGTAATAAACAGTGACATCAAAGTGCTTTTGAGTTTTAAGGAATGATAGTAAACAAAATGTTTAAATTTTGTTGGAAAGCAGAATTCAGTGAGACTGTGAATATTTAAGAAAATGATTTATTTATTTGCTTCTGACAAAAGTGAGATGTTTGGTTGATATCTGCATATAGTAAGGTGCGAGGGAGGACCAAGCGATCTAAGTTATATATGTAACTTTTCACAGTAATTGGCAGAAATAAACTTTTGTTTAAAGTTCTGCTTATGGGATTCAGTTAACTCCTCACAGTCTGTTTCCTGACCCTCAGTAAACTTTCTTTGAATAATAGTGTTTGGAGATAGAGAAAGTTAATTTAATTGTCGGTGGTAGATGTGTATGTTTCAGTTATACTAGGGAGCGCTGGCAAGCGGGAGGATGGTTACATTAGAGTTTTGACCCTATAAATAATTATGAGTCATTAAAGTGCCAGTAAAGTAATAATTGTGTAGGACATTCAAAACATCTTAGGTCAGAGAGAGAATTAAGTCTCAGAAGGCTAGTTGAGGGATAGATGATAGGATATATTTGAGAACATAATTCTAGTTTCTGGTGAACAGAGTAGATTCTCTTTTTACATCCATTAAAATTGAAGGGCTTCCCATCAAAACAATTAAGATTCTAGCCTGTGGTTTGAAATAAATATTGATTTTTGAAGTAGAAAAATTCTGATTTTTGAACCCTAACTCTTTAAGCTATGGACTTTAAGACTGTAAATAGCCCCAGGAGAGTTAAGTATTTTATATGGGGGAAAATAAGCTTGAATGTATTTCCTGAACCTCCATTTTCAGTATTTTTCCCTTATTTTTTGATCTTTAAACTAAAACTTCTAAATTATATATTTAATTTTTTATCATTTTATATATAAAATTAGAATTATACTAGAGAGTTTGTAAGCTGCTCTTTTAACTTAAAAATAAGATATTAACTTGTCTTAACAAAACTGAATTCTTTATTTCTTGAATTAAATCATTTTTGCCTGTAAGTAAACATTAGGTCTATTCTTAAGAAAAAAAAAGTAGTTGGGTGTGGAGGTTTTAAAGAAATGAACTGGTCCCAGACATCTATTTTAACCCTCCATTATTTTCTCTGTAAAAATAAGAATAATTTTCTTGAGATACCTGTAGAACTAATGTCATCAGCCTTTTAAATGGTTTGTGGTCTCAGAGTGAAGGACAAGATATTAAATCACTTCAGGTAGTAATTATTTTATTTGACAACATAAAATAAAACACATAGTGCAATGGAAAGATGACTGTTTTTAAAGCTTATTCACATATCTTTATTATCAATTTATCTGTTGGCTTATGCTTTGGATGTGATCTTGTTTTGAGAGAAGGTATGTATGGCTCTAGTGGCAAAATCATTCATTTATTCTACAGTATTTGTTGGGTGTTGTCTTTGGGTGAGGTGCTGGGGAACAGTCTGAAATTTGTGTGCGGGAGGTCTCCTGGTGAGCACGCTCAAGATCTACACCTGTAGGGGAGTGAAGGGAGGGAGGGTTGGAAAGAGGGAGAAGTCGAACCAGGATGCAGTTTCAGTAGAGGTGTGAGCTGATCCTGTGGTGAGCTCTGGAACTAGATGGCCCTGCACAATTGTCCCGTACGGAGACCAGGCACTGGGTGTTTGCAGTCCCGCATCAACCAAAGAAGTGGTGCAGCCTTGGGTGGTGCGGTTGTGAGTAGTCAAGAGCCAGTACTCTTGGAAGCTGGGGGGAGGAGAGTAAATTGAGTCTTAAGAGGGAGTCCTAGCTGGGAGATCTGGACAGTGCGCCATAGCGTCTACCACCACTGCCCACCAAGAATCCAACTTTGATCTAGGCATTGGGAGCACCATGTTGAACAAAAGCTGACATGATCATTCTTTCAGGAAGTTGAGGTCTATTCAAAAACCACAGAAATAAAAGCAAAGTTTGATTGTTACAGAGCTAAGACATAGTATTATGAAGGCCTATATTAAGAAGCTAAGAAACTTAATGAAGCTATGGATAAAATACTTTTTTGATGTATATTGATGGTAGTCAACCTAGTCTTTTTGCAAGCTCATTACTGGTTTGCCTTCTCTCATATATGCTTATCTTGTATTATATTTTTCACGCTATTTTGCGTGGATATTGTTTGACTACTCAGTAACTGAAGCTCCAAATTAACACCCAAACCCTCCACTTCCCAGAATGCTGGATAAATGTAATTCAGGTGATTCAGCTGACACAATGCTTATGTTATATTCATATGCTTATGGAAAAGTGTTACTATATGCACATTAGAATTGATTAGTTGGGAAGCCACAATTGCAGTTGTGATATTTTCTGTTGGACTTGAAGTTTTCAGGAGAACTTTTATTTTCTAACTAATAGAAAAAGAGTAGCCAGTAAAGGAAGACTTCTGAGGCTGCTTTTAATAATAATTATAACTAAAATAATAATAACTATTACTTCTGATTATAATGATCTAGTTGCCAAGTGCTTTATATGGATTATCTTCTTTAATTCTTATTAGTCTACTGTTCTAAGAGGTTTACACAGATTATGTGATATAATCTTCATAATATCTCTAGGAAATAAGTTCTATTCTTATCCCAACTTTACAGGTAAGGACACTAAAACTAGAGTCTTTACAAAACTAGTAAGCAGAAGAGCCAAGATTTAAAAAATTGCCATTCAGAGTCCAGAGCTTTCCTTAGGGACATATTGATTATGTTTATTTTTTTTATTTTTTATTTTTTATAAATTTATTTCTTTATTTATTTATTGGGTGCGTTGGGTCTTCGTTGCTGTGCGAGGGCTTTCTCTAGTTGCGGCGAGCGGGGGGCCACTCTTCATCGCGGTGCGCGGGCCTCTCACTGTCGTGGCCTCTCTTGTTGAGGAGCACAGGCTCCAGACGCGCAGGCTCAGTAGTTGTGGCTCACGGGCCCAGTTGCTCCGTGGCATGTGGGATCTTCCCAGACCAGGGCTCGAACCCGTGTCCCCTGCATTGGCAGGCAGATTCTCAACCACTGCGCCACCAGGGAAGCCCGATTATGTTTATTTGAAATAATGTGTTGGTCATAGAAAAATCAGGGATGGTTGAAAAATGAAATGTTCAGCAATTCAGAGGAAAAGAAACAGCTTTAAAAAGTGCTCCCTTCTTATAGATATAGAAACCATCCGTTTCCATACTTGCTCCCCACTCTCTTTCTCCACGTGGTGAGGAGGGCCATCTGTGGGATCTTAGTAGTTCTCTGCTTAAACCCTTTGATGGCTTCCTGTTGCCCTTGAATATATCTTCTTTGCTGCCTACTTCTTCAGCCACAGGTGGTGTCTCCACCCCAGCCCCCTTCAACTTTGCCCAAGTCAACAAGGTTTCTTTCAGTTCTTCTAAATGTTCATCTCTTTCCCACCTCAGGCTTTTACTCTTGCTGTTTTCTGTGTCTAGAATGTGCTTCCTTCTGCTTTTCACATGACTGAGTTTTTCTCATCCTTCAAATCTTGACTGACATGTCAGTTCCTCAGCAGAGCCTGCCCCGACCATAGTATTGAAAGCTGCTTTCCCCTTTCACTCTCTTTGTATCCCATTTCATTCATTGTTCTTGCCATCATTTGTGATTATATTATTTGTTCCTTTGGTTGTTTGTTGTCTAGGTACTCTACAATACTACAGATGCTGAGTACAGGGCTAAAGTCTATCTCATTCCCTTTGTTTCTTCAGTGCCTGGCAGAGTCCATGTTCTTTCTGTGTTGTTTGAATGAATCATCAGCTGTGGACATCTAGTGGTCTTTATAGTCAAGCGTTGGTGAATTGACTTTTTTACTCATGTCCTTTTTTAGTTCTTTCAAGGTAGAACATAGATTTAAGTTTAAATACAGAAAAATTGTCAGTTTTATTGGAAAGTCATGTGGGCCCTGTACAGTGCAAAGGGTGTATTGATGTTAAAAGAGTTAATGTTCATTTTAGTTAAAAGTTTATGTATTACCTTCTATCACATCAGTGGGGGAAGTACCTTTCTACATATAAGGTAAAACAGTTTTAGACAAGTTGGCTGTTAAAAACAATTATACTGTGTTATTTTGGGGTAATATTAGTTATATGAGAAGTTGCAACCAAAAAAACTATTTCAACTAGTTGTTAAATAAAGTACTAAAGTGTTTACTATTTATGATTGTTCCAAAAGCAAGATTTCAAAGGCCATAATATACTGTGTTAATTAAACCTGTTTATTGAGCATCTACTATGTGCCCAGGCACCTTTATAGGCTTCAGGGATTTGGCAGAGAAATATAAGCAACCCCTGTCTTCATGAAGCTTATAGTCTAGTGAGGGGATAATTGTTTTAATTAGCAATCATTTTCCATTGCACATGATTTTACATTCATGTCAGTGCTAACCCTGATGCAAATGCACACATTATATATTTGTATAGTTTGTATGTGGGTGCGTACGATTCTGATATTATTTACACAAATATAGGTCTGGTAACCCTTTCAAAAATCTGAAGTGACATAGATTGAAGCTGACTGATAGGGAGAATGGTCAACCTCATTACTGTTCTTTGAGCCCCAAATGAGATGCCTTAAAAAGCTATTTTCATTTAAATTTTCTCCTAAGGCAATTCAACCCCCCACACCAAATGAGTTAGACAAATTTAGCTTGTTGTAAAAGGATTTAGTTTCTTAAATGGTATAAATTATGTATATCTTGGGCAGTTTAAATTCAGGTATATACTTTAAAAAGTTTTATTATTTTGATAATATCTCACACAGTATCTTTCATGCATTAATAATTTGTATGTTAAAAAAGCCAACTATTCCTATGATTCATTCACTAGTAATATATGTATGATTGCAAAGTTTGTTGTAAAGAAAGCCTGCTTGCAGTAATTATTTGTAAATAACTCCATGGAAAGCTTCACATTTTTTTCTTTCTGTTTTTAACGTCTTTATTGGAGTATAATTGCTTTACAATGGTGTGTTAGTTTCTGCTGTATCACAAAGTGACTCAGCTAAACGTATACATATAGCCCCATATCCCCTCCCTCTTGTGTCTCCCTCCCACCCTCCCTAACCCACCCCTCTAGGTGGTCATAAAGCACCCAGCTGATCTCCCTGTGATATGCGGCTGCTTCCCACTAGCTATCTATTTTACATTTGGTAGTGTATATATGTCCATGCCACTTTCTGACTTTGTCTCGAAAGCTTCACATCTCTTTTAAGCAGATTAATCCTTTGCCTCTTTAATAATTTGAGAATAATATTTAGACTCTGTGAATTCATGATTAGAAAACAAACCAGAGGAGAATTTGGTTTTTAGGCAAAAAGCTATGACTAAGTGAAAGGTAATCATGCCATGCTAATATTTACCTTTGTACATTTTTCACTTTGAACATGTAAATTTCTCACTGCCTCAACTATGAACTAACTGCCTTAACACATGTTGAAGTGGATGGGCTTTCTATTACTTTTAATAACTTGCCAAGCAATTTAGTACCACTTTGTGATACAAAAAATAAAAATTGATTAATGGGAACTCTACATAACCTAAAGCATTTAATAAAAAAAGACCTAGATCTCTTTTTTGACCCACCTCCTAGAGTAATGGAAATAAAAACAAAAATAAACAAATGGGACCTAATGAAACTTAAAAGCTTTTGCACAGCAAAGGAAACTATAAACAAGACAAAAAGACAACCCTCAGAATGGGAGAAAATATTTGCAAATGAAACAACGGATAAAGGATTAATCTCCAAAATATATAAACAGCTCATGCAGCTCAATATTAAAAAAACAAACAACCTGATTAAAAAATGGTCAGAAGACCTAAATAGACATTTCTCCAAAGAAGATATACAGATGGCCAAGAGGCACATGAAAAGCTGCCCAACATGACTAATTATTAGAGAAATGCAAATCAAAAGTACAATGAGGTATCACCTCACACCAGTTAGAATGAGCAGCATCAGAAAATCTACAAACAACAAATGCTGGAGAGGGTGTGGAGAAAAGGGAACCCTCCTGCACTGTTGGTGGGAATGTAAATTGATACAGCCACTATGGAGAACAGTATGGAGGTTCCTTAAAAAACTAAAAATAGAACTACCATATGACCCAGCAATCCCACTCCTGGGCATATACCCTGAGAAAACCATAATTCAAAAAGACACATGCACCCCAATGCTCATTGCAGCACTATTTACAATAGCCAGGTCATGGAAGCAACCTAAATGCCCAACAACAGACGAATAGATAAAGAAGATGTGGTACATATATACAATGGAATATTACTAAGCCATAAAAAGGAACTAAATTGGGTCATTTGTAGAGATGTGGATGAACCTAGAGACTGTCATACAGAGTGAAGTAAGTCAGAAAGAGAGAAACAAATATCATATATTAACGCATATATGTGGAATCTAGAAAAATGGTACAGATGAACCGGTCTGCAAGGCAGAAACAGACACAGATGTAGAGAAGAAACGTATGGACACCAAAGGGGGAAAGCAGGGAGGGGGGTGGTGGTGGGATGAATTGGGAGATTGGGATTGACATATATACACTGATATGTATAAAATAGGTAACTAATTAAAAAAAAAAAAAGACCTGAAATTTTCTAGATTAGGACTTTCCAGAGTTTTCATTTGAGGTAAATACTTAATAATTTAGTTCATTTTATTTATTTTTCTTGACTTTTAAACTCAGACATAAAGGCCAGTTAACTTGGTGGTAGAAAGCAAAAAGTAAACATTGTAGACTAAATTCCCTAACTTAAGGGTGGATTTTCAAAAGCCTTTTTAGGTTTTATTTATTTACACTTTCCTTAAAATATGCAAAGAAAACAAGCATTATTCTAAAATGTTATAGAAAATCAAATTGATAAAAGCATACATTTTCTCTCTAAAATGTTTGATTTACTTTCAGTTCACTGCTATAATAAGAGAAGCTGAAGTTCCAGTTTGCTGTGTCAAGTAGGGAGACTTTTTTGGTTTTAGCACCTTAAAAAGACATGCATAAGGGAAATCTCCTCCTCACTTCCAGGCAAACCAGGACGGTTGGCTACTCTAATGTAAAGTTTAAAATCCTTCTTCCTTGTTTATTGTTTCCTTCATGTTTTCTGGATAGCCATTCTTTATGTCCTTATATTTTAAAATTCTTTCTAAGTTTTCAGAGATTCATTTATATTCTAGGTATAGTGTCTTCAAGTTTACTTATTAAGCAAGGTGGCCTTTCCTTTGAAAGTAGGCACAGACTAAAAAAAAAAAAAAAAAAGAACAAAAAAACCCAGACCTCATTTTTGTAGTTCATGTCGAGTTGAGTTTAGATAGTTTGTTTTGGGAGAGGGCAACGTGATGTGTGAAAGTGACAAATAAATGAATAAATAAGAAATAAGTATTTGAGAGATAATGAGGTGGGAAGTAGTGAATTAAAAAATGTCATCATGATGTTTCATGTTGATGATGTTGCCTAGAAGTGGGGCATCAGTTTGCATTGAAATCCTTTAAATGAACATGGAGAGAACAGCCTGATTTTATTTCACTGTTAGGTTTACTCACACAGTATTTTAATACACATTAATAAATGTGTGTAGTGTTCTTCATATGTTACTGAGGATTTCTTTTCTGCTGTTGGAATACTAGAATGTATACTATTAAAAATAGAATAACATTGTAAATCAACTGTACTTAAATTAAAAAAAAAATAGAATAACATCAGTTTTTAAAATTGACATTTTCAGAATAAATGAACCAAAAAATAATAGTATTTTTTATTTAAGGTCATGAAACTAATTTAAATTTAAGAGTGTTAGGAAAGAGGTTTTATATAGAAACTGGAAAGCAGGGGATATTTCTTTTTCTATGAAGCTGATCTATAGTGGGACCAGCAAGCAGTTGAAAGTATTTGGTGTACAAGTGGTCAGTCATAAGGTAGTGACACCAAAACTGACTCACGTCTGAAGGAATTAGAGATGATCAGGAGGTCTAAAATCTCCCAACAAAACATTAAACATTAAGCATTTATTGCTACTGCATATGCTCTTGGTTATTTTGTTTTGCTCTTAGTATTGTCACTTTGAGTGAAATAGTTGCAACTTTTTAAAGAAAAAAATGCCACCCCTACTCAGTGGTCAAAAATTACAGCTTAAATCCTGGCAGTCTATATAAAAAAATGTGTGCCATTGGTCCCAGGAGGAACCAAATGGCTCAGTCAGCACAATTCATCATTACTACTGGAAAAAATAACTCAGCATGCCTGCTTTGCTCATGGTGAGTCAGTGCCATCATATTCATATACTGACAGCACTTTTTTCTTTTTAGGAATTACCCTCTCTATCCTGGGCCAAAGCGCATGGCAGCAAGATTAAGTTAGGTATCAGAGTTCCACAGAGCAAAGGCTGATAGGTTTATTTTAAATTGGTAATTCACTCAAAAATGTTTAGTAAGGTTTACCTTAGGTGCTCAGGTGATGACAGAGGTCAGTCTGATATGAGTCTTAACCTTGGGGAGCTTTTGATCTTATAGAAAGTATGAAATATACGGAAGTAATTTTTTTAGCATAGAACGCAGAGTGAGTTACAAGTAATATGAAATGGTAGTCCAGGAGGGAATGAGTACTTCTGGTTGGGAGGTCTTATTTTGTTTATTCAACAGTGTGATTACTACTGTGTTCTAGTAGGAATTTTTAGCAAGGAGATTTAATTGTAGCTCTAATCCATCAAAAACTGATTGAACTAGAATAACTGATTAAACTAGAATAAATGAGATACTTAAGAGAATAAGAGATGACTAACACACAGTTTAAGTTTTTTAAGTAAGTCATGGTCCAATGGAGTGAGATAGACATATAACAAGTATTTAAAGCAAGATAATGAGAAGTATTATAATGCATGGGTGAAGGCTATAATTTTGCTTATGGTGTGTTATATATGTGCTTTAAATATCTTTTCTTTTTTTTTTGGTCAAAGCCTCTAACACTAGATTTAGTTCAAATCGGAAAATGCTCACCACACTATCTAATAAATAAAGCTAGTCTTCATTTGTCAAACCAATAAGCCAAATCAGACTTAACTTTTGGTAAGAAAAAGTATGACTTCATTTTTCAGTTAAAATAAACTATACCTCCTTCCCCAAGCATCTCACTTCTGCTTTCTAATTCTAAGTTAGATGGATTGATAGATAAACAGTTCGACCTACAGTAGATAAAGGCATGGAGTCTGGCTGTGACTTAGAGGCCAGATGAACTAAGACTCTGCCTTTCTCATTTTTTACTTGGTTCCTACAGGACTCTTTCTCCAGACTAGAGCTCTGAGTTGTCTCCAGTTGCTTGGTGATTTGGATGTTTCTGAGCCCTGAGCAGTGCATCATTGTAAGATTTGTAAAGTGGAGAAGAACAACTGTGAAAGAAAAGGGTAGGGGGTGGGGTGGGAAAGAAGAACCAGAGTGTTTTCAAGAAGATGGTTTTAAGAAAGAGGAGATTTGGGAATTGAAGATCTGGAAACATTCTTATAAAATTATCCATACTCCAGTGCACTTTGGAATGACTTTGTGTTTTGAAAATGCTTCAGAAACAACAAGCTGTGAACTGTGAGTAGGATTTTCCTAGATGAGGAAGGTGGGGAGGAGAGACAGTTCATGGAAAGGGAGGGATAGTTCATATCATACATAGAAAGTCTTGAAAAGAACATGCTGTATTTATGGAAAGTAGAGATCCTCATTGTGACTTTATGATAGTTATGTCGTGGGAGTGACAGAAAGTGAGACTAAAGAGTTGATGGGGTTTGGTTTGTGAAAAACTTTGCATGCTATTAATATATAATTTAGATTTCACTTATGCAGGCAGAAGGGAGACACAGTGGCTTTTTAGCTGGACAGTGCTTGAATGTGCAGATAATTCATGTGGCAGAGTGAAGGGTGGAGGGGAAGATGGGACATGAGATAAGCAGGTGGACAGCTAGTTGGGAGATTTCATCCATTATGAAATGAACACTTTTCTCTCCCCACATTTCTGAAATTGGGATGCATCTTACAATTGATGGATGTTATAAATTAACTGGCAGTGATTTTTTTCTTTTTTGGAGATACATAAAATAATGATATATTTTAAGTCAATGAAAACTATAATTCAGATAGAGGTGATGTTGGTCTTAAAAGTAGGACCTGCAAGTGGGGATAGATAGAATGTAAGATCCATTTCTGGAGAAGAAAACTCTGATAGAGTAAATTTGTTTTTTGACTTAGGATAAGAGGTTTCTAAAGATTGTTAGAATTTAAGGTTCAAGAATTGTCAAGGTACTTTGATTAAAGTCTTTTATAACTCAAATCAGTATGATTTTATGGGAGTTGGATTATTTTTTGCAGCTGAGAAAAATTTTAATGGAGAAAAAATATATATGTATGCATATATATATATATATATATATATATATATATATAATCAAGACCAGTGATAAATGGTTTCAAATATAGGCTCCCCCCTCCCACACTTTGAATATCTTTCTGTCTTTTCCCCATTCCTTGGACTTTTTCTTCCGTCCTTTCCCAGTTCTCTATTTGTTATGTCTTTACTTTTCTTGCTTGTCCTATTTGCCTGAAAAAACAACTACTGTCACTCCAAAAGCACTATCTACCTACCTTTTAATTCCCTCCTTTTCTACCTCTCCCTTTTCCTGCTGCCCTTTTTACCCATGTTTTGTGGACAGCACTGGGAATAATATATAATACCCAAGGGAGCAATTAACTCAGCATTTGGCCCAGGAATTAGAGACTGACTAGCTTGTGACTAACTCCTAAGGGCTTAATTTATAGTAATGCTGCCTTGAGATTCACTTTCTTCACCTGATAGCACAGGGCCAAACTCCCTAGTTGTTTATTCAAGTCAAGGTTTGCTTTTGCAAAGAGTGAATAGATCGAAATAGGAAGCAAATAAGGTTCTTGAAAAGCGCCAGTTAGAAGAGTCTATCACAAAATCACACATTTTTGCTAGAATGCTTATCTCTATATATGATGATACTTGGTAACTGAATCCTGAAGAACAATCAGTTTCTTTGCACCGAGGAATCTGCAGCAGCAAGACCCTTGAATAGATAGCTGGCTTCCTAGAACTAGCCTAGAAACTCAAGCTCTCTTCTCTTTAGGACTGGATATTGGCAATTCCATTCAAAGCTGTAAGGCACTTGTCTCTCAACTGTATTCTTTTTGTTTATGTGTAAATAATGTATGTACACCAATGAATACAAATCTTAATTCTGAAAATGATATTCCCCTTGTAATATTTCAAGTTGTTCCTTCTCTGTTAATTTCTTAGGTTTTCTTGAATTAATTTTTGGTTGGTCTCTAAAAAAGAAAATCCTCTTTTGTACCATTCTGCAGCACATATTTGGAGAGATAGAGTTATTTATTAGACTTAATATATCATTCTATTTTATACTTCAGCCACTTGCAAGCCAGTATAATATTACTGTGGAAATGGCTTATTATTTCAGTGCTGTTAAGTAGAGTAGTAGGAGTTTACATGCTGGACATCCAATCAAAAATAAATTCCCCCAAAGAGTCACTTGCACTTTAATTGGAAAATCAAAACCGATATTTAATGGGACAGCACCAATGGGACTGGACTTTTGGGAAAAGTTGTCTTTGTAGAGTTCATATCTATTTCCAGATCTTTTCTGATTAAATGGCTGTCTTTCACAGTAGTTTATTTGCCATTGCCTGTTGTTTCCTGGCTATTAGTAAAAGAGAGTATTATACCATGGATAGATTTCACCTCTGTTAGGGTTGCCGGGCCCTGTCCTGATTCTGAAGTTTAAATCTTTAATAGTTGGCCCTTTGTGAATTTCACCAAGTGCTTCCAATTCACAAAAGTGTCTTTTGATAAAGAGCCCCTTGGCAGGAAGGATTCTTTTTTTCAGATATGCATGGAGAGATTTTGTTTTGATGACTCATGAACCAAGTGAAAGAGTCCTAAATTAAAATGATTTGAAGAGATAAAATATAAAATTCCTTATTGTGTAGTGTCTTTAATCAAGGCTCTTTAATGTTATTCAAGTGTTACATTTTTTTTTTTTTAAAGCTTCTTTCTTTCTTTCTTTCTGGCTGTGTTGGGTCTTCGTTTCTGTGCGAGGGCTCTCTCTAGTTGCGGCAAGCAGGGGCCACTCTTCATCGCGGTGCGCGGGCCTCTCACTGTCGCGGCCTCTCTTGTTGCGGAGCACAGGCTCCAGACGCGCAGGCCCAGTAGTTGTGGCTCACGGGCCTAGTTGCTCCGCGGCATGTGGGATCTTCCCAGACCAGGGCTCAAACCTGTGTCCCCTGCATTGGCAGGCAGATTCTCAACCACTGCGCCACCAGGGAAGCCCCAAGTGTTACATTTTTCAAGTTTCTGTATTTAAGATTGAAATGCTTTTTATTTAAATTAAATGCCGTTATTTTGTAAAATTTATGCAGACATTGTGGATGCTGTCCATTCATAATTTCGAATTGTGATTTAATTCCCATAAGACTTTCCACATATTAACATTTCAACAATTTTCACTCAGAAACTGAGATTTTACATTTCTGTAGCAGAGTCTCTGGAGGTACGTCCTGAAAGAGTAGTCTCATGGTGATTTCAAAGAGAATTTCCTATTTGGGTGACTAGAGAATTCATATCATGAAAAACTGTGTATGTTCTGGCTCCCTTGAAACACAAGTATTTTAGATATTTGTTCTTTGTTTTCTTTATATATATGTTTCAGTTGTACAGATTTATTGTTCAACATCTGTATCTGCTACAGAGTGATCATTATCACAGGTGTAGTTGCTATCCATCACCATACAGTTGACACCCTTCCCCCATTTTGCCTACCCTCCAACCTCTCAACCCCCTTCCCCTCTGGTAGCAACTAATCTGTTCTCTGTATCTATGAGTTTGGGTTTTTTTTGTTTTGTAGATTTCATATATGACTGAAATCATGTACTATTTGTCTTTCTTTATCTGACTTACTTAATTTGGCATAATACCCTCAAGGTCTATTCATGTTCTTGCAAATGGCAGGATTTCATTCTTTTTTATGGCTGAGTAATATTTCATTGTGTATATATACCACATGTTCTTTATCCATTCATCTGTCCACGGTCACTTACGTTGTTTCCATATCTTGGCTATTATAAATAATGCTTCAGTGACCATAGGCACATATCTTTTTGAATTAATGTTTTTTTTGTTCTTTGGATAAATACCCAGAAGTGGAATAGCTGGTTCATATTGTAGTTCTATTCTTAATTTTTTGAGTAATCACCATATTGTTTTCCATAGTGGCTGCACCAGTTTACAGTCCTGCTAACAATTCCCTTTCTCCACATCCTCTCCAATATTTGTTATTTCTTGTCTTTTTGATAATAGTCATTCTAACAGGTATGAGGCGATATCTCATTGTGGTTTTGAATTGCATTTCCCTGGTAATTAATGTTGTTGAACCTCTTTTAATGTGTCTGTTGGCCATCTGTATGTCTTTGGAAAAATGTCTATTTGGATCCTCTGACCATTTTTTAATCAGTTTGTTTTTTGTTGTTGAATTGTATGAGTTCTTTTATATTTTGGATATTAACCCCTTATAGGATATATGATTTACAAATATCTTCTTGTGTTCAGTAGGTTGCCTTTTCATTTTGATGATGATTTCCTTTGCTGTGCAGAAGCTTTTTAGTTTGATGTAATCCCATTTGTTTATTTTTGCTTTTCTTTCCCTTGCCTTTGGAGTCAGATCCACAAAAACATTGCTAAGACTGATGTCAGTGAGGTTACCACCTATGTTTTCTTCTAGGGATTTTATGGTTTCTGATCTTACATTCAAGTCTTTAATCCATTTCGAGTTAATTTTTGTGTATGGTATAAGATAGTGGTCTAGTCTCATTCTTTTGCATGTGGCTGTCCAGATTTCCCAGTGCCATTTATTGAAGAGACTGTGCTTTTTCCATTGTGTGTTCTTTGCTCTTTTGTTGTAGGTTAATTGTCCTTGCATGTGTGGGTTTATTTCTTGGTTCTCAATTCTGTTCCACTGATCTATATATCTGTCTTTGTGCCAGTACCACACTGTTTTGATTACTATAGCTTTATAGGATAGTTTAAAATCAGGGATCGTGATACCTCCAGCTTTGTTCTTCTTTCTTAAGATTGTTTTGGCTATTTTTTTGTGTGTGTGTGGTTCCATACAAATTTTAGAATTATTTGTTCTAGTTCTGTGAAATATACCTTTGGCACTTGATAGGGATTGCACTGAATCTGTGGATTGCTTCATGTAGTGTGGACATTTTAACAATATTGATTCTTCTGATCCATGAGCATGGACTGTCTTTCCATTTTTTTGTGTGTCTTCTTCAGTTTCCTTCATCAGTGTTTTATGGTTTTCAATGTAGAGGTCTTTCACCTCCTTGGTTAAATTTATTCCTAGGTATTTCATGCTTTTTGATGAAATTGTAAATGGGATTGTCTTCTTAATTTTCTTTTCTGATAGATTGTTATTAGTGTATAGAAACACAACATATTTTTGTATATTGATTTTGTATCCTGTGACTTTACTGAATTCATTTATTAGTTCTAACAGGTTTTTGGTGGAGTCTTTAGGGTTTTTTATATATAATGTCATGTCATCTGCAAATTGTGACAGTTTTACTTCTTCCCTTCAGATTTGGTTGCCTTTTATTTCTTTTTCTTGCCTAATTGCTGTGGCTAGGACTTCCAGTACTATATTGAATAAAAGTGATGAGAGTGGGCATCCTTGTCTTGATAGATGGCTTACATTAATTGATTATTGAATGTTGAACCATTCTTACATCCCTGGAATAAATCCTACTTGATTGTGGTATATGATCTTTTCAGTGTATTGTTGGATTTGGTTTGCTAATATTTTGTTGAGGATTTTTTTTACTGAATCATGTTCAGCAAAGACACTGACCTGTCATTTTCTTTTTTTGTGTGGTGTCCTTGTCTGGTTTTGGTATCAGGAATGATGACTTCATAAAATGTGTTTTAAAGTTTTCCCTCCTCTTCAATATTTTGGAAGAGTTTGAGAAGAATAGATATTGAATATTCCTCCAGTGTTTTGTAAAATTCACCAGTGAAGCTGTCTGGTCCTGGGTTTTTGTTTGTTGGGAGGAGACATTTGTTCTTTAGTTAGGAAAAGGAATTTGCATTTATTTAAATTGTTTATTATATTAAATTTTATATGCTATACAATTTAACCTTATTTGGTCAATTACAGCTTCAATCACTAAAGAGAGAATTCCCTTGAAAAGGCCTGTTAGATGCTGAGAGGAATTCTCTTCGTTATCTTTGAAGGACCACTACTGTGATTAAAACATGAGGAAGAGAAGTTAGAATTAAATATTTATTTATTTATTTGTTCATTCATTCATTCACTTAGTTAATTCAACAAATACTTTTGAGTAGGCTTCTATCTGCTAGGAACTAAGCTAAATATTAAATTATCCATAAAGTATTTCCTGTCTTTTTAACAATTATAATGTAGAATGAAAGAAAGACAGTTGATGAATAACTGTAGCATTATATATGACTACACGATCGGGTATATAAAACAAGAGAGGAGAATTTACAGATGATGTGGAGAGAGCAGGTGTCAGACATCAAGGAAGGATTTAGTTGAATTTTAAATTATACATAACCCAATGAGTCTCTTAAGAAATTGATGAGCATCTATTATCCTAAGAATAATTTAAGTATGGTGCAAGCTTTCTTTCCCTCAAAAGTGTATTACCTTTATTAAACAATATAATTTATGTGTGAATATACACACACACATAATAGGTAAATGTCTTTCTGTGGGTGTGTGTATGTATGAATGTAGAAACCTATATACCATAACCGTATACCAAACTTATACACCATATACCCAGCATTAGGCTTATCAATAGGACCACATTTATTTTCTTTTTTGGAGTGCTCTTTATAGTAGACCTGTTTAATTTTAAAGGATTATAAACATTTGTATCTTTGATACTATCCACTGTCCATCACATAAAAACAGAATCCTACTCAATCACGGAAAGTCTTGGGGTAGTATGTCAGTTTTCAATTTTTTACCTGAAGTGATAATGTTTCATGATATCAATATTTCTCAAACATTTATATTAGAAGACACTATGACTGCAGAGGCGAATGATGTGAATGATCATGTTCTTCTGGGTTGCTTGAGAAATATAGCTCTGAGGGACTTTTTAATAGGAACATATTTTGAAGTCTTAGACTTTGTATGAAAAAAATCTTGCAAGCATTTTAGTTCCTTCAAATATATGTGTTATTTCAATACAAAAAAGATCTAGGTTGTAATTACTACTTCCTAATAACTGTAGTGCAAGAAACATGGCCGTGCATTTGGAACTTCAATTCACTGATATTCTAAACTGGCGAGTTCACTGAGTTAGAACTTGTTTTGGTTTTGACAGTTGTTGAAAGGGCCTATATAGATATTCATTCATCTAGCAAAACTCTTCCCCATTATCAATATCTGCAGTCTCTGACTTTGGTCATTCTGCTACAAATGTGCACTATCTATCTCAAGGAAACTTTTGCAACTGAAATATGTGATTGTTTCCCAACTATCATATCAGGATATCAGGAGGTCCTAAGTTTTTACTTTTGTCACTTCTTTTGGGTAATTTTGCCTAGGTGCTGGATGTAATAACAATTAAATGGAGAAAGGAAGGAGATTCTGTGTGTGCACGCACAGCTGCGTGTGTGTGTGTGTGCATGTGTGTGCGTGTGTGTCTTGCAAGGAGCCTGGATTCTCAGAAAGTTCACAAAAATCTGTTCACCACTTATATTAAAATCCTTCAAAGCTCAGGTTCTATATCTATATGGTTTTTTCACATAGAAAAAAGAGTAATATTATTTTAATGTTAGAATTTCAAAATTTCAGGTATTTCAACATCAATATCATGACAGTATTATATACAGCACAGTTTATTATCTGTAAATATTTTCTATTGAAAGCAAACACAAACTTTGTGTTTGGACATCACAATTTTTTCTTATTCCCCACACTCGTATACAGTGGGCATCTTGATGGAGAAAACTGAAAGTTTGATTGTCAATGTTTCCGATGTTGCAATTTGTATTTTTATGTAGTTTGACATAAAGTGCTCACTTTTAAATCCACATCTATCTCAGATGTTTTAGAGACGAAAAGGAAGATCCTTGTTTTCCTATTAGTATTTTATGTGTAATTTCCTGTGAGTATTTGGTATATGACTCATAAAGGAATCATTGTTTTTTCTATTTTAAATTCCTCTTTAGGTCTTCTGCCCATTTTTGAATTGGGTTGTTTGTTTTTTTGTTATTGAGCTGCATGAGCTGCTTGTAAATTTTGTAGATTAATCCTTTGTCAGTTGCTTCATTTGCAAATATTTTCTTCCATCCTGAGGGTTGTCTTTTGGTCTTGTTTATGGTTTCCTTTGCTGTGCAAAAGCTTTTAAGTTTCATTAGGTCCCATTTGTTTATTTTTGTTTTTATTTTCATTTCTCTAGGAGGTGGGTCAAAAAGGATCTTGCTGTGATTTATGTAATAGAGTGTTCTGCCTATGTTTTCCTCTAAGAGTTTGATAGTGTCTGGCCTTACATACAGATTGCCAACAAACACATGAAAGAATGCTCAACATCATTAATCATTAGAGAAATGCAAATCAAAACTACAATGAGATATCATCTCACACTGGCCAGAATGGCCATCATCAAAAAATCTAGAAACAATAAATGCTGGAGAGGGTGTGGAGAAAAGGGAACCCTCTTGCACTGTTGGTGGGAATGTAAATTGATACAGCCACTATGGAGAACAGTATGGAGGTTCCTTAAAAAACTACACAGAGAACTACCGTACGACCCAGCAATCCCACTACTGGGCATATACCCTGAGAAAACCATAATTCAAAAAGAGTCATGTACCAAAATGTTCATTGCAGCTCTATTTACAGTAGCCAGGACATGGAAGCAACCTAAGTGTCCATCGACAGATGAATAGATGAAGATGTGGCACATATATACAATGGAGTATTACTCAGCCATAAAAAGAAACAAAATTGAGTTATTTGTAGTGAGGTGGATGGACCTAGAGTCTGTCATACAGAGTGATGTAAGTCAGAAAGAGAAAAACAAATACCGTATGCTAACACATATACATGGAATCTAAGAAAAAAAAAAAAAAGGTCATGAAGAACCTAGGGGTAAGACGGGAATAAAGACACAGACCTACTAGAGAATGGACTTGAGGATATGGGGAGGGGGAAGGGTAAGCTGTGACAAAGTGAGAGAGTGGCATGGACATATATACACTACCAAATGTAAAATAGATAGCTAGTGGGAAGCAGCCGCATAGCACAGGGAGATAGCTCGGTGCTTTGTGACCACATGGAGGGGTGGGATAGGGAGGGTGGGAGGGAGGGAGACTCAAGAGGGAAGAGATATGGGAACATATGTATATGTATAACTGATTCACTTTGTTATAAAGCAGAAACTAACACACCATTGTAAAGCAATTATACTCCAATAAAGATGTTAAAAAAAAAATTCCTCTTAACTGTCATAAAATGTATATGTTTAATATTGTTTTAAAAATATACTTAAACAAATAATAAAATTCTTATTTGCTATGCCTGTCACTGATAAATAACAGTCTGGAACCAATAAATTCTTTGAAATCCAAAGAATTCTGTATTTCAAAGATACCCAAAAGGACATTTGCAAAATGGCCAACATTTTACTTATAAATTTTAAGTCATCTTTAGGCAACTGGGGCTTGTGGAAGGATTTGTAACCATTGTGCTAGATTGCTGGGCATTTTTGTGAGCTTAATGCATTTAAGGGGGTTACATTTCTTCAGTTATGAGTTTATTTATTTATTCAACAAATTTTTATTGAGCCTTTTTTAAAGTTAACAGTCATTTTTCTAGGCACCGGAGACACAGTAGTGAGCATATTCAACAAAAATATCTTTGTCTTTATGGAGTTTGCATTCTGGTGGGAACGTGACAGAAAAAATAAGTAAGATATATGATATATCAAATAGTGACTTTCTGGAGAAAAAGATGGGAGGATGGGGAGTGCTGGGCGGGTGTTCAGTTTAAAATAAGGGGGTCAGGGAAGGTCTCCCGGAAGTGACATTTGGAGGAAGACCGAAGGAGGTGAGGGAATAAATAAGTGCTTACATGGGGGAATGTGTTCCAACCAGAGCATATTCTAAGGCCCTGAGGCAGCAGCATGGCTGGAGGTTCTGGGAGTCTCCAGGAGTTGGGTGGACTGGTGCCGAGTGAATGAAATGGGAGAGTAGGAGGTCCAATGAGCTATTTTATGTAAGGAATGGGGTAAATCATATAACACTTTGTGAGGACTTTGGCCTTGCTCAGAAGAAGATGAGAAACCATTGGAAAGCTCTAAGCATGAAGAGTTAATGAAAAAGTCTTCAGAAACCCTAAGTGTACTTTGTGCAGTGAAACCTCTTATTTGTAATATTGATTAGTCCTTCTACCTCTCCCTTCCAAATTTCCTTCTTTCTTCTGAATGTTGAATTTCAGAAGACTTTACATTTGCAATATACATACATCAAACGAGCTGTAGCAGGTTTTTCAGAGTCCGGTTTCAGTGATGTCCAACACAGAGCAGTGTATTCATGCTGGCAGAAACCAGATCTTCAGGGCTCTGACCATGACATTTTGAAATGGAAACACAGAGACCGTAAAGCTGAGACTGTAGAAGATGTAGCTTTTAAAGGAGATTTTCAGACTAATACACATGTCCTGCCCTAGTTAATAGACAAAATAGGACATGCAGAGAAGAAAGAGTTAAGTGGTTTGACTAATATTTTCCTGGATTGTAAAAGAGAAGTAGGGGTAGGAGGGAATGATGACAAAAAAATTATTCTGACCTTAAAAAAAGTCAAGATGCTTGGGAATCCTCGAAAAAACCCAGCTGGTGCAGACATAAAATTAGAGTGATCATATGTCCTGTTTATGTCCCAGGACAATCCCAATTTATGCCTCTTGTCCAGTGTAATTATTAATAGCCCCCTTTCATTCCCAAAAGTGTCCTGGTTTAGACAGTAAGCTAATGTGGTCACCCAACATATAAAGTCCATAACCGTTTATGCTACATTTACATTATTTATCATTTATATTATTTCAAATCATTTCAGTTTTTGGTATATTCATAATTTTAGTTTGATTTTTGGGTTATTATTAGTGTTCATTATTTCAATATTTTGTCTTTTCTTTACAATTTTTTTCTCCTGTGGGAATAGTTTTATAGATTTGTGTTTAAAGAGATTGGAGATTGTTCCCTTTCTAGGCAATTCAGAAAAATATGCATTTTTTTATTTTAGAAGATGCTTCTATTTATTTTATTTAACATTTTTGACTGTTGAATGGAAGACTATTTCAGAGTCAAATTTATATATAGTTTCTGGAGTATTGCTGTTAAAATAATATTAAATAATTATATATTAAAATTGCAATGTTATATTTATGTATTGTTTAAAAGCATTGAAGAGTTTTGGTTTGTGGAAGGATATTGAAGAGAAAAGTAAAGGTTTCATTTTTAAGGGAATTTTCTGGAAGGAATGCTTTTATATATGTGCCCAGATTTGCTTTGGTAATATATTATCTCAATTGGAAACATCACTACACTGTAAATATTCCTATAACATTCTTATAGACATGGCATTGTGGAGTCAGGGGAAGAGAACTAAATGGAGAGTCTGGAAACTAGAATTCTAGTTTTATCTAGTAAGTGGCATCATGATTTTGCCAATATCATTTATCCAGTCTGTGCCTTAGGGCTGGTTCTCTGGCCTAAACTAAGTCATGGGCTATTGTGTGGAGCCAAGGAGCTAATATATTTGAAAGAATTTTATAAATTATCATTTCTATCTAAATCTGAGATTGCATTAGATCTGTAGAAAAAAAGAAAGCTCTTTTAAGTGAGACAGTTACATTTCTTTCCTAAGGAAGTTCTGAACCAGTAAGTTAATTACCTCTTTCCCCTAGGGAATGAATCAGCTAATTATAAAGAGAGAGCCAAGGTCAAATTTAAGCCAATCTTTCCATTAGTCTGGGAGACTACTTAGTTTCATCCCTTGCATGGAGGGAATGCTGGAGCTAATGTGAACAGTTTGACAGGTTTGGGAGCCTAGGCAAATAGACCTTTCAGAATGACTTCATTATTTTATTGAAAATAACGTGTATTAATAGGCTGTCAGAGATACCCAAATGTCTATCTTTCACATGGAAATACTTTTTGGATTATGTGCACCAATGACCTGCATGACTAGCATAGATAATTAAATTTTAACTGTGTCTTTGCAACTAATTCAGTTTGATATCTGTGTTTCAGTGTAGGACATAGCTTTCATCAGAGATATTGGAGCAAGAAAGACTATGTTTAAATAGGCTTAAGCATATTCCTTTTTAATAATGTTCATTCATATTTTTATTGTTTGATTAAGAGTAGATCCACATTATAGACTCCTATAGTTGGCCTATCTTTGATACAAATGATATTTTTATGAACCACATTTTCATCAGTTCAGTGAATCATCCATTCCTGGATATCTGCCAACAGATAGTCATGACCTTGGGATAAAATAACAATTGGGAAAAATAATCATATTTCCCTATGTGATGCTGGGCAATGTAAAGAGTATAAAGGTGTGCCCTTTCCCTAGCACACACTTATTTAAATGCACAGAAATGAAGGAAAAATGAACTTAATCTTTTGTGTGATATTATTTTTAGGGACTGGGAAAACAATGACTAAAGAGAGCAGTTACGGCGTACCATTGTTATTGAGTGTATTTTTAATGTGTTTAGGGTGGGGTTGCGGGTGGAGAGTTCTACAGGCTGGGAGATCTGATTCAGTGTGGAAATAAATTCTGTCCATTTATATTATAATGTTTTGCTCATATATATTTTTTAAATTATATGCCACTCTCTCCTACAGTAAAAGAAAAGGGAAAGAAAGAGAGAGAGAAAGAAAGAAAGGAAAGAAAGAAAACAAATTAACAGAAGCTTCTGAATAAGGATTGGGTTTTTTTTTTTTTTTTTTTATAAATAATACTTTTTTTTTTAAATTTATTTTATTTATTTTTGGCTGTGTTGGGTCTTCGTTTTCTGTGCGAGGGCTTTCTCTAGTTGTGGCGAGCGGGGGCCACTCTTCATCGCGGTGCGCGGGCCTCTCACTATCGCGGCCCCTCTTGTTGCGGAGCACAGGCTCCAGACGCGCAGGCTCAGTAGTTGTGGCTCATGGGCCTAGTTGCTCCGCGGCATGTGGGATCTTCCCAGACCAGGGCTCGAACCCGTGTCCCCTGCATTGGCAGGCAGATTCTCAACCACTGCGCCACCAGGGAAGCCCAGGATTGGTTTTTGGTATAGCTTGTTCTAGGTTTGGTTTTTGTTTTACTGGTCCTGGTGGTGGTGGTGCTAGTGATGATTGTGCAAAACAATGGATTTACCTTTAAATATGAAGTATCAGAATAAATAAATATGGATTTTAATAGTGAACATTTCAATAGGTTAAGGTTAATTCTCAACAATTCATTATTTATTTATTTATTTAGGCTGCACCGGATCTTAGTTGCAGCATGCGGGCTCTTCGTTGAGGCATGTGGGCTCTTTGTTGCAGCATGCGGACTTCTTAGTTGAGGCATGCAAACTGTTAGTTGTAACATGCATGTGGCATCTAGTTCCCTGACCAGGGATCGAACCTGGGCCCCCTGCATTAGGAGCACAGAGTCTTACCCACTGGACCACCAGGGAAGTCCCTCAACAATTCGTTCCTAATATTATGGTATATCATTGAAAGAAGCAGACAGGAAGTCACATAAATGATTGCAAGAAAGCATTGACTGAAAAGTATATTGAACTGAGAAAATTAAAAACACAGTAAAAAATTTTAAGTGTTTTGTATATTTTAAAATATAGAAATTTTAATAATTTACAATATTATTCTCTCAACTGATGTTCGTTTCTATAAAAAGTATTCCAAGGATGTTTAATTTTTTGCCCAATGTGTTATCCAGAAAATGCTCCTCTAAAACTAGGTCTCTGTTAATGTTAGGTGTAGAAGATGGATTTCAAGTATCTGTGCTATCCCATTATCTAGAAAAAGGGTTTGCTGACCTACTATTTATTTTTCAGCTTTACCTAGTAAAGTTGCCTTGAGAATCTAAGCAGATAATTCATGGTTGAAGTATCAGCACTGTGCCTAACTGGTGAGCCCAGTAGTCTTGGGTCCTCCTTTCATCTTTGACTGTCAGTGAAAATATCTAGTAGAATTCCTAGGGTTGTATAACAATGTGCTTGCCATAAGGGTACCCCTGTTACTTCAAATGACTCCTAAAGTGATAGGCGTATTAACAGAGCAATGATTTCCAAATAGTCTAAAAGTTTGAAAAATGATTGTGTTGATTTAGTTTTCCAGAATTCACTTATAAACTGGGCTCCTCAGTTTAAATACAGGTTATTTTATATCTGTGAGGGAGAATGAGAAAAATCCAGTAGGGTAGATAACTAAAGAAAACAAAAAGAAATTAAGGATTCATAGGATATCCACTTGGTTGGATATCTCCTATTTTTAAATGTGTTTTGATAGTGTTAAGAACACAATCTAGAAGAGAGAGCATGTGTGAACTTTATATTATCTTGGCTACTGGGTAGTGACTAGTACATGCATTTGCTTTTAGAAGGAAGTGTGTTTTGTTCCTTAAAGCAGTTTTAAAAGTTACTAGCTGATACTATTACATATTATTTTTGTACAATAAATATGTTTGGAGTTGTAAATGTTACTGCATACTACAATGTGTCCATTCTGGTGGAATGCAGTCATTCTTTTTTTTATATATATATATCTATTTATTTATTTATTTATTTATGGCTGTGTTGGGTCTTCGTTTCTGTGCGAGGGCTTTCTCTACTTGTGGCGAGCGGGGGCCACTCTTCATCGCGGTGCGCGGGCCTCTCACTGTCGCGGCCTCTCGTTGCGGAGCACAGGCTCCAGACGCGCAGGCTCAGTAATTGTGGCTCACGGGCCTAGTTGCTCCGCGGCATGTGGGATCTTCCCAGATCAGGGCTCGAACCCGTGTCCCCTGCATTGGCAAACAGATTCTCAACCACTGCGCCACCAGGGAAGCCCCGAATGCAGTCATTCTTAAAGGTTGACCTTCAGGAACCCTGAGTATGCCCTACATTTCTATGTGCCTGTTGACGATGTTGGACTTGATTTAGTATGTAGTTTTTTGTATGTAGTTAGCCTGCTTTAAATAATTTTTATACGCTCATGTTTTTTAACAAAATAATCATAGAACTTAGAGTTCCAGTTTGGAATTGTTGCGGGGTTTTTTGTTTGTTTTCACACCTGTGAACGGGTGCTGACTAGAATCCCTTTTAATTCAAAATATGATTTCTCTTTGAAACGAACTTTTAAGTGATGTGACCTTGAATATATTAGGTGTGATAAAATGAGAAATCTTTTACATTGATGTAAATGTTTTACTAAGCATGTTACTATGAACAGACATTTAGTTCTATTATACATAGCAACTACAGAGGCAGCTATGTATTTCATATAATTCCATGTGAGTCCCTTATATAAGAGACACTATAGTGTGACCTTTTTTAATGGCTTTTGAGTAATCTATCACAGCACTTCACATTTTATACAATGTATAGTCGGAATTAGTGCTTTCTACCGCTCAGCAACTAATGGAAAATATATATGAAACCGTGAATCTGTACAGGCAAGTCATTTCGTAGGAGGAATTTGGAAGGTTTTCTCTTATCAAATTATAATATGGATGATTTTAGCTTAGAATTGTTGAATTCTATTTGACATAATTTTTTTTTTTTTTAATAAATCCACAACTCTGGGGTTTTTTCTTTTTTAAAGATTGATTGATTGATTGATTGCTATGTTGGGTCTTCGTTTCTGTGCTACGGCTTTCTCTAGTTGTGGCAAGCGGGGGCCACTCTTCATCGCGGTGCGCGGGCCTCTCACTATCGCGGCCTCTCTTGTTGCGGAGCACAGGCTCCAGACGCGCAGGCGCAGTAGTTGTGGCTCACGGGCCTAGTTGCTCCGCGGCATGTGGGATCCTCCCAGACCAGGGCTCGAACCAGTGTTCCCTGCATTAGCAGGCAGATTCTCAACCACTGCGCCACCAGGGAAGTCCTGACATCATTTTTGATAATACAAATTCCCTGTTCACTGGAATTTCTGGTACAAGACTTGTGTGAAGTGATTTGGAATAGAATACTTGGACTTCCTCATGGTGTAATTCAAACAGGACAATCTGAATAAAACTGCAGGAGGAATTTAAGGCAAAGGAGGTAATTTGGGTTTAGCCAACATTTAGTGCAGACCTTAAGGTAAAACTCTAAGTATATCAAGCTGATTGAAGTGACTAGCATACATGCCATAATTTAATATGAATGACTAGTTTAACTTTTGAATGTGTGTGTATGTGAGTTATTGATAGATAATATTTATAAGAGGGCATTAGATAACAGACACCATCCTCATGTGAATTGGGAAATTGAAGAGGAAAAATAACCAAAGTGTTTCATTTGCAATTGCATGTACTAGGGAAAAAAAGCTGTTTCCATAGTACTGATTGCGCTCAAACAAGTATATTCTTCCTTGAGTATCAGAAAAGCTAGATCTTTTTGCTAAAACCTATTAATCTCCAGATGAAAAAGCATCAGTAATTCTAGTAAATAAAATTTAATGTCGGGGCTTCCCTGGTGGCGCACTGGTTGGGAGTCTGCCTGCCGATGCAGGGGACACGGGTTCGAGCCCTGGTCTGGGAGGATCCCACATGCTGCGGAGCGACTGGGCCCGTGAGCCACAACTACTGAGCCTGAGCGTCTGGAGCCTCTGCTCCGCAACAAGAGAGGCCGCGATAGTGAGAGGCCCGCGCACCGCGATGAAGAGTGGCCCCCACTCGCTGCAACTGGAGAAAGCCCTCGCACAGAAACGAAGACCCAACACAGCCAAAAATAAATATAATAAATAAATAATAAATAAAAAATTAAAAAAAAAATTTTAGTTCAGTACTGTCTATTTAAAGATTATATTTTAGATTGATTATTAAAAAAGAGATTAAAATAGAAGTGTAAATGTTTTTGGTGAAAAAAAGAGTAAGTTAATTTTCTCTTTCTCGTTGGACTGTAATTTTAGCAAGCAAAAGAAACGAAACAAAAGGAAAAAAAAAACAAACCCAAACTTGCTGTCAAGTAATTGTGAAAAATAAAGCATTGGGTATATATAGTATTATGTAAGAATGTATTCTTTGAACTTATTTCAAAGGATTTGAAAATTTAAGGCTGTTGGAAAAATTAAGATACTAAATGATCTGATTTCCTTTATGATGAAAATATTCATATGTACTTGTAATCTTAACTATATAAGTGGCAGTGAAACATGTTTTCTTCCTAAGTGTGTTCATCTGTTTTATATTTAATTGGAGAAAATTTCTTTCAGTTTTCTGATTATAATGATTACATGGCATGCAAGAAACCAGAGCATGTTAATCAAACCTCATGATTATAAGTATTTAACTTAATGGAAAATGATCATTATGGATATTCAGTAACATTCATTTGGCTACATTTCATGTAAAGTTAGTTCCATTCTTAATACTATAAGGTTATGCATTTGTGTATCACACTAATGAAGGGAATTTGTAAATCTGATTTTGAGTTTGAATCTCTCATTTCATTTTGCAACTTAAACAATACTTCTAGAAAACCAGTCTACATTGTTATATGGAATACAATTTGTTAATTGGCATCTTCCAAGATGACAATACTGAAGATTGTAATGCATATTGGATATTCATTTTATTCAAGGTGTTGAGTACTTTTAAGTACTAATTTCTTTAATTTAAAGAAAATAGAGCTTCTAGGAATAAAAGTATTATTGTTCACCATGATGGTTCAGGATAATATGATTTACTTTCCCATTTGAAATAACTTATAAATGACATTTCCTTATAGGCTATTCTACTGAAATTTCACTAGATGAAAGAGAGATATGTGTTTAACTTAATGATGAGATTTTATTATCACAATCTAACTTTTTTTAAACTTTTTATTTTATATTGGAGTATAGTTGATTAACAATTCTAATTTTTAAGAAGAGATTAATTCTCTTGTCTGTTTTTACCTCCATGTTACTTTTAAATTTTATTATTAAGATTTATTCAGAAGCTAAAAATCATATACTAGAGCTTTACTTTTAACTGTATTCCTACTTATCTGCAATGTTCATAATACTATAGAATACTTTTCAAGGGGAGAAAATATTTTATTAAAATTTCATGCATATATTGTTCATTGCTGGGTAGTCTCTTCTATAAGTAGAAAAATATGACTATAAAATATTGATTTCATTAAGGAAGTATGAGTTGGAAATGTCACAGGTGTAACTAATCATCATCACTGAGGCAATAATATTTTTCTTTAAATGGTAATAATGTCAACAATATTCTGTGTATTTTTTTAACCACTGATTTTACCTTTAGATTTTCTCTAAGTATCTTCTTGTGATTTTAGGCATTTCTGTGCCTTTCTATTAAAGAGCTGGGCTGTGTACATGAATACTTGTCATTAACTTAGGTATATCTTACTGTGGCATTTTTTTCAATTTATTTTCTCCTTCTTATTCCATGACCCCACACTATTAATGGAGCTTCAAATTATTGTTTAAATATTATACTTTCCAGATGCATTGATGAAATATTTCAAAATATGAAATTTTGAGGACTTCCCTGGTGGTCCAGTGGTTAAGACTCTGCGCGTCCAGTGCAGGGGGCACAGGTTCGATCCCTGGTCAGGGAAGTTCCGCATGCTGTGCAGTGTGGCCCAAAACAAAACAAAACAACAACAACAACAACAAAAACCTCACAGTCTGAGAAAAACTGTAAACTGATGTGAAATAAAATTCATTAAAAAATATGAAATTAAAAAAAAATATGAAATTAAAAAAATATATGAAATTTTGAGCACAAGATGATAAAGTTATAGCATATCAGACTTAAGCAGTGAATCTGAGAACTCCAATCCCACCCTTCCATTTTTTCCCTGTTCTTATGCTCTACAGTAGGAATTTAAAAATTGATTCCACACCTAGCTCAGTGTCTGACACATAATAGACGTTAGCAAGATCTTTTTTTTTTTAAAATTTATTTATTTTTGGCTGTGTTGGGTCTTAGATTCTGCGCGAGGGCTTTCTCCAGTTGCAGCGAGCGGGGGTGGGGGGGGGGCCACTCTTCATCGCGGTGCGCCGGCCTCTCACTGTCGCAGCCTCTCGTTGCGGAGCACAGGCTCCAGACGCGCAGGCTCAGTAATTGTGGCTCACGGGCCTAGTTGCTCCGCGGCATGTGGGATCCTCCCAGACCAGGGCTCGAACCCGTGTCCTCTGCATCGGCAGGCGGACTCTCAACCACTGCGCCACCAGGGAAGCCCCGCAAGATCTTTCTAAATGAATGAATAAACACATCTTCAACAGAGGTTCTCAAAAGGACCATGTGTTTGTGATATGAAGGGCTGTCTGGATATCCAGTAACAACTATGGAGGATAAATAGTGATAGATAACATTCTTCATTCGTTGCTGATTGCTTATGTCTGATTTGAGACTTTAAAAACAATGTATATTTCTGCTCATTTCAGCCCTCAAGATCTTTTACTTTTCCACATCTATTTACTTCATTAGTTCTCTGTTTCATCCAGAGAGCAGTTGGTTTTACAGATTATCCCCATTGCTGAAATACTCTTATTTGTTTTCTTATCTGATGATGGAAGAACTGTATTTTCCATTGTTACACGTGATTTTTTCCTTTGTTTTCTCTAAATGAATTGTTTCTAGAAAGGAATCTAAACTGTGGCTAATTATTATTCAACCTTCGTAGTGTTAGTGAAAACAAAAGTTGACCTTATACAGTGAAGGGCTATAGGAAAACTTGGGTGTAACAAAAATTGTTTTTTAAAGTGAAGGGAAAAAAATTCAGCAATGAAGTTGGGAGAGTATGCTTCAGTTTTCCACATTTTAACTCCAAAAAAAAAAAAAGAGAGTCATTCAATGTGATGATGCAGTTTTTAAGGGATTTTTCTTATAGTGTTTACATGATCTGAATAATATTTGATGGTAAAGATCAAGCACCTTTGATTCAACTCCGGATATGCTGAGGGTAAAATCTTATTCTTTCGTGGAGGGCTTTTTCCTTTCTTCCATTAACGTTGAGAAGGAAAACTTGGATATAGTCTTCATAGCTCCATTTAATAAATTTTCCTCTTCCTCCTCCTCCCTTTTTTCCCCTTTCTTTTTTTCTGTAACGCTGTCATTTTCTCCTTCTCTTCTTTTCCTCTTTCCTTCCATCAGTGTTTATTCCTTGCTGGGCTCTTCTTCAAGATATGTGGTTCATCTTCAAGCTCCAGAAAGAGAAGAGAAGTAAAAGAACTGTGGCATTTCTTTTCTTTTCCCACCTCAACAAACAAATCCTTTATTGAGATGTAGATCTCTTTAGCATCACTCATGGTCTCTGTCTGGCCTGCATCCACCCGTTGCCGGTGCCGGAAGTAGAAAAGGCAGAGGGTTTGCCTCATTCAGTGGAGACAGGATTTCAGCCCTCAGTTTCTGATTCCTCCAGACCCTTTTGTGCAATACCCACACTGTACCGTGGAATGCACCAGCCCGCCTTATGCTGATTTCTGTTTTTAAAAGTGTTCCTTCTGAAAATGTAGCCGTGGGGAATGCCCCCGGGATTTGTTAAATAGGTGACATGATTATACATCATAGGTGAATACTTGAAACCCCTATGTGGCTTGTATTTTCAAAATGGAAAGGGCTCTGGAGCCTACTGGTATTATTCCCTCATTTTACAAACAAGGCAGTTGAGGGATTGAAAAGTGAAGTTATGTAGCCATTTAGTGGCAGAGCCCTGCCCGAATCTGCCTGCAAACCAGAGGCCCTTGAGGCTCAGTAAACATTATATCCCGCTCTTTCACTCAATCAGCGTATAGACAAAATTAGATTTGATAGTCTAAAAATGGAATATGTTTCTGAAAGTTATTTAGAATACAATTTTATTTCATAAATTAGGTAGTTTAGTGTGATCTAGTGTAGAGAATTGAAACCAGATGTACCTGGGTGTGCATCTAAACTGCCACTTAATGTCAGTATGAACTTGGACAACGTATTTAACCTCTTTTTCTTAATCTGTCAAATAGGGACAGTGAACCCTTATTTTATGTGGTTATGGTAAAACCAGGTCTCAAATCCAAGTATTCAAAATTCTTGACACCAAAGTGAAGTGCTCCAGGGAAAATGAAATCCATATAGAATGTTTGGCTTCAATTTACCCATTAGTGTAACTCATTTCTTTCAAATTTTAGCACCGTGTCTCAGAGCTAGCACCATTTAATTGATTTGTACTCCAGATAGCATCCTTTACTTGTATAATGTTGGAACATTTTTCTTTTCACTGACCACTGAAGGTATCTTATTAACATCTGGATAACACTTTAGGGAAGTGATTTTTCAGTAGTTTCTCTTTCAAAATGTTTTATGGTATAATTTATCATAGATGTATGTGGCGATTTCATTTAATTTCTTGAAGTAGGCTGTTATAATCAACAGGACATTTTTTTGTAGCAAGTGAGCAGTTCTAGAAAGTGTTTTTTTTTTTTGACAGTTGTTTGCAATGAGAAGACCCATTCTTATTATTTATTTATTTATTTATTTATTTTTTATTTTTTTGGCTGTGTTGGGTCTTTGTTTCTGCGCGAGGGCTTTCTCTAGTTGCGGCAAGCGGGGGCCACTCTTCATTGCGGTGCGCGGGCCTCTCACTGTCGTGGCCTCTCTTGTGGCGGAGCAGAGGCTCCAGACGCGCAGGCTCAGTAGTTTGTGGCTCACGGACCCAGTTGCTCCGCGGCACGTGGGATCTTCCCAGACCAGGGCTCGAACCCGTGTCCCCTGCATTGGCAGGCAGATGGTCAACCACCGCGCCACCAGGGAAGCCTTTCTAGAAAGTTTTGAAGGACTCACAGGTTTTTGGAATGCAGGGCCCACAATCTGGAGATCAGCTGGTGAAATATAATTCACAGCACCATGACTGGGAACAGTCAAGAAAATTCAGGATTCTCAGAAAAGTGTAATTGTTCTCATTTGTTACCTCCACTTGTTCTTAGTATGGAACAGTGTCATTTATTCGGCAAATGAGAGGAAAATAGTTCGTAAAATTGAAGTTCATTGGGGACTGTATTACTGTAGTTTCCCTTACATGATACAATGACTAAATAATGTTTCCAAATGAGATTATATATAATGCTGTGCAATTTATTGATGGTGAATGTCTTTCCTTTGCATTCATATGTAGGTCAGCCAAAAAATTCACCTCAAAGATCACTTCCATTCTTAGATTCATCTATTAGATTTTCATTGTTGGCACAAAAGTTCAAGACGTAGGGACTTTTCTTCTTTTAATTAAGCCAGTTACTTGTTTCATAAAAGATCCTCTAAATTTGGTGATGATGTAGCCTGTCATCTACTGAATATGACGTATTTCACTACTTAGGTGCTGCTTTTATTGAGCTTTGGTGAGACAAGTTTAATCTGAAACTGATCATGTTATGTTTCTAAATCTTTGCTAAATGGCAAGCATTTTTTGTACCTATATAGTAAAGTATATCACACATCTTAAATAGATTAGCAGTGTTTTAGAGTGAATTCGGTATATCAGCAATATGGGGTTCTTTTCCTGGAGTGAGCTGCATTAGCATTATTAAATTAAGAATTGTAAAGATGCCTAAATGAAAACAACTGAGGTTAGTTTTATTTAGCTAGAAGGGACATTAGCGTTAGAACGGTGAACAAGTCCTTTTTTCTGAAACACGTAACTGAACTTTCTTTCCCTTTCACTGTTGTTTATTTTTCTTTACCAAATGGAAGAAAATGCACTGTAATAAATTAAGAAGAAATGATATTTTGCTTAGTAAGTATCTGGATGGTTAATAGGTAATTAGGTATAAGAGAAAATAAGTATAGAAAACTTTTGATTCCTTTTCTAATATTGGAAATGAGGAATTCGGAAGAAATCAATACAGTGTGTATTAATTTAAGCATTTTGTGTTTTGGTAATAACTTTGTTCAGTTATATACGAGTATTCCTTAGAAAGAGAAGTCTATTTATATTCTCTTACATTTTGCTTAATATCTCTGAATAGCTGAATAGTTTTTTTTTCCTTTAATTTCATAGTAATTTGCATTTATTTTTAAGTTTTCAAGAGAATTTTCTTTTCTTGGCTTGAAGGGACATATTACATGTGGCAAATGTAATATTGTATTTGTACATTACTGTTTACATTGTTGATTGCACATATTATTATTGTAAACATTACAAATGTAAATAGTTCATTGGGCAAAATGACACTCATTCAATGCGGACTCAATTTAGTGAATGTATACAAGATAAAATCTAATGAAAGGACATGAGAGTAAAGAAGTACACGGTTATACTGTTGCACCAATAGGATGAAAACGCTTGATTATTGCTATTAGGGTAAACAGATTGTGTTCTTCTAACATTTTTTCTCTTGCATTTTAGGTAAGGAATTATATTAATTTAAATGAAAATGAAGGAAATGTCTAGCAGGAAAATTGCTCTGGCTAATTATAGGTATGCACCAAATCAGTGTGCCAATGATTTTGTATTGCTATGCAGTCAGGATTTATCAAAATGAGACTTTCACAGCACATTTTGCCTCTTTGTATCTGATCACTGGTTATTTCAGTGAGCTTTCCCAGGTGATTTTGTAGGCTAGTTCCATCAATACACTTACATGAATGGCTTCCCAGAGCACATGGACCTGATGAAGGGGGCTGTTATAGATTATTCTGCTATGGGAGGAATCATGTTCTTGTTTTAAATTCTATTTGTCTAATAGGTACAATAGAACTTCCTCCAAGGAGACGTTTATCCGTGCTGAAAGCCAGCATATCCTGTAGTATGGGGGTCATCTCTAAATGAAGGCCTGCAATGATTCTTGATCTCTTTCCTGGTAAATCGCATCTCAGGGAGCTACTGCATTTTTCTGCTTTGGCTCTCATTTTAACAAGTCTCGAAGTAATGATAGTAAGCACTTATTGAGTGCTTAGCACATGTCAGGCATTGCTCTAACTTTTTATATGTATTATTGAAGCCTTACATAGTCTTGTGTGATAGTAGCCATTATTACCTGCATTTTACAGATGAGGAAGCTCAGACACAGTGAGATTAAAGAGATTAAATGAATCATCCCACCCGAAGACCTAGACCTATTAGGTAGCCGAAAATGATGTGAACCCAGATAGTAGGGTTTCCAGAGCCCTGGGTGGGGGGGGGGGCAAGCACAGCTGCATTACCCAAACTTCTTTAACTGAAGCCTCTAAAATAAGAAGGAGCAAATCTTTTATTTGAGAGCAAAAATCCATTGTAATTAATTTGAGTAAACACTTAAATGATCGCTAGTTTTTGTTATATCTGACTGGCATGTTGAAAGGTTGGTGTGGCCCCCAGATCGTGGATCTAGAATGCCAAACATTGGGTCTGAAAGTGGAAGGAACACAGGGCAGATGCCTGCAGCTGTGGCAGTCCTACCAGTGTCAAAAACCAAAGGTTTTCTCTCCTTTGGTTGGAATTCTTTGGTTTCCTTCTTCCTTAATTGTAGAGTGAAAATGTTAACTTTTATTGCATGGTCATACACTGTTCAGTAAGGTACGTATATGAGTAAGGAGACATCAGAAATAAGCTGATTTTACACTGTTTTTTTTGAAATTGTTAGACACATACAGTATGTCCTCAGCTTAAACTAACATGTTTATGATTTTGATTAAAATTTTTTGGCCAATTTTACTGATACCCTCTATTATTAAATATTCATGTCTGTGTGAACTGACAGACTCATTTTGTCAAAATAGTTGAATTGGTTATTTGTTTATAGTAGGTTTTGACAAAACATGTGTCAAGAAGACAGTTTTATAGAAAAATAATTGGGAGTCGAGGCATGATTGATCTGCCTGCTAGATAGTCACCAGACATAACAGCAGGTTCAAATCTGTAAGAAAACTTGCCATAAATAAGTCCATTTAACCATGTTTAACAGATGTTCCAGAGCTTTTTTTCTCTTCCAGAAATGCTTTATTTTATAAAACCCTGTTATCTAAGAACTGTCTTTGGTAAATGCTGCTATTTACGTAAAATCTGATGTTCTTAGAAGGCCCAGTAGTCTCTGGGGTTCTTATGTGAATTGCTCTTCTGAACCTTCCACTAAGGTCACATTAAACTCATAGTAAGAATTTCACACATGCCCATGATGATGAATTCAGTTCTTGATTAGACAGCCCTCTTGGGGCCATATTTAATGTCAATTGGCAAGATAAGTTTCTCTGTGTTAGACCCCAAATGTGATAGAAACACTTACGTGATACTTGGTTTTTTTTTCGGTATAACTAAGCCAAGTGTAAATGAGAGTTTTCAGGTGATACAACAAAATGCTGGCATATGACACTACAGAAATCCTGTGGGAATTCACTGAAGCACAAAAATAACAAACAATAAAAAATACTTAAATTTGAGTTCATACTTCCCACTAAGTACCGCACTAAGCACTTTTGCAAGTATGGTCTCATTTAATCCTTTCAAATGCCTCTTGGTTATGTAAATAGCTCCATGTTACAGGTGAGGAAACGGTGGTTTCTCAAGGATTTCTTAAGGACCCATAGCCGTTTAAGCCAGAATGTGAAGACAGGTGATGAGGTACTTCAGAACTCATCACTGCTACACTTAGTGTCATTTAGAGCCCAGATTCTGCTCCATATGGCTGAAAAGTGTCAATGGCAGCTGCACTAACTAGTCTTTTTAAGGAGTAAAGGTTGGGGAGGCACATTGTTTAGCAAAATCACAGGCTGGACTGAGAGGCAGCCCACAGCCATTGATGGAAAACGTTTGAGTTTTGGATAGGATCCAAGTTCAATGCTCTTATGTGGAAATACTGGAGGTATAAATAAACCAAGTGTAAATGAGAGCTTTACTTCTTGACCAACCCATCAGAAACCAAATTACAGCTAAGGCCTTGTACCTTTCATAAGCTGAATACTGAAATAGCTGTTCCTCGTAGTATTTTGGTCTCTTTCAAGTTGGGAACAGTTAGATAAGAAGACAGAAGAGCCAAATTAAGGTGCTCAAGGAGCAGACTGCACATTCAGGATACATATTATTGGGTTGAGAGAATTACGTCATGAGATGTGAATCGTGTATCAGTACATCATTGGAAAGTTGTTTGTTTGTTTTTTTTTGGATTGCTTGCCATGTCCATTCTGGGTAGGGAATAATGAACTCAAAAAGAAAGAGCATGGTTCAGGGAATCCAGAGAACTAGGTATGACTTCAGGCTTTGCCTTTCATTATCTTTGGATTATTGGATAAGTCACCTCTTATCTATAGAGGCATGGTAGCAGGGATTAAAAGCACAACTCTAGAGTCAGGGGTCCTCATATGAGCCCTGGTGTCTCCTAGTTATTTGCTGTGTGAACTTGGTAAAGTCATTTAATTTCTTTGTGCCTTGAATTCTTGCATATGAAAAGTAGATTAGCAGTATCCACATCTTAGGATTTTTATGAAGTTAACACATGCAGTATAAAGTGTTTAGAAGGGTGTCTAGGATATAGGAAGTGCTATGTGTTAACGATTATTTTATTATTGTTTTAATTATTATTATTATCACTACTGCTCTTATTCTCTTTAAGCCTCAGTTTCTTCAACTAGAAAATTAGGGGGTGAAATTCATGATATTTAAGATCATAATTTCAGATTCGTACACATTTATTGAATTTAGCATAAAAGTCTTCTAATGATTTGTGAGGAGTCTTATCAGTACAAAAGTATGAAAATTAATACAAACAGCAAGTGCTGTGTGTTTTTAGGGCAAAAAAATAAACACAAAGCAAACACAAAGTAAAAAGACAAAGCAAAACCCTGTGTTTGGCAGTTGAAGGACCTGTTATTAAGTGTTTGATTCTCAAGGATGTGGAGGTTTAGATGGAAAGCAGGCTTTGCATCTTTGCAGAAGTTGTGACATTTGAATAGGGATGATTAGGAAGTTGCATGCTTAAGTAGGTAAGCAAGGCATTTGTTAATCATAAGGACTAATTAGGAAGTATTTGCTATGCCAGTAATGTTCCAAGCACTTTACAAATATTAGTTTATTTAATCCTCAAGAAACCAAATAACTCACCCAACATCATACAGTTGGTGAAGTTGGGATGTAAACCCAGGCAGTTTGGCTTCTGAGTTGTGCTTTTAGCCCCTTTGCCTTACTGTCTCTGAAAGGCTTGAAGGAAGGCATAAGATTACATGGAATACTTAGAATATGTATTGTGTAATTGGGTATGGCCAAACTACAGGGTTTGGGGATAAGATGTATTAAGGGTTGGTAACTGGAGAATTAAAGAAATAGTCTGATCATTATCTTCATAATCTAGGTAAGAATGTGTTGAGGAATTAAACTAGAATGGTCACCATAGTAATGGTGAGGAAGCCATGTTAGAGAAGATCTTAGCCTTTTTGGGTCAGGGATCCTTTTGCGAATCTGTTAAATTGTGGGCCTTCTTTCCAGAAATGTGTGCAACGTATGACATTGCTACAGAATTTCAACAGTTTCACAAGCCCTTTAATTTATTTGATGCTTTATGCAGCTTGGTTTTCCTCCCTTGTAATAGTTGTAATAATTGTGTACTTTCATAAGTCTACAGTTTGTTTTTACTTTGTGTTTGTTTTGTTTTCTATGTTTTCTTTTACTTTCCTTTTTTAAAATAAATTAAATATTAAATTAATTAAATTTAAATTAAATTTAAAATAAATTTTAATATTTTACTTTCCTTTTTTAAAATAAATTTATTTATTTATTTATTTATTTTTGGCTGTGTTGGGTCTTCGTTGCTGTGCGCGGGCTTTCTCTAGTTGCCGTGAGCAGGGGCTACTCTGTTGTGCTGCGCGGGCTTCTCATTGCGGTGGCTTCTCTTGTTGTGGAGCACGGGCTTAGGGCGCGCGGGCTTCAGTAGTTGTGGCTCTCGGGCTCTAGAGCGCAGGCTCGGTAGTTGTGGCGCACGGGCTTAGTTACTCTGCAGCATGTGGGATCTTCCCGGACCAGGGCTCGAACCCGTGTCCCCTACACTGGCAGGCAGATTCTTAACAACCGGGTCACCAGGGAAACCCTAATATTTCACTTTCTTTAGATACCTGCTCTTTGGTTACTAATTTTTACAAAATTATAATTTTGGCAAGTTCTTGATCAACTTTAATCAACTTTATGTCCTTGCTGTATGAATATATGTAAATAAGTAATTGCAGTGAAATTTCCTTACTTTGTTGCTTGAGTACAAAAGTGTTAGCAGACCTTCTGGCCAGTAGATAGTCTCTACTTATCCGTATCATTCTGTGTTAATTCACAAGTAGTTTGTTATTTGAATAACTGTATCTGGGATGGGAACATTATTTGCATTAAAAAAAAAAAAAAAAAAGATCAGTCCTATTTGCAAAATGCAACTGAAATGGCCTCTTCTGGAGAGCCAGATCCAAGATTCTGCCTTTGCTCCTAGGACCCTTTTTTGTCTCTTGAGCATGGAAACCCTTAGGGTAATTAAGAGTCTAGAGGTAAAGGAGTCAGAAGAGGCTGGGTGACTGATTATCATTTTTGTTTATCATTTGGTGTGAGAGTAATAATTGGGTCCCCCTTGACTATGTGGGGAGTAAACATTGCCAATACCTATGGGAAATTGCTCTAGTAAAATTCACATGCTATTTAGGATTTGATATTTTAAAAAAATACAATCTAACTTGACAGTTTGGTGAGCTGAACTCAAGTTTATCTTCCCGAAGTGATGAAAATCAATTCTTTTCTTTCTTTCTCCTTTTCCTTTAATTTCCTCTGAACTTTTACTACACTTGGAGTAAAGTTAAAGTCTCCATTTCAAAAGTATAAATTATGTCTTTGTACAAATGTACAAAAATCATGATGTTATTAACCAGTTAGTTTAGAGGGAGAATGTTATCAGAGAAACAACTTTAGAGGTTTCTGTATTTTCTCAGACTTCAGGCTTATAAAGGAAAGTTGCTTTTAGTTAGATTGCATTTATGTAATAGATAAAATCTTTATGACATTTTTCTTTCTTCAGTACATAGTGTGTGTACCCTATGTATCATTTAAAAAATACACCTGATATATAGAGTATTAGCAAATCAAAGACTATTTTGAGTTTCATTATGAATGACTAAATGCACATTTTTGGGGAATGAGGACCATTTATATTCCTAAAAATAATTGACAATATATATAAACCTTCATGTATATCTTCTGATCAGGGAAGGAGACATTTCACTGAAGGTGAACTTATCACATAACTGAGACATATCTCTTTTTAACACTAAATTATTGAAAATTCTGTTTAATGAAAGTGTATCAAAATTGTATTATACCTTTTCCACTTCGTAACAGTGTATTATCCAGTAATCTGGAATAAGATGCTTATGAAGTGTGGAATGTGTACCATTATGAACACCATGGATATGCCCTGATATCCTCTAGGGCTGTTGTGAAATATGGAACTCTACACAGGAATGCTTAGTTATGCCCCGTCACCATCCTTTTCTATTTAGTAGTCTGAGAATGCTTCCATTCCTTTCCTATGGAGTAATGGGCACAGATTTTCTGGTGAGTGTCCTCACTCCAGCTCAGTTTTTGATTACCTCTGGGTGTGTAATTGAACTGTTGTTGGTGAAGATGATGGGAACCAGAGCTCTGAATAAGTGGAGCATTATTGTGGATCAAGGGATTTAAAGAGCACACACACAACTCCATTGTTAGAGTAACGTTCGCTCTGACACCGTTTGATTTGTATGTGTGTGGATATATCCTTTATCTTACATTTGTATTAATCTGTTAGTTATATATTTAATCATTATTATTTCTTGAGTGGGGATTTAAGGCAAGGAAAGATTTTAAATGATGTGGTAATAAAAAAAAAAATACTATGTTTCTAAATGAGCCTGCTAGTTGTGAATTTGGCACGTGTAACTTTAAGGAAAGCATTCACAGTGTTGCCTAAATGATTCGCCATCATGCCCGAATGAGTATCTTGAACTTGGGTAGTGAAAAATTTATGGGACTGAAGCTTTTAAGATGTTTTAGGGAACCATAACCCAAAGCCATATATCATGGGAATTATGTTGCTCTGTTTGTCATGCTGTATGTGCTTAGAATGAGTTAGATAACCTAGTTTTTAGCTGTTCTTGACTGCTACATTTTACAATAAATTTTTCATTTGTGTCTACAAGTAAGATTTGAATTCATTCTGACTGGTAGTGATGGTTTGTCAAACAGATACTAAAAAGAGGGGAAAGAAAGTCCTGAGCTACTTCTGGCCCTTAGGAATGCTGAGAAAGTGTTAGTCTATTAAGTCTCAGGTATTTCAAGTTTAACAGTTAAAACAAAGTCTTTTTTTTTAACTGAAGCATACTTCAGTAAATATATATTAATAGCATTCTTATAAACTAGAAAATGTTCTTTTTAAAGGAAATATTTGAATGTCTTTCTGAAATTCCAGAGGATAGTGCTTTATAAGCTTAAAAGCACCAAAATACTATTGAACTGATATGGTATTGTTTTTATTGTTGTTGGGTTAATTTTACATCACAGATAACAACAAATTTTATATATGATCCTGTAATCACAGGTGGGATTAAAGCATTCAGTACTTCAAACTTTTTGTAGTGATTGTTTCCCCTTCCCTTTTCAGTTTTCTCTGTTGCTCACTTTTGACCATGTCTCTATGTTTCATCTTGGGAGTTCTCCTCTAGCTCCCACCCCACCATCTGACAGACTTGGTCTCTTTCCGGTAATGAGCACTTTTAAAGACACATGTACTAAATGCAGTTTTCAGTTTGAGTCATTTTGGCCATCGACTGTTCTTTTTATGATTACATACATACTTTTAGATCTGAACAAAGCCATTTTTTTCTGTTCTCTCTTCTTCAACTACAGATCTTCCCCGACTTATGATAGGGTTATTTCCCAATAAACCCATCCTAAGTCGAGAATATCATAAGTTGAAAATTCATTTAGTACATACCTCTAACCTACCAAATATCATAGGCTAGTCTAGCCTACCTTAAACGTGCTCAGAACACTTACATTAGTCAACGTTGGGCAAAATCATCCAACACAAAGCCTATTTTTATAATAAAGCATTGAATATCTCACGTAATTTATTGAATACTGCACTGAAAGTGAAAAACAGAGTGGTTGTAAGTGTATCGTTATTGCTTGGCTAACTGGGAGCTGTGGCTCAAAGAGAGTAGTATACTGCAGATCACTAGCCTTGGGAGAGATCAAAATTCAAAGTTAGAAGTACAGTTTCTACTGAATGCATGTCTTTGGTTATCACGGTAAAGTTGAAAAATTGAAAAATTGTAAGTTGAACCATTGTAAATTGGGGACCCTCTGTACTTCTAGTACCACAGAAATTTTACCCCCTATCTGAGTGAACAAGGAGAAGAAAAAAGTTCATTCATTTTTGCATTCACTCAAAAACATATTGATTGAATATCAAATGCCAGGGTACTGGACTTGAACCTTTGGTGGCACTCGATTGTTAATCTTTCTACTTATTATTAGAATTATTCTGATGTTTTTCGAATAGTGGTGATTAATTGACTCATTTAAAGAGTGAAATTTGGTGTTGCCTGTCAATTTGCAATTGACATTATAATCCCAGCAACCTGTTTCCTTAGTTCTTTGAGAATTTTCTTTATGCACAAAATATGCGCTGTTTACTAGTGGAAAACCTTTCTTAAGAGTGTTTCTTTATGGAGGAAGGGAATGCAGTCTGTGTTGCGGCTTTATTATGATATCAGACATTTTCCATTTCATAGGCTGAGAAATGCATGTGTGATTTAAAATCAGAATTGACAAGGACATTTTAAGGATAAACGAAACATATGAAAGTGAAGTTTGAGAGGGTACATTTGTGGGTGGTATTCACTAAAGCATTCCAGTTTTTAAATAGATGTGTGAAGATTATGATTCGGGGGGGTACATATTTGAGGTGCTGAGAATTGGGACCTCCTGTATGCTTCTGTATTATTCACAGGAGTGGGTCGTTCTTAGAAATGGCAGACCAGAGAGAGTGGATGAGAGCAGGTCTCTGGTCATCAGAGTGAAGCAACCATTGTAAGCATTACTAGAACATGGGGAGGCCCAGAGGTCCTGATGCTTCCTGACTGAGCCCACGGGGAGTAGGGAGCACAGAGCGAGGGCAGGGGCAATTAAATGCAAACCTGGGAATTTAGCTCCTGCCCTTCGCTCTCTGGAGGGTGATTCTGAGGCAGAGTATTTCAATCTTTGCTTCACTGTGGCACACAGATATAAGGCTATATGCCAAATTCATTATTTTTTTTAAACAATCACCCTTTATATGCAAAAGTGGTAACATCCTTAAATTGCCACTTAGGATTTACATCATTCGATATCATTTGGGTCATAGATTTGCCATTTCATCAAGATCTTTCAAAGAAGAGAGAGTCTGTTCATTTAAAAAAATTATTCTGACGCCTGTAGGTGTTTCAACCGCAGGGGATGGGGACCGAGGGCGGGCACGTGGGCATAGAAAATGTGTGGGCATCTCCAGCTGAATGATGAACTTGAAAGGAAAGAATTGTGTGTGGGCATAGATTGATTTTTTTCATATTAACTTACAAGTTTAGGATTGAAGACTAAGAAGGCACACATTATACTTTGCAGGTTCGCTATTTTAAATACACAGATTTATATTTATCAATGAATTTCTAATCAAATAGTTCATTTCAGGTAAAGTCCTCCCTTATATTTCATGTCTTAGGCCACAGAGTGGAGGATTTCTGAATGATAAAGTGTGTCTCGGGTTAAATAAAGTTTTAGAATCCCTGGATACTCTTCATTCCTAAGGGATGATTATCGTGTTCATAGGGACCTGCTCGCTTGGGAGATAAATTCAGCTTGTCTTAAAGTATCTTGTTTGTTGCTTGATTTTTATCTCCTCCTGTGACATATGTCTCCAGAGAAGAAGAAAATGTTAAAGGCAAAAAATAAATAAGTAAAAAGCCCTCTTTGTAAATGTATCCAAGTGAGTGGAATTTTATGCATTACTGTAAATTTACTATTCCAGAGATTACTATAAATACCATTTGCTGAAAATACTGCTGTAATCATTTTATCTAGTTCCAAGATCCAGTAGAGCTGGAGTACATACTGCTGTAAATGTTATGGCTGTCTTTATTTAAAACTGAACAAAACAGAACAAAACACACGATAGAGTAGACCCTTATTAAACAACACATCTTCAATTACATATTAAGACATTTTAAAATATATAATTTAATTTACATATCTAAGTTAAAACATTTAATATTTAATTTAAATTCTTGGTTTAATCTAAACATTCGATATCATGTATCAAAACCAGTAAATGTAATTTTGCTTTTATCTTGTACGTGTATCAAATAATTTGTGATTGGCCTGACCCACATGTTAGTCACAGGACTTGTGCATAGAACTTTTTAATTTTCACTGAAAAATCAGATTTTGTTTAAGCCTCACAGTAATTCTGAAATATTTTGAAACTTAAGACTTTTGTTAAATAATCTTTCATGTTGAGTCGCTATTACATAATTCATTATGTAAGCCACTTGCAGTTTTTCTGGTAATTAAATGAACTAACCAAAATATCAAAACTTCAAAGGAGTTTTGTGATAGAACAACCCAAGACCTCATGTGGAGAGAGTTGTGGGCTATGTCCTTGAATCCTTAGACTCAAGACTGAGGGTAGCGGCCAGAAAATAAGAAAAGCTGTACATGGAAAGGAAAGGGGGTAGCTGTACATCAAGAAACATACTTACATGAAAATTATTTTGAAACGCAGACAATAAAAAGAAGCTCTGATTGTACTGTTAAGGTACTCATTTTCACTAATTATTAATCCTTTGTTGTTGGAACAATATTTATTTTCATTAATTTGTGTCTGATCTTAAAGAATTGCTTTAGCACATTTCAGATTTAGGTTCAAAAATTACTGTGTATAATATATGTTCTTCTGTAAGTCATAGGAAAAAAAATTGCTTTTTTTTTTTTTTTAAATTTTATTTATTTATTTACTTATGGCTGTGTTGGGTCTTCGTTTCTGTGCAAGGGCTTTCTCTAGTTGTAGCAAGTGGGGACCACTCTTCATCGCGGTGCGCGGGCCTCTCACTGTCGCGGCCTCTCTCGTTGCGGAGCACAGGCTCCAGACGCGCAGGCTCAGTAGTTGTGGCTCACGGGCCCAGTTGCTCCGTGGCATGTGGGATCTTCCCAGACCAGGGCTCGAACCCGTGTCCCCTGCATTGGCAGGCAGATTCTCAACCACTGCGCCACCAGGGAAGCCCATGCTTATTTTAATAAATGTTTCGAGTACCATAGTGCTCTTTTATTAACACTTCGGGGATGTTACATAAAATACCACTGTGCTATATTTGTGCGTAAACATTCAGGAAAACCAAATGGGGTATTCAGTTTGCTAGTGAAATGATCAGTACACATACTGTGTCTAATAATTGAATACATTTTAAAGCTCAGGATCTGTGTGGTCGTATTCAGAGAGGGTGGGTAAAGAGGTCTCTGCTAAGGATGAATGAAGTCATGATAGCAGTAGGGGGAAAAAAGAAAAAAAACACCAGTAAATTAATGAATTGAAGTTATATTTGTAGACCTACTGTGAAGAATTTTTTTAGCTTAAGTGGGACCGGATGTTTCTGTTTACAAGATTAATGTTTCTGTTTACAAAATTAATATTCAACTGCACTTGAGATGGGCAAGCATATTTTAATTTGACAGGCATTAATATCTATAATGAAAGCCAGGGGCTTTCAAACAAACAAGTGATGAGTATCCACAGGAGTAGCATAAGTAGGACCCTAATAAATACCTTTCTACAGTTTTTCTTAGAGACTAGCTGTGGTTAATTTTTAAGCTATCTTTCCCACACAAGATGTTTTGTATATCTTTGCATATAGACATTCTGTGCATGGATAAACATGTATCCCCATACTGATAGAATTCTTTTTAACCCAGAAGAATATAAGTCAAACCTAATTTCTCTATGTTAGAACCCAAAGAAAATTTAGTGAAAAGTCACTAGTATTTCCTTTTATGTACCCCATCACTCTGTTCAGAAGTAGGATCAGATTCCACATATTTTAATTACTGACGATGGAGGTACTTATGTATATTGTAGCTGGAATATTGTACCTTACAATTAGCATATTCTATTTTCATTACTTACCTTCAAGACAGAACCTCATCTTTCAGAGTCATCTAAAAAATTAGATATTTATTATATACTTTAGACAAAAGAAATGGGTGACTGCATCTAAGAGTTTCTAGGAACCCAGGCATAACTTTAAGGTAGATAAAGACACTTTTTTTTCTTACTGCTTATATTGTCTGGCATTTTCTTTAAATTTTGCCCTTAGGTTTTGCAGTTTAACAGTTTCCCATCTATCCCAAGCAAAAGCTCATATTTATACCACATGGTGTAAGTTCTTCAGAGTGTGGCTCTGCTTGTTTTTGTTTTCTTTCGCTCACTTCTCCCCGGCCCTTGTCACTGCCTAGCATGGAATACAACACATAGTAGGTGCTTAAAGGTGCTTGACGACCGATCAATTGATTGATTGATATGGTTTGATTAGAATAATAGTTTGTGACATATACAGATGTCCTGAAGGAAATCGATGGAGTGCCAGTCTGTGGAGGCCAGGCCAGAATGTGTTTTGTGTCTGACACATGGTATCCTTAAGCTATTCTCTTAACACGTGTTGACATAAGTATTTTAGCCCTGTGCAGACAGTAGCCACATGAAATATGGGACAAGTGTTGTTCCTGGACGCATTCTGATTACAGAGAGGGATGAAACAAACGTGTCTGGACTTGCAAAGACATTGCACCTGCTGTGGATGATTGACATTGTGGAGCATGTTTGGGGGGGGGCGGAAATTAAACTGCCTGGTGTTTTGTACATCTTTACTTAACAATATAGATAGGTCAGTGAATCTCAGTCTGGACTTCACATTAGTATACTCTGGATTTCTTTAAAAAACCTGCCACTGCCCTGGCCCTACCCTAGACAAGTTAAATCAGAATCTCTAGAGGTTGGGCCTGGGCATCATTCATTTTAAAAAGCAATTCCAACGTGCAACCGGTTTTGAAATAGTTTGAGGCTTTATAGGAACCAAAGCTGAAAGAGAAGAAAGATTAAGGAATATAATTTCCACTCACCCTGCTCTCGTTTACTTGTTGAGAAAGATAATGTCATGGTTCAATAATAATGTAGTATAAGCCATTTATGCAATTTTAAATATTCTAGTCGTGGAATTAAAAAGAGGAAAGAGGAATAGTTGGAATTAATTTTAATAGTACATTTTATTTAGCCCAATATATCTTATTATTAAAACATGTAATCAATATAAGAATGTTAATGAGACATTTTACAATCTTTTTTTCCCCCTTGTATCAAGTGTTCTAAGTCCAGGGAATCCTGTAGCTTTGCAGCATGGCTTGGTTTGGACTGGCCACTTTCCAAGTGCTCGGCCGCCCTCATGTGTGGCCAGTCAACCTCATATTGGACAGATCTGGAGGGTAAAGTGCTAGAAGAGAGACCAGGAGACCTGAATGTAGTGTTGGTTTTGTCACCGACTAATCCTGTGACCTTGGACAATTCACTTATCCTCTCTCTTGACTTCAGTTCCTTTTTGTTTACTATGAGGGGGTCAGCAGTCAGTCTAAATTGGGAGTTTTATCATTTTACTCCAAAGAGCCCCAGGATTTCGTGAGCACACCTTAACTGCCATCATGCGGAAGAAGAAAAGCAAGCAATCTGCTTTAGGCTCTTTTTTCCTTTGGATATACTTGCATTTCTGGGTGTCATTTTGTTTGAGGAAAGAAACAAAAGAATTTTTTTAAACCAAACCAACATTTGAAAAGTCACTTGGTTGAATGTTTTCTGAAGTCTGTGGTCTCTCTTGTCAGCATTTATTCCAGGAAGAGGTCAGGCAGCAGGTATCCTGCTTTTCCTTCCAGTGAAGGTATCACCATGACAGTGACTCTTGAATATTTCCTATCAAGTAGTAGGAATTCCTTCAATAGTGGCTACAGTGGCTCAGAGTTGAGAAATAGAAAGCTCAGATACCGAGGTCTACCCCAGAGTGATACAGTTCACTTACGGCTACTGAGGCAGCTCGTGGTTGTCTAAAACCGACCTCTAGCCCAGATCTCAGGGGACCCCTGACTCTGAGGTGTGGTCCCCATAGTCAGCCAGAACCCAGGGCTAGGAATACCTTGGCTGCAAGGCTTTTCTGACTTGGAATGTATTTCTCTACTGGTGAATGCCTGATTGACAATAACGTCAATAATTGTTATACAGATGCCAATATTGGATGCCCATGGCTTTGGTTCCTAGACTTTCAACCTTCCTCCCTATCAGATAGATGAACTCTCTGGTAGCATCAACAAATAGAAAAGAAACAATATCATTTCCAACCTGTTCTTTGGAAATCAGTCTTTGCCAGATTTCCACAGCCAATGACATGGGAATACAATTCTAGTCCAGTGTGTTGTTTGCCTTTAAAGACTTCTTTGGTGGTTTGTGGCAGGAGTCAGTCAAGGACTTACATGTCCCAGATTTTAGCTACTTTGCAGTTTTATTTGACAACAATAGCAAAAAAGACACTGAGTGGGAATTGTGAAGTAGAGAAAGCTGAGAAGGTTTCTATCTATTTTTAGGATGCTTCTAAGAAGCCTTCTATAATACCGTCTTCTTTACTTAAGAGGCAATTATGAGAAAATTGTTTTAGAAAGAATCAGCCCGAATATCAGCAGTTATTTCAGAATTTTTATTAGCATGCACAAGCTTAATTCTTCCAATCTTGGCCTGCTCATGTATAAATGGAAGCAACTTGTCATACTCAAAGCAAAAGAGGGAAGGGGAAATCCCATTTTGCTATAGCAAGTGTAGCCACTTATACAATGAGTTAATGAAAGATATGTTTTCTAAGCACGTTGGACTCTTTGGTCCAAGTAGTTTTTGCTCAATGTTTGGCACAGGTCTGCATGTAGGACTCTAGGTGAACAGAGAAAGCAAATAAGTGTGACCTTTGTAAGGCTGGTGTTTTCTTTATGAAGCCAGAAAAGTGTACAAATACAAATATTAGCCCATGCTTAGTTTTGTCCCAGAAAGCTTCTCTCTGGCTGACCGTATCTCTGCGTTTGCTGTCTGGCATCGTTGCTGCCCATCTTGGTTCCCTGCAGGCCTTGCCATCTGTTTAACTGGTAAAGGGGCCCGTCTTATCAGTGTCCCCATCATCCGCTTGGAAATAGAGCCCTTCGATTGGCCTTTCTCCTCTTTTTTCTTGCTCCGGTTTATTTGGAACCAGCCCCAATATCTCAGTGCCAGGTGGCTTTCCCTTAGCCAGTTACCTTAGGATTAGCAATTACTGGAAGGTAAGAGATCTGCAGCAAATGGTGGGAGCATCTGTTATTGCAGTGATCTTGGCCTTGGAGAGAGTCTAGGGACTTGGAGAAAGTCTAATTCATGAAGGTGATGCCCTCCCTGGGGTGCTCTCCTTTTGCCTCTCATCTTCTTAAATGCTTCAGCTCTTTCAGGTTTAACCCTTTGATCTGTCTGAAGTTTAACAAGGCCAGCTAGTGTGCGTATGGCAGAGACCCACTGCCTGACAATAAATCAGCCTCCTTCCCTTCTGTGTTCCTATGATTCTTGCCTGACAGTTTTGCAGAGTCACTTAAACCTTGACAGTTGTCCTAGTCACACTTTAGGAACTCACCTGAAAAAAAAAAAATCAGCTCATGGCCTTACCCCAAGTGTCCTTTTGAAGTTTCCCCCTTTCCACCCCCATCCTATCTCTGGGGAATTTTGAGGAGTTGCCAGGTAAGATATTTTCTGTTTTCAAACCAAACATAAAGACCCAGGTAAAGAAATGTGGCCATCGAAATGTTTCCATGTTTTATTAACAAGTGTGTATGTCAGTCAGTCAAGAAAAAGGGAGGAGGGCAAAGAAACAATGAACAAAATAGAGCCCAAGTGCCAGAAGTCTAATGACTTCGTTGCCTCTTTTTTCTCCTCCTTGTTTAATTCTCGAACTTTCTTTTTCTTTTATTTTACACTATGCTTTGGTGTTAATGCATTTTGTCTCTTATTTTACCTCTTGCTTTTGTATTACATATCTATTCTACTATAAGCCACTCCAAATAATCTTTGAAAATAAAAGTGTGGTCTTTATAAGAAATACCGCTCGGGATTCATTAGAATTTCAATTCTAGAACGTGATTTACTCATCACTTTTTAATTACTAAGCACTGTCTTAAGTACTTTCTCGGAAGTAGTGTGGTGTAGCTATTAACACAAGTATTCCGGCATCAGAGTGCCAGGGCTGACACTCAGCGGGTCTACGTATAAATCACTAGGTGATTATCTTGGGCAAGGTGCTTAATATTTTTGAGTCTCAAGTTTCTCTCCCACAGTAATGTTATAGGGACTAAATAAGTTTATATATAAACACTTGTACTTATGCCTTCATCACCTTACAGCTTTATTGTTGTGTCTGACTTTATTACCCAAACAATGCCTGGCATAAAATAAACACTCTATAAATGATAGCTACTACTAGTACTATTTACTTTCGTTATTATAACAATCCTCAGATAGATATAATCCCCATTTTCCAGGTGAGGTAACTGAAGCCAAAGGAGGTTATTTAGCTTGCCCTATGTCATATAGCTGGTGAGCACTCAGAGCTAAGGTTTGCACCCAGGTTCATCTGACCATGAAAGCCTCACGCATGTCCATTGAGTCTGCACTGCCACTTCATTTTGGAGGCATAGTTAAATAGATATGCTTGGATTGTTAGGAAAATGAAGCTTGCATCCATCAGTACATGTTCATTTCCTGACTTTTAAGTAGTTGTCATTTCTCTTGGATAACAAGTCTAATAAGATTGCACAAAATTGCTTGGCATAGGTCTACCATAAATCTTGCTTCTTTGAGAGACGCTTTCAGGAGGTAAGAGGGCTAGGTTTAATCCATAACATCAAGTGTTTTACCTAAGAGAGGTGCTTCATATGGAGTTGTTCTTATGCATATGACATAATGCACATGGCAGATGAAAGTTACATGAAACAGTGTTTGTGCTTCTTCCAGACATTTCTGATAGATCTGAGTTATCCAGTAAATGAACCCTCATGTAAAACGGAGAAATAATGAGTTTCCCTCACTGAAGGGGCTGATTGGCCATTTATCAGAAATTTAACCTTTATAATACCATCTCTGACCGTGAACCTTTGGACGTCCTGGCACATTGTAGGAGTTTAGTGAATATCCTCTGGCTGAATGAGTGAATGAATGTATTTAGAGATGTGAAGAATGACAGGAGCTACAAGAGACCTTCTCACTGTTAAGAAGGCATGGGGGCGCAGGTGGAAGAGAGAATGGTTGGCTCTAAGTCTGAGCAACAAACGGAATTTGTCATTATATCATACTCCTAAATACCTGTGTCTCCTGATGTCATACTGTCCTCTCACTGTTCAAGAGATTCCCTGATTTTCTGTTCAACATTCAGTGCGTTTTCGCCCTCAGATTCCTGCTTTCTCCTTATACTGTGAGTCAGTTGGTCAGTTTACTCAGAGATGTAACTCCCATTGAAGGGCAAATCTGGTCTGAAAGGTCTTTTCCCCTTCCTCTAATCCCAGTAGAGGAGCCTGCTTTTTGTGAAGAAATGTCTTCACCCGACTCAAAATTAGAAGGATGGATGTATAGGAACTCTTTGCTTTTGCTGAATTGATTATTGCCTAACGGAAACAAATCTCCCTTCTTTTTTGTTATTCACTCAGTCAGGATCTTCTAGATGCATGAGATCGGTACTGGATGAATAAAAATAGTAAATTTCCTTTCAGCAGTCACATCACATCTAGAATCATAGGAAGAAGGCAGTCTTTAATTCTTGATAGCCCTTGATCATATTTTAATGGGGGGACTTTTTAAATACTCCAATAGGTGGTCAGCGATAGGGATAAATATTTGGCGGTTATTATTGAATCTTGAATCTTTGGTTGTTGAGTTTTGGCCAATGTAACAATTTGACTTCTTCGCTTTCAGCTGTCCCATTTCCTCCAAGTCACCGGCTTACGGCAAAAGAAGTGTTTGATAACGATGGGAAACCTCGTGTGGATATCTTAAAGGCACATCTCATGAAGGAGGGCAGGCTGGAAGAGAGCGTTGCATTGAGAATAATCACAGAGGGGGCTTCAATTCTTCGACAGGAAAAAAATTTGCTGGATATTGATGCACCAGTCACAGGTAAGTCCTGAGGATGGAGACTGTTCACTTGGACCCACACTTTGTTGTTTTTTAATATCAAATCAAAAGTCTTAGATACCAATGAGTCTTCAAACACTTACACTTAAGTGTAAGTTACACTTCAGTCACTTAAGAGTAAGTCTTCATCTTACTCTTTTCCTGCCAAATCTGTACATTAGGAACAAAAGATTTAATACATATGTAACAGTATTTTTATTTTCATGTATTAAATATCTGTGTGATGTGATACCCTAAAAAGTGGTGTGCATCTTAGAGATGATGAAGATATTCTGAAGTAATACCTTAACTAAGAAGTGATATTTTGTCAGTAGAACACTGTCACAAAGAACACAAGATATTCATTGGGAAAGATCAGACAGAGCATAGGAAGACTTCCAAAGTAGTTAAGTGACTAAGTTAATGCAGTGGCTCTCAGAGTGTCATCCCAGACTGGCATCACCATCATCATCACCTGTAAACCTGCTGAACTAACTGTACCTTCTCAGCTCCCACCGCAGAACTACTGAATCAGTTCTCTGGGGTGAAGCCCAGCGATCTGTTTTATCAAGTCCTCTAGGTGACCGTGACAAACATTAAAGTTTGAGAACCATTGAACTTCAGGAAGAAAACAAAATTTCTCTCCTTCCTATAGCATTTTATGCCTAGAAAATATGTCCTTACTTTTTGAGAGTTTTTGTTCTGTTACTTCTTAAGGGCAGATACGTGTTTTGGGTAAGTGGAACTTCACGTAGACCATAAAAATTAAATCTTGTCAAAAAGTTTTGTGTGGTATAGAGGGTCAAATAGTAGAGGCTTTTCATCTACACTTTGTGAAATTTGCTAAACTTGCACGTTTGTATTTCTAGAGAAGCTAAAAAAAACATGTATTTTCTCCTTAATTATTATCACTCTGGCAAAGGGAAGAAGTTTGACATAGACTATTATCCTTTTCCAAATAAAGAGGACATTTAAAATATTTCATATATACTACTGATTGCTTCTTTCTTCCAAACCTTCATGTACTTATAATATTATTCGCCTTCTGATATATTTTTGAAGGTGACTGTTAAGAGCAAGATAAGCGCTCTTGAATATCAGACTAGACCTTCCTTGATCAAAACGCCTCTAATGATTCCTATTCCAGAGAAATTGACATTTACATTTTGTTTTGGGTTGGCAATGCTGTTTTTCTTATTTGTAATTCAGAAAAATAATGAATGTGTTTGGGGCCAGGCAGCAGGAGAAATTGGTTCCAGTGGTAAGTCAGTGTTAGACCAGTGGTGAAAAATCAAGCTACATACTTACCCTGTGTATATCACTATGAACCCCATTTTCCATGTGTTAAAATGCAGTCATGCATTATTATCTTTGACTTACAGACACTGTGGAAATACAAGAACAAAACAAATGTGAACGTGCTTTACTTTCTTAGATACTAAGATATGAAAATTTTTTAATATCTAAGTAGTAGCTTGGAATCTACCGGCAAAGAAACTACTTTAAAAAATTAACTGTAAATTCCACCTATAAATAAATGGTAAAATAGTAGCTTTAAATGATATCTATATCATTAAGTTCTTTTGATTTTGGTAAGAATGAATGGCTTGATATTTTATTATGATATCATAATATGACATTATGATATGATAAATATGGTATATTATGATATTTATTATGATATTTTCTCTACTTCACATGATAATGTGTGATTTCCAATGAACAATGCATGTTAAACTCACTAATGAGCCCAGTAGGTATTAATGGAGGTGATAATTATAACAAAAAGGAAACATGTAAAATAGACATTTAGGGGAATGTATTTCCTGGGATACAATCAGCTCTTCTGTTTGATGAGGCTCTGTCCTGAAAGAACACATAGGGAGGTTTCTGGAAAAGTCAGATTCGTGATGTTTTATCCCTGAACCTTTCTGGGGTCCATTGACTAATTGCCCTTATATTCAGCAGAGGTTGCACCTCGTTCTTTCTAGTGAGATTCCAGCTGACAGTTTGGCACATTTCACAATATAGATATGAAGAGACTTTAGAAATCAGGACTCAATTATGTATAACTTTCCCTGGGGGAGAAAGCAAAAAAAATCCTTCTAGATGGTGACAGAAGTAGCTATGGAGACATCACAGAATATGTAGCACAGAATATGTAGTGTTTATATTTCTTAATGAAGGCAGGATTCTAAGGAACCTCCAGTAGTTCCATTGCAGTGATCTCTTTCTCCCTTTTCTGGGAATATAAAGATATGTAATATAAGTGGTGGGGGGAATTTATTTTAACATTTCCATTAAAAGGGAAAAAAAAAACTCTTTTGCATATGATTCACCAGAAAGCTAAATTCATAGCTTCATATTTTAACCCATGAACTTCCAAGCTGAAGCACGGAGGACTGCAAAATAAAAGCAGGTACACTGATCCGAGAAAATTGCTATCTCTTTGTGTTTCAAGATACTTCTTATAATTTATTGATAACATTTTATGATATATGATTGTGTTCTGAGATTTGATTTTATTTGGACAGCTGAACCAGCAATGTAATATTTATTTTTAAATGTAGAATATTTGTTATTTGGATAACTGAATCAGTAAAGTGAATCAATGAAGTCAATATTATATTGACACTACGCTATGCAATAAAAGGCATAGTTTACACTTCCAAATCTTAAGGGTAGAGTATTCTTTATGTAGTTCAGAATTCCACACTTAAGAAAAATGGAGAACTTAAACAGTTTAAAAGAGAAAGCAGAAAGGAGGAAGATGTGGAAGAGGAGGGGGAAGAAGGAAAACAGTAGAGCTGCAAATGAGAACCTATGAAAAAAGAGTAAGGGGAAAGAAGCAAGGACTTTTAATGTAGGGAGAAAAAGCCTGAAGCCTGAAACCATATGGTGGTTTTCAAGTGGTATTAGAAATAGTCTCTCACCTACATATGTCAGATTCCTAAAAATGTAAGGTGAGCCATCAGGGTAGAAACTGACGATTAGCTTCTTGTTGGCAATTCAGCTTTAAGTATAGCCTGATATGTAAACTCACAAAATGAAACAAATGGTACTATTTTATAATCATGCACAAAAGCCACTCCCCAACTTTCCCTCTTCTTTTCTTCCCTCCGACTTTTTATTAATAAAAATGTTTCACACTCAAATGTTTAGAGAGGAGTTGTGCTAACCTCTGTGTCATGGTTTGCTCCCATTTAAAGAAAAATCTAGGAATTAGTGTCCTGGTTATTTGAAATCTGGACATTATTGCATTCCTTTAGCATTTCTTTAATGTTTAAATTTACAAAGCTGCCCAACTTCCCTTCCTCCCTCCCCTTCAAGTGTTTTTAAAGCAGTAAAAAAAAAAAAGGTTTATGTTCAGTTAGGAATTTTTTCCTTTAAAATTCTGTACTTTTGATTTTGGAGAAGAAGGAACAGGAAGCTGCCTGGTCCCAAGGCTCCCTCCATGTGTCCCTCTGGGGAAGGTGATAAAGCACTATGTACCTTACCCTCCTGGAGCATGGATTTAGATAAGCCAGTAACCATCTCTGTGGGAGTAGAGGTGAGGATTAGTTATGGGTCCCTAATCAAGACAAGGGAGGTAGGAGTCACATTCTGCTCTTTTCTCTAAACAAACTTGCCTGATTAGAACGATGGCTGTTTTAGACATTTAACTTGAAGAATGTGTTTCTATATTGCAGATATTTTGTGAAGGAAAGTATTTTCCCTCTTTTTGACTCTTTTTTGAAAATTGAGTTAAATTTATCTTTGTTTCCTTGCAGACATACAAATGAAACATTAAAAAATGTGGCCAAATATCTGTGTAGCAACTTGCTATGGACTGAATGTTTGTGTCTCCCCAGTAATCATATGTTGAAGCCCAAACCCCCAATGTGATGTTATTTGGAGGTGGGGTCTTTGGGAAATAATTAGATTTAGATGAGTCCTGAGGGTGGACCCCTTATGATGGGATTAGTGCCCTGATAAGAAGAAGATGAGATGAGAGCCCTCTCTCTTTACTCCACGTGGGGATACAGCAGGAAGATGGCCATCTGCAAACCAGGAGCAGAACCCTAACCAAACACTGAATATGCCAGCACCTTGATCTTGGACTTCCCATCCTCCAAAACTGTGAGAAATAAGTGTTTGTTGTTTAAGCTACCCAGTCTAAGGTATTTTGTGAACTAAGCTGAACTAAGGTACAAGTCATTTGGGAATTCAATTTACCAAACATTTGCCTGGTACAGGTGGTGTGTGTTATACACAGGTGAATAAGACCTGGTCTCTGCTCTCCCAGGGGTCAGCATATAACAAGAAAACTGAAACAGATATTTGCTGAAAGATATGTGCATCAAACTATTGATTAAATGAAAGGATATGACCTACATTTATTCAAGCAAATTTAGAAATATCCAACTGGATAGAGCTAACTTAAAACCAAAAAGTTTTCCTCTTTTCTAAATGGCTAAGGTTTCCCTGACAGTGTCCATTGATTATTATATTACATCTTTGAGCTAAAAAAAACTGTTAAATAGCTCGGATCCTATCTGTCCTGGATATGGATTGAGAACTCTTTCAGAAGGCTAGGAACTGTGGATGATTGAAACAGATGAGGCATAGTCCTTGACTAGAATACTCAAGGTCTGTTTGGGGAGTCAGACACAGAAATAGATAATTACTGTAAAATTTGTTAAGAACCATAATGAAGGTGCCTGTGAACTAGTGTGGGAACTCAGAACAAGGAATGCAGGAAAGCCAAGAATGTCTTGACAGATTAAATGGTACTTGAACTGGAGCATGTGTGATAGGTGAAATTTTACTATGTGAAAAAGCTAGCAAAGGTTATTCTGGGCAGAGACAACAGCATATGAAAGGCACTGATATTTTTTGTAAAGTGGGAAGGCATGATCTTGGAGATTTGCTGTGGGAAGACAAGGTCTCGGAAGGATGTGAGGGCTAGGGCTGTGGGGTGAGACTGAGGTTGGATGGTCAGGGTCAGATATTAGTCTCTTGTAAGCAGCACTTAAACATTTGGCTACTGTTCTGTAGGCACTGGGAGTGGAGAGGGTCTTGGAGCGGGGAAGTTACACAGTCAAGTTTGTGGCTAGAATAGCATCCTGGATGAGATGAGTAAAGTGAGCAGGGAGGAACTCTCGCAAGAGGGGCTCATCAGGAACATTTCATACTCGTTCAGTATGCCCCGAGTATGCCTTGTGCCCTGGCAATGATTTTGGCAGGCTAGGAGAATTGGATCCGATTTTGATTACAGGGCTCTTCAAGAATGATGATTGACATTGATCTTAAAATGTCTGATTAGTTTGTGCTTAATCAATATCCATTAAAGACTTCTTGAATATGGTAGGATGATTTATGCAGGGATCCAATTTATTACATTTCTCTTTCAAGTTCTCATATTTTCCTGTTTTCCCTTTGACTTAGTAGAGAACATTTCCCTCATTTATAAAGCAGAAGCCGACCAGGAGCTTGGGTCTTTGAAGAGAATGATTTAGAACTCATTTTCTGCTCCCTGGGTCGAGGGGATAGGCCAGCATCAGCTGGGCAAACTGCTAATCTCTCCAGTTTGTCTGTTTCCTGCAGGGGGGGATTTGTCCCTAGGGCAGCAAAGGATTCCCTCAGTGGCTGTGCCTGCCATTTAGCATGTCAGGCAGTTGCCAGGAGAACCCTTTGGCTTTGTTCCTGGATGTGAGAGTGAACTAGTGGCCAAGTTTAAGGTCATGGCATTCCTTCCCTTACAGCAGCTGACGTCAATTAGGAGAATTCCCCATGCCTTTACTCTGGGGAGAGTTAAGTGGGGTAAGAATCCAGTGTCTTTTGAGAACTGAAAGATCAGTGTTTATTCTCTTCATACTATCATTTGTCACAATCAGAGCAATGCAGCCTTAGTTTATATGAGGATAAAATATTACTTCTGGGGCATTTTGCCCACTTGTGATTTCAGTGGCCAAATCTTTAGGGCCTGCCCTGCAGCCAGAGGCCTATTTTGGTACCTAGCCCGCCGCTGGCAAGTCAGCACATTTCAGGCCCAGCCTGTGGCAGCGGCCACAGTTTGATGTTCTTATTCCCCTTAATTTGGGCCCTTGATTTAAAAAAAAAAAGTTGATGATAAAAGGGTAAAAGTCACTGCATGAGAGCCAGCGTCCTTTTCCCTGATTTGTTTTCCTCCCTTGTTTTGCAAGGGTGGTCTTAGGAAACCCATCTTACAAATGAGAGAAGGGAGTCTCAGAGAGTTTAAGTCAGTGTTTCTGGAACTTGAGCATGGATCAGAATTGCCTGGAGGGCTTCATAGAACACAAATTGCTGAGTCCCACCTCTAGAGTTTCTGATTTAGTAGGTCTGGAGTAGGGCCTGAGAATTTGAATATCTAACAGGTTCCCAGATGATGATGAGCCCCTTGATCTGGGCCCCTCTACAGGAACCACTGGTTTAAGTAACTGGCCTCCTAGCTAATCAGCTGAAGACCTTGCTATGAACAGGATCCGTCAGCATAACTCATGCTGAGCTATTACATGGTATTACATGCACTATTCTACCTCTGTATTAGGTTGAAAAAAATCAAGCATTTCAGTTCATTTGACTAGAATTTGGTCTTGCTCATTACTGAAGAAAACGTACTAAGCCTGCTGTTCAGGTTTCTCAAGAAATACAAGGAATAAATTATCTTGACTCGATTTATAATTTATTATATTTTAAATTAAAATGTATTGCTGTAACACAAGGGGGCAAGACCAAACAATAGTGCTTAGTATAGTTGGGGCATAGAGTTTATATAGTTTTTCCCAGTGAAAAACCTTTGTAGTGCTTTCCCTTACAAGCTCTTCGAGAGTTGACTATAGAAAGCTACTGCGGAGAATAAAGGAAGACTGGGATCAAAAACATCTTTAAGTGAATTGTGGTAATGAATACAGTATTACATTAAGAATAGCTGAGCCTTAGGAATTCAGCATTTGTGTGTAACATACAAGTCAGTAATAATCTATTAATGTAATCTATTAATGTCAATAAACATATAACACCACCCAGAAGAAGCATTTGACAGTTATTACATCATAATTACATGAAGAGATATTTTGCTTTAAGACACAGTGTGCCCTATCCTTTTCAATTTGCCATGAGTCAGTACTTTTCACAAATAGTAAAGTGTGTAAGCACCATTCATAAGGCAACACCTATAGTTGTTTCCATAGGAAGATAAAAATCCCCAAACTATTATTTTTAAAATCTGAAAGTGATCACTTGCAATAATAATACTCTGATGGTTTTAGAGAAGGTTGAAATATATTATTATCAATACTACTGTGGAGAAGTAGTGTTTCAAATAACACTGAAAGGCTTCCAGGTAAGGAAGGTGCATTCTTCTTTGATACCTTAAAGGAAAAATGTAGATACACTTCCCTTTGTCTACAGGAAATTCAGATTATATTTATGTTTCCAACTCATGTCATGTTCCATTTTCCCATTGAAGTGTCCCTAATAATTTTAGATTCCACTGATTTTATTCTCTTGTGATCCAGTTCTTAATGGACATTCCCACATACTGGCCACAGACTGGTACTGGGCTATGACAAAGTTTTCACTGGTCCAGACTGAAATTGCCTTTTTCATTTTAGTGAGAATGCTTTCTTTATGTACATGAAACTACGGTGACAGTAGATAGGAATTGCTTTTTATACTTTTGGGGGGACAAATTAATGAGTTATTTTTGTTGTAAGGCTAACATTCGTTAGGTTCTTTTTTTTTGCCAGTTCGTACAGTATTATAAACACTGTACGTTTTAACTCTGAGTTTTCACACAACCCTATGAAGGAAGTGCTGTGATCAGTTCAATTTTACAAATGAGGAAACTGAAGCTCAGTGAAATTGAGTATTATATCTAAGGTTACTGAACTAGAAGGTTCCAGAACTGGTATTAAAACGCAGGCAGTTCAACAGGGTCTATTCCTATTTTATTTGGGGTTAGAAGGTAATTTTACAGGTCCATGAAATTATTAAATCTGGGAGTAACTATATAGCATGGCATTTAACTACAGTTTGTCCTTGTACACCAGGGGCTTATGGGTGCTGATCCTTCACAGAATCGAAAATGTGCATATAGCTTATAGTTGGCCCTCCATATACATGCAGTTTTGCACCTGCAGATTCAACCAAACTCTGATCCTGTAGTATTTACTGTCGAAAAACAATCCATGTGGTTCAAACCCATGTTGTTCAAGGGTCAACTGTATATTGTACTGAATTTTTTTTATTGTTTCATGCTATTATCCTATTAAATGTTAACAGCTGAGGACATGGATTTTATGTTACGGTTTTGTGAATGTTCCTCTGTTTCAGAATAATTTTAATGTAAATGTAGTGCTGATTTGCACATAGTAGATTATGGTAAGAATATAATGGTAGTATATAGGAACCTCTTAAACAGAGTATGTATGTATTTATGCATGTGTGTGGATGTGTGTGTTTGTATTTTGTTAGTATCGTCATTTAAATAACAGTTATCTTTTCTACTCTGTTCTTTTCTCCTGAATAGCTGTTTGTTGATATCTGTCTAAAGTGGAGGATTTTGGACAAATGAGATACTGGATAAATATATGAACTGGTCAGAAGTAGTTTCTTATAGAAGAATCTGTGATTTAATTAGTGGATTAGTAAGAGAAAAATATTCAGTTTTGAGGCAGCTGCTTTACCACTATTTAAATGACTATCTTCATATATAAAATGTATTTTTAAAATATGAATTAAATACTTTTATGTACACATCTTGCTAATGTTAAAATATATTCCGTGAGAGAAGGCCTTTAGGTAGTTCAGTCCTGGCTTTGCTTTTGTCTTGGAGGTCACATAGCTTTTCCTTCTATTTTGCTGGGCTCTCCACCAGCATCATGGAGTAAGCACTGCATTCTGAAGTAACGTGAAATCTACAGATGGGTTTGAGACCTAAGTCAGTGTGTTGAGGAAAGGGAAAAAGGAAAACTCTCAAAAAAGTCCAGTGTTCTTTCCTTATATTAAGCCCTAAAATGTGTATGTAGAATACTGTCTATATACATAAATCCAATCCAAGAATAAATTAGAAACTGGTGACAAGTATCCTCTAAGTTGCTTTTATCATATGAAAGTAACATTTCTAGTTAACTGTATGTTGTAAAAATAGGATTTTACTGATTATATGATGGTGGAAATAAACAGCCAGCACACCCCACATCCAGGGGATAATCAAGTCTGTTTCAGAGGTTTTTATGAAACAATATTGTATTTTAATATTCTGAACAAGATTTCAGTTCCTGCTATCATATGGTTACTTTTTGACTCCAGTTTGGTGTATGATATGCTTCTCTGTATTAATTTCTGTTCATATTTGGCATTGTGGTCCAGGTACTAGGCAGTTTTAGACATAGCAGCATTGTTTCATTCTGTTCCTGAAGGTATTTTAGGTTTGGACATCAAGGCTTTTGAACTTTAAGTTCATAGGAGTCATATATGTAGGTGAAAGGGAACTTGACCTGTTTTATTTTTTTTATAAGCTTTTTTTCTTACTATTTTTCTTCTTAATGCTCTCTGCTCTGAACTGTCTTTCTTCATGTTTACAATAAACAAAGCCCTCTGATAGAGTAAAATTAGGATTTGTGGAAAGAAAAATTGTAGGTAATAATGAAGGACACATGAAATTACTAACCGAACTTTCCTTTTCTCTATGACTCCATTTGTTATGTCTTTTTTAAAATAAAAATTATATCAAGATCACCATTTTATTTACAGTGACTTTCTTTTTAGATTCATATATTTTGGTTATATTCAAGATTACCTTGTTGGGTTCTTTGGATTTTATGATTAGTGTCAGACATTTTAATATTAAAAAATCTGTTTGGAATTCATGAATTTGATTCCATTTCAGAAACGTAGTTAACTCACCATCTCTGAATGTGCTATCTGATTTAAGATGCCATCTGGCGGTATGCCTTTGATACATCTAGTGCTACTTTTAACTGCCATCAGTCTTATATCCTTTATTGCTTATGAGGGAGAATATTTTTGAAATGACTTGCAAAGATATTTGTTTACATTTCAAACAAAGGATGCTTTGTACCTTCCTTTCTGTTTTCTCAAAGTAATATGCATGTTTGCTTTGGTCTTTATTAACATAATCTGATTCTTTCTTAAGGCAACATTGACCTTGAAAATCAAGCTCCCATTTTAGGAACTCAATTTAGTTCAGAGAAATTTGTAGATATTTAGCATCCCCTTTAAACTCCTAATTACATATGTTTTTCATTTAGTTTTTTAATGGTAAAATTTGATTGGCTCTTTGGATACCATGTGACGAATAGGAGATTGTCAGATAATCATAAACACGAAACAGAAATTATTCATTTGAAATTCTCTTCCTCGTATTTTAAACATTAAAGGCCAGCTCCTTCAAAGGTGAACCTTAGCTTAACCTTAACTACCGCTTTTCTTTTGCCTTCTTCAAGAGATAAGCTGGTAATTCTTATTAAATATATATCAAAGCTAGGTGGAAATTAGAAAGTAAATTGTCTGTATTATTGATATAAAATATCCATTCCACTTAAGGAGCTGAATTAAAAGTACATGAGTCTTTTTTTAGGCCCTTTCAAAATTATTTGTGGCTGGTTAGCTTAGTTTATTAAGGGTATAGTGGCAGTGGGCCAATTTATAGATTCTTTTCCCACTGTGGTCTGTTTAGCATTCTCTGATTATACTCAAACTTCTGGGGCAGCCAGTTTATCTGAAGGAAAAAAAAAAAAAAATGAATGGTGTGAAAAGAGGTGAGAAAAGGAAGGGCAATTTCATCTGTGCTGTCCAGTTCACCTGCTGAGGTCCATCTCCCAGTGACCGTGCAACAATAACTTCATTTTCATCCTATGTAGTGTGGTATCAGGGTTACAAATCACGGACCTCTAGAGAAGCATTCAGGATCTGCAAGTGCTTAGCTATTTACCACTGGGCAAATTATTTCACCTCTGTATACCTCAGCTTTCTCATCTTTGAAGAGATGAGCTGTGAGTTTCATGCCTGTCACTCAGATAAAGTGAAGTGTTGCAAGCACAGCACTCAGAGTAAGTGCCCAGCAAATAGTAGCTGCCTTATTATCATTGCTATAACCATTTTTGTCGTGGCTATTATTGTTGTTATGCGGCTAATATTGCAACTATCAGTTCTGTTCCATTGTTGAGTGATTAGAAGCATAGAGAACTGTTAACTGTATTAACATTTGGATATTATAGCAGACTTTGCATTTCCCCTTTAACGGATGTAAGTAAACACTGAGAGGGCTGTGGAACGAAAGAGGGAGCAGAGAGGTCCTTATGCCTACAGCTGTCTATTACTCATCCTTTCTAAATTGCAAATGAGTTTCAATTTTAATTAAAGAAAAATAAATTTTGTTTTCGTGGTCATGCCGTCAGTATATCAATTAGAAATCAGAAAATGAAAAAAATAATTTAAAACCTGTATAATATGGGCTAAGATGTCTTTTAAAATTAGAAGTAATTAACCAAATATGGGAGGGTGGGCCTTGCTCAAGCATCCCACGTCAAAGTAATAATACTCCATATTTGACGGCTGAGAATCATTCTGATGCAAATACATTTTCGTTTCAAATTTGGGTGATTGACCTTCTTTAAAGATAGGTCCCTGTGTTATACAATAAATCTTGTTGTTTATCTATTTTATATATAGTGGTGTGTATCTGTTAATCCCATACTCCTAATTTATCCCTCCCTCCACCCTTTTCCCCTTTGGTAACCATAAGTTTGTTTTGTATGTCTGTGAGTCTGTTTCTGTTTTGTAAATATGTTCATTGGATTATTTTTTAGATTCCACATACAAGTGATATCTTATAATATTTGTCTTTCTCTGTCTGACTTACTTCACTCAGTGTGATGATGTCTGTGGACCTTTAGGTTGCTTCCATGTCTTGGCCATTGTTAATAGGGCTGCTGTGAACGCTGGGGTGTATGTATCTTGTCAAATTAAAGTTTTCTTCTTTTCCAGATATATGCCCAAGGGTGAGATTGCTGGATCATATGGTAGCTCTATTTTTAGTTTTTTAAGGAACCTCCATACTGTTTTCCACAGTGGCTGCACCAATTTACACTACTACCAACGGTGTGGGATGGTTCCCTTTTCTCCACACCCTTTCCAGCATTTATTATTTGTAGACTTTTTGATGATGGCCATGGGTGATTGACTTTTTAAATCAGGGGTCCCCAACCCCTGGGCCACGGACCAGTACTGGTCCACGGCCTGTTAGGAACCCGGCGGTACAGCAGGAGGTGAGTGGTGGGCGAGCCAGCGAAGCTTCTGTATTTACAGCCACTCCCCATCACTCGCATTACCGCCTGAGCTCCGCCTCCTGTCAGATCAGGGGTGGCATTAGATTCTCATAGGAGCGCGAACCCTACCGTGAACTGCGGATGAGAGGGATCTAGGTTGCGCCCTCCTTATGAGAATCTAACGCCTGATGATCTGAGGTGCAGCTGAGGTGGTGAGGCTAGCGCTGGGGAGCGGCTGCAAATACAGATTATCATTAGCAGAGACGTGACTGCACAGAGACTGTAATCAATCAATTGCTTGCAGACTCATATCAAAACCCTATCAGTAAAAAAAACAAAAAAACAAAAACAATACCCTATCAGTGAGTGGCAAGTGGCAATTAAGGAGTAGTCTGGACATAAGCAACACACTTTGGGTATCACTCTCTCATCACCCCCAGATGGGACCATCTAGTTGCAGGAAAACAAGCTCGGGGTTCCCACCGATTCTGCATTATGGGGAGTTGTATAATTATTTCATTATATATGACAATGTAATAATAATAGAAATAAAGTGCACAATAAATGTAATGAGCTTGAATCATCCCGAAACCATACCCCCCAACCCGGTCCGTGGAAAAATTGTCTTCCACGAAACCGGTCCCTGGTGCCAAAAAGGTTGGGGACCGCTGTTTTAAATAGCAGTTCATGGAACTACCAACAAAGTGTACATCATCTGGATTTTACATTCCCAAACATCCTGCCATTGGCTACCCTAGGGCCAAAAATCAGTGATGTATGACATTTGTCCTATGTGTAAGACAAATATCATACCTCACACATTAAGATGATTCAAGTACTTTAAAGTTTTCATTGATTGGGCATGTACCCTGATACAGGCAGGGTGCTAAATAAGCGCATGTATACAGTGGTGTCCAATTGCCCTGAGCATCAAGTTGCAAATCCTAAGATGGTTTAGAAAGTCTTGCATGTTCCATTCCCCAGATATGTCTCCAGTCTCATCCACTGCCTACTTCTCGTTATTTTCTGTGACCTGTCTACACTGGCATTCTTTCATTCCATTTCTGTGAATAAGAGACTTGGCAAATGCTGTTCCTTCTTTCTAGAATGCCCAATCCCTACCCCCACCCCCCACCCCCATACACACACCCAATAATCTTGAATAGTTAGATTTCAGCTGCAAAGTCACTTCATTCGTTCTTCAGGGAAGCCTTCCCTGACTTACCCCAGTATAGTACCGTGTACCTTTTCTTCAAACTACTTATCATAGTAATGCTATTATGTTACTTGTGTGATCGTTGTTTGTGTGATCTCTGGTCCTCACTAGATGGTCAAGTTCAAGAGGGTAGACCCTTTGTCTGCTTTTGGCTACTGTTTATTCTTAGCATCTAGCATAGCGACTGCCTCTTGGCAAATATCCATTAATATTTGTCAAGTGAAGTGATGCATGCATTATCATAGTTTGTAGAGTTTATTAACATTCCTTATGACCATATATACCATGTGTCAAAGAGAACCAAAGCCAGGTACCAGTTAAAGTGTTAAAAACATATTTTATCCCAAAACTATTGCAACAGGGGAAAAGAGACTTCAGTAGAAAACGGAGCTCAATTCAGAATATAATAAGGACAAGTGGGAATTCATAGCCAAAGAGAAGGACAAGGGGGTCAGTGGATGGAGAATTCCTAAGAGAAGATGTCAAGGGTAGGGAATCCTTGCTCCTGGCAGGCCAAGGTGATCAGATATTAAAGATGGAGGGATTCTTCCTAGAACTGAACTAGGCAGGCTGAAGACAGGGCCCCAAGGATGAGGCCTAGATGAAAAGATGACTCAGAGAAGCCTTTCTAAAGTTTGGTCAAGGAGAGAGTTTTTGTCAGTCCCTCCTCTTATTCAAGGAAAGAAGAAACATTCTGTTTCTTTGAACAATATAAGGCCATTTTTCGTTCAGTCACCTTTTGTTCATCAAGGACCAGCTGAGCCATCTGTTGAGACTTGGCGAAGGTTGCCAATTGCTGAACTGTGTCACCCAGAGACATTTAGTGAGAGGGATACTACTAGGAGGATAAGCAGAAAGGCAGAGATTATAGACTGAATCAGTCTATATGCCCAACTTCATGGGCCTTCAGGGATCCGCCAGAAGAAGTCCCAGAACCTGTCATCTTTCCTGCAAGGAATTCTTCCTTTGCCTCTTGAACCTTCCTGGTTATCGCAAAGATATCAGTGAGATTAAAGAGGTGTAGCAGTCACTTCCCTCCATATCCAGGGTGATGCAGTTCTAGAGGACAGTGTACTGAATTCTTGTAATTGCAAGTCACAGATTCGAGGCCAGTGGTACTGTTGCCCACAGACAATGTGAATTGCCTCAGCAATGAATAGATGACTCTGTAGCTGAGTCAGACTTCTTCAGCCAGGCAATAGATTCTTTAAGGTGGTATCCAAAAGGTGGCAAACCTTTCCTAAAATGTAATGAGGTCTTGTATAGAACTTAGGCCCAATTCTGTAGCTGGGCCTAAAAAAAAAAAATTTTTTTTTCCTAAATTGCCGCCCAGGAGGTGAGATCACCTACAAGAGGATCTGTGATGTCTCTGACACCTCTTTGGTTTCTACAGTGAGAGGATGGGAGTCGGGGGGTGATTGTTCTGGAGATAGTTTAAGAAAGGAAGAAAACTGTGGAGGATTGAGTATGATGAAGGGATTGGTAAGATTGGCAAATTAGCAGGATTTGGTCCAGTTGGCTGGTAACAGCCAAATAGGCTTGGGTTCCACAGACAAAGTAAGAATTACCAGGAGGTAGCAGGGGTCAGAGAAATAATCGTCTGATGGCTGAGGCTGACGAAAGTTGGTCCGTGTGTGGTTGGGTTGAGTCTGAGGAATTAGGCCGGGGGGACTAATGGGGACATTTCCATTCATGTGAAGGATGTCTAGGGGACCCATAGTAGCTGCGGAGTTTTATGTTGAATTTAGTGATGGCTAGGTAAATGTAATGACAAATGCTCATTTCAAGAAACAGGCTGGGGGTAAAATTATGATGGAACCAGGCATGACGCTTTCAAGGACAGACTGGAATCTGTTTGGGGGTTGACTTATGGTGGGTTGTCTATTTTAGAATGGTGGAGGAAAAGAGAGGAAGGAATATAGCAAAATAAGTATTATGATTGATCAAAGGAATCTGGGAACTGTCAGACGTACCCTCGGGAAAGGGAGCAGAGTACCAACAATCTGTGTGGTAGGGGCCGAAGGGAGACGGTGTGACTGTGTCTGTCAGACAGAGTACATTATTTAAGGGTCAGTGATGATCATGATTTTAAATAAAAGTTTTTAAATGTAAAGACAAGGTTTCTTTTGGAGCAGATTTTGATTTTCTGTTTAAGTGCGGCTTAATGCTAAAGCCATTAAGTATTCACTGTGCTACTGGTAAATACTAAAATTTTAACATTTCTGTAGAAGGTAGAAGTGAAATGGAACATGGATGTGTTCAGTCATGTGTTCTGAATTTTTTCAAGTAGCATCTGCATTCTGTATGCCATAGGACTTTTGTCAGGGTAAGGCGCTGTCGCCTAGTGAAAAGAACACTGGCTCTAGAATCAAACAGACGTTAAGTTTTAATCCTGCCGCTGACAAGTTACCTCACGCATCCCTCTCCATTTACTCATCTGTAGAGAGGATTGAAATAACTTCTATCTTACAGCGCTGTGGGACAGGAGGCAGTGTTCAGAAAGATGCTCACACAGTTCCTGAGACCTCGTAGGAACTCTGTGAACAAAAATGATCCTTTATTATGACTGATACTGATGCTTATACACTCATACCACCGAATCTTCTGCACATGGATGAATAACTATGTAACTATTTGGAAAGAAAAGAAAAATTGTATTTCTCCCTCTGTAGTGGCTTACACTAAATGATGATTAGTCATGGTCATAGGGGTTGTGTTATTTTGTCTGCTGAATTTAACAACCATTTTTGGTAAGAAACATCAAACACTTGCTGATTTATTCAGCGCTTACTTCATATTTGCCCTTTTGGTGCAAGTCGAAAATCATTAAAGTAATTTATGATTGAAAATTCAAAAATCCAACTTGGAGAATTTATATAGACTCTCTTCTTGTCTTGTTTGGTATGTTTTCTAATCATCTGAATTCCACCTTTCATCTGACTCACATACGAGTTACTTGACATTTGTTTTAGTTCCAAGTGGAAGTATAGTTGTTTTATTGAGGATCTTCTGGTCATTATTATACTATTATACTAAACGGATATTAAAAGAATATCTTTTTCTGAGCGTAACAAAAAAGGGACGATGAAAATAATGATATTAGTGAAACCTCCTGTCTTTTAAAAGCAGAGGGAAAGAGTAAAGGACTGAATCAGGAAGCCAGAGACGTAGTGCCAGTTCTAACAACAATTTCTTCCTGTAATTCATGAGAAGATTATTCTAGATGATCTCAAAGCTCTTTGCAGTTTTGATTGTATAAATGTGTTTCTTACTCAAAGTACATATTACCTGACTTCAAAATGAATACTTTGATTAGATACTTCATGAACCTTATCAGGGTTTCCTCCTGCCACCCTTTAAAAACACGTCCGTGTCAAAGTAACTGATAACCCCAATTTTTGTTACTGTGTGAGTTCACTTCCCCCCATATGATGGTTTCCTGAACATTTCAGAACCACTGGTTCTGAAATAAAACATTTCTGTGAGTTCTTCAATAACTATTACAGAATGACCTCTGTCATTAACAACATTAACCTTTGTTGTTATAGCTGGAGCTTCCCCTCCCCCTTCCCCACACATGTGTTTCTTTTTTCTGTAAAATACAGAAAGGCAGTTTTCCCAAAACATTTTTTCTTTAAGTAAATGAATGCCCTTTTCAGTCTTCTAGTATAACTAAGAAGTGAATTCACTGCTTTTTATTTCGAATAATTTTATTGTGACTATAGAGAAAAAAAAAACATGGTGAAAGGGGATGAATTTGTGAATTTTAAGTAAAATATTCTGATATATCACTGTGACATAAGAAGAAATATATTTTGGTCCCCGCCCCAGGTTCCTAAAACCCTTATAACTTCCTGAGTGATGGGGGAGAGAGAAGCATCTTACACAGCACGCCTAATTCCCTTGGAATTTCCTGGGTGATAGGAACATCCTTTGTTCTAATGAGGCGACTCTTGGTGGGTTCCTGGACAGCTTCAGGATGTGAGCTGGTCACCAGAAAGACCACGCCGTGATTAGAAGACTGGAACTTTCAGCCTATCCCTCGTCCTCAAGGGAGGGGAGAGGGGCCAGAGACTGAGTTAATAAGCTATCATGTCTATGTGATGAAGCCTCCATAAAAATTCCTCAACTACAGAGTTGGGAGAGCGTCTAGGTTAGTGAACACATCCACATGCCGGGAGGGCAGTGCACCCCAACTCCACGGGGAAAGAAGCCCGTGTGCTCAGGATCCTTTCAGACCTTGCCATATTTAGTTCTTCATCTGTATCCCTTAGAATATCCATTATGACAAAGTACTAAATATACGTAAATGTTTCCCTGAGTTTTGTGAGTCTTTCCAGCAAATTACTGAACCTGCGCAGGGGGGCTCCCGGGAGTTGTGAGAACCCCTGACTTTGTAACCAAGTCTGACACAGATGTTGGTACCCTGGGGACCCATCATTTGCAACTGGCACCTGAAGGGCTCTACTAACTCTGCGTAGTTAGCATCAGAATTGAATTGAATTAGAAGACTTTCAGTTGATGTCTGGAGACTTGGAACATTGGTTGGTATGAGGGAAGAAGACCCATACATGTGGTATCAGAAGTGTTTTCCTTTTATAAAAGGCAGTTTTCCTTTTATCACATAGCTGCTAATGTTCTTGAATCTTTGCCTCTCTCACTGTGGATTTTGGGTTTGTTTTTTTTTTGGCGGGATGGGCAGGGGGGAGATTTTGATAATGGTTGTAAGTAATAGTAGTAATTTAATGAACACTTTCATTATTCCTGTAAGGGTTAATGATTTGCTCATATAGCTGGTAACTGGTCATATCAATCCCTATTATTAAATTCTTCACTTTTAAAAAATATTTGAATTTTTTTCCTGTAATTATTTTCTTGCTGTAATAGTCACCTAATTTTATTGCTGAAAGAGACTTAGAGACCCCCTGCAGCTACCAGCCTCACAGATGACGACATTCACCTGCAGCAGGGTTTGGGCATGGCCTGGCCTGGCAGTGTCACCCACAGCTGGTTCGTGCTGAGTCAGGCCCAGAACTCTGGCCTCCTCCACCATGGCCCACTGCCCTTCTTTGTTCTGTCGTCTATTTTCTTCGGAACAACAATGGGGAACACTGATGATTTCACTTCTGCAGCATGTCAGTGTTACTTTCACAATTTAATTTCTGTTGCCTTTCTTGGAATTTAATGTATATTTATGTACATTTAGTGCATTATTACAACCGTTATTCCTCAGCAAGAGATTTGAGTTTTTCTACTCTTACCTAGCCTGTAAATCGCATGTGAACTCACTTTTCCCCATTAACCTTTAAGTAGAGTAAGCCCTCAATGTCCTTCTCATTTTGTCCTTGATCCAGAGCTTTCTTCTGCTTCTTACATCATATTTAGCAGCAGGGCAGAGGTAAAGACCTGCAGGGCGTGATGTTTGTCCATTCCATGACTATCCCTATTTAACTGCTGGGAAAGTTTCCCTCATCTTCCACCATAATTACCTTTAAATGTCTTTAGACTTGAGAAAGTAGGGTTTTATGGAGACCACATCATTCTAATGGGAGTCTACCACAGATCTCCATTTTATATTTCCTGTGGAAAATGGAATAAAATAGAATGTTTTGAGTTTCTCCAATTTACCCCTCTGGGTGGTAGAATCAACCTTATTCATTGTATTTGTGCCTAAAGAGCAAACAACATTCTGTTCCACTCCTTGCTGAGGTTTCTTCCTGGCCATCAAATTTCTCCATCTGAAAATAGAAGGTGTTTCATACACCAAAGACCATAACTTCCAAATTTCTTCATTCTCATCTAGCATTGAGAGTAGATCCAGGTATACCCATCTTTTCATATCGTGTTCAGCTGCGGAATTACAAAAAAACCGATGTGTATATATCATAATTTTAACTCCCTTTGGTCTCCTGGGATACTTCTTCTTTAGCAAACACTCAAATGGAACCATAAAAAACGTACTACATCTGGAAGAAATATTAAGGAGGAAAACAACTCAAGTAGTATAGTGAAAGGAATGGGGGACTTGTCACTAATCAGCTAGAATAAGCTCAGAACAAGTCACTTCAACTCCCTAGGCCTCAGTTTTCTCATTGATAAAGTGAGCCAGACAGCACGGTACAAGAATTACCCACTCATCACTTTTCTTTGGTTTCATTCACTTAGCTCTGGTGCTTACTGTTTCCCAGGAATCTGCCACTACGCCTCTCCTAAGTCCCAGTATAACCTATGACCTTGAAAGCTCTCTCTTATTTCTCAGAAGTAAGACTTTGTTCTTCTATTAGCCCCTGCTGATTTCTACAGCTTCAAAAACAAGGATAGTGTCATTCTAGCTCCTCCTTCTACAATTCTTTATTTCCTTGCTTTTAGCGTTTTCGTATTTGCTTCCAAGAGATTTCCCCATCTCCTTTTCTTCCATCATTGTAGATTTCCTAGATCTTTTTCATGTCTCCCAATATTTTTCAGGACCTTAAATCTTACCCTGATCCTCTGGCTCTCCCCTCTCCCCCTGTTTCACAAAGCACACCCCTTCCCAGTGACGGGGGGTGCCTAATTCCAGTCCCAGCTCTGTCACCTCCCAGCTCTGTGACTGTTCGAGTTACTTACACTCTCTGGGCTCAGTGTCTATCTCACAGAATTGTTGTGGGCATTAAGTGAATTAGTATCCGTAAGCTCTTAAAGCAGTGTCTGGCACATGGTACATGGTACGTGATTGCTGGCTATTGTAGTGTTACTGCCGGCATCCTTCCCCTGTCCCACCTCACTATTCTTCTTGGCCAGCTGAGGGTCTCATCTTCCTCTGACTTAGGCTGCATATACTTTTATGTTACTTTGGATCAGGAAGTACACATAAACAGGCGCCTACTGACTACCCTTAAATACTTCAAATCGTGCATAATCTCATATTTAGGGCTGAGCACGTACACTTTATATTCCTCTAATCCTAAAAATCATTCTCACAATACTTAGGGCTTTCCCATGTTGTTGGGAAGAAATGTCGTACTTTAAGAAAATGTTTTAGAAAAGATTTAAACCAGACTACAAGAATACATACATACGAAGGATTTATTAAGTTCCCTTTTAAGAAAATAAAACACACCCAAAGACTTTACCGTTTGGTGATTTGTTCTCCAACCCCAGTTAATTTTGTATCTTAATGGAAAATGTTAATCTGCCAAGGAGTTTGGTTGTTTTGCTTCCTTGAAAAGAAATCTTTTGGGTTCATGTTTTAAAAGAGCTAATGTTAAATAAGTAATACTGAAGGAGCCAATCTTACTGATAAAAACATAAGTATTTAATAGAGCCGTAGAATATCAAAAGAGTTTAAAAACCTAGAGCTCATTGAATTCAGTGATTTCCAAACTATTTGTTGACAACACAAGTCTTCTAATGAAATGTTATGCAAAACTTCATTGTTACGCCTAATTCGAAACATAGAACAGAGGCCCTGGTTAACAGAAAGATGATGCCTTCCTTCCCTGTGACCACTGACCATACAGATCCAGAGTGGAAAATACCCAGTTAAATTTCCCCTTCCACCCTTGAAGAAACTGAGACTCAACAGAGGTTAGTTTCATTACAAGGATATTCAGCTATTTAATGGCTGAACTGGGAGAAGAAATCAGTTGCATCTAACTCCTCTATGAGTGTGATTTCCACAGACCATTCCACTTTTGTCCCAGGAAATTATTGCCATGGTTATCTATAGTTATTTGGAAAATCGTATGTTTACCAGCTGGGATTATGTGGTTAGACTGATCTAGATTTGAGTTCTGGATCTGCCTGTTTTGTTACTTAAAGAACTTAATGGCTCTTCTTATCTTACAGATAAGATTTTTTTCTGTGAAGTAGGAATGATACTAATAGTGGCGTATACCTCAATGGGTTTTTGTAACGCTATTAAGTCAGTAAATGTTATCTATTATTAGCGCTGATATGGTCATTGTTAATATTATTATATTCAGTTAGCTAATTATTAAATCAGGAATTATTATAATTGAAAAATTAAAATTAAGCTTAATTAAATTAAATTGGATGAAAAACCTCTTTGCCAAACGGTTATTTAAAACTTAGGCTCACAGAGGATTATCATCGTGTATCTATATCTGTATCTGTATCTGTATCTCTGTCTATATAAATCCTAACATCACTGCCTTTCCTGGTGCATAAGAATAAGTGTGTGGTTTAAATATAAGAACGCTATTTTTTAGCTATTAATAAAAATGCAGATTGCTAAAGCTGGATGTGACTGTAGAAATCACCTAGTGTTTTATTGTACTGTTGCAAAAAATAGGCCCACTAAAGTTTGGATTTTTTTTTCCCTCAGCATACCAGGTTTGCAAAATCTTGTAGTACATCCAAGCACTGCCTTGTGCCTCTTACCCTGCCCACCACATATCGAGACATTACTACTTACAGCAATGTAGCTGGGCTTACAGGACATTTTCACATACTCCCTAACAATCCCCCGCCCCCGCAAAAAAAGCCACCCCATCCCCCAAAAAAACCCAACCAGCCAAACAAAAGCCTTGTTCTATTAATTTCCAAAAGCCATCGTCAGTGCCCAGAACCCGTCTTCAACCTCTTAGCCATGTAGCTGCCCTGGTCCAGTTGCTCAGCTCCTATGCTGAGGCAAAGATGGCGGCCGAGAGGAGCTTGAGGACGGAAGTAGGCGGATGGAGCTCAGTGTGTATGTGGGTCATCATGCATCTGGGGATGCTGAATTTAAATGTCCAGGTAACTGCCTCAGTGCAAGGAACGCTCACGTGTAGCTATGTAGTGACTTGGTTTTATTAGTCTGAATGGTGACGATAAAGCAGTGCTGCAGTTCTGTAAACTTTTTTTATAGGATCATTATTAAATGTATTAAAGCGATGCCATGGCTTTTAGAAAGAAGGAAAATTTAGAGACTTACGTTTAATATGTCTTACGGGAATGAGCAAGCTAATGCACTGCTGGTGTAAGTTAGAGCCTGTCCTGATTTAAAGATTAAATCTGCCCCCCTTTGCATTAGTGAACTAGGTGATTTCATGAAAATACATAGGTCTACACCTCCTAAGACTCACCGTAGAAGGGCCCACATGGCTCAGAGGAATCTGAAATGGGGAAGGGAGACAGAGAGTCCCTTTCAAGATTTTAAAGGGAAGGGGAAGTGGGAATAACATTTTAGGGACATTTAGTCATGAGGGAAGAGTAAGTAACAGTGTGTCTCAGTCACAATGCTAGGCGCTTGTATACGTGTTTTCACATTTAAGGCCTTTGTCAGCACTGTGGTTCCATAATAAATTTAGTGCCAACTTTATCCCAGGCACTATTCTAAGTGTTTGGGATATATCCGTGAATAAAAAGCAGGATCAGTATATACCTCTCTTTATAGATGAGGTGGCTGAAGGTCAAACATACTGAGCAGCTTGCTTAAAGCCCAAGACAGAAGTGTCCGAAAAGGATTTGAAAACGGGTCTCTGACTCCACAGCCCAGGTTTTGGGACAATAGCGTGAATTGCTAGGCATACTCATGTTGAGTTACCTACAGAATACGGTTGATAATACCTCTGCTGCCTATCTCACAGGCTTCTTGAGAGAATCAAGTGATATTTTGGATTTGATAAGTTTTAGTGTCTTTCTTCCTGTCTCCCAGCGATCGCTATTCACACTTTGATGGCGCATTAACACTGTGGTTAAGTCTGTTCTGCAGTCTACAGACTTGTCATGCGCTCATTCAATCAGTCATTTGGTCAACAAATATTTATTGAATGCTACCCTGCATTAGACGCTGCGCTAAATATGGGGGTGCCAGGGTAAACTAGAGACATGTTTATTTTCATATGATCCTTACCTCCTAGCAGAGATGGCCATTAAACAAATTACACAATTGTTTATATTTATGATAAATATTACAGAGGATAAATAGGGATGTGTCTGTCTTTCTTAAATCTGCACCTGTTGACCAAATACATTAGAAAATTAATGAATGATTAGGATAAATTCTTCTACAAAGTGGCAGCAGAGCACAGGGACTTCAGCATCATCATGGCAGGTTTTGGAACCCAGCCCTGCTGCTTACTGAGCTTTGGGACTTGATGCAAGTTTCTCAGCCTCCCTTGTTCGAGTTTCTCGCAGAACAGGAATAATAATAGTTGTTGTGAGGGCGAAATGAAGGACTATTCGGAAACAGTTTACAGCAGAGATACCATAAGTGCAGGAGAAGGTTTAGTTACTATTACTATTATCATGTAGTAGGAACTTTTTAGGAAATTCTCTTTTACCCATAGCCTTCACCTATGCTGTTAACCTTCTTCTAAGGGTTTGTTGAAAGAATGTTCTTAGACTGGAGTGTGCCTGAGAGTCAATTATAAGGCTGTAAAAAATACATGTTTGCAGGCTCCCTTGTAGAAGATTCTTATGCAGTAGGTCTGGGTTGAGCTCTGCATTTCAAAAGCTTCATAGACGACCCTGATTCATACCTCAAGGTAAAAAGTGATGGCTTTAAAATGACACAGAGAGGAGGTTACACACATGGCAGAGCAGGAATGTCAACCACTGACAACCATCCCAGGACTTTGCTCTGTGTGCCTGCCCTTGAGTGAGTATTAATAGGTACTTGGAAAAATGTGATCAGTAAGCAAACAAATACATAGCTAAGAATTTCTGTAGAGTCTAGATACTTCTTTGGGGATTTAATGTTTTAAAAATTCCAAAATGATTTATTAATTGGCCAAACGAGTTTGACTAGCCTAGAACATGAGCTCTTGGAGGACAGGGATCCTTTGTCAGTGTCACTGGTATATTGGTATATAGTAGGTGCTCAATAAATATGAGTTGAAGTGCATTTGAGTGAATTTTGTTTTGTTTTGTTTTGTTTTTAACATCTTTATTGGAGTATAATTGCTTTACAATGGTATGTTAGTTTCTGCTTTATAACAAAGTGAATCAGTTATACATATACATATGTTCCCATATCTCTTCCCTCTTGCGTCTCCCTCCCTCCCATGAGGGAATTTTGAAAGCCTTCAGATCTTTTGGAAGGGATAAGAAGGATGAATTATAGCCTGTGCAGGAATTTTCCAGTGAGGGTAGATGAAACATAGATTGGTTATTCTATTAATTCTCTGAGTAAAATCCTGGTATAGGTGTATCTAAGAAAGGTATGAGATGTAGGGTATAGGTATTAGGTGTGAACATGGTGGACAATACAAATAGCAAAGTCTCATCTTTTTACCACCTCTCCCCTCACTCCCTTGGTCTTTTTTCCCAGCTCTTAGCTCCTTTTCAATTAGTTAAGTTATATTTAATTACTTGAACTAACATATAAAATGTTTATTGCTTCTGTATTTCAGTTCTGACTGATGTTCATGTTTGTTATGTGGTTTACTGTGGCTTGAGAACTTTTATGAAGAATTACGTTCTTGAGAGTCAGAGAGATTAAAGCCAAACGGCCCAGGTGCTTTGCAGTGTGTTTTGGCTTTTGATCCCTATAGGTGGTTTTCAATAAGAAGCAGAAGGTTGTATTTCAGTTATCTATGTAGCTTTGTATAATTATGGGAAAAATAATGTCTTGAGGATTTAAATAACTGAGATTTTGAGTGATATTTCTTTAAAAAAAAAAAAATAATGTATTTTTGGCTGCGTTGGGTCTTCGTTGCTGCGTGCGGGCTTTCTCTAGTTGCGGCGAGCAGGGGCTACTCTTTGTTGCGGTGCAACGGGCTTCCCATTGTGGTGGCTTCTCTTGTTGCGGAGCACGGGCTCTAGGCGCGCGGGCTTCAGTAGTTGTGGCTCGCGGGCTCTAGAGCGCAGGCTCAGTAGTTGTGGCTCACGGGCCTAGTTGCTCCGTGGCATGTGGGATCTTTCCGGACCAGGGCTCGAACCCGTGTCCCCTGCATTGGCAAGCGGATTCTTAACCACTGCGCCACCAGGGAAGTCCCGAGTGATATTTCCTTAAAGCCACTCTTCTTTTGTGATTTCAATGGGTATTCCAGAAATTTTGAATTATTGTCTGTGGGTCATTTAAAGTCACTGCTGTATCATGTGTTATGGTTCTTAATTGTGGTGAGGATGAAGCAAAGCAGAAACTGCTAGAAAATAAATACGGGGTTTTCCTTGGAAAATTATAGAAACGGGCAATGATCCAAACAAGTTGGGCCAGCCTGATAATTCACTGCCTCTATTCAAAATACACTGCTGCGTGGCACTCATGGTAAAATGAACAGTCTTTCCAGAATCAGCACTGACTCCCCAGATTTAAGAGGATAAAAAATCACCGGCATATCTTGAAAACATGGCTTTTAAGCGATTTCTGAATCAGCATTTCTTAAAGGTGCTTGCCATGGATCGCTTTAATGTTGCAGAGTCATCCCATACTAGAGTCAGCATTAAAAAGGTGTTTACTGCTTCTGGTCGTTAACATTTGCTTGAGCAATCGCTGCCTTCTAGCACTTTATCATCAAATGCTGCAAGCGTATGATGTTCACGTAGAGCAAGGTAAAAAGCATCAAACCCATCCATAGGCATTTAGTAACTGTCTCTTCCTGCCTGGCACATCTCTGTAGGCCCGTTTTCAGTTTATATCCATCTGCAAGGATATTTAGCACATAGGTGCCATTGATTGCTTTTCAATTTTAGGATAAAAGTCAGAGGCTGGTAGATGCTCCCCAGGGCACCTGCCGCCTGTGGCTTGGCAGGTATGCACTACACACGTCATGACATGGCAGTCTAGGTGACCAGTGCCCTCTGCACTGGTAGAGGGCCCAACCTTCATGGTCCTTTGCAGCAGCTCTGGGTGTGCGCACCATTTATTGTTGTCTCCACTGCTTACTAAGCACCTTTTCTGCGCATTGTGCTAAATCCATGTAGATAGTACAAGTGATGAATTGCACCCAGCAGCTTTATTAGGATTTAGGTCAAATATTCAGTTTCCTAAATTGCCTGCACACGATGATCACACTAGACAGTCAGTTTGATCTTCAGTGAACAGGCAGGCCTGCTTGTTGACTCTTGTCTCTAGATGTAATTGCTTAGCTGCTTATCTGTAGTTCCTTATTGTAATTAATTGCCCTTGTGGGAAAGTGAGTATCTCAATTTCCTGTTTGCAGTTGTTATTAAAGTCTACGAGATAGCTTTATCATTGTTTCATTTAATGCATAATATTGATCGCCCAGCAAGTAAGTGTAAAGGAGAAGATAGAATTATCAAGAATTAGCTCCTAGGGTTGACCATTGCTTTATCAGGCTAAGATAGTAGATTTGGCAGATGTATCATTGTATCTATAATATATAAGCAGATGTAGCAAATACAAAAGACTTGGTGTAAATATCTAATAGAATATTTTGAGATTTTAACTTTGTCTGGATAAGAGGGCATAGCTCCTAAAAAACAATTTCCAAAGAATGGTGTCTGTGTTTTTAATAGATAAGATTCAGTTTCATAGTATCTGAACATTTTTTTTTAATTTCTTTATTTTTTACCATGAGCCAATTTTTAGTCCTTCCCTTACTGGACTGCTTGGCAAGTTGACACTCCCTCTTCCTTCCAATACGTTCTTTACTTGGTTTTCAGGATACTGTACTCTCTCTCCTGTTTTTCCCTTAATTTGCAGCCATTTTTTCTCAGTCTCCTTGGTGGCTCTTTCTCCTCTTAGAGTATCCCAAGGTTTAGCCCTTAGCCTGCTTCTCTCCTCTACATATACTCCCTTTGGACATCTTGTCTGTTCTCTTGCTTTCAAAACCATCCTCAGTCTGATTTTTCCTAAATAACTACGTCTCCAGCCCAGCCTTTTCCTCTAAGTCCAGTCTCGTGTTTCTAACTGCTTGCTATCTCCATTTGTCTGTGTAAGAGACATCTCAAATGTCCAAAACCACACTCCTGACCTTCCTTCATAAACCTGCTCTTCCTACTGTCCTTTCTCTTGGTACACAACAGCTATATTCTTGACATTTCTCTTTCACATCCTGTATAGAATCTGTCTGAAGATTCTCATGGCTCTGTCTTTAAAATATGCCCAGAATTTGGTCATGACCTCTCCCCTCCTCCTCTGCCCTGGTCTTGGCTGACCTGCCTGGATTGTTGCAATGGCCTGTGTCTAAGGGTCCCCCAGTTCCCCCCTTGCTTCACATTCTCAACCCAGCAGCCAGTGTTTTCCTGGTAAAACATAAGTGGGATTCTACTATTCTCCTGCTCAACCCCTCCCCACTGCAGAAGTCAAGAGAACGAGTGCTTACTTTCATCTTTAAGGTTTTGTAGGTTCTGACCCATTTCCCCTTCTGCCCACTTTTCTCTTTAATTATAGCTCCAACTCCCCTCACCTCATTCATTCACCTCAGCCACGCTAGCCTCCTTTCTGTTCCTCACACATACTCTGTCCTTGCTGGAGCGCTCTTAATATATATCCATACATCCTCACCTTCTTCATGTCTCAGCTCAAGAGTCACCTCCTCGGCAAGGCCCACCCTGACCACGCTGTGGAAAGTGGTGCCTCTCTTCTCCCCAGCCCCACTCACTGCCTCTCAGGTGCTTGCTCTCATCATGTACCCCAGTCTTACCTTCCTCCATGGCGCTTATCATCCAATGATGCACTCTGTAACTCAGTTTTTATTTTGTTTATTAGCTTTCTTTCTCCCTAGAGCATACACTCAAGGAAAGCAGGAATGCTTAATTAATGTTTTCCATTACTCTGTTCCCAGGGTCTAGAATAGTATATGGAATACATGTGGTACTTCGTAAATACTTACTTGTTCACTCAATTAGTAATGATTTATATATTTACTAATCCTTTTTTTTTTTTTTTTTTAAATGCCTTATACTAGCTGAACAAAATTCACTGTCTGGTAACCATGTGGCTGGGATTTACCCCAAAAGACATGCTTCTCTCTGTGCGTCCAGAAGCAGTTTGCTCTTAAGTTACCTTAACCAAGAGCCCCTGTAGTGATGGCAGGAATCATCGTCTCTGTTGCCCAGTAAAGACTGTGGCTCCTCAGGCTATTAAAATAACGGCCATCCACAGAGCCTAACAAATTATTTCTCCTACATAAATGTGCTTTAGTGTTTGTCCCACTTCCTTCAGTTAATGATACTCTAACATATTCAGTCGAGAGCATGGAAGTTTAGAGTTTGACTTAAGGCAAATCATTTTTCACTTAATTTTCTCTTGAATTCGGGTTAAAATGTTCAGTTGCAGGTATAATTAACAAGGAAAGGCAAGAAAGAGTGAGACTGGCCCTGGGCTATTACTTCAGTTTTTAAAGTTGTCTTATTGTTCTCTAATTATCCAGCTCTTAATAACATCAACAGTACAAGATAAATAAATCAAGTAAGTGATTTGGCTTAGAGACAATGTAGTAGGCACTCAAATGTATTAATGTACCCTAGGAAATGTAAAAGGTAACGGCAGTCAGTAAAGGTGCTTGTGTTATTAAGATTGCTTCGGAATCTTAGAGGTAAGGTCTTTTTATCCATCTTTTAAATGGTAGTCTGGGTACTTTTGGATGATTGACTTAATAGAAGGGAACAACCCATATGAAAATCCAAAATAATGGAAGATCATCTCTACAGAAACGAATTGCACGAGGTGGACTCGTGGTGGCAGGTAAGACGTGACACATGGCGTGCCATGCAGTGTGCCACTTGCAAATATGCCTTAGGCAATAAGAAGCTGAATTCAGGAAATTTTTTTCTTTTCTTCTTCTTCTTCTTTTTTTTTTAAAAATTTTTTTAGCTCTTCTCCGAAGGAGAGAGAATGGTCGGGAAAAAATATCCGTAAGAAGCAAAAGGAATTGGCTGAAAGTAAATAAACGTGGAATGTCAGTATTGATACTGAATTTCACACGATGAAAATGTGCTGGGTCAGGTTCAGAAATCGGTGCACGTACTGCTCTAGCAGCACCGTTGTATGTCACCTGAGCACAAAAATGCGTTGTGAGACACCATTGGATTGTGTACTTCAAAAAAAGTTAAGGTGATGCTTGGTTGAGGTGAAAGGAAAACTCAGCTGAGTCTGGAAGAGAATCTGCTAGCATTTGATTGCCTGTCACGAGAGGACTTTCTTTGCCTAGGACTGCTGCTTCCTTAAGTTGTCTAAATGGTTGTTGTACATGTCTTATCCTAAAATACTAAAGTCAGGTTATGTATGCAAATTCAGGGTCATCTTTTTGAAATCTGCTAAATAAATATGTGTTCCAGCTTCTACCCAGTTGTAGTCTTAGCTCCCCCCTCTTCTGTTTTGAAATTTTATTTGACTGATTTAGCAACTCTGAAGTCTTCTATCTTTGTTCATTCCTTCATCGTATCATCCATCTACTTTTCTCTTAATTAACCGGGTGAGATGAGTCTTATTTAACATAGAAATCGTTTTTTGTGTTGTTGTTATTTCGGAGAGTATATAGATAGATGTAGATATCCTGGTTGTCTATACCCAAAAATCTAATGTCAGCTTGAGTATATCTCAGTAATATTACTTGATAAATTCCTTTTAATTGAAAAATGCTCACTGTCTCATAAACAACTGCTCCGTGCTTGTGTATGGCCAGTCATCTTGAGAGCAGGTAAAGTTGTGTTGATGTATGCATATACATTTTGTAATATTTAGACCACTTAGACAGTATGGCTATCAAAGAAGAAAGCAGTTTCAGATGTTTAAGGATTTGTCTTATTTTGGGATAAAGCAATAGGAGAAAAGGGTTTAATATCAAATTTTATAAAGTTAAGAATTAAATCTGAATGGGTAAAAGGATAAGGCACTGCATAGAGCACATTAAAGGGTTGGTACTGGGTTCATGTTTCTGCTGCTGTCTGAAAGATTGTATGGATAACAAACTGACATAGCAGATATTCTGTTTGTATAGGGGATGATTATTTATTATGTATTAACAAATAGCATTATTTCATGTTGTTGAATCTAAAACCTGAAATGTTTGGGAGAAAGGTTTTGCCCTTATGCAGAGAGAAATGTGGAATAAGGAAAGGGACTGACAGTAAACCACACAAAGTTCCTTAACTATCTTCTTAGTGGGAGGCAAAACGTAAACAATAAATACAATAAAGTATAAATAAGCAAGTTATAAAGGAAGTTAGAAGGTGATAAGCACCGCAGAAATAGAAAAAGTAGAGTGGGATAAACGAGTGTCAGGGTGAGGGCAGAAGGCATTGTTAAAAAAGGTGGTCAGAGGACGCCTCGTGGAGAAGTTGGGATTTGAGCAGATTTGAAATAGGTGAGGAGGTAGCCCAGGAGATTGTCACGAAAGGGCTCTTTCTAGAGTGAACGGCTGGAGCATGGCTGTAAGGCAGAACTATGCCTGAGTGTCCAAGGAGCAGCAAGGAGGCAAGTGTGACCTCTACAGAGTGAGCAAACTGGAGAATAGTACACCTGGGCAACGATTCTCCTAGTGCTGTCCTTAGGAATTTGCCACCCTAAAAAAATCCCCAGTTACTTTGCTTTTATTTAATTAGTTTGTTTTGGTAAAATGGAAATTTGAATAGGCATTAACTCTGAATTTAGATTAAATTAATTAATATGCTACGTATTTTAAAAAACCCAGCATTTTTATCAATATTTTCCCCCTATTGTGTCAAAACAAGCTTCAGTGGACATTTATTGGTGGAATGATGGCCCAGATATGGAATTACAAATACCCATCTTCTGTCATCTACCAGCTTTCTCCTGAGATCACGAGAGAAATCTGTCCATTTCTGATAAATAGCTGCTAGCTGAGCCTTAAGCCCTAAACCTCAGGGTAGTGCCTGAAGAGCTAGGCTGAGCCAAATGGAAAACTCTCTTCTGGTCCATAGAAGTGGACTTAAAACAATGTGAGATCTGCTTTACCTATTTCCACCCCTAAATTCAACCAGAATCTTTAAGCTGTGGAAAACCCATCCAGAGACAAACTGGGAAAAGGAAGAGAATGGGGAACAAAATGTGTATTCCAACACCTAGAGCTGTACTTGTGTAACTCAGCTCAGGCCTTTCACAAGTACAAAGGAGTAGCAAGAGAGACGGAGAATAAGAGTGAGAGTGAACATACCCCATCCACAAAGTCATGTGAGCCTTGGAGAAAGGGTGGGAATAAGAAGGGACCAGAGAATAATGACCTGTCCTCTGTAAAGCCTCCACCAGACAGTTTTGAGACCACACAAGTTTATGCTACATGCTTTTCTGGGCTCTCTGAAAACCCCACAACCTTGACTTGTGGACTAATAAACATCCTGAAATTTGATAGATCTAAATCACTAGTTTTTCTTGGAAGAAAGGGTTCAAGGTGGGAAATGGAAATACTAGATATTTCAAACTGAAATGGAATTTAAAACAGTGAATTAAGTACCTACAAAAATGGTTGGGAAAGCAGAGTATCAGTCAGAGGTTTTTTTTGGTGTTGTCATTGTTCACCACACTGTAAACTACGAATAAGTGTCCAGGAAACTATTGCTGCCATCCACAAATGAAGGAAAACCCTGACAAAGCTATAACTGCTTCACAGCCTCTAAACTGGTGAACGTGGAATTGCCAGTCACTAAAAACCCTGTTTACCAAAAACCCACAGGCAGTAACCCTGTCAGGTGCTGGGGTAAGGATAACTTCTACCTTCCTTCACTTTTGAATATCACATGAGTACACCTCATTGCAAAACCTAAGCTTATCCAGAAACCTAACGGCAAGGGAATTTAGGAAACTTAGTTCTTAGGTTTCCAGCCCTGTCATATAGGGGAGAGTACAGAAGGGATTGGTAATGAGTGCTGACAATAAAAGTTTGTCAAGGGCATGCCCATTTTAAAGGAAGAAGTGAAAGCTAAGTGGAAATTCTCAAAGGGAGGGGAGGAATCAAATTGGCTAGTGAGAAATTTTAATCCCAGGGATAAGATATTGTGAACTGTACATATAATTGTGAGTAGGCATTTGTGCCTGGGAATGCTACTCATTTGAGTGGATCAACTAAGAAATTAATTTTCAGGGGTTCGGGGGGGGCCCTATTTATTTTCTTTCTTTTAAACTTAGCTTGAAGCCTCCTGTTTATCTATAAAACCATTATGTTGGGGAGCTAGATCCCTGAAACTGGATGTTTCACAAAGACAAGGATCTTATTTATTTTACTCACTTGTAGCTCCAGTGTTTTCCACCATGCCTGGCCTATTTGCATTCAGATAATTTTTGTTGAATGAATAAAAGTGAGTTTCAAGGACTTCTTGCTTCAGAACTACCCAGAATCCTATAAAGTGCAGATTCCTTGGGCACCTTGTATGTGGAACTGAAATCCCTGGGGTATCAGAACCCATACAGACACACACTCAGTGCTTCTTTCACATGCTGCATACAGTCTGAGAACTACTGACATTCAGTCTCTTCACTTTGTCAGTGAGAAAATTGAGACTTAATGGTTTGCTCAAGGTCACACGGCCAATGACTCAATCAAAAGTAGGCCCCACACAGGCAGGCCCTGAGAAGTTCATTATTTTATTTATTTCCTCTAGTTTCAGTGTATAGAAAGCAGGGAAATAATCCAGCTTCCAGTTTTTTGTTTCGTGTTGTGTTTTTTACCTGATAGATGGTTGATTTGGAGTCAATTTCTCATTGTCATTTCTGTATCACTTCTTCTACCAGCATTATTTCACACTCTGCGTTTTCCTCATTGTTTTTCATGGTAGTGCCTAACTGATATTTCTAATTAAAATTAATTTTTGAAATGCTTGTCAATGTCCATGGACTTCTAAGTTTTTCTTATTTCACTGAATAGAGCTGTGGGAAAGAACTTACTCTGCCTACCAGGGCCTTTTGAAACTCCTTTAATATATTTTTCTAACACGGCTTTCCCATGTCTCCTAGGGTGGCAGCCATTCTCAAATGCCATTGCTTTTGCTTTGGAAATACCAGATTCTTAGGCTTCCCATTTATTTTTTTTCTGCAAAGTGTCCAAGGAATAGAAATTCATTGTTTATCTAACTGATGTAGTTCACTTTTTTTTTTTTTTAAAGAAACGTGGACTGTAAAGGTAGAATTTTCCTGCAGAATGCATGTGCAGCCAAGTCGGGTACAGACTTGTGCCTGTGAGAAAGGAATCGGCTTGCCTGCTTCAAAGCAACTCCTATTATGGTGTGCTGGTGAAGACACCGGCTTCCCTGTTCTCTTGGGAGCAAATGAGCTTTCTCTTACATCCCGACCTCATCTGTGCCTTTTACTAGGTTCTTCAGAAATTTGCCACTGTAGTTGAATTTGTTCAGAATCCTTTACCAAGTATTGCAGGATCTACACAGCTCTCATCTTTACATATTAAAAGATATTTTAGAATTGTGTAACCAAATTGTCAATTGAGCATTTTTTCTTAATGTCTATAATTCTTGGGACTGCCAGTCTTCTAGAGCGAATGAATCCCTTCCCATTTGGCAACAGGATAGCTGACTACCAGCCCCTTTCCATCTGATAAATGTTCCCATAGCAACACTAAGGCAGTCTGTTTAGTTTCATTAACTACCAAGACTATAGCCTGAGAACGTATATGGTGTTGTACCATATCATAGCACCTAGTGAAAGGACTCGCGGGTGATAAAATTCATCATGATGGTGGTGTTGGGGCGTTTGTTCAAATAGTAAAAATATTACTATTTCTTTTTGTAAGGGAGAAAAAGAAACCCTTGAAATCGGAGTCATTATTTTGAACTTGGACAAGGATTCAGATTCACTCTTGATGTTATCAGATCTAAACTTCCAGCACTCAGTTTCTCTATATTGCTAAAACCCGTCCCCGTATTATCTATTTGGAAACTTTCACTCACATACATTCTAAAGAACACCTTCATTTCTCTGATTTAAAAGAAGATTTTAAAGAACAAATACACTCTGGGTATTCAAAAAGCAGAAATGTCTATTGATTTATGAGAATTGGAAGTGTGCCATCATCTTTTTCTGCAGCAAAGTCATGTAAAGGCGTTTGCTGCTTGAGACGGTTGATGTGCGTGTTTTAAGCAACCAGGTAAAGATCTGGCTTCACAGAAGCTGACAAGGGGGATCGGTAATCATCTTGCAAGGTATATTTTGCTTCTCAAGAATTTACCACAGTTAACTTATAGTGAGCTTTCTTTTTGCATTTAATATGATTGGACTTCCACACACTTTATTTGTACATAAATTTGGAGATATTATATTTTGACCTGGTTAATGAATATTAAAGTTTGAAGAGAATAAAGAAATCATACTGTCCATTCCCCTGCTTCTTGAGGTGTAAAACTTGGGGTAACATCATCTTGTACATCTTAAGCAATACAATTTTTATTTGGCAATTGTACCTCAATAAAGCTGGGGGAAAAAAACTTCAAAAGACAGAAAACTTGGGGCAGAAGGAGTAAGTTATTTGCCTAAAGTGAGCCAAACCTTGTTTGTAAGGATTAGAAGTATTTACTGTTAATGGTCTTTGCCAATGGGTTTTCCATGTAGAAACACTGGTACTTCAGAATTTTGTTAGCTACTTTATCGCTGTAGTTGCTATGTAGGTTTATGATTACCATACTATTAAATTACATGGCACACAGCAGTTCAGAATAGAGTGTGGAATGCAGCAGACATGCACCAATCATACTTTTCTATTCTACTTTCTATATTATGTTTTCCTTTGCTTCTTTCCAAAGGTAGCTGTCACCTTAGCCTATCTCGATTATTATAACGATGCATACATGATCATTTTTTTCTATTAGGCTATCTTCAATAAGAACCAGACAGACTATTTTATAGACAGCTCCAATTTTTGTAACTCTAAGAAGATTACTGCCCCTAGCAGTGGCCCCATTTCTGTGTACAGATGGTTTTGATGTATATATTTCAGGTATCTGGAGCAATGCAGGAAAAGACAGTCCTGGTTGACGCCTATTTTAGAATTAGTCCTACATTCAAAAATGTATATTTTTGAAAGATCTATTTCTGGAATTATGCAGTCCTGCAATAAGACTAAATTTTGTTCTGTGACTTTTAAAATAATGACAATATCAGTGCAGGAATAATTTCAAGACTAGAGGCACCGTGAGGTTTTCTGAATCCGTTTTAGGTCATAAAAATACAATTTAGACCATTATTGACCATTAATAAACAAAGCTGTCTTTCTGTTGACTTTAGAAAGAAAGCCAGTCTTCTGCACTGAATTGAAAAAAAACTTCTGGGTAAAAACCTATCACAAGACTAAACCTGTCTGTTCGGAGTGGAAGGGTTGGATTACTGTGAAATCCTGATCTCTTCCCCTGAGATAAAGTAAATCCAGATGAAATCTGGGGCCGGCCACTGTTCTTATCCTGGAGTGGAGGGACAGATCAGTGGGCGAGTGCGGGTGAGGACCAAGAGAGGGAGGAAACCACAGAGCACCTACTTAGGTCAGCGTGGTGTCTGGGAAGAAAACTGACTGCCAAATCAGGATGTCTAGTTTCTAGTTCCAACTTTCCCCTCCTCCTGAACTCTCTGTGGGCCAGACAGCCAGGATTGGTCCACATTGGGACTGACTGTTCAGCTTGGTGGCGTTATGAATGTGGACCAGTTACCTGAAACTTTGAGCCTCAGTTTACCTGAAACTCTGAGCCTGTTTCCTCATCGGCATAATGGAGCTAATAATAGTACCTTCCTTACACAACTGTGAGGATTAAGTGAGCCATTCCCCACAGTAACTAAGCCAGGTAAGACTGTTGTGTAAATTTCCTAACGACGTGTGCCGTCGTTTTCTTCATTCATAAAATGGAGTATCATAGGCAGTGTGAAGATGAAAGAAAATGGATGATATTGGTAAAAAAGTACTTAGCAAATATTACTGAGATGTGAATTAACTTTTAGCTGATTAAAAGGCTTTAACTAACCTGCATTCTCAGTTGCATCCAACATTTGAATAAACAAAGTTTTTACTGTTTTAGTAAACTGCAATTTATTCATAGAACAGGCAGGTTTTGGTATTTAGTTACTGAATATGACACTTGACTGGTTCGCTTCAGCATGATTTATTGAGCACCTGCTATGGGAAATCCTAACTGCTCTCATTATTTCTCCTCAGATATCATAGTTAATGATCGTATTGTGTAGGGACTCCAGAGCCCCAAATATTGAAACTAAGAGTAGAGCCCCCGTAAAGCACAGTTGCTTTCGACATCCATTTTGCATCTGAACCTCCAGAAATGTTTTAAAACTGAAAAAACTCCCTGTCCTCTTAAGTAGTGCTTTGTATTCTTGCTGTACACTGCTCCCCCTTTTCTCTTCTCACTGGGCTCCCATTTGTGATCTATCTGAAATAACTATTTCCACGTAACACATTCTTTGCCCACTGCTGATCTACCCTGGAGCTGTTGCTACTTCCCGTGGGTAATACAGATGAACCTAGTGACCCACCAGGAGCCGGCCAGGGGACAGGGAGATAATGACTCTTTGTCACAGTGAATAATTCTCTCAGTTTGAATTCTCAGTAATTACCAGGTTTTTTTTTGTTGTTTCGTTTTTTTTTAACCTTCTTGGTTTATATCTAACTTTAATTATTTCACAGAATGTTTGTCACCCTGAAGCTTTTCCTGCAAAACAAAAACGAAAAATTAACACAGTAAAGTTATTTCACCAGTGGCCTTTCTCTCTCCATTATGATGTGTATCAGTATCATTATTTAGATGCACAGAAGTTAATCCCTTGTAGCTCTTAGATAGTGATTTAAAATAGAACTATCTGGAAACTAGTCATGAAAACTGGGAGCTTTGTGCCTGTGAAGGGACTGTTTGGGATTTAGAAAGTGTTTTCTGAAATAAGAGACAGAATTGTACAATTTTGACTTGGAAAATCAAGAAATTAGAGTGCTCCAAATCTGCAGCGTTAGAAGAGCAGAAGAAAAGAGTGTTGGATAAGCTCCACGTCCTCTAGGACAGTGGTCCCCAACCTTTTTGGCACCAGGGACTGGTTTCATGGAAGACAGTCTTTCCACAGACTGGGGGGGGGGGGGGGGTAGGATGGTTTTGGGATGATTCAAGCACATTACATTTACTGTGCACTTTATTTCTATTATTATTACATTGTAATATATAATGAAATAATTATACAACTCACACTAATGCTGACAGGAGGCGGAGCTCAGGTGGTAATGCGAGTGATGGGGAGCGGCTGTAAATACAGATGGAGCTTCACTCGCTCACCCGCCACTCACCTCCTGCCTTGGACTGGTACCGGTCCATGGCCCAGAGGTTGGGGGCCCCTGCTCTAGGATGCATTTCAGAGAACCCTAAAGTTATCCAAGTTGCTTCTCTTCCTCCAGACAAGAGTTCGCTTAAATCAGCCTTTAAGATCTTTATTCAGTGTGCACAGACACGTGTCACATTTGCCTAGGTGCTCGGTTCCCTCTAGGATTTATTTTTACTCAAGGCACTAACACGCTTCCTGTCTCCTAGGCTTGAAAGTTAAGAGCCCATCTTGATTTCTTCTTTTCCCTCATCCCCCATCTCTAGTCAGCCAGTACATCCTACCATTCCTTTCTGATGTCTTCTTGTTACCCTTTTCTCCTTCACTTCTTCTCCTGCCTTCCTCCTGACCCAGCGAATGTGGCAAGTGCAAAATGCTTCAACATTCCCAAGGGGTGAATCTGTAGAACTTTCACAAATCAATCACCAGTCTCATCGCTGTAACTCACAGTTATTTCTATACCTGTAGTTGAGGTTTACTTGGAGGCATTCTGCATAAAGGAACATACTCCTTTGTTTAGTGAGACAGACTGAGCGCAAGACCCTGCTTTGGGGGGGAAAAGATAAAATCCCACCGAGAAGCAGAAGCACGGTGCTAGCTAACAACTTGCCTTCACAAATCGACCTCATAACTCTGTGCCCTAGAAAAATTAGAAATGAGAACATTTGGAGATCATTTGGGACAAGTTGAAATTATGAATGTTCAATCTCTGATTGCTAAGGGACTGTGGTGTTTTCCTGCGTATTTTGCCTGCAGTTTTTCTCTTTCTCTTCCAATTCATTTTTTTTTTTTGTAATCTGCTAGATAAATTTTTCTAAAATACCATTTTGCATTCCCCATTTCCTGTTTAAAAACCTGAAATGACTCACCTAATATTAGTTTTAGAAATCAATTCAAAGGCCTTAATAGAGAAGCTGGTTTCAGGCCTCCCACAGTTTGGCCCATACCCATTTATCTCTGATTTTCCTTCATAAACCTGCAAATATAGCCAAATCGATTTGATTTTTTTTGTCCCTGGAAAAATATTTTCCTGTCTCTGCCTTTTTCTGAATTTTCTTTAAGAATAGCTTTCAAGTCTGATTCCCTCTCTTTGATCTCTACCACGTCTGTGTTCAGGCCATCTTGGGACCCCCGTGGTAGAAAAGGCCACACTAGTTGAAATGTGGGAGAAGTCTGTGATGTAAGCGAATGTCATTCTTCAATTATTAATGTTTATTGATACAAAAAGTTAATTGAATTAGGACTGAGGGTTGACCACACACTGAAAAGAACCACTCAATAATTCCGTCATTGGAACCATTCCATAATTGCTTATCTTTGGTAATTCTTCTTGCTTTAGTAAAGCAGGCTTCATATATTCATATGAAAAGCCACAGCTGAAGCTTAGAACAGGTACTAGAAACGGATTGTCTGAGTGTAAAACCTCATTCTGACTCCTAGCTGTTTAATTTGGGGCCTAGTTTCCGCACCTCTGAATGAGTATAATAATGGTACCTGTCTACCTCATAGGGTAGTTGTGAGGATAAGAATAGAGCCCAGCACATGATAAGAGCTCAGTAAATATTAGCTGCTGCCATGAGTATTAGTATTAATATTGTTATAGTTATTGTCTGATGAATTTGATATTTTTTCATTCAGCATTTACTTCACCACACTTAATTTTGAGTGAAAAGATATTTCCTGCTTTGAGAACGAAATCTATTTCAAGTTAAAATAAAAATTCATCTAATATACCTTTAAATAATAATGAGGCATTTAGTGCACTGAAGTAGTTCCCTGTTTCCCAAAGTGGGAACTTACAACAATGGAATCATTTAAGCTTAAGGATTCCTTATATTAGTCATGTAATTATCCCTTCTCTTAGAAGCCTGGGGCCAAATGGATCTCTTCCCAGGAGAAAGAAACTATCTCTCCTGGCTGAACAAAGATTTCAGTATAAAGGCTATCCACTCTCTGATCCATTGCTACCTCCCTGATCTCGGAATATCTTTCTCTCCCATAAGAAAGAAGAGTAGGTGAGGCAGCAAGAGTAGGAAGGACCTTTTCTCTTGCTTAAAGCTAACCTGAGGCCTAAGACACAGAAAGAAGTGCCTACCTGAGCTCTTCAAGCAAGCACAGGGCCCAGTGAAGGTGCTCTACATGTGTGAATCTGCTCACTCATTCATTCACTCTTTTATTATTTGTTCCATTCATCACTTATTGAGCATATACCTGGTGACAAGCGCTATACTAGGTATTGGACATTCAGAGGAAAAGAATGAGAGTTATTTCTCTGCCTTGAGGTGAGGGAGATGGTTCTTTTTGCATGCGTTTTAACATAGCAAGTCAAATTAAATCTTAAAATATTTCTTCTTGGAATCAAAACTTTCTGAATCAGATTTATATTTGCTAAACTCAATGCCAAGTGGAACAAATGTAATGCATATTTAAAAATTATAAAATGGAAGCAGTGGAGCGATTGGAGAATCCCTTACTGAGGTGAGGAAAACCAGAGTTGGCGTCATCATGATCAGGTAACTCTGGGACAGGCCCTAACCAGTGATTTCTAAAATCTAGTCCTTCCGTATTTCTGTGATAAGATGTTCGAGTTTCAGTGTTACTACTAGGCCATATGATTTTTAGATGTATAGAAAATATTTTTATTGTCCCATAGCCTAGCTTTAGACTATTTTTCCCACCATTTCATCAGCCTGGGAAAAGAACCATTTCCAAATTCCTGTGCATTATAGGCCATATGCTGCTTGACTGTTGGGCTGATTTAAGTTTTTGATCCTGTTTATAAGTTTTCTGGTCAGAATTATGTTACTTGGCATGTTTTACTTTGAACTGAAATTTTTCTTTTAAGTACTCATTGCTAGGGTCTCTGAAGTTTGTACAGAACTGCAAACGCTGTTTCAACAGTGTGACCTTTTCCTTACTAACTAGTAGGAAAGGACCATTACTAGTAGGAAAGGCCATGCATTGTCCAAACTGTTCCGGTATTAAAAAAAATTGAGTTGTGATGGTAACTTGGAGAATTGCAGGAAGTGTTCCTGAGAACACAGTGGTTCTCTTCCCTGTGCTTCTGAGTGTGATTCTCATGCTGCTTGTCTTTGTTGACTTAAGCCCATCAGAGGAAGGTCATCATAAAGATAAAAAATTCCTCTTTGTTAGCTAGATTAGATGTGGATGCTTCTTGGTTCTTCCAGGTCAGGGAGAATGCCTAGTTGAGTGCTAATAGGATCCTTAGTTTGGTTTTCTAATTGGAAGCCCTAATTAAGCTCTGGCAGGATCTCTCTCTGTTGACCTCTTTGTGCAAGAGATCTTTTAGCAGCTAAACAAACAAATGGGGGGTGATGACTAGAATTTTCTATTCCATGTGCCCAAGATACAAATCTATTCTGCCACTAATGTATGATATCTTCAGAAATCTTTTGCTGTATGTGCACTGTTGAAATGAATGTTATTAAAAGAAAGAAAGAAACATAGTATGTATTTTATTTCTTGCTCGTGGTTGAACTTAAGAGGGGATGCTCCTTTATTTGGTATGATAATCATGCTTTGTTTAGATTCCAGGTTGAGAAGAAGCCTGAATTCTTTCTTTCATGTCATGCCTGCCTCATTCAGACCCACCCACAGAGTTCTGCACGCACATGTCAGTCCCCTGCTCCTACACGAATCCCTTCAATAGCTTCCCTTCACCCTTTGGATAGAATCCAAACTCCTTACAGCCCCAGATGCCCAGAGGACTTCTTTAGATCTCATCTTAAATGTCAGTCCAGTGGGAAAAATCATCTCTTATCCACAGAAACATGCAATCTTCTGCCTTCACACTCTTCCTTTTGGTGAGAATAATGCACCTAAATTTACTTTGCATCAAACATTCTGTGGCCTATAATCTGTGTTCCCTTCTAAACTTTGTTTATTTCTTGCAAGGAAAAGACTGTTTTCATCTCTCTTGGTCTCCCTCCACAATGTGTAACACTGTGCCATGGTCACTAATCTTAAATATCTACTGACTGATTGATAAAGAGAAAAAAGTATGCACATACTTACTACATGCTAGAGAAACCTGTTTTCCAAACAAAATCGATGCATTTTAATTTATTTTCTGTTACATAATCTGGAGTAACAATTACCTGCTTTCTTACTTTAAATTATAAATAGATAGCTTTATAACACTGTGATCTTATAAAGTGAAATATCTTCATTAAAGCACCTACTGCGTTAGAATGTGATCAGTTAGGCAGTCTGAACTAGCAATTTTTAAAGATAGCTCATGAAAAGAAAAGTGCTTTCATGATGTTATTTACCTCTAAACAATTGTGCTGGTAATTCTCAAAAGCAATTGTGCTGATAATTCTCCATTATTCTTATCTGTTTCTTATAAAAGTCCCGTAAAGACCTCCACTAATATATCTCATTCTAGATCAAAATACTATATGTATTTTCCAAGTATTTACGTGCACTTTTATATCTATTTAATCCTTGCTCTGTCCAATTAATGCTTATTGAATGGAACAATGAGTGAATAAATTTTAAAAATGCAATATTAGGTTTAAGTTTTGAGTATTTAAAAGAAATATACTACCCCTGCCTTCTAGAAATATTTGGAAAATATATTTAAGGTTCACATTTTCAGCAATTCAAATATACTCCATTCTTCTAGTTTCACTGAAGTAATGAGGTTTCGCTACATTGTATTTCCTGAATTCCAGAATATTTGAATATATGTAGAAAAATGGAACACTCTAGCTCAGCTAAAGTTTGGGAATAACCTATATCTCATCTTCCTTGGTATAGAAAAATGAGAGTAAACATTTCTATGTAGAAATGAATTTATTGAACCTCCTCAAGATAAAGCTTAAATAGATGAATATTTGGTCAAACAGTATTGTTCAACCTTTATATTCAAATTCTGACCAAAGGTCCACCGTCACTGCGAATGGGCCAGCACTGAAGTAGCCCTTTATGGAAAGGTACTACTGTCAACATCCAATGTTAAAAATAAAGTCACGTTATTCTACAATCTTATGAATTTAATTTTGTGGTATTGCAGTTAGTTATAATCATTTTAAACTTTGTAGAACTTAAAGAAAGAAAATCTTTTGTTGACTGCACGTGGTGTACAGCATAGTAGGCTAAGCTTGGAAGATATACAAATGAAAAAGGCATAGTGACTCTCCCTAAGGACTGGGATTCCAGGGAACCTAACTAATGTTTCCCTAAATAATATGCTATAGGCGGTGATAGATGCCAAAAATTAAATGAAACAAAAAAAGTATTATGAGACTGCCAAGAGGAAGCGATTAATGTGAATTTGTAGACTCAGAGAATGCTGCATAGAGAAAATGGTAGTTGAAGGTTGAAGACCGTTTCAATACACAGATCATGGGAGACAGAAGGTTCCAGGTAGATCAGAACCTCTGAAGCAAACCACTGTGTGATTGTATCCAGGGAATGGGACCAACCAGTGGGACTGGACAGAGTATGTTTGGAGATGGGTCTTGGGGGTGGTAATGGCAAGCCTGATTTGAATGAATTGGACTCTATTTCGTAGGTCATAGGGAGCTACCACTAAAGATTTTTTTTAACTGAAGAGAGACTCTAGTAATCAATAATAATGACCACCAAAAACGTCTTCCCTTCCAGGCACTTAGTAGAGTTGCACTTTTTGCAACCCCCTTTTCTGTTCTTTCTAGTTTGATGGGGTCATGTAGCTGCTTATAAGAATAGTGTTGGTACTAGAATTGATGCAGCATTTAATGACCAAGAGAAGTCTTTTTCCGGCTCTCTCTCTTCCCTTTGGTAAGTTTGAGATAGAATTGCTCCCTATGAGTAGAGCCTCCTGCTGACCAGAGATGGATGTATACTTTGAGCAAAGCATATAAACCTTTGTTGTTTTAAGCTTAATACAGAGATCTGAGAGTAGTTTATTACTGCACCACTACTGTCTCTCCTGTCCTGATGGATACAGGGATGGTGTCAAGTCCTTGCTTTGTAATGGCAACCCTTGTAGCATTAAGTAGAATACATGAAGAGAAGGGAAATCTGGAATTGAGACCGCTTAAGAGGTTGATGGATTAATCCTGACAAAAAATAATGACCAGGCAGTGGCAGTGGAAATGGAAAGACGAAGTGATGTGAGTGGAAAGGTGGAGAAAGAATCAACAGGATAACTTAACAAATTAAGTGGGGAGCCAGGGTAAGAGGAAAATTGAAGTTTACTTCCAGCGGAAGTTCTTATTTAACTTCTGAAACTTTTCTCACTGAAGAGATTACACTCATATGTTTCCTTAATATTTTTGTGTTTTTCTCTTTAAACAATCTCTTTTTGAATTTTTTCCAGAGCTCTGGTGATATTAAATTGGTCTATTGTCTTTATCTACATTTACTCACAATTTACGATAACGATCTAGATTTTCTGTATTTTGGTTCTTTTCTGCTTTGTTAATGATTCTGTACTGTATATCATACATAACGCTTTATTTAGCAACATGTTAACTTAAGCAAAACTACTTTGGTTCTCGTGAGTTAAGGGAAAAAATGATAGACCTCAACTACTCTGTCAGTTTATAGCATTATATTCTAATAGCGATAATAATAGTTACATAGAGAACTATATTCTTAAAGCAATTTAATATATGTTCTCTCAATAACTCAATGAGGCAAGCAGGGTAGGAGTTAACTTCATTTAGTGAAAAGGAAACATGAAAGAGGGATTAAGTTAGTAAATAGCAAAACCACTCTTCAACCTATGTCTTCTGTCTCCATGTTGAGCTCTCAAATGCTGCCTAGAACTCCCGAAATTTTGAAGCACAGAGAAAGCTCAAGAGCTATCAAATGTATAAGCACAGAATTTAGACATATATCCAGACCGTCAGACTGAAGAAAGAACTCATTAACCTCTAGAATAGGCTGCCAAGTATATTTTGACTTTCGGATTTTTAAAAACTATGGGCCTATTCTGAATCATCTTACTTCCTATCAAGTTTGGATGATCTTGTTCCTACTATTCTAGTCTTTGTTTAGTGAGGTTATGGTGAAAGTATGTGCATTATCACTCTATCCCCAAAATGGATCTGAATAGTATAGGCTAGAGGTCAAGAACACAGACTCTGGAATCAGAAGGCCTGATTTCAAGTCCTGGCTCTACCATGAGATGCCCTGTGACTTTGGAACTGTTGCTCTATCTCTTCTAGCCTTAGTTCACTCACTTCTGAAATGGAGTAAGAGTTGTATGTGGGCAGTATGATTATTGTGACGTTTAAATGAGGTAATCTACATAAAGACCTTACTATGGGGTTTTGCAGGTTGCAAACTCAGTAACCTAGCCATTGTTAGATAATGATCTAATGAGATAGCTGAAATCTTAGGTGTATTTCTGATCCTGCCATCATCAACCACTTAAAGTTTAAATTATAATTTTGTAACTGTGTCTGATAATTTATCAGTGTCTGATAAATGTTTGAGGAATAAAAATATTAGGATTGGATTTCTCTGCTCAATTCTTAACTACTGGTTAGAGAAAAATCATGTCATTTGAGGTGCAAAGGAGCACATGATTGTTTGGATTTTTAATGCCTGATAGACAGTGTGAGAAACACAAGTAAAGGCAAGACAAACGAACATTGCTGTTGTTTTGGTTCTTATACTGCACTTACAACTTCTAGCAAAAATCTTTCATTTTGGTTAATGTTTGACTTTCTCCTTTCCCTGGGGTTGAATTAACATATGATTTCAAATGTTAGTCTTTTAGTTATACAGGGTACAGGATGAAACCAATTCCTTTTCTTGTTTTCTGACTAGTGCTTGGTTTGTTTGTAACCTGGGTACAATGGTAATACATTGAAAAGCAGTGTTTTCTAAAACAGGTGATATAATATCGCTTGTATGTGGAATCTAAAAAATGGTACAAATAAACTTATTTACAAAACAGAAATAGAGTCACAGATATAGAAAGCAAACTTACGGTACTTGGGGAAGCAGCGGTGGGGGGGATAAATTGGGAGATTTGGATTGACATATACACACTACTCTATATAAAATAGGTAACTAATAAGGACCTACTGTATAGCACAGGGAACGTTTCTCAATTCTCTGTAATGACCTATGTGGGAAAAGAATCTGAAAAAGAGTGGATATACGTATATGTATAATTGATTCACTTTGCTGTACAGCAGAAACTAACGCAACATTGTAAATCAACTATACTCCAATAAAAATTAAAAAAAAAAAAGACCCAGGGACATACATGATGGATAAAACAAAACAAAGCAAACAAGATCAACCAAGTTATTTATTAAGAAACTAAGATAAAGAAATAAAAATGCAATTTGCTAGCTTCTTTAGGCAAAGATCTTTAAAAACTAAAAAAATAAATAAATAAAACAGGTGAATAATGTAAGAAAGTGTGTGAAGCCAAAGGCCTTTGGTTAAACCACCATGGTATGTACCTTTGTCTAGTTACTGCTGTTGCTGTGAGGGTATGATGTAATGCATGTAAAGAAAGATCATGTGTTACACATACTAAGTGCTCAAAAAGAAAGTTACAATTACTTCTAATTCAGTTTTATCTATTTTTTTTGCCTTAAATAACTTGTTTAGAATTTAATAATTTATTTATTATGTGCTCATGGTTTCAAAGATATAAAATTGCAACATTCTCAATAGAAATATTTTTTAAAGTGCCAATTTCTGAAAATCTACTTTTCCATCACTTTTTAAAATATAATAGGAAACCTTAACAAGAGACATTTTAGAAATTTATCTTTATTCTGTAATGCTGTGTATTAGTAAAACAAAATTAGAACCATTGCTATGATAGGTCTCTTTTTTTTTTAAGTCTGACTCTATTATGCTTAAAAAAATTTTTTTTTCTAATTTGGAATTTGATATACTGAGAGAGTCACCAACTTTACTCCTTTTAACAATTAAATATACAAAGTTTAAATAGTCACAGTGACACCTGTGGGAGAACCTTCCACCCTGGCCTGTCATAGAGGCTTATTCTCCTCATCCTTTCATGGGTCTAATGATGCTCTTACCATGTGAGATAGAGGACAGACCCAGGCACCAGGCTCCTTGGGTCCATATAAAGTGCTATCAAAATCCAAACAGCTTACGTGTTACCTTTAAAATGTGTATGCTAATTTGATTGGGAATTCAGTCAGCAAAACTAAATTAGTAATTCTGCCGTATGAACAGGATATCAAGAGATTAATATCTCTGAGAAATCCATTATTTGTAAGTATAAAAAATAAATTATGGTAATGTTTCTTTCCAGGATATCAGAAATTCCTGTGTTTAGAAAGATAAATTAGCTTTCACAATCAAGACATTTAATAAATTAATAGATAGCCTAACCAGGGCAGCTGAGTTAAATATTTAGAAATAATTGTACATGAAAAAAATATCATACTGAGGAACAATAAAGTGTTACAAATTGTGTTGTGGAATGAATGTTTATATCGCATCCCCTCTTTCCCCGAATCATAAGTTGAAGCCCTACCACCCAACATGACGGTATTTGGAGGTGGTGCCTTTAGGAGATAATTAGGATTAGATGAGGTCATGAGGATGAGGCCCTTGTGATGAGATTAGCGGCCTTATAAGAAGAGACAGGTACCAAATTAGCTGGTACTATGATCTTAGACTTCCAGCCACCAGAGCTGTGAAAAGTAAATCTCTGTTGTTTAAGCCACCCAGTCTATGGTATTTGTTATGGAAACCCATGCCAACTAAGTCAGATTGTACATGGGAATACTTACCTTGATATAGTTATTAAAAACTATGCATTTAATTTGAGGAGTCAGATTATTCAGAGATTGTATTCATTCTTCCTAGCCCCTATTTTTATGTCACATCTAGCTCAAGGAAAATTTTTTTTTCCAGCTACTTTTTAAAAATTCTGTAAGGCCTGTTTTTTTGATATCATGATGAGATTTCACTCAGTCATGATACTGCCTTCAGTGTATCCTAGGGAAAAAGGTTGTTCTTTCATTTATATTTTGGATGAAGGAGTTGAGATGAACATTTTAAGAAGGGATTGTTATTGTCTGCAATATGCCCAAAACCAGTACTTGATTGTGTCTATTTCAGGCTGAAACATGGACCTTAGTAGAAGACACCAAGTAACTTAATCGACTACATTTTGAAAATATCCACCTGCCCTCACAATGACCAGAGACCTGTCACAACTTGGAAAGATAATTCTGTTAACTTTAATCTTGTAGTTTTTAAACTGGTAAATACGAGCTATTTAATGGCATCGACTGTTATTAATCACAATGGAAAAACAGCATAATATATGGATGTGTGATTTGAACCTGTAAATTTCTGTGTGTGTGTATGTGTGTGTGTGTTAACGTAGGGTACGGATGAAGCGTGGGAGAGTACTGAAGGAAAAAAGATGGCCATTGTAACAAATGAATTGAGTGTATTACAAGAAGAATAGCTCTTGGAAAGAATCCAGATTGGTCCAATTTCAAGTAGCAAAGGTAATAATATCTGTGAATTACCTGTATGCCAACATTCCTGTATTATATTTCAATGGACTCAGCTTTTTCTTCTCAGTGTAATAGGAACTCTGTGTCTTTTTTTAGTTAGTGGCCTTTGATATTCTCAGATAAAAGGCATCCTTCTGAACTCTTTGATCATACACTGCAGCATGCCAGCAAGCTCTCACTCATAGCATCTTTGAAAAATACTCGTATTCTTTAAATTCATTTTAAATTATAATACAGTGACATTTTTACAGAGTGTAAAGTAAATTAAGCCAGAATTTAGTTGCATGCTCTAAAGAAGAACTGAGGAAATGGGAAATTATTGGTCACAAAAGAAAAACCCTAAATTCTAAATCCAGCATCCAGCACCTTATCAGTTTTTGACTATTCACTGCATTTATTTAACAGCAGAGAATCCCATGGGAATAGCCTCAACTTTGGGAGAAATCTGGGTTCAATCTCAGCTCTGCCACTTAGTAACTGTGTGCCCTGAGCCAGTCATTTAACCTTTCTCTGCTTTGTCTCCTAATCTGAAAAGTGGGCATAAAAATAGTACCTTTTTCTCAGAAGGATGTTGTCCAAATTAAATGAGATACTAAATGAAAAGCACAGTTCCTGGCAGATAGTAAATATATAATAAAATGTGGTTCTTCCTCTGATTTTGACACTGATTCCTATACTTCCTAACTATATGTTTGGAATCATGTTACTTAGGTCATCCTTTATAAACAGAGGATAACACTGACCTTCAGGATTGTTGTGAGAATTATGAATGACATAAATCACCTAGCATATTGCCTGATGTGCAGAGACATGTCGTAAAGGGTAGCTGTACTTCAATGCTCCTACCCAATTTCAGTTACTCTTTGTGGTGATTTTGGATAAATCACAGAAGATGGATTTTATGCCCTTAGGAACTTTGTAGAATGGCAGCACCTAAAAACACAAAAGATAGATATAGGTAGGTGAGAATATTCCAGCTTTAAACATGAATGAAGAAAAACTTCATAAATTTGAATTCTTCTAAATTTAGATTCTTGATACTTAGATCTGGACCACACTGAAGTTTACTTTGAAAATGTCTGTGAATAAAGGGTTTATTAAACTAAATGAAATGTGAAATAGTTCAAACGGAGATGATTGGCATATTTAACACAATAACTTGTGAACAAAGTGCTTTTATGTAGTCATTAAATCCAGGACCTTCACATATTGTTTATAGTTTGCAACAATGTGTGAACTTCAAAGAAGTAGCATGATATTTCTTTTTAAATATTTTATAATTTTTCCACATATTTACATTGACAGTTCCAAAGTATGGATAACTGATACATGTTTTCCAATAACATTTATTGTTAAATTCATAGTCAAGGTAAGAGAAATACTTAACTAATTCAGAAATTTAAATTCCTTAAGGTAAGAATTTTTTTTCTAAAACACTACATATACAGCAGTGTTTTTCAAAATGTGTATCACAATCCATGAGACATGAAAGTAGTTTATTGTTATCAATCCAGTATTTTTAAAATTTAATGCAAAAAAGTAGAATAAGAAAGAACATATCAGAGTTTATCATGCTAAATAAGGGAAAGTATCTATAAAAGTGTTGTTTATTTGTACATATGTATATTTATAATGTCTTATGATGTAAAATTTCTAACTTTGGTTTGTGATCAAATAGTTTTGGAAAACACTGCCTACAGCACAGAACCTTGCACAGCATTTCCATTGTTCAGAGAAATATGACATGGGAAATACCATGAAAGAGGTTTCCTTAAGCATGAATAGTAAACCTCAAGGAATATCTAGAAGTAGATGAAAGTGGACTAAATAGAATATTCATTCTTCTATTTAGCTGGGAAATATTTATTGAGCATTTACATTTCTAGGATCTACAGGCACAGAATTGATAAACATATAGCCTCTGCCCTAAATAATGTCATAGTCTACTAGATGTTACAGATACGGAAATAAATCTATTATGAAACATATGATAAGTGTAAAATTAAAACTATTTGCAAAAGATAGAGGCTGCAAAGTGAGTGACTCTCTGGGTAGAGGTCAAGAGGCAGTAATTTCCTATCTATGTTTTAAAAGACAAATAGCATATCCGACACCTAGGTGTAGAGAGGGCATTCTAGACATAGGAATAATGTGGTCCAAGGAGCAGAGGGATGTTTTACTTTGGTATGTTTGGAAAACTATTAGGGCTGAAGGCATGTGCCAAGAGAGATTGAAGAATTTGGCAGGGGGATGTCTCATACACTAAGAATAAGTAGTTCAAGCTTCATTATGTACAGACACTCAAAGGGTGTTTAGTAAGGAAAAGGCTTGCTTGTATGTGGTTACTATTATGTTTTATTCACTAGGACATCACTCTGAAGGTAGCATTAGAGGGAGAAAAGCTGAAGGCAGAAAGACCAACTAAAATGTCATTATGATGGTCCAGACAAGGAACTGAGTCAAGACAGAGACAGCAACAGCAGTGGTAGAAAGGATGGGATTTAATTAAATATTTAAGACTTGGTGTCAAGAAGGGAGTGATGGGTAGAAAGAGAAATCTGGGATGATTTTCAGCCTTCTGGTTTATGTGACTAGATAGATGGTGATGCCACCATCCAAGCCTGAATATCTCTGTAGGACAGATTTCTGTGAGAAGACAGCAGATTCATTTTAGACAGGTTGAATGTGAGTGTCTTATGTAATGCCTAAGCAGAGTCACCCAGTTAGCTGCTGTGTATACATTTCTCCAGAGTTCAGCTGAGAGATCTGGATTAGAGTTGCTACTCTGGAGTTATCATTATATAGGCATTGGTAAAATCATGGAAAATGGATGCTAGTAGAGGGGTAATGACAAACCTGGGGATAATGCCTGCGTTTAAGGAACAATCAAAGGAAGAGGGGCCACAGAGAAGATTGAGAAGTTATAGTCAGAAAAGTTTGTGGAGAACTACTATAGACTTAATCCCCAATGTGATGGTATTTGGAGGTGAGGCCATTGGGAGGGTGGGGGCCTCATGAATGGGATTAGCACCCTTATAAAAGAGATGTCAGAGAGCTCACTTGCTCCTACTGCTGTGTGAGGACACAGCAAGAAGATGGGAGAAGCCCATCAGATTTATCCCTCACAGGAAACTGAATCTGCCAGTGACTTGAGTCTTCCAATGCCTTGATCTTTTTTACTGATACCTTGCCTCTGGTCACCTCTCTTTCCCAGCCATTCCTTCAGGAGGTTTCTGTACCATCCTCCAGGCCTAATTTCTCAAGGATCATGCTCTGTCACCAGTTATTTACTCTGTCTCATACATTTCTGACTTCTTTTCTACCGGTTTCTTTCCCTTTACCCAGAAACACTTGAGTCTCTTCCATGGTGCAAAGTCTTTCCTTGAATCTGTAATCCTCTCATGCTACTGACATGCTTTTCTTCTCAGTCAAGCTGCCTGAAAGAGTGGTCTACCCTGAGTGCCTTCCCTTCCTCTGCCCCAATCACTCTCAATTCACATTAACAGGAATGTCCTTGTCCCAGCCACTCTACTCCTTTTCTATGGACAGAAAGCACCAGTTACTTCCTAACTTTCAAGCCCAGCAGGAATTCTTGAGTCCTTCCCTCCTCAACTTCCACTAACACTATCCCCTCTTCTTGGTTTTTGTCTTAGTCTATTTGGGATGCTATAACAGAATATCAAAAACTGAGTGACTTATCCAACAGAAATTTATTTCTCACAGTTCTGGAGGCTGGGAGACCAGAACATTTAGGACCTTGGCTTTTACTCAATTCAAATAGGATGCCACAGGGTTTTGAGGAGAGAAGTAAAATATTGATCTTAAGACATCTTGAGGCGTTATTTCTGTTCCCATTATGTTGTAACCTCTTTTCTGAATCATGAACAACTAATCAAAATTGCTGGCTATTCTATGAAAATGTTCTACTAGGGGATGGTGTCTCAAACATAAAGAGTTTAAGGTCAAATCCCTGTCTATGCACTTTTATTTCCTTCATGGAAGTAGATGTCTAGAAACAGATAATATTGTTTCTGTTAAATTTAATCACATGTTTTACGAAATGTGTCTGTGGATAGAGAGAGAGCCAGACCCATAGCTCCAGTGCTCTGCACACTTAACTGGGATACTCTGGGAACCGCAAACTACCTATGTAATAATTCCGGCAATTTCTTTTTTTGTCCATAGTACAGTGTTTATGTGCTGGTCACAGATACATCTGACTTTTACTCAAACTGACTTTAATAGGAAAGGCACCTTGAATTTTTTTTTCTTCCCAAATAAAAGCACAAATTAGAGCACATTTTTTTTCACGTTATTCTGAATCACATAGCATCTTATCCAGAGAAGATAATGCTGAAAAGGGGAAGAAGAGGGAAAAAGAAAGTGTTCTCAGTGTCTAATAGTATGTGATTAATGTTCTAAGTACCACTGAGGAGACCTGCTGTAGCCGCCAGCAAGTACCTGTCATTAACATGACCAGGTATCTGCGTGGGGCATGTATTTGTCTGCTGAGCTCTATGGCTTGAAAGGGTAGTATTTTGCAAATGAGAGTATTATCAAGTCATTAGTGCTGAATTCTGCGCTCAGAACTCAACATGGATATACATTAAAATCAAAGTTAATTTGAAAAGGAAATTGCAAAGAAGATATATAGCACTGAGTTCTACCTTACTGAAGATAAATGAACCTTTTTATCTGTACTCTCTTTCAGCAAACTGAGATAGAATGAAGATTGAATAATTATTAATTCCCTTTTTAAAAACTGTTATGTAAATAAATAAATGAATAGCTTGGAATGGGGAATTCGTACTCTTTCTTTTCTAGACAGAAAACACTATGTTAATGAAATATGAACGTACTATACAAAATTCATTGGAAAATCAACACAAAAAACATTAATTTGTGAAAAAAACCTAGAATTATATAGTAATGTCATTTTGCCAGAAAGCTTAAAAATACTGTAAGAGAAAATGAAATTTTAAAGACTACAGAATTAATTGTATTGTCCTATTTATGTTAGCATAATTTTCTAGTAGTAGGAGTTGGAACAAATTTAAACTCAAATCCAGTAGAAAACAGAAGTTTCTCAAAGCCCTTTATTTGTTCAGTAGTTACAGGACAAAAACAAACAAAAAACCCAAAATCTTCTATGGGTGAAAATCCATTCCACTTTGTAAAAACATCAGGACTCTATTCAGGTTCACTTCTTTTTGGTTCATACCTCAAGCACGGTTTATTCATTTGCCATGTTCTTTGTAGGGTTCAAGTAAAATATTATTGGGCTCCCACAATGGGAAATGCAAGGCATAATATTAGATTCTGTAGAGAACTCAAACAGGCTGTCTTTGTCCTCTAATTGCCTCATCAAATTTGGGATGTGTGAACACTACTGTACTAGGAATTAAGAGTCCTGGACCCGACCCTGTCACTAACCAGCCAGATCACCTTCAACAAATCGTCTAAACCTAAGACTTACTTTCCACTTTTATAAACTACTTAGCTTACTGTGAAAATTTTCTTTGAAAATGTTTTTCATATGTCAGATTTTCATATTATTTCATATTATATATATATTATTTCATATCATTTTCCTATCGTTCATATAATTTCATTTTATTTCCATTTTATGTCATATTATAATATGAAATTATTATCCATATAAGGTTAAATGCATAACCTTATAGATATATAACCTTATAACTATGTATAAAGTTGTATATATGTAACCTTATGTGTAACTGTATATACATACATGTGTTTATTACAAGTACAGATTGAGTAGTAGAAAGAGCAAACCTGATAAGATTCAAGACAAGTGAGAGTGCAGAGTGGAATGCTTTTGTTATAGTAATAGTTACCATTTATATACATTAACTGTATGTCAGATAGTGTGCATAGTGATTAAACACAGTATCATGCAATAAGCCAATGAGTAGATGTCTCATCCCCATTTGAGAGATGAGAACTCTGAAGTCCACTGGGGTTTAGTCACTTGTCCCAAAGTTATGCATGTAATGGCAGTAAAGATAAGGTTCCAATCAGGTCTAATCAGTGCTAAAGCTCACACACTTGACTACAATGCCAACTTCTTCTCAAAGGGATTTACTGGAGGCGAGGCTGGAGAGGAGAGATAGAACCAGATTGTATTGAGAAGAAAGGATATGGCGGTGCCATGATAGGAAATTTGTATTTTGTCATTTAGGCAAAAGGCAACCATTGATTATTTCTGCCCAGAGGTGTGACATTGTGAAAGCAATGCTGTAAGAAGATGAGTAAGATCTCAACTTTACAGAAGTGGAAATATAATTGCTCACTTACTAATGATCTGTTTTATATAACACAGAATAATGGAGACAAAGTCCTTGCTGGTTTGAGTTTTTTGTTTTGTTTTGTGGGAGGTTGTTTTTTTTTTTTTTTTTTTCTTCGAGGACTGACAGCTGTGAGTTATAATGAGCTTCCCAAATTTATCCATGCCTACTCTCAGCCCATGGAGAGTAGTAAATTGCTCTCGTTCTCATGACACATTTAGATCAGGAGAAGAAGTAGGGAGAGGGGGGTGGCACTGCATCAACTAATTGAAACTAATGTGGGATGGTGAGCCTCCAAAAAGAAAAAGATCAGCAACGATGAAAAGAAAAAATAACACACAGGCAGGCACCTCAACCAGAGACAGTGGTGACTCAGCTCTTCCCTGGGGCTTCAGCCTACCTCTGCTCTGGGGAGACCTAGCCTTTGGTTTGCTTCAGTGGGAAGAGGAGTGTGGCATTGGCATTGAGGTGGCTGGTCCACAGAGAGCTGTGGAGATGACATACCTGGGAGAGTGTAGACACGTCTGTGTGTGTCTCACAGCAGCTGGCCACGATGCCTGGGAACTACGAACCATTCCTCAGCCTCAGGGACAAACAGCTTCGTGATTCCTTATTTCATGTGTTCTTTTACTTGCATTTCAAGGCCTGATGGTCACATCCCCATTCCTCTCCGTATCTTGCCTTTTTAATTGCTTTGGGATGAAAGAATCATAGGTTCAGAAAGTAATTTAGCAGTCCTCTCCTCTAGATGATACTAGAAAATCCCCTCTGTAATATGCCTGCCAGCCTCCACTCCATTAAGCAAACATTTATTGAGTCCTTCTTTTATGTAGATATAGGGGTACATATTAAGACAGACACTTAACTTACAATTGAGGAAAACTACAGTAGAATAATCAAACAATACCATATTTCACCAATTCGAAAATGAACTCTTTTCATATTCTAACCTCTCTGAAATTTGCCTGGGTCTCTCAATCACTAGTCAAACAATAGTCATGTTATAGTTGTCATTGCCTGCTCAGGTATGGGCTTGGTCGAAGCTGTTCATATTGTTGCCTCTGAGTTAGGTGCACTGTTGGAACTGCATGTGTTGAGTTTAATCACTATTTACAAACTGTCTTCAGAAATATTATTTGACATTGACACTAAATGTTATCATGTAGAAAGGCACAGAAACAGGACAATGAGGTCCAATAATTAGAGAAGAAAATATTCACTATTGGAAGACCATTGGCAGTTTCCTGTTTTCACACAAAGCCAAAACCATATGCTTTATGGGACCTGAGAAATAAAGCTTACCGCAATCTGCTGAAGCACATTAGATTTTCTTACCAACGCAGGAGCAGAAGATTGCCTATCATACACCCAGCAAGACAGTCCAGCAACAAATCCTGGTTATAGCACTCCTTTAAAAACACTGCATTATGAATACTTTTGATAACATACATGATGATATTTGGTGAAAAAACATCGATGACTCTGATGTGAAAAATGCTTCTGATGAGTCAAACTAAATGGGAGGAGGATTTAGGAATATATTAATCAATATTTCTCTTATAAAGTATAAAACAAAGATTTTGAGTCATAAGAAAATATTTCATTTTCTGTTTGATTTAGTAATACACAAAATAATTGGTGTTTCTTATAATCAGTGATATCTCAAGGTCATTGAAATATCTTAGTGACACAGTGCAATATACTTTTTAATCATCAGACAGCCCTGCAAGGTGAGATATTATTCTTTTGGTTTTGCAGATGAGGTGACTAGCTCAATATCTTAGAAAACTAATACAGACGGTCCTCAACTCCCAATGATGACTTTTTGACTTTACAGTGGTGTGAAAGTGATACGTATTTGGTAGAAACTGTACTTCCAATTTTGAAATTTGATCTTTTCCTGAGCTACCAATATGTATGCTACTTTTCTCCTGATTCTCAACAGCGGCAGTGAACCATAGCTCCTAATCAGCCACCTGATCTCAAGCGTAAACAACTGATCCAGTAACATTCATTCTGCACCCATACAACCATTCTGTTTTTTCACTTCCAGTACCATATTCAGTAAATTACATGAGATTCTCAACACTTTATTATACAACAGGCTTTGTGTTAGATAATTTGCCCAACTGTAGGCTGATGTGAGTGTTCTGAGTGCATTTAAGGTGGGCGAGGCTAAACTCTGATGTTTGGCCGGTTAGGTGTATTAAATGCATTTTCAGCTGACGTTATTTTCAACTTACGATGGGTTTATCAGGACACAACCCTGTCAAAGTTGAGGAAGGCCTGTAGTGGTTGGGAAACTAATAGTCGGTTAATGGTAGCTGCCACTTAAACCAGAGTTCAAGGGACTTCCCTGGCGGTCCAGTGGTTAAGACCTCGCCTTCCAATGCAGGGGTTGCTGGTTTGATTCCCAGTCGGGGAGCTAAGATCCCACATGCCTCGCGGCCAAAAAACCAAAACAGAAAACAGAAGCAATATTGTAACAAATTCAATAAAGACTTTAAAAATGATCCACATCAAAAAAATCTTTAAAAAAACTCAAAAAAAACAGAGTGCAAGCTGTTTACCCAGAGTAAGCTGCCCCAATTGAAGAGGATCCTTAATCAAAAAGAAGAAAATAAAGGGAGGACACAGGGATATGATGAATTAACAGTAGCAACTTGCTGCTTCACTCTCAGCTTAAATATTTCTAGGGTGGGTGAGCACATCATACAACACCACCAGTGACTCCATTCTGAATGCTTTTCTTGTTAGAAATGAATCTTTTTTTTTTTAATTGGACAAATAGGCTTCCTTTTAATTTTCACTCATTCACCTTTATTCTGCCCTCCAAAAAAACAGAAAAAATAAACCAGATGTCTCATCCATAAAAGCCTCTCAAATACTTGGGAACCGTCATCATGTTGCCATCTATTTTGTTTCCTGGACCAAATTACCCCTGTTTTTCTTATAAAACATGTTTTCAAGGCCCAAAATAAATGTTTCTCATATTCCCTTCAGATATTCTATTTCGTTGCTGTGTGTTTAAAAATACGGAGTTCAGAGTGAACTTTTGCCTTAGGAGTTTCAGCATAGACATGACACGCATTGAGTCTGCAGTCAACTAAACACTTCCAGGACCTTTTCAAGGTAATAGATATGAACCCAGGCTCACCTTTTCCTGATTTTTTTAAGAAGGATGTTTGTGTCATCTCTCAGGGCACATAACCCAACTCTTACTAGGATAGGGCAGACCGGAAGAGTTTGTGACCTTGGCATCTGCATGTGGAAGATGGTTCACCATGAAGATTCAGATGCTTGTGGTGGCAAGAAGTCACAGCGATGTAGCAGAGGTGTGACAGCTTGCATGAAGAGGCGTCCTGCGTAGCTCAGGCCCCACAGTGAGACTGTCTGCGTTTGAATTTCAGCTCTGCTGTTTACCAGCTTGGGCAGGTTGCTTAACCTTTCTCAAATCGCCATCTGGAAAATGATGGTTAATAATTGTACCCACCTTCTATGAGTATTTGAGGATTAATTGAACTTAAGTATATAAAATGCTTAGAAGTATTTCACATATTTTAAGAACTCACAATACTCTGGTGTGTATGAGAGAGAGAGAGAGAACTCAAATAGTTGAGTTATAAATCTAGTGTATTGGTTTCCAAGGGCTGCCATAACAAAGTTCCACTGAAACAATAGAAATTTGTCTCACAGTTCTGGAGGTTAGAAGTCTGAAATCAGGGTGTTGGCAGGGCCACGTTCCCTGTGAAATCTCTCGGAGAGGGTCCTTCCCTGCCTCTTCCAGCTTCTGGTAGCCCCAGGCTTTCCTTGGCTTGTGGCAGCATGACTCCTATCTCTGCCTCTGTCTTTACATGGCCTTTGTGTCTCTGTCCAAATTTTCCTCTTCTTGTAAGGACACCAGTCATATTGGATTAGGGCCCACCCCAATGGAGTATGACCTCATATTAACCTGATGACATCTGCAAAAACCCTATTTCCAAAGAAAGTTACATTCATAGGCACCAAGGGTTAGAACATCAACATAATTTTGAGGGGACCGAATTCAACTCATTATATCTAGTAACAGAGAAGTTCAAAACAGAAAAACTGGATACCCCAGAAGGAAGTAGAGGACAGCAATGGGGGGAGGGGTGGGATGGGAGATCTAAGAACAGGAGATGTTTTGAGATTTAAGCAGTGAATAGGTACTAGAGGATTCTGTGAATAAATAATACAGCCCAAATTAAACCTCTGGGCTAAGATAAGGGAAAATAAGATTTCATTTCTCCCTGAGGGCAAATTTGGACCCACATCCTAGAGGGCCTGCAATACTGAACTTGGTACCAAGGTATAAGCTGTACACCCAAAGTTGGCACTGAGGATCCAATTCACTCATGGAAGTGCCTTTCCTCAAACATGGAATAAATAACATCTTGACAACTTGCAGGTGTTAATACAGTTTTAACAGCCTTCATAAAAGCAGCATTGTTGATTTTGATTGCCTGGCCAATTTCCAACCTACATAGTTAGATTTTGCTTATGTAAGTTTCGTCTGAAGTCTCCTAGGGAAGAGTTATGTTTTTGTTTTCTGGTTGAAATACTTAACTAAGAATTTGCTCTGTATCGCCACTAGGCATTGTCTGCTCTTGAGAGCTTTACTGGTGGGTGAGTATGAGTTTGTTAGGTTTGTAAAATGTTTAATGATACTATGAATAAAAGCTGCATCATAAATAGAGGTTTATTATGATTGCCTGTGTGTCTGTACCATCATTATTTCCAGAGTAACCAGTCTTGATTTCCCAAATAGAGGATTCTGACTGCAAGTGAGAAGCAATATGGCTGAAATATTAAGAAATATTAAGAAACTCATCTCTTTTGTATCTTAGTCAAAAAGTCTTTTGTAAATACCATATTAATGACAACTGTGGAAAGAGAAATATGGAAAGTGTGCTTAACGTAGGATTTTCTAATCCTTACAGGAATTTGCATCAACGAAGATTAGATCATCCCCTAAGTGGGTTTTTATATAGTTGTTTCATTTCCAGTTTTCCATGCCTTTCTAACACTTGATCTTTGTATGAAGACTGCTGCCATCTTCAGAGACATGAGTCATGGTACTTAAAATGTTTTCACCATATTTTAGACATCATAGGATACAGCAGGAGAAGAGTCGAGTCTTGGCATTCACAGTTTTCACATTCTAAGACTTGACCTTTCTCAATGGTTCATTACATGTATTAATTTAGCTTATGCACTAGGCTAACAGACCTCTCAGCATCTGAATTTCATTTCAGCTTTTTTCTTTTATTAAATATTGTGTGTGTGTTTACCTGTATATCTGTGTATGTGTGTGTGTGTGTCTAGTATGTGTGTATATTTTCTATGAAAAAAGATCTCTATAAAAAGACAGTCATTGCCATTGGAAGTAAGAAGTGATGAGGTGATGACTTATAGCCAGAAAAAAAAAGGCTTTAGGTAAAGAATAGAATGCCATATTTTTTAGGGATTTGGGTCTGTACTATAAATGAATCCATCAAAATTTCTGTGCAGATACTAGACAAAGTGAACATTAAACTGTTTCAATGAGTTTTCCAGGTCTTGCCAACATTGCTCAGATGAGAACTTAAAACTCTAGCAAAGGCACTAGAATGCCCACTGAAATGATCTTTGAGTTAAAAGTAGAAGAATTTCAATCTTTTTTTTTTTTTGATGCAGAAATCCCCTGTTTGTGGTTGCCTGGAATACTTTTTCCATTCCCATTCCTTTTGATGATAGACTTTGCCCCCTTCCCATCAGTAAGTAGGAGGGGGCACATGAGCTAGGACTGGCCAGTCAGCGTTCCCTGCACACAACGCTTGATTCATGAGTGAGCAGGGGACCTGCAAGGGGCCAGTCACAGTTACTCCAGGGCTCAGTTTTTCTGGAATTGGTGGATCCATCTCGTAAGTCAGCGTGCTGGCAGGATGCTATTGGAGGATACTTGGAGTAAGTCCTAACTTCAGTAGCAGAAAATAAGACCAATGTGGAGAGAGAAGCTGATAGGAGAGTGAAAGTTAGGGAGGCTTTGTTTAAGCCCAGGTTCATTTGTGCCTGAAGTCAGTGCTTATATTTTACTGTATCTCATGGGAGAATAATATGTTTAGTAACATTTGTGGATCAGAGGATTTTCCAAGATATTGGGAGCAGATCCTTCATGTGGCTTAAAGGTTCTGTGGTATCTTATATCCTGCCACCTGTGTGCTGACAAGCATTTAGACTTCATTGCTGTCTTTGAAGTTTTGAAGTATTCTAATTCTCTGTGTTTTTAAGACATGTTGAAACTCTGTTTCATTTTAAATACATTATATTTACAAACACTGGAAAGTATTGTGTGCATCAATTAATTATTCAGAAACCTGTGAATATTTACTTACTTTAATAATGAATGCCAGTTAAGGGGCTTTATAAATGATGGAACCTCAAAAGCATGGAAATAAAAACATGCTACTAAACACCAAAATAGTCATTTCTATATAATTTATTCATATGTAGTTTCTATTTTAAATATTTCTGCAGTTATTTTTTTCTGATTCAGTCATGTTGTGGGAAAAGAGGTGAATAAGAAAGCAGTATCTCCCTACTTGCACTTTGCATCTACAGATGTAAAGTTGGGACCATCAGCTACCCAGTACCTAGCATTAAATAAAAGAAGGTAAATTTTAATATGAGATATACAGAAATCTTTATCCAGACTCATGCTAGTGATATTTTACTTTGAAATATTCTTGTAGTCACTTATGGGGGCGGGGGGCAGCTTCGATCAAGTGAAGCTAAAAAGAGCTATCATAGAGAAAAGGAACTTACCTTGAGTTACTAACCTGTGTCAGTTGCTACATTATCAGATCTCATCGTCACAATCACTGTGCAAGGTAGCTGCTACTGTCCTTATTCTACACACTAGGAACTTGAGCCTTAGAGCGGTAGAGTGACTTACCAGAGGTAAGATAGAATATCTCTTGCCCAGGTCCCTTCAATGGCTCCTCTTTGGATGAAGTTCAGACTTCCTGACTTGGATGACAAAACCCTTTTTCTCTGAACCTTGTTAATCTTTACAGCTTCATCTCTTTTCATTCCTTACCTAGACTCCAGGTTTACAGACCGCCTTTCACTTTCTAAAATTTGCCGCAAGTCGTTTTTTCTGCCGTGAGCCCTATGCCCTGCTCCTGTCCCCACCATCCTATGACTAAGTCCTCTTCATTCTCCAGGTTTCAGCTTATGTAGTGCATCCTCCGGGAAACTTCCCCAAGTCCATCATGCCCATTGCATCATTCATAAATTCATTCAGCAGATATTTATTGAGGATCCCCTTTGTACCAGGCACTGTCCTAGGCACCAGGAATATAACAGGGAGCAAAGAAGAAAGAGATCTCTTCCTTTATGGCTTTTACTCTAGTATTGTTACTTATTTAGTTCAGTATCCTTCATTAGATACATGAGAGCTTTGATTATATCTAAGTTGTTCTATTACATTCTTAGGGTCTAACACAATGGGATATTGTAGAAATGCTGCAGGCTTTGATGTTTATCGAGTCAGGGCACAAATGAATGACTTTACTTATTATTTCATTTATAATGGTTCAGGTAGAAGTATAAGAATGTTCTATTTGGCCCCTTTTATCTTTTCACACTGCCTCCATTATCATAGCAGACCTCATTGTCTTGTGATTGTATTATTGCAGTGAACCTCTAATTGGAATCAACCTTGCTTTCAGTTTTTCCACACCACTGAATTTTCCATACAGCTACCAGATTTATCTTCTTATATTAGTGGGATCATTATCCTCCTTCAGACATCTCATACTGAAATCCAAGGCCCTTCATAATCTCATGACACCTTTCTACTCGAATTTCTCTCCTGCTGTTTCACATACACCTTCTAATCAATCCAAATTGTTTTGCGATCCACTTAGTCTGGTTCATTTGCACCTTCCTACCTAAAGATCTCTTTCTCTTATTCCCCGTTTATTAACAAGTTTATCAACACTGCAAGTCACTTCCCTTCAATTAAGTCTTCTTTGATAGTATCAGCCAATCTTCATTTCCATAACTTCTGACTTTCTGTAAGACTTCTGTCTATGTCAGTAGTGTTCATAAACAAGTTTCAAGCAGCAGAATCTCCCCTGGGGGTATCCCACCCCAGCACGCACGCACACACACACACACACACACACACACAGAGAGAGAAAGAAAAAACCCTACATGAAACTCCAAGGGATAAAAACAATAAAAGTAGAGCTTATTGTAATAATGACCGCAACACTACTCATGTATCCTTCAGCTCTGCAGAACACATTTGAAGCCAGTGTGTGACCTCAGCCATGCTGGTCTTTGCTTGGTCTTACTCTTCGCAAGGGAGAGGTCAGAAGTGGTCAGGATGACTTAGCACTGCTAAGAGGAAAGTTCCTTATTCATGAAACAGAAGGAAAGGATCATATTTGCCATGCCTGCCTCGGCAAACATTTTCAAGCCCCATGTTTTTGGCTTCTAACCACTTCCCAGGAAACATCCATAAGACACAGAGATTTTATCCCTATCTGGTCCCTACTCATATGTGTAAGTCTTATATCCCAAGTATACTTTATATTTCATGAGGGAATTAATTGTGTTTATATTCCTTTAGTATAAAATTATATATTATTCTTTATTTCATATTTGTATGAGCTTGTCTTCCCACCAGTTTGAAAGAATAATGACTGATTTGTAATTCACCATAACACCTGACACATCGGAGATACTTATTAACTACCTGCTAGTTAAGACTGCATAAAATATCCTCGTTTATGAAGTTAGCTGTTGTTTGGGATTATAGACAGTTTTGTCCCATCTGACATATGAACTCTCTGTATAAAGTACCAAATCATCCTAGGAGAAATCAAGTGTTCTTTTGTAAAATGTAGTTGAATTTGTGATGTGACTAATAACAAAGACATTTCATATTTAAAAAGCCTCTGTATTAAGAACCTTAAAATTCTTTGTTTAAAATACATTAAATAAGGAATATAGAAGATGGAAAGAGTTCTGGAAATTTAATGAAGTAGGTCTATAAGGAAATGAAACCTGAAGTTACGTGGTTTTATAAAACAAACTTTTTCCTAGTAAAAGTCACCTAGTTAGTAATTCACCAAACACGTTATGAACATGTTTTTCAGTTTTTTTATATTTTGTCAAGGGAAAGAAAAAGGTTGATTGATAATCCTGATTGGTCTTTTTAGCAATTCAAATATATAATAAACATTCATCATTTCTAATTGATGAAAATTAAACTAAATCTGAAATTATGATTACTAATGAATCACAAGTTATGATGAGTTATCAGCAGCTATTTTCTGTTTTCCAAACACCTGCATTAATTTGCCATGATGGCTCAGTTTATATGCGATATATAACATGTTAGGAAAACATGGTTTTTGCATAATTTAATTAGTTATGTGTCAAATGCTAAAGAAACAAGAAACATGAGACATGATTCATGCTCAAACTGGTGACAAGCACATATGTAAATGTACAAAATATACAAAGACTTTATGGATGCTATGGTTTCAATCAATTTAGGTAACTGTGACCCATGTTTACTCATAAAGATTAACAAAATTGATGGTTTGTATCACTGTGGAATACAATCAGCCCCATAAGAGAAGTCTTCAATTGAGTGAATATTAGTTCTGACATAGAAATTTGCAATAACCTAGTACAAGTTTTTAAAAATTTTAATTGATTCCCCTTTTGAATACATAAAACAATCTCTTACCCTTTCTTAATGAATTTGAAATTTCAAAATAAAAATATCATTACTAAAGGTAAATGTAAAGTATTTATAATTTGACTTTTATTTTTAGAAAAACTATATATGTTCTTCCCTCTGTTAAGAAATTTGACAGGTGGTAAACAGGCAATGAAATGATTTGCCCGGATGGGAGACCTAAGTCTTAAACCCATACTTCTTGACCATGAGTCAGTGCTCAGATGTTTCAGGATGGAGAGGGAAATACTCAGATGTCAGGAAGCCAGTACTTTTTCATGCCATTTTGTATATGTATGTCTTCTCAAGTGTGCTCTAAAGTTCTTGAGACCAAGTTCCATGCCTTCCATTTCTTCATTGTTGCAGTATAATTGAACACAAGTAAAAAGTACTCAGCCTTTGATGCTGTTTATTTATCGTTTTAATACAGCGCTTTTAGTAAATATTTCATATTTCAATGTTTTATTCATTTTTTCCCAGATATTCTGGAATATCTGCTTAATGAAAGATAGACAAGGAAATGATAGAGGAAAACTAGGCAGAATTAAGAAAAAGGCTTATTGCCTTTGTCAGAATCATGTTCCTGGAAATATTTTTTCTTAATTAATTTTCAAATCAATGTGTTCTAACATGTCTGTGTGGTTCATGTATTTTTAATAATCACTCAATTAAGAATTAAAAATCCCATTTCCAAATATGCCTCATATAACAAATAAACATATGTTTTTTGTTTTGTTTTGTTTTTTTTAACATCTTTATTGGAGTATAATTGCTTTACAATGGTGTGTTAGTTTCTGCTTTATAACAAAGTGAATCAGCTATACATATACATATATCCCCATATCTCTTCCCTCTTGCGTCTCCCTCCCTCCCACCCTCCCTATCCCACCCCTCTAGGTGGTCACAAAGCACTGAGCTGATCTCCCTGTGCTATGCGGCTGCTTCCCATTAGCGATCTATTTTATGTTTGGTAGTGTATATATGTCCATGCCACTCTCTCACTTTGTCCCAGCTTACCCTTCCCCCTCCCTGTATGCTCAAGTCCATTCTCTAGTAGGTCTGCGTCTTTATTCCTGTCTTGCCCCTAGGTTCTTCATGACCTTTTTTTTTTTTTTTTTTTTTTTTTAGATTCCACATATATGGGTTAGCATAGGGTACTTGTTTTTCTCTTTCAGACTTACTTCACTCTGTATGACAGACTCTAGGTCCATCCACCTCACTACGAATAACTCAATTTCGTTTCTTTTTATGGCTGAGTAATATTCCATTGTATATATGTGCCACATCTTCTTTATCCATTCATCTGTTGATGGACACTTAGGTTGCTTCCATGTCCTGGCTATTGTAAATAGAGCTGCAATGAAATTAGAACACTCCCTAACACCATACACAAAAATAAACTCAAAGTGGATTAAAGACCTAAATGTTAAGGCCAGACACCATCAAACTCTTAGAGGAAAACATAGGGAGAACACTCTATGACATAAATCACAGCAAGAACCTTTTTGACCCACCTCCTAGAGAAATGGAAATAAAAACAAAAATAAGCAAATGGGACCTAATGAAACTTAAAAGTTTTTGCACAGCAAAGGAAACCATTAACAAGACCAAAAGACAATCCTCAGAATGGGAGAAAATATTTGCAAATGAAGCAACTGACAAAGAATTCATCTCCAAAATTTACAAGCAGCTCATGCAGCTCAATATCAAAAAAACAAACAACCCAATCCAAAAATGGGCAGAAGACCTAAATAGACATTTCTCCAAAGAAGATATACAGATTGCCTACAGACACATGAAGGAAGGCTCAACATCATTAATCATTAGAGAAATGCAAACCAAAACTACAATGAGATATCATCTCACACCGGTCAGAATGGCCATCATCAAAAAATCCACAAACAGTAAATGCTGGAGAGGATGCACTGTTAGTGGGAATGTAAATTGATACAGCCACTATGGAGAACAGTATGGATGTTCCTGAAAAAACTAAAAATAGAACTACCATACGACCCAGCAATCCCACTACTGGGCATATACCCTGAGAAAACCATAATTCAAAAGGAGTCATGTACCAAAATAATTTTTGGTACATGAAATGTTTTTACTGATGAAATGGTAGCACATAATCAATCCTTCTTTCCATCAGGTCATTTAAGTATTATCGGTTAGGAATAGCACTTATTAGCCTTGTTTACTTACTAGTAGACATAAATAGAGCTGACTACTTGAAAGTCAGTGGTAGGTAAAAACCCTTTTACGAATATCCCCACTGCCTGTAATTGCCAAATTAGTGATGAATAAGTGGACTTTAGAATTAAATATCATTAGCTTGCTTTCCTTGAGTTTTAAAAATATTAAAAACAAAATAATCTTTTAAATTGTCAAAATTTGACGAGTATCATGACAAGAATAATAGGTGACTCACTTTTTTCCTACTCAGAAGATTTTTCTTAACCGAGTTTTCCAGAAATCTAAGAAGAGTAGTTTTTTTAAAAATCCATTTGGTGAAATACCTTACATTTCTTCTATTTACCGTGTCACTTTCAGCTTTTAAAACATTACTGCCATTACACAGCCAAGGAACAGAGTGGTCTTGTAAACGAGCTCTGCTACAAAAGAAAATAAGGCTAACTGGAAACTCGTCATGGTGCTGTTACTGGCTGAAAGATGGGTAATATCACTAAAGCCATTTGGAGATATTTCCACTCTTAAAAAATGGAAATTGTGGAACATGAGGCCTAGTCCATTTGATTTCAGCCTTAAGGGCTTTCAACATATGATAGCATACATTTGGATAAAAAGTGGAAGAAAATAGAACAACTTTTTGTATGTTTTATTTATGGCTACATTGACTACAGGTACTGCAATCATCTGTCTAAATCTGGCAAAGATGTTTCTTAGGTAGACAACCTCTGGAACAGTGGCCACATCTGCCATTTCACTTTGTGTTAGTGCATTCCGTGTGCCACAGCGTGCTGAGCCTTTTTTCCCCCTTATACTATTTCATTTAATTTTTAAAAACTTATTTAAAAAAAGTTTATTATGAAGACCCTTATAGATGAGCCACCTGAGGCCTCCTACACAGATTAAGTTTTTTGTCCTAGTTACACAAGTGGCGATTTGTAGGGCAAGATAGTCAAAGACTGAAGAATTGCAGTAAAAAAGAATAGAGTGTGACTGTGTAAGGAGGAGATTGGGAAAAGCATATTAGAAGAGACCATGCTTTCTTGAGATGGTAAAGCTGATTCAGGGAGAATTAATGAGAAAATGATTAGCTAAAAAGCCACAGCTTACTGATTAAGGTCAGTTAGGAGGAATACACATACAAAGCAAAAACTCACAAACAGCAGTTATGAAACTGAGCAGTTTAGCTTCATAGACTGTGTTCTCAACCATTACACGCTACTGCCTCTCACCCAGGAAGAAATAACATGTCCAGGAAAAAGCCAGAATTGAAAGTATACTGTGGCCACAGTTCCCAGACAATTAAAAAATCAAAACAAAACATAAAAACACCCCTCCAGAAATACCAGTTTGGAAGACCTAAGATGGGAATGCTAAGGCATAGATCTGTAAACCCTAGGTCTGATTACCATAGTGAGAGCCCATTTTTTAGGGTCCTGGAGGGAGTTCATAGGACCTGAAACCTGGCATCAGTATTTCAAAAAGTGAAGAGAACAATCTCTCGTTTATTAATAAATATATATAAGTACATAAGATATCAAGTTTATTTATATTTGGCTGAAATTATATCATCTCATAGTTCATCCAGTACTCTTTATTGTCTGGTGATGACAATCAAGGGTTTAGTGAACTACATAATGTAAGTAAATCCACATATCAAATAACTGATAGTTTCCAGGACTGATCAAACTTGGACATATGAACATAATGATGACCAAATTTAAATAACGCTATAAGTATTGTACATATTTACTTATTGTTATTATTTACTACTGTCACTGCCATGACTGTGACTTAAAATAATTCCGTAATGTTATTATGAATCTTTAACAGTTAGGCATTTTGTTAAAATCTGGATTGGTGCTGAAATGGAAAAATAGTGATAACAGATGGAACAAATACATTCTTATTCAATAGATTAAGTTCTTCCAGTGAACAAAATAAGAAAAATCTCGATAGTGAGAAAACTCATCTTTAAGATAAGAAATAAATATGTGTTTCAATCATTGATTTTTCTGCTGATTGGGATAAACAGTGGATTTACCATGGTGCTGTGTATGCTTGGTCCTTCTATAAAACAGTTTAAAAATGCAGACTCTTCTAGTTTCTTTCCATGTAATTATAGTTACAAACTGAGATTTAGGGGATTCATGAAGTATTCATATTTAGTACTGGATTGTTGTGATTTTATTATCTATTGTAATCTACAGTATATCCCATTCTTGTTTTTTCAGTTGTCCTATTACATTTCTCATTAACGCTGGCTAACAGTTTATCTTTGTAAAAAAGCATCATAAATATAAAGAAAATGTTTGAAATTATTGCTGTTAATCTACACTGGTGCTGTTATTGTTTTGTATTTAATTTCATTACTGACATTTCAAGGATTTTAAAAGAAAAAATATAGTTTTTAGGAAATTTTAATTAGAGACTTTTCATTATGATTTTATACTATCAAGCCCTGGTTCAGAATTCATATTTTGTGTTTTATAAAGTACCTAATACATATTTAACATTTGAAAAATAATATTCATTCTGGGGAAAATATTATTTTTCAGTATACCTCTTTGATGAATTAGACCCCTGTTATTTTTTTCTTGGTTAGTTTATTTTACAGTTGATGAAGATTTCTAGATGTTTAGTGAATACTGTAATGAAACTCACTTTTATCTCAGTAATTGCCTGATTTCAGAAGTTTACACATTCTGCTAATGAATCACGCATATTCGGGCTGGCTGGTTTGTACTTGAACTTGTCATCCACTAAAGTTACATAAGCCTGGACTGTCTACAGGGGGAAACAGATACGTACTTGTGGTACCCACTGTGTTTAACATCTAACAAAACCTCTAAATGCAAGATAGTTCTCTGCAAAATTGCAGATTTTGGAAAAGAAAAAGGTGTAGCAGATAAAGAATTCAAAAACCAAACCAGTAAATTAATAGGTTAATCTCCTCATGCTGAGAATTAGACATAATATTAGTTCCTTAACATTAGAACTTTTATTGTCTTGGAAAAATGTGTCTATTATGGAAAAAATATTGGGTTGAAGTAAATGAAGTTGAAAGGAGAGTGGAATTCTAATGGTGAAAATTGCTCAGCAATTCAGTAATGTCTTCTCTAAAAGAAAAATTACAACCTGTTAGTTTCATGTGAACTGCAAAAACGTGTAGAGGTAGTTATTCTACTTCATGCACGTCTTCCACGATGATAAAAGCCAGTATTTTGGAGGAACTAAAAGATCTTTATAGAAAACTAAACAGTGAGTCAAGAATTAAAAGCACTTGACTTCTAAATCATAATACTGATGCAATTTTGAAATGCCAGTCCGTGAAAAATCTATTTTCACCTGCAATGTATTATTTGACTGATTTGTTATTGTTGTTTTCTGTAAGCATTCTTTAAACTGGAATTCTATGACATTATAAAAATTTTGCTTAGTGTCAGTAAGAAGTTGACCCAATGATTTTCTTTGGATTTCCTTTAATATAGGCAAGTAAACAAGGCCAAATGCATAAGTCTGAGCATTAGTTCAAAGCTATACTAAGCAGTTTTATATGAAAGTATGTATTTTTATCTTACGTTTCTTTATATGTCTTCCACTCTGGATGGCAGCTGTAGCAGAGTTCTTTTCAAGCTATCAATTGCGTAGCAATTATACTGGGACTTCATCCTAATATGTTCAGTGCGTTCTATTGTTTACATTTTCTAATGTAGTGATTTAGTTGCCAATGTGGATTTAGAAAACAATGGAATTCTTTGAAAAAATAATTAAATCATAATATGAGTATACTTATTTGCAGAATCACTAAATTGATTCAGACATGCATACTTGATTACACATATAACGTATGCAGGGTTGTTCTTTTGAGCACCTTTTCAACAGAGAGTTAGCAGTACTTCTGTTAGTCTGGAGATGCAAGGCCTAGGCTTGGTCCTGGTTGTGATTATCTTTCCAACTTGTCCTCCATCCTTGAGATTATTTGCTCAAGGGGCTGTTTGTCCTCAATATGCTGGCTATTATCTTCTCTCCTGAGCAGTGTGCCAGTTCTAGGGACTCTTAGACTCGCCCTGTGACTGATTCATTGTCTAGTTTGTAGATCCCAAGAGCTTTCTCAGCTAACTACAAAGAGCCCCTTGTTCCTGCCCCAGCTGTTTATTGCGTTTCTCTTTAGCACTACTTTGCTGTAATCTACAGTGAGTAAAGTCTTGAACTTGTTTAATGACTCCCTAACTGCTGCACTGACCACTAATCTCCAAATAATTCCTCCTTTGTGGTAGGTGGCTTTACACACACACACACACACACACAGACACACACACAGACACACACACACATTTAAATTTATGTTCATATTTATATATACTTTAACCTCCTAAGTCTGTGATTTCAAAGTTTAATAACTAGCTCTCTAGCAATGATATGAGAAATAAAAGCTATTTCCTTCCCTAAAAAACAAAGACAAAGGCTTTCTGTATGTTTTCTAGGTCCCCCTTTAAAATTCTGTACTCCTCTTCAGAAGACTTAGATCAAAAGTTACTGAGACCATTCTTGTGTGAGAATCATTTCCAGTAAACTTTTATTTACTGTGGGTTAGGAGTTACTGGGGGAGGGAAGGAATATTAAAAGGCAATTACTCAAAAGTAATTGTTTGCTTAGGTATTACTTAGTAGTTGGTTATTTAGGCATAATTTATGTTTTTCCTGATAGTAGACGAGAATGAAGAAATAAATGTGTAAGCATTGCAGAATGTTGATCCCTCTTGCATCATTTGGTTGTACTGAGGATGTTAGAACAGCCAGATTCAAAACCACTTAGTCACCTGACTTAGAGAAGGGACCAAGAAGAAGATAATGACAGCCTTACCACCTTCTCAACAAATAGATTCAACTGCTCAGTGTACCTGGTAGTTCTTACTTGTCCAGTATAAAAACAAGTGGAGGACTGCATCAGATTGCTAATGGAGGAGGGTAGCAATGGTCCAGAGAAAAACCTGTAGGCTTTATTTTGTTATCTTTGATGTGTTAATTTCATTCAATGCCGTAACTATACATCTGTGATGGAAATATATACAATTCTGGTAATAATCTATTGGAGATATATATTTTTTTGAATGTTCAGCCAGATGGATGGATATTTCATAGAGACTAGGAGTGCTTTTATTACCTGTACTGTGTTCCTATGTTTTTGGTGCTTTTTCAATATCATAGGTCTCTTAGAGCTAGCCCCTAGTTGAGTTCCTGCCCGCCAGCCGTGTTTCATTGGAAATGAGAAGCAAATAATGGGAAGCTAGGGGAATATGGGAAGCAGGAGTATTTGGTGAAGAATGAGCTTGCCTTGAAGGTATAATAGAACTTGTCAAAGCCTCGTTGTTCTAGAAGTGCTGTTAAAGCCAATGACATTGAAGCTGAAAGGACCTAGCCTCGTGGGGAATTAGAGCCAAGCAGATGGTTTGCCTCATTAGCTGACATTTGTTGTACTTTACTTCTCTTTGGACACCAATGTGTTAGGTACCCAAGAGAATGGAATGTGCGGGCCACGGCATTACAAAGAAGGAAGGTTACCTGGCTATACTTTTCACTTACCATCACATGGAAGTACCCGTCCCTCTATGTGATGCCCTGGCCCTACCTTCCATCCTCTTGGGTACCAAAGTATGGATACCTCAGTATGGAGATCACTTTCTTCCTGATGTTTGATATTAAAATAGTAAATGTTCCCAAATATTAGGACTTTGGGATAAATCCTTTATCTGAACGCTGCAATGCACAAGACCTGAGCAATAGCCACATTCAAAGGCACAAGTAAATTTGCTCTTTGTTATTACCTTTGTTAGATTCATTCCTCTATCCTAGACTCTATCAAACAATCACTTCAATATTATCCTTTCACATAATAGGAAATCCCGATCTCACACCAACCTGGAATTAGCATCGAATGAAGTTGCCTTTCCAGTGTGTATCTCCCCCACATGTGAACCCTGTGAGGGGAACTGCACAAGCATGCAGAATGAGGGCTGTGTGTGCCAAGACAGAGGGTCAGAAGCCTAGGTCTGTTTAGTCTTACTCTCTAGGTAAGAGTCATCGAAGAGCTTGTTATAAATCTGCATCTCTGGAGATTCTGATTCAGGACCCAGGAATCTGTAGTTTCAAAAGCTTCCCAAGTGTTACTGATGTAGAACCAGGTAAAGAAACCACCGTAAACCGTGTGGAGTTCCCACATTCTCCCCCAGTCTTGACGCACACTAATTCGAAAGCTGTGACTTAAAGGCTTAACACAGGCACCATCTCAGACCAGTCGAAGACCTTCGGCTTCCACCAAAGCAAACTCCAACTATTGTCCAACTCTGTCAATCCCAAGGGCCCCTCAAAACCTTGACTTCTTAGTTAATGGATTTCCAAATTCAGCACAGCACAGGCCCAGTGGAAGAATCCTAAGGTAGCACGTTTCTCGTGTACCTTTTGGGTGGTAGGCGCTATTCTCCACCTGGTCAGTGAACAAAACTGATGGCTTCACGCAGATTATAGTCCTCATGTAGGTTACATTCCAATGGGAAGAATCAGGGAAGAAACAGGCATGCAAATTAATCAGCTAGATCATTCCTGAGAGTAATAAGTAGGATGAAGAAAGTAAAACAAGTTAATGGGAAGAAGAATGACTTTAGAGAGCGGTAGCTCCTTTATAGAAAGACCTCCTTAACACTACTGACATGTAGCTGAGACCTGTTGGATGAAAAGGAGTCAGCCTGTGAAAATACAAGAAACGTGGCTTATTTGAGACAGAGAAGACTGGCATCTAGTGAAGAAGAAGGGCAATAGGATGGTGACTAGATAGATAGATAGATAGGTAGATTATTTTTTTTAAAAGTTAAATAGCTTTAACTTAAACTGACCTGGGAAATCCTTATATCTCTTAATAAAAATATCTCAATTTTTCGGGTGTATTTTATTTGAACTACTGTTTTCTTTCATTGGGCTTTGCATATTTTTTATGATTGTATGTGCAAGTTGCTTTCCTTTGCTGGACATTGTCATAAGAGGTCCTTACTGGAAAAGTATGATTTGAATTGCGTGGCTGGTCTAAAGTAAAGTCAGTGATGATGTGGCCATCATACAAGTAACTGAATTTCAGGCTATTTTGTTTTCCATGCCAACTTTACAGCAGTTGCTCTCTGCTGTTTCATATCGTCAAGCCAAGACCCAATAATTGTGCTGATCTTGTAAATCATTGAGATTCTCCCATCACAAAGTTACTGTAGGCCAAAAAGAAGAGCTTACTTTTCAGTTTTTATAAAATTGCATTCACAGTAATGTACTTCTGTAGTCCAACAAAAGTTATCCTTAATGTTTGCATTGTCTAGAGCCCATTTATTTATAATATTGTGTAGTTCTGGTTGCCAGATTATGCTACAGTTGTATGTCAGTTGCTAAAACCACTTAACTCCAGACCCATGGTCCACAACCTGAATTAATGTCTTGATATTTATCATTGACATGGAGGTATAAAAAATAATGATCCTTGAATTTTCAGCCATGGCCAGGAATTGAAATGGAGGAATCAAAAAGGAAAGAGAGGATAGGAGGGGAGGGAATGGTGAAGAAGATGCTTCAGAATGCCTTTCACTCCTCCTTCCCCAACCCCAAGCACCAGAATCCCATTCTTTCTGGTACCTTGATATTTTAGATACAACTATTTTGAAATGCCACTTTGATATAACATTTATCAAGTTCGTATCAGGTTCCAGGAACTCTCCTAATCCCATTACATTACTAATACCTTTAATTCTCTCAATAGCCCAGTAGGGTAAGGTACCAATATCATCCCATTTTATAGATGAATACATTGAGGCTCAGAGAAGTTGAGTAACTTACCCAGAAGCACTCAGGTAGTAAATAGGATTGGAGCCTGAGTGTCTGGCTTCAAAGTCTAGGTCGTTAAATGCTGTACCACACTGCCTCTAATAACCTTAATACTACACCCAATTTGACTAGGGGACCTTTTAATAATAGCCTAAAAATATGATTATTAAACTTGCTACTATAATACAAATTCCAAATAATGTTTGAATCCTCCATCCCACCCCATCACCTGGCTTCATGTTTTCCCTGAGCCTTACCCCATAATTGACCCTCTGATAGGATCCTATCCCTCTGATAGGATCCAGGATAGAGAGAGGGACAGTGGCAAGGAAGTGTCCTGGTCACAGGCGTTCACATTTGACAGGGCTGCATCAGTTCAGGTGGAACAAAGCGCCCTGCTTCATACTTTCTTTCCCTGAAGTTCCTTCCTTCAACTTCTGAGCTTAATGGAGGGCATGTAAAGAAAGGCTTGGTTTCCAGCCATACCTTCTTGGTTTGTAATTTCTGGTTTGAAACATACACATGACAGGTGTAAAAATGCCTGCCATTTGAGAGAAACCTGTGATAAGTAAGCCATACCAACTATAATTTCAAGGGATAAATCAGTGGAAGATCAATTATCTTATTACTTATTAACTAATAAGTTTATCCTTGCCTTCTTAAAAATTTAGTAATACAAGATATGCTAATTCAGTCTTCTAAATGGATTTATTATTATTATTAGTCCATTTAAGTTTTAAGGATTGTTTTATTATCTACTTATTTTTAGTTGTATTATTATTAACATCAGTTTTCACAGCTCTAAGTGCAGCATGCAAGTCTCCGCAAAGTAGGTACTGGCATCTGTACCCGGCAGTGTTTGAACCATGACACTTGTTGCCCTTTATTTCTTTCCCTTTGGTTAAAATTCAGTATATGACATGTCTCTCACAAACCAAATTCCTCACTAGGCCAGGATAAGGACCCATTTGCAAAATACTCAACTGTAAGAGTAAAAACGATTATTTATAAACAATTTTCTAGCATGATATTATTTCAGAAGTGGAAGAATATGTTTCTGGTACTTGTGTTGTGTATCTCTTGCTCATGAGAGGGAAGAAGCTATGGGATTGGAATTTGCAGAAAGAATGACTTAGCACCTTGTAATTTATATCTGTTTTGATAGGTTCTAAGATTTTTGAGTGCAGGTATTCTAAAATAGAGTCCACCTGTACCTGTTTCAGACTTACAGAACTCTGGGTCCTTACTAGCTGTTCCTTGATGGTAAGAAGGGGGATTTATATGACATTTTTATTCAGCCATTGTTTTATAGTTTTTTCATCAATGAACTCCTTTGACTCATTTTTCTATCAGCTTTCATCAGATAAAGGAATGAGGTTTAAAACATTTCAGCTTGCTTGTGATTACAGCATAGAATGTGTTAAGATAGCATCCTTTGGCCTCTTGATTTCCTATTCACTGATAACATTCATTCTATGAACCTCTTAGCATTAAAGAAACAGCCATATCATGTTCATCATTCAAGCATAAAATTGTCTTAAGGTAGTAAATATATACACATGTATAAACCATATAAATGTCAAAGATATTATAACATGATGGTTGACAGCAAAAGCTTTGAATTAGACAAATCTGAATTGAAACTCGGTATCATTCTTTTTTTTTTTTCAGTTCAGTTTAGTTGTATCATTCATTTTTAACAGTGATCTCGCCTAGCCACATAACCATAATGGAGATAATATTTATTTTTTTAGGGCTTTGAAAGTAGTAAATGAAATAGTAAGTACTGAATAAGGGGTTTTAAGAATTTTGGTTTAAAAGAGAAGGTGAGAAAGTTAAGAAATGTCAATTCCCAGTCATTATTTATACAGTTTTACAGGATTTTTTTCATTTCACAATTTAAAAAAAATGTTGACATCCGATACCAGGGTACATCTTACAAAAATGCTCTTTTATAATATAAATTTAAATTAAATTGGAGTTTTTTTCTTTCTCAGTGGTACATAAAATAATGATGTGTTTTATAATTGATGGCATTTTAGAGTCAATACAGTTTTTATAATGGGTATCAACATTTCCTTTTCTTCAGGAGTCAGTAACATGTAGTAGATACATATTTAGACTTCAGTATATAGATTATGTCAAATTTCTGAACCTCTCTTTGACTAATCTGCAAAAGGAAATCCTATCCCATGACTATAAAATGTGTAGAAATCTCTTAGCACAGTGTCTGGTGCAGAATTGTTAAATGTACAACAATAATAGCCATTATTGTTATTATTATCTTTATTTTTCCAGTTAATCTGTGAATTGGTAGAACTGGATGCAAAAGCCAGGTCTGCCACCAATTAAGTTTGGAATTTCTGTCTCACTTTCCTGTTTTGCAAAAGAACGTCTTGGCTAAGATGACCTCTAAATTCCTTCTGGTTCTAAAATTTTGTAATTTTATTGTCTAATTCATAGTCTTAACAAAATGTAACCATCAGATGAATTTTCTTTGTTTCTTTCAGTTTGCGGGGACATCCATGGACAGTTCTTTGACTTGATGAAGCTCTTTGAAGTGGGAGGATCTCCCGCCAACACTCGCTACCTCTTCTTAGGGGACTATGTAGACAGAGGGTACTTCAGTATCGAAGTAAGTCTGCATCATTTCTTCTTAGCTTCTCAGTAATGGATCAACAATATCTTAGCAAAATAAAATGGTATATGTATTGCCTTAAGTAAATCCCTAGTCTTTAACAATGAACTTTAATACACATAAATGTGTGGGATATTCCATATCCTATTTTCTGTTGATTCTCGTATGCTTTTTATTACATAGAAATGCCAAGGAAATGGCTCATAGTAAGATTTTGCCTTTCGTACTTTTTATAGATTTGCAACTTTGCAAAACTTGCATGATATTTGACACTAGATAATTCTATCTCCTGTTGAGACAATGAATCAAATTTGATTAAATAAGCAGGAATGTGTTTGCCTGGTTATGTCTTATAATTATGAGACAATAAGTTATTTTTGTAAATTGATAGTCAAGTGCATGTGTGTGTGTCTGCATTTGTGTGTATGAGTCTGTGTGAGTACACTGACAGCTGCTATATTTTGTCTTTTTTGGCACCTGTCATCTAACTAGGGTAATTGGTCAAAATCATTAGTTAAAACAAAACAGATAACCTTTGAGTAGAGGTTCTTCCTCAGCCTCCCAACTGCATCTGCTTCAGGTAAGTAGAAGTTACGTTCAAAATAAAGACAAGGCTCTTGTTTCATTCACATGTTTGCTCTTTCTGGTGCTTAACATGGTGTTTCATACATAGAAATGACTCATTAAATATTTATTAAAAGAAATAGTTTGAAATAAGAATAAGTTTTAAAGAATCAGAGCTCATGCTATAGTAGCTGACATTATATGTGCTCTTGGAAATAATACATTAAAAAGGAAAACAGTTATTCTTAATTAAAGAGAGAAATCAAATTTACTGAAGTCTCACACCAATGTCATACATTCATAATAATCATTTATTAAAGAGATTCTAGGTTTTTAAATTTTCATCATAATATTTTATTTATTATAGGAATATTTAATGTTGAAAAACATGTCACTCCTAAATGGCTTTTGTTTTTAAACTATTATACTAACATTTTTGGGGGGGTTATTCAATTCACCTCCCATCATTGACTATGCATATATGTATATATATATATATAGCCCACCAATATATTAATCACATTTAAGGATCTCATTTAAAGATCACATATTTCTTAATCATTCATGGTGGTAAGGGAGGGAGGGGTGGTGTTGGTGTATAAGTCCAAAAAGAGGAGTACATTTAGGTATTTCTTCCATGTATATGCACTGTAATTAGGAGAATTTAAAGAAATATACATCCTTGCTCTCTAGAGCAAGGATCTAAATCTATGTAGGAAAATATAACTGTAAAAAGCTTTATAGAATCAGAAGCCTAGAACAGGTGGTTCCAGGATTCAATTATTATTTGAACTGATTATTAAAATCTTGGGATAAAAAAGGTACAGAAAATAATTACCATTGGAATATAGATGTTTGGGAGAATATCGAGGGCATATATGGCTGGGGTTAGAAACAAAAAACAAGTAAGATTTAACTAGGAGGGAAACTGAAGTGAGAAAAGTACAGAGGAAGAAATTAGGAAACCTCATAAACCTCATTCATGGGCTAACTTGACCAACATGGCAGAGAAGTGTGATTGAGTACAAATTTTGTAAGACCTTTGTATCACATTAGGGCTAGTATCTGCCAAGAGTAAAGGGGAAAAAAAAAAAACCCTAATGGTGGTTTGAACAGGATGGAAGTTTATTTCTCTCTCTAGTAAAAGCTCATAGATGGGCGGACCATGGCTGGTGTGACCCAGCCTGGTGCCAGGGCCCAGGGTCTCTGCCTTATTGATCTGATGTGCGTGGCCTCGTTACAAAGTCAACCTCATGACCCAAGACTGCTACACCAGCTTCAGCCCTCATGTTCCTACATTACATGCAGCTAGAAGGAAAAGAAGGAAGAAAAGGGTATGTCCTCTCATTTAAGGATGTTTCCCATAAGTGGCGCTGTTACTTCCCGTGGGCCAGAATTGGTTTACCTGACCGTATGTGATTACCGTGTGTAGCCAGATTTGAGAAAGACTGCTATAAACAGAAAGCAGTAATGGGAGATAAAGAATTTCTGCTACTTCCCTTAAATTAGGGTCATGTGGAAACTAAGTAAATATTTTTAAAAATTATTTTAGTAACTCTTAAATTTATCTTATTCATTTAATATTTATATGCTCCTATGGAAGGTTCTGAGGATAAATGAAATCAGTGTTCTACTTTTCTTGAAGCTCACCTTCTAAGCAAAGAATGGCAAAGACTCTCCTGTTGGGAGTGATTATATTTCCTTAATCTTACCAGTCTATTTACCTTTGATTTTTTTGCGAGAAGAGTTCAGGCTTCTGAATCTCTGGCCTCAAACCTTTTGAAATTTCCCAAACTCTCTCTAATTAGAGCTTTTTAGAACTGTTTCCTTAAAGAAGTTGAGAAGCAGTAATCACTGGTTCCTCAGTAGATTTTTATTTTAGTCTACAATTAATCTAGATTTTTGAACTATGAAAGTTGTGGTAGTTTATGTAATGTGTACCTTCTGCAATTCGAGCGAAGAATCAAAGTCTGAAACCAAATGTTGGTGAAATATCGAGTGTATGTATCACAGGACATTTAAAAGTTCTGAGATGCATATATCAGAGTCCCCATCTTCAAAAACAGCTCTTTAATTCACCTCCAGAAGTCTGGGAGTATAGCCCCGGGGACTTGCCACATACACACAGAAATGACAAAAGTGTGATGGCCTCAGAAGTAAAAATGATCCATTTTGATTAGACTGTGACCTTTGAGGGGTTTGAGAATGGCTCAGTGATATCAGCCTATTTAAAATAGAACTGATATTTATATAAAATATACTTACTGAAGATACTGTGAGGCTTCGTATTGTGGATTAAGGAAGCTGACATTGTTTGCAAGCTGGAAGTGGTATTGTTTGCCTAGTATAAATGATCTCATTTATTCCTCACAGCTCTGCAAGGAACATGTAAATGTCTTTCTTTTCAGCATGCAGAAACCAAGGCTCAGAGAGAGTCACACACATAGTAAATGGCAGTGCCGGGATGCAAAGTCTGTGCTCTTTCCACTACATCCCATGCCTTGGCCATATACTCACTAAATGAACCACAAAAAATGCACACATCAGTGATGCAGGCACTGATACACACTCTTTGTATATAATATATATATTATATTACACATTATATAATATGTAATATATATAATAACTCTTTGTATATAATATAATCTGAAGGGCAAAACATTAAATATAAAATATTCTCTTTGAGTATCCTGTTAGTTTAAGATAAATCCTAAAATGAGAGCTCAGTTTTCCAGCGTGTACTATCCTAACAGGCTTCCTGATTCATCTCAATAATTCAGAGTTCCACGGCAGGTCTTCTCGTTTGGCTATTCTCTGGGCAAAGAGGAGCAGTTAAGTTTAATTTTTACGAAATCAGCTTTGAAGGGTAGGTTCAGATTTCATATAGTCTCAGCTGGGTAGTATTTACAGGCACTGGGTAGTGTGCTCTGGGCAGTACATGGAGTTCATTTTATACACTCCCTCCCCGCCTTTCCCCCCATCTTTTGCCAAGATTAGAAATTGTTCCCCACAAAGTTAGCCCAAATGAAACAAACAAGCTTTTGAGTAGTGATGTAAGAGATAATTTTGCCTGGGATAATGATTTGCCTCACACCAAATACCATCCTCTTTTTCATGATGGCATTATGCTACCTAATCTCTTTGATCAAGGCTATGTGTATATATATATATTGATAGTTTCGTGTCTGAGTGTGTTTCTCTGAGAATGCAGGGAAAAACTCAGAATTGCAAACAAAGGCACACACAACTGTTTCTTTCTTCTATTCACTTCCTCGGGCTCCCTTTCTAGCCATTCTGCCCTGCAAGACATTGCCTTGAGCTTAGGGAGCTGTGCCCCTGCACCAACGACTAGATCTCAGCCCAGGCCTCAAACACCTTTAAGCAGGAAGAGTAGTTGTGTTTATTAGCTGTAAACTCATAGACTAGAATGAACCACAGCACGTCAGGCAGTGTTCCATGCTTCTGCATGAGAATAACAAGCAAAGGGTACAGCAAGCAATGTTAGGTGACAGAGTGATGCCACAGACATGAGGAAGAAATTGTCTGGCTGTCTCCCTGCAGCCAGTCGTCCGTATAGCGCATTGATAGTCCCACCGCTGCTTCTCTGTGTGCTTGTCAGACCAGGCAAATGATGTCTTAGAGAAGCAGCGTTTGACATTTTTTCAGGAGTTTGGATCTTTTCCCAGCCAATGCATATCCCTCACTTTACCGTCCTGTGACTGAGAGACAGCACTTTTGATTAGAATGTTTCACAGCATGTATAGTTATTTTAGGGAGCTGCTTGATATATATCTGAAGCTGTATATATGTGTTTTTTACTTCCTTGCTTCCTCTTTTACATCCTTCTTTACTCCCCTATACAGGTTTTTAAGAATACACATCATTAAGAGGCATAAATTACAAAGTAAAGAACTGCACTGCTATTATCAATGAGCCAATTAAACTAACGAAGAAAATGATATCCTTAGTGCTGCTTCATTGGGGAAGCTAAATAAGAGAAAACTATGTCTGCGATAAAAAACTAATAAAAAGATACAGGATGCACCATCTTTCATATTGACTATACCAAACTAATTTTAGATTGTAAATATCTGTTTAATTATTTAGAGTATGACTGCAAAGATAGTCCAGGTCCAGTTGAAAGTGATTAGTGCAATTAATTTACGTCTCACCCTGCAAAAAAGCCAGTGGAACTTGCCTTTCTATTTCTACTTCAACCAATTAATCCAGGGAAAATTTTATTCACATTAGCCATCTGATACCCCATGGACAAAAATACCCAATTATTTAATTTTTCTTTTCATTGTTCATTAAATGGGATAATTTTTTTTACGCAAGACTTTTCTTTTTTAAAAGAATATCAGGTTATAATTTTGTCCAAGATCTTTAGCTCTCCAGAATGTTAGAACTTTAGATGGCAAAATAGTTACCAGCAGGACAGTGTTGTGCTTGGCAGAGCTCTCCCGCCAGATGTTGAGGGTGAGGTCGCGGGGCTCCCCTCCCCAGTCCACGCTTGCCCTGTCGTTTACCGTGCCACTTCTTCCATATTGGCTGCATGTGTGGTTTTATTCAGTGTTTGGGAAGATATTTTATTCTTGCCACAGGGGAGAGGGAAATAAAATGTGGAAAGCGGATTCTTATTTTTAGGGTGCTCTGAGCCAAGAATTTGGAAATTGAGTTTTCTTTTCTCTAGTCTTGTCTTGTCCTGACTTTTCTTTCCTCCTCCCTCCCTTCCTTTTTCTCTGTCATCTCTCTCTCTCTTTCTCTCTTTCTTTCTCTCTCTTCCCCAATCTCTCTCTGCTTCCCCCTCCTTTCTGACTGCCTTCCTGCTCATTTACAGGAAAGAGGCTCATATTTCCTAAACTCCTGCTACATGCAGGGGTGCTTTACATCCATTACATAATAAGGGACATGAAATGTGTACTGAATCATTTAAAAGGTAAATAGGTATGATAAGGATACCACAGAACCTTTGAGGTTTCAGTTATGAAAGAGCTATAGTCATCAAGACTAGAGGTGATAAAGCCATGTGCTAATGCCAAGACAGGATCTTTAACAGATGGCATAAAAAGAAAATATGGGCCCTAGAATGTGATTCCTCTAGTAGTATTTGAGTGGGGTTAAAAAAATTGCATTTTAGATGTTTGTTGGAGAGATTATAGCTTTGCTTTAAAATAAATTGTTACAGGCAAAACTAATCTAAAGAGTTTGGAATTGCGGTAACATTTTCCAAATGACATTGATTGGGAGGGGGCACAAGGGAGCCATCTGGGTGCTGAAATGTAACTGAATCTGGGCAGCGGTTTCATGGGAATATACATATGCAGAAATTCATTGACCAGTACCTTTAAGATAGATACATTTCACTGGATATAAGTTATACATTAGTGAAAACAAGAAACAAAGAAAACCTTTTTAAAAAGTAACTACAGTGTAGCCAAAACACGTATTCTCTCCCCCAATGTATGCATTAAATACAACACTTTCAACAAGTAAATGTAACTTTTAAAAGACTTCACATACCCATCCCATTCCTATTCCAAATCAAACATCCAGTGTTAACAACCTATTTGGAAAAATAGTTTTTATATAATTTATAATTTAATTTATATTTTAAATTTATAATTTTAAATTATTTATAATATATAAACAAAACATACATATGATAAAATCTTATAAATTTTAAATTGAGAATAGTTCTCTCATTGACATTAATAACAGTGTACAAATATCATCTCTGAAATGTGAGACAAGCTTGATAATACACACTCCTTTTACTAGAACATTGTAAGTGCACCTCTAAACCTGATACATAGCAATCAGAGACTCATTGAGCCACGTACACATATCAACAGATCATAATCCTTCAATATAGGCCAGTTGGTCAACTTCTCAGAAATAGTACTATCATCTTTCACATGAACTTTAGGTAATAACTATAAGCAGAAAATGGTAATTATAAAATTAACTAATGTAACATATATATGTAAAATTTGATATCAGCTAATTATTTTTTGTTTATTCAATCATAATTACAGTGAGGGGCAGTATCTTGCTTGAACAACTCAGTAATTTTTTCTGATAATTAGTATTTTCTTCAAAACTTGGGCTGTATATTCAAACATTTATTTCCACTCATTTAATAAATTATCCCATGAGCTGACAGAGATGATTGTTGTTCACAAGTAGCACCACAAATGAATTGCCAGTAGCTTTTCCCTGTGGAGATTATCCGGCGTACCTACTATATATTGGAAAACTCATTATTAAAACGTAAATATTGTTTCAGTTTGGGTTTTAGATTTCAATAACCAGAATCAGACTCTTGTCTCAATATTTTTCTGGTTCTCTAACGTCTTAGCTTCACTTTCAGAATAAGGTTCATGAGGATAAAAAAGCATACTTGTTTTCAGTGTGCTCTTGTCTTCCCTGTGGATTTTTAATGAATGCTATTTGAGGATAATGAAATTGATGTTAATACTTGAGTATCCCAGTTATCTTAATTCACACTCCAGGAAGACTGTGTCAGTGTCGGTTGATTCCAAGCCTGGTGAATTTATACTTGGCCCTCATTTTTATGCAAACTGTAATACCCGAGTAATTAATTTGAGAGTTTTAAGGTATATGAAATGTTTCCCCTAGCTATCAGCAGCATGCGTAGTGAGATTCCCTGGCCTTCAGTTTATTTACAATTACGTATAAAACAAAAAGCTCAAGGCTTTAAATACCAAAGGCACTGAAATAAGAGACAAGATAATGGGAGAGAAGAGTAGTGAAGGAGAGAGCATAATGGAAAATAGATACAGGGACTTCCCTGGTGGCGCAGTGGTTAAGAATCCGCCTGCCAATGCAGGGGATACGGGTTCGAGCCATGGTCCGGGAAGACCCCACATGCCGCGGAACAACTAAGCCCGTGTGTCACAACTACTGAGCCCGTGAGCTTAGAGCCCGTGCTCTGCAACAAGAGAAGCCACGGCAGTGAGAAGCACATGCACCACAACGAAGAGTAGCCCCCGCTCGCCTCAACTAGAGAAAGCCCACGCGCAGCAATGAAGACCCAAAGCAGCCAAAAATAAAAAAAATAAAATAAATAAATAAATAAAAAAGAAAATAGATACAATCCAAGTCAGCCTGAGCTTGTCAATGTTTGCTTCCAAATTTTGTGGTGCCTTTCCTTTCTAATTCTCCAATTTCTTTTACCTAATTTTTACAAAATAATTACCTTTATAAAGAGAAGTGACTTTATTTTATTTATTAATTGTCCATCACATTTCTTCTCATACTTTGACACAAGTATATTTTCATTTTTAGTATATTTTCATTCGGGCTTTTCCCAATAAACTCTATGCAGTCCATTGTTTTCGTGTGGTGTCTAGATCTCCAGTGCAATGTTTATACTTTAGTATACATGAACCTTGGCTCTGTACCAAAGTAATGTTCTCTGTTTGATTTTCAATATCTTCCATAAAAAAGACCTAGCCTTTTGGGGACTTTTGGTCACAGTAGTGCATTTGGTTCGTGTCTTCCTGATATGTCAGCCAAGGTATGTGTAAGTATAATGGAAAATATTTATTTTTATATTATTCTTTTTTTCTTTCTCAGTGTGTGCTGTATTTGTGGGCTTTGAAAATTCTTTACCCCAAAACACTGTTTTTACTTCGTGGAAATCATGAATGTAGACATCTAACAGAGTATTTCACATTTAAACAAGAATGTAAGTATACTTCAGGCTTCTTCATTTAACATCGTATGTGCTAAATAATGATTTTAATCCATACAAAGAGCGTATTACAATATGATCCCTTGCTTAAAAGTCAAAAATTAAAAAAATGATACTATATTATGTCATTCCATATTACTTTCTGAGCATGGTCAGTTAAGAGAATTCAGAATTTCTTCTTAAATTATAATTTTTTTAAAAAGTGATATAAAAATTCGAATTAATATTTGATGTGATTTAGCCTAAGCAACAAGTGATGAAATTATTTTTTAAAATAGCCAGAATACTGCTGTTCAGGATAATCCTACTCTTTAACCTCAGATCACTCAATAAAAACAAATGGAGGGCAGATTCAACATTGAGCCTTTCTTTCTGGACCCAGGAGATGTACCAGCCTTGAGTGGATTTTACAAAATTGAAGACGACTTCTTCCTTTAGAAATAAATACTAAGAGTGAGGAGTACTTCCTATAAATTTCATTTTCCTCCTCTCTTAATTTTCCTCATTGTCCTTGGAAGTTTAAATTTCTCTTTGTCATTTAGTCCTATTTCAATGGAGCATAGAGACTTCTCTCAAAACATTAGGTAGAAGTCAATAAAGGAAAAGTAATGTGCAGTGATTTAGAAACAACTTTGGAAACTTTCTTGCAATCTGCTTTTCTACAAGAACATTCAGGAGAATCAGCCAGTTTTGTGTCCTCTTCTGTTGGTCTCCTAGTTGCTGTGGTTTTTTTTTGTTTTTTTTTTTAATACACATCTGCAGATAACTAACAGGGATGTATGTATACAAAAGTTCTCACCTCTGTTACACAAAAAGTTACTAAAAACTGTCAAATATGGAAGAACAACAAAAATTAAAAATAGTAGATATAAAGATTAATATATAACTTTAAAAAGTCTTTTTTAATCACATTTGGAACTTTGTATGTGTAGTTATATGCTAATATGATTCTGGCAAGAAAACATTTTTTTAAAAAACCCTATTTTTATGAACCAAATCCTACCTATGAAATCATAAGAGTAAGTAGTTGGTTTTTAATCATATATTAAAGGTAAAATAAAGTATTCAGAACGCGTATATGATGCCTGCATGGATGCCTTTGACTGCCTGCCCCTGGCTGCCCTGATGAACCAGCAGTTCCTATGTGTACACGGCGGTTTGTCTCCAGAGATTAACACCTTAGATGATATCAGAAAAGTAAGTTCTGTTATTTTCCAAGTCTACCATTTGGTGTCCTTCAGTAATAAATGCAAGGCATTAATTTCCCTGCCTTTATCACTAACTTGATACTTCTGAATTAAAATGATTTAAAGTGGTCATGAATCTTTTTTTTTTTAATCTAGAAAGAAACATATGTTTATACTTGGAAGAGTTTTCATCTATAAAACCTCAAGTTTCATTTTACCATGTGATGTGTCATTAGAAATACTAAATATTTGATCACTAAAATATATATATACATATGTATATATATATATGTCTTTTCATTTCCCCTTGGCTTGTTTCAAACAACGCATTGTATATTCATGGTATATTACAGTTAAAAGATGTTGCTTTTCTCTTGGAAAAATATCACAACTTGACCTATAAAATGTGTCCATATTAGCATTTTTTTAAAAATCTAACTATTTTCACGGCTTAAAATTTTAAAGTAACAACCTAACAAAGGCTATGATGCTATTCTATTGATTGTACTGAGTGGCAAGGTGAAAAACAGTTAATTTTTTTAAAGAGGTATTTTTCTACTTAATTTAACATTAGATATTACTGTTGTTTTGGCCAGCAAAAAGATGAGTTAGATTGAATGTGGGAATATCTCTTTCACGAGAAAATGTAGTGTAGGATAGTTTTATGTAGTGGAAGAGACAGTCTTTTATTTCTTTGATTATGCTCAATATTCTTTGAAAATTTCATTGATTTTTAAAGAAAAACTATATTTATGTAAGTAAAACATTCAAATTCTATCTGAATACTCTATCATTAAGGTCCAAGTCTTCAAATGTAAAAATAATATGGTATTTGCTTTCCTGTTAGAAAGGAAATTCATGGTTTTTATTTTTAAAATTAAACAAAAATACATTAAATAAACCTTTGTTTCCTGCTCTGTGTATTTGTGTCCTTTATTATAAGACACCATTACACATCTGCTTCTGGTGTTCTGTGGCACACAGAGGATTGATATTTGCTCTATATTTCAAGTTCTACAGAGACAGGACACTGAAGTGTAGTCATGGAGTTCAAGTATAGAGTGGTTCACTTTCTGCATGAATGTAACCACTTTATTCTTCTACAGTCTGGTGGACTCCTGAAATCAGTAACTAAACTCCTTATCATAAATTATGTAGATTTTCAAAATATGCTCTGCTATCCCTAGGACTTTGTTTCTGGCATGTTTCAGATATTATGTTCAATTTTCGTATTTGTCATTACACTTTGGACTGAGCCATAAAGTGATTTTTATGTTTGTGTTTGCCATATGTCAGAGTTTCCACCACACTTACTTTAATTAACTTCAGAGTTGTTTATTTTCACAGTAGATGGTATTAATTTCAGAATGCATTTTATAACTTTTCCAGAATAAATTCTATATTCTGGTAGCCTTACCAAAGCTCTAGCTGGGAATTCACATTAATCAGGAAGTCTCCCCTCCTCTACTGTTCTATCCCAAATAATCAGTTCTTGCTTCTCAGAAAGAAATTCTGTATTTTTATGGACAAGCATTATTTTTCTTGTATGAATTGTTCCAAAAGCATAAATTATTTAAATATCTTAAGTCTAAGTTTGCAATGAATATTTTATGTATAGTATAATGGTTGAAATATAGAGGGTCTTATCTTATTGAAGTTTTTCATTGGGTGTTGAAACAGTGAAATATTGCTTCGTTCATTTTTAGATATTAGTAAAAAATGGTATGTAGCAAAACCATTATTTACATCGCCTTTTATGTCTCAGAAAAAGAGAGAATTTGATAGGCTGTCCGCCTTATATATTCACCTGTCCCTATGGGTTTTTTAAAAATATTAAAGTATTGAAAATGAAAAATATTGGTTCTTAATGGGTTTTCATAGCTGTTTTATGCTTTTTTTCAAGAGACTCCATAATATCTGCTAACTTCACCCAAGATCCTTTAATTGCAGTCAAATCAGGATAAACTATAAGAAGGTGACAATATTATAAAATTGTTGGTGAAGTGTCATTTCCAGTTATTATATTGCTCATAGCTTCTAAATGTACCATTTTAAATTGAAATATGACTTTGCTAAACATTTATAGCTGGAAAATTGGAAAATGGATTTCATATGAGGACTTAAGGTAAAACTCTAAAGCTTAGAACTGTGAGCTGAAGAATGACCAGCTAAATTGGAGCTCATTTTACTGCTTATTGTTAAGATTGGTTTGTACCCAGTAGAATGACTCCAATCATCTTGGACTTTAATTAGAAACTTAGATATCCGCTAATGAGTGAATATCCAAAATATCATATAGCAAGTAGCTGCTCTTAAAATGAAAGCTGTCTGTTCTCAAAATTATAGTGTTGAATATAAACACCGTAAGTTGTTCCCCATCCTGATTTCTAAATCACAGTTTAATGGAGGCAGTAAGAGAAATTTCCCCAAAGATAAAATAAAATAAAAGCTTCTCCTCAAGAAATGAAACACAGAGTCACCTCAATTGGTAATAACTAAAACACTAGGCTGGATACAATAAAAAGGAGAGAAAGATGGAGAGGAAACCAGGAGAGAGGAGAAACAGAGTAAAGAGTGGGAATTAAAGAGGCAAGAGGGAAGCAAAGGGTGAGCTGAAGGCAGATAATAAATGAGTGTCAGGAGGAAGAAGGAAGGACAGTTCGAGAAAGGTGAAGAGTAGAAGAGTGGGGAGGAAGGAGCACAGATCAGGAGAGAGGTAGGGGGCAGTTCACGCTGCACTGTGGCTGGGGAGCAAACGTGGGTACTGCAAAATGCTGGTTTCTTCTATTTCTGAATTCCAACTTTCCAAAGATGAGTATTTTGTTCTCTGTCTTCTATTTTTCTTAGTTAGACCGATTCAAAGAACCACCCGCTTATGGACCTATGTGTGATATCCTGTGGTCAGACCCCCTGGAGGATTTTGGAAATGAGAAGACTCAGGAACATTTCACTCACAACACAGTCAGGGGGTGTTCCTACTTCTACAGGTGAGGACGGAGACCTCCAGCTCACCTCTTGGAGCACGTGACATTCGTTAACTGTTGTTATTGATCAGTCCATGTATTTGATTTAGTTATTATGTGCATATAACATTTCTAGGAAGCAAGTACAAATGAAAGGTTCACTTTGATAGCCTGGTTCAAATGGGTTCTTAGCCCTTGGAGAATAAAAATATAAATAAATAAGTAGATAGAGAAATAAATGAATGTATCTATATAGACATATAGATATAATATCTGTGAAGAATAGAAAAGACATAAAAGCGTCAAGTGGCTTCAGCATGGCAAAGCAGCTGAAGAAGGTAGTAGGGTTTAGTAGAAGATTCATTCTGTTTCAGGAACTGTAGGGAAAAAATCCAGTGCCAGCCTTGATTTTCTTTTTTCTTCATTCAATTATGTCATTACTTAAAATTCTTTTTACCAGTTTTCATAACTTAAATCAGAAAAACAATTTCAAATTGATTAAATTATTTTCAAGTTATTCTTAAATTTTCTTAAGTTCATTGGACTTCCTGAATAAATTAAAATTAGAAGCAACCCAGTATATAGGTACCGTAGTAAATTTATTCTTAGCACTTTGACAAGCCATGTTGACAGAATTTTTATAGTAATGTTTATATTTGCAAATGTATGGAAATTTGGAAACACTACCACCCCCATAACATTTCAGAGCACTTCAGGAAGAAATCAACAACGCAGTTGGGTTTTTGCATATCCTCACGATTTTCCTGACATCTTAGTTACCTCAATTTTAGCCTACTGCATTTAATTACCCCCAGTTGCACTAGGTTCCCTTATCAGACATATAGTTTGATGGGAAAATGGCCAGAATGAAAGTGCAAAAGAGATTATGGAGAAGTTGAGAATTTAAGTTCTGGAATACATAGTCTTTTTTTAAAAAAAAAACTGAAAAATCATACCTGATGTTCACTGAAGTTTACACTCAATTCCTGCCCTGGCAGCCAAGCTAATGACCAAGGCTGGAAGAACTGTAAAATGCATCCAACCACGTATCTTTCATCTCTAGAGTAAGCAGATATCATCCTGCTGCATAACATTGATCAGAGTTTATTCTGGAACATTTTGGTGGAAAATTTTTTTCCATACATTGTTTCCCTTATGGGGGGAAAAAGTTTCCTTTTATTTACCTCTTGATGTGATTGAGAAATTGAAGCTTGTGAACAGAAAGTCTTGTACACTGTAAAGCATCATTCAAAGAATGGTTTTTGTTTTAAATATTAAGAAAGAGGTTTGTTCCAAGCTTATTTATCAGAAAGTTTACAATTCATTTCTATGTTTTGGAAATTTTGGCTAAAATAAAGAGTCATGGTATAGTATTTCTGAAAAACCTAAGGTTTCTTTTCAGTAATTAGTTAATTGGAGAGTAGTCTTTTATTAAAGACATTCCAACTTTTAGTGAAAAGTTGTATTGTTGAAATATATCAAAGCCAAGTGTTCAATTTTTCAAATCTGGTGTTAAATCCCTAATTATACCAGGAATGTTTAAATTACTTATTTGATACCACTGAGTTGTGCTTCAATAATACAATATCAAAGAAAATATAAACCTCTTGATTTCGATATTAAGCCATATTGCATTAATCTTTTTTTAATTCATAGTATAACATTCCTCTATTAGTTTTCTGAGTCAGCTGTTCACATATATTCTAAATAAAGTCCTGTACTGAACTTATATAAAGTTACGGTATTTTTTTGTTTTGTGACTATAGACACAGATGTGTTTACATCAGACATAAAGTCCATCAACTAGATAATGGGACGATTATGCGTGTTTTTTCACACTTTTGTTCTCAACAAAATTATTATTTAACTCCTCTCATTAGAGGTTCTTATGAGATAATGATCGCTAGCCATGAGAAATGCTGACTGTCAAAATCTACAGCCTATGTACTCTGAGAAATGGCAGAGCAGTGTGGATTGTTTTATCTGAAGAGAAAAATGACTCACACCTTCTCCTAGAGCTTTTTGATTCTTTTGTCTTCAGTGTCATCTTGAAGGTGTCAAGGCATCCTCTGTGGTCCTGGTTTATAAAGCTGATCTAGAGGGGCACAAAGGAACAATAAAATTGGTAGAAGAACTTGGTGACAATTACCTGTTTGAGTTATTGGCAATTAGTTTGATTCACAACTCCCAGTTTTATTTCACGTGTGTCTGTAGAGTTTGTCTATTTAATTTGCTCTGCCACCCTATCCGTGATCTAATGTATTACCTGGGCCGTGATTTAAATAAAATGAAGTTACACAGACAGATGCATCTGTAAGAATTTGCCAATGCTGCTCATGGGCTATAGAAGACAGTCCATGTAACAGAGAGGAAGGAATCCATAAGGACTCTGCTTTTGCCCCAGTGCTACCATCATCTTTAGAACCTTAGACCAGAGTTTGCATACTCACTGCCTATAATGTTCAAGTAACTAAGATGCTTGAAGCAGCCACGCATTAGAGTATAAAGGTTCGTGAGGATCGTGACAAATCAGAGGTAAAATTTCACTTTCACGGAGACCAAATGAAGCTGTCGGCCAGATTTGGTGCTTTAGGCTGTTTACCTTGGAGGCATCCTGTAAGCTTTGTGTTCTAGGTGTAGCTTGCTTCAGAAGAAGTGAGTTAAACCAGGCTTTTTTTTTTTTTTTTTAATAAATTTATGTATTTATTTATTTTTTTTTGGCTGTGTTGGGTCTTCGTTTCTGTGCGAGGGCTTTCTCTAGTTGCGGCAGGTGGGGGCCACTCCTCATCGCGGTGCGCGGGCCTCTCACTGTCGTGGCCTCTCTTGTTGCGGAGCACAGGCTCCAGACGCGCAGGCTCAGTAGTTGTGGCTCACGGGGCTAGTTGCTCCGCGGCATGTGGGATCTTCCCAGACCAGGGCTCGAACCCGTGTCCCCTGCCCTGGCAGGCAGATTCTCAACCACTGTGCCACCAGGGAAGCCCTAAACCAGCCATTTTAAAGTTCCTCTATACGCTGAGATTTGAAGAATATCTTGACTGTCACTTAAAACGTGTTTTTGAAGCTACAAATGGCAGCTCACTCAAATCACTACTGGTCTCTTAATCACAGATCAGCAGCCTTTCTTCTGTTCACAAGCTGCCCAACTTCTCTTCTACAGTTGACACTCTCGTCCACCCCTTCCACCTTGAAATGCTCTGGCTGCTCCTTTTCCGCATATCCTGATTCTCCTCTGACTTACCAGGCAGATCCCTGACTCTTCTCCTGCCTCTTTCTTTGTCTTCCTCCTGCTCTTGACATTTTTTCTTCACACTGTTCCCAAGAACCTCATCTGTTCCCTTAGCTTCACTGTAAACTTTGAACTCTGTGGTTAGATTACCAGATCTATGTCTGGTCCCTTTGTCTCTGTATCTCTCCTGAGCTCGAATTCTCTATGCCTAGTTTTCTGCTGGAATTTTTATCTTAAATGTTCCATTGTCACCTTATCCTGAACTCACCTTGCCTGAAAAGGTTTATTATTTACCTTCTCACTTGCTTAATTCCCACTGGAGATTTCTCCTGGTTTTTCTGTTTCTATTAACAGTTCATTTTCCCAGTCACACAGACTAGCAAACACCTTTGCTTTTTCTTCTTGTGCTGAAATCACCACCAACCAGTCATCATGTCTTATTGACCCTTTCTTTAAAATAAAACCAGCGTCTAGACCATCCTGCCTTCCCTCCCTCCCACTCTGAGTTCAAGACCTTCATTTTTAGCCTGTCGAAATCACACCTGATTTCACAGCACCTTCCTATCCCCTCCCCTCAATTCACACTGCTCCATTCATGGGTAACCTTTTGAGAATTCATTCATTCATTCAATTATTTAACAAATATTAGCTGAGCACCTACTATATATGCCTTCTGTGAGGTTTTATAGGTACTCAAAGTCCCCGCCTTTGAGGGAATGACAGTCTAGTGGCAGAGACCAATAAATAGAAACTGATAAATTGCAAGGTGAGTAGTTCTGTGATAAATGTGGAGGTCATCTCTCACACACACACACAAGGATGAATGGGGTTTAAGGGACTACTCGTGGTGGAAATGTTATTAGACCTGAGTGTTAAAGGATGAGTAGAACATATCCAACCAGAATCAGTGGGGGAGGCTCTTAAAGGCAAGGAAGTGGTGAAAAATATGAGGAAGATAAAAACTCTGGGAATTCTAGAAAGATGACTACCCAAATGGTCTCACTTTACCCCCAATCCCAAATTACAGGTAGCTGCTTTGGTATACACTAAAGCTGAACCTTCATATAACTAAGCTATTCTACTCCTATTTTTATATCCACTAGAAATGTGTACACATGTGTGCCAAAAGACATATACAAGATTGTTCATAGCAGCAGTATTCATAATAGCCAAGAAATGGAAACAACCCAAATGTCTATTTAGTAGAATGAATAATAAACTGTAGTATATTTATGCAGCTATATACAGCAAGTGAGAATGAGAAAAACTGCACAGAACAACATGGATGAATGTCACAAGTATAAGGATGAGTGGAAGAAACCAGATACTAAAGAGTGCATACTGGGTGATTTCATTGAAATAAGAGTACAGCATTAGAGAAACCAAGTCTGTAAGGTTAAAAGCCAGGATGGTGGTCACGCTTAGTGAGGAGATGATGGTGACTCGAAGGAGATATGAAGAGTTCAGGCAATGTTCTTTGTCTTGATCTTAGTGCTAGTTACAAGGGTGTCCACTTGTAATCGTCTGATTTGTGCAATTTTCTGAAAAGATGTTATACTTCAGTAAAAAGTTTGCCTTACAAAGAAAAATTGCTCACTGCTCTTGAGGCAGCTGGCAGCCAGGAGCAAGTGAGGACTTAAGCTCTGGTGAAGTTCTGGCAGGAAGAGTTGGAGCCCTTCCAGACTTGATCCCTAGTGGGCAAAATGAAATTAGTTCGCAGAACCTGGGGCAAAGAAAAAAAACACAGCAAGTCCTAGGAAAAGATAGGCCTGACAGCATCCAGGCAGTGCCAGGACACCCCAGGGCTAAGAACCCATTGCTAGGCCCCAAGAAGCAGAGGAGGAGCTGGGCAGGGGGGCGAGTCTTGCATACTACCAGGCTGAGAGTGGGTGAAGCACCAAGGAGGCTGGTGGAGGCTTTCTCTTGGTCCATTGGCAAGGGATTGCAGGCTGCCTGCCTCTGCTTTGCTGAAGCCAATGAGGGAGAAACCCTTTGCATCTCGCACCTGCGTAACTGCCCCTGTTGAGGCTCCTCCAACAGTTGTGTGTGAGCTTCAGTAAGCTGACAAATTGCTGCTGAGCATTTAGAATATGAAGGCAAATAAAACAAGTGTCTGTCTCTTAAGGCATTCGCTATTACTGGAGAGCAGATATATAAACATAAATTACACTACAGTGTGACAAGTGATGTATTAGATTCGTATGTTATGGGAACATGGTGGAAGTAGCAATTTTATGCACCTCAGGGTGAGGTAGGTTTGAAGGGAAGGGTTCACAAGTGATAATTTAGCTAAGGCTTCGCGGAAGAGTGGGCCTTTGCAGAGGAACAGACAAACTCAGGGAAAGTATATGCAAAGGCATAGAAGCATAAAAAGGCATTTTAATAATGCCTGCTGGCTATTATCATGGTTAAAGCATCTGAAATCTACAAGATTTACTTCAAGGTCTAGAATAGAGTTTAATATAGCAAGAAACAAAAATAATAAGAGAAGCAATAGAATGAGTCTAATAATAGCTATTTGCTCTAATGCCCAGCCAGTTTTTCTATCATTTCTCACATTTTTGTCTTTTCTGCTTTCTTTACCTTTGTTCAGGCTCAGTCTCCTCCCTATTCCTCTCCTTCCTTCAGTGGAATTCTAACCCCTTGCCTGTCTGCTAATCCCCATAAGTTATTGCCTCTAAGGTCTAACACAAGTCACAACTAATAAATGGAACAGCTGCTGCTGGAACCTGGGGTTGCTGACTCACCGTCCTGTGGTGCATTCTTACCTCCACACTGTGGTGGTGAGGAGACAGATAGGAGTGGCTGAATGTCTATCTACTGCCGTGGGCCAGGCACTGGGCTAGGACATCTACATATATTGCTACTTCATTTAATCTTCATCTCAATTCTATGAAATAAATAATACTGTCTGCATTTTTGCAAACGGGGTAATTCAGGCTCAAGGAAGTGGAATAAGAACCCAAATCTAAGGATCCTTACTATTGCATGGAAGCTTCCACCTCCCTTTCTACTCAGAGAAGATGCATTTTCTAGTGCGTAAGGAATAATCATATTCCAATAGGAAAAAACCCAACATTTTCAAAGACTACAATAGCTTCTTTCCCAATTACAGCAACGCATGCTGGTAAATGAATATCACAAAGCTGAAAGCATCACTGGCCTTCACCAATCCTTGAAGCAAGTGTCGTTACAAGATATGTTCAGGACATAGGGTTAAAAAAAACTGTTCCAGCAGAATCACTCATACAGTTAGATTGTGCCTGACAAGGGTACCCCTGTGGAGGGGGATGAGTGGGGCTGAGATCCAGCCCGCCCTCTTCTCAGAAGGCCATGGCCCCGGCTTGAGCTGATCAGCCCGGAGGAGGAAAGGCTCTTTCTTCTTGGTGGGCTCAGAAGTGTCACCTTGTTAATGAAAAGTGTCACCTTGTTAATAAGTGTCACCTTATTAATGAAAAGTGTCACCTTATTAATAAGTGTCACCTTATTAACGAAAAGAGAAAGGAAAAAAAAAAAAACTACTACAAGATAGATATTTTTCAAAAACCTTTCCTCAGACCCACATGCTTTCTTTTTTGCTTTATAATTTCTGTACAAAACTTTACTATTTTATCTTTAATGTAGTTTTTTTAATTTAAAAAAATATGTTTTACCTTGGTACCTAGATCTTCAGGACGGAAACCGTGCCTTGCACTTACCATACCACCCCTCCCTGTGTCTCATAACAAATGGAAAGAAAATCACCAATTAGTCTTTGATAAATTATTGGTGAATTCATGATTTTCCAACTCTATGGTGTTAAGGTCTGAACTCCGCTTTTCCTACCATTCTACATGTATCTTTTTTAATGCTTTTCAGCTGAACACTTTGTAGTTTATCATCATTTCCATTAAAAAGCATAAAAATGTTGTAGAGGGTTTTTTCCTAATATTGTTCAAGAAATTATTATTCAGAAAAATGTTTGTAATTCTTAGAAAGTTCGAGTGTTTGAGTATGCATGCTTTTACATTTCTAAAAATCTTCTTCAAAATGAATTCGCTCCAAGTAATAATGCAAGTGTTCCTCACTTAAAGCTATTAACCTAGCAAATTAACCTAGCTAGGTTAATTTTATCTTCTTCAGATTTCCATTAAAAATAAGATGTATATTTCCATGGGGGAAAACTTAGCTTAAACACATAAGGGTGTCAAGTTTGGCATGAAGAAAATATATTAAAATTATGCTTTCATAAGACTAGGTAACTTCTTCTAAAAGGAAAAAAATAGATAAAAAAGAGCAACCAAGCCATTTGCACAAGGGAAAAAGTGACCAACATAGACAAACAACCTCTGTCTTACAGTGGTAAAACAAGGCAGTAGTGTCTTTGTAAAGAAGCATTTTGAGGGCACAAGAAATGTAAGTACACTGCTTAAAGAGATAGAGAAGGAACATTTATTGAGTGCCTCTGCTACTCCGTCACCCTTTGGCTGGGCATCTTGTAGCTAATATGTACCAAGCAAATGTGCTATTTTTGAAGACCAACCAGTGTCTCTGAAATTAAGGTCTCTTTTGTTGACACACTGATCTGGAAAGGTGATATACTCACCTTTTCCCAAAGTAGAACAGAAGTCTTTGACGGCACATGTTGGCCAACTCTTGATCTAGGTACCATGTGGACACGTTTCCATGTAGACACTCTGGGTGGGCCATCTCCTCCAATTTGTAGATCATGCTAATGTTCCTCAGTCAGGTGGTTTATTTATTGGGGTGACCTGGGAACACTAGGAAGGGAAGGCAGCATGGATGTCTCCTCTTTCTCTCTCCCTAGCAAATTGCTAGAATATTCTAGAAGACACATGTGCACACTCACACACATGCACACAAATATGTGTGCACATGTTGCACATGCACAAAGACTATTTTTGATTTCAGATCCCACTTTTGCCAAAGAACTGAATCCTTTTTATAATCAGTATCTCTACAGTGGTATACCATCTTAATGGTATTTTTTTCCTCTTAATCAGAGAATTCTTACAAAATCTGTAGCATAGAAATGATTTTCATCTTCTCTTTTTTTAAAAATTATTTGAGTGACATATATTATTATTTCCCCAAAGAGCTATTTTTATAATTGTGAATTGTTTCCTATGGTATATGTAGTTTAGGTTCTAGTGAATATCTGTAGCTTGTTTATATTTAAACAAGCATTGGTTCGCTGTCTCTTGAACTATCTAAAATTTATTCATTTTTATGATATACAATTTTCTCATGAAAAATTCTTGGAGCAGAGATAAAGTGATTGCAAAAGGTCTTTCAAGTTTAGTTTGTAATTTGAATTTCATTTTTAATGAAGTTTTCATCTTTGGTTTTGAGACTTTCTTAACAGACAAAATCATATTGATTGTATATTTGATATTTTTATTAAGTCACAGGAAGGAATGTCTTAAGATAAAATTCTGTTGGTCACATTTAAAGTACACATTTTTAAATCTTGTGAATTTCATAATTCTGTTTAGATTTTGAATGATATAATCAGTCGATGTACCCATAAAGAAGTTGACAATTTGACTTCTCAGAAGACTTACTCTCTCCCACTCCCTAGCTCAGTCCTTTCTGTCAAGCTCTCAAGCAGGCACCCAAATACAAATAGTGCTGTATTTGAGAAAATTGGGATTTATACTTTAAATTCCACTCTCATGTTATATTTATGCTTCTGTTCACTTTGTGTTTAGATGTAGACTTAATAATATTGATTTTCTCTATGAGTTGGATACTTTTCTAGTGTCGTTATATAGTGACACTATATATATATATATAATTCTTTTTCCAATTCACACACCTCCAGCCCTTTAAAAGTACAACTATAGGGAATTCCCTGGTGGTCCAGTGGTTAGGACTCAGCGCTTCCACTGCAGAGGGCCTGAGTTCGAACCCTGGTCAGGGAACTGGATCCCTCAAGCCACGCGGTGTGGCCTAAATAAATAAAAGTACAGCTATAGGCAGATGCAAACTATTATAATGGAATGGATAAACAACAAGGTCTTACTGTATAGCACAGGAAACTATATTCAATATCCTGTGATAAACCATAATGGAAAAAAATTAAAAATCATGTACATATATATGTATAACTGAATCACTTTGATGGACAGCATAAATTAACACAACATTGTAAGTCAACTATACTTCAAAAAAAAAAAAAAAAAAAAGTATAGCTATAGGTACTTTTTCTGCCACAGGGGAAAACCTGTCCTTAGAACCAAGAGGCTTGTTTCATGAATGATGTATGTTTGATTATACTTGATCCAATCACATAAATCTGGATGTTATAGATAAATGTGCTACTCTTGATGATTTCATAACAGATGCTTTTCTCTTTTCTTTTTGTCTCTGGCAGTTACCCGGCTGTATGTGAATTCTTACAGCACAATAACTTGTTATCTATACTCCGAGCCCATGAAGCCCAAGACGCAGGGTGAGCAGTTTTGTGGGTTTATGAAAACCATGCATTGCCCTTTGTCAGTCCCTCATATGCGTGGCAGTGGAGGTTCCCTTTGCCAAGCTCTCTCCCTGAAGGAATTAGACCTAAAAATTGCCTTCTGATGACACAGATATGGCAGGGTCCTGGGGAATAAGTGGTTGCAGATGTGCTGTAACGTCCCCTTTAAAGTCCTTTCCTTTTTAGCTTGAAGAGGTAGAATTTCCACCTGGCTGTCTTAAGCACTGTGAGGCCACCTCCTTTTATTTCTTTCAATTCCTGCTCTTAACTGTTGTCCCATAAGTGAGTAAATTACCAGCTACTTTTCAGTCTTGGTTGGCAATGTGGATGAGAATTACACATGCGTATTTAACAGATACTGCATGTGGTACTCTTGTTTAAAGAATATCATTCCTGATCCCAAGTTTTAAAGGGCAAAAACAAGAGACATTCAAATGATGGGGAAAATCCTATCTTCTAACTAACAAATGCATAACATGATTTGGTAATATCTGGAAAATTTTAAAAATGTAAACTGATTCTAAGGATTTAGAAATCTAAAAAATATCAGATATGCACTTTGATGGTGCATTAAATCTACATTTGGGAGAGAGGCATAGGGAGAAAGAAGCATAATTAATTCTAGGATTTGAAGTCCAATACCCTTCTCAGTAAGCTCCACTGAAAGGCATTGTTTTGCCTTCAAACGCTTAAGCTCATTCCTTCATATTCTAAGTTTTCTGAAAAGGAGGAACATTTATTTTTGTAATCTGTGTACTGAAATTGGGCATTCAGATGCCTGCATTCTGAAGTAAGCCCATACCTGTGATGATTCTGAATCAAGGCAGATCCTGTTGTTTTCAGAATTAGCTTTTTTCAAGCAATCAATCAGCAAGTATGAACTGATCCAATATTGTGTGCTCAGTGCTCTTGTAGCTGATGTTCGCAGTAACCTATTGATATACCCAGCTAATCAGGTCCTCAAATAATTTTTTTCACTTTTCAGGGCAGTGGTGTCACCATTGCTTTTTGGCTGACTGTCCCAACTGAACATGTTAAGCAGATTTATCTTAATCCCATGATAGACCTGAAATCCATCTGCTTATTTGAAAACAGGTTAAGTGTGTCGATTAAAATCGACAAGTATATTTGTTTAAAACGAGCAGTTGATTGATTCATTGGGGAAAGTTGAGATTATGTCATCCAGATTCTTTGTTTTTATTTGTTGTCAAGTAGGCATAATCAGCCACAGTTTATAAAGTCAAGGTTCTAGGATTAAGAGAGTCACTATCTTTTACATTCTGATTTATTCCCCCAACAAAGCTCAGTTCCATAAGCAGAATAAATACTTCTAGGATATTTCAAAAGATTTTTAAGGGGGTATTTTCTCTTGGGAAAAGTAGTATCAAAATATTTGTAAAATTATAAATTTTAAGGTGGTTGTTTAATCTATCTAAAGGTACTATTTGAGGCCTGTTTAGAACCCCGCTAAATTAGGCATGATTAGTCTGCCAGAAATAACTGACGCAGAATAACCAAGGAATGATAAAATTTTGTTTTGCACTTTAGGAATTTTTCTAAACTAATATTCCTGAAATCTGTCACATAGAAGTCATGAGATATGTTTTCACCTTGATGGAAAAGAACCAAATCTCCTGTATTTTTTGATTTGAGGACTAGAGTCCTATTTTTGTCTCAGTGGAAGAAAAGTAACTGGATTGTTAATTTATTTCCAAAGATCTTGCAGAGGTTTCATTACTGATTGATTAAATATTTCCCTGCTGAGACAATAATCTTTGACCTATAGACACCAGAAGAGATTGGTAATAAATACAATTCTAAAATAGAAACAATTTCAGCTCGTAAAACCCATAGATTTAACCAGACATTCTATGAAAAGCAAATCACTTGGTCTAGGCAAAATGGATTTATATAACCATAACAGAATATTGTTACAAATAGAATAATCAGCCTGGTTATTAGCGGTAAAGTTTTGTATATTGCTCTGCTTATTTAATCTATTTATGTTAAAAATATTGGCAAACTTCTGAAAAACATGGTAGGTACAGGTATCTGTGTACAAGAAGTAGCCTTTGTCCTCTCTATTGAACGTGGAAATGAATTCTGATTTTTCACTGAATTCCACTCTCCCCCAGGTCTGCTAAACTTAGAAGAGGCCTATTTTGAAATTGTACATATGACTGTGTGTTTTCATTGTCACCCCCAAAATGAATTGATGTCTGTGTATAACAGACTGCAGAGAGAAAATTTTTAGTGCCTCCATAATTTAATTCTCTTTGAATAGTAAAACTTAACTTTAATTTTCTATTTCTAAATGTCTATTTTGATATCATCTTTTTTCCATACTTAGCCTTGTTTTGACTTGTATTTATTGTTTTTAGGTACCGCATGTACAGGAAAAGCCAAACAACAGGCTTCCCTTCTCTCATTACAATTTTTTCAGCACCAAATTACTTAGATGTATACAATAACAAAGGTGAGTGTTTTCAAATCCCTCTTGGAGTTTTGTATAGTATGTGTAATAACTAAGTTCTCTTTTGGGTTGCTTTTAATTAAGCATTGTTAGTCGTTCTTTTTCTCCTTACTTTTTCATTTATTGTTTGATGCAGATTTTGTGATTATCTTCAAAGTTCCAGATTCAGTTGGTCAGAGGTGGGAACCCAGACACTGTTATTTTTTAATTGTTCTCTAGGAGATTCTAATGTAAAGTAGGGTTGACAGCTACTGTTATGATAGGTACAGGCTTTAAAAGAAAGAATAATTGAAAGTAATCCAAAATCATGCTTCTTAAGAAGGATAGGGATTTAAATAAGAATAGTGTGACTGCGCATGTAAAGGATTGTGAAAAATAAGCAAAAAGAAGCTATAGCTTGAAATTCAAATTCAGATTTCATCTGTTGAGCACCTACCATGAGTCAGACCTTGTGATAGGTATGTATTCATTTATTTTTTTAAAAATTGAATTAAACTTGAAAGTAAATATCATTTGCCCCCCAGAGTGAGTCTCTATGGTAACTGCCTTGCCCAAGGTCACTCAGTTAGGTAGTGATGAACTGGCATGAGACCGACATCATCTGGTCCAGCATCCTGTACTTCCTTTCTGCAACGCTGTACCTGTGGCCCAAAAAGAGACCAGGAAAGGTGAGGGCATTACTTACTGACTAGGGAAGAGAGGAGGAGCGGGGGCCACATTGCTTTCTTTCATAAAGGTAATCTCTTTATGAAAGGAAGTGATGTGAGGTGTTAGAGGTGTGGCAGAATGAATGAGGAAGTGTGAAGCAGTCATTAGCCCTCATTGGCATTGGTCTGGATAGTATATACGCAGCATTTCTGAGTGTGGCTTTCTGAGATCAAGAGAAATGAAACAGAAAGAGAGAAACCAATCCAATGATACATGTGAGGTCAAATATAGGCCAGGAGAGGCAGGAAAAGGCAGCCTTATCTCTGAGCCAGTCTGAAAACTCCTGGAATTGGGAGCCATTCCCATGCCTATGTGAGTTGTGAGAGGCGGCTTCCTGTCCTAGGCTGGTGTCCGGGATGCCTTCCGAGGCACCTGCTTGGTGTTCTCAGTCCTTATGAATAGCTTGTTACCTTCGTTTCCCACCTGCATTCCACTTTCCCCTTGGGAAGTGGGTCTCTCCCTTTGCCTGTACCCTGATCTCCTGCTTCGCGCTTTCCCACCTCCTGCTGAGGCCTGGACACTGGGGCCCGTACCTTCTGGATCTGTCAGGGGTCCTGCTCCAAAGGGCAAACCACATGTCACACTTCCCAATCTCTGCCTCTCCCCAGAGGAATCTGCGCTGTCCTACAGATACAGTATATGACTGTCCAGCCCCTGTCCCCATGGCTCAGAGAGTGACCCCTGCTGGCTGGAGTTTGCTCTAGCTGCACAGTCTGTTTCGTTGCCATTTTGACTCTGGGGGACCCTCCTCTGCGGCCTTGGGGCGTGGTTATCAGTAGGCACAAAGAGTTTCTGCCACAACCATGGGTGGCAGCGTGTGAGGGACAGTTGTCCCCCTTTTCTTGTTGCCTAGTTCCAAGAAAAGAACCTGCCCTTGGTTCTCTGTGGCAAGAAGCACGCAAAATCAAGTAAAGCATGGTCTCTGCGTATCAAGCGCTTATCAACTAGTTGACAAAGCAAGGCATCTGGATGATTTCATGAAAATGTAAGACAGTGTCATTAAGTAAAACCAAGAGGGTCAAACACTAAGTACATTCGACAAGAGGTGATTTTTCTAGAATGGTCAGAGAAGGCCTTATTTCAGATAAAATATGATCTGGACATGGAAGAATGGTTAATGTTTGATTAGAAAGAGGAAAAAATAAAGTCAAGGCCAGTGTTTTTGCAACTTTTTTATCTTTAAGCAGCAAAGACTTTTTTTTTTTTTTCCGTCTCCAAACAAAATCTCAAGCTTGAAGCCTCTGGTGTAAAAGCAATAAGAAGTAGTTCCCTTTGGTTGGATAAGGCTTCTCCATCTTGTCCCAAAAATTCCCCTGTGGTACCTACAAGAAATGCAAGAACTCAGTAAGTTGTTTTGCATGTCCCACCGTGATCCTGTTATTTACCAAAAGTATATAAAATATGAACACTTATGTTTTGTTGTTTTATGGCATTAAACTTTTTTTCCACCTAGTGAAGGCAGTGCCCAAATGAATAATTTTCTTGACAGAGACTGATTACTAAGTAGCATGTACTATACTTACAAGTTTTTTTAAAAATTAAAAAAAAACCCTCAAAACAGGAAAAAAAAAAAAAAAACGGAGAGAAAGAGAAAGAGAAAATTGAGATTTTACTCCATGAAAACAGATCTAGCCTTTTTCCATGCATCACAATGCTAGGCAATGCAGTTTTGCTTGAGACCAATAGAGATTTCTCGAATAAGATGTGCATTGCTTCTTTGTCTGTGGTTCTGATTTAACAAGGCAGGAACTTAAAAAGCAATAGACATCAGTGCATTGCTATCTTTGAGGTTCTGTGCTTCTTTCACTCTTGCCTCTAGGGCAGATCACAATCTCTCGGGGAGGGGATAGAAGCATTTCATTTTGGGAACCTTTTCATAAAAGAAAAAAATTCTCCTGAGAGAAGAAGATAAACTGATAGGAAGAAGAAAGATACATTCTTCAGTTTGAGCACAATTTCAAAAGACTTTTGTGTAAGATCTCTGAAGCACTTTCAAGCTATTATGCTAGCACTGTGTACAGTATGTGGGACTGGGGGTTCACTGCTGAAGGGAGGATTACTGTATTAGAATAAAGTAAATGTTAACGAGAATTTTAAAAGCCAGTGCAATAAAACTGGGTTGCAAGCACCTTCAAAACACAATCAGTGGAAAGAAACAGCCATGAAGAATCTCTGAGTTAACCATTTGATTCTTAGAAACATATGACCATCAAGGCCTCTGGGATTATAACCTAGTAGTTAGAGTATGATTTGATTTTTAAAATTCCTGCGAATTAAGGAAGCAGTAATAGCTCTCTGGCAAAATGAAAGAATAAGAAAAAAAATAGGTTTATTCTGCCATCTTTTTTTTTAATTGAAGTATATTTGATTTACAGTGTTGTGTTAGTTTCAGGTGTACAGCAAAGTGATTCAGTTATACATATACATATGTATTCTTTTTCAGATTCTTTTCCCTTATAGGTTATTAAAAAATATAAAATTATTATTATAAATTATTATAAAATATTAGAGTTCCCTGTGCTATACATTAGGTCCTTGTTGGTTATCTATTATATATATAGCAGTGTGTATCTGTTAATCCCAAACTCCTAATTTATCCCTCCCCCCTTCCCCCTTTAGTAACCATAAGCTTGTTTTCTATGTCTGTGAGTCTAGTCTGCCATCTTAAAACCGGTAATAGTCATATGATCAGCTTCATGTTTAAATGTCCAATCGTTCGGATTAGTAGTTCATACTTGCCTGCAATTAAAAGCAGCTCTCAGAACGCAGTGAGGACTGTGCATGTCCCATCCCCTATGTCAATCCCCATCCCCGATGTTAATCCATTCAGTTCTTATCCTTTCCAGTCTGCATTAACACAGGCGAACAACTTGCCCCTCTTCCTGCTTCTGTTTCCTCACTCTGACAAATCCTGCTTACTCCTGCAAGATGCCAGGGCCAAAGAAGTAGCTCTGAATCCCAGCTCTGCCCGTGAAACAACTAACTCATCTAAAATTATTGGCATACAGTGACCTCTCTATAAAATGAGAAAAAAACATTTTTTGTGTGAATAATAGATGAAATGACTTTGAAACAAAATGTTGGGCACTATTAAGATATTATCATCATTGAATATTTTATATTGCTCTAATTATGCCATGTGTCAGTGTGGGGCTTCCCAGAAGCTGGCAGAATGCTCTTCCTCTTCAGCTTCGTAGTTATAATTTTTACTTTATGGGTCAGTCTACCTTCGTGACCTATCTCTCTGCTTCTCTCTGCGTGAACCCTTTACTTTAGTCAAATTGTTCTGCTCATTGCCCTGAACAACTTGTGGCTTTCCTTTTCGCCACATCTTTGCCCACCCACTTCTTTTCATCTATATCTGGAATACTTGTCTTGCTCTTCTCTGCCCATCTAAATGGACTACACCCCCTCCAGTCTGTCTGTTGGTAGTTCTTCTCTTAACGCCTGTAATGCCAATCATTTGCTCTTGTACTTAGCATTTACTTTTGTTTCTAGTTAGCTTTTCCGTGCATTCCTATAACTTCCCAATCAGATTATAATTAGTTTGAATCAGGGGCTTTTTGATACACATTGTAAAGCCAAGTAGCATGCCTTTTACATGGTAGGCAGCCAATACGTGCATTGATCAAAGCATTTTCTTTCTGGGAATTAATAGCAAGGCAGTGCCCAAAGGTATCCTATCGGTGTTGACCCTCAGAGCTTTATCTGTCTTTAAATTACTGCTGTAACCAGTGTTGATTTCCCAGTTGGAGTTAAACATTTGCAGAGTACTTAGCACCTTTGAATTGTTTTTCTCCTGTGAAGCTGTAGCCTAAGGGAAAAGCGACATCACAATTATCCAGATACACCAAACAGAAGAAAAATGCAGTAATGACACGTTGCTGCTGCTGCTGCTTCTTCTTCAATATAATTTTCCATCTGTGAAAGTGACTTCAACCTCATCCACTCACCAACGTAACAAACCTTTATTGAGAACTTACTGTATACCAAGTACCATGTGAGGTGCTAAGGATATAAAATAAACAAGACAGACGTGGTCTTTTTTCTAGTGGGGTTTATAATCTAGTAGTGTGATAGTCGTTAAAGAATTTCACCAGTAATTATTTAAATATATTTGCAAAATCCTACAAAGAAAAGAGCGGTATGAAAGGAGAGTGGAAATAAGCTGGTGGCAACAAAAAAAGCTTCACTGAGAAAGTGACATGTAAGCAATCTTAGAGTGAAATCTCTCAGTGCTGAAAAACACAATGGCAGATGTGATCTCTGCTTTAAACAATTCGGTTTGGCCGAAAACTATAATAAACCTCTTTTAAAAAGTGTTTTAAACCTTGATGTAAACAGTTAAATCCTTTATCTCTCTAATGATTATAACTGTGCTTCGAAAAAAATCTAAAATAAATTGTAGTAGATTTCCACGTGGTGCCGGTTCTCCATAGTTCAGATGAGTTGTCATATGGATAGGTGAGAGGCTAGATGGATGGATGGATGCTACAGATGTAGAGAAATATAAATATGTATACCAGGGGTATACAACTCAGTTCTAAGAAAATCTACTGACAGTAAAATTAAGTAATTAAGTAAAATTTATTAAATGAAATGTATTTTGGAGTTGAGAGGAAAATCTAAATGACAACCAAACTAATACAGTGATCAAGACCAAAGATTAAAATGACAACCAGGAAAGAAATCAATTCAATGTTAAAGTAGGTTAAGGAAGAGAAGTTGAAAATCAGCTTTCAAGGATGGACAGGAAAAGCATTGTTTACAAGAATTTTGAGATTTTTTTTTTTTTGCAAAAGTCTACTCTTTTTGATAGAAAAAAAGTATTATGATGTTTTGGACTTTTAAACTAGACAGCTTGATAGATTTACTTATAAAAAGCATTTTAGTCTTACCAAAACTTGCAATTTCAACATCCTCAAATATTTCCCAATCAGAAAGTAGACAGGGGCTTCAGGAAGATACCATTTATAAATTTAAAGATAATGTCTGACTTGGCAGGAAAATACCATCGTAAGGGAGGATTGAATTGTTAATATAGTGAACCCAGGTAAGAATGTGATTGGCAGTCGTGGTGTGAACTCCAGGAACAAATGCAGCATATCTGAAGCCAGCTGGCCTTGAAGGCCCACCTTCCAGCAGGAGCTCTCAGCGCTCAGTGACACACCATTGACACAGCATGGTGTTGCCAGGCCTCCAATCTCATTCCCTGCTGCACCGTTGTCCTTTCACACTGGGAGCTTGTTTCACCATTCAGGAATAACTTCCACAAACTTAGAGACAACTGGAACCTGCCTGGCTGAGGAGCCAAATAGAACCAGCTAGATTCCATCTTTGTCCTGGGTGGAGGAGGGAAATGGCCAGGGGGAGTCTCTGGAAGGAGTGCCCAGGCAACCCTGAGTAGCACCTCTGCCTCTTTCTCTACAGCATGTTTAAAAGTTTACTCCCCTGCGAAGACACCCACGTTTTATAACAAGGGGCCATTTCTGTAGAGTCTGAGGCCTGTCTTCAGCCTGGGCATCACCTTTATCATTGACATATCCCTTTTTAAAGCATTTTTGGGGTATTTGCAACCATAGCCATAAATGTGATCACTAGTTGCCTTACAAATTGGATAAAATTAATCTAGAGACTTTGTCCAATGGCAACAGTTTTCCCAACCCTTAACTTTATTCCGCTATCATCTCAAATCTAAAGGTCTTCTTAATTGGTCTTGAGCAGCTGTTTGGCCAGTTCACTTATTTCAATATAGAAAATGTAGATACTTAATCTTTCACTTCAGATTGTATTTACATTTAGATAAACTATAAAAATACCATCTATGGACTGAATGTTTGTGTTCCCCCTTCCCCCAAATTCATTATGTTGAGACTCTAACCCCCAATGTGATGTATTTCGAGGTGCCACCTTTGGGAAATAATTACTGTTAGATTAGGTCATGGCTGGGGCATTGTGATGGGATTAATTATAAAGATAGGAGGAAACAGAGAATCTCTCTCTGCATGCACCAAGGAAGGCCATGTGAGGACAAGACTAGCCAGAGTGCCCTCACCAAGAACCTGACCCTGCTGGCACTCTGATCTGGACTTCCAGCCTCCAGAACTGTGAGAAATACATGTTTGTTGTTTAAGTCAAAAAAAAAAAGAAAATGTAAATACATATTCATGGCAGCATTTTGTTATTTGATATTTGCTAACAAATGCTAAAGCAAAAGCAAACAATAAGTAAGATACACACCCCCACCAAAAACGAGTCATTTCTTTATTTATTTGATAAACATTTTTATTTTTTAGCCCAATGAGTATTGGTAGAATTACACACACCAGGAAGATAATTTCTTAATAACGGTTATTAAACCTAGGACAATCTACCAAGAAGTAGTATGGAATATAAGAATCTATGAAGGAGAAAAGCAGAAACCATGAACAAAACTCTTAGTATTAACTCCTTTTATTATCAGTATGAGATGGTAAAAAAGAAATTTAGGTAGACTTTTAAAGGTAAAGAGAACTTGAAGTTAGAAGGTTTTGATTGGTTTTCAGAGAAATCACCTCTCTGAGATAAATGGATAAAATTAACTGCAGAGAGGTTTCAGTAGAATGTCCCCTTTACGCTGCCTTTTATAACCAGGATTCTTCAATATGTGGAATTCATCTGTGGTTGTGATTTCCTATACCTATAACAATAATAATAACTAATATTTATTGAGCATTTACCATTGCCAGACAGTGCTCTACATTTCCAGTACATGAATAAATGCATTTAATCTTTCAAGCACTCTATGAACTACATTATAATCTTGATTTCATTGATGAAAAACCGGGACACAGAGGAGTTACGTACTTTCCCCAAGGTTCAAGCAAGCTGGTCAGGGAATGGCACTGAGATAGAAACTCAGCAGTCTGACTCCAGGGCCCACGGGTTAACCTCCTTCTGTGCTCTTGTGCATCAGCTTTGTTATGTGAAAGCTTTCAGGGCAGCGTTTGCACTGATCCCCTATTCAACTCAGGGGTTCATTGTGTTTAGGTGACTATTTTTCAATAAGAAAGGAAAAGCTTTTGAAATGAAGAGTCATTTGTTATCACTTTAAAATTACATGAGTGTTATACATCCAAATACATACATTATTAAAAGATGAGAGGATCTTTTGTACTAGTCTGAAATAAATGTCTCCCTTGAAAAGATATCCCCCAAAGCGCTTACGCTTTTGCTTTTGTTTATTCAGCGCTGCCGTGAAAGTGTCATTGCTGGAGGCCGCTTTCTAAATAGATTTGTTTTAGTCCAGTAATCACCTTGCTTACATTTCAACATTTAATTAATGAGACAGAAGGTGAAATAGAAAATAGAAAACGTGTGGAGATTGAATATTTAGGGATAACTTTCCCTATATATTTTAATTGAATTAAGCTACGTATAATCTATGTATCTTTACTCTAACAAATGGCCTTGATTTCTTAGACATCACCGCTACACGATTGTAAATTTCAGCAGTTAAGTAATTGTGGAGCTTCAACAAAGTAAGTACTCTATGGCAGTGGGTGCGATAATCCTCGCTTTTCACAAAGCTCTGCCCGTAAAATCAGATGGCAGTGTTCTGTGAACCCTTCCTTGGGGATGAAGACAGGACCTCTAGCAACCTGAGTCCTCCATCCAGATGCCTTGTCAGTGCTCTTCTGCCGCCCCTTGGACGGGATCTTTAAGGCTTACATCTTGTGTTACATTCCATTTTCTGACAGATGGTTAGAAGATTGTTACCCTCGACTGAAACCAACTTCTCTAGAAATCTAATTGTCAATAAGGCATTTAACAGGAGGAAAAGCAAGAAATATATATTTATTTGTGTGTGTGTATGTATATATGTATGTGTGTATAGATATATATACACACATAACATATATAAAACGTTAAAGACTTGAATCAGTGGATTATCACTTGCTATTCATTATCTAGAGGTTCTAGACCTGCAAGACACTCAGTGACATTACTTCCACGAAAAAAAGTAGATATCAAGTATATAGGCTTAATATTAACTCAGTGCCAAGGATATCTTGGAGATAGCAACCTAGAACCATTGCAAGCTACAGCTTAAGGCTTGATGCCGAGTACAAGGTGAAAGCGCATACAGACCCATCAACAGATACAGATATAGGCACTAGTTTTCAAAGTACCTCCCACCGAGGTACACTTACCCTTGTTATGCATTTGGAGCTGGTAAGTATCAGCTGTGTTGAATGAGAGCAAGGCCTGGGCACAGTGTTTCCTATGTCCATGCCATCTCCCCCAGTAGTTTAAAGCTTCAGGTAAATCTTTCTCATTTAGTCTAGGGTTGATTAAGCCTTATTTTAGCATTATAATAGCATAGATTAGAACTTAAAGGAACGTACCAGCTCAAACTGATAAGGAACTCAAAACTGCTGATGACTCCTTCTTGTTGACTTAGCAAAAAATATTTAATGGTAGAAATTCAAATTCTCTATGTGAAATTGTAATGTTAGAAATGATTCACAGTGTTTGACTGGACTTGAGCTAATCCCAAGGATCAATTTTTGGCCCAAATTCTCTGGATCCTAGTATGTCGATGTGACACATGAGGTGGGAATTGTAAAATGGCAAAACTATTAAAAATAGATAGCCATTCTTTCCTCAAGGAATTTGAAACTGAGTCATGATACTTTACATTTTTCAGGTGCCAAAATTTTATCTGATTGTATATATTATAAATATTAATCCCATATATTATTTTATTTGATCTTCATATTTTGAAGATGACCTAATTATTCCTATTTTACAAGTTTGAAAGGTACGACTCAAATAAGGAGAAATGTTTGCCAAAGTTCACATAGTTACTATGTGACAGAGACAATATTATTTCCACTCATATCTATTTTAGAATCTTACAATTTTAAAACAGAGTTTAGCCTCTGAAGTGACATATTACCTTTTTCCCAAATTCTTTCAAGCACCCTTCAGACTTCTGTTCATATGTGGTTAGTTACATTTTTAGTGTCCTGACAAGTTATATGTTTTATGTTTTTAAATTTTTCTTTATTTTCTCTTTTTTTGCCTGCCTGCCTTCTTTCTTTCCTTCCTCTCTTTCTCCATCTTGTCTTTCTTTTCTCTATTTCCTTTCATTAGATCTTTTCTTCAGCCAACACTGTTGAGCATCAACCATGTGCCAGGTATGGTACAAAGCACAATAAAAGAAAAAAAAAAAAGAGAGATCTATGCCTTCTTCATTCCTTCTATCATCTGCCTTCCACTTACTTTACTCAAAATTCTGTATTTGAATAATACCTGATTCAGAATTTACTAATGCATTATTAAGAAGGGAAACACATAACACACACACACTCATGCATACATACACACACACACACACACACACACACACACACACAGACATAACCATTAGATTGGCTCAGATAATAGATACATCTAGTACAGTCACCTTCCTTCATGTAAGATAATATCATCCACATTTATGTAGAAGACTTGTGGCAAAGTTAAAGAAGGTGTTATAGGTGCCATGAAAGAGGCATGTACAAGGTAAGAGGAGGAACAAGGGTTAGTTGTGGGCGTAAAAGGATTATATACAGAAACACGTGAAACACACACACGTGTATTTCAATAAGTACGAAATCATTAGCTCATACCTTCAAGAAAATTATATATAACTACTGTTTGTATCCAGTAATTCTAAAATATTTCAGGTTGGTTGAAATTCAGTCATTATGTAGAAGTTACTGAGCATGTGCCTGTGAAATACACTCTGATAAGTATTGAATTGAGCAATTTAAACATTAAATTTCTCAAGAAACACATACTGAAAAATATCATTATGACAGAATTACCTAAAAATTACCTATAAATTGAAGACTTGAACTCCATCTTCGTAAATGCCTTGAACACTTACTTTGAGCCTAACCTTATGAGCCATAGAGTAAAAGGGAGTTACAAGTGTAGCCCTTGCTCACCAAATACAGTAACCCTCATGAATTGGTAAATTTCCTTTGACCTAGGTCCCTTTACCTAGGTCACTAATAATAAAAAAAGGAATCTTCTTAAAACAGAATCCATCAGGCAAGTATAGGACATTGAGAAGAAAAAAAAGGAAACAGGAGTGAGAAGTCAAATTTCTAAATGGAAGGAATCGTAGAGATTATGTTTATAGATGCTATAACATGTACTACAATAACCATATATGTGAATGTACATATATATCTTCTCAAGTTTTTAAACGAAAATTGTACCCTCCCCTAAGTGATCTTTATGGGAACATACAGATTTTTAAAAACCTGTAGCATCTCTCCCAGAGAGAAGACCCTTTCATGCAGCATACCAACATAATCTTAAAATTCTGCCAAAGGACATTATGAGTATATAGTCCTACCTCGAGAATTTTATCCATCAAACTGTCATGTCTCCTTCTGTGATAGTAGGACTTTGCCAAAAGAACACACTGATGCTACGTTTTCTACTAGGGTATCTGAGGGTGGAAGAATTGAAAGGAAAAAACATCCTGGGCCTCTTATACTTTTTTTTTTTTTTGCGCTTTTTCTGGATGGCTTCCAGGGATTCTGAAGTGCCTTCATTTGCTTTCCTCTCATCTTTGTTTCTTTTCTGTCCCTCTGTCCCATCTTTTGTAGTGGGGAGTGGATGGTCAATTAGAGTTGAGATAAAAAACGTTAGCAGAAGGGTGAAAAGAGTAAAATTTATCATTTCCCTTCTTTTGAGCTCTTCTCTCCTCTATCTTAGAACAGCCCTAGTAGTGTTGAGAATGCCTGAGGTATGTCGGGAACATCACAGTTACTAATCTGAAGGCTTTCAGAAAAGGAGCTCTGTGTTCCTCTTAAAATTGACTTGGGGGCTTCCCTGGTGGCGCAGTGGTTGAGAATCTGCCTGCCAATGCAGGGGACACGGGTTCGAGCCCTGGTCTGGGAAGATCCCACATGCCGCGGAGCGACTAGGCCCGTGAGCCACAACTACTGAGCCTGCGCGTCTGGAGCCTGTGCTCCGCAACAAGAGAGGCCGCGATAGTGAGAGGCCCGCGCACCGCGATGAAGAGTGGCCCCCACTTGCCACAACTAGAGAAAGCCCTCGCACAGAAACGAAGACCCAACACAGCCAAAAATAAATAAATTAAATTAATTAATTTTTTAAAAAAAATTGACTTGGAATGTGTTGAACCCATTGACTAGTTCGGTGAGCTAGTCAATGCATCTTGCTAGCAATATTTTGATAACTTCTGTTAAACTGGAAGCTCTCTTTGACCTTTCTATTTTTGTCATTTACTGCCCTGTCATCAGCTTTCCTGGTGATGGCAATTGCAAAGAAGATGCTGCGAAATGTTATCAAGTTTTTGTGAACTACTGGTTTTTGTGTCTCATCAAAATTTTAAATTTTAAAGTAGGAGAGACCCCTTTAATTTACAGATTTGGATATGGCCTAGCAATTTAGTGCATGGTTTGATAGACGGAGGATTGAATGAAGATCTAGATTCTATTCCTCGGGCTTCACTATATTCAGAGGGCCTTGTGGTATCACTAGAAATGATAGAGGTCCAGTGCCCCTTCCCTATTCCCTAGTAGGAGCTGTCTCTTTATCACTGATTTTTATATCTTTTACATAAGCATGATGGGACCAACTAATTGCATAACTTTGCAACTATAATTTTGACATCAGAGAAAGAACTGGCAGTTAGGTCTCCAGACTCATGGGGATTAATCTTCCTTCTATTATACCAGATTTCTTCTGGTTGTTCTTCACCCCTGCATGTGCAACAAAAGAGCATTTGTTTCTGTGCTGTCTGGTCTGCTCTGAACAACGGTTAATAACCTAAGGCCCGTATATGTGTCATAATCCCTCTCCAGGCCTCTGATACAATTGGTAAAGGACATGAGGTCATGTGTAATTGCCAGCGGAATAGAGGAGTTCCTTGATGGTAGACTTTGTTCTTTTTTCCTCTCTCTATTTCTCAGACAAGGTCTCAGGAGGTGGTCTCGAGTGATTCTTGAAGTACAACCATTTGTATTATTTATATGCACTGGAGGTAAACATCTTTCCAGTACTTCAGAGGAGAGCACCGTGTTAGGGCTCAGCTAAGTGCTGTAACTCCAGCGGCAGTCAGAGGAGGGTGGCAGGGGTGGAGCGTGAAATGTTAACTGTGAATTTCATGACGGAATATTTGGGACTGTTCTGGTTTAATGTTTTTCATGTATTTTTGCAACATATATATTTATTATGCAAAAAATCAAAATTCATACGTTATTCATGTAAGATTATTCGAGAAGTATATTTGCATGAGTATTTTATGTGGCTGAAGAAAAAAGAATATATATTCTTGCACTTGCATTTTTAAATGAAAGTTATTTATTTATTTATTTATTTTAACATCTTTATTGGCGTATAATTGCTTTACAATGGTGTGTTAGTTTCTGCTTTATAGCAAAGTGAATCAGCTATACACATACACACACGTGTCCCCATATCTCTTCCCTCTTGCGTCTCCCTCCCTCCCACCCTCCCTATCCCACCCCCCCAAGGCGGTCACAGAGCACCAAGCTGATCTGCCTGTGCTATGCGGCTGCTTCCCACTAGCTATCTGTTTTACGTTTGGTAGTGTATATATGTCCATGCCACTCTCTCACTTTGTCCTAGCTTACCCTTCCCCCTCCCCGTATCCTCAAGTCCATTCTCTAGTAGATGTGTGTCTTTATTCCCGTCCTGCCCCTAGGTTCTTCATGACCTTTTTTTTTTTTTTTAGATTCCATGTATATGTGTTAACATACGGTATTTGTTTTTCTCTTTCTGACTTACTTCACTCTGTATGACAGACTCTAGGTCCATCCATCTCACTACAAATAACCCAATTTCGTTTCTTTTTATGGCTGAGTAATATTCCATTGTATATACGTGCCACATCTTCTTTATCCATTCATCTGTCAATGGAAAGGTAGGTTGCTTCCATGTCCTGGCTATTGTAAATAGAGCTGCAATGAACATTTTGGCACATGACTCTTTTTGAATTATGGTTTTCTCAGGGTATATGCCCAGTAGTGGGATTGCTGGGTCGTATGGTAGTTCTATCTGTAGTTTTTTAAGGAACCTCCATACTGTTCTCCATAGTGGCTGTATCAATTTACATTCCCACCAACAGTGCAAGAGTGTTCCCTTTTCTCCACACCCACTCCAGCATTTATTGTTTGTAGATTTTTGATGATGGCCATTCTGACTGGTGTGAGATGATATCTCATTGTTGTTTTGATTTGCATTTCTCTAATGATGAATGATGTTGAGCATTCTTTCATGTGTTTGTTGGCAATCTGTCTTTCTTCTTTGGAGAAATGTCTATTTAAGTCTTCTGCCCATTTTTGGACTGGGTTGTTTGTTTTTTTGATATTGAGCTGCATGAGCTGCTTGTAAATTTTGGAGATGAATCCTTTGTCAGTTGCTTCATTTGCAAATATTTTCTCCCATTCTGAGGGTTGTCTTTTGGTCTTGTTTATGGTTTCCTTTGCTGTGCAAAAGCTTTTAAGTTTCATTAGGTCCCATTTGTTGATTTTTGTTTTTATAGAAAAATAGGAAAAAAGTTCTATTAATAACCTCTTAGAATTACTGAGAATATTCATCAGTCTTTGTGTTAATGATGAGATCTTTCTCCAGAAGTTTGTGAACATCATTTGGATATGGAAGAGGTCGTGTAAGTTATCTGGATAAATCCATGTAGTGAGGTGAGGTAATTTAGACACAGAGACGTGAAGTGACCTTGTGTCTTGTAATTCATGACAGAATACATCTCTCGGTCTCCACCTTCCAGTCCAGTGCTCCTTTTTTTAAAAAAAAGAATAAATGTGGAAGGAGAAAGGTGAGAATATTGTGGAATACTGGAAAGTTGAGGCACTTCAGATTCAAACCCAAACTGAGGTTTGCTGCTTCTCATGTGTGACCTTGGGCAAATAACCTCTCTGCTTATTTTGAAAATGCAAGTAAGAATCACTTTTGAGAGAGATTGGAAAGATTTGTGATTATAAAAGACCAAATATAGTGCCTGGTATAGAGCAGATGCTTAGAAAACGTAGGCTGTTAAATGGTATTATTTCTGCTGTTAATAAGCAAAAATAAAATCTGTAAACAGCATCTGCTTTATCAGTAGGCAGGCAGATAAACTGTGTTGAGCCAATGTCGAATGAATAAATGCTTTGTCTCACCAGCTACAAAACAGAACTTCTGCTTTCTCTATTGTGGATAAACCTTATCCACGCTTGTGAATGCGCATCCTATTTCACTTTTCTCAAACATGTATTTTGGCAAAAAGCGAAAACCTCTTCAATTATGAATACCATATTCAAAGTTAATAATTAGTATAACAGCTGGGACTAGAATTCATACATTTATAATTTAGGAGAGAGAGAGGGAATGGTGGAAAGGGAATGGATTTGGTGTCAGTAGAAGCTGAGTTTAAATAGGAGTGAGATCTTCCAGTTAGTTCCTGGTTGCATGATTCTGAGAAAGTCACTTCATTTCTTGACCTCAAATCCTTAGTTTATAACATGAGGGCAGTCACATCTGTTTCTCAGATTTGTAGTAAGGATTAAGTGACATATTGTGGAAAGTCTCTCTCTTTCATCTGGGGTACTGTCAGTTATAACACTTATTTTCCTTCTTCCTGCTGTACCAACCTAACACTAATAAAAAGTCGGGGAATGGACTCAGAGGAGAAATTACTCTTCAAAAAGACAACTTAGAACCTTAAGAGATCCTTTTGAAGATGGGAGGATCCATTTCTGCTAATAATATGCAGTATTCAAAAATGGTAAAGACCTTTTCCATGAAGCAGGTGCTCAGGGAGCCGTTAGCAAAAGCGGGAAGTACTTCACCTTTCCCATCTGGCAGATCCGAAGTACTGATATTGTAATTTGCCATGATTTTTTCACTTTGCATGTTTCTAATACTATGTGAATGTATCCTTAGGCCAAGTGACATATCGCATAAATGATAGGATAATGCAAAGAAGAACAGGTTTACAGAAGTGTATGCAGGATTCAGATTCCATGGGAAGAAGACAGTAACTCCCTCCATATCAGTGTGGATTGCATTATCTGCAATTCTTGTCCCCAAACCATCTGTGATTCTGTTCCCTGGAACTGGGTTGGTCAGCCTGAAATACGATTCAAAGGAAAAAAACCTCACTGTTCTCAAGTATGATTTTTGTTAACTTCACGCTGCTGAAAACATCCGCTTATTATTCAGCTGCAATATGATGTATGTAGTATGCAAATCACAGAAAACTATACATCCTTCCCATGCTCTGCACTGATCAACCCCACCAAGATTATATTAGTTCTGAGACACACTTTAACAGTGGCATTGCTGATGTGGCATGCATCCAGAATAGGATAAGCAAGATGGGGGAAAGGCTCCAGAAGCTGTCTCATATGAGAAAGGGTCAAAGGGATTAGGAAGAATTTTCTTGAAAAAGATTATAGGGGAAATATCAAGATGTATCCTTAGCCTCTGAGCATCTATGCTAAGAAGGTGGTATAGGAAACATAATGATAGGAAGCCTGCTGTATGGTACTTGTCCTTACAGCCGTAGGGAGACGTTGGATATATACATATATACATAGAATAGCTATGATCAAAATTGAATAATAAATGCAAATAGAGCTGTAAGTCAAGGGCTTTTGGAATTCAGAGGAGAGACATCCACCAGAGGAAATCAGAAAAGATTTCACAGAGGGGATAGTGTTTGGGCTGGGCACCGAAGGATGGGAGGAATTTGGAAATTCTGAGGTTTCTGAGAAAACATTCCAGGTGGAAGGAAAATGCAGAGTTATGAAAGCAATGTTATGTTAAAGATATCGATAAGTAGTTGAGTAAGATATTAGTGCAGACATTCATGCAAAGCTCAGACCCAGTAAACTCCCAGGAACTTTTCAAAAAAAATAGATTTTTAAGGGCTATCTTTATGCATAGCAATCACATGCTATAACATCTTCCACATATAAAAGTCCGTCTAAAAATTAAAAAGTCATGAGATGATTAATTTTTCTGTATTTTAAACCCCCAAACAAAACCAAGAAGAACTCATTTGACAGCATCTAGGATCTGTTCAATAGTTTCTGCTAATATAATGCTAATCATGCTATGATAGGATAATAACAGTAAAATCTTGCCAAAGCTCAGCAAGGTACAGTATGAGAGTATTGTTCTTAATATTTAAAGGACTGTCGTTTAGAAACAGAAGTATACTTGATCTGTATTTTTCCAGAAGGCAGAACTAGGATCAGTAAGTAGTAAAGAAGGTTTAAATTCACCCTGAGAATTTCCTACAACTTAAAATTGTCTATCCATAGAGGAGATGACCCTATTAAAACAGGTAGCTTTTGCTTCACTGAAAGTATTCACGGACACCTGCTCACCCTGCGTCCCGATTGCTATACATGAGGTTCTGAACCTGGTTAGAAGTGAGACTAGCTATGCTCTTAACATCTCTGCAACCATAACATCCCATGTGAGTGTGTATCCAACCTACAGATACCAGGCAAAGCGGAGTGAAGCAGGCAGATTGATTTTCCTATTCTTGTGGACGGTGCATCCTTTTCAGAAGTCAAGGGTGGAGTCAGACATCAGCATATTATTTAAGGCAGGATTCAGTCCAAACATTTTACTTTATTAAGTCAAGAGTGCAGTCTAATTTAAACTATTTTGTACAACTGTTGTGAGTTGTACTGGAAAAAAGTGTGCTTTAAAACCAATAGATATAAATTCTGTTCAAATATTTGAGGATATTATTAAATTATATCACACTAACTTAGCTATGCCACTTTTATTAGTGTCACCAGGTATTAAATAAGACTAAAATGTTCTTGGGTGCGAAAGGAGCTTGATCCAATTCCTGACATTTGATTAACTATCTTATATAAATATTTGCCAAATTATAATGCCATTTCATGTATAGTATTCATACATTGTACAGTTAGATATTACACTGAATGAAGTTTAAATCCATAACTAGATAAACATTCATGACCAATGAAGCTGTTTGCCTTGATGTTTTGGAACTTAAGTCAAATATATAGTTGAATTTTCTTGATCAACTCAAGCCATGTGTAGAAGCAGAAATATGTGCTTGTGAATCTAATGTCCTTCTTTTTGTTGTTTTCAGCTGCAGTATTGAAGTATGAGAACAATGTCATGAATATCAGGCAATTCAACTGTTCTCCTCATCCATACTGGCTTCCAAATTTCATGGATGTTTTCACTTGGTCCCTGCCATTTGTTGGGGAAAAAGGTGTGTTGTGGAATCCTGAGATATTCTTAATAAAATGGTATGGGAAGGAAGGAGAGGTAATGTGGCCTTTTTTACCATGAAACAGTCAGAAAGAGAAACACTTTAGCCTAACCAGTAAAACTCACAAGCTTCACCGTAGGAGCAGTGATTTGAAAGTATGTCACTGTACATGCTATTAACGACATGCAATGAGTGGAATTAAGGGGAAATAAAAGAAATGAAGAATATTAGGATAATTTATATAACCTCATTAGAATAATCCAACCCTTTAAAAAATAACAGATTCATAGTTTTGATTGGCTTCAAGCTATAATGGCTACCTTCTTTTCTTACCCCTTTGCATTATAATTCAAAAGTACAATTTTATTTTATAGACTACTGGTCAAATTAAAAGCCTGAGATAACCATGCTTTCCTCACATTTCTGATGTTAATAATAATCATTGTACGAAAGTGATTAATGGCTACAATATTTTGAAACACAACATGTACAATAACAAAAAAATAGTTCATTTTAAATATGGTGGCCATTAGTATAAGGTGAGACAAATTTACATTTAAAAAGTTGTTTATTAGCGTGCCCCAGGTTTACAGAAGAATTGGCCTTATCCTTCTTTCCTTCCTTCTCCCTTTATTTGGTTTTTATATTTTGACCTAAACTTCAGCAAAAATTTTGAGGAAAGGCCTGCACCCACTGAACTTGAGATTTCGGTTCAGGAGGTTTAATGGTGATATCTGGATCATTCCTCATGCAACATCTTGAGCATCACAGAGAAGGTGAATGTGCATTGTAATAAGCATAAGAGCTTGCACGTGTTTCAGAAAAATGATGTCTTATGGGGGGATTTTAGAGAAAAGCTGTACATTCCTCTGAAATATTTGTTTGTTTATATTAATACATACGTGTAATATATTAATATGTGTAGTATTTATTTTCCTACAGTCAATGTATTTTTTCTTTAAATATTCTAAAAACAATTAAAGCCGGGAATCTATGAATTGTCAGCAAAGAAGTCTTCCCTTTCAACACCAAAATAAGTCAAAAGTAAATTTTAGTAGTTTCTGATAAATGTCCCCAGTACTACTCCATGTCACCACTTCCTTGCACCCATCAGATCACAGCGTGGACACAGAAGCACTGAGAATCCTGACAACTACCCTTGAACACCCTTCATTTTGGTTGTTTCCATTAATTATTCAGATTTTGAACATCTGTTATAAAGGAATGTATTAATATATTCATGTACATAATTTACATTTTTTTTCTTTTTTTTTTAACTTTATATTTTATACTGGAGTATAGCCAATTAACAATGTTGTGATAGTTCAGATACACAGCGAAGGGACTCAGCCATACATATGCATGTATCCATTCTCCCCCAAACTCCCCTCCCATCCAGGCTGCCACATAACATTGAGCAGAGTTCCCTGTGCTATACAGTAGGTCCTTGTTGGTTATCCATTTTAAATATAGCAGTGTGTACATAATTTACTTTTGATAATTAAACTGAAGCTCTGAGTTAATGCTGGCTCCAGTGAAGTTTTACTCTTTATCATATATCTTCAACACTAGAAGAACACTGATTTTAAAAAGTAACTCTTGAAGAAATAGTGGACAGGCTTCTTTTCACATTCATGATAGAACCCAACCTAATTTTTTAAAACGTTCAATGCAAATAACATGTAACTTAGTGTAAAGTGTTGCAGTACTAATTTTCTGTGTATAATGCTTTTATACAGCCCTCTTATAATCTATTTACTCAAGTAAATTTCTTATTAAACTTACCTGAGCTTCATTTGTAAAACCTTTTTGAAAATGAAATTTAATGTTGTGTATGTGTATATATATATATATATATATCAACACATTCATTTTTTAAAATCAATATTCTCACAACTACCTCAAATATATTAGTTCATCAATCATCAGTTTTTCTTAAACACAAAACCACGTTTCTATCACTATGCTGGGTTCTCTGGGGGACTAAAAAATTTAAAAAGAGATGTAGCATTCACTCGGTCCCTGTGAACATAAAGTTTGTAATCTGGTCTAAATCTAGCAGCATCATTGTACAAATAAATAAAAATTCAAAAGTAACCATTTTCTCCTTCATAGATTATACTATATTCATATCCACATTTTTCTTTTGTCCACTGTCTATTGACCTATGGCTGGAAATGTTACCATTAGATTTTGTAGGCATGAGCTAATAATTTTAAAAATATAAAGTCTGCATAGAAACACAAAGCCTGTTATCTTTTATGGTCTGAATTTTATAGAAACTACTTGCAGGAAATTCCATCTTGAATACAGGTAAGAATGTTATTGCTAAGCCTGCTCAGTAACAGTGCCAGAGTAATAATTAAGGTTATAGTAGAAAATATAGACTTTTTTTTCCTTTCCTTCTTTCTTTCCTTTTTCTCTTTAGTGACTGAGATGCTGGTAAATGTCCTCAACATCTGCTCAGATGATGAACTAGGGTCAGAAGAAGATGGATTTGATGGTAAGAGCCTTGAGCCTTTGTGCTAATGCTGTTTGCCAAGTAGTTACTTGGCGTCTCGTAGGTAACCCTAAGAATAAATTTCTAAGATTTAGTTGTGTAAATCATAACATACTGTTGAGAATGAAAGATATTATTATATTTTCTAGTTGCTTTGAAGAAATGTAAGAAAAAACTTGAGAGAATTTTCCCCTTACCCTGAAAACATAGTTGAATCCGTGAACTACTTTAATAAACATCTTTCGGTAGCTCACATTGCTAAGTGAGTTTTTTGGCTCTTTTAGTGAGGTTGTTTCTGTCAATTATTCAAATTTTGATGTCTATGAAAAAAGAAGATACTTACACATTGATATATTGGTATTTATGTCAACCCCAGTATCTTTTCATGTCTATAATAATTAATGAATAAGCTATGAGGTTTTTTTATTGTTGTTTTTTAAGATACTATTTGGTATTCAGTTACCCTTGAAGAATACACTTTCTATAAAAGACAAAAGATTCATGAGGTCAATGAAGATAGCAAAAATTACTCTGGCTCTTACAAAAGGACCCCAAAATGAATGGAAACTTACAAAAAAATTTAGTTGGAGGAGGAAAGTGCAAACTTCACTTCCATAAACATTTACTAAGTACCTACTCTGCACAGGGCACTCGGGATTCCGAAATGCATTAAAGACCTAAGAAGAAGTTGCAGTCTGGTTAGAGAGACGGATGCGTAAACATATAATATCAATAAAATAAGACAAATTGTCAAGTAAAGGGGGAAGGTGGCAGTGGAAACTAGATACTGTGGCAAGTTTAAATTGATAAAATTTTTACCTTTAAAAGCTGCACTTGGGTAAAGTGAAGCAAGAAGGTGGCCCTTTCCAAAAGTTACTATCTGAACAGCATGATTTAATATTTACTTGGGCTTAATACAGGTCACATCTATGAATGCAGAGTACCTAACTCTGTAGGCAAAAGTAAAATAAAAGTGTCCGTACACTCATATTAATAGAGAGTATATACTTAGGTAAATACATACATACATACATAAAAGTGTCCGTACATACTTAGGTAAATTTAAAGTGTACAACTATTCCAACCATCTCATGGTTTAAGTAAGAACTTACTTCAGTAAATATATTGATATATTTTAAAATATTCAGAAGCTCAGTGGATATTCTGTGCTTTATCCAGATTCTAGATGTTTCATATGTTATAGCCACAGTTTGCCATCAATAACTTTTCCAGGGATAGTGATATCTTTTAAGAGATATTAACCTTCCTAGTGGAAGATTAGGAAGAGGCTATTTTTTCCTCAAGAAAGAATACTAACCTGGTGGAATCTAAATCTTAAAAGTCAACAGACATTTTGCAGTAGATACCTTTCACTGTGTTCCTGTTATTCCTCAAAAGAAAGATTAATTAGCATTAATGCAGTGATGCGTCTCTGTTAACAAATCTCTGTTTTAGTCAGGTTTATTGACCAATAATTATAGTATAGACAACATATTAAATACACAACATATGGTATATTCAATAGAATAAATAAACCTGCATACGATTGTAATTATATGTTAACCCACTCATTCAGCAAATATATATTGAGTACCTACTATGTGCTTCCAGGTCCTATAGCCAAAAGTATCTGCACATTTCAACAGTGCAAGTAGTATTACCAAGACCACCTCAGTGTTTACTTGACTTACAGTGAGTTCTCTTTATCCACCCATTCAGTCACTTACATGAAAGGATATATTTTGGAACTTCCTCTGCTTTAAAATTATTAGTTCCAATCAATGTGCTGTGCTCATCAGCAGTTGCTTTTAAGCCTGTTTATTCCAATGATAGGAGTGCATGTCCTTTTCAAGGCACTTGGAAGAATTTTTTCTTTCTAAGCAGACCAGTGAAATCTTACTACCATGCTTAAATCTTAGGTTAGTCCTGCAGAGAAACAGCAGGACTAAAATATGGGATTTTTCAGTTCAAATCTCACAAATTTACCCTCTAAGGAAAAAAAAAGAAAAGAGAAGTAAAAGTTTTAATTAAAAAATATGTTTAACTTAGAATATTATACATTTCAGAGTAAATCATCAGAAATGTTCTTTAGTGCTTTATTTTAACAGGACACAAAAATTATGGATTTCCTCAAAGGTACTCAAAGAACAACTTATAAATCTTCCCAGAACTCTTTAACTCTTTTTGGAACAATAGTTTATTGAGAACATATATTTAAGGGTTTTTTTCTTTTTTGTGTGACATTATTTTCAACCTTAGGATAAAGGTTCCAGTTCTCCCACCCTGTTCCTCCTTCAGGCAGCCTGCAGAGTCTGTCTCTCTCTGGGGGCTGGCCCTCTGCTCTGCCTATCAGGCTCCTGGGCTTGTGGTTGGCTCCAAAGGTGAAAGCAGTAATCAGAAGACATCAAAGGACTTAATTAAAGCACTTCCTGCTCCTTCTAAAGGGGAACCATCTCTTGATGAGTTCTTATCAAACCCTTCTCAGTATTTTGCTTAGTATCCAACATCAGCTGCAAAATCCAAGGTAGTCATGGTGTCTTTACAGACCATGCCTATCTGTGTATCTTATCAAGATGACTTCTTCGTGTTTATAAAGTCTATTGCAGACAGGAATTCTCCTCCTGTCCTCGAGGAGTATAGGTGGGATTAATTTTGCTTCTTTTCTTTTATGTTCTGTCAGCTCCCCTTTACCACTTAACGGTGACGATGGCAGCAGCTAACACTTATGTGTTAGGCATCATTCTAAGTCGTTTATATGTATTAACTCTTTGCTAATTGTACCTTTTGACCAACAAAAATTTGTAATTATTAACTATCATTTACTTTAAGGAAATTTGCTACGTGATTTATACTATCTCTAATCCTCAAAACAACTTTTTGGTATAGGTGCTATGATTATCCCAGTTTTACATATGAAGCTAGCCAGACTCAGGGCAGTGAGGTTAAAACCTAAGGTCACAGAGTTAGTGAAGTAATGGAGCCTGGATTCCAACGAACGTCTGCCTGGTTCTCAGGCTCTTGAACTTTCCACAACCTGTGATTACAGTGCTTGCATTTTTTTTTTTTTTAAACAGCATGATGCTTTTATTTTTTAACAGAACAACACTGATAGCTAAACTTATACTTTAGTTCGTTCTGTTAAATATCCATAAAATTTAAAAAAAAAGATTTTTACATTATTATTAGGCCATGAAAGTCAAAGCAAATACAATAGTTTTGTTCTACTCTGTTAACCTAAATTTACTCCAAGAAGTTATGTGTTTGATAATGTGAACATTTTTATTGTATCTGAGCAGACAAAGAGTTTCCTGGCTCGCCTAGGCTTCTGCTGGGTAGAAATCACGTCATGAATCTCTCCTCCTTAGCTTCTGCCTTACAAATAAAGGAATTTGATAGCCTATCTAGAAAAAAAGATCACTGTTTTATATTGGTCCATGGTTCCTTTATGTTGAAAATAAAATACCAAACTTCTTTTATCTTGTAAAGTTTTGAAGCGGTTTAATGCCAAGTGAATGTCTTTTGAGGATCTAGTTTATATGTATTGGGGTCTTTGATTCCTGTTTCCACTTCTGATTTTGGATGATAAAATGATAGTCTGGTTTCAATTTGGGTTTGTTATTCACCAGAACATTTCAAAGAAGGAAGAAATCCAAGTAGATGTATCTCATTTGGTAGTTGATTCTCATTAAGGAAGAAGACTCATTTCAGACCAAAGATTAGTAAGTGATCCCAAAGTGTTGGCGGGGGGTTGGGGGGAGCTGACAGAAATCAAGCACTCTGCATCACAGAACTTTCTTTACTGTTCATTATTACAATAAGGAAGTCTGGGATAGCAGTAAGCATTAGAAACCTAATGACAGTTTCATGAGTTAGAAATATTTATTTGGAACTTTCTTTTAGTTCTAAAATCTTAGACTCTGAGATCACTTTATATATCTATCTGTATCTATCCATCTATCTATATATATATACAAGTTATATTTGAAACTATGGTATGTGGTAAGTCTGGCTAACGGGAAAGAATTGTGGAGGTAAAACTGAAATCCTGTAGAATAAGAAAGGAAAGAAAAAAATAATAAAACTAATACATTTTAAGCCAAATATAGTTTCAGGCTGCCCTGGAAAGACTTAATATTAAATTAGAATTTATGTCTCTGTTTTCATCTAAGGAGCAAACCACATGGTGGAACTCTTATCCTTTATCCACATTTTTGCCTTATCCTAATGTTAACCACAGGCAAGTCACTGAATATGGGATCAGAGCAGTTTTTTGCATGCCTCTACGAAACCATCTAAATTGTATACAAGAAAATTATCTCCCATCATCTGCTTTGAATTATTAGATAATTCTTCAGATCTAATATCACGGGTTCCAGAGTGTCTCCCCACTGCTTTCTGTTTAGCTTTAAAAAATCGTACAGAACTTTTTAAAGTACATAGTTGGGAATTAGTAGGACTAGCGTGGCATCTTATGGGTCCTTGAGGAATACCACTATATAGGGTTCGGGTATATCATTTTCTACCGAAGCTGTATTTATTTGCCATGATGAATGTTTGAGATGAATTTCATCTTAAAAATTCCCCTCTGCTTTGTGCATCTGGCAGCACATACGCTAAGAGCCATTAGCTTAGAGCTCTTCCTGTGGCTGTAATTATTGTCATTTCTGAGCAACTCATTTCAGCATCTCATATTTCACGTTCCCAATGTGAAAAAAAAATTGTGTGTCTGATAATAATTGGCAGTTTGGGAGAAAAAATATGACATGTTAATATAAAAACTACAAAGAAATGTTTAGACATACAAAAAAAGAGCCCTGAGTAGCACAGTGGCGACATGATTCTTGTTCTATCAACTTTGAAGCATAACCTGCCATTGGTGAGCAGAGGAGTAACATCGTAAGAGCAGTATCTGAGAAAAAGCAAATACTTTTCCCGAGAAAATGCTTGGAGAAAGAACAAAGGATTCGTTGGGGTATCATTTAGGAACTTTTAACTATTTCAAAGTTGAGGTGACTAGATCGGAACAATGATAGTGTTAATAATAAAAGGAAAAGGGAGCTATTCCAAAGAGCTGGTCAAGGGGCTTACAACTATGGTATCCGTGGGGCAAAGGGAACAAAAGTGGATTTGGATGGTTCAAACCTCGGTACCTAGGAGGATGAGGACACTTCCGGAAAAACTTCATCCGTTTCAGGGAGAAAGGAGTTCAGTGACAGACATGAGTTTGAGTAAAAGTGACACACATGACTCTGGAAATGCCCAGGCAGGATTTGGAAATGGAACCCTGGAGACTGGGGACAAAATCGGGTCTGGTGACAGAGGCTTTGAATTAAAAGTCACAGCCGAATCTACTAAGAGTCAAACAGGCCTCCAAAGTTACTGATGTGGAAGGAAATATCAGAAAACTGAGGACCGATCTGTAAAATTATCCCTTCTTTATGAAGCTGGAGAAAAAAGACAAACACATGAAAGAGAAAGGAGTGATGAGGGAGAGAGTGTAAGAACCAGGATTGTGGAGCAGTTCAGGCAGCAGCTATTTTAAAATATTTGCACCAAATGCAGAAAAATGACTGTGAGATATAAGTCTGACCAGAAAACCAGAAAGTGAAATATTAGGGCATAACTTTGTCAGAAAACAGATTATTGAAAAGAGGCAAATAGCAAACTTTGTTTTCATTTTTATAATAGCTAAAAAAGAAAATTGAAATCATTTTTTAGAAGGCACAAAACTAAAATAAAATTCAGAGTACCCTAATTTTGATACCATGTTATATTTCTATCTTATATTTTTATTTCCATGTAAAAATATTTATTCATGAAATATCTTTTTCTGTGTATTCAGTGGCAAACAAACACATGGTCTCTGCCTTCACTAAGCTGAGAGTCTAGTGCAAGAAGAAACCAATTTCAAATATGCTGGTCTCACAGAGGATTTAGAGGCTTGCAGGAAAGGGTGTGAATTGGGATAAAATATTTCATAACTGAAGGAGGAGACATAAAGGGCATCTTTCTCGTTCTCTTCTACTTCTGACAAGGAAAAGAAAAGCACTTTATGTATTTTACTGCTTTAAGAAGTATGGCCGTGGGAGAAATCCATATAATTTTTCCAGAAAATTATATGCAAAGATGGGTATCAGTTCACCAGTGTTAAGTTCTCTTATCTTTTAAAAATAACTGAGTTTGCATGATGTAACTGGAGAAAGGAAAGGATGACATCTATAAAAAGAAAGATTAGTCAATATTTTGTAAAAAGGCTTTGTAGTTGCTTGTCAGGCTTTTGTTAATTACCTTCCAGTTTATTGTTGATTTTTTTCAATTACTTGATATTTCAGTGTGTAATTTAGAGGCTAAATCATTTTCGTCACTATAAACGTATCCTTGGTACTCTGTACCCTTTATAGTACAGGTAACTGCTTTTTTTCATCAGGGCTATGCTATAAAAAGGAAACAAACAGTTACATCCAGTATATCATTAAAACTGAAACATGTCTAAAAAAATACACAAGACATTTACTAGGTACTAGGGTATGAACTCCCATCATATATATGGCTGTTGATATTTTGGGGCCAGGACTATCAAACAAGGTACCTGGTTAGTCGTCAAATTGTAGTCAGTATCATCAAGTCTGACTTGTATGTGATTACAATAATTAAAATCTTTTTAAGTTGCCAATTTAAATGATGCAGTAACATAGACATTAAAAGTACTGCTTTCTCTTCTTATTGTACTACATGATTTTGCACAAATGAGTTATATTAGCTGGCATAATTTTCACATTGCACAGAAGTGCAGACTTTGCAGAACGAACTAAATGTTAAAAAAGCAGTCATCTCCCTATTAGAGCTAATTGGTTGGATAATGTCCACCATTGGCTAAAATGCTTGCAGTAAAATAATATTCTAGAAGTTTATACTGTATTCCATAGACACCTGTACTATACACATATACAATATTCACAGTGTTAAAAATCATTGTGTTTTTGTAGCATTTGAGCTTTCCTTCAACTTATGGTGACATTGGCCAACTTATATTAAACATTAGCTATTGCATATCTAAGCATGCACTTGGATTAAATGTATTTATAAAATTTATTTGAGAAGGAAGTCCATGTTGTATAATAAGAAGGGAAATAAGCATGGGCTTTATAAACCTTAATGTATTCTTTATTTGAAAGGTATTAAAGTAGAGAGCGCTCTTTTTTCAAAAAAGGCAAAGATTTTGTGTGTATGTATATCTCTATATTTTAGAAAAACTTCACTTCCCACACACAAGGTTGAGGTAATTGGCACATGAAAGAAGTGTTCTTCACAGAGAGAAGTACAGGGGGTAATGTCAGCTTGCTGAAAATTGATACCATAAGAAAATAAGATCCAGTTTTCATGTGTTTTTGGCAGAGCTTACGTGATTCTCTTTGTACTAAAGCATTTTATGGGTCCCACTTCTTAATCTGAAGGTTGTACTTATATGAGAATAATTAATAATTGATTGAACAACAGCAGACAGTCATTGTTGTAAGTCTGAAGTTTGTAAAACAGTCTCTTTATAGTTGTTTGATCTCAGATGGCAGGTTTAAAGGGCATATGAAAATGTTTAATGAATGCTCAGAAAATCTAAAGTTTAAAAATATTTTTCTATCTTCGCTCTCCTAAAAATCCCTTTTATTCCTTCATCTTTCCTAGCTTACGAGAAGCTATGAAACTTTCTTCCAGTTTTTCTTAGAATTTTAAAGAAACAGATATCTTGATTTTCTTCGGTCAGCCCATCTTTGTGAAGCGGTCTATTTTTTTGTCTCAAAGCAAAGCCAGCAGCATCCTGGGTTCTCCCCTTCTCCCCTAGTGAACTGGCCACCATCTGGGGCCCAGCCTTTAGCCTGGTTGGCACAAAACACGACTGGGGCCCCAACTTAGGCAGCTTGATATTAATGAAGATCACACAATCAACCTTTTAATTTACAGTGAGAAATGTAACTGTTAGAAGAACTGGAGTATTCACTTCTGCACAAGCATTTCCTTCTTCTTAATAGAAAGAGCAAACATTTTCGAGTATTGTGTACCAATGATCTATGCTAAGTGCTTTAGCAGATAGCAGGGTACCTGGCACCTGTGTTTGTTGAATGTTGAGAATGAATGAACGAATTAACTTAGGTAATTCTTCCACCCACCTGGGAAGTAGGTCACCAGCCTGCTACTGTAATGAGTCCTGGTTTGGGTTCCTCACTTCCCAGCTGATGACCTTAGGCTGACAACTTACCAAGCGAAATAATGCAGATAAAGCACTTAGAACCTTCCTCATATTTTAGATGAGGAGGGGGAGGCTTACAGAAGCTTAGTAATTTATCCAAGGTAGCACAGCCTGTAAATAGGGGAGCTGAGACTCAATAGGTCTTTTACTCCAGAGCACGAGTTCTTCACCACTGTGCTATTCTGCCTCTCACATGCCAGTTTATTCATTTGTCTTAAAAGAAATCGATGAGCCAGGTATTTATGGTCTGAAGTCTTGCTGTAAGGCCAGAATACTTAAAGGCCATTGGCCCCTGGACAGTACTTGCCTAGACACGTCAGATGTTTGCCTCGGCTTCTCTTCTTTCTTATGCCTCTGTAGCTGACCAGTACAGTTTTTGACTGGCATATCCCTTTCCTCTGATAAGATAATAATATATTTCAGTGATGTTCAAGTCTCACGACCTGGGAACCATTCTGTCTGTTTCAATTGCCTCTGCAGGCCTGTGCACTGATCATTGGCCAGAACATGATGCTCATTTCCCTATTTACCTTTTTGGGCAAAATCTCCACTACATCCCCCCTGTACTGACAAAACACCCTGCCTAGCTCTTGAATAGCATCAGAAGATCTTCGACTGGCTTTATTTCAGATCGGCTCAGTACATGCCCAGCACCTTGACCATCCTCTGCTGTCAGACGACTGGAGCAATATTACATCCTTCAGCCTGTTTTTTTGTCGTGCTGTCAAATGGTACTCAATTAGCTTCCTATCTAGGGTATAACACAGCTTTCTATCTAGGGTATAACAAACACATGGGACAATCAAACATGATATTTTACTATATTGGTTTATTTTTTCCTTCAATTTCTGTCATTTCAGAGATAACATTTAAATATCATTCTACTATTTGATAAATTTATAAATCCATAAGGGTCCAGAATTAAATTCTAGTCTAAATGCTTTCTTCCAGCATTTAGCATGTATGCACAATTAGGTCCTTAATAAATACCTTTTTCAACTGTTAAATCCTCATCTATATCCAAAATAATCCTGACAGATTAAACATCCAGGCATTACGATTGTTTCTCCTATAGACAATACATCTACATTATTAGCTTGACCTTTGTCATTTCATTTCATTTTGCTTTTATTTTCATTGCCAGTTTATAAAATTGATGCATTTCTATTATGATAAAGAGTTCAATCCAAATGGGATTTCACATGCTATTAGATTCTACTTTGGTAGATATAAATAAACTGAAATGTCCTCTGTATGGCATAGGCTGAATATATGATAGTTTCTTGAAACATAGGCTGAATATATAATACTTTCTTGAAAAATCAACGAAGCCTCCTAATCTACCTTAAAGTCTTTAATTTTTACCCAAGTTATAATTATGCTCATAGCCAATTCCTGCGAGTCTACCAAGGAATCATTGAACAGATGGAACGCAACGTCTCAGAGAACAAAAGTCCATGGAATCAAATTAACACTTGGAAACGAAAGTATCTTTTAACTACATATTTAAGATAACCAAATAACGACAGTTATTTGACACTTGGGAGTAGTCTGTACATTTTTAAGACTTCCTATCCGAAGAATCCAGTTATGTTTTATGACAAGAGAAGGTGGAAGAAACTGTCTAGGCTATACTGGCCTTTTTGAAAATCCACTACACGGAAGAGTCTTTTTATTTAAAAAAATATATATTTTCAAGGATCTGTTGCTTTCAAAATGACATATAAGACAGAATAGCCTTATGCCAAATATCACACCATGGTAGATGCTATTACATGCTGAGATTTTAGTTGGGCTAAAAAAGCATATGGAAGAAATTCAGAATATGTGGTTTGGAGTGATTTGGAATGAGTAGCCATTATGTCCCAGGTTTATCACCTATGGATATGTAATATGCTATTGTTAGAATTAAAATTAGAAAGGTATTCCAAATATTTTAGGTCGTAATCCTCAAAAAGATGAGATTTTTAAAATCTGTTACCCTAAAGGTGTTTTTCTCTGCCTAATAGAGTAACCTACATAAGCATACATATAGCTATTACGTGCGGGGCATCACCTCCAGTCTCTTTGGACTAGATTTAACCACCACTGACCCTAAATGGATCAGCAATGCAGCATTCTCACGTCATGGCTGGTCAAGGAGCTCTTCCAACAACCGTCACCTCTAGAAAGTGAGTCATCTAATTCTTGATAGAGCAGCTGTCTTCATGCCAGAATATTTGGACCATTGGGGTTACCCAAAGAAGTTTCAAGAAGAGTAAGGGAATCCGTTTTCACATCCTCAGTTTCCCTATGTCCTAAAAATGATCAGCCTGGGAACTCATCTGAGCTGCAAGGCTCACTGCAGCCTCTCCTTTCCCACCTCTTCTTTCTCAGTTGCTTTTCTCTCATTTTAACAAAAAAGGCATGGTTCTCCCTAAACACAGTCACTATGAACGCTGCCTGGAGTAGTAAACAAAGAGACGCTGAAAAAACTCAGTGCCTAGGAAGTCTCCTTAATCAGGGCAGTGTAACCGCCCTCCCATCCTTATCATTAAGGGGTGCATTCCAATCAAGTTATATTTCTATGTTTTTTAAATATTCATAAAAATGTATCATATATTTGTGCTACTTAGCTCAGTTATGTACTACTAATAATTGTGATATTGATTACAAAGGAATTTTTAAGGCTTAGGGCCTTATTGTCTCAGGAAATTTTAACAAACACATTTCATTTAAATTTCTAAATGTATTTTTGGCAGCAAAGTATAATGTGGTGATAAAAATATTTTAAAGTACAAATATATAATTCACTAAAGTAAAATCAGGAAAATGGAAATGGAAATGCAATTTCAAAGAAAAAGGACTAATGTAAGATTTCTAAATATCAATGAATGTCTTGTTCATGGATTTTTTTCTTTAAATGGATGATGGTAGGATGAAATTGCTATGATATTTATACGCCATTGATTTTTAAAAGAAGTAGTATAGTCATTTCATTTTAAAATGGCAATGTTTACAACATTATATTCCTTACAATTATTTAAACTTGGAGGTGAGAATAGTATTCTTTGGAGGATATTCTTTTGTAGATGCATGAGTAAAAAATGTAAAGGCCACAGTTTTAAAGCCAGTCCATCAGAATGAACACAATTTCTCAGTGCTTATGGTGCTGTCCCTAAATCCCAGGACTCAAGGGCTTGGTGGTGTAGAAAAATATAGTGAAGCACTTGTCAAGTTCACCACAGCCAAGGGCAAAACTGGGTAGATGTTTAAGTAATTTCTGTATAGCCTTGCTTGGCTGAGGTATAGATGCTCAAGATCTGTTATTGGTAAACTAGGTCAGAGAAAGAAAAGACAAGAAAAATAAGGTTTGGGGATTATAGTACATGTTTTGGCCTCATAGCCTTAATGGGGGTCAATTTGGGACATGTGTTTTCCCAAATAAGACAGTCTGTATACTTATAATTTCACCATCTTTGTAAAGAGCCATAAAGACCAATTATGCAAGGTTTTTAGAGGCATCTGAAGACATATTCTGTCTTTGCATTATATCATATTTCAAAGTGCTGATTTTGGAAGGAATCCAAACTAATTTTTGTCTTTAATATAACACAACAAAAGATATTTCTTATCTCAGCACCTTATGCTTTGTTCCATCAATAACCTGTATTCAAATTCAGTAATTGCCCTATGGTGTCGAAAAATAAAATCTGGAGACATGTCTAAACTCTGCTTAAAAATAATGAATCATAATAAAATTTTACTTTCAAGTAGAATAGGTTTCTTACAGAGATGAACTTTATCTTTTTAAAAATTTGAAAAAGTGGTGAGTTTTCTGTATTATTTTCTCAGAATTTGAATTAAAAGGTTTAAGAGATTTGAAGCTTGCCAGCAAAATATAGTTCTTAAAATAGATCTTTCTATTGAAAAAGTGTGAAATGTTAATGTATACACACTCCTTTTAATATAATATATTTCATTTAAAGATATATGCTATGAATACACTTGTATTAGTTAAAAGTCCTTTAAAGAAAGAAGCCTAAATAATAGCAAAACATTTGAGGCCAATATAATAATGAAGTGGAAATTTTCTGCTACTTTTTCCATTAGAGAGTAAGCAATTCAATTTTTTGCAAGCTCCTTTTTCACCTTCTAATGATATGAAAATATTCCTCTTTTATAAGATTTTCAAGTATAAAAAAGATTTTTTGCATGTATTTTTTAATGTTTTTTATAATGGTGAAAGTCACATAGTATAAAACGTACCAATTTAACCATATGTAACTGTACAGTTTAGTGGCACTAAGTACATTCACATTGTTGTGCAACTCTCACCATCATCCATCTCCCGAATTTTTCAGCTTCCTAAACTGAAACTCTGTCCCCATTGAACACTAACTCCCCTTTCCCCCTCCCCACCCCCAGGCCCCTGGCATCTATCAATGTATAAAAATTTTAGGTAGTTCATCATCCCTTCTTACGGTTGCAAAAAAGGTATTGAAAGCAATTAGAATCTGTTGAATTGGGCTTGTTTTACCAGTCCAGTTTCCCCCTGGAGATGGTTGGAGGAGGGAAGGGGTGAATGTCACTGCACTGAGAACTTTCCTTCATTGCCTCCTTTGGGAAACTCTTGCATCCCCCATATAACACGAAAGAAGGGAGGGATGGAGAGACCTCTCTTCTTAAAGCTGCTCTCTCCCTTTTCCCTCAAAACCAAGCTTCTTCCAAATACAGTGGGGTTTCTTGACATTTTATTATGAAATGTTTCAAACAAAGGAATGTTGAAAGAATTGTATAGTCAATACGCATGTACCCATCACTTACTTTCTACAATTAACATTCGATTATATTTGCTTTCTCACATCTCTGTCCCTGTATACAACCATCCGTCCATCTTTTTCTTTCTTTCTCTTTTCTTTTCTTTGAAGAGGGGTGGGTAAGTGCAAAGTAAGTTCTCTGTACCTCTGTGATAAGAATGCTAATGTCTAAACTTCTTATTTGTCCCTACTACTATGCTAAAACCTTTACAATTTAGCCCCGGGCATGTCCTGCTTCTCTTCTCATTCTCAGCCTGCCCTCACCCCAGTGAACCCAAACTCCATTCACACCGGACTTCTGACCCATCATCTGAACATAACATGGATCCTTGTGGCCTCCACGTGCTTGAAAATTCTCTTCCTTCTATGGAGAATTCTCCTTTCTCTTGAACTCTTATTTATCCTTCAGGATCCTTCAACTATCACCATTTGGGTGAATATCTTTCTCCAGACTATTAACACCTGCTTCCAGTGGTAAATATTTAACAGTGCTTCACTGCAGGGGGAAAAAGACCCTGGTTTGTAGCACTTGCAGGTTTTGTTGGTATAAATTCTCTTCCCTACCACTGGTTTCAAGCTACCAGTACGAAGTTACTGAACACGGAGCTAAGCAGAGGTGTGCTAGGTGTACTCTCTCCAGCTGACAGCCGCTGGCTCCACGCTGCTTGCTCTCTAATAACGTGTCGCAGTGCACTGTGGGCGTTCACCTGACCTCCTAAAGCAGAGACCATGCTTTCCTCCTATTTCTGTTGCTAGCAGTTAGCAACACGGCAGGCTATAGAACAGGATAGGATTCACAAGAACACTTTATGAATAAACGATTTGGGTAATAAATTGTATTCTGTGTAGCACCTCCCACACACCGCTAATTCAGTTAAAACTGAGGAATTATAGTAGTCACTCAACGGGTGGATGGGCACCGTGAGCTGTACAGAGCCAGGGTCTGTAACGTGTGGCAGGTAGCCCATGTGTAAGGACCTCTCTTCACCCTGGCACTTGGTTCCTCATCGCTGCGGTGCTGCCACACTTTTCCAGTTCCCTTCAGAGGCTGGCAGCACTCACTCAGCAGGCCGCTTGGCATACGTACCTTTCATACTCCATGAGAAGTCAGTAAGGCACTAAGTTAAGGTCAGGAAGTACACATGGTCAAAGCAAATCTTTAAAGATTCCCTTGGTCTGTACATTAGCCTTTGAGGAAAATGGAGCGTGCCAGGGCGCCTAGATTCTGGAATTAGTAGCATGATACCCCAGGCTTTTTAAAAGAAGATTAGAACTTAAAAGGTGAAACAAAAGAGAGGCCCAAAAAAGAAGTGATAATTATTTGAATGGAAACACAAAATGAAATTGTACTTAAAATTAGTAATGTTTTTAAACTTAGGAAACATTGCCTTTCAGTTTTGGACTTTTGAGTTAAAATAGGTGACTAGATTCTTCTCTGAAAAGTAGTTAACAGTAGTTAACTATTAAAAATAGTTTAAGGTAAAAGGTATTTTTTGTACCTTTATTATTCAATATACTGAATTTTAAGTTGAGCTACTGTGGTATACTTCCACAACTTAAATAGAGCAAGTACCGAGAATGTTAAACATGACATTGTATTTGCATGTCACAGCTAGTAGAAGTCTGAAAAACGTGCATTTTTTCCCCCTTGATCTTTCTATTGAATTATAGACTGTGAAGATTTGCAGTGGAACATAAGTATTTGAATAAGAGTTTTAATGATCTCTGGAAAATACCAAAAACCAGGAATAGCAATACTAAATATACAAGGACCTTTATAGCTGTACTTAATTCTGTCCTGCTACTGTTCAGCTCCTTTAAGTTTGATTACATATTAACTCAGATATTTTATTTGGTTATTTTACTTTTTTTGGGTTGTAAATGTGTGATATTCATTTTGATTTTGATTATTTGACAGATATTGAAGGTAATCCCCCAGAATGAAACTCTGAGATATTAGTTGTTAATGTCTCTTCTTACTGTCTATGATTAAGTTAATTGACTTTTTGAGTAAATATATTCTAATTTTATAAAAGAAGTACTAAAACCTCTTACCTGGGTTATTGAGAAATCTAAAAAGAGACAGCATTTCTTCATTAAGAAAAGTGCTATAATATGCTGTGAATCACCACGTGTTGGCAGCACAACCATGAATACATAAAGTAAGATATCTGCTCTACACTCTCCAGTAAGTCATTAGGTCTGAAAAATAAGGAACGCTAAACTGGCTCCGACTGTCAGAATGTTCATTTTACATTTCAAATTCCGTATTTTATATGTATATGTATAGCTGATTCACTTTGTTATACAGCAGAAGCTAACACACCATTGTAAAGCAATTATACTCCAGTAAAGATGTTAAAAAAATAAATAAGTAAATAAAATTCCGTATTTTTTTTTTGAACATTTTTCTGAGTACCAGCTCATACTGAGCTGAAAAGGACGGCTCTACATAATTTATTCCCCTTCTTTCCTACTTAGTTTCTTGCTTTTCATTGCTCTGGTTATGGTTTTTACAAGTCCTTTAATGAAAATTTTCTGAGAGATTATCCTTCTTAGATATTTTTCACTTCCTTGGTTGTACATGTTTCCCCTTCTCATTCCTCTTAAATGTAACCAGTTTCGTTTCTAGACATTTAACTACTCCTTCTTGCAGCTTTTCTTGTTGTGCTTCTAAATATAGTCACCATTTTTGGAGTTCTCCCACGCTTTCCTTTCTTTGTGTCTGTTGGATTGATTTTTATGATCTGGCCATACTGTTTTTGGAGAGGGTTAGAATCTTTCCCCTTAGCACAACATGACCTCTGAGTGCACTGGGTCAGTCAGACTGGGGAGTATTATACATAGCGTGGTAATAGCACACCAAATAAGTAAACTGAAACATGATTTAACAGAATAACTGAAAAAAAAAAATAGATAAGAAAACCACTATAAGGAGATTGCTATACCACTTTTTTTTTTCTTAACAAATGTCCTTCAAGTAGTCTCCTGATCATAAATCATCTAAAATTCAAGCACAGAAGCTTTAGACTTTCAAATGGTCTCTAGGACAGGTTTTATTATATAAAGAATCATAATTGCAAATCGTAGATAATAATAAATATTGTTAGAAACTCAGAATGAAGTATGAGATAGGGCCTACACACACGCCATTTTCTCCTCCAGTGTTTTGGCCAATAGAGTCTAATTCAAGGAAACAATTATGAATGAGAATCCATGTTTCCACTTGGTTATCAGAAAGACTGGATTGGAGAATGGCTTTCTCCCATATGGATTTAGACTTACTCCACTCATTTGCAGGCAGAATAGCTGGCAATACTAAGTTCTGGTTTGAGAGATCATTATTTTTTAGCACCAAATAATTTTTCATTATCTGGATGGACCACAGTAGATTCACCTACTGAAGGAAATCTTGGTTGCTTCCATTTTGACCATTACAAACAAAGCTGGTATAGACATCTGTGTACAGGTGTTCATGTGGACATAAGTTTTCCACTCTCTTGGGTAAATACCAAGGAGCAAGAGATGGAACAAGCCCCATGTGCTTTTCAAGCTCCTGCTGGCATCGCTTGTGCTAACGTCGCATTGGCCAAAGCAAGACACATGGCCAAGCCCAGATCGGGAGTGGGGAATTGATGGGGGAAAATAGATGCAATCCAATTAGATGTGTTGGGGGTTACCTGCTATGGTGTCATTGCCACTAGAGAAAAAGAAATGGGCAAAAATAGGAGCTGTTTGAGGGCTTTCAGGTCAGAGAGAAGGTGAGAGGAAACCAGCTCCCTGGTACACACCTTCTGAGGAATATCTATCCTGGTGACTCACTTCCTCTTCCTGCCAATGCATGTTCTCTTTGTATAAACAGAAGAGAAGGGAGCTCAATCAGAAGAGAAGGGTAGGAACCCACCCCATCTGCTCGGTAATTTTCAATTAGCCCTTTACCCCTCCCCTTGGAAATCTCAGAAGATGCTCTTTGGCATTTTTGGGACCTCTAAAGTATCACAGGCAAGTATTCACGCCCGGAAGCGTAGACTTTTAAATTTGATTTACAGATAAATCCTTAGAGGGGGAAAAAACCCAAACCTGGTTTGGCTTAACTGCAGTCTGTTATACATGTAAATTAGTAAACTAGTTAGAGTTAAATAAAAAGTCACCTGACTTCTCAACTCTGTTTTTAAAATATAGGTGCAACGGCTGCAGCCCGCAAGGAGGTGATAAGGAACAAGATCCGAGCGATCGGCAAGATGGCCAGAGTGTTCTCGGTTCTCAGGTGGGATCATGGTCCTCTGTTGAGTTTGATTGTCACTCAATAACATTTTAATACTTTAATCTGGTAATTTAAGTGTTTTACTAGAAACTCTGCTTTTTCTTAATTAGTTTTTAAAAAGGAATTGTCAGTTCCTCACTGTTTTAGTCAAATGGAAATCTACTAAATTATTTCTGTAGAGAAAGCTTCTAAAGGGACTTTCACATTCTATCCCTCTATTTGCTGCAGGACTTTAAAACATTTATTTCACAATAGGTTGAACATGTTATGAAATGGAAAAGCTATTATAATCCTTTCTGTTTTTCATTCTCTCTCTGTGGTAAAGGTGAATTTATCAGGTGCATTCCACTAGATTTCTACGAAATGAACAACCATAAAGCTTGTTCATGTGAATCTATATTATTCTAATAAATCATTGAGAGAGACAAGTTATTTAGTGTTTCAGTTCCCGTATAGTAGTTATTTTTTAAATAGATCATGTATCTTATTATTAAGCATGGGCTTAGAAAAACACGTGTTTTCTTGAAGAGAATTAACTACACTTTTCTTCACTTAAATTCAGTTATCTATTCTTGGATAATACAAAGTATCTATATTTCTCTTCAAAAGGTTACTTTAAAGTACAGTATGATTATATGTGACGAGTATCCAGTCAATTCACAATTACATTACTAACAAGGATAAATAGGCATATCTTGGGAGAAAGTCCATATCCACATTGTATAATTTCATATACTAATTTTTGCCAGATTTTTTTTTTACAACTCTTTCGTGGAGTAGCTGCACCGGCTCTTCTGACTTCTCCTTCTTGCTATTTCTATCCCACTCCTGGTAGAGTCACGAAAGAGTAATTAAGTGATTTGATACCAAAAACGGGGAGCCATGAGAAGGATGAAAAGCACAATCATCCTTTCCCAAAGACACCAGATCAAAGTCAGTAATAGCTCTGCAGTAGCAGCCAAATCTTGAAAAGTCATGTTAAAGCTGAAAATAGAGCATAGTTGCTCCCTGCGGCCTAATGAATGAGGCTGCCTTTGCTCTAATGCTTTTCATTCCTACTGAACTTGCAGGACTCATTCATTCATTCGAAATAAATATAATGAAACTTAAAGTAGCCATTGTGTACCATGAAGAAAAACATGAAGCAGTACAGGGGGATAGCAAGTGAGAGGCGAGGCACTCATTCATTTTAGTACGTGGCCAACAAAGAACTCTCTGAGTCTAGCATTTGAGCAAGTGTGGGGATGACCTTCATGAAGGTAGGGAGTAAGATTGTTTAAGGCAAAAGGAGGGGCTTCCCTGGTGGCGCAGTGGTTAAGAATCCGCCAGCCAATGCAGGGGACATGGGTTTGAGCCCTGGTCTGGGAAGATCCCACATGCCGCGGAGCATCTAAGCCCGTGCGCCACAACTACTGAGCCTGCGCTCTAGAGCCAGCAAGCCACAACTACTAAGCCCGCGTACCTAGAGCCTGTGCTCCACAACGAAGAGTAACCCCCCACCACCGCAACTAGAAAAAGACTGTGCGCAGCAACAAAGACCCAATGCGGCCAAAAATAAACAAATAAAATAAATAAATTTATTTTTTAAAAAAAGACAAAGGGAGGAGCAAGTACAAAGATCCTTGGATGGACACAAAGTCAGCAGTTTTTAGGGCCAGCAGGGAGGCTTGTGTGGCTAGAAAAATTGCCTTTGTGAGCAGAGGACTATGTGAAGATCATACACTCAGCTGGTCCCTGTGCATAAACACTTGCTTATTTATCATGCCTCAGATTTACCAGTAAATGCTCTTCTTTTTCTATCTGAAGTCTCTGTGAGGATAAGTAAAAACAGCTCCATCACTTCCAGTTGAAAGTACATTTAGGAAAAAAAAGAGAAGCCTTTCTTAACATAAAAGAAAATTCTTTGTATCTATATTAGTCTTCAAACCACGTGAAAGTGACAGGAACAATGCTACAGAATCATAGGTGGGTCTTAAAATTGGAAAGTCCCTCTAGTTCTCCGCATCTTGGTACATAAGATGCAGTTGTTCCCAGCTGAGAGTGGATTCCATTTGAACCCAGTGATGATCAGTTACTTTGATTAAGGTCGCACATATTGATAGAAAATGAAAACAAGGTATATTGTATTGCTTTCCTATAATAAAAGCATTTGTAGACTACAGGGTGGTCATCTCTAGAGAAAAGTAGGATTGAGCATTAAATGTGTACCATATCGTGCATTAGGCAAAGTGGATACTCTGAATTAAAATGTCAGACATGTAGACAGTAAACTAATGCAAGGCCATGAGATGTGTACTAAGTACATGAAGAGGTGCTCTGCTGTGGAAGAGGATGGGAAGGAGCCCTTCTATTTCCTGAAAGGAATGTTCATGAAGAGGTTGCCGTTGGTGGAGTGCCGTGAAGTTCAGGCTGGGTTCCATTAGCTGGAGAATTGTGGTGAAGGCATTCCTGGCAGCTGAGAAGTCCTCAAGATCCTAAGGAACTAGGAGCAGTGTTTTACGGGGCGCTTGTTAAGGGCCAGGTGCTGTATGCTTCATGGTGTACACATTTGAGAGGAGTCCACACGGCAAGCTTGCAAGGTTGAGTTGACCTCAATGAGGAAACAGAAACTGAAAGAGGATACGCATTATGTCCAAACCCACTCAGTGAGTGATCAGTACTAAGGAGAATCGGAGCATGTGCTAACCCATGTGGAGATGTGTATGTAATGATAGTCTGAAGATTGGATAGCAAGATGACTTATGGGTGTCAGCGCATTTAAGAAGCTATTGAAATAATCCAAGCAAAAGATGTTGAACTAGCTGTGGGTGGAGAGATGCAAGGGAAGAGGCAAATACAAGAAATTTGTGAAATGAGACATTTTAACATGTAATGGATGGATTAATTTGCCATATTATAAGGGAACCAGAAACCTATCTTTCGAGAGCCCTTGCATTTAAGGTGCTGCATGTTGCCTAGGATCCACCAATCAAACGAATGCACGCAGGACTTCTGCTTCAAAGTGAACATCTTGGGGAAGCAGTGAGCAGGGAAGGCAATTCCTCTGTCAGGTGGGAATCTGAGGCACCAAGAGTAGAAGAGCATCTTTCTCAGCATACTGGGGACTAATTACACACCATTAGCCGGAGCTTAGGCGTTGGCTCTAAATAACAGTAAAGGATTCAGAAATCTAAAATGTGGATTAGCACGGCCATTCTCCATCCTATTTTTCTTTGACTCCTTCATTTAGTAAATGTTTTATGAATCTCGACTATGTGTTAGGTGCTGTTCTGGTCTAGGTACTGTGGATGCAGCAGGAGCAAAACAAACAGAAACCCCTTTCACATGAAGCTTTTCTAGCTTGGGTGGGGTGTAGTGGGCAGAGGAGCTCAAAAAAAAAAAAAAAGAAAAAAAAAAGCACCAAGGAAACAAACTGTATAGCTCTTCAGGGGTGATAAGTGCTTTAGATAAAAATAAAATAGGGAAGGGGAGATACGGTGTAAGAAAGTGCATATATATATATATTTTTTAACATCTTTATTGGAGTATAATTGCTTTACAATGGTGTGTTAGTTTCTGCTTTATAACAAAGTGAATCAGCTATACATATACATATATCCCCATATCTCCTCCCTCTTGCGTCTCCCTCCCATCCTCCCTATCCCACCGCTCTAGGTGGTCACAAAGCACTGAGCTGATCTCCCTGTGCTGTGCGGCTGCTTCCCACTAGCTATCTATTTTACATTTGGTAGTGCATATATGTCCATGCCACTCTCTCACTTTGTCCTAGTGTCCATTGACAGATGAATGGATGAAGAAGATGTGGCACATATATACAATGGAATATTACTCAGCCATAAAAAGAAACGAAATTGCATTATTTGTAGTGAGGTACATATATTTTAAATAGCATTCTCAAGGAAGTCCTCACTTTGAAGGCAGCACTCCAGCAGAGAGTTGGAGGCTGGGAGGGAGGGAGCCAGGCAGGTACCTGGGGGAAGAGTGTGACAGGAAGGTGCAGAGCCCCAGGGTGGGGTGTGCTGGGTGCATCGTGAGGACCACGAAGGGAAGTGGGTGGTGGTAGGAAATGTAGTCCAAGAGATGGATAAGGATGGCAGACTGTGGGTTGGGAGCTAGTTTTTTAGGGCTCTGGTCAAACCTTTTAAAGATTTTGCCTTTCACCATTAATGAGAGGAGAAACCATTGGAGCGTTTTGCATAGAGGAGTGACAGGATCTGTGTAGGTATTAAAAGGCTCAGCCAGCTTCTATACTGAGAATAGATATGGGAGGAGAGGGCAGGAGTGTGACAAGGTTGGAGCAGAGAGACCAGTTAAGGGACTGCTGGAACCATCCAGGTAAGAGATGCTGGTGGTCAGAAAAGGAGTCAGTCACAGAGGGCCACCTGATTCCAGTCATAAGAAGTGTCCAGAAGAAGCAAATCTACAGAAAGTAGATGAATAGTAATACAGGCTGAAAGAAATGGGAGTGCACAAGATTGCTTTTTGGAGGGATGAGAGTGTGCTGAAATTTATCGTGCCGATCGTTTCACAACTGTCTGAATAGACTAAAAACCAGTGATTGAATCACACACTTTAAATGGGCAAATTGTGTGGTATGTTAATTATATCTCAATAAAGCTGTTTTCAAAAGAGATGAGGTAGTAGTATTGTGAGAAGTGGTAAGATACTGGAAATAATATGAGGGTAGAGCCCTCAAGATTTGCTAATTGAGTAGATGTGGAATAAGAGAGGATAAAAGGAGTAAAAGGTTGATTCTTTCAGCTTAACTAAAAGATGAAGTCGAAGAAAGATAGTGAAGCAGCAGGTTTGGGGATAGTTTAGGAATTCTGTGTGGGCCATGTTAGCCATCTTCATAAAAAAGTGGAGTAAGTAGTTGTACATATTATAAACATTAGGTATATATGTGTATTGTTAAGTATTTTTTTCTGGTTATGTGGGATTACACTGTCTACTATATGGAAATATATGAGGTTATCCCTATTTTATGCTTATTTAATCATTTGATTAATGCTGTGCTGTGGTTAATCAATGTAATTCAAATAATGATATACATAAAACTGATTGTAAAACAGTTGTCATAATGAGTAATAAAACAACGTTGTATTAGCAGATCCATGGGGAAAGAGACTGAAAAAGAAAAGTTGGAAATTTGACCAGTTGTTTCATCGGCGACTTGCCATTCATTAGTTTGTGTATTTGTCATGTAATGTCAGAATTCCTTAACAATCCCCTGAATGTAACTCCTACTTCCCTAATCCATAGATCAGATCTTTTAAATCTGTTATACCCTCTGGTTTTCTCTCACAAGTCAAATCGGCCCCACGTATTTTTGCAGAGCCTCGGCTGGAAAACTTACAATAGCCCTCTCCATGGCTCTTTTTTTTTTTTTTTAAAACATATTTATGGTGTTGTGGAAGATGCCCACAAACACTTTGTATTGTGAGCCTGCTTACAAAAGTAGAATTGTTTTCCGTCTCTTCAATAGTCAGAAGAGACTGAACTTCCACAATTGCATAATTCCCAACTTTATCTTAGCAGTCATGTCATGGGCATACCACTACTTCTAGATGAATGTGTGAAAATGTAGTATGTTTTAAGTAAAAAAAAAAAAAAACTCAAGAGAGCCAAGGTAGAGGTAAATGTGAGTGCTTACATACATCTTTTCCTTTAAGTCTTTTCTTTGTCTTGAAAGAAAATAAAAGTTAATGTGTCGTCCCCGTTGTGCCTTTGCAGAGAAGAGAGTGAGAGTGTGCTGACGCTGAAAGGCCTGACGCCCACGGGCATGCTCCCCAGTGGAGTGCTCTCTGGAGGGAAACAAACCCTGCAAAGCGGTAAGCAGGCCCATTGGTACAACCCACCGTGTGCAGGCACCTCAGTCAGCTGTGTCGTTAGAGCCCTGATTTATTCACGCATTTAAGGTCCGTCTTGGTCTTCAGATCTTCTCAGCTGGAAGAAAGGCTGAGACCCCCCTCCCTTCCCACGCCCCCATCAGTTTGACCAGTCATGCCCCACAGAGTAGCTCCCTCATTTGCTGGAACGTGTTCTTGACCCCGCTACCCCCATGTCCTCATTTGCACATTAACCACAATTTCAGGCCTCGCTGTAAGGCAACTCATTCAGCTCATCTACATGCACAGTAGGTTTGACCACTTGGAGCCAAGCAGGGGATAAAAACAACTTTTTAATTACATTTTTATTAAATGTACTGTTTATCTATTGGATTGATGAAATAAACACATACACACATAAATCCATGCCTAAGTCTAGGATTTAGTGGAGAATGGAGGAAGAGAATAAAAAGGATGATTTTGTTATCCACTTGAATAGAGTTGAAGTCATAGGTGTCTTTTCCCTGACTTATTTATTCAAAACATAAGAGAGTGAGTACCATCATATTTTATTTTTAAGAAAGGACGAAAACATTCCCTTGAAGGTAGATTTTGTATTAAAACCTGTAGTTTTCTGGATGAATGCTTGTCCAGTAGAACTTTTTGTGATGATGGAAATTTCTCTACCTATACAGAAGCCACTGGCAACGTATGGCCATTGAGCACTTGAAATACAGCTCTTACAACTGAGAAACTGAGTTTTTTATTTTATCTAATTTTCATTATTTGATTTAAATAGCCACATGTGGCTAGTGGCTACCATATTAGACAGCACGGTCAGTGTGCTCTTTTACTTTTGTTACTTTTGTTATCTATTTTAACTAACATTATCATTAATTAGAGTCCAATTTTAGCATACTTTATGGAAATTTTGCTTTTAGATTAGACTCTAACAGAAAAAAATGAAAACAACAATACACTCAAACATTTTCAAAGCAATCTCAGCCTCTTGCTTATTTTCCTGTACCTTTCCCTGAATCTTTGTTTGTGTTTTCTTTTCTCTCCCTGTCCCTCAGTCTAGAAGATCCTGGTATTCTTATGGTAATGTTATTTAGATACACCTCTTTTACATAGAAAGTGATGCCCAGCTTCATGGATATTGTCCTGCTAAATGATCACCTCCTAGCAGCATCACTAAAATTTTCTTTATTTTCATATGAATTTATTCCAACATCCATGTCTTCGAGTTTCCACAAAAAGAAAAAAAAAATTTCTAAATGAAGGTAGGAAAATACCACAGTACTGAAGTAAGTTCCTCATTTAATTTGTAGCTAAAATTTATCTTAGTAACTTCAGGAAAAAAACCACAAGTTTCCCACCACAGTAAACATGCTCTCTAAGAACATTAGCATAAATGGATCATTTATTATATGCACAAAATGCACAACTACCTAATTGACTAAAATCTGCATAGTTTCTGATAAGCACAATTTTAAGGTACAGCAGGTGTATTTTCAGAAACTATGGGCCACAGTTGCTTTAGAAGAATACACTTAACAATGGACAGTACATATTTCTAATGTGTTGGTCCTGGTGTGGTTCCAGATTTTTTGCTTTACTTTTAAACTTAAGTTCTTAGAATTCTTTGTTTTGTTTCCAGATTTTCACCTGTATTTTAACCCGGGTTATTCAGTTTCCTGTTCTGTTGTTTTATTTTAAATCCATCTGTTTGTCACTTGGTGTTGAACTCACACACACACAAACACATACACACAGCCGACATCTTATTAGTCCTGAGAATTTGAAAAGTCAGTGTATATTTTAAATCATGTACATTAATACAGTTTCAGAATTCATTGTCTGATGCCCTTTAATTTGTCTAAAAGGGGAAACTACTTAAGTTTTACTATTTGGCTTTTCTCCATGGTGGTAACCATTCTCCATTTTTATCGTAAGGAATTTAGAATGCACTGTAAGTAAATTATAGTGTACATTTGGCAGTTGCTCTAGTTTTAAAACCTTAAATTATAAGAAATATGCAAATTAAAGTCAAGGGGTAGAATTTTAATATTAAACATTTTAGAATTACAGAGAAGTTTTGCATTTTAGCACTTAATTAGGGAAACATCTCCTAACCTTGATAACATAGAAAGACTCATACACGTTTAAAGCGAGACTATAGACCCTAAGCTTATTATAAAAATTGCTGATAAAGCAATGGGCTTTTAAAATTTTGCCTCTGAAATATGCTGAGGTTTCAGTATTTAGACGGTCCTTTCTTTAAAATGCTGATAGAATTATTGCTGCTACTGGCATATTATCACGTGATTATAACATTTCAAGAATTTTGTTTCCAAAAATGCTATTCCAGTGAGGAAAACTGATTTTAAACTGGGTTACCTGGCAAAAGAAGTCCAGGTTATCCCATCCCCATCCTCTTCCTCTTCCCTTTCTCCCTCACTCTTGAAACACGCTCGATGTTTGTCTTTAAAGAGTCACATGTGTTACCAACTCAGAGGCAACTCTAAATTTGCATCCCCCCTGCTTTTCTATTCCACTAGGAAATCGTGCCATTTAATATTAAATAGTGTGAATTATTCCACTGACATTATGACAACACTTCAAGCTCTGCCATTTTGGGGGGCATTTTAAAACTATACATTACCAATCGTAGCAGTGGGTTTATCGTACTTCACGTGAGTCAGATGCACATTTTCGATTGACCTAGTCCCTTGTAGATTCAGTCTAAGTCAAAGGTACCGTTCCTGAGTGTTTTCTTAAAGGGTTAATCATTTTGTCGTTTATTTAGTGAACAAAATCCAAATCATGTCACTCAGATACGTGTAGCCAGCTCATTAAAAAAAACAACAAGAAAAAAACCCCATCATTTTTGTGGTGTTTTTTCTTTCTTTTAAGTATTTCTATTTTGTCTGTGCCAGGATCCAGCACTTACAGGAACATTAATCCTCTTAGCTCCCTTGATCGTCACTGATTTGTTCTTAGAGTTAAAAATCCTCTGCTCATTTTTCTCATTCATTTTGCACCCCCTTTCTTCTCTTCAGCTACTGTTGAGGCTATTGAGGCTGATGAAGGTAAATTGGCCAGTCCCCTTTCTGTTGTACCTGCAACAGACAAGGGCTCTGCTGGGTGTATTCATTTCTTTCTTTCTTTCTTTTTTTTCTTTTTCTTTTCTTTTTCTTTTTTTTTTTTTTTTTTTTTTTTTTTTGCTGTAGCTTGTACAGAGTGTGTGGGTGTTGGGCTAACAGTTGTGGCTCAGTATTAACCAAAATGTTCTTGCTTTAAAGGGGAAAATGTCCTTTTCTGGTTTGTTTGTTTGGTTTTTTTTTCCCTTAAAGCTATGTTTGACTTTGTATACAATGATGCTAGTATAATCGCAGAAAACAAAAGGATTATAGACCTTGAATGATGTGGGGTGGGATTTATGGCAGCCGTTTTGACAAATAATGGATAAAACAATATTCTTTGAGCTGAACCATGTCCCTCCCTCAAATCACTTTCAGTCGGCCCTGAAAAGGAGAGAATAAAAATAGCTTTATTAAATCTAGTCTTCAGAAATTTCTAGAAAAAAAATTCATTTGAATAGTGCTTTGTTGTAGTTCAACATTAATTTTTGTCTCCAAAAAATATTCCAACAAGAGACAGCTGTGTACGAGATAAACGGTTCTGCTAGCCTTATGAAATTTTAACGTACTGGTATTTGTAGGACGGTTAGCACCAGCAAAATATTCTAAAGAGTTCAAAAATATCTAGTGGCTGTAGAAGTGGCCGGTAACAAGCATAGTGAATATTGAGTCATCACTCAACTCGTTAACGTCCACCGAGTGCCTGCTTTGCACCAGGCACTGTGCCAGGTGCTTCAGGAGAAACGAGACACATTCATCACCGACTGTGTCCCAGCACTGCTCGAGGACAGTAGAGTGGACCCTCTCGCAATTCCTTTTGAATCAAGTGCTTTTGAAACGTAGAGTTATGCGAGAACTGCCTATCCAAATAGTTTTTAATCTGATACTTACCACGCCCTCTGGAAATTTTAAAAAGAATAATTTGAAGTTCCCCTTTAAAACAAAATTTTTCAGTTGTATTTTGTTCTTGCAAGATAATGTTTTATTGTTCCCAAAATTGTGTGATATGGTGCTTTGATATGATGTAAAATGTGCCACTTTAGACTCTTTAATTTGTATGTGATTTGGATACAGTAGGGGAAATGATAGTGCTGTAAGAGAAAATACAACTGCTTCCTAAATAGCAGTGAATAAACTGCTATTTATGTGGGAATTCTCTATTCCTCTTGGCAAATTCTAATCTGCAGTGTGCATTCTTGTTGATAGTTTGGCTGTTTTCTGTGGTTTCTGTGACTCCTGTGTTGTGTTAAGTATACTACCAATGTAAATTGCTAATACCCATCGTCTGACCAGCAACTACAGCAGAGCACACATTCTTCCAGACCAGGCCGTAGACAGAAATGATTAGAAATGGAGCCCCATTCCGGACATAGCCATGGCTCTCGCTAGATTTTGAATTTCTGCGCTCTCACCCTATTGGCTTTATTTTAAAACTTTAAACAACCTAAAAGAGAGATTCCACTTTTACCATTTCGATTCGTAAAATCGCTTCATCAATTATGATGACCAACTTTTTATATTTATTAACTATGATGGAATGATAATCACAGTAGTTTAGCAAAACAATAGAGTACTACTTTTGTCCCTCAAAATCATTGAGTTCATTTTCAGGGTGGGTGCTCATCAGACAGCTCTATTATTTTGCGATTTATGACTGAATGAGAGAAGAATTAAGAAGCTTTGCTTTGGGCCTTGGTCTTTTCCCATTTCCCCATCTTCTTCCTCTCATAGTTGACTAATCACCATGACGCTAACCTTTAAAATGCAGAGGGGGAACAAACTGTTTCTCATCGTTTAATGAGTTTGGAAGCAACTGGGTCTATCTTTTAAGAATCTCATCCATACTAATGAAAGGCACTGTACATTTGTGTGGGAGTGGCTAGCAAAGTTTCAGCTTGAAACTGCTTTCCTTTTTTTCTCAAATAGGGTAGGAAGGATAAAGGTACAATGAAATTGTCCTTCATCAGCCATGGAGATGCGACCCAATTCAGCATTGGTGATTGGCCCTTCAGTGTCTGGCTTGCATTTTCACAGGGAGTAAAGCAAACTGATGTCATTGGTTCCCCATCTATGTACTTTATTTTCAGCTCGCTGGTTGGTGCACCTACTGAAGAAATCATTAAGTTTCTTGCACAAATGCCTTCTGTATCTCTGGAGCACACTAGGGTTACTGAAAAAAACCAAGTATCAATGCTCCCCCTTTGTGAATTCCATGGTTTCACTGAATAAGGCCAAAACCATTCCCATTCATTTTGCTAAAAGTTGAAAAAAGCATTTTCCCCTTGTTATTCTTGAACCAGCACTTACGTCTACGTTGATCTACTAAGAGTTTTTCTTTGATTTAGGCAGTAATGGACCAGATGAACATCAGTTTGACCTGTTCGCTGCTGAAGTGCAGACAGAGTTTTTCTACTTAGTGATCTGATCTTGATTTTTATGAGTTTCTTTTACCTTGTTCCCACTCCACATGTTTCCAAAGTGGAGTGGAGAAGCAGGAGTTTATAATTTCATTTTTTTTCATGCCACTGTTGAGTTGTTTGCCAAGGAAGTCTTTCTGGGATCCTGAGGTGGCATGGAAACGCCCCAAGTTCATGCCTTTTATAGCTCCTTTTAGCTTCTGCTCTAAGCTCTTCACTAGATTTTTAGGTCTAGCTGCTTCATTGATTCTCCTGAATTTGCCATTGCTAGCACAATGGAATAGTAAAATTAGGGCCATTTCCATTCTTTCTAGGTTAGGGCATTTGATACAGTAATTGTGCCAAAGATGTGGCCAGTTTACACTGGGCCTAGAGACCTATCCCTGGTAGCAGCCTTTCTCTTTACATACCGCTTCATGGATCTAAACTTCCATGAAGACGAGAGAAACGTTTACATCTTACTAACTTGAAGAGGAGATTTTGGTTGGCAAGAGACATTGGCTGTTACCAGACGTCTCGGTTATCTTCGGGGATGGTAAGGAGTCTGTTGTGCCGTGTTCAGGTCCCGTCACTTTGTTCTCTACTAAAGGATTCCCTCTCTCACTGCGAAATCTCTAACACCACCTGCTACAACAGCTGTGCCCTTTGTGTTCCTCTTACTAACCCAGTTTTTCTTTTTTTTAATGATTTTCTGTTTAGCTATCAAAGGATTTTCACCACAACATAAGATCACTAGCTTCGAGGAGGCCAAGGGCTTAGATCGAATTAACGAGAGGATGCCACCTCGCAGAGATGCCATGCCCTCTGACACCAACCTTAACTCCATCAACAAGACTCTCGCCTCAGAGACTAACGGCACGGACAGCAATGGCAGTAATAGCAGCAATATACAGTGACCACTTCCTGTTCACTTTTTTTTTTTTTTTTTTTTTTTGGAGCTGCAGGGCATGATGGGGATTGCTGCATATCAGCAGTTGGATGTTCTTGCCTCTGATGGTAGCTTATTTGCTCTGGGGCCAGGAGTTGGATTCAGTTTACACTATCATTAGAAAAGAGGGAGAGAGAGAATAAACTATATTTTGGTGAGGGTTGTGATTAAACACCTCTTTTGGGTATGCCTTTTAAAAATGCTTATAGGAAAAACAATTTAAAAAGAAAGCTAATGCTAGTATATACTGCAATGTTAGGGGAATGAACATGTTTTCCTACTGCATCGGGGACTTCTAGATAGGTTAATGAGAGGTCTTTTATTATGTTACTGGACATGAAAACTTTGTCTAATTTCTTACTCTATTGTACGTTTACAGTTGCAGCACTAAAAATGGATGACATCAAACATTTTTAACAAAATGATGTACAAACTAAATAAGGACTATTTATTGATAATGTTTTGCTACTCTTGTCAGACAATGGCTATAAAATGAATTAGGCAGTCTTAAAAAAAAAAAAAAAAGCAGAAAAAGAAAAAAAAAAAGAATGTTGCAAATTTGTTAAAATGCCAAAAAGGACAGTTTAATTTTGTACAGATTATGCTTACCTCAGGTTTCTTTAGTGTGCTTGAATGCCCTTGTTTCCATATAACACTTATCTTATTACTTTGGCAATGAATACCTTTTCTTTTCTTTAAGTTTTAAAAAACTGGAATAATTACATCTATCTCTTTTTTTTTTTTTTTTTTTTGCTGTTTATATTTAGGGGGTTTTGTTGATAAATCAAGTCTTGGTTGTGGCTTGCTGAATTAAATATTTATGAGTGGTGCATTTTTAAGTATAGTAAACAAGACACCATATTAAGTACAGTGATAAAGCATCTATATTCTGTAAAAAAAAAAAATCTGCCTATGCATGTTTTTTAAGGAAAAAAATGGCTGTATCGGCCTGTATGGGACTGTAATGCGCTTAGTGGTCTGACATATACTGGAAATGTATGTATACTGGCGTACTTTATATTCTCTAAAATGCTTCATGCCTTTGAAATTTTGTAATCAAAAAAAAAGCTTTGAAAAAATCTAAAGGGGAGAGTATTCTTAAAAGTTTTTAACATAAGCTTGTCAGTGCACATATAGATGGTTAGCATGTTTAGCAAACCTTGTGAAATTTAAATAAGTTTATAGTTACATGTGAAACTCTAAATGCATGGTAACTGGTAATGTCATGACAGTTGAGTTATTTTGTTAGGTTCTGTCATGTGCCACAAAATATGTACTTTTTTCACTTTTTCCCTTTGTATATCAGTTACGGGTTACAACTGGTTCATTCTGAAAACAACAACAACAGCAAAAGTCCATTCATATTTTTTAACAATTGTATAAGTGCCCAAGTAATTCACTACAACCTAAAGCCTTGCCTTTGTAATTTGACTTCTGAAATGTTGGCAATCAAAGCATGCACTTGTAACAATGAAAAAGAAAAAAGCATTTTATATTACTACTCAATAAAATGTGCATGAACTTAAAGAACTCTCCTCCTTTCCCTGAGTCTGCTGAAGGGATTTACATGCACAATTACCATGCTGTCTTCTAGGTGCTGGGTCCACCCCAACGCATCACAGATTGACTTGAAGTGGCTGCTTGGAGGGCCTTGGGCTCTCAGGTGTGGTGCCTACTTCCTCTGTAAGAATCTTGGTAGATTTCTGTCTCAAATCACACAAGAGAAATATATTGAAGGAGCAAATGCCATCTTCTGGCTCCCTCAAAGGTGGGAGCCCGTTCAGAAACCAGAGCATTCCTTTTTATTGAAAAAAACAAACAAAAAACATGTTATCCATTGTTTCAGTTGTACTGGCTGCCCTGTCTGCTGAATCGAAAAGAACTAAGCAACTAAATGCATTTTCATCGCAAGAGAGTTGCGTTTGTATCGCTATGAAATTTGTATCCCGTGGCTTTAGCTAATATCTGATCACCTGAAGATTTAAGATACACCAAATTTTAGTTTGTTTCTAACATTGTTCATTTTCAGTGCACTTTGTTTTTATGTAATAAAGTATGCTGTTATATGAAATAACAAGAATATGGCAATTAGTGATCTAGTGTACCAAAACAAAGATTTTCTAGATATATTCTCTGACAAAAACTATCCCAAATTTATTTTGATGAATTCAAACATTCCCCCCCCCCACCATGGATATTTTTCTGTCCTACAAAAAATGACACCCAAGGAAAATATTTAGATGCAATATTTATTAGAATGATATGAAAGAAATGGTAATTCTGGTACCAAGGTGTTTATTTTCTTTCTTACAACTGCAGAGAAAATATCCTGACAAAAAAAAAATCCTTTTTTTGGATTCCTTTCTTTTACAAATTGTGCTGAGGCAACTATGGCATAGAAATAAACATTTGACATTAAAATAAGCAGTTGATGTGAGTATTGCTTGGTCTTTCTGCTAAGTAGTTAGGAAAGTAATAGTATATATTTTTACATTATAATTCAGTCTATCAGGGAAATCAATGCACAACAGAAGTTATTTCTCTAAAAGCGATAACACTGCCAGATCATCAGTTATTAAATCTATCTCTTTCACTTTTGGAGAAACTATTGGATTCTTCAGTTGCTTATTCCAGTGACTCTTTGGCTAAACACACAAACACACACACACACACACACACACACAGCCTCCTGTCCTCTGCCCTTCTTCATCCACCCCCAAGGTGCCTTACATCTCATGGGCTTCAAACTCAGTGCTGACTTTTTATCTAGCTTTTCAAGGATTAAGAGCTAGATTTGACTACTGACCCTAGGTCAGCAGTTTTTCTTATCTAAAATATCTTCTACTTATAGTCTTTTAAAATATTTTTTGAAGAAAAGAAAGAAAAATCTTCAGACACTAAACTTGTATGAGGAACAAAGTGGCGAGGGGAGGAATATCTTTTTGTCATCGACAGTGGCATTCCCTAGGACAGCGTGTCAAAGGGGAAGTGTCTTGTGGTATCGGCCCAGAGAGTGTCATGGCGATGCTGAATTCCCCCAGAATGATCTTGTCCTTAAACATTTCTCTCCTTCCCACCCCACCACATCCATGTGAAATAATAAACTTGAGGACACATCCATCTTTCTGCCTAGAAACCAGGGCCCCGACTTGAAGCCAGCACCACAAGAAAGGACCATGGCGATGACTTAACTGTCTCACACTTGCCCTTGACTACTTCATATCTCCCACTCACTGGGTCCCTCTTGTCACACTCCGTTGAGAAGCCGGGACCTTGCAGCTTACGCTGCCTGCCTACATTTCTTCAAAACTGGAAGCCCCTTGAGTTGGACGAATCTGAGATTCCCAGACTAAAGATATGTCCTTTTCCCGTGGTAGATGGCCTTCCACTTTATTCACTCCACAAACACTGAGCCTCTGCTATGTTCCTCTCACTGTTCTAAGCTCTTATTTTACACACACACACACACACAAATGCCTGGCAATCTTGACAGCCTATCAATTTTCGTTATGATGTTAAGTGTCAGCATTCCATCAAATAGTAAGGCAGTGTCTGGCCTAACACTGAGATGCTTTGTAATGCCATTTTTACTCTGTTTCATGGCTATTCCTTTTGTATATATTTTAAGGTAATACTAACCAGAAAAGTCCCTGATAAGGTCCTTTCATGATAAATTTATTTTTTTATAAATGCATACATAGTAATGGGAGGCAAGAAGTAGCCAAACAAATGTTGTACCTGGTGATCATGTTTTCAGTAGGCAACATTGGCAAATTTGAATCATGGGAAAATGGGGAACCAGCAGGGGAGAGGGTCTATTTTAGGAAAGATGAAAGAAACCTAAAAGGTGAACAGAAGGAGACATAATAACTATAACGTTGAGTTGATTATTCCAAAAGACCTTGCTTAAATCAGAACGATGCCTACTTATCATAACATAGAAGTTGCTAGTGAAGCTGTTTAACCAGAGAGGAAACTGCAGGAGAGTGTGGGCGCCTCCCCTTCACTGGAAGGATTAAAACCCAGGCAGAGTCGACTCAGTGCCGCAAGTATGTTCTGAACGACGCTTCATGGGAGGAGCTATACTAGACATAGTAGAAGGAGCTCTCTTCAAAGATAACATTGAAGTTACCCTTCAATAGGAAGAGTCTGAATATTCGTTTAATTATTCAGCCTCTTGGGAGCACAGATCTTTGATTTGCAAACTGTTCCCTAGAACCCCGTGTTTTACAGGAATATTGTCATGGGGCTGAGGTTTCTGCATCAACCAAAACAGCCTTTTAATCTATTTTGTACATTGTGTTCTATATCAGATGTTAGTTGAAAAGAGTCTCCACTAGATTAGCAAAGCTGGAAACTGTTCTATTAGCTCAGAACAAAGTTGACTTAAACTCCAGTCTTGGGTTCTTATCAAGTTATATTTTGAAATCATTTTACATTAAGTGCTGGGGACATGCAGGTTTCTTCCCAATAGCTCCACATTGTCTACAGCAGGGGTCCCTAACCTGCCGGACCGCGGACCGGTACCGGTCTATGGCCTGTTCGGAACCAGGCTGCACGGCAGGAGGTGAGCAGCTGGTGAGCGAGCGAAGCTTCATCTGTATTTACAGCCGCTCCCCATTGCTCGCATTACCGCCTGAGCTCTGCCTCCTGTCAGCATTAGGGTGAGTTGTATAATTATTTCATTATATATTACAATGTAATAATAATAGAAAGAAAGTGCACAATAAATGTAATGTGCTTGAATCATCCCAAAGCCATCCCCCCACCCCAGTCCATGGAAAAATTGTCTTCCATGACACCGGTCCCTGAAGCCAAAAAGGTTGGGGACTGCTGGTCTACAGGACCGAGTCCGACATCTTCAAAGTGGCACGTGAGACCATTCACAATCTGACTCTTGCCAATTTACCCCCACTTTCCTCAACCTGACCTTGAGCTTCAACCATGCCAGGCATTTAACAATGCTCAGAAAACACCAGGTTTCCTTAAGCCTCTGGGTCTTTATTCAGGCATCTTCCATGTGGAATGACCTCTCCTTTGCAGATGTCAAATTTGCCTTAAATACTCGGACCAGGCGTTCCCTCCTCCCTAAGTGCATAGTGTCCTGTACTGCCTCTATTTTAGCATTTAATACACGGTATCATTGTTTATTGTCTTTGTCTGGTACTTCAGTAGGAATTGTTGCTTATCTTTGTTTTCTCAGTGTGTACAGTACCTGGCATAACATTTCTTGGAAGAAGGGCAGGAAAGGAAAAAGAACAAAAATGTTTTTCAGCGTGGTCTCCTGATAAGGGTTACCCCAGAGTCCAAGTGGCAAACCCTTATTGAAGGACAGCGGAAACACTTACCCCAGTTCAGTTTTCCCACTCTTTCCCATAAGTCTCTCCTGGGGCCTGAAGGTCTGGAATGAAACCTACATCTTAATAAGCATCCACCAAAATTCTTACGATCAGACAAGTTTAAGAAACCATGTCTTAGTTTATTTCTATAACAAATTTAAAACTCAGTCCTATCTTTCCAATTCAACAGATTGTCTGGCATGGACAAATATTTTACTACTCACTGTTGCTGCTACACCGAATTATGCATAATGAATTTATTTTTTTTGCATATAGTTGCTTAATGAATATGAATTTAGATGAAAATACAGGAACTATTTAAGTATTTATGTAAACCTCAACAACTACTACTAGACAGGTTATGGAGAGGAGGTGGTAGTCTTTTTGAGTTTATAAGACTTCACCAGAAAAAGGAGACTAGGGTGGTAAATCTGTACACTCCTCTGTGAAGAATCTATGAAAGAACCTTCTGTGTCTCAAAGAGAAGGAAATGCTTTCATACTGAAATAATTGCTTCCTCCACATTACCCCTCCCACTATAACAGCCTCACCCATGATCACCACCAGCTTGCTATGATTTGTTCAAAAAATACTTTTTGGATGTATAGTCAACGCAGTTTAATCTTCAAGAATCTCATAATGTACCTGAAGTTTTACCATGAGAGAGACATTCCTTTGGCTTCAACAGCACTTTCTCCAAAAGTCCTTTATTAAAAGACACACAGTGGAGAAGGAAACCACAAACCACTGTCAGTTGCTAAATCTTAGAGAGAATTAACTTATCCCAGTTCTGACAGGGCTGACCAAAGGCTAATATAGATAGGTGTTTTTATAGAAAGGGGAAGGCCACAACTGGAGCCTGGGATGGCACTTGGGACAAGCAGGCAGAAGCTCTGGCTCTCAGAGAAAAGGACTCCTATATGATCAGCTAGCCCGTTTATTGTGTAGCTCTTTGTGCTGGGCATGGGTCAGCAGAGAGGAGCACGCAGTGAAATTCAAGACAATCTCTCCTTTCACAAGATGCTGTAGCCATGAAAATAAATCAGTATTTTGTGCCACACATGCTCACTTTTGTGCAGTGTACTCTATATGACTTCCAGTGTGGAGTGAGACCTGAGTTGGAATTTTTATAGCTCTGCTACTTACCGGTTATCTGTGTGACCTTGAGAAGCTTCCTAAGCTTCTCATTTTTAAACCTCATTTTTCCTTTGGTAAAACAAAGGCAATAAGAGTAATTAATTCATAAACTTATCCTGGGGATTAAAAAGCATAATGCAAATAAAGTACTCGTCGTGGTGCCTGGCACAAAAAAGCACTCAATAAACTTGTGTTTTTGGGTGTGATGTTCAGTTGCATACTAAGTCGCATGGGTCCTTACAATAAATATTCTGTAGATGAAGATCCTGTGTGTGTGTGAGTGTGATGGGAGTTGGGAAGGTATGTGTAGTCAGAAAGTCCTCCTAGAAGAAATGGCGTTTGGTTGGCACATCACTACGAGGCAGGGTTGGTTGGGGAGGGGATTGGAAGGCACTCAGCCTGGTAGAAAAAGTAAGAGCAAAGGAGAAGCTCCACCAGAAAAACAGTGATATGTCAACCACTATGGTTAAAGCATAAGAGTGGTGGCTCACAAAAGGAGAATGATAGGCGAAAGGGGACCCAAATCAGTTATTCGTATCAGGAGATCTTTCAGCGGCAAGAAACCAAATACCTGATTAACTGTGCTCAAACCATAAGGGCATTTACAGTTACTGACGTGGACGAGACTGTACGGTCCCAGGATTAGTTTGGTGGCTCAACGTCATCGTCAAGGACCTAGGCTCTGTCCATGCTTCTTCTCACACACTTCTACTGTTGGTTTCTCTCTTCATGGTTGCAAAAGACTATCACAGCTCCTGGGGTCACTTCCTTACACCACTAAAATAAAATTAAATAAAGCAAAGCTTCAATTACTTCTTAATTTATTTCTTACTGTGGTCATGTAAACACTACTTTGGCAGGGTCATAGTAAATCTAGAAAAAGCAAAACAAAAGCATAATATGTAAGAGGGTTTTTTGGGCTAAGGTGGATCTTTCCATGGAGGAGTCTGGTAAGGATTGGACAAGGTTTGACACAATAGTTTAAGACTGGTACAAATGGGAAGGGAAGGGTTACTAACTGAATTTTGAAGAGTTAGCAATAAATATTTGGGTTAAAATAATATACTTTTTGTCTCAAATTACTTTTTTCAATGGTTGTATTTATTTTTTAATTTATTTTACTGAAGTATAGATGATTTACAATGTTGTGTTAATTTCTGCTGTACAGCAAAGTGATTCAGTTATACATGTATATACATTCTTTTTCATATTCTTTTCCATTATGGTTTATCACAGGATATTGAATATAGTTTCCTGTGCTATACAATAGGGCCTTGTTGTTTACCCATTAATACCCATATAATAGTTTGCATCCAAGATTACAAACTTACAAGCTTTTGAACAGAATAGTCCAGAAATAGACACACACAAATGGTCAATTGAGACATGTGCAAAGACAGTTCAATGGAGAAGGATGACTTTTTCAGCAAGTGATACTGGAATGACTGGAGATTTGTTGACCAAAAACAAACAAACAAACAAACACAACAACAAAAAAAAACAGTGAATTCAACCTCACAACTTATATAAAATTTAACTTAAAATGGATCATAGGCTCGAATTTTAAAGCACAAGGTATAAAATCTTTAGATGAAAGCACAGGAGAATATTTCTGTGACCTTGGGTTAGGCAAAGATTTCACATGTATGACATCAAAAGCATAAGCTAAGTAAGAAAAAAATTGATAAACTGAACTTCATCATAGTTTAAATGTTTTTGCTTTGTAAATGGCATCTTTAAGAAAATGGTCTGGGAGAAAATGTGTTCAAATCATATCTCTATCAAGTGACATATATAGAATATATACAAATTTCTCCAAGTAAAGCAACAAACAAACAAACAAACCAATTAAAAAATGAGCAAAAGATTTGAACTAACACACCAGACAAGGTATACTGGTGGCAAATAAACTCGTGAAAAAATGGTCACTATCATTAGTCACCAGGGAAATATAAAATTACAATGAGAAAGCACTATACATCTATGCAAATGGCAAAAACAGACACACACAGCAAAATTTTTTAAATGACAGTATCAAGTGCTTGTGAGGATGTAGAGCAATTGGAACGCTCATACATTTCTGGTAGAAATCCAGAATGATACAGCCACTCTGGAAAACAGTTTTTCATAAAGTTAAACAGTTTCAGATAAAGTTACCATATGACCCAACAATCCCATTCCTAGGTGTTTACCTTAGAGAAATGAACATTTATGTTCACACAAAAATCTGTACACAAATGTTATGTTCATACATAACTACCCCAAACAGAAACAACACAAATGTCCTTCAACAGATAATGGATAAACAAACTGTGATACATCCAATTCAATGGAATACTACTTAGTAATAAAAGGAAACAAACTATTTGTTATGGGTTGAATTGTGTCGCCCAAAAAAGATATATTGAAGTTCCGCCCTCAATAGCTAAGAATGTGGCCCTATTTGGAAATAGAATTGTTGCAGATGTAATTAATTAAGATGAGGTAAAACTGAAGTAGGATGGACCTCTAATCCAATATGATTGGTGCCCATATAAGGGGACAGCCATGTAAAGACAGAGAAACACAAAGAGAATGACTGCTACATGACGACCAAGGCAGAGATTGCAGTAATAAAGCTGCAAGCCAAGGAACACTAAAGATTGTCGGCAAACTACCAGAAACAAGGGAGAAACAGGGAATGATTCCCCTACAAGTTTCAGAGGGAACATGGCCCTGCTGGAACCTTGATTTCAGACTTCTAGCCTGGAGAACTGGAAGACCATAGATTTGTATTGTTTTAAGCCACACAGTTTGTGGTACTTTGTTACTGCAGCCCTAGGAAACGAATACACTACTGATACACACAACATAATGAATTAAAATGCATTTTGCTAAATGGAGGAAGCATCAAGAATTGTGAAGGGTCTGAGGTCTTACTTGGCTTGCAAGCTAACAATTTATCCTGCCACAGTTTCATAGAAGGGGACAGAAAACAGGAAACTCCTGGGTCAGAGACAAAGGACTTTATTTCTCACAGCACAGCAGCCAGCATGAACTTCATGTTGGAATCTGTTCCCCTAGCCCCTAACCCATGGGCAAAATGCAAGGCAAATGCAGGCTTAAAAAAAAAAAAAAAACACCCAGCTGATATTTGTCACAGCTGAGGATGCCACCTTAGAAAACCCCAATCTTATAAAAGGGGGCTCCAAGCAATCCTGCCCAACTTTTGCTTATAGGGAGACCTAATCCTTAAAATCATGGTTAGGGAATAAATCTTCCCTCTGCCTCTATCTTACCAAACAGTCTTGAAATTATCATAACAAAGAGCCTCAGAAAGATAGTCTACAACAAAAGCTGTCACAAGACCTGTAGAAAAGCAAGGGAGAACTGACCCTCAACAGAAGCCAGTCTCAGCAGATTACATGCTGTACGATCCCATTTATACAACATTCTGGAAAAAGCAAAACTGTTGCGACAGGTTACAGATAGATCAGTGGTTCTCAGGGGTTAGGGTGAGGGCTAAGGTCTGGTCAGGATAAAGGAATTTTTTGGTGTATTGGAATTGCTGTTTGACCAGATTGTGATGGTGCTTATGTGAATCTATACATGTATGACAACTCAAAACTGTACATCAAAACAGAAGCTAATTTTACTGTATGGAAATTAAGATATTTAAAAATTAACAAAACCTTATTCATCTTTTTATTGAGATATAATTGCCAGGTAACACTGTATTAGTTTTAGGTGTACAGCAAAATAATTTGGTATGTGCATATATCGCAAAATGATTACCACAATAAGTTTAATTAATATCCATTATCACACAGAGTTACAATTTTTCTTTTTTACAAATAAGGTTTTAAGATGAATAATTTCTGAAAATCTAATGTGTAATATGGTGACTATAGTCGATAACACTGTGTTGTACAATTGAAATTTGCTATGAGTGTAGAACTTAGATGTTCTCACATGCACACACAAAGGTAACCGTGTGCGGGGATGGATGTGCTAATTAACTAGATGGGAGAATCCTTTCACATTGTATGTGTGTGTCAATTCATCGTATGTGTAGTCAATGTATGTGTATATAACTTTAAATATATTATAATTTTATTATCAATTATACCTCAGTAAAGCTTCAAAAAGAAACAGTGGTACAAACATATTGTTTAAAACTATTGAGGTATATGTACCAGAATAAACAGCTAAGAGTTGAGGAGAATTATCTCTAAGGAGCGGGTATTGAGGGCTGGCAGATACACAGTGTGGCAGTGCTGGTTATGTTGAAAGCCTTTTAGCAGTGCTTGCGTGTTGAAAGCCCTACACATGTTTTAATTGGATATTTTCAAAGAAAAATCAAACGGCAACAATAACAAAAAATTCTTTTATCTTCCCCCCAAACATTGTTAATGTCAGTGATATTTTTCTAGAAAGCTCAAAATCGTATCGATGCAAATATTCTTAAAAAAAAAAGAGAACTGTGATGGATACATTTAGCCACCTGTAAATAGGTATAATTTTCTTACACAAGGAAAAAGTGAGGCTTAAATCAATTAAGGTCCTTATTTGTGTTATATTTTACGTTTCTCTTTTTAAAAAATTGATGAAAATAGAACACTAATAAATAGAAAATGCTTGTTATAAAAAGAGGGCATTGGGTCTGAAAGAGTTACAAATCACTGTTCTAACCATTCCTTCTATTCCAAGTCCACTAATAGTTTCTGAAATGCTGCTTCTATTTAAGGGATCAGTGGTCAGAGGCAGCCTGGTATGAACGGTTTACACAAGCCTAGGAAAGTTCATGTACACAAATCCACAGGAAACACACACAATAAAGTCTTTGAGAATTAGAAGACAAACATTAGCTTTTAAATGTCTGCTTCTGACATTTGCTCAATTTAAGAGCAGTGAGTCTTCAGGGGAAACGGTTCTCCAATTGTGCCAACTTTCAATTACTCTCAAGCAACAAATTACATGATCTATTTCTTTAAAAGATAAAGTTTCGACTTGACCTCCTTGGCTGAATCAGGAGACCAGACCTTCTTGCCAATATGTAGGCATTTTTCATTTTAGAAATGAAACGGAATACTATATTACACCTGACCTCTTTTCCCATCACAAACCAGGCCATCTGTGCTGAAACACTTTTTTTTCCCCTCAGTCTTAATTTCTTTTCCAATATTCTTTTTCTCTTGTAAGGAACACTTCCACTTCAAACGCTCTCAGACCCTATCCTAAGGCAAAACTGATGCTTTGGGGAAACTTGCTTAGAAGGTGGTTAATTAATTTCATACCAAATGTTTTTGACCTCCTATTACCAACGCTTTTTGCAAGGAGTAGATATTGTGTGCAAATTAAGCCACTTAGGTCAATAGATACAGTAGCTAAAATAAAATGATGGAATGTTGCTGTGTTTATTATTAGCACATAAGTCTAACTTCTCACCTATGACTTGTTTTACAACTACAGTGATTAAAGCAATTTCCTCAAGCTTGCTGTTTCTCAAAAGAAGGAACAGAAAAAAAAAAAAAAAATTATTCTACTGCATTTAGGAAGTCACCTGAAAACACCAAGCTGATTGTACTTGCTCCTAGATGCTTCTCCCCAAATCAAACATTTTTATGGTCTTTTAGGTTCTCTGTTGACGTCAGCTTCCTTGAGTCACTCCCAGTTCATCCTTCCCACAGCTCTGCCCCATCCAGTTCTTACAGACCATTCACACTCCGGACTCAGACTTTCTATATGTCACCTGTTTACAGCATGAAGTTGACACTATATTGTGTTCTTTTGTCATTCCTGTTTTTTTGTTCTTAATATTTATATGTTCTTAACCACACTTTTGTTATTAAACATAGCACAACATTTTTGGCTACCACAATTTTGAGTACAATTACAAACGTAAGTAACTTAGAAGGCAGAATTGTTCACAGGTCCAAGTATGAGCAGACCCCATTCTAATTATGAGAAAAGCTTGGTACCTCAGGTATCTGGGGACACTCTGAGCAACATGAAAATGGGACTCCGGGTCGAAGACTTTGCCTTCTAATCTCAGTGCTCTGACGGAGAGACTGGAGCAAGCAAATTTCAGCAGTGAAGTAGAATACATCCTTGGAAATGGAAATCGAAAGAGTGGTGAATTCTTAGCAAATTTCTAGCAAAATCTACAGGCAGAAGCCACAGTTCCTTCTCTTAGATAAATGTTGTTTGATCTGACCCTTGGAGGAACAAGTCATTGCAGTTTCCAAACACACTTTGGAGCATTTATCATGACTTCTTCAACATTTATCGATGGCGTCACAGTTCCATCCTATTCAAACACAAAGTTCCAGCCATCCCTATCCCAGCACTGCACTGTCTTCCCTCACCCTGACCTCTATCCTACACCTTAGGCCTTCCTCTGGCCTTCTCATGGTTTCTCAATGTCATTCCCCCAAAGTGCCTTTTTCCAATTTTCATCATGTATTTTAAAAAGTGATTTTTAAAATTTAGCCACTATCTAAGAGTTTTCAAATCGAACCCTTGTGCTACCAAATCAAATTTTACTTTTATCAAGCTGATGTCATACAAAATTGAGGTGGTTGCCAGAGTTCAATGTGCACGTCAACTTCCAAGCTATTTAAAGAATACCCAGCTGTTCCTCAAGTGAGGCGTTCAATACATACTGGTTGAATGAATGAAAGAATGAATGAATGGCAAGTAACCACTACTACCGTATGGGAGATATGTGATGTAGTGAAAACAATTTATAATTTATTTTTTAGAAATCTGAGTTTGGATATAGCCTGAAATGAGTTATGGGACCCACATAAAGAATAAAATGAGAGAGAAGTACTGGACGAGATTAACTGCAGGCTGGTAAGAAATATGGAATGAATATGAACTATGGAATCTGATCAAAAAGAAGGCATAAAAATAGATAATAAACTCAAGACACAGAGAGTTTACCTGAAGATCAGAATTGCAACCTGTAGTCTGTGAGCAGCTAAAAAATCCAGATCACCAGGAGTTTCTATTGTGAACTAAATGTGCAACGCGGAAGACAATTGTCAGATCGTGCAAGCCATCGAAGGGCATCAGCAGCAGGGTAAGAGACACAGTGTAGTGTGTTGGAATCTAAAAGATGTCCTTAACTTGGAGGCTAGGGCTCCTCTAACCTCACATCCTCCAACCCAAACACACACACACACACACACACACACACACACACACACGTGCACACATGCACACACACAGAGGCACACAATCCCCTGATAGGGTTGGAGAAAGAAGCTAAACTAAAATTACTCGTTGAGATTTGGTCCAGTTATGAAAGTCCCAATCATTTTACAGAGAAAGTTACACAGCAGTTTTACCTTTGGAGTTCAATGAAAAATAAGCAGACCTGGATCTCTAGCCTGCTGATACTTGAGAAAAGAGAAGAATCTGTAGGATTTCTGACTCTCAGACCAAACCTGAAACAATAGTTAAGAGTACAAAAGACATTTCAAATGAAAGGGAATAAGAAATGATGGAGGAAATAATTCCTTCATCAGAGTTTAGGGAAAAGCTAGGTTAGACATGGAAGATGACGTAGTCTAGGCATTAACTAGCTCATAGTTATTAGGTTTGAAAATTGCCTAATGAACCAGCCAAATAATTGGTTTAGCAAAATTATCTTTTCTTGACCAAAGTGGAAACATACTGTTTTATATTCTTATGGTGTGAAAAGGAGACAGAACAAACTACATCTCTATAGATATATTTATAAATATACTTGAGATATCTACGTAAACATACTAAGTCTATATGCTAAATATTCAGGCACTAGGGAAAGTAAGGAGGCAATTGAGAGTTTATTAAGATGTCTTTATAAATACAGTCACCTACCCTTAAAAATACTATTTTGTTCAGTTTAAAGAGCAATCTCCTCAGCTCAGAAAATTTATCTATTTTATGCTCATATTCAGCAGCGATTGGCAGAAGCTGGATTCTTGAGTGGTATTTATGCAACTCTAAGAGGGGTTCATGTTATTTTTTAAAAATTATGAACAAGGAATGACTTTTCTTTTGCCTCATTTTAACTAATTTATTTTTTTAGCCAAGGATTTCTTTGCTCAAGCAATTATGCTGGGCTCTGGGGATAAAATGGTGGATGAAATAGCCATTGCCCTTGCTTTTGTGGGCATTCGATAAAACAAGCAGAGTTAAATCCAGTTGCCTTCAGTAAATCAGGCATTAAATATATCCAAGGAGTGAATGCTGTTTTATTTTAGGTTTCCCAAAAGCAGAGCCAGAGACAAAGCTTAGGATGCTGGTAGTTTATCCCAGGAAGCAGGAGTGAGGGGACAGAGAGGGTGAGACTGAAAGATCAGTAATGTAGACCATGCTCTCTTGATGTGCCCAATGCCTCCAAGAGCTGCCCTCCTTGAAAACTGAGACATGGAAGTTTTTATCCACCAACTCCCCTTGTTTGAGAGTTGCTCCCTGGGGACGTGAACTCTCCCAGATTCTTGCTCCATGTTTTCATGTGGGCCACAGGAGTTCCTGCCGTGTCTAAGAAGGACACAGGGCAGAATACAGAAAGACATCTGCTTGCTTGGGGACTGACATTAAGGTGAGTCTATGAGCAAAGAGAACTGTCCACTGCAGCTGCACTGAAACAGAAGAGCAGGGTTGAGGGGATGTGACAGAGGCCCCAGGCTTCAACTACAAATGGCATCCTAAGACTGCCTTTCCTGATGCTGCAAAACGGCTTCAGGAGTCAAGTCTCCAAGAAAAAAAAAACAATCAGAAGAATGTAAATCTGCTCAACTGATCTTATAAAATTGGAGTGGGGATGAGATCCAACACCCACGCCATTTCTCTTCATTAGACATCTCCAACTTGGGAAATACCCTGGCGACATCCAGTTTAAATATTTTGGTGCTTATGGCGTTCTTTTCTCCCTGCCTTAACCCCATGTTCCCAAGGCCTTATGTTGTTTGAAGAGGAATTGATGCTATGATAAAGGAAACACATAGGCATGAAGCTACAGATGGAAGCAAACAGATTGATCGCATAGATTTTGCCAAAGGAACAAGCAGGGACTATTTTTATCTTCAAGAGTTATGCTCCCATTTATATTTGAATAGCGTGTTCTAACTTATCACCAGCACAGTATAATGCTGTCTTTCCCTGAATAATAGTGATGAGTTTACTTTCGTCATTCCACAACCTTACCCCGGATGCTTTTTGGCCAGTAGCACTAATTTGTAATAAGTGATGTAGATGAGGGCAGTAGTCCATGCTTTTGGGACTAAGGTCACAGACATTTGATATATTATTCTTCACAAGTGCCAGTAGGATTAAAATAATTTCACAATAATATTTACAACTTACTTTCTGTGGAAAAATGTGAAGAACTGTAAATTAAGGTGAAGGCTATTTGGGAGTCTACTGTATTATTTTTACAACTTCCCTGTAAGTTTAAGATTTTTTTCCAAAATTAAATGTTAACATAAGTTGCATGATATATAACTACATAAGAAATATGTGCCTGATTTAATAGGGTAGGCAGTGTAAATAAATGAGATTAAATTAAGAAATATGACTGCCCAAAAGAGAGAAACAGGTTTTGCTATACAACCTTACAGATTTTTTTATGACCTACAAAGAGGAAATGAATCAATCAATTGAAACAGACACAGAGCTAACACAGATAGGAGAATCAGCAGACAAGGACATTAAAAGAAGTATTATAACTGTATTCCCAATAGAGTGAGTTTAGCACTTGCACATCCCTGAGGGTGAGTGCCTTCCTAAAATCTGTGCCCCAGATATGTCTCATGTCTCATCCTAGTCCTGGTGCTGATTCCAGATGTTCAAAATGAAGACATAGAAGATGTAAAAAAAAAAAACAAAAACAAAAAACAACTCAAAGCTCTGCAAGTGGAAACTACAATGTGTGAGATGAAAAATTATATTGAATGGGATTAATGGCAGATTAATTATCGCAGAAGAAAAGATTAGTTACATTGGAGTCATAATAATAGAAACTAGCCAAAATAAAATAATTTGAAAAAGAAAGTGGAAAGAAAATCTATGAACTCTGGGATAACTCCAGAGGCTCAATGTATCTATAGAGTCCACAAACGAAAGGGAAAGAGGAATGGAGGAAAGTAAAAATAAGTGAAGAATAATGGTTCAAGAAAATTCCAAATTTGATGGAAATTACAAACCTATATATGCAAGAAGCTTAATCCAAAGCACAAAAACTGTAAACAAAAGAACATCAAGATTATCATAATCAAGTTGCTCACAACCAATTATAAAGAGAAAATCTTTAAAGCTGCCAGAGACACATCACGCACAGAAAAAATATAATAAAAAATGTCTCATAGGAATCCATACAGGCATGAAGATAGTGGAAGAATGGTTTTAAAATACTGAAATTTAAAAAAGGAAAACTGCATCCCTAGAATCCTATACTCAGCAAATAGAACGTTCAGAAAGGAAGGCAGAAAAAAATAACTTCCCAAACATACAGAGAATGAAAGAATCCATCACATGCAGTCCCACACTACAAGAAATCTTAAAGGAAGTCCTTCAGGCAGAAGGAAAATGATACCAGATGAAAATCTGTATCTACATAAAGGAATGAAGCATCCCAGAAATAGTAATTATCAAGAACTGTGAATGGTCTGAGCTTTTACTCTTTTTGCAAGTTAATAGGTTAGCCTTCCACAGTTTCATGTGTGCTGGCGGAAGATACAAGACTCCTGGGTCAGAGACAAAGAACTTTATTACTCATAACACAGCAAGCAGCATGAGCTTCATGTTTGTGCCAGGTCTCCATGCCATCCAAGGTCTGTGTGGTAAAGCAGGTTGGCCTAGATGTCTGAGGCACATGGTTCCTTGTAAGCAAGAAACCCTGAATTTAGTAAAATAATTTTTTTTATAGACTGCAAGCAAATCTGTCCAAACTTTGCCCAGGAGGAAATCATTATCTTTAGTATAAAAGATAGCAAAACCCATGCCCTCTGTACCAGCAGGAGGCATTATTTTAGTCTCATTGAAGGCTGTTCATTATATAAACATCCTTGGAAAGATAGTCTAGAAAAAGCTTCCAGTGCCTTTGCTCACAAGATGTTCAGAAATATGGGAAACTCATTAAGAATTGTCTCACAATGGTAACTACATAAGCAAATATACAAGTTTTTTTTCTAGTTATTTAAATGTCTAGAGGATCGTAGACTGTTAAAATAAAAAAAAATAATAATGTAGTGAAAGGCCTAAAATATATGTAAAACGTAAGATAAAAATAACACAAAACTCAGAAGGAAAGATGCAAGTATGTGATAAGATCCTTATGCTATACATGGGATGTTTTAATGTCACCTGAAGGCAGATTGCAATAAGGTAAAGGAGCATATCATAAACCATGGAGCAACCACTAAAATAACAAAACAAAAAATTGTAGCTAAAAAGCCAACAAATGAGATAAAATAAAATCATAAACAATTCAATTAGTCCAAAATGAGGCAAAAAAAGGAAAAGAACAAAAAGCAGAGGGAAAAATAGAAAACACAGTAAGATGATAGATTCACGCCTAATAATGTAATCACAGTGAATGTAAATAGTCTAAATCCTCCAATTAAAAGTCATAGATAGAGTTTTTAAAAGCAGGACACAATTATAAGTTGTATATAAGGAGCACTTTCAATTTTAAAGTCACAAATGAATTAAAAGTAAAAAGACTAGAAAAAGACATACCATGTTAACACTGATCAAATGAAAGCTGAAGTGGCTATATTCATATCAGACAGAGTATATTTCAGAGCAGAAAATATTTCCTGAGATGAGAAGGTTCTTTCACAATAACAAAAAAAATAAATTCTTCAACAGCTCATAACAATCTTAAATGTTTATACACTCAGTCATAAACCTTAAAAACAGATGAAGCGAAAACAGAACTGCGAGGAGAACAAGAAAAATTAACAAAGATAGTCAAAGATTGCAATAGCTCTCTCAATACTGATAGAACTAAGACAGAAAATCAGCAAGGGTATAGAAAATTTGACTAGCGCTATCAATCAACTTGACCTAAGTGACATTTATGGAACATTCCACTCCACAAGAGCAGAATACACATTAATATTATTTTTTTTTTTTTTTAAGATTTTTAGAAATTTCATGTAATGTCTGAAACATTTATATTAACATATTTCCATACAAATAACCCAATGAAAGTTTAGTATTAGTTGTTTTGTTTGTTTTTTTATACTGCAGGTTCTTATTAGGCATCAATTTTATACACATCAGTGTATACATGTCAATCCCAATCGCCCAATTCAGCACACCACCATCCCCACCCCACCGCAGTTTTCCCCCCTTGGTGTCCATATGTCCATTCTCTACATCTGTGTCTCAACTTCTGCCCTGCAAACTGGCTCATCTGTACCATTTTTCTAGGTTCCACATACATGCATTAATATACGATATTTGTTTTTCTCTTTCTGACTTACTTCACTCTGTATGACAGTCTCTAGATCCATCCACGTCTCAACAGATGACTCAATTTCGTTCCTTTTTATGGCTGAGTAATATTCCATTGTATATATGTACCACAACTTCTTTATCCATTCGTCTGCTGATGGGCATTTAGGTTGCTTCCATGACCTGGCTATTGTAAATAGTGCTGCAATGAACATTCGGGTGCATGTGTCTTTTTGAATTACGGTTTTCTCTGGGTATATGCCCAGTAGTGGGATTGCTGGGTCATATGGTAATTCTATTTTTAGTTTTTTAAGGAACCTCCATATTGTTCTCCATAGTGGCTGTATCAGTTTACATTCCCACCAACAGTGCAAGAGGGTTCCCTTTTCTCCACACCCTCTCCAGCATTTGTTGTTTGTAGATTTTCTGATGATGCCCATTCTAACAGGAGTGAGGTGATACCTCATTGTAGTTTTGATTTGCATTTCTCTAATAATTAGTGATGTTGAGCATCTTTTCATGTGCTTCGTGGCCGTCTGTATGTCTTCTTTGGAGAAATGTCTATTTAGGTCTTCTGCCCATTTTTGGATTGGGGTGTTTGTTTCTTTAATATTGAGCTGAATGAGCTGTTTATATATTTTGGAGATTAATCCTTTGTCCGTTGATTCGTTTGCAAATATTTTCTCCCATTCTGAGGGTTGTCTTTTCGTCTTGTTTATGGTTTCCTTTGCTGTGCAAAAGCTTTGAAGTTTCATTAGGTCCCACTTGTTTATTTTTGTTTTTATTTCCATTACCCTAGGAGGTGGATCAAAAAAGATCTTGCTGTGATTTATGTCAAAGAGTGTTCTTCCTATGTTTTCCTCTAAGAGTTTTATACTGTCCAGTCTTATATTTAGGTCTCTAATCCATTTTGAGTTTATTTTTGTGTATGGTGTTAGGGAGTATTCTAATTTCATTCTTTTACATGTAGCTGTCCAGTTTTCCCAGCACCACTTATTGAAGAGACTGTCTTTTCTCCATTGTATATCTTTGCCTCCTTTGTCATAGATTAGTTGACCGTAGGTGCGTGGGTTAATCTCTGGGCTTTCTATCTTGTTCCATTGATCTATGTTTCTGTTTTTGTGCCAGTACCATATTGTCTTGATTACTGTAGCTTTGTAGTAGAGTCTGAAGTCAGGGAGTCTGATTCCTCCAGCTCCATTTTTTTGCCTCAAGACTGCTTTGGCTATTCGGGGTCTTTTGTGTCTCCATACAAATTTTAAGATGATTTGTTCTAGCTCCGTAAAAAATGCCATTGGTAATTTGATAGGGATTGCATTGAATCTGTAGATTGCTTTGGGTAGTATACTCATTTTCACAATGTTGATTCTTCCAATCCAAGAACATGGTATGTCTCTCCATCTGTTGGTATCATCTTTAATTTCTTTCATCAGTGTCTTATAGTTTTCTGCATACAGGTCTTTTGTCTCCCTAGGTAGGTTTATTCCTAGGTATTTTATTCTTTTTGTTGCAACGGTAAATGGGAGTGTTTCCTTAATTTCTCTTTCAGATTTTTCATCATTAGTGTATAGGAATGCAAGAGATTTCTGTGCATTCATTTTGTATCCTGCAACTTTACCATATTCATTAATTAGCTCTAGCAGTTTTCTGGTGGCAGTTTTAGGATTCTCTATGTATAATATCATGTCATCCGCAAACAGTGACAGTTTTACTTCTTCTTTTTCAATTTGTATTCCTTTTATTTCTTTTTCTTCTCTGATTGCCGTGGCTAGGACTTCCAGAACTATGTTGAATAATAGTGGTGAGAGTGGACATCCTTGTCTCGTTCCTGATCTTAGAGGAAATGCTTTCAGTTTTTCACCATTGAGAATGATGTTCGCTGTGGGTTTGTCATATATGGCCTTTATTATGTTGAGGTAGGTTCCCTCTATGCCCACTTTCTGGAGAGTTTTTGTCAGATATGGGTGTTGAATTTTGTCAAAAGCTTTTTCTGCATCTATTGAGATGATCATATGGTTTTTATTCTTCAATTTGTTAATATGGTGTATCACATTGATTGGTTTGCGTATATTGAAGAATCCTTGCATCTCTGGGATAAATCCCACTTGATCGTGGTGTATGATCCTTTTAATGTGTTGTTGGATTCCGTTTGCTAGTATTTTGTTGAGGATTTTTGCATCTATATTCATCAGTGATATTGGTCTGTAATTTTCTTTTTTTGTAGTGTCTTTGTCTGGTTTTGGTATCAGGGTGATGGTGGCCTCATAGAATGAGTTTGGGAGTGTTCCTTCCTCTGCAGTTTTTTGGAAGAGTTTGAGAAGGATGGGTGTTAGCTCTTCTCTAAATGTTTGATAGAATTCACCTGTGAAGCCATCTGGTCCTGGACTTTTGTTTGTTGGAAGATTTTTAATCACAGTTTCAATTTCATTACCTGTGATTGGTCTGTTCATATTTTCTGTTTCTTCCTGGTTCAGTCTTGGAAGGTTATACCTTTCTACGAATTTGTCCATTTCTTCCAGGTTGTCCATTTTATTGGCATAAAGTTGCTTGTAGTAGTCTCTTAGGATGCTTTGTATTTCTGCGGTGTCTGTTGTAACTTCTCCTTTTTCATTTCTGATTTTATTGATTTGAGTCCTCTCCCTCTTTTTCTTGATGAGTCTGGCTAATGGCTTATCAATTTTGTTTATCTTCTCAAAGAACCAACTTTTAGTTTTATTGATCTTTGCTATTGTTTTCTTTGTTTCTATTTCATTTATTTCTGCTCTGATCTTTATGATTTCTTTCCTTCTGCTAACTTTGGGTTTTGTTGGTTCTTCTTTCTCTAGTTTCTTTAGGTGTAAGGTTAGATTGTTTACTTGAGATTTTTCTTGTTTCTTGAGGTAGGCTTGTATAGCTATAAACTTCCCTCTTAGAACTGCTTTTGCTGCATCCCATAGGTTCTGGGTCGTCGTGTTTTCATTGTCATTTGTCTCTAGGTATTTTTTTATTTCCTCTTTGATTTCTTCAGTGATCTCTTGGTTATTTAGTAACGTATTGTTTAGCCTCCATGTGTTTGTCCTTTTTACGTTTTTTTCCCTGTAATTCATTTCTAATCTCATAGCGTTGTGGTCAGAAAAGATGCTTGATATGATTTCAATTTTCTTAAATTTACTGAAGCTTGATTTGTGACCCAAGATGTGATCTATCCTGGAGAATGTTCCGTGCGCACTTGAGAAGAACGTGTAATCTGCTGTTTTTGGATGGAATGTCCTATATATATCAATTAAATCTACCTGGTCTATTGTGTCATTTAAAGCTTCTGTTTCCTTATTTATTTTCATTTTGGGTGATCTGTCCATTGGTGTAAGTGAGGTGTTAAAGTCCCCCACTATTACTGTGTTACTGTCGATTTCCTCTTTTATAGCTGTTAGCAGTTGCCTTATGTATTGAGGTGCTCCTATGTTGGGTGCGTATATATTTATAATTGTTATATCTTCTTCTTGGATTGATCCCTGGATCATTATGTAGTGTCCTTCCTTGTCTCTTGTAACATTCTTTATTTTAAAGTCTATTTTATCTGATATGAGTATAGCTACTCCAGCTTTCTTTTGATTTCCATTTGCATGGAATATCTTTTTCCATCCCCTCACTTTCAGTCTGTATGTGTCCCTAGGTCTAAAGTGGGTCTCTTGTAGACAGCATATATATGGGTCTTGTTTTTGTATCCATTCAACCAGTCTATGTCTTTTGGTTGGGGCATTTAATCCATTCACGTTTAAGGTAATTATCGATATGTATGTTCCTATGACCATTTTCTTAATTGTTTTGGGTTTGTTTTTGTAGGTCCTTTTCTTCTCTTGTGTTTCCCACTTAGAGACTTTCCTTTAGCATTTGTTGTAGAGCTGGTTTGGTGGTGCTGAATTCTCGTAGCTTTTGCTTGTCTGTAAAGCTTTTGATTTCTCCATCAAATCTAAATGAGATCCTTGCCGGGTAGAGTAATCTTGGTTGTAGGTTCTTCCCTTTCATCACTTTAAGTATATCATGCCACTCCCTTCTGGCTTGCAGAGTTTCTGCTGAGAAATCAGCTGTTAACCTTATGGGAGTTCCCTTGTATGTTATTTGTCGTTTTTCCCTTGCTGCTTTCAATAATTTTTCTTTGTCTTTAATTTTTGCCACTTTGATTACTATGTGTCTCGGCGTGTTTCTCCTTGGGTTTATTCTGTATGGGACTCTCTGCGCTTCCTGGACTTGGGTGGCTATTTCCTTTCCCATGTTAGGGAAGTTTTCGACTATAATCTCTTCAAATATTTTCTCTGGTCCTTCCTCTCTCTCTTCTCCTTCTGGGACCCCTAGAATGCGAATGTTGTTGCGTTTAATGTTGTCCCAGAGGTCTCTTAGGCTGTCTTCATTTCTTTTCATTCTTTTTTTCTTTAGTCTGTTCGGCAGCAGTGAATTCCACCATTCTGTCTTCCAGGTCACTTATCCGTTCTTCTGCCTCAGTTATTCTGCTATTGATTCCTTCTAGTGTAGTTTTCATTTCAGTTATTGTATTGGTCATCTCTGTTTGTTTGTTCTTTAATTCTTCTAGGTCTTTGTTAATCATTTCTTGCATCTTCTCAATCTTTGCCTCCATTCTTATTCCGAGGTCCTGGATCATCTTCACTATCATTATTCTGAATTCTTTTTCTGGAAGGTTGCCTATCTCCACTTCATTTAGTTGTTTTTCTGGGGTTTTTTCTTGTTCCTTCATCTGGTACATAGCCCTCTGCCTTTTCATCTTGTCTATCTTTCTGTAACTGTGGTTTTTGGTCCACAGGCTGCAGGATTGTAGTTTTTCTTGCTTCTGCTGTCTGCCCTCTGGTGGTTGAGGCTATCTAAGAGGCTTGATGGGAGGCTCTGGTGGTGGGTAGAGCTGCAGAATACACATTATTTTTGAGAGCACATAACATTTACCAAAACAGACTGTATTCTGAAGCATGAAACAAATCTCAATAAGATGAAAAAGATTCGAGTTATACAGAGTATGATTTCTGGCCACAATAGAATTAAATTAGGAATTAATTTTTTTTACTTTTAATCTAATCATTTTTAAAATTGAAGTACAGTTGATTTGCAGTGTTGTGTTAGTTTCTGGTGTACAGCAAAATGATTCAGCTACATGTATATAGACATATTCTTTTCCATTATGGTTTATTACAGGATATTGAATATAGTTCCCTGTTCTATACAGTAAGACCTTGTTGTTTATCTATTTTATATATAGTATTTTGTTAATCCCAAAATCGTAATTTATCCCTCCCCAGAAATGAATTTGTAAAAGATCTCTGGAAAATACCCAAGTGTTTAGAAACTAAATAATGTACTTCTAAATAACCCATGGGTCAATGAAAGCAAAAGGGGGATTGAAAGTATTTTCAAATGAATGAAAATAAAAGCCTAATAATTCAAAATTTGTGGGATGCTGTCAAAGTAGTACTCAGGGAGAAATTTAGGGCCCTAAACACCTGAAAAACAAGTGAATGACCTCAGCTTCCACCCTAAGATATCAAAATATAAGAGAAAATAAACCTGAAGTAGAATAAAGGCTATAGTAAACAAGAGAGCAAATATAAATAAAATAGAAAACAGAAAAACTATAGAAAAAAAATCAATGAAATGAAAAACTGATTCTTTGAAATCTATAAAATCAATAAGCCTCTAGACAGACTAATGAGGAAAAACAGAAGGAAGACAAAAGTTACCAATATTAGGACTGAGAAAAGTGACATCTCTACAGATTCTATATATATTGAAAGGATAAGGAAATTTTATGAACAGTTTTATGGCAATAAGTTCTTCAATTTGGATGAAATAGACAAATTCCTCACAAGATGCAAACTACTAAAACTCATTCAAGAAGAAATAATTTGAACAGTCCTATACTTATCTTAAAAATTGAAGTTTTAGTTAAAATCTTACCACAAAGACAACTTCGGTCTCAGATGCCGTCTCTGCTGAATTCTACCAAATATTTAAAGACTAACTAATGCGAGTTATACACAAACTCTTCTGGGAAACTGAAGAGAAGTGAATACCTCCCAACCCATTCTGTGAGGCAAACATTACCCTGATACCAAAACCAAAGACATTACAAGAATAGAAAACTAATGATCTGTATCCCTCATGGACATAGATACAAAACTTCTAATCAAAATTTGGTAATTTGAATCCAACAATATACACAAAGAAATATATACCACAACCAAGCAGTTTTTCCAAGAAAACAGAGCTAGTTCAATATTGACAAGTCCATTAATGTAATCTGCCATACACTAACAGGCTGCAGAATATAACAGGCTGAGATTATGTCAATTGATTCAGAAAAAGTATCTGGCAAATTTAACATTGATTACTGATTAAAAAAAACAAACTCTTAGCAAGTTAGGAATAGAAGGGAATCTGATGAAAATTATATACCTATAGGTATAATTAATACCTATAGCTCACATTAAGATTAATGGTGGTATACTAAAAGCTTTCTAACCAAGATCATAAAAATTCAAGATATCCATTTTGAAATTTCTATTCAACATTGTTCTGAAAGTTCTAGACAGTGGAAACGGCAAGAAGAAGATATCAAAGGCATCTAGATTGGAAATGAAGTGAAACTGTTTTTATTTGAAGATGATGATTGGCTATGTGGAAAATGCAATAGAATGTCTTAAAAAGCTCCTAAATCTAATAAGTGAGTTTAGTCAATATACGAAAATCAATTATAATTCTATATAATAGCCACAAATGATCAAATATTGAAAGTTAAGATAGTACTATTTACAATAGCACTAAAATATGACATACTTGGGGATAAATAAAATAGATGTTGTGAAAGTAATGTATACTAAAAATTAGAAAACACTGTTTAGATAAATTAAAGAAAACAAATAAATGAAGAGATATGCCATGTTCATGGGGAAAAGACTCAATATGGATAAGATATCAATTATCCCCCAATTACTATATAGATTCAATGCAATCCCAATCAAAATTCCACCAGACTTTCTATAGATATTGAAAAACAGATTCATATGAAATTCATATGGAAATTCACCTAGAAGAGCTAAAGCAACTTTGAAGAGAAAGAACAAAGTGGGAGGGTTAACACTACCTGATTTCAAGACTTATAAAACTACAGTAATCAAGACAAACAGAAGAGCAAGTACTCAATTAGACCACCACTGATTTTCTCAAAGTAACGGCAATTCAGTGGTAAAAGATATTTTAACAAATTATCTTAGTACAATGGATATCCACATATAAATAAGTGAACTTGACCCATACCTTGCAACACATGCACACACACATAGACACACACATACTTAAAATGGACGGTACACTTAAAAGTATATCTAAAACTCTAAAATTTCTAGACAAAAACATTGGAGAAATCTTTGTAACCTTGTTGTGTTAGACAACTCTTTCTTTGATAAGATACCCAAAGCATGATTCATAAAAGAACAAATTGATTAAATGGACTTCATAAAAATTAAAATCTTCTGCTCTTTGTAAGATACTATTAGGTGTGAAAGACATGCTGAGACAGAAAATATTTGCAAAACATATAACAGAAGAAGGACTTGTATCAAGAATATATAATGACCCCTCAAAACTTAATGATTAAAAAAACCGCAACATTTTCAAAAAAGAGGGCAAAACATTTGAATTGTCACTTTACCAAAAAAAGATATAAAGATGGCAAATGGAAGGAAAGGGGCTCAACATGAGTCTTTAGAGAAATGCAAACTAAAACCACAAGATACCACTATACACCCACTAGAAGGGCAAACAATAAAAAGACTGTTAAAACCGAGTTATGACCAGGGTGTTGAGGAATTAGAACTCTCATACATGGTTGCTGGGAATGTAAATGGTCCAATCATTACGAAAAAGTTTGGCAATTTCTTAAAAAGTCATTCCTACCATGTGATCTAGCCATTCTACTCCTCGGTAGTTACCCAAGGAAAAAAAATCGTTAAGTCCACACAAAGACCAGCACACGCACATTCACAGAGCTGTATTTGTAATAGTCAAACACCTGAAACCACCCAAATTTCTATCTATGGGCAAATGGATAAACAAACTGTGGCACGTCCATACAATGGAATTCTAGTGTCTTAGTAAAGGCTGCTGTAACAGAATACCATAGACTGGGTGGCTTAAACAAACATTTATGTTTCACAGTTCTGGATGCCAGAGTGCCAACATAGTTGTGTTCTTGGCGAAGGTCCAATCCCTGGTTTTCAGGCAGCCATCTTCTCATTGTATCCTCACATGATGGAGAGAGAGAGGGCTAGCTCTCCTCCTCTTTTTACAAGAGGTGCTAATCCCATCATGAAGGCTCCACCATCATGGTGTAGTTACCTCCCAAATGCCCCTCCTCCAAATACCATCACAATCACATTAGGACTTCAACATACGAATTGGGGGTACGGGGGGGAGAGACACAAACCTTTAGTCCATAACAGCTAGTAATCATTCAAACAGAATAAACTATTGATGTGTGCTACAACATAGATAATTATCAAAGTAATTATGCTGAATGAAAGAGGGTAGACAAAAGAATACATTCTGTATGATTTCATCTCAATCATCTTCTAGGTCATGGTTGTGGACGTGAGGGAGTGTCAGGGATGATCATCAAAGTGAGATTACTAAGGGGTATGAGAGATTTTGAGGGGTGCTGAATATGCTTATTATTTTGATAAAGATGATGGTTTCACTGGTATAAACATATGTTAAAACCTATCCAATTGTACAATTAAAATATGGGCAGTTTATTGTATGACAGTTATACTTCAATGAAGCTGGTTTTTTGTAAAGGCTACTGATACATAATGCTAAATTTTTGTCTAGTAAGCTTTCCCCATCACTCTCGTATCAGCACTACTAGAGTGTGCTGCCTTTTCCTCATCCCTGTGTAGCACTTGTCAGTGTAGAGGTGAAGGTGACATATCACTGTTTTCCTTTGCATTCACTTGATTACTTCTAAAACTTAAATTTTTTCCCAAATACTTAAAAGAACATTATTGCACTTCCAAATACAGAATGGAATTTGGGTAATACTAACTGGCTTTGGTTATTAAATTTCTAGGCAGGGTGATCCACAAAAGACCTTGGATTCTGAATTACCTGGCAATTATTTGTATAAGTTAGGAAAAAAAAAAAACCAACAAAACGAGGGAAGACTGACAATGAGCTGGGACAATGTGTAAATGCAGTAAGTTGAGCAGATTTTTTAAACCATGGTGAAAATTGCATTTGTGGGTTAAAAGAACTTGGCCTAATAGAAGAGGGAAAACACAGACAAAATGATCCTTGTTTTCTTGATTCTCCTCTAGTCCGGTTGATCCCCTGAACCTCACTCCTATTTCATACTTGACCAAGGGAAAATGCAATGCTCCATCCATGTGTACAGAGCTCTTCCTTTCCCTTCCCTTTGTTGCTTTCATAATGGTGTTAAAATATTTTTGAAAATCACCGAGGAAATAACAATGATCTCTGTAACAAGTGCAGCTGGGCCATGGTAAGGAGCCAGCTGGAAAACTTCGTCTCCTCATGAGTTGTACCAATCATTCCTGTCAGAGAGCATCACGGCCTGCTCACCTCTCCTGCAGAGCCTAAAATACAGTTTGCAGAGAAGCCGTTCGGGATCTAGGAGCAGAGAAATCTTTGCATCTATGAAGACTACTTGTGGATCTTGGGGTACAGTATCTGGAACTCAGTTCGAAATGGCCTTACAGTTCACAATGTTTGGAGTGTGCCCTGTGAGGACCCCTCAGGGCCAGTTAGGGAACGTGCTATGGGTAAAGTAACAGCCCGGGAGCTAAGTTAGGGCAAGTGAGGTGAAGAGGGAAACAGAAGGTCTACTTTGGAGTTATTTGCACTATAACCACCCTTCTCTCTAATTTGCCTTTCTTTTTCAGAGAACGTTTTATAATGTATACCTATATATATTTCAAATACATACCAATATAGAGAATATAGTATCTAAAGGTAACGCCCACCCATCTTAAACAACAACCAGTTGTTTTTTATGAAACCTGAGCTTCTCAAAATACAATGAGCATAGGAGTCAACCTGAGTGTTAAAATGTATTTTTTTAATAGTTTAAGCTTGGGTCTGAGATTCTCCATTCCTAATAAATTTCTGGGTGATGTAGATTCTGTGGCCAGTGGATTACTCTTGGAGTAGCTGAGTTCTATACCCTTAGCTACCTTTACCCTCGCCCACTCATTATGTCAAAACAAACTCTAGATAACATGTCATTTCATCCATAAATATTTCAGCAAGTATCCCTAAAATGGGAATTCATTTTAAAAACATAGCCACGATGCCATTATTCTACTTTAAAATTTAACAATTCCTCAGTAACTTTCAATGTTCAGTCATTGTTCAAATTTCCCTGATTGTAGTCTTAATGATGTTTTATTTTTGTCCTTCATAGTTTGTTGGACTAGGGATTGAAATAAGTTTCATACATTGCAAGTGACTGATTTTTTCTTAAGTCTCTTTTAATCTATAGATATTCTTTCTCTCTCTCTCTTCCCCGTTCCCATCTTTTTATATGTCTTTGCATTTTTTTGAAGAAATTGCAGAATTTGTCCTGCAGAGTTTCCAACAGTATAAATTTTGCTGATTGCACGTTTTTCATTAACTAATTGCTTTTCTCCTGTATTTCCTGTAAAGTGGTAATTAGCTATAGAGGTTAATTTTGGGGGTTGGGGAGTGCGGAGTTAGAGAGGCAAGACTATTTCATGGATGGTGTTTTACAGGTACGCAAGTTTCTGATTCTCTTCCATTTGGTCATGTTAGCAGATATTATCTTTCATTGCTAAGATTCATTCATTAATTAGGGATTGTAAATGCTGATAATCTGTCATTCTTTTATCATTTATCGTCTGGCATAGATTTAGAAAAAGAAGCTTTCCCTATCAACTCCGTTTCCCCTGACATTTTGCATAGAAAAGACAAGATAAATGTTTGGTCCTTTCTCCTTCTTTACCAGTTTTCAAATTAGAAGTCTGATTACCCCATAGGTGACCAATGAAATTGTGTGCATTGGAGGTGTGGGAGGAATGATACCATTATGAACACATAGATTTAATTATTTTTGATACGTTTCAGTCCATTGCAATTATTATTCTTATTGGTGCTCAAAATGTCTTCCCTCTGTCCATAGAAGCCTCCTCAAATTGACTCCCATATTCTGTCATGCTGGCAAAGAGGCTCTCAAGGTTAAAAAAAAAAGGTTGTAATATGTAGCATTTGCCGATTTCTTTGGTGTAAAGTCTCCCAACGTGGCTGATCTCAAGCTACCAACATTTTAACAACAGAGTCAGAAAATTCTGGATATTTAACAATCAGCTCTAATGAGCCTATACGTTCTGGTTCTAGACCATCATTGCACCTGGGACCTGCTGGTACAACCATCGAAGCCTCTGAGTGATCCCTTGCTGTCCTGTAGGACAAGATATTCCAGGCTTGTCTTGTACATTTCCCGCCCCAGGCCCAGGGTAGGCCTTTTCTCTAAGCAGCCCTGTTTTCCTTCAGTGGGATTTTGAGAATGTGGGCAATATGGGGGCACACTGATTTGGGAGAAGCTACTGTTTCTAGACCTATTCGATGAATATGAGTAGGAAAGTTGCTTCTTTTCAAAAGATAAGCTATTTATAAGTTTCTACTTATAATTTTCATTTAAATCAGGACTACAGTGTTTTTACTTAGCTTTATTTCTCGTCTGTTCCTCCCACACAGAAAATCCCAGTTCCCAACGAACCAATGTAATTACTCATTTGATTTATCCCACAATTCATGTGTAAAAATCTTAGAATTAAAAAAAAAAAAATCTTATAATAGCAATACCAATACTATCTCCAACAATGTGGTTACTGAAAATATTTTAAGATTTATTATTTTGTTTCCTGTAATTCTTTTTGTCTTATGACATATCCTGTTAGGAACTTACAATCGATTTACTCTGTTGAAAAGTTGATTGAAATAACTCCTTCCAGGCAGTTATGCTACCAACCTGATAAATGCCTAGGTTTGTTTGTTTCAATGTTGCTTTTGGTTTTTAGACATTGCTTTTTTAAAATTTATTTTTGTTTATAATTATGCAAAAATTCCAAAGTAAAATTTACAAAGCAAAGTATATTCAAAGAAATCTATGACTATCCCTGCTCCTCCACCCTGCTTCCTCCCTCCCCCTACAGATGGTATTTTTAACAAATTGGCGTTTTTGGTTTATCTTTCCATTTCACAAATATGAATATATATGTTCATATTCATTCCTTTCTTAGGTGAACTACATTATGCTCATATTTCTCCTTTTTTTTTTACTTTCTATATTATAGAGATAAATCCATTGCATTATATATCATGCCTTGTTTACAGCTTTATAATACTCCATCATGTGGACAAACCATTGTTTATTCAACCAGTACCTTAGTAATAACTTTTAGATTGGTTCTAGTCTTTTGCTATTATATATATGCCATGCCTGTGTTTTGCTGTTTTTTTTTTTTAAATGGTAGAGTTTTGTTTTTTTTTTTCTTAATTTATTAATTTATTTATTTATTTTTGGCTGTGTTGGGTCTTCATTTCTGTGTGAGGGCTTTCTGTAGTTGCGGCCAGCGGGGGCCACTCTTTTTTTTTTTTTTTAACATCTTTATTGAGTATAATTGCTTTACAATGGTGTGTTTGTTTCTGCTTTATAACAAAGTGAATCAGTTACACTCTTCATCGTGGTGCGTGGGCCTCTCACTATCGCGGCCTCTCTTCTTGCAGAGCGCAGGCTCCAGGCGCGCAGGCTCAGTAGTTGTGGCTCACGGGCCTAGTTGCTCTGCGGCATGTGGGATCTTCCCGGACCAGGGCTCGAACCCGTGTCCCCTGCATTGGCAGGCAGATTCTCAACCACTGCGCCACCAGGGAAGCCCCATGCCTGTGTTTTCGCTAGCATAGCTTCGGAATAGATTTTTTGAAGTGGTTTTGCTGTGTGAAAGACAATGCATACATAATTTTAACTAAATGTTTTTTCTTGATTATTGAGCACTTTTAAATGCAAAAGGCAGAAAACGGTAGAAATCTTGAAGCTCAAGTTCACCAATCACTGGTGTTGATTTCTGAGTCTCAATCCAGTCTTCCCGACTTCAGTAAACTCTTGCTGCTGCTCTAGGAAATATTTCTTATGTTTACTTTTCATGCTACTCCATTCTCTTTTCTAGCAGCATCAGATGTTTTCAGGAATTTTTTAATATGACCTAACTTGTTCTAAAGATAATATGTATAAAATTATAACACAAAAATATAAGCTTTATAGAATTTTATAATTGCAATATATTGAAAATATTTTCCTTCATTTAAAGGGGGAAACAGGGATATTAAACAAAATAATCAAGATTAAAGAAAATATTACTGACAGAGGCAGGATTAGAATCCAGGCCTCATTCTCTAGGTACAACACTCTTTCATCTACATCTGAGATTCTCAAGCTGGTATGCCAGAGGACACATGATTCCATAGGAAAAACATGGTATATTGTCTTAAAACTTGATTCTAAGAAGTCATTTGATTCCATGGTAAGTCAACTTCATTCCATGGTAAGTAATAGAAAATATTTTTGTAGGTAAACAGACATATATTGGAGTAGAAAGAAGTATAATCATGTTGCATTTTTAATGATCAAATCTAGAACGTTGAAAACCTTTCCAGCTTGTAGCATACCATGCAGCATGTGACATTCCTGGACCTCCAGGGTACAAGTTCATTCTCCTCTGCCTGAGAGCACATTGTCCATCGCTGTACTGCTTTTCCCTTGGCGTTGACGCGGATCATTTCTACCAGTCTAATAGTTAGCATTTTCACATCCTACCTGAATTGGGCCAGGTACATGAATGAAGAGGAGAAAGAAAATGAGGAAGCTGCTGGTCAGTCCTGTCCCTGGAGATCATTTGGCTTCACTTTGATCCACACTTAGGTGAAAGATAAAGGGAAGAACATCCTGACCTCCTTACCAAAGACAGGCTGAGAAGTCTTCGAGCCTTCTCTGCTGCCTGCAGTGTAAAAGGCTATCACAAAATGGGAAGGAGTTGGGGTGAGTAGGAGTTGCTATAAAAAAAGAATTTTCCTCACTATATTCAAGAGGAATAAATAGTCTAAATGGCTGTCACATAAATATCTGGAGATAGAACATCATATTCTAAACAAAGACTAATCATGAAGAAAAGTTGCTCATGGCCTAGCACCGTGGTTCAGTCTGAATGCTTTTTAATTCCTTTGAGGATGCCTTAGCTCTTTCCTTCAGAAGAATTATGGGGATTAATCTCTAAAATCAACACAAAAATAAAAACAAAGTATAGAAATAGTTACCATTATAAATCCCCTAATTGAACCTATATAGAGTGTACAGAGTTCTATGCACACAGCCCTATACAGTGATTTCTTTGCAAATCCAGAATTTGAACAAAGGAAGGAACCAAAGGAAGAGCTGTGTGCAGATGTCTGGGTATTCAGTCCACTTTGTTTTTAAGTTATCTATCAAATCCCCAGGAGTTAATAATAGATGAAAAGAAAATTCTAAAGTTATCTTGCTTACAGGGTTTATATCTTTCTGCCTCAACATTAAGTCTACCTTAAACATCAAGACCCATATTTTGATGGTACAAAGAGGTAAGCAGAGGCCAGTTATTACAAAGTCTGTTCCAATTGGTTGGTGCTCATGTGTGGTTTTTGTATTTGTTAAATACATGGTGATAAGAATCAAATGAAGTACAAGAGTTGGAGCTTACTATGTACAACATACTGGGCACTTTAAGTTATAGGTCACAAGAAATGGTGTTTATATGTTCTAGTATTATTTTTCCTCTGATAAAATTTCTTTGCATATCTTGGTCATCTTCTTAAGTTACTATGACCAAAACTGTGTGCCAAATGGGAAAAATGTGACTAAGTCAATTGATTGAGCTGGCTCTACCAATAAAGCCCTAGGAGCTTGTTTAGCTAATTAAGATCAAAGGTTCTGAGGCTTGCTCATAACGGACAATTTTGGAGACAAGCCTGCCTCTTGCTGCAACTTCCTATTGAAAGTCTGGATGTGTGTGCTTTGGGAAGCCATTGTAGTTTCTGAGTTGGAAAGATGCTTAAACCCTCACGCAACTGAGAGGCAGAGTTAGTGGCTTATGAGCAGTGGAAAAATAAAACTGGCTGGGAAATATTTGGGGATGTTTTTAATGCTTTTGGATCTTTTGCTACAACATGCTTTCAGTTATTTGATCACCAAATGTGCACCCTTCTAAACTGTGCCTTGCTTTTTTTTTTTCCACTGAAGGATTTGCATAAAGTATCTGCTTGGACCGGCTACTTGGAGAGTGTACAGTATAAAAAGAGCACAAAATAATGAACTGTATACACACTGAGCAAGGGATTGACAAGCCCATTTGTCACACCCCAAGGTTTAATATTGGTTCAAACAAAAGCCTTTGGTGAATCATGGAACTGAGGAATCCATTTGGGGAAACTTGTGGAAACTTGAGAATGGAGGACAACAATCCAGTGATTACTCACTTCAAACCATGTGAACGAGTAGCCATGGTAGCTAACACATCTTGTCTTGGTACCGCCACACTGCCTGAGTGACTGCTGCTTTGGAGCGCTCACATCTCCTGGGGGCTGTCACCTTTCACCCTCCCCTCCTCCCAAACCACGCAGCCTATCAAAGTATTTCTCCTAACCAACACACAGCACTCATCCCAAGAAGAATTATGGTAATTTTATTTCATTTCCTTACATCTGCTGCAATGTTTTTGTACCCCTTATAAATTGATCCTTGGAAATGGCCCAACTGGCTCCTGCATAGGGTTTGAAGCAGGACCTGGGTGTCAGTCAGAACTCAGTTTTAAGTCCCAGCTCTTTGTCCCTTACAAGATAGGTGCCCTTGGACAATTTACTTAACTTTTATAAGCCTCAGTTTTTTAATCTGTAAATTGGGGGTAATCATAATACTAACCTAACAGAATGGTTGTAAACATGAAAAGAGACTTCATGCAAGTCATTTAACACAGCACTGAACCCATAATAAGTACTCTCTAGGTCCAGTGGTTAAGACTTCGCACTTTCAATGCAGAGGGTGCTGGTTTGATCTCTGGTCGGGGAACTAAGATCCCAGATGACGTGTGGCCAAAAAAAAAAAAAAAAAAAGAATTTTGCATAGGGAACAATTAGAGATGTGGGGAGAGATTTTCATCAAAGATGTTTATTACAGTATTATTTTTAATGGGGAAAACTGGAAACAACCTAAGTGTCCTAATAACAGGGGACTGGTTAAATAAATTATGCTATATTGATATGATTGAATACCTTGTAGCCTTTAAAATACTATTTTGGAGACTATTTCACATTGTGGGGAAATGTTCCAACACATTAAGTTAAAAAACAGAATATGAAACTATATATGACCCAATCCTAATAGTATAAAGATTTATATGCACAGACTAAAAATTGGAAAGGAATATACCAAAACGTTAACAGTGGTCATTTCTGGTGATTAGATTTATAGGTGATATTTATTTTTTAAAGTTCTCTGAATTTTCCAAATTTTCTACAATAAACATAAATAACTTTAAAAAAAAAGTGCTCTCCAAATGTTGTCTATTTTTTTTTTTAATGTTAAGAAGGAGGTTGAAATTTAAAGATGAAATTCAAAGAGGACTCATTTATCTCAGGTGTTCCATGTCTCTAATTACTTTGAAATCAGTTTAGTATTAGAGTGAACTACATGTAACTGCTGGTATCTAACAGGTTTTGACCTATAGAAATGATAGTTTTATATGGTTCAATCTAACATCATTGCGTCCAAAGAAGAAGTAGAGACAAAGGATTAACTTGATGACTAAGAACTTTGCAGGATGTAGATTCTGGGCCAAACGTTTACTATGCACTCACCCTGTTATCTCTCAATTTTCTTCTCTGTCTGTCTTGAGACATAGGCGATTACTGAAAGCTATGTCTGCACTAGAATACAAGTTCTTTAGAAGACAGTTCTTGTGCCTTGCTGTATTTGCTCCTGAAAATAGGGCCTCCTTAACATAAGAAGCTCAATATCATAAAAAGTGTAAAAATTCTCTCAAAAGAATTACTAGGAGAATTCCAAAAAAGACAAAGGAAAGGAAGGAAAAATATTGCTCTGTAATTGCTTTTTGTACCTAATGCTTTGCCTTTATATGTCCCTGTGGTTTTCCTAAGCAGGAACGATCAAGGCACCACCTATGTTGAAAAGTAAATGTGATTTTCAACATATTGTTCAAAGCAGCTTATTTTCTAAAACTCTTTCCACTGGCAAGAGAGGAAAAAGAGTGTGTTATGTCGCCCATGCTAGCATCAGAAGGCAGGAGCTTTGGAATCCACACCAAGCATCTCACATAGAGACTTCGGGCAAGAATCACAGAGCGATCGTACTTGTGGCAAAAGCCAAAAGGAAAGTCAGTTGTTTCTTCTACTTTTGCCAATTCCAGTGGCAGGCCCTGGCCTGCAGATCTCGGGATTTTAAAAAAGTCTTTCCGACAAAGAATTGCTTTCATGTTTGTATCCTTATTGCTAACTCTGGATCTCTTCTCACAATGTCCCTCTTGCATTGTGTCCAGGAGCCCTTTTTTGTTTGGAAGAGTTCTGAGGTTCCTCTTAATGGAAACCAAGGTCCCAGTTGGCACTTATCTAAAAAGTCCTTCCCTCCTCGTACATTGTGGAGCATACCTTGCCAAAATGCATTAAGAAGTGAAATCCATTTGAGTAAAGGCCATGAAATCAAACTGTTTATGAGCATTCACGTTCTTGATCGAATCCTTCAGAATTCCATTTTGCAATCTTTCAATATGGAAGTTATCAAAAGACCCTCACCCAGTTGCAGACAACAGAGAGTAAACCACCCTAAGTGCCACCAATGTCCTGAGGCAGTTGTAATGCCCTTACTTATCTTCCAGATGTCTTTCTTCTCCATTCACTTTATTACCTCCTAAAACTAGGAAGCCTGTGAGGTTTCGGTAAGCAGAGGACTGTTTGCTTTCTAGAAGCAGGAAGAAGAGCTTGAAGGACTAATTCTGTGCTTGGTATTGATGTGCATCTGTTCTCCTTCTTCAATAGACACTGTGGATGCAAAGACCAATGCACCACAATTCCTGCCCTGCAGGATTTCCTTATCCAGTTCTCAAGGAAAAGAGAGAAATCCAGAATCAGGATGCAGGCATGTATGGGCTGCCATGGGAACACTAAGGGAGGTTATTGAAGAGCTGCAGGAGAAGATATTTTACCTATGCCCTATAAGAGCAGCAGGAAAAAATCACAAAGATGTAAAATAGCATATTTCCCGCCTAGGAAAAAGCATGTGCAAAAGCATAATTGGTGGTTGCTTTAGTTGGGACAGCTATGACAAAATCCTGTAAATGGGGTGGCTTATAAATGACAGAGATTTATTTCTCACAATTCTGGAGGCTGGAAGTCTGAGATCAGGGTGCCAGCAGGGGTGGATTCTGGTGAGAACCCTCATCCAGTTTGCAAACTTCTGACTTCTTGCTGTGTCCTTATACGGCAGAAAGAGAGTTAGAGCCCTCTCCAGGGTCTCTTTTATAAGGTACTAAGCCCACCCATGAGGACTCTGCCCTCCTGACATAATCACCTCCCAAAGGCTTGACCTCCTAAAAATATCACACTGGGAGTTAGGATTTCAACATATGAATTTGGGGGAAGACAGACACAAACATCCAGTCCATAACAGTGATATAGTGCACTGGTTCTCAAACTTGTGACCGCAGGAAAAAATATTCAAGATGCTTGAGTTTCATCCTTAGAAATTCTGATTTAATTGGTACAGGATTCTGTCTAGGCATTGGGATTTTTAGAAGCTCCCTTCATCATTAGAATGTGCTGCTCACGATGAGAACCCCTGTTAGCCCTGTGATCTATCTTGACTGTAGAGCTTACGGGCCAGAGTACTGATAAGGCTTAGATGGAGTTCACTGTAACAAGCTCAGACTTAAAGGTAACAGAGTGACCCTCAAGAATTTTGTACAGGGCTTCCCTGGTGGGGCAGTGGTTAAGAATCTGCCTGCCAATGCAGGGGACATGGGTTCAAGCCCTGGTCTGGGAAGATTCCACATGCCGCGGAGCAACTAAGCCCGTGTGCCACAACTACTGAAGCCCGTGCACCACAGCTACTGACCCTGCGCTCTAGAGCCCACAAGCCACGACTACTGAGCCCACGTGCCACAACTACTGAAGCCCGCGCACCTAAAGCCCGTGCTACGCAACAAGAGAAGCCACTGCAATGAGAAGCCCGCGCAACGCAACGAAGAGCAGCCGCCGCTCGATGCAACTAGAGAAAGCCTGCGCGCAGCAACGAAGATCCAACACAGCCAACAATAAATAAATAAAAAGAAATACATATAAAAAAAAGAAGTTAAAAAAAAGAATTTTGTACAGGTGAATGGCAAGACTGAATCTGTATGCTAGAAGGAGAACTTAGATAGGTAGCAATGGAATGGACTGTTTATGCAACACTGAGTGTATGCGTGTGTGGGATTGGTGGGGGAGGGGATGATCCTGGAAAAAGGAAACAGAGAGACTTCTCAGAGGGAGCCTGTGGCTGGGAATCAAGTAGCAAATGATGACAGCACCAAGGTGGCAGCAGGGCTCCATAGCAATTGTGCTTGATTGAGCAGTGACAGGTGATTGAGCACAGGAGTTCTTACCTGGGTAATTCCATCCATACACCCACATTTTCCAGGGCTTCACGATACAGGAAAGGCTCTGTTTGATTTACCTGGATAACTGCCCTCTGTGCTTTTCTTCATTTTGCTTGTGGAGGACAGTTCTCAGGGAACTGCCCGCTAAGCTCAAAGCTAGTCACGGTGGTAACCATCTTTAAATAAAGAAAATGAGGTAATTCGATGGGCCTTTCTTTCCTTCCTTTCTTTTTGCAAGCCAAGGCACATTTCTTTGCTTTTACTACACTTGCTCTTCTGAAAAAGGTGCAGCGATTTGTAAAACATCATTTGCCTGAGTTCTCTGAGATTCTCCTACTTTCTTGATGAAACTACTATCAACTGATGGGCAGATTCACGATCCCAAGGAGCTAACCCCATAATTTGCTTTGGCCTAAAGGTGAGTTCTCTTGTCCCACAGAAGAACCGATTTCTTCGGGTACAGCCCTTAAACAGCTAAAGAGCTTGCCAGTACCCTATCAGAGTAAGTGTGGCCAGAAGAGATGCAGCAATGGTTTCTGGCTAATTGGCAGGGTGAGCTCTGGCTTATGTAACAGTTACCTCTGGCAATTTGTCCCAACACCCCTTTTGGCAGCAATGCTGTGGTATCTTTAATGGTAAGGGCTTGACCAGCATTCAGCCAATCAGCTTGTTCATTTTGCTGGCTGCAATTAGAGTTACTGTTTCTTTCACCTTGTTTCCAGCCAGACCTGGTTCGGTAAATATGTCACTGGGGGTTTGGACGGAGCTGTGTTCTGTCTCAGTGCCTTAAATCCATTATTTCAGTTCAAAGAGTCATTTTACCTTTACACAAAGAGGGCCCATGATATATCTGACCTTAATCCCAGGTGTCAGTTGGACCTGTAAGAGAGGGAGTTAGATGTTCTACATTTTAAAGACACTTTACAATTTGGAAAGAGGGTTTGAGGATTGTCAGCAGAGAGGAAATCAGCCTAGCTCCCTGGGGTGGGGAATTCATTAGAAGCTGCCTTATTTCCTCAGGCCACTCATCACATGGTGGTAGGCAGCTGCTGTAAAAGAGGTGTAATGTCTCCCGATGGAGTAAGGAAAGGGGAAAGGAGATTTGATCTTCTGGAATTCAGTGTCTCCTCTTTACCTGTATCACCCCTGTCAGGATTTGTTCTGGAGCTGCCAGTACTGACTGTGGATAAAGAACAGAGCTTCCTTATTTACCTTTAGCAGACCTAGGAATTTCCTTTAAAAATGACTTTATATTGAAGGGAAAAAACTACATGTGTTTTGTAAGAAGTACACTTATAAAAATCACAAACACTGGGGACTTCCCTGGCGGTCCAGTGGTTAGAACTGCGAGCTTCCACCGCGGGGGGCACGGGTCCCATCCCTGGTCGGGGAGCTAAGATCCCGCATGCTGCGTGGCACGGCCCAAAAAAAAAAAGAATCACAAACGCTGTTCTCTCCAGAGAGGAAATTAAGTCTTCTTTCGTCTTCATTTCTCTGAGAAATTGAGAGAAAGACAATGGGGAGAACTCTTAAGAGAAGTGTGAGAAGAGAAACTCCCCCAAGAGAGCCAGGCAGGTCTGTGTTATGCTTGCCCTCCCGCCCCCTCCCTTATGTGGAGAGGCCCAGGAAGTCACTTCTGAATTTTTCTCCACAATAAAAATTTCTCTAAGTAGCTTTATTGCCTAAGAAATGTTTGAGGCAAAATATATATATATATAGAATAAGTATCTATATTACTATGGGTAGTTTGGGCCACATGAACAGAATAGTATCAGAGATGAATTTTGAATGAAAATATTTTGAAGAATTTCCGATCCCAAATAATGATAGACAGTCTCTGCTAATGTCCAGATTGACTCTTTTTTTGAATATATTCTTACTATTCTGATGACACCACTTTGACTTTTTCAATTAGATAATGAGGAACTATGTAAAACCTGTTAATCTCCATTTCAGCAGGGAGAATCCAGATATTCCTCCTATACCGTAAGGGGCAATTATGGGCATTGGGAAGAAAGAGAATAATGGAAGGGCCCTGGGTCCCAGCAAAAGGAAATTTATCAGTTACCTCAACTCTCTTCTATCTTTAACCTTGCCCAGACCAGGTTAAAGTACTGGTCAGCAGGACCACTCGAATTACTTGGCAAAGTAAATTGATCCAAATCCTGCTGAAGTAGTCAGCACTCTCAAGTGAGAATTAAAAAAAGAAATTCTCACTTGAGAGTGATCCTGGCATCAACCAGGCATCATGCTGGCATCAACCAGGTTGATTTAGGCATCAACCTAAACGGGTGTTTTTTCTTGCACACATGCCCAGGCAAAAGAAGCTGAAATTATAAAACTAAATAATTCCCTAATGCTTTCTCTAGAAACAATGATTAATTTATAACCCAAATTTTAACTCTTTAACATGCACCTCAAGACGTAGATTGGCCAGGGAAATCTCAAAGGAAAATCGAATGCAGTATGAAAACCATAGAACCATGGAGACATTATGCTGAATTATTTCACAATGCTTAGTTTTCTTTGGCTAGTAGAAAATATTAATCAGTGACTCTGCACCAAGTTTGCTGCTTGGTGAATTACCACAAAATGAAGATACAAGGGCATGCCATCCAGATAAAGAAATAGAACATTTCCAGAACCTCAGAAGTTTGAGCTGGAGGTCCCAACCTTGCAATAAAGGAAGAATAAGAAATAAAAGGTAAACACATTTGGAAAGAAGGAAATAAAACTGTCATTCTTCATACTGATACTATTGGATATGTGGAAAATCCAAAATTATCTACAAATAAAGTATTAAGACTATTAAGTGAATTTAGCAAGGTCCCACAATAAAAGTCAATATGCACAAATCAGTGTATTTTCATATACAAATAGAAAACAATTAGAAAATGAAATTTTAGAAAACAGTGTTATTTATAATAACACAAAGAATTAAACACCTAAAGTAGTAGTTTTCAAGGAGTGATCCAAGGACCCCTGGGGATTCCTAAAATTCCATTCAGATGGCCCTCTTTCACTCTCATTCTTTCATGAGTGAACAGTGAAGTTTTCCAGACGTATTTAATATGTGATAATACATCAAACGGAATACAGAAGTAGATCTGTGTATCTAGCTGTCTTCTATTATACAAAGCTTTAAAGAGATTTAAAGCTTTAAAGGGATTTGCAAAAATGTAAAACAATGCCAATATTTTTTTGTCTGATTATACTATCAATTAATAGGAAATGTATGTTAAAAATTTCCACAGAGTTGTGGATTTGTATATTTCTCCTTTTAGTTTTGATAAATTCCTCTTTTTTGCTTTAGATTTGCTTTATATATTTTAATTCAGAATGGCTCTATCTTCCTTTTGAAGTGAACCTTTTATCATTATAAAATATCCTTCTCTACCTTTGTTACAGATTATTGCCTTCAAGGGTACTTCATTTGGCATTCATATAGTTACAACTGGTTACTTTTTGTTAGTACTTTTCATGACACCTTTTTTATCCTTTTGCTTTCAGTATTTCTGTGTCCTAATATAGAAATGTTTCTTTTATAAACAATGTAAAATTTTTATTTTAATTTTTCCAAACGTCTCATAACTTTTACTTTTAATTTGAATGCTTAGTCCATTTCCATTTAATGAAATTACTGACATATTTGTGTTTACTCCATAACCTTACTCTTTGTTTTTTATTTTTCAGTGTTTTCTATATTTCCTTTTCTCTCATTTATCTCTTTTGGTCAATTGATTTTTTTATTATTTCATTTTTTCCCTCTGTGTATTACTTCTTTGCTACTCCAGATATTACAACATTCATATGTTGGTTTGAAATGTATTTTGCCTTTGTTTTTGAAAGATAGTTTTCTTGGGTATGGAATTCTAGGTTGGCAGTTATTCTCTTTCAGCATTTTGAAGACATTCTATCATCATCTGGCTTCTACAGTTTCAAGGCAGCTCTCAGTCATATTGCTTTTCCTATGAATGTAATGAATCTTTGTTTTCTTATCGCTGTTAAGATTTTGTTTTCTTTACCTTGGCTGTAAACAGCTTTATTCTGATTGTTCTTGATACTGTTTTCTCTGCTTTTGTTAAGCTTGGGACTCAGAACTTTTTGAATTTGTAGTTTAACGCCTTTTATCACTTTGGGGAAATTTTCAGGATTATTTCTTCAACTGTTACTTCTGCTCTTTTCTGTCATTCCTCTCATTCTGAGATTCCAATTACACATATGTTAGACCCTTTTTTTAACCATTTCTTAAGTGTCTCTTATTCTCATTTCGTGTTTGTTTTCAGTTTTTCTCTGTGTTTTATTTGTGAACTTTTTTACTGACATAACTTCCAATTTACTAATCTTCTTTTCAGTTTTGTCTAATATGCTATTTAAACCATGTATTGAATTTTTTATTTCAGTTATTTTGTTTTACAGTTCTTAAGTTTTTATTTGATTTTTGTTGATTTAGGTTCTTTTTTTTTTTCTGAAGAGCTCCAACATAGCAATCAAAGTTATTTTAAAGTTTTTTTTTGACAAAACAAATATCTTTATCACTTATGGATCTTTTTCAATTGTGTGTTTTCCTTTTGGTTTTTGGTCAATTGGTCCTGTGTTCTGGTATGCATGGTAATATTTCTATGGATTTTCAGATATTATGTATAAATAATTGGAAAGATTCTGAATGATATTTTTTTCCTCAGTTTAATTTTGCTTTTGACAGGTAGTTCAATAAGGGGCATATTTTGTAATTCATTCTGGGATTAAACTGAACAACTGTGAATTTTATTCTGTGGGTTTTGATCTATTTCCAATTCATCTTTACTTCTATTGCACAGTCTTTTTGGAGTCCCAGTAGAAAATTTATAATGTTTACTAGCTCTGCTTCATCTTGGTAAGTCTTTAACTCTATGTCTCTCTAGTATTTATGAGAGTGCCATTCACTCTGTTTAGCTTCTCTATCTCTTTCTGTTTGGCTTCTGAGGTTTTTGGCTCCAGTCTACTTACAAATGGCAAATGCATTTAGAGAGAAATTAACCAGAATACTTGACTCACCTCAATGCATTTTCCTTTCCTCTAGGACCTTGATCACTGCAAGTCCTGACTGCTTTTTTCATTTTTTTAATCTAGCTTTTCTTATTTTTGGTGTGAATTTGGTTTGATGCTGGCTAATCTCTTTAATTGGAGGTAAAGTCCCCAGAGGTCATCATTTTTTCTCCCATCCTGTATATCTATTCAGTTACCAAGTATTGAAACTCTACATATCTCTTAAATATCCCACTTCCTCTCCATTCTGAGTGCCACAACTTTTAGTTCAGGCCCTAATCTTCTACTCCTGAATATTACCAAGGGCCAGCTAGTAGATATCTCTGCCTCAATCTTTTTGCATTCACCTTAAACATCACTTCCAGAGTGAACCAGAACTCCCCTAATTAAACTTATCTTGAGATTTATATCACCTATAAAATAAAAATCCAAGTTCTATAGGAGGTGCACAGCATTGCAGTAGATAGATGCTAGTACAGAATTAAAAGTTATAATACTTCTGTTATGGACAGAGAATTAAAAAGCTGAATGAGATGACTGCACAAAGCAGGAGATAAACCAGTGTGTCCCTAGAGGTTGGTTCAGGCTTTTCAGGTCTAACAAAGTACCTTGTGGAACTTTGATGCTGATGAGTAAAGACTCAGTCTCTGGTGAAAAACTCTCCTTAGTCTTTCTCAATTTTTCTCAATATTATGTATAGACATACTCTCAACCTCTGACTCATAGGTGCATTAGCTCTGGGCATGCCTCTTCATCAGCTGCAGAAAACAGATACAAAAAGAATACTATCAATCAATTCTCAGTATTTACTCTGAGACTAAGGATAGCATCCCTTAGCAGATCAAGATTCCAGGACTGTCTGTCTTCACATCTTACTACTCCCTAATATATACTCTATGCTCTGCTTCACCAATATACTTGCCTTTCTCATTTTTTCATACATTCACATATATTGTGGCTTCTGTCAGGAGTACTTTTCTCTCTGGAAAATCCCTAGTTACCATCTTGAATCAGCTCAAGTGCTGCCTCTTTTAGGAAGAGTTCCTGAACCATCTATGCCTCACATTAAAATTAGACCCTTCCCCTTCTCTATTTTCATAATACTTTTTACAGCACCTCTATTGGGACATTTATCTCTTTGTAATTTTTATTTCTGTCTTCTTGGCAAGAATGTGAGCTTTTCAAAGGCAGTGTTTTAAAATCATTTGTGAACCCATGACCAACACAGTACTTAGATCATAAGAGGAACTCAATCAATAATAGTTAAATGAGTCAGGTTTTCAATATTATCAAATCCTATGGCTCAGCAACAAGTGAATTCCTTTATCTGGATGAGATATCTGGCAAAAAATAGGTATTCAGTTAATATTTGTTCAATTGATGAATCATTAACTTTTCAGTAAAAATTTACTTCATTCTGAAGATACAGTTTTTTTTTAAAAATATATATAAACAACTTCTAAAGAATAAACTCAAATTTGGAAAAGAGAGTTTAGAGACTTGTAGTTGGAGAAAATGATTTTGGAATTACTTATCTGAAAATCAAACCTAAATTTTTCTTTGTAAAACAAAGATTAATTAAGAATGAAATCACTAGGGTATAGATAATTTGAGAAAAATCAGTTTGCTCTAAGGCCATAAGAAAAATATGTCAAATGTCCAACTATAAAACTTATCTTAAATTTTTGAGTGATGAGCCATTAAAAATTATATTCTGAAAATGTTTAAAAATTAAAGAGCATCATGTCTACCTCATATTGCTCCTAAACTCTGTGAACCTTCACACTGTGCAGGCAAGGCTCAGTTGCCATGGGGCTATATATGGACACTTAATCCCTAGGGATTTAAAGGAGCAAGTTCTGCTCAGTCAATGAAAAATCATTGGCAGAACTTCTGGGACATGTTTTTATGCACATAAAAATTAGTTTCAGAGATGTGTAATTGTAGATTTTCATTATAGAATCTCCAGGTCAAATTGTACGTTACCAGAAGGTGCTGTAAGAAATTTTTAAACTCAGGCAAATGAAAAAGATCGCTTTTTCTGCTAATGAAGCTTACTGTGGTTTCTTCTCAGACACTGAAATCAAGACAGTTGGCTGCTTTGCATTCTATTCAGTCTCTACATGTGCAAGAAAGATGGTACATATATGTTAGATTGGACCCCACTCACACTCTCAACTTGACTTTCTGTATGATCGTAATTGCTGAGTTCATAGCATTTTTTGTTGCTTTCAGAGCTGACATAATAAAATGGAACACTTAGCAAGTGTGGATTATACTAAGAAGCTGACACATAGATGGTTATGTGTTCTGCGTATATCTGTTTAGGCACAACTGAGTTTAAAACAGACTGTGTTTGGAAAGTCTTTTTGACATTAGTTATTTATAATATTCTTCTAATATTATAAATGACTATTGCTTGGCCTGATCAGCACTCAAAACCTATTTAATTCATGATATGACTGAAAAATTACACATTTATTATGAAAGATAGTACATAAAATATAATTATTACATTAGGAATTAAACAAAGTTAAAATAATATTTAAATTTACTTCATCTTTATTATTAAACATAGGTTCTTGAGAAAAATAAAAAACAGTAACAGTAATGTAATGTTTTGTGGGAATTTGCTAAGGAACTTCTAGAACTGCTACAGGAATTTATATTTTGAAAGTGTCAATTCTTTATTGTTTCCCATTTTGTGAAAAAATTATTGGGGTTTTTTCTTTAGTGAGATCCATTTCATGGGTTGGGTTAATATTTGGCTCCCTAATGGGAAAGAAATAAAAGGAAAGAAAAAAAGTAAATTTTTCAAAAATAGTCAGCATAGAAAATGAGTATTCATTTTGGAAAGAGATTAGTGAAGGATTAGTGAAAGAGAGAATGAATGTATATAGATAGGGCCAAGAGCCCAGAAAGTACAAGATCTTAACAGGAAAGGAGACAGGATAGAGGAAGCTGTTCATGTGAATATTTCATGCTTATAATCCAGAAAGTAGAGATTTTCTCTGTTTTAGTCAATGCCTGGCAAATCTTGCTTTCAAATGTGTTGCTCTTACCTTCTCTGCCCAAGTTCTTGATGATAAATGTCTTTACTGATGTCGCCTGTATTTTTGTCTTCTTCATTGACATTTTAAGATTTTGTCTACTTGTTATGCAAGACAAAATATTTGAAACTACTTCCCCTCTTCAGGACTGTTTTTTAAATTAAAGATATAAAACCTTAGTAGCTCTAAATTAATTATTAGCTTGAATTAAGTGACCCTCTAAAAGACAATATCAGGAAATGAAACAGCTTTCCAGCTTCTCCAGTTGATCTTCCCAATGTAATATCAATGATGTATGTGGGACATATCCATAGAGACAGGGGTAGGGGTGGGCAGAGTTGACTCTATGCTACGGGTAAGAGTGTATAGGGTCCTGTGGTTGGAGCCAAGAGGAGAGCGCCAAGTATTATGAAGCAGAAGTAGAAACTAGTTAATGGCTGGGATTATGGATTTGGGTTGGGATATTTTTAGGGATTTCTTATCCCTGAAACTGTACATCAAGGACTTATTCAACCATTTCTGTTGCCCTTTCTAAGGGTTCCACCTCTCATGCCCACTACCTGCTTGTCCCACTTCTTGAATCTTTATTAGAATTCTTTTTTTGCTGCAGTTGTCTGGGGTAGGGTGGAGAAATAGAGTATGGATGATGGGGTTCCATCCCAGACCCACATTTTCCTATGGAAGGAGGTAAAGGAAGGTGCTGGCATAGAAATTCATTTCTACTTGCCTGCCAGCAGTGGTGAGAAGCAGCAATTGCAATGTCCATGACATCTTGATGGTGAGAATCTTCCATTGTCATACAAATGATACACAAAATCCTTTCTTGTAAATGATCCCAACCAGTATCCTCTTGACTCCTTTATTTGCTTTGAATTGAATACAAGAACATTAAACACACCCATATTCAAATAGAAATATTTGCATGGAAATGTATCTAGAGCCAAAATAAAGAAATTTTGAATGGGCAAATTGTTTGGAATTATCTGTAGTATATCCCCTTTTTCAGCATAGATAGCAGATATTTGGATATATGCGTTATATACGTGCTTCTATTTTTATGTACCTTCTTTTTCTTTGCGGCTGGCAAAAAAAACTCTCAAAATATTGCTTTGGAGTTGTTCTTTTGATTTTATCCCCTGAGCATTTATTCAAGAGAATAAATTTGGCCATTTTCAAGCTGTGAGAATATGGAATGCATAAATTTTCCTGCTATAAAATACATTTTTGGTGTATTTATGTAACACAAAACAGATGCATCTACAAAGTTTACACATAGAAACACAGATTACTGAAGGAAAAGAGTCAGGTCTGGCTTGGAGACGATTTTGGTATTTTTACCCTACAAATATTTCCAATGTGTAAAATTGGCACAAGGGACTTGGATCCAATGATTGGGTTTTGGGAAGATTTCTGTAAAATGGCACAAGATGTGCATCTGACTACAGAGCACTTCAGGTTTAGGTCTACAGTCTTAGGTATAGCCATGTTTATTTTTAAATTGAATGGAGAAAAGCCAAAGGTTGTTTCTGTAAGATTTTCTGAATAACAGCAGCATGGTCTAATTTGAAATTACACCAAGCTTAAAAGTTAAATTTTTCTGGCAGTTGATCAAATCAACAATATGGTAGTTTGAATTGGTTGCTAAAATGGAAATTAGCCTTTTAAAAAAGGTTTCTGGAGTCTAGAATTTATTAAGCAGGCCACAATTTCTCTCTTTGGTTGCAGTTACAGAAATGCAATCTCAGTGCTGGTCCATGGATTGAGGTATCTGGGTGGTTGAGTAGCTTTCTTAGAGTAGGTATATGACTGTTATAATGTTCTTACCCATTTGCCTTCTGAGAGGAGGGAAGTCTAGAAGACACAAGGGAAAGTGGGAAGGGACTGGTGGATGTTTTGGCTCTAGCAATATCAGGAAGTGATTATGCATAATGGTTGCTGTTACGATTAATAAAGTACAACAGATCTCTGATACTTACTCCCCAAAAGCTTTGTCCTACTTTCTTAAATAAATTGTCACAATGTGTGCTTAGCTCTTCAGGGGATCATACATTTAAGATAAATCTGTTCTCATTCTTTCATTCAATAGATATTTGTTGAAAAGTTACTTTGTGGTAGGCACATATCATTATTACCTAAGGGTGTGTGTGTGTGTGTGTGTGTGTGTGTGTGAAACTTTTCCTCCCTTTAAATGAATAGGATTGAAAATACTAGATTTTTCTTAATTAAAATCTCATTTTTCTATTCAAAATTTGATATATTGAAGCAACCACTTTTAAGGGGCTTTAATATTCTAAATTTAATTTCCACATTTAAGATACTTAATGATTTTAACTATTTCAATTACAAGAGTAACCAAAACTTACAAAGTACTTAAGAAGTTCTTTATTAAAACTCTAATAATATAGACTCATAAATACAGTGTATCATAAGTTGTGATAACATATTTTTATACTTTTCATCTTAAAATCACAAGTGTAAATTAGTAACTAGATATTTTAAATTGTACTCACAATTTTAATATGCCAAATTCTCTTAAACATGACAAACGTATGAAATAAAAAATGTACAAAGATTATTTGTTAGTTTAATGCAAAAGTATTAACACTAAGGATTTAATTTACTTTATCATTTCTAACTTTAATTCTCAATCCTCCCAAGGTTAAAGACGTTTTTACCCACTAATTAAAAGCTTTTTCCTTCCCCAAGCAATTTGTTATTCATCCCAAGCAAATGAGTGTTACCTTTTCAAAGGGCAAAAAATTTGGTTAGGAAATGAGATCTGTAACACCTGACATTCAAGGTGATTTTTCTCATGATCATGAGAGACAAATCCAAGCCCTCCAAATGGTGGACTGGATTTGGGAGTGAACACCTATAATAAATACAAAGTTTTTGGTGTGAGCAGCTGGGTGGATAGTGGAACCATTTACAGAAATAAGAAAGATGGGAAGAGAAGAAGATTTCAGAGAGAAAATCTGGAGCTGTATTTTAAACTTTCTAGGTTTGTGGGGCTCTGGTTGAAATGGATTTTTTAAAAGGATGAAGATAAGTCCCTGGGGAGAGGGCTGAACTGGAAATTTAGGTTTGGAAATCACAGGAGTATAGATGTCCTTTGAATCTATGGAACTGAAGGAAAGGATAATAGGGAGAGAAAATAAGAAGCCAGAAGACTGAATGGGTGAGATTTATAGCTCAGGAAGAAGAGAAAGAGCTAGAAAAGAACTCTAAGCAGGAACAATGATGCGGGAAGAAAAACTAAACAACAGTGAGAGATAATATGAAAGCTAAGAGAAGAGAATGCTTCAAGGAGGAAGAATTTCAAGAAGGAAATGGAAGAGGGAAAAAGAAATCACAGATGAAAGCCATACTTAAGCAATTAGAATAAAAGCAAATGTGAGTGGGAAAACCTCTGGGTAGGCTTACAGAAATTAATCCTATAAACTGAAAGAGAAACATCCACAAAGATACAGCAATAATCTCAGAAAAAGAAATAGATGTGGATGACAAATAGGGACAGAAGATACGAGAGCTCAGCACATATGGAATAACAGCAAAAATGTCTAAAGATATGAATAATGCAAACATCTCCTGAAATAAAGAACAACTTGAATCACAAATGACTGAGGAAAATTGATACAGAGCTGGCAATGGAAATTTATACCCTAGTCAAATTTCAATAATTTGAATTGAAATAAGAAGAGTGAAAAAAACCCTGATAAGGTTGTTGTGAAGATTAGTTAATACATGCGAGGCGTGAAGATCTGTGCCTGAAATATGATAAGCACTCAATAAAGGCTGCTGCAGCTTTGGTTTTCCCTCCTTCTCTTCCTACATTTATGCATTATTTTTCCTGTTACCATGATTATTATTTGCCTCTGTTCCACCACTGAATGTCAGTATTGTTCAGGACTGGTCTTAGGCCCTCTGTGTTCTCAGTGTATTCTCTCTCCTTAGGCTAGGGGTCCCCAACCCCTGGGCCATGGACAGGTACTAATCCGAGTTCTGCTAGGAACCGGGCTGCACAGCCGGAGGTGAGCGGTGGGCGAGTAAGCGAAGCTTCACCTGCCGCTCCCCATCGCTCGCATTACTGCCTGAACCAACACCCCTCTGCCCCTCCCCACTGGTCCATGGAAAAATTGTCTTCCACGAAACTGGTCCCTGGTGCCAAAAAGATTGGGGACCCCTGCCTTAGGCAATCTATTCTACACACACAATTACCCTCTGTTCACTGATAACTCCCAGTGTGGCATCTCTTCTTGGATGTCACAAAGCACCTCAAACTCAAATGTCCAAGATTCGTTTCATGCTCTCCTCCCCTTCAGTGATTCCTGTGCTATCTGTCCAGAAAGCTTGGTCCTCTTCCACTATTGCTGATCTGCAGGAATGATACCTCTGCTCTCCAGGTGCATGAGTCGGGTGCTTAGGAGTCATCCTTGACCTCTCCCTCTACCTAAGCCGATGACTGTATCCACTTCTGCCCTCACACAACAGTCCTTTAAATATGTAAGCCAGATGATGAGATTCTTCTGCAAAATATCTTCCAAAACCTTTCAATTTCACACAGAATAGTAATCTATGTCCCTTACTATTTCTCTGGCCTCATTTCCAATGTTCTCCCCCTTTCTCACTCCATAGCAGCTAGAGTGGTATCTTTTCTTTTCCTAAAATACCCCAGCAGGCTCTCACTTCAGGTAACTGGATGATTCTTTTGCTTGGAAAGGTCTGTGCCCAGCTATCCACATGCCTCCATCTATGAGGTCTCTGCTCAAACGTTACCTTTATTGCCTGATCACTATCTGTTCTTCTTATTCTTTATTTTTCTTCCATATACTTAACCACCACCTGACATATTTCATGTGCATTATCTGTTTGTTTTCTGTTCATTCTCTTGTTCTCCAAACTTAGCCATACTTACTTGTTTCAATCACTTGCTATTGCCACAGGGCCTTTGCACTTGATGTTTGCACTACTTGAAATATTTTTTTCAACCTCTTTCCCTGTACCTATTCCCTGCTATTTTACCTATTTAGTTCCTTCAACTACTTTTATTTTGGCTTGGATGTCACTTCATCAGAGATGCCTTGCCTGATCCATAACTCTTGTTAGTATCCTTTATGACTTTCTAAAAACATATTCCCTCACATTTATAGAACTCATCTATATCTGTTACTATACACTGAATTATATATATGATTATTTGACCATTGCCCTGCTAGTGTTTTCCTCAACATTATGTGTCTAGCTCATAACCGGCATATTCAAGAACTCAAAATACTTCACAAATGAATAAATGAGCCCTCGGACCATTGTAATAGCCTTTCTTTTTTGTTTATTGGCTTTCTATCCCACCAATATGTTACTTTGCAATAATTAACTATCTCCAATTTCTCTTCCTTCAGCCTCCTTTAGGCACTGTTCCCAATTAAATCTTCTTAAAGCATACCGCAAATCACATCCCATGGATGGCCTTCCAGAACTTTGAAAAGAAAATGAGAACTTCTCAAGGTCAAATTCCCCCCCCCACCTCATTTTCAGTCTTAACCTTCTCTGTATGGCTAGTTTAAGATCAAATGTAAATTTTATTAGTAAAGAAATTGTTTCATTATACAGGTGACAAACATCTGCCTAAAACAAACAAAAATGAAGTTGCGCGGTGTGGTATGGCTTGTATCATCTTGGGAAAGACACTGAGGACTGGAATTGTTTGTATTAAGTCATTTCTTAAAACGTATCATTCCTAATGAAATACAGAGCATGAAATAACACATATTGCAGAGAGAGACTATTAGTTGAGTATCTTTGCTTTGCTGAAATGTGATGTTTTTTGAGAGCTTTTTGCCTTTTTCAGGGCTTGCTTTTATTATAGCCCATGATTAAGGAAAAAATTCTTTTCTCATTCTATGAATTAAACATTCTTTCCTTTGTTTTGTAGTTTAGCTTTTGGTTTTCTAGGCTTGAACTTAATGGATCTCACTTTGGGATGACCTGATATCTTCCACAAATTTTTATAATTGGATTATCCTAAGAAATGGAAAACAAGCTGTTCTGCCTGCTGATGGGGTCAGAGTGAGACAGTGCCTCTCTCTGCAGTGTCACCTGATGATTAGAAATATGAAAATGGTTTGTACTATTTAAAAGTAGTCACTTTTCTTATTTGAAATAAAATAAACATTAAAAAATTTAACATCATATAAATTTAGAGTGTGATCATCATATTCCTTTATATTTTTTTAAAACTACAATGCATGAAACACTGATATACAAAAGTTATTTTAAAATATCTCTTAAAGTATGTATAGCAGGCTCTGTTTTAATGTTTTATAGGTAAAGACCCTGAAGCTCAGAAATGTTGTAAGTGGCAGAGTGGAACACAGGCCCAGGTTTTCTGTCTGGGTTGGTTTTGCTTTGCACAACAGCTCTCAACAAACCATAACCTTGCAAACAGTGCTTTAAATTTCGACTTCTTTTGTCACTCTGAAGGTCTCTGTTATAAGCAATAAAAATGTAGAAATACAGGGTTTTTCGAAATATATGGACCTAATTTTCCATCTCATCTCCCTTCGGTTTCTGAAGTGGTGAAGCAGTACTGCTCAAAATCTATGGTTGTTGATCTGGCTTGGGGTCTACTCCCAAGATATTTATCTACTCAGAGGACTCACAGACTCATGACTTAACCTGAGCTGCCTCTAGCCCACGTGGCACTTTTCTTGTTCTTCTGGGCCACTGCGGACTCGGATTGAACACATGGCTTGGTGAGTGAGGTCTGAGATGCCATTCAGCCCTGACCCACTCTTTCTCCCGGTACCATCGTACAGGATACGCCCAACTCAACTAGAAATACTGACCCTGCCTTTGGCACCATTAAAGGGGAGAAAGGTACACCTATTATCAGGCTAGGTTGCTCCCTGTGACCCTGGTGCTATTAGATCCCAGAGGGTCACTGAAGAGTAGACAATATTTTCTTCATCATACACAATACTGCAGAAGTGCTGGCGTTGTCTTATCCATAGAGTCATATGAACTAGAAATTACCCAGGCCCATTTCTGGGAATCTTCAAGGATATTAAAGAAATTGCTTGGGGGAGTTCCCTGTGGCCTAGTGATTTGTATTCCAGGCTTTCACTGCTGTGGCCTGGGTTCAATCCCTGGTCGGGGAACTTAGATCCCACAAGCCACGTGGCCAAAAAAAAAAAAAAATTGCCTGGAAATCACCTGGCTAATATAATCATACTACAGTTTTCTGGATGCATATGGGAGTCACAGATAACCAACTGATTACCCATTCTGAGCCTCATCCAGTTGATTATGGAAATTCTGCCCAGGGATCCCAGTAGAGGTCTAAATGGAACTAACACCTGTCCGGCCTTGTTTGAACAACTCATGAGAAGCCTGTTTGCATGAGGACAGAGGAGCTTCTTAGGAAAATTCATCCTGAAGGAAAAAAATCTCAGGCAGGAGCTTGGGTCTTCTTTTTTTGTTTTAATTAGATATAACTTGTCACCTGGATGACGGTGGTGATCTGAGTTTGATTTGGCTGTCAGTTGAATCTATCCTGGGCCAGCCCCTGGAAAAATATCTGATTCCCAGGCAGAAGTATAGTGATAAATAAAATTAAAAGAGTATTACACTAAGAACTTTATAAATTTGGGATGGTGGTTCAAGCAATTTAAAGATGGGTCTCTTTTGATACAATATGATATGGAAGGGAAAAGACATTGAGCCCTCCACATGCTTTAACACACGATCATAATGTTTTTCTAAACTAAGATTGTATGCAGCTTGAAGGTGAGGTCGCTGTGGTTCTTTCACAACTCTGAGCAAACACACGCACAATTAAGAGCTTAGCAAATCCTTTTGGATGGAGACGGTAAGGTACTAGGGAGGAGCAGCGGTGCCTCTCTGCTTAGCAAGTGTCCTGGTCAATTAGTCAGAAGCTGTCTTTGCTAGCTATAAATACTACTGCCTCATCCCAGGAATCTGAAGTTAATTTCCTGTCTCATGTGATCAATATATGGTTCTAATACAGGCATATTCAATACAAGGCATGTGTGTCCTTCTTGCCAAACATGCGACCATGGGAAACATGGCTGATCCATCATGAAAATGTTTCCAGAGCCCCAACGTAACCTGAGTAATCTCCTCAACTTAGTGCTTCAGGAAGTGACGAGAAATTAATTTGCAACCCTGTTTTAACATATTTTGGAAAAAATATGATAAGCTCCTGCCATCTGGGAGCATAAGGTTCTTTGATGGAAAGGAATGTTATGTCCCAGGTCATGTTCTATTTAGGCAGATGATCTGTTTAAGGTAGTTGCTATCTACAAATGGAGAATCCTTGCAGGAGGAAAAGTCTTTCCAGAGCTCAAGACCCCATTTAATATAACTGTGTGCAGATTATATTTTGAAACACTCAAGGCACTGAACGTTTCTTTCGGCCTATAGTTGCTAAAAAGATATGTTTTGTAATAACACAGGTCAGCACACCATTGGTTTTCAGAAACAGATTGAATCAAAAGGATTCAATATAACAAAAACTATGTGAAATATAGTAGAGATACAAATAAGGGACTTCTCTGCTCCAGCCTTCTTCGATTCTTCTTAGAAAAGGTCCCATTTCGGGTCGAACACATGTGCATGTATCTCAGAATGCAATCGGATGAAAAGAAGTGGGTTCACTAAGGGGCATATAAACCTCTCTCTCTAAGTGGATGACTTCAAAATAGATTCTTTTAATGATCTCTTTAGTGTGAAGCATTGTTTCTCTTGGTTCATTCAAAAAGACCACAACCAATAGCTGGCCAGGACAGATGCTGCGCTCATCTGTCTTAGTCATTGAAAAAGAGAGGGTAGAAAATTCTGTTATTAGCAGCAGGGCCATCTTTGGATAGCATTACAAGTGGGCAAAAAAAGCAGGCAGCCAGGAGGCAGGTAGAAATAGCAGGTGAGGTGCTTTATTGGTTAGGCAATTTTCCAGTCAGGTGAGACAGTGTATGAAGCCCATGGAATTGGGAGATAGAATTTGTGGCACATTGATCAAAGGGGTAAGAGATAGAGGTCCCAAAATGGGTGCATATTAAAAAAAAGATAAGGTCTTTTCACATTTTTGATACTCAGGTAAGCCGGTTCCCCTGGAAACTAAAACCTACCTCACCTAGGTGTGCAATCTATAGCAAATATAGATTACTTTTGGACTGACATACCAAGATTTGGCTCTCTTAACAAATTTTTTTTATTTATTTATTTATTTATTTATTTATTTATTTATTTATTTATTTATTTATTTATGGCTGTGTTGGGTCTTCGTTTGTGTGCGAGGGCTTTCTCTAGTTGCGGCGAGCGGGGGCCACTCGTCATCGCGGTGCGCGGGCCTCTCACCATCGCGGCCTCTCTTGCTGCGGAGCACAGGCTCCAGACGCGCAGGCTCAGTAATTGCGGCTCACGGGCCCAGTTGCTCCGCGGCATGTGGGATCTTCCCAGACCAGGGCTCGAACCCGTGTCCCCTGCATTGACAGGCGGATTCTCAACCACTGCGCCACCAGGGAAGCCCCGATTTGGCTCTCTTAATTCAAAATTCCACTCATCTATGTGCTGGAGAATGTGGATGGAACTCCATGTAGCAGACATGATAAATGCAGCAGTACAGAAGAGGTGTTGAGCAACGGAGAGAGTATTTAGGAGCATGAGACTGAAATCAGATGCCCCTGGCACTTACTAACAGAGAGGCATTATACTAATTAGAAAACCTTGCTGAGCTTCAGTTTCCTCTTCAATAAAATGGAGACAAGAGCAACAACAACAACAACAGTAATAATAATAACTACTTTACGATACTGTTGTGAGGATGAAACATACATTTTATGTGTCGTAGATGGGGCTGCCAGATAAAATACAGAATATTCAGTTAAATTTGCATTTCAGATAAACAACAAATTATTCTTTTAGTATTAAGTATGTGCATGAAATATTTAGGACATACTTACATGAAACATTTATTTGTTCCTTATCTGTAATTTTATTTGCTAAATCTGAGAACCCCAGTCTTAGAGGATGAGAGGGCACAAGCGCTTCAACTCCCAGCATTGCTGGTACAGCATGAATAGGGGGCAATGGCTGCAGACAGCGCCCAGGCCAGCAGTAGCAATGGTGAGTTGTCTTTATGGGGCCTTAAAGATTTTTTTTTTTTTTTTTTTTTTTTACTTTAAAAACTCTTTCATGATTTTTTTTTAAACATCTTTATTGAAGTATAATTGCTTTACAATGGTGTGTTAGTTTCTGCTTTATAACAAAGTGAATCAGTTATACATATACATATGTTCCCATATCTCTTCCCTCTTGCATCTCCCTCCCTCCCACCCTCCCCATCCCACCCCTCTAGGTGGTCACAAAGCACCGAGCTGATCTCCCTGTGCTATGCGGCTGCTTCCCACTAGCTATCTATTTTACATTTGGTAGTGTATATATGTCCATGACACTCTCTCACCCTGTCACATCTCCCCCCTCCCCCCTCCCCATATCCTCAAGTCCATTCTCTAGTAGGTCTGTGTCTTTATTCCCGCCTTGCCACTAGGTTCTTCATGGCCTTTTTTTTTTTTCCCTTAGATTCCATATATATGTGTTAGCATACTGTACTTGTTTTTCTCTTTCTGACTTACTTCACTCTGTATGACAGACTCTAACTCCATCCACCTCATTACAAATACCTCCATTTCATTTCTTTTTATGGCTGAGTAATATTCCATTGTATATATGTGCCACATCTTCTTTATCCATTCATCCGATGATGGACACTTAGGTTGCTTCCATGTCCTGGCTATTGTAAATAGAGCTGCAATGAACATTTTGGTACATGACTCTTTTTGAACTATGGTTTTCTCAGGGTATATGCCCAGTAGTGGGATTGCTGGGTCGTATGGTAGTTCTATTTGTAGTTTTTTAAGGAACCTCCATACTGTTCTCTGTAGTGGCTGTATCAATTTACATTCCCATCAACAGTGCAAGAGTGTTCCCTTTTCTCCACACCCTCTCTAGCATTTATTGTTTCTAGATTTTTTGATGATGGCCATTCTGACTGGTGTGAGATGATATCTCATTGTAGTTTTGATTTGCATTTCTCTAATGATTAATGATGTTGAGCATTCTTTCATGTGTCTGTTGGCAATCTGTATATCCTCTTTGGAGAAATGTCTATTTAGGTCTTCTGCCCATTTTTGGATTGGGTTGTTTGTTTTTTTGTTATTGAGCTGCATGAGCTGCTTGTAAATCTTGGAGATTAATCCTTTGTCAGTTGCTTCATTTGCAAATATTTTCTCCCATTCTGAGGGTTGTCTTTTGGTCTTGTTTATGGTTTCCTTTGCTGTGCAAAAGCTTTTAAGTTTCATTAGGTCCCATTTGTTTATTTGTGTTTTTATTTCCATTTCTCTAGGAGCTGTGTCAAAAAGAATCTTGCTGTGATTTATGTCATAGAGTGTTCTGCCTATGTTTTCCTCTAAGAGTTTGATAGTGTCTGGCCTTACACTTAGGTCTTTAATCCATTTTGAGTTTATTTTTGTGTATGGTGTCAGGGAGTGTTCTAATTTCATACTTTTACATGTACCTGTCCAACTTTCCAAGCACTACTTATTGAAGAGGCTGTCTTTTCTCCACTGTATATGCTTGCCTCCTTTATCAAAGATAAGGTGACCATATGTGTGTGGGTTTATCTCTGGGCTTTCTATCCTGTTCCATTGATCTATATTTCTGTTTCTGTGCCATTACCAAACTGTCTTGATTACTGTAGCTTTGTAATATAGTCTGAAGTCAGGGAGCCTGATTCCCCAGCTCCATTTTTCGTTCTCAAGATTGCTTTGACTATTCGGGGTCTTTTGTGTTTCCATACAAATTGTGAAATTTTTTGTTCTAGTTCTGTGAAAAATGCCATTGGTAGTTTGATAGGGATTGCATTGACTCTGTAGATTGCTTTGGGTAGTAGAGTCATTTTCACAATGTTGATTCTTCCAATCCAAAAACATGGTATATCTCTCCATCTATTTGTAGCATCTTTAGTTTCTTTCATCAGTGTCTTATAATTTTCTGCATACAGGTCTTTTGTCTCCTTAGGTAGGTTTATTCCTAGATATTTTATTCTTTTTGTTGCAACGGTAAACGGGAGTGTTTTCCTAATTTCACTTTCAGATTTTTCGTCATTAGTGTGTAGAAATGCAAGAGATTTCTGTGCATTAATTTTGTATCCTGCTACTTTACCAAATTCATTGATTAGCTCTAGGTGTTTTCTGGTAGCATCTTTAGGATTCTCTATGTATAGTATCATGTCATCTGCAAACAGTGACAGCTTTACTTCTTCTTTTCCGATTTGGATTCCTTTTATTTCTTTTTCTTCTCTGATTGCTGTGGCTAACACTTCCAAAACTATGTTGAATAATAGTGGTGAGAGTGGGCAACCTTGTCTTGTTCCTGAACTTAGTGGAAATGGTTTCAGTTTTTCACCATTGAGGACAATGTTGGCTGTGGGTTTGTCATATATGGCCTTTATTATGTTGAGGAAAGTTCCCTCTATGCCTACTTTCTGCAGGGCTTTTATCATAAATGGGTGTTGAATTTTGTCGAAAGCTTTCTCTGCATCTATTGAGATGATCATATGGTTTTTCTCCTTCAATTTGTTAATATGGTGTATCACGTTGATTGATTTGCGTATACTGAAGAATCCTTGCATTCCTGGGATAAACCCCACTTGATCATGGTGTATGATCCTTTTAATGTGCTGTTGGATTCTGTTTGCTAGTATTTTGTTGAGGATTTTTGCATCTATGTTCATCACTGATACTGGCCTGTAGTTTTCTTTCTTTGTGACATCTTTGTCTGGTTTTGGTATCAGGGTGATGGTGGCCTCGTAGAATGAGTTTGGGAGTGTTCCTCCCTCTGCTATATTTTGGAAGAGTTTGAGAAGGATAGGTGTTAGCTCTTCTCTAAATGTTTGATAGAATTCACCTGTGAAGCCATCTGGTCCTGGGCTTTTGTTTGTTGGAAGGTTTTTAATCACAGTTTCAATTTCAGTGCTTGTGATTGGTCTGTTCATATTTTCTATTTCTTCCTGGTTCAGTCTCGGCAGGTTGTGCATTTCTAAGAATCTGTCCATTTCTTCCAGGTTGTCCATTTTATTGGCATAGAGTTGCTTGTAGTAATCTCTCATGATCTTTTGTATTTCTGCAGTGTCAGTGGTTACTTCTCCTTTTTCATTTCTAATTCTATTGATTTGAGTCTTCTCCCTTTTTCTCTTGATGAGTCTGGCTAATGGTTTATCAATTTTGTTTATCTTCTCAAAGAACCAGCTTTTAGTTTCATTGATTTTTGCTATTGTTTCCTTCATTTCTTTTTCATTTATTTCTGATCTGATCTTTATGATTTCTTTCCTTCTGCTAGCTTTGGGGTTTTTTTGTTCTTCTTTCTCTAATTGCTTCAGGTGCAAGGTTAGGTTGTTTATTCGAGATGTTTCCTGTTTCTTGAGGTAGGCTTGTATTGCTATAAACTTCCCTCTTAGCACTGCTTTTGCTGCGTCCCATAGGTTTTGGGTCATCGTGTCTCCATTGTCATTTGTTTCTAGGTATTTTTTGACTTCCCCTTTGATTTCTTCAGTGATCACTTCGTTATTAAGTAGTGTATTGTGTAGCCTCCATGTGTTTGTATTTTTTACAGATCTTTTCCTGTAATAGATATCTAGTCTCATAGCGTTGTGGTCGGAAAAGATACTTGATACGATTTCAATTTTCTTAAATTTACCAAGGCTTGATTTGTGACCCAAGATATGATCTATCCTGGAGAATGTTCCATGAGCACTTGAGAAAAATGTGTATTCTGTTGTTTTTGGGTAGAATGGCCTATAAATATCCATTAAGTCCATCTTGTTTAATGTATCATTTAAAGCTTGTGTTTCCTTATTTATTTTCATTTTGGATGATCTGTCCATGGTGAAAGTCGGGTGTTAAAGTCCCCTACTATGATTGGGTTACTGTCGATTTCCCCTTTTATGGCTGTTAGTATTTGCCTTATGTATTGAGGTGCTCCTATGTTGGGTGCCTAAATATTTACAATTGTTATACCTTCCTCTTGGATCGATCCCTTGATCATTATATAGTGTCCTTCTTTGTCTCTTGTAATAGTCTTTATTTTAAAGTCTATTTTGTCTGATATGAGAATTGCTACTCCAGCTTTCTTTTGATTTCCATTTTCATGGAATATCTTTTTCCATCCCCTCACTTTCAGTCTGTATGTGTCTCTAGGTCTGAAGTGGGTCTCTTGTAGACAGCATATATATGGGTCTTGTTTTTGTATCCATTCAGCCAGTCTGTGTCTTTTGGTGGGAGCATTTAATCCATTACATTTAAGATAATTATTGATATGTATGTTCCTATTCCCATTTTCTTAAATGTTTTGGGTTTGTTATTGTAGGTGTTTTCCTTCTCTTGTGTTTCTTGCCTAGAGAAGTTCCTTTAGCATTTGTTGTAAAGCTGGTTTGGTGGTGCTGAACTCTCTCAGCTTTTGCTTGTCTGTAAAGGTTTTAATTTCTCCATCAAATCTGAATGAGATCCTTGCTGGGTAGATTAATCTTGGTTGTAGGTTTTTCTCCTTCATCACTTTAAGTATATCCTGCCACTCGCTTCTGGCTTGCAGAGTTTCTGCTGAAAGATCAGATGTTAACCTTATGGGGATTCCCTTATGTGTTATTTGTTGTTTTTCCCTTGCTGCTTTTAATATGTTTTCTTTGTATTTAATTTTTGACAGTTTGATTAATATGTGTCTTGGCATAAATCCTTGGATTTATCCTGTATGGGACTCTCTGTGCTTCCTAGACTTGATTAACTATTTCCTTTCCTATATTAGGGAAGTTTTCAACTATAATCTCTTCAAATATTTTCTCAGTCCCTTTCTTTTTCTCTTCTTCTTCTGGGACCCCTATAATTCAAATGTTGATGTGTTTAATGTTGTCCCAGAGGTCTCTGAGACTGTCCTCAGTTCTTTTCATTCTTTTTTCTTTATCCTGCTCTGCAGTAGTTATTTCCACCATTTTATCTTCCAGGTCACTTATCCATTCTTCTGCCTCAGTTATTCTGCTATTGATCCCATCTAGAGTATTTTTAATTTCATTGATTATGTTTTTCATCGTTGCTTGGTTCCTCTTTAGTTCTTCTACGTCCTTGTTAAATGTTTCTTGCATTTTGTCTATTCTATTTCCAAGATTTTGGATCATCCTTACTATCATTATTCTGAATTCTTTTTCAGGTAGACTACCTATTTCCTCTTCATTTGTTAGGTCTGGTGTGTTTTGACCCTGCTCCTTCATCTGCTGTGTGTTTATCTGTCATCTCATTTTGCTTATCTTACTATGTTTGGGGTCTCCTTTTCACAGGCTGCAGGTTCGTAGTTCCCGTTGTTTTTGGTATCTGTCCCCAGTGGCTAAGGTTGGTTCAGTGGGTTGTGTAGGCTTCCTGGTGGAGGGAACTAGTGCCTGTGTTCTGGTGGATGAGTCTGGATCTTGTCTTTCTGGTGGGCACGTCCACGTCTGGTGGTGTATTTTGGGGTGTCTGTGGCCTTATTATGATTCTAGGCAGCCTCTCTGTTAATGGATGGGGCTGTGTTCCTGTCTTGCTAGTTGTTTTGCATAGGGTGTCCAGCACTGTAGCTTCCTGGTCGTTGAGTGAAGCTGGGTCTTGGTGTTGAGATGGAGATATCTGGGAGATTTTTGCCATTTGATATTACGTGGAGCTGGGAGGTCTCTTGTGGACCAGTGTCCTGAAGTTGGCTCTCCCACCTCAGAGGCACAGCCCTGATGCCTGGCTGGAGCACCAAGAGCCTTTCGTCCACACGGCTCAGAGTAAAAGGGAGAAAAAATTGAAAGAAAAAAGAAAGAGGATATAATATAGTGAAGTAAAATAAAGCTATTATAAAGCAAAGCTATACAGACAAAATCTCACCCAGAAGCATACACATATACACTCACAAAAAAAGGAAAAGGGGAAAAATTAATATATCCTGCTCCCAAAGTCCACCTCCTGAATTTGGGGTGCTTCGTTGTCTATTCAGGTATTCAACAGATGCAGGCACATCAAGTTGTTTGTGGAGTTTTAATCCGCTGCTTCTGAGGCTGCTGGGAGAAATTTCCCTTTCTCTTCTTTGTTCGCACAGCTCCCGGGGTTCAGCTTTGGATTTGGACCCGCCTCTGCGTGTAGGTTGCCTGAGGGCGTCTGTTCCCGCTCAGACAGGACAGGGTTAAAGGAGCAGCTGCTTCGTGGGCTCTGGCTCACTCAGGCCGGGGGGAGGGAGGGGTACGGAGGAGGCGGGGCGAGCCTGCGGCGTCAGAGGCGTCGTGACGTTGCAGCAGCCGGAGGCGCGCCGTGCGTTCTCCCGGGGAAGTTGTCCCGGGATCACGGGAGCCTGGCCGTGGCGGGCTGCACCGGCTCCTGGGGGGGGCGGTGTGGAGAGTGACCTGTGTTCGCACACAGGCTTCTTGGTGGCGGCAGCAGCAGCCTTAGCGTCTCATGCCCGTCTCTGGGGTCCACGCTGAGAGTCGCGGCTCGCGCCCGTCTCTGGAGCTCGTTTAGGCGGCGCTCTGAATCCCCTCCCCTCGCGTACCAGGAAACAAAGAGGTAAGAAAAAGTCTCTTGCCTCTTCGGCAGCTCCAGACCTTTTCCCGGACTCCCTCCCGGCTCGCCGTGGCGCACTAGCCCCTTCAGGCTGTGTTCACACCGCCAACCCCAGTCCTCTCCCTGGGATCCGACCGAAGCCCGAGCCTCAGCTCCCAGCCCCGCCCGCCCCGGCGGGTGAGCAGACAAGCCTCTCGGGCTGGTGAGTGCTGCTCGGCGCCTTGCCTCTGTGCGGGAATCTCTCCGCTTTGCCCTCCGCACCCCTGTGGCTGCGCTCTCCTCCGTGGCTCTGAAGCTTCCCCCCTCCGCCACCCGCAGTCTCTGCCCGCGAAGAGGCTTCTAGTGTGTGGAAACCTTTCCTCCTTCACAGCTCCCTCCCACTGGTGCAGGTCCCGTCCCTATTCTTTTGTCTCTGTTATTTCTTTTTTCTTTTGCCCTACCTGGGTACGTGGGGAGTTTCTTGCCTTTTGGGAGGTCTGACATTTTCTGCCAGCGTTCAGTGGGTGTTCTGTAGGAGCAGTTCCACGTGTAGATGTATTTCTAATGTATCTGTGGGAAGGAAGGTGATCTCTGCGTCTTACTCTTCCGCCATCTTCTCTACCTCCCTCGGCCTTAAAGATTTTAACGGCCTTGGTGGCAGATATGTCGATAGGAGTCTAAAAGCAGAGTGAAAGAGTAGAAAAATGGTGGATTCTGTCTGCTAGCTAAAAATGCTATGTTTGTGACACATTGACTAGACATTCAGTGGGGACTCTCAAGATGGAGAGAAGGGAAAGGGAATGGAGATTTCACAATCAATTCAGGAGCCCAAGATAAGAAAAAATGCTTTTCCTAAAAAAACAAACAAAACAAAACAAAACAAAACTCCAGGCGCAATGATGTAGCCTGGAGAAATACGGGGACATAGAAAATAGGTTTCCTCTGTGTGGTTTCATGGACAAAGGAACCCTAGCTCTAAGGAGCACGGCAAAACTGGAGTGCTGGGTGAATATTTATGACAGAAATGCAAAGCACCCCTGAGCTTTCAATGTGATTTAAAATGGTTAATCCATTGTTTCTCCTTGTGAAGAGCTAAGATTTAATAATTAGTCTGTAGGCTGCAATTTTCCCTGGTGCTGTCCTTGTGGAAGACGGTCAGCAACATGACTCCCTCCTGGGTAATGTTTGAATTTAATTACGTTCTGGGACTCCACCAAACGCATCAATTCATTAACCTTGTTTACTTCAAGATACTAAATTGATGCACTTATTCAAATGGGAGGTTTCACATACTCATCCTAGGCCACTTACTTGCAAAAGAAAAATGTCATCTTTAGCAAGTAATTATACCTGAAAAGGCAACACTTAGGAAGTGAGGCTTTAGAAAAGATGTACCAAAGCAACCTGGCCTGGGAGAACCCATTAGCAACCTGGCCTGGGAGAACCTGAGGGCCTGGCTGACAGGTTTTGAGCAGGGTGACCAACTGTGCCATCAGTTTATGGGGGCCACGCTGGCAGCCCACACTCTCAGTACGGCCTGCCTGGCTGAGATGTTCAAAACTGTAATTTCTACCTGTGAGAGACGGAAGATCAGCCTGACGGATTTCTAACACGGGGCAGGGGGAGCTATTGTTTGTCAACGTTCTCAGTAGAAAATATTGAATCGACACTAAGTACCATTTTTCTGTATTTTGCCAGTTGCTCGAGAAAAACCTCAAAGTGCACACAATCTCTAATTCCATGCTTTCATGATCACGATCCCTTCAGGGAGCCTTTTCCAAATCATGTCCCTTTCCATCCTTTTTTCTGTAAGAGACCGCCTTGTAATTGGCTTCCCTGACGCAGCAATATTTCTAGAGCATCTGAACGTTAGTGACAGCCATGTGGCCTCTTGCTAGTCTAAATCCGCTGACCCCAGACTCCTGGGGTTTCTTGAGAAAATTGGCCCCAGATCATATCCATACCTGGAGAGCTTAATTTCAAGTTGACTTTTGTCCCAACACTCGGCTTATTCCAGGAGTTCACAGCGGCACTAAGAAGCCTTCAACCTGTGAAATGGAAAGCATCACAGCTGACCAAGTGCTAGGGATGGCAGGAAGCACCTGTCAAGATACACACAACGTATCCAACCTAGATTGTTCCTTTCCCAACCTCTTCCTGAACTTTCTCCGCTGCTCTTTCTTCCTCCCAGTTGACACCTTCCATAGTCCATCCCACGAGCTACCGAGGTCCTGCCAAGAGCTAGTTCGGTGCCAAGAAAATGTTTGCTGTGAAAGAAGAAATGTTTGCTGTTTCTCTACTCTCCCCCATCAGTGATGGCGGAAACATTGGGCACAAAGTTGGGGCTCAATGCCTGTGTTCTCTTTCCTAACACCCACCTGGCCTAGAGCAGAGACAGTCTGTACCTGACATTTGTGTAGTCACTGTAACCGTACCTCCATTGCTACACTCATGATATTTTTTTCCTGCTGAGAAGCTTCAGAATTCTCCCCGCTGCACTCAAGGCAACCACTACCAAGTAGCTAGAATTTCCCTGCCGGATGAAACCGGCTGTAGAAGCAGAATAATATCCTTACTGTGGAAAAATCACACAAGTCAACTCACTGTAACTCTGAATCCTTATTTTCAAGTCCAATCACAATGGAAACAACAACAATGCACAATAATAATAATGATGATGCCAGGCTCGTGCCAGGTGCATCCCACGTATCCTCTCTAATCCTCGCAATAGTCCTGCGGACATTTACAAGGAGAAAGGTGAGGCCCACGAGGACCGAACAACGTGGTCAAGGGTGTACAACTAGCAACTAGCAGTGCTAGATTCATACTCAGCAACGTCTGGGTTCAAAGCTGGTGCTTTTTCTTCTAAACCATCCTGCTGTCCCAAATTCTAGAAACTGTTTTCTTAAAGAAACTTTGCACCTTGATTTGCAAAAGCACGCTTATTTTTTTTTCCTGTCCATATAAAGTACCACAAGGTTGGTTAATGTCTCAGTCAAGTATCTTTCCAGTCCCCTGGCTGAATTAAGGCTTCCTGCTCTGAGGTAATAGTATAAAAAAATTACTCTCCTTAGCGTATAGTTTTGTTTCTGGTGGTTCTAATCCCTTGCCCCTTTCTTGACAGAGCACCTAGCTGACTGCCCTTTGAATCTGTTTCTGATGAAGGGGGCTGATATTGCAGTTTTCGTTTTAAAGAGGAAATAAAGGCAGACTTCCTGTCATTGATTTGTCTCAAGGCCCATGACAGCAAGACACTTGGGTAGAACTGAGGCGTAGATCTTGGGCTACTGCACTGATCGCCCATTTCCTCTGATGTCCACTCCTCTAAGCAGGTTTTCAAAGCTGGGGTGTGATATTGCAAAACATCATGGGCATAAATACTTTCACTATCAAAAGGAATACTTTTCAACAATTTACTCGTTGCCGAAGAAAGAAATATTATGTAAGAGATTGCCTCTTAAATCTCGGTTTGATTTATAAAGCAGTTTTGAACTTTTAAAAGCTAGAGGTCTCTTTTATAAAATATAATCTTTTGCAGAAACTCCAAAACATAAACTGATAAAAACGGAAACACTGTGGTTGAAAAACAGGGTTGGGATGCACAGCCAGACGCCTCACCTGGGACTCTCTCCTGGTCCACCCCCTCGGTTGCCTTTGGGCCACCTGCTTAAGAAGTTCTCCAAGACACAGTGTGACAACCACTGGGTGAGATTTTCTTGAATCTCCTCTCCAGTTCTGGCATTCAAGGACCTGTGGCTCTCCCTCACTATCACATGTCTTCCTCGTAGAGATGGAGACCCCTAGCTCAAAGCAAGCAATGATGATGGCTTGAAGGTCTGGTGTTGGGTTCAGACTACTACTGCCTCCCAGTGGTCCTCCAGGCAGATCACAGCAATGATCCCCAACAGGGGGATGAGAGTTCTAATGTAAAAATACAGCCAATGCAACTTTATCCAATGTGGATGAGAGCTTATTTGCTGAGACCTAGTAGTAGTATCATTAGAAACGAGCTGAGTGACTTCTGAGCAACTGTGTTCTGGAATCTGCATTGTATCTCAGCTTTGCTAAATTGTAAGCTGTGTTAAATAGAGGAAATAACCCTTCTGAGCATTAGTTTCCTTTTCCGAAGTGGCGATAATAACACCGACCTTGCAAGGTTTTGTGAGAATTAAATGACATGGCATGCTAAATTTCCCACCAAGTGCCAGCACATATTTGGGGCTCAATAAAATGGTAGCTATTTTGCCTTGAATAGAAGGGACACAGCTACAGACACTGGACAAACTTTGTAAATACATCCTGTAGCCAAAAGCAGAAGGATAATTTCACTGGTATTCAGTAAGGAAAATATCATGATTAATTTTCCCTCTCTTCAGACAAATATCCACTAACACTAAGGACATTATGCCATTTTAGTACAAAAATAAATGTGGTCCTAAAAATTGTAAAACAGCCAATGATGTAATATCCCCCAAACTGTATCATATTTAATTCTCTTCTCAGAAAGTAAAGAAAAAAAACCAGAAAGAAATAGAGGCTTGAAAAGCACAAAGAATCACATGCTTTAAGCAGTGTCGTGTCATGGAGTTCAATCCATAAATTATTTTTCTTTTCTTTTAGATAAATCTTCAAGTAAAACTTATTAGTAGAATTCTGGGGATACTTCTTGGTTTGAATACCATGTTGCGGCAACTTCTTTTTTTTTTTTTAAAGTTCTTTCAATTTGCTTAAGTTGTTTTCTTAGCAATTTTATCATAAAGAGGAGTCAGTGGGGGTGGAATGTTATTTGGAGATAAACTTTCAAGAAAAATGATTCAAAATACTCCACAAGGATGAGCCAAATAAAATAGAATTTGAAAGGTAAGAAGTAAAAGGGATTGGTTTTACAATTTATATTCCAAGTACTGAGAACTGATTGACAAAAGGCAGCACAGACAAACTATTCTTTCCCCATGTTGATTATCACTTGAAATTCGATCTGGAATATTGCTCCCAGGACCAAAACAACTGAATGATCAGACACACACTCTTTAGAAAGGGAAATTGTAAAGAAAGCATTTACAAACATGAACTCAAATACCCCATTTCAGAAGAATATAACACATGGGCAGATTTTATATAAGCTCCAGGAATATTGTGTGTGTCTCTCTTCTGTAGCTAATTCGGACTCTACTTACATGCAGAGCTATGTTTAAGCAAAACCAGTTACCATGGTGACACAGAACCCCTTCTAAATTCAGGATGTGATACCTAATTCTGTTTGTGTGTTAACTATTTAGCTGAAGAACGGAGAGGGTCTTAGAAGCCACAGACAGACTGATCAAGGCTCTCTCTCTAGTTTCTTTACTTTCACCCTACCTCTGTCCTGGTCAGTCTCTACTCTCTTTAGACCCAATATTAATTTTTCTTCTCTACATGATTAAGTGGATGAATATTGCTTTTTTCTCTGAATCTGACTGTACGTCTTCAAAAACAATGCAGAAAGGTCAGCTATTTCTCCTGTTAGGATAGGACAAAAGTTCAACATGCTAAACAAGTAAATTCATTTTTAGAAAATTTCCTTGTTAGTTCTCATTAGAAGTGGCATTTTCGGAATAAATCCTTAATATTTGAGCTCGTTGGTCTCTCTAATTTTAGTCTTTGTCCTCCCACACTCGGTCATGAGTTTTTCATTTTAGAGTCATGCTCTCTGGCTGAAGTATGGAGAGGCTGTTTTATAGAAAAAAATGGAACACAAATGCATGTCAAAATGAACAGGAACGTATAAATTTCAATTTATTGGAAGTATTTTTAAAAACTAAATATCTGATAAGAGCTCTTTCAATATTTATAAGAATAGATGATAGCCATGAGTTACTCTTTCTGTGATTTTGGTGGCTCGGCACATGCTTATTTGTTGGGTCATCAACAGGGGCATTTCCAGGTGAAACAAGGAAGAGGACCGAAGGGGCCTAACAGGAGCCTGACTCTAGCCAAGTCTTGTTTATCCGTGGTCTAATGAGCAGGAATCATGCAGGCCATGAATTAAACACATAATCTCCAGCCAACCTTCCTATAAAGTTATTTATAAGAATGAAATCTATTGGTTGAGTTTTTACCTATTTCCTTTTTTTCCACATTGCAGTAGGTATCCTAATAAATTAGGCTTCCAAAAAGCAGGTGCTGGATAAATAGAAGAATCGAAACATTACACTTCATCAGTGGATGAACTAAAAAATTATGGTCAGAAAACCCAAGGAAGAGCAGTTGCCTGTCACTTCTGTGTGATGAATTTTGTCTTCACCAATTGAACTGTCTGTTTTTTGGCAATACACTCTACTTAGTGCTATAGGAAATTAAAAAAAAAACGAAAAAACTCTATCTGGCTTTCAATCTAGTGTGGAAATAGGAATTTACAGTCTTGTAGCTAGTTACTAAGTGGTGATCTTTGTGACTTTAATGTCAAAAGCCTTGGGAGTCCATTTATGTAAAAGGAGTAATATATTCGCTATATAGCTGGGGGTCTTTTTCTCATTTTGAAAGATCTCAAGTTATTTGAATTAGATGGTAGTAGAAAGTATAAATTCTAGTGCTATGTCAGTAAACAGAGTTCATCTATAGAGTGTTGGATATGGGAGGTATGCTGTGTGGTCTCCTTTTTCTCTTTGTGTAAGCGATCATGAGAAAATATCTATTTTATTTGTTTGCACAGCTAAATGATCATTTCCAAGAAAACTGAACAATTGCTTTTGTGACAAGATTTCTGAACCATTTCGCTTCAAATTTGGGTGTAACTCTAATGGCAGATGTATCATCCTCAGGAAACTTAAACTGACATTAGGGCCTCTTTCTCCTGCTCAGGCCTAGTGAATGTACAAGCAAGGTAAAGTTTGTCTGAGCTCTTTTAAAAATTCTCTCTTCATTTTAAAATTATGGAACATGATTGTAGTAAACCATGCATCAGTGCAGAGGTTTATGACTTTCCCTCCTTTTCTATCATCATTTCCTTGAGATCTGCATCCCACTAAACTTTCCCCTTCCCAGCCACAGCGGAACACTACAAAAACAATCATTGCTAACAGCTTGGTTTGTACTTTTTAAGATGTTTTGCCTTATGCAATTGTATATGTAAACACAGAGATCTTACCACTCTGTCACACCAGGAGTGCCTGGAAGTATGGACCACTATTGACACACCTCTGGAGTCCAGAGGAGGTGCAAAGCATTTCTTCACTTTTTCCTCATGTCACCTATCAGTTCATCAAGATTCTACTTTGCCTGTAGCCACAGAGATCCTGTTGCTTTCACTCTGGTATACTCCTCCTCCTCCCCTTCCACTAGCCTCTGGTCATACCATACATCCCTATTATTAAAAACATGCATGCTTGAGAACCTGGGCATCATCTAGAGACGGAGGACAGGGCTCGCCCCTTGGCTCCTGAGTTCCGCAGAGTGTTTCACAGTCTTCAGAATGAAGTAGCCACAAGCCAAACCCAGCATTTTTCTGACTAGTATTGATGATCTCTCGTGGCAAATATTTGTGTGTTACGCTATGAAAGTCTCAGTTTTTGTGTTTGTTTTGTTTTTATTGAAGTATAGTTGATTTACAATGTTGTGTTAGTTTCAGGTATACAGCATAGTGATTCAGTGATACATATACATATATCCACTCTTTTAAAAATTCTTTTCCTATATAGGTCATTACAGAGTACTGAGTAGAGTTCCCTGTGCTATACAGTAGGCCCTTATTAGCTATCTATTTTATACATAGTAATGTGTATATGTTAACCCCAAACTCCTAATTTATCCCTCCCCTTGCCTTTCCCCTTTGATAACCGTAAGTTTGGTCTCCATGTCTGTGGGTCTATTTCTGTTTTGTAAATAAGTTCATTTGTATATATTTTTTTCAGATTCCACATGTAAGCAATATCATATGACATTTGTCTTTCTCTGTCTGGCTTACTTCACGTAGTATGATAATCTCTAGGTCTATCCATGTTGCTGCAAAAAGCATTATTTCATTCTTTTTTTATGGATGAGTAATATTCCATTGTATATATATATATACCACATCTTCTTTATTCATTCATCTCTCAATGGACATTTAGTCTGTTTTTTTATCATGTCTCGCCAAAGACGACTCCCTCTTAATAAGACATGACAACAGCAGGGAGAGAGAGCAGAAACAAAAAGAAAGGGAGGAAAAAAAACTGTTAAGTGCTATCCGGAACTTTTTGCCCCTGTAACACATTTATATACCTAAAAATGTGACCATCCTATATAGATTATTCCATATTTTATACATATTTTAAATTTAATAGTACATCATGGATGTATTTACAAGTCAGGTATTTTTAATGATGCATAAAATTCAACTGTATGAAAATGTCCTGTTGACTTTATTCTGAAAGCTCTCCTCTTTTGATCTCGATGCCATTTATTTTTAGTACTATCTCTTATTTGTTTATCTACCAATTAATCCATCCATCCATTCTTCCATCCATCTATCCATGCATCCATCCAACATTAATTAAGATTTCTGCTGTATTTTACAAGCAAGTATAATTGCTTGGGAACAAGCTATACTTGTTCTAATATTCAAGAAGTTTATTATCCCACAGATGGACATTAATGAATAAATAAGTGAATTAAGTACAATTTAGATGTGTGTCACAAAGGAAAAACACTAGATGCTATAAAAGCATATTATAGAGGAATCTAACTGAAGAATATTTCTTTGAGAATCATCTACTGACTTCACATTTCCACTTTCTTAATCACTTTTAACACTTGATTCCTACCCTCTGTCATCACCTTTGTTGGATTTGACACCCAACACCCTGACTCACAGTTTCTTGACTTCTATACTTCTCTATTCCACCTCTCTTAGTCTCAGCAACTCATCACAATGGCCTCATTGTAAAACTCTGAAATCCAGAATGGTTTTACCACTGTGGTCTCAAATTCTGATACTCTTTTGCTGTGACTCCCTTATTTTCTCACTCCTACTGGACATACTCTTTGGACCTCACTGGGATTGCACAACTTTAATGATCATTTGCAATATAAGTGTTTTACATGCAATTGTCTCATGTAATCTTCCCCCAATCCTATGAAATAGTTACTATCATTACCTCATTCAATGAGTTAAGAAATTTTAGACAGTATAGACTTACCCAATGCCATGTAGTTAATTAACTGACTTGAAACAGCTCAATTTAACCCCAAAGCTGGGGCTCATATTCCATATGTTATTCTGAATCAAGCATTATTCCAGGCAAGGTATTTAGAAAATAAACTGATAGTGGGGGAAAGGGAGGTATACTAGATTGTAAAATAGGGGACAATATTTTTTTTTGCAGTGTAGCCTTCTGAGATTTAACAAAAGCTCTGACAATGTTAAACAGACTTAAAAACCTCTTTCTCCATCTCTGGGAGTTCAAGGAGGTAAAAATTTGTACCGAAGGCTGACAAAGCCAAGTCAGAGTGTCTGCTACATCCTGTGTGCTCTGCCAAACTAACCATGAGTGGAAGCTATTGGTACAGGGACCCGTGAATAAGTACTACTGGTACAATAGAGATTTTTCCATTTTTCTCTGCCAAATAGTTTGTCCAGTAGTTTTGTCTATGTCAAGCATCTTAGAGAACAGCATCTTATTTATTTTTTGAATGAATCTACCACTTGTTGTTACTTCACTTGTTTTGTTTCTATTTGTTTGCATTGCATTAAAAGTATTTGCTTGTTTATGTCTTTTTTTCATAGGATGTAAACACTCTGAGAGCATGGTCCTTGACTCTGTTCACTTTTCCACACCTAGCAGCTGAACAGTGCCTGGAATGCTTTTAAGAAGCATTTGTTGAATGCATCTGTGGAACCTAATGGGACCTAAGATCTGGTAGTCAAGAAAACCAAGTTTTAAAAATATTATTCATTTGCCCATTTCCATACTTTATTGTTTTGTTGTTGTTCATCTCATAAATGTATTTTTTGAATTTCAACCATGCTCCAGGCCCTGTGTTAGGCACCAGGAAAGAAAACGTAAATTAGACACAAGCTTGCCCTGGTGGTTTCACAAAAAGCCACTGACTGATGGAAAACTAGAAAGAACAAAATGTCTTATTGCACTAAGGAAATTTAGCTCATAAGGATCTTGTTGAACTCTGGGAGAGAGAAACACTAAAAAAAATCTCTAAGGAACAAAAGATTAAAAAATAGAAATCAATTATTTCTAATTTAAGATGTGTAACATTTCATTGTTGTCTGTGTTTTGTTTGTTTAGTGTCTTTATTGTTCCTTATTAATGAATATTATAAATATATTTTTATACAGATTCTCAAAGATGTTGAAATCTACTTTCTAGGCAATTTTATTAGTTAAGAATAAAATAAACTGTGGTAAGAAATAGACCCTTGCACTCCTCAAAATCAATAGGAGTTTACTTCTTGCTCATGTAGAGAATGAAGTTGATGTTCTTGACCAGCTAACAGTTCTCTACATCAGCGGTCTCCAACGTTTTTGGCACCAGGGACCGGTTTCCTGGAAGAAAATTTTTCCACGGACCGGGGGGAGGGGGGTTGTTCAGGGGGTAATGCGAGTGATGGGAACAGCAGATGAAGCTTCGCTCAACCACCGCTCACCTCCTGCGGGGCGGCCCCGTTCCTAACAGGCTGCAGACTGGTAGCGGTCCGCGGCCCAGGGGTTGGGGACCCCTGTTCCACATGGTCACTTAGGGAAGGAGGTTCCCTTTTTTGGCTCCACCATCTTCCAGGCCAGTGGTTCAGGCCCGTGGTTCTCCAAGTGTGGTCCCGGGGCCAGTGGCATCAGCATTACCTAAGACCTCATTAGAAACTCAGCGCTCTGCGGTGACCTAAATGGGAAGGAAATCCAAAAAAGAGGGGATATCTGCGTATGTATAACTGATTCACTTTACTGTACACCTGAAACTAACACAACATTGTCAAGCAGCTATACTCCAGTGAAAACTAAAAAGAAAAAGAAAAAGAAATGCAGACTCTCAGACTCCACCCTAGTCCTAGTGAATTAGAAACTCTAGGGGTAGGGTCTAGCAATTAGCATTTTACAAAGCCCTCCCAGGTGTCAGGAGCGGTGAGTAGTACAGGCTAAGGGGTGAAGCTGGCAGCGTAGGGGACAGACTGACAGACTCGCCTGTGCTTCTGCTGCCAGGCTGCGGCGCCCGCGACAGTCGTGTGGGAGCTGCAGAGGTGGCGGTAGTGGCGGCAGCCCCGGAAGCGAGAGCGGAGCAATGACGGCCGACAGCCGGGAGGAGAAAGGTTAGTGTGGAAAAATAATTAAATTGAATTTAAAAAATAAAATAAAAAGCCCTCCGGGTGGTTCCATGTGCAAGGAAAATTTGAGAACCACTGCTCCAGGCCTGCAGCCCCCTGTTGTCTGCATCCAATGGCTGGATGGGAAAAAGGGCCACCTTCTTCTGAAAAATCTGGAACCAGAAATGTCACACATGAATGATTTCCTCCACATTTTATTGTCTAGGAATCAGTCACATGGCCACAGAGTCGCTTCCACAGAAGTTTTAAGTGCAAATTCATGTAATATGTAGAATTGTGTTTTGGGGGGGTTGAGGTGTTGCTATGGTGGAAGATTCCGGAATAGGATTGGGTTGTAGAAGATCAGCTGTACTTTGTGGTGGCCCTGATACAATTTAGTAGATGCAAGATTTTGAGTAGACAAAACTTTTCTTGTATTTAATGATCTCTAGTGGGGGAATATATTCTGTTTGAATAAGGTTGTGTCAAGTTGCCAGTGGGAAATATGACTCCACCATGAAGAATAATTAACTAAAAAAATAACGGAGCAGGAAGAGAAACTTGCAGCAGCTACTTAAAAGACCTCGGCCAGATATTTTTTTTGGAGCAGGTGGAAGAGGATGTGGAACTGAGGAGAAACAACTTAAACTTGAGCATGTGTCGGCCTCATCTAGAGGGCTTGTTGAACAGAGATGACCTGGCCCCGCCCCCAGAGTTTCTGATTCGGTAAATCTGGGTGAAGCGACAGAATTTGCATTTCTAACGAGTTCTCCAGTGATGCTGATGTTACTGGTCAGGGACCACACTTGGAGCATCACTGATTAGGAATTGGGAAAAAAAGCCTTTCACATAAAACCTGGATTTGAGGAAAATCTTTCTTGCCCTGGGGTTTTTTGACAGGTGTTTCTGTGACATGTAGGCCAGATTTTTTTTCTTTTCCAGGCTCCTGGAAAAGATGTGTGCTCCTGGCTTGAGGACTGGAGAGTAGATATTGGCTGCTCTCCAAAGGGGAAAAAAAATCTACAACTTTGCATCTTTAGGGAATGTTTATTAATCCTCCTAACACCAGCAGTTCTTCCTGTAGAGGAACTAAGGAGCTAAAGGTATAACTCATTTCATTAATTAGACAAATAATCTTTTTCAGTCACAGAAGTATTTTATTACTATTTCTTCCTTTCTCACCCTACCCACCAACACTTTTGAACATTTTCAAATAAACACAAAGATACGTACATAGATGTACACATATATACACACACACTTCCAATCCCTTTCATCTTTGGAAAGAGGTTTGGCTTCATGTAGCTGCTAAGACATCAACCTTCACTATGGTTGAGTACATGCATTAGGAACACAAAATTTTCTTGCTTAATTTAGTTGTCTCCTATAGGAGAGCTTGCCTAATAAGTATTGTTTTTGCTGCAGTTTAGGCTGATTTCACGAATTCATTGAATCCAATTGTTCTTGCTGCTTTTTGATCTCTCTTTCCATTGTTGATTCTGAATCAAAATTCTGTGTTAGCTGCAGTCCACTATTTCTGCAAACTGCAAGACCTATGTATTTTCCTTGTGTTTTATTATTATTATGATATTAATTATAATATACACTATCAACTGAATGTCAGCAGTGACCCACGAATTGTACTGAGCAAAGATTTTGACAGGGTCCCTGCCTAGGGATTATGTAAAAGCCATTAGAGTAGAATTGAATTAACATATGACTTGGTTTAGTGTGGCTGAACTTGAATATTGATGGATTCTTTGGATGTCAAGTGAGTTTGTGGGAGAGAAAAAGAAATGAACTCTACAGATTTTAGGATCTGTTTTTTTAAAGATCCCATGATTTCAACTAAGAACTTAGTGGCTCTGCAGAAGACAATCCTCATTTTATCATTTTATTTCTTGGAGCTGAAATAGTGGGATTCATGGACTCATATTAGCAATAAGGAAATGTACATGATGTCTACTGCTTAATCACCTCTTTTTCATGTCCAACTATGTGTCTTTGCTCCAGCCACTTAGCTTTGAAGTCTTCATTCTATCTTGTGTTAAAGGTGGATGAGATGTGGCTCTTTGTCTCAGGTTGAAAAAGGTTTGAAAATTTCTCTGTTTTCCTGGGGTCACTTTCCCCACCTTGTTTTTGCTTTCGGGAAAAGACTGCTGTTTAGCCTTCAGAGGTTCTTTAAGACTTTTCCTGCTTACTTTTGTCCAGAGACATTACAGTCTCATTTTTTAAAGAGTGGTGTTTGAAAATCAAGATTTCTGTGTAGGATTAGAGGCAAACAGAAGATTTGAAGGAAGGTAATCACATCTCAGTTCAGGCACTCTGGAGTTTCTTTGTTCAACTCTTCTGACAACTACATTTGATCAATGAATACTGAGTGGGAAAGAGCAACAGAACAATAAATAATAGAGCACCAGAATGCTCTAAATTGGCTTTTAAAACGTCCTTAGCAATTGTCAGAATGACTTCTATCTGTGGTTAAACTCAAATACTGAGGCCAGAGAAGAAAGAAAATGCAGACAGAAGGAGAAAACTGCTTTAGTAGTATGTGCTATTGATGTAGTCCAACACAGCAGTATAATATAATTAAAAGTACCAAGACACTCCAATGGGGAAAAAATACTCTTCTCAGTAAATGTGGACAACAGGGTATCCACATGCAAAAGAATGAAGTTGGACCCCTACTTCATTGCATATTCAAAAGTTAACTGAAAATTTATCAAAGAGCTAAATGTAAGAGCTAAAATTATAAAGCTCTTGGAATAAAACATAGAAAACATAGCTGCTTGACTTAGGCAATGATTTCTTAGATTTGACACAAAAAGTACAAGCAACCAAAATAAAAATAGATACATTGGACTTCATAAAGATTAAAACCTCTTGCATTTCAAAGGACTCTATAAAAAAAAGTGAAAGACAACCTGCAGAATGGGAGAAAATATTTGCAAGCAAATATATCTAATAAGGGATAGTATCCAGAATATGAAAAGAATCTTCACAACTCAATAACAAAAATACAAATGACCTAATTTTTAAAAAAATAGGAGAAGGATTTGCACAGAATTTTTCCAAAAAGGATGTACAAATGACTGATAAGCACATTAAAAGCTCATCATCATCATTACTCATTAGGGAAATACAAATCAAAACCATGAAGAGATACTAATTCACTCACATCCACTAGAATGGCTAGGATCAAAAAGTCAGATAATAGCAAGAGTTGGTGAGAATGTGGAGAAATGAGAACCCCCTCACACATTGTTGGTGAGAATGTAAAATGGTGTAACCACTTTGGAAAACAGTTTGGCAGTTCATCAAAAAGTCATCAAAAAGTTAAACATAGAGTTTCCATATGACCCAGCAATTTCATTTATACTCAAGTTAACTGAGCATATATTCACACAAAAACTTATACATGATGTTAATAACAGCACTATTGCACTATTCATAATAGCCCAAAAGTATAAACAACCAAATGTCCATTAACTGATGAATGGATAAACAAAAGAGGTATATCCATACAATGGAATATTATTCAGACAGAAAAAGGGAAAAAAGTACTGATATGTGCTAAAACATGGATGAAATTTGAAAACATCATGCTAAGTGAAAGAAACAAGACACAAAAGACCACATATTATACAATTCCATTTATATGAAGTGTCCAGAATAGACAAATCTATAGGGACAGAAAGTAGATTAGTGTTTGCCAGAGGAGAATGGAAAGTGATTGCTAATGGGTACATGATTCCTTTTTGGGGTGATTAAAGTGTTCTGGAATTAGATGGTGGTAATGGTTACCTAACTTTGCGAATGTATAAAAACCCACTGAAATGCAAACGTTAGTAAATTGTATGGTATGTGAATTATATCAATCAAAAATTATCTAGAAAAAAATAATTAATATGGAATATGTTTGTAGTAGAGAACCCTTAATATGCAATATCTTTGTAGTTAAGACTTTAGTATCATTTATTACTGGCTAGAAATAAATGAGTTTGGGTTAGTTATTCAATCTCCATAAGCTTTAGTTTTTCTCAGTATAAAATTATAAGTCAATATTTAAATAAAGGGTCAAACTTTCAACAGGAATCTATTAGTTTTCAATTATTCTATATTGAAAGCTTATGGTTCTATAATTGTGTAAGAAATATGAAATATTTTAACAGCAATTTGATTCCTATAGATTTTATATGAAAAAATGTGTAAAATAAAAATTATGAGCAGTGCATTCACACTGACTAATAAAATGTTCATTTTTATTTCCTTTTGTTCTTGGATGATGAGGTAGGAAATTCAAAACAGAAAATCAGATATAAAGATTTTCTTCCAGCAACAACCTAATTGTCTGTCAACAGTTTTATAAATAAAGATGTGGTATATATACACCACATCTTTATTTATATATATATAATATATGTAATTAATACATATATAAATTATATATATATACCACATCTTTATTTATATATATAGGAATATTATTATATATAATGGAATATTGTTCAGCCATGATAAAGAAAGAAATCCTGCCATTTGCAACAATATGGATGAGGTCATTATGCTAAGTGAAATAAGCCAGAGAAAGAAAAATATTGCATGGTATCACTTATATGTGAAATCTAAACAACAATGAAAAGTCAAGCTCAGAAACAGAGAGTAGAAAAATGGTTACCAAGGGACTGGGGGGCAGGCGTGGAAGAAGTAGGGAGAGGTTGGTAAATGGGTAGAGACTTTCAGCTAAAGATGCATAAGGTTTAAGGATCTAACATACAGCAGGGTGACTACAATTGATAACACTGTATTGTATAATTAAAATTTGGTAAGAGAGTAAAAGTTAAATGTTCTCACAAAAAAAAAAGATTAAAATGTGTGACAATGGATATGCTAATTAACTAGATAGGGGGAATCTTTTAAAGTGTATATGTATATCAAATCACCATGATGTACACTTTAAATATCTTACAGTTTTATTTGTCAATTATACTTCCACAAACCTGACAAAAACATTATTTTTTTAAATTTAACTTCATTAAAAATATTTTATTGAAGTATAGTTGATTTACCGTGTTGTGTTAATTTCTGTTGTACATCAAAGTATTCAACTTTCCCAACACCACTTGCTGAAAAGACTGTCTTTTTCCCATTGAATATTCTTGCCTCTTTTTTCAAAGATTAATTGACCGTAGGTGTGTGGGTTTATTTCTGGGCTCTCTATTCTGTTGCATTGATCCATATGTCTGGTTTGTGTCAATACCATGTTGTTTTGATTACTGTAGCTTTGTAGTATTGTGTGAAGTTTGGGAGGGTTATGCCTCTTGCTTTGTTCTTTTTCTTCAGGATTGCTTTGGCAATTCTGGGTCTTTTATGCTTCCATATAAATTTTAAGATTATTTGTTCTAGTTCTGTGAAAAATGTCATGGGTAATTTGATAGGGATTGCATTAAATCTGTAGATTGCTCTGGGTAGTATGGCCATTTTAATGATATTAATTCTTCCAATCCAAGAGCATGGGATATCTTTCCATTTCTTTGAATCATCTTCAGTTTCCTTATTAATGTTTTATAGTTCTCAGCGTTTAAGTCTTTCACCTCCTTGGTCAGGTTTATTCCTAAGTATTTTATTTATTTATTTATTTTTGGTGCAATTTTAAAAGGTATTTTTTTACATTCCCTTTCTGATATTTCATCATTAGTATAAAGAAATGCAACTGATTTCCATATGCTAATCTTGTACCTTGTTGAATTTGTTTATCAGTTCTAGTAGTTTTTGTGTGGAATCTTTAGTATTTTCTATATATAGTATCATGTCATCTGCATATAATGACACTTTTACCTCTTCCCTTCCAATTTGGATACGTTTTATTTCTTTTTCTTGTCTGATTGCTGTGGCAAGGACTGCCAATACTATGTTGAATAGAAGTGGTGAGACTGGGCATCCTTTTCTTGTTCCAGATTTTAGGAGGAAGGCTTTTAGCTTTTCACTGTTGAGTATTATATTGATTGTGGGTTTGTCATAAATAGCTTTTATTATGTTGAGATATATTCCCTCTATACTCACTTCGGTAAGAGTTTTTATCATGACTGGATGTTGAATTTTGTCAAATTATTTTTCTGCATTTATTGAGAATCATCTGGCTTTTGTCCTTTCTTTTGTTGATGTGGTGTATCATATTGATTGATTTGTGTATGTTGAACTATCCTTGTGAACTTGGGATGAATCCCACTTGGTTGTGATGTATGATCTTTTTTATGTGTTGCTGGATTTGGTTTGCTAATATTTTGTTGAGATATATATTCATCACAGATATTGGCCTGTAATTTTCTTTTCTGGTGGTATCTTTGCCTCGTGTGGTATCTGGGCGATGGTGGCTTCATAGAATGTCTTTGGGTCATTTTATATCTTCTTCAATCTTTTGGAAGATTTTGAGAAGGATCCATATAAGTTCTTCTTTGTATGTTTGGTAGAATTCACCTGTGAACCCATCTGCTCCTGGACTTTTGTTTGTAGGGAGTTTACAAAAAACATTATTGAAACATAAAAAGAAAAAATATTATCTTCTGAATCTTTAGCATTGAATCACCCTCATTCCACACCCCAAAAAAGAATTTAGTGCAAGAGATTGATTGCCTCTGTTTGTTATGAACATATTAATGGAGAGAGAGATGAGAGAGGAGAGGGGAGAGGGGGACAATGAGGGAGAAGAAGGAAGAGAAGAGAGAGAAATTTGAAACTTTCTGAACAGATATTTTTTTAAAGGTGAGCAATTTAAATGATTCCCCATCTACTTTCTTCCTATGCCACATCTTCTAAATTCTAAGCCAACCAAAAGTATATGAATTATGTGACTAGTGTTAAAGGCAATATACTAATTTTAGTTTTATTTCTCTTTAACAGTAGAATTGAAGTTTTATTTTCTATGTGCATTTCTTAGTACACTGGAGCCTATGTGTAAACACTGTATAACATACACTTCAGACCAATTTTTAGGACATAGAATGTTATTTGACAAGTATATTTTGAAAAAAAGTTTATTGTTATATTTTTGCCTCTGTGACATATTGATGGGCATATATACAATTTATCTGAATTCTATATAAGGTATAAAGCCTAAGATGTCCAAGGTAAAATGTGATTTGTTTTTAACCTGATTTCCAGGAATGCATTGGGGTGACAATGAAATGGAAATGAATGAAGATGAAATTGGGATGAATTGAAATGTAGGCAGGCCCCTGTTTTTAGATTCAGGGAGTTGCTAAAGAACAAACTTCATGTTCCTTGCCAGGAGGAGAGATGTTGGCTATCCATGAGTTGATGGTGGACAGAGTAGGTGCTGGGGACTCTGTACAGTTGGGCATCAGGAGACATAGTGAGCATGTCAGGAGAAATACATATTTTTTAGTTTGAAGGCAAGTGAACAGTGATTAAAACAAAATGATATCTCTGTATTAATGACTTCCTGATTTGAAAATCCAAATTAGCCTTGTGAAATGTAATTTCTGTTATCAATTACCAGTAACTTTGGAGGAAGATTGTTATTTTAACATTATTTTAGTGAGTTATTGCTTTTATTGGGAAGTGACATGTGCATAATTTCAAGGAATCTCACGCAATATATTTATTAAATATAAAGGGAAAAGAGTGGAGGAACTTAGCAAACACCAGCTTAACAAACTTTATCAGTTAACTTCATCATAATTAAGTTATGTCACCATCAGGTATACCATAATATGATGTAGAGGATACCACTTCTGTGATATTCTTGCTAAAAATGCATAACCTCAGTCTAGTTACCAGAGAACATTTGTTAAATCCAAATTGACAAACATTGTGCAAAACCACTGACCAGTAGTCTTCAAAAGTGTCAAGGTCATGAAAGACAAGGAAAGACTGGGGAAGTGTCACAGATTGGAGGAAACTAAGAAGACATGATAATTAAATGCAGGGTGGGCTCCTGGAACAGAAAAAGTATTATCAGGAGAAAAAAACCGGTAAAATTTGAATGAAGTAATATTTGAATTGGTAATAGTATGTACCCATATAAATTTCCTTGTTCAAAAATTGTACTCTGAACATGTAGGATATTAACATTAGTAGAAGCATGGTGAAGGGTGTATGGGAAGTCTATGTAACCTTTTTGCAATATTTCTGTAAGTTTAAAATTATTTCCAAAAAGAGTAGGGCTTCCCTGGTGGCGCAGTGGTTGAGAATCTGCCTGCTAATGCAGGGGACACGGGTTCGAGCCCTGGTCTGGGAAGATCCCACATGCCACGGAGCAACTAGGACCGTGAGCCACAACTACTGAGCCTGCGCGTCTGGAGCCTGTGCTCCGCAACAAGAGTGGCCACGATAGTGAGAGGCCCGCGCACCGCGATGAAGAGTGGCCCCCGCTTGCCGCAACTAGAGAAAGCCCTCGCACAGAAACGAAGACCCAACACAGCCAAAAATAAGTAAATAAATAGATTTTTAAAAAGAGTAAAAAATACAAATAAAACCAGGTGAAATTCCATGTGAAAACCATGTAAAAATGCCAATATAACTCTTCATAATTTTTTCTGTATTTTGTGTATATGTATATATATATATAGAACAACAACCAGAAAAATTATTGCTCAGTCGCTAAGATCACAGACTCTGGAATAAGAGCCCGGGTTCAAATCCCAGTTCTCCTACCTACTAGCTTTGTTACCTTAGAAAAATTTCTCTTCTTTCTTTGCTTCTGTAACTTATTTTGCAAATAAGAAGGGTAATGATAGTAGCATTCTTACAGGGCTGCTGTGAAGATTACAGGAGTTAATATATTTAAAGCGTTTAACGTTGTGTCTGGCACATAGTAACTTCTCAATAAGTGTTAATCATGGTAAAGATTGCTTACTGTTTTGTAACCCTGGGCTAGGTACGTATTTAAGGACACTGGTGTTTAATGGTGTGTGTGAGATACTTAGGTAAGTAAGGGTTATTCCAAGACAAAGAGGTAGATGCAAAATTCTTGAATTACAGAATGTGACATTAATATCATTACTGCCCCTTTTGCTTCATGGGAAGGTATTCAGTTTGAACCTCTTCTGTGTTATCAGTTCAGACTCTAAATGTAGCTATACAACTACAATTGATTTGTGTTTATTTTCCTCTTTAATAACATAAGCATTTTATTTAGACAGTTATAGAGTAAGATTATATGGCAATAGTATAATAAAATACCAAGTATGTTTGACTCATACTGACTTCCTTTTCGAAAGTTCAGAAATAACAAAGAATCAAAACAGAAACAGGGAATAAACCTTCCTTCTGCCACTTGCAGCTCTGGTTGCCAGAAGCCATAATCCCACATGTTTAAAAATCCCTTTCCTACAAGCGACATGCTGAATTAGCTGGCCCTGAAGGGCAGCATCTCTAATTACCTGAATAGATTTTGAGAATCTGGTCAGTATTCTTGGAAACCAGTGAACAAAAACCCAGTGCTAGAACCCTGTCCAATTACCTATTCCAAATCTTCAAGTGAACCGTGGTGCATGGAAAGAAGGAAAAGCAAGGTCATTTTCTCTCTGGGCAAAGATTGATTTTCCATTCTGTGAGCTGAGATTATTTGGGACATTGAGACCCATAGATTTAACCTTTGTAAAGATGAAAACAGCAACAATACTGTACCGCTGGCTTTTCCTCTTGTCATCCGACCCATCCGTAGTATTCAGGCTAAAGCATTATTGAACAGATGGGCTATGTCCTGAAGGTTAGAGGAAAATATAATAATGATTCAGTTGAAGGCCAAATTGGTAGAGAAACAAGTTTCAGAGGTACATCTGTGTGCTGAAAACTTTCTACCTTGAGAAAGACGTTATCTCTAAAGCCCACTGGCATTTTAGGAACACAGCAGCTACTTTTACCCAACCAGTCCTACGGGGATATGTAGATGTGCGAACTCATAATAGGTGAAGTAAACACCGCCTCATCGATAATTAACATAAGACCACGTAGTTTTGTCACAATAAATTGCCTTCTGGGTTTTTTTTTTTTCCATTTAATCTTCTATGTGCCCACAAGTAATGCCAACATTGGCGACCTTTGTATCACCAAATTTTACTCTTAACTGGTGACACCGAAACCTGGAAAAATCACCCTGACCATCTCTAATGAAATTCCCCAAAGTACAGAGAGTGTGCTGATTCCAAATGTTTCTGTACGGTTCCAATTCTTCCACTGTTTGCTTTGGTTTTAGTGCCCATATCATAGAAGGGTCCATGTCATAAAAGAAGTCAAAATCAGTCTTGAATAATCAGATCCCTTCTGCCAGATTGTCTAATGTCAATTTGTTTTCTGGCACTATTTCTTCTACCTCTTCTTCTTCATTGTCTGGCACTGGTTGAAAGTGCTCATCTCCAGCAAGATGTCTTCTGTTAATTCCTCTGGTTTGGTATCTGTTAGCCTTGAATTTCTTCATCCGCATCTTGAAACCCTGCACAGAGGCCCCACCTTTTTTTTTTTTTTTTTTTTTTACCGTATCCACAATCTCTCTCATGATTTCTTTGATTGGCTCTGTCGTAAATCCTGTGAATTCATGCACATCTGGACACAGTTTTCTATAGCAGGAATTGATTGTTTTGGGCTGATGGCTGTCATGTTTTTTTCTACAGCAGTGATGACATCTTCAATGGTGTGATCTTTCCAGACTTTCATGATTTTCTCTCTCTTGGGGTTCTCTTCCACAGTGTTGACAATCCTCTTCATAGAGTACTTGTATAAAGTCCTGATCTGGAGGCTGAATTAGAGATATTGTGTTTGGGGGCAAGGAGAACACTTCAGTGCCTTCGGTGGTGTTGAACTCATGGGGTTCTGGGTGGGCAGGGGCGTTGCCTAATATCCAAAGAACTTTAAAAGGCAGTCCGTTACTAGCAAGGTACTTCCTGACTTCAGGGAGAATGCACTGATGGAACCAATCCAGAGAAAGGGCTCTCATTGTCCAGACCTTCTTGCTGTACAACCAAATGACTGGCAGCTGGTGTTTACCTTTCCCTTCAAGGCTCGGGGATTAACAGCTTAGGGATAAGGGCAGTCCTGATCATAAATCCGACTGCATTTGCACAAAACATTAGAGTTAGCTTACCCCTTACTGCCTTAAATTCTGGTACTTGCTTCTCTTCCTTACTAAAAAATGTCCTTTGTGACATTTTTTTTCCAGAACAGGGCACTTTCATCTGCATCAAAAAACTGCTCAGGCAGATATCCTTTCTCCTCAGTGTTTTCTTAATGGCGTCTGGGAACCCTTGGTCAGCAGAAGCCACTTCTCCTATTATCTTAACACATTTTTATTTTAACATCTTTATTGGAGTATAATTGCTTTACAACGTTGTGTTAGTTTCTGCTGTATAATGAAGTGAATCAGCTATATGCATACGTATATCTGCATATCCCCTCCCTCTCATGTCTCCCTCCCACCCTCCTTATCCCACCCCTCTAGGTGGTTGCAAAGCACTGAGCTGATCTCCCTGTGCTATGCAGCTGCTTCCCACTAGCTATCTATTTTACATTTGGTAGTGTATATATGTCAATGTTTCTCTCTCACTTCATCCCAGCTTACCCTTCCCCCTCTCCGTGTCCTCAAGTCCATTCTCTATGTCTGTGTCTATTCTTGTCCTGCCCCTAGGTTCATCAGAACCATTTTTTTTTTTTAGATTCCATATATATGTGTTAGCATAGGGTATTTGTTTTTCTCTTTCTGACTTACTTCACTCTGTATGACAGACTCTAGGTCCATCCACCTCACTACAAATAACTCAATTTCATTTCTTTTTATGGCTGAGTAATATTCCATTGTATATATGTGCCACATCTTCTTTATCCATTCATCTGTCGATGGACACTTAGGTTGCTTCCATGCCCTGGCTATTGTAAATAGAGCTGCAATGAACATTGTGGTACATGACTCTTTTTGAATTATGGTTTTCTCTGGGTATATGCCCAGTAGTGGGATTGCTGGGTCATATGGTAGTTCTATTTTTAGTTTTTTAAGAAACCTCCATACTGTTCTCTGTAGTGGCTGTATCAATTTACATTCCCACCAACAGTGCAAGAGGGTTCCTTTTTCTCCACACCCACTCCTGCATTTATTTTAACACTTTTTTTAAAAAGACAAACCTCTTTCTAAAATTATCAAACCATCCTTTCCTGGCATTAAATTCTCCAGCTTTAGATCTTTCACCTTCCTTTTGTTTTAAGTTGTCATATGACTTCATTTTTTCTAGAATCATATTAGAGTCTATAGGTTTGCCTTTCTTATAGGAATCCTGCATCCACGTAAAAGTTGCATTTTCAATACAAGATAAAAAGTATTTTGCAAAAAGTTGAAGGTTTCACACCTGCTGGTGTAGCTGCAGTGATGGCTTCATGAATTTCCTTTCCTTTTTTCACAGTGGCCCTTATGCTGTGTTCATTTATCCTGAAATGGTGGACACCCATACCTGCAGACCTCAGTCTATGGTGTATATCAAGCAATTCAACTTTTTCTTGTGATGTGGTGACTTTTCTTTGCTTCTTGGGAGCACTTCCAGCATCACTGGTGGCACTTTGCGTGGACCCCATGGTGTTATTCAAGGTTTCCCATATTGCAATAAATGCAATGAAAAATCTGTGAGAACTGAGAAAGATCACTTTTTTACTGCAATGTGCAATTTACTGGAGAGATGAACTGTGCAGGCTGAGATGATTAGAATCACATGGCAGCATTTTAAGCTGATACTAGCAACACTTAAGCGACACATAATAGCAAAGGTTGGTGGCTATGAAATTATTACAGTAGTACAGTATGTGCTACAGCTATGATTTAATAACACATCTTTATATTTGTTTACATTTCTCTCCACTGCAAATGGCACTATGTACGGTCTGTGTTTGTGTGCATAAGTTTTGATAAATTTTAACTTTTTATAATAGAGTTGTGTATATTTTATAGTAGTAAATAATAAATAGACTAGTCTCTACATAAATTTTATGCATTTATAACATACCTTTTTCTTAATATTTTTGATATTTCTAAGCTACAGTTTGTGAGTTTTTTCAAATCATCACAAATCTCCAAAAAATTTTCTATATATTTATTGAAAAAAAACCCATGTATAAGGACCTGTACAGTTCAAACCATGTTGTTCAAGGGTCAACTGTAGTTAAGTTTTGGGGGAGTAAAAGTTGTATGCAAATTTTCGACCGTGCAGGGGGTTGGTGTTCCTAACCCCTGCTTTGTTCAAGGGTCAACGTGTGGCATATTATGCTAATAATCAAATCATAGTTCTAACTTTCCTCTAGGTATTCTCAAATGTTACTTATAAGTTCCTGGGAAAGCTCATTCTATTTACAAGCCTGTTATGGACTGGATATTTGTATCCCTCCCCAGATTCATAGGCTGAAGCCCTAATGCCCAGTGTAGCATTTGGAGACAGAGCCTTTAAGGAAGTAATTAGGGATAAATGAGGTCATTAAGCTGGGACCCTGGTCCAACAGGATTAATATCCTTTTGAGAAGTGACCAGAGAGCTCATTCGCTTCCTCTCTCTGCATGAATGTATCAAAGAGAGGCCAAGGGATCACGTAGCTGAATGGTGGTTGCTTGTAATCCAAGAGAAGAGGACTCAGAATGGAACCTATGTTGCTAGCTCCTTGATTGTGGACTTCCAGCCTCCAAAACTGCGAGAAGGTAGATTTCTGTTCTTTAAGCCTCTCAGCCTCTGGTATTGTGTTATGGCAGCAGGAGCAAACCCCTACAGGGCCCACGGTTCATTCCTCAGCATCAGGCTTGAGAGAGTTGAGTGGTGAACTTCGGAACTAACTTCTGCTAATTAGGATGTAGTGTTACAGAGCTATTACAGCAAAGCCTAAACATCTTTCCTTCCCAGCAAAGCTCTACCCATGGGACTCAATTTCATGCCCCAAGTTTCTCTGTAAGCCGCTCCTTGGCGCACACATATGCCCTCCTGTGTTATTCTGTAGCAGCTCTGACCAGCCTTGGTTGAGTGTTCTGATATTGATGTCTTTCCGCCTCACGAGGTTGTGCTGTGAGTTGTGGTTTGGGTAAGCTAAGATTGAGACCAGAGAATCCCTGCTCCCACAGGTGTTGTGCCACCTTTCTTCTCATCTTCTTTCAAGCCGTAAATGAGGGCTTGATGGGAGTTGGTACAATGATGTAGAAAAAGTCGAAGTCTGGCTTCAAAGAGCACTGGGAAACCTCCTGGGATGGGTTCCCAGCGTGTAGCCTGCTGTTGGCCGAGAGGAGTTCATTGTACTGAAGAATACAGCCAGCACCAGGTGGTGAGTGACTGCCCTGTCGATCCCTGGGCTGAACAGGCACCCCTGAGATGCAGGTTGCATGAGAACCTCAATGTACTGACAAGGGGAAAAGCTGCCAGTGACCCAGAAACTGCAAGGTAGGAAGTCATGAGCGTAAGATGGTAGAGTTTGGGGAAGAGAAGCCCGTGGCACAGACTGTGCTCTATGGAAGAAAGTGTGAATAAGCTGCACAAGCTCACTACTTAATAGGGCATCTGATGATTAGGAAAGGGAGCAACACATTGGAGCAGGCTTAGGAGAACCAGAGAGCTTTTGGCTACAAGTTTGTTAGTGATTTTTCTGGTGTCATAAGTGATAGGTCACCAAAGCCCTATCCCTGGTCCTGAGAATGATGGTGTAAACCCAAAGACTTCTGTAGATAATCAAGAGCAAAAACCCATACTCGCCACATGGCTTAGTCTGCTCAGGCTGCTCTAACAAGTTGCCATAGACTGAGTGGCTTAAACAACAAACATTTATTTCTAACAGTTCTGGAGGCTGGGAAGTCTAAAGATCAAGTAGCAAGCAAACCTGGTATCTGGTAAGGAATGGGTGTCCCTTGCTGTGTCCTCACATGGGAGAAGCAGAGGGAGAGGGAGAGGGAGGGAGAGGGAGAGGGAGAGAGAGGGAGGGAGAGGGAGAGACAGAGAGAAAGAGAGACAGAGAGAGAGAGAGAGACAGAGAGAGAGAGACAGAGAGAGAGAAAGCTCTTTTGTGTCTCTTTTTATAAAGACACTGATCTTATCATGAGGGTTCCTCTTGAACTGTGAAGGGTAATTTTATGTGTCAGCTTGATTGGGTTAAGGGGTGCCTGGATGGCTGGTAGACATTATTTCTGGTCTGTCTGTGAGGATGTTTCTGGAAGAGATTACTGTTTGAATCGGTAGAGAGAGTAAAGAAGACAGCCTTCACCCGTGTGGGTGGGCACCATCCAATCCATTGAGGGCCTGAATATAATAGAAAGGCAGAGAAAAGGAAAACTCGCTCTCTGCCTGAGCTGGGACATCCATCTTCTCTTCTCAGCCACTGATACTCCTGATTCTCAGGCTTTTGGAGTCAGACTGACTTACACCACTGGCTCACGTGATTGTTTAGACGACAGATCATGGGACTTCCTGCCTTCTACAGTCTCATGAGCCAATTCCTGTAATAAGTCTCTCTCTCTCTCTTTCTGTAAATAAATAAATTTATTTTTTCTCTTTCTTTGGAGAACCCTAATACGTGACCCAATTACCTCCCAAAGGGCACACCTTCTATTACCATCCCACTGGGGGTTAGGGTTTCTGCATGTGAATTTTGAAGGGACACAAACATGTAGTCCATAATAGCACATTAGGCTTGCCCAGAATAGCCTTTCCGAGGAAGCAGAAAGAACTGGCAGTGAGGCCACACAGGTGCACTCGTGGAGTTCTGATGAACAGGTGGCTAAGGCAGCATGGCCCTGGGTTGCTACCCATGAGGAGGATAGAAATGAGGAGTAGTTGGATGAAATATTTTGACCTCCACATAAATAAAGCCCCAGTGACAGGGATTTTGTATAAGACACTGTAGCAGGTGAAGCACTCATCTCCAATTGGCTCCCGCAATTGCTGGCCTGGTTCTTCCCAGGCCACCTAGGAAAAGATGACAACCTCTAGAAATACATCCACATTTCTCTCCCTTCCTGTGCTTTTCCCCTGGAAGGGCCATATACACCCTCTTTCACTGCCTGCTGTGTCTCTTCATCTCTGACATGGTCTGAAACTGAAAGTGGACTTAGATATGCTGGCAGCATTAGACCTTTAGCAATTCTAGCCCACTTTTATAATTCTCTTGCCATGCTTTGCTGGCAAACCACATCTCCTCCCACTCTCAGAGTTCTGTTCAATCTGCTTCATCTCCAATGGAACCCTTCCAGGTGGACTGCATCCTGCTTAGCACCTGTCAGTCACTTCACTGTCTTCTTAGCGCTCGTGTTTAAATATAGCTTGTTTACGTTCCGAACTGTGCTTTTGCTTTTATTTTCCTTTTGCTGTGTTCTTATGAATTTTGTGGATGTTTGCCTTTCCCCCTCCAACAACAGGAACAACAGTGACAATAAGAACAGCACTGTCGTTTGTTGAGGTCTAACTATGTGACGTTCTGTGTGACACACTTTAGAAACAAACATTATTTTGTGAAAACCTCGCGATAATCCTCTGAATTAGATGCATGTTTTTCTTTGAAAAGTAATACATTAATGCATGCACATTGTGAACTATTTAAAGAAACAGGATTGTTTATGATAAAATGGAAAGCATCCCTCCCATTCTCTTCCCCATGGTGACCGTTGATAACCATGGAATGTGTTTCCTTCCAGGTCTGGTGTGTGACTATGTGTATGTGTGTACATATGTGCACAGAGAAACTGGCACGCAGATTTGTAATATAATTGGGATTGATCATAGAATAAATATAATTTCGTGTTTTTCCTTTTCACTTAACGATATATCTTAGAATTAGCGTGAGGAAGGAATAACTGTCCCCATGTGTTAGGCAAGGAAACAGACCCTTGGAGAGATTAAACAACTTTATCTTATTAGGTAGTAGTTTCCATTCCATGATAGGTTTGTTGAAGGCAGTGTAATCTTTCTGTTTCATATTCAGTTCCAGTGCCTTTTACTCCAGTTTTTATAGCTGCCTTATTCCAGAAGTTCTTTTCTCCCTTCTACTCCTATTCTTAAAGCTGAACCCTATTTCCTTCCGTGTGCCTGGGTGCCAGTAGCCTACCTGCTACCTATAATTTGGGTCATGCTTTAATTTTGCTATGCCTCATCTAGGTAGTGCATTCCCCACCTGAAGGAATTCTAGCATCTTCCATCTGCTGACAGAATTCTTGATGCTGCCTGCCTGCCTGTGAAATTTTCCTTGCTGCAGAATTTGTTGACACCACTCTTTAAACTTGACAGTTGACTCACGGGTGCTATATTTCATCGTCTTTCCTGCCATCTACTGTGCTGTGCTAGTTGGGCTGGGTTTTCTCTCGGTACTTGCAGTGCTCCTTTCCTCATGTCTCTTCTGTGATCTTATATCTGCCCCACTTCACAGGTTGGATCCCGTTCCAGATCCCTTGCAGCATGCTTGATCCCACCAAAATCCTGCCTGCTTTGCTTTGAAGTGAAGTGCAACTTGCCATTACTTTAGGAGAATACTAGATTCATCCTCAACATTAAGATGAGATTACAGTATATTCCACTGAGAGAAAAACAAATAATACAGTCAAGGCTTTGGCATAACGTAGAGCAAACCCATGGCTTCCATTTTTTTAATTGAAGTATAGTTGACATAATATATAGTTTTCAAGTGGATAACATAGTGATTCAATATTTTACATTATGAAATGATCACCACAATAACTCTATTTACCGTCTGTCACCATACAAATTTATTCCAATATTAGATTCTATTCCCTATGCTGTACATTACATCCCTATGACTTATTTACTTTATAACTGGAAGTTTGTACCTCTGAATCCTGTCACCTATTTTGCCCATCCCCCCTTTCTTCTAGCAACCACCTGTTTTTTCTCTGTATCTATGTTTCTGTTTTGTTATATTTGTTCATTAATTTTGTTTTTTAGATTCCATATAAAAATAAAATCATGCAGTATTTGTCTTTATCTCTCATTTATTTCACTTAATGGAATGCCTTCTGGGTCTATCCACATTGTTGCAAATAGGAAGATTTCATTCGTTTTTATGGTTGAGTAATATTCCATTGTATACATATACCACATCGTCTTTATCCATTCATCTATTGATGGACACTTAGTTTGCTTCCATATCTTGGCTATTGTAAATAATATTGCAATGACCATTAGGGTGCATACATCTTTTGAATCAGTGCTTTTGTTTTCTTCAGATAAGTACACAGAAATGGAATTGCTGGATCATATGGTAGTTCTATTTTTAGTTTTTTGAGGGACCTTCATACTGTTTTCCACAGTGGTTGTACCAATTTACATCCCAGCAACAGTACACAAGGGTTCCCTTTGCTCCAAATCCTCGCCAGCGTCTGTTATTTCTTGTTTTTTTGATAATCACCATTCTTACAGGAGTGAGGTGATATCTTATTGTGGTTTTGATTTGCATTTTCCTGATGATTAGTGATGTTGAGCATCTTTTCATGTGCCTGTTGACCATCTGTATGTCTTCTTTGTAAATATGTCTATTCAGGTTCCCTGCCCATTTTTCAATCTGTTTTTTTTTTATATTAAGTTGTATAAGTTCTTTATATATTTTGGATATTAACCACTTATTCAATATCTGACTTGCAAATATCTCCTTTCATTCAGTATGTTGCCTTTTCATTTTGTAGATTATTTCCTTTGCTATGCAAAACTTTTTAGTTTAATGTAGTTCTGCTTGTCGTTGCATTTACTGGATCTTTCTGGATCTTACCAGGGACAGTCAATGAAACTCAAAGGCTAAGACTTATATTAATTCCTCAAAAGTTCTTAAAGAGCTTCTTCAACCAAATGTCAAGGGGTTGTAGTTGTCCAGTTATGCCATCAGAATATCAACCAAGATTGTACATGAATAGATAATGACATTTACATCATTACTGATACCCAACTAACAGCAGCAATAAGATACCATTGCTTCTTTAAGATTCATCCTTATTTTAGAAGTGCTAAAAAGTGGAAAATGTGTCTTAGTGCTAATGAAATATAGGTATATTAGTTCAGTTAATGTATCTCAGTGAATTAAAAGTGAATATCAAACAGTTTTTTGATGATAAAAGTCATATGTTTGAGGCAGCCCTATTACATAGGAAAATCATTGGATATGTATTATGAGTTGTGGTCCAGGTTTTGCCATTAAATCACTTGTGATATTTTAATTTTACCTATCTGAATTTCAGTTTCATTGTTTGAAGAGTGAGAGCATTGACCTAAATGACCTCTAGAGATTTTCCAACACTAATAGTCAGGGCATCTGAAAGCAATGAGATTGAAGTTCGAAATCATTAGCTCAGGTCTTGTCCAAGAGAAAAATCCCTTGGACCAGAACTCTGGCTTAGGAATTTGAGTTTGTCTGATGAAATCTGGAATAAGCTATAAGTGGCAAAGGCTGGACTCATGGGGAATTATATATAATCCTTATCCATCCGAGGAGAAATTGTCCATATGCAAACTTTCCTGGTGGAAGTGGGGGGAAGGAGAAGTAATCAAGAAGATGAACTTGAGAGTTTGTTTGAACAGAGAGAGTAGACTCTTGGAGATCTCAATTTTTTCCCCTGAATATTGATAAAGAACCAGAGGCATTCTGCTGAAAGAAAATTAGATTGCAAAACGGTTAATCCTCCCCAAATGGAAATCTGATAAAGAATTTATGAGTGGAGCCTGAAATATACACAGCAGAGCCAAGTGACTCAGTCAATTTAGAAAAGATCACATTTTAATTAAATTCAATGGGAGAGAGAAACGTGGCAAAATGTTATACTGCTTTTCAAAGATACATACAACTACTATAAATATGGTAGGTAAGTAACGTTATTTGCTTTTTTATCCTGCAGTCAAACCATGCAATGCAAACATAAGGGTATTTCTTTTTCATGATCATCACCCTTTTGACCCTTTCCTTTGTAGTTAGTCCTCAAAATGCAAGCACCATTTCTTAAATTGAGTAAATTACATGCAAAGAAGGGTGAGCTTTAAAAAAATGAAGTGCGGGTGCTAAGAGGATTTAATGTTTTGTTAACTTTTACTTTCACATTAAACAAACAAACAATTGCCATGGTTGAGTGGAACTGGGCCTTGGGTAAGAACACCTTTGCATCATCGAGAGTTACATACTGGGACCATCCTGTTGGAATCCACAGATTAGGGATTTTTTTTTGTTTATTTTTTTTACATCTTTATTGGGGTATAATTGCTTTACAATGTTGTGTTAGTTTCTGCTATATAACAAAGTGAATCAGCTATATGTGTACATATATCCCCATACCCCCTTCCTCTTGAGCCTCCCTCCCACCCCTCTAAGTGGTCACAAAGCACCGAGCTAATCTGTGCTATGCAGCTTCTTCCCACTAGCTATCTATTTTACATTTGGTAGTGTTATTTGCCAGTGCTACATAGTCTATTTCATCCGACCTAAGGAAAAAAGTAGATGGTCTGATGGGATATTACAATCTTTGTGAAATTTTCAAGTTTTTTAAAAAAGACCGTTGGTCGATCTCCCTAAGTTTCAGTCTTCTAGGTGAGAATTTTTAATTACTGCACTTTGTTACATGCAGAATCAGAAATCCTAACACCTAGTACCTTTAACAACTTAATGAGAAAAAAGAAATGGAAAGAACATGGGTCTCAAATTTAGACAAAACTGGGTTCAGTCTGTGGGCCAGTCACAGATAGTATGACCTCAGTTAGGTACTTAACCCTCTGAACCTTGGTTTACTCATCAATAGAATGAGTGGTAGCTAACCCAGACTGGTGGTATGGCTTAATGATCATATGATCATAGATGAGAAATCCTAAGCACATAGCAAACCTTCGATAAGTGGTAGCTACTATAATAAACAAACGCATTCAGAATATTTGGACCCAGCATGTGAATAAGAGAGAGAGGAAAGGGAAGTGGATAAATAGGTCTGGATTCCCAGGCATCGAGATAAGCAGTAGTCATATAAGTTTCTAATCATAAAAGAAATGCTAAGAAGTAAATATCTTAATTTTTCTCTGAACATCATGAGCATATTCAACTGTCATATGTGAAAGGGCACACATTATGTCAAAATACTCACTGAGTAATTTTTAAAACTTGAATAATTTGGCATCATGTGGTGTGGCACAGACGCACAGCCAAAGCCATCTTGTCTGAGGCACAAACTGGTTTGTAGGGGTAGACATTACTGTCTTCAAACAGGAGTCTTTTGCTCCCTTTTAGTGAAGCTACCTCTAATCAGAGAGCTTAATTTTCCTTTGAGGTTTATACGTAGAGGAAGAGAAAGTTCCTTTTGACATCGGTGCTTAGTCTCAGACTTCGGACAGTATCTGAAATTCATAATAAAATATTTCTTTTCTGCCATTGAATTTCTAAACACCAACACTAATGAATCTGATATTCAACCTAGTTCTCAACAGAACAGAAATCTAGTGGCTTGAGAGTGTGATAGAACCTGACCTTGCTATGTTTCTCTCCCTTTGTTTTGTGGCAGGTTCTCCGGTATCAAGAGAAAACTGCATTTAAGGCAAATCCTTTCCCTCTTCCCCCTTTAACTCATTTGTGGTTCTCACTTAAGTTGTAAATGTCTCTGCTTTTAGGCTATGGAAGAGTTGCCATTTGTAATATATTTACTAGAAGAGTTTTGCAAAACAAGCCATTAGCCAGCTACTTTGATTTGGTTCTCTTAATCAAAGATTTATAGGGACAGTTTAGAAATAGTCAGATAAATGTTCTTCCTACCTGGAAGATGGGAGATGTAAGCAGTTCTCTGTGGAAGATTTATGCTGAATTGCTCTATGCCATCTTGCATTTGATTAACTTTTATCAACCGGAACAAAAAACCCTTTCCCAATGCATCATTTATATGAACTTTATAAATGAACCATCTTTCTTTTGCCAGCATAATTCACCATGATACAGCCATTTAAAAAGCCTCTGAGGGGTAAGCAATTAACACAGGAGATGTTTATGTGAAATTTCTGCAACAACCTTATTTTGAAAAACCTGAGGGTACTAACTACTCTGTAATCTGAAACGGTAGAGGATTGATACCAAGTTTTAAGTGTTCTTGAGAACAGGTAGGAAAAGTAAATGGTTCCACCCTCTAACCTTCTGGATGCCACAAACTGGTTTTGATGAGAGTAAACCAAGTCAGTGACTGACTTCGTCATTTGTGCAGATGATATTTCCTCAACCTGTGATTTCAAACCAATATGACAGTGACATTTGTAGATCTGAATGACGAAACTTAGTAAGTTGTTATGAGTGCTCAATCACGACACTCAGAATCAATTATTAATTCCATCAAGAAAGACGCTTTTTAATAAATTAAAAGGTCCTTTCTGGTGAATGTGAAAAGATATTAGGTCTCTCAGGAACACAAATACGAATTGCCTCCTGTTGTCATTTTCCTTCACTAGTTATATCTTCTTAATGATAAATTACTGACATAGACATTTCTTTTGTAGTAAAAAAAAAAAAAAATTGTAACAGGAGAATTAAGGTAAAGAACTTTTGAAAATATTCTAAGTAGAGATGGTTTCCAAAACAGTTTTGTCTGTCCCCAAATGATTGATTGGTATTTTCCATCTCCTTGACATTTCTGTGATCACAAATTCTTTTCAAATGCATATGTCAAAGAAAATTTGGTGCACTGTGTCTTCCCCTTGTTCCTCCAGATCAACTGTCTGGCTTTTCTCTTCTCTACTTCATGACCCAAGAGGTAGCCTGTATGGACTCCTTTCCCCTGGGGCTTCTGCTGGGTTTGGCCAGAAGGAAACACTGACAAGATCAGAGATTCAGAGGAGAGAGGAGTTGAGTATGTATTCCCTTATCTCTTCTTGGCAGGAGGTGGTTGTGTCCCTCCACATCCCCAGATGCTGTTGTGTGGCTTTTCTTCGATGGCTTTAGCTCTTGCTGCAGAATTTTTATTTTTTATTTTTTAGCCCCATAGCCCTAGGAGTGCTATGGGATTCCCACAGTTGCAGTCATCACATCCTGTTGGTTTTCTTAACCTTGTCTACACCTCTGTAAATATCCTCTTTATTAGAATCTCTGTAGTCAAACTCTTTTAGTTCTCTAAAACTCTTTTAGTTCTAGCTGCTTCCTGTTGGGACCCTGACATACGCACTCAGCATCTTACCCAGGTAGATGTGCAGCCCACTAGTACATAGTGCAGACATAATTAGAGTGAAAAGAGTATTTCTGTAGAGTGAGAAATCACCCCCAGTGGAAATTCGTATCAGGATTCTTTCCCAGCTCTGCCAATAACCAGCTGTGTTCCTTTGGTCACTTAATTTTCATAAGTCTCACTTTATTTGTAAAACAAGGAAGTAGACTAGTTGTTCAACTTTCAGTTATCTAAATTTGAATAGAGATGTTGCAAGATGAAGCTTTTTATTTAACTCCATAGAAAGCAGGGATGATTGTACACTTTACAGTGTTCAGTTTGAAACATAATTGCATGGCCACTAAAGACTTGATGAAGAATGGTATTATTCTGACCTGTCCTAGATCACGCTGACCTGTCCTAGACCACGCTGACCCGTCCTAGATCACGCTGACCCGTCCTAGATCACGCTGACCTGTCCTAGACCATGCTTATAAGTTATTACTTAGAATCTGCAACCTGGAAAAAAGTAAGCCTTTAGCTTTTTCACCTGCTGAACTCTTGTGAACTTGTTGATGAGCCTGATTGAGAAAAGTGGAACTAAATTACATTTCTACAGAACTGAAAACATATGTGATAAAAGATGGCAAGGATAAAATAACAGGGACTTGATTTACCCTCACACCACATGCAACTGAAATAAACCTGACCAACTGTACTGAAGAGCAGTTTTACAGGCACTGGGCATCAGCAACAAAAGGAGAGTGACTCCTGAGTGACAAGAAACAAACGGAGTGAGCACTGTGTCCCCTCCGCCCAACGAATGTGCCTAACTTTCTGGGTCACAGCACAAGGAGGGGACCTCGGGCAGAGCCATCAGCCTCCCAAAGTTGAGGAGATAGAACTGGAAACAAGGGAGGCCAAAAACCGCTAGAACTTGCAGGAATACCAGAAACAAGAGTAACACAGGAAGATAACTCTGGGAATCTGGAGACCTGTTTTACTAGTGGGATAAAATTAGCCAAAATTTTGTAAAATTTACAATATCCCATAGATACTATTGAACTTTGTTCTGGGATGCTATTAAGTTACTTGGAGATAGCTTTATCCTTTCAAGTCTTGCTTTGAAGCTTGTAAGCTGTGTTAGCCAAAGCTTTAAAGCAAGACTCTGAAGGATAAAACTGGCTGATATATTTGTAACTTAACTGCATCCCAGAATGAAGCTCAAGGATATCTGTGGGAATACAAATATATCAACCACCTGAAAAAGTAAAATTCATAATGTCTGATATCTAATAAAATTCTTCCAGATACACAAAGAAGTAGGCAAACACAACTCATAAAGAGGAGGAAAATTAATAGTAATTGACCCAGAAATGACACACATGATGGAATTAGTAGAAAAAAATTAAAACTGTTATTATAACTATATTACATATGTTCAAGAAGCTAGGAGAAAGATTAAACCTGTTAAGTAAAGAAATGGAAGATATAAAACATTCCCAAATCAAATATTAGAGATGAAAACTTCAGATAGATGAAACTATGGCTGAGTTGAAAAATACAGTTGATTCTTGTTATTTTGGTAGTTAGGATCTATAAAGTTGTTATGAACACTGTTATGAATACTGAACAATTGCTCCTGGGGGAAACATGGGATTAGATTCCTGTGAGCCTCTGGTGATAAAATTTTCATCAGCAATTACTATATAATCTTACTTTATATGTGTTTCTGTTTAAAGACACCTTATTTAATGTCAATTGTTGAACCATTGGTATTGAACTCAAGGCCAACAGCACCATATCTCATGCCCGAACAAAATTAATCTAACATATATTTTCTCTGTAAGTCACATCACAACCTTCTTGTGCTTAGATATGCCAGACAGCAATTCAGCACTATGCTTCGGGGACATTTTGAGCAATGAAATCACCAACAAAAAGTGCAAAAATGCAAAAAGTGTGACACTAAATATACTGAAAAAAGGACACGTGTTTACAGTGTGAGAGCTGAAACAAGAAGGCAGAGCGTTTCCTCATTTGACCTCAGCTGGGAATATGTGTGTCAGGAAACAGATTGTTTTGCTGCTCTGCTCATGTCCAAGTGAGTATTGATTTTTAGGTTACAAATAGATATTAGTAAGTAGGTGAGTTTTCAAATACAGAATCCACTAATAATGAGGATTGACCATACCCTGATGGCATTCATGGAAGATTAGGCATTACTGAGGAAAAGGTTAGTGAACTTGAAGAAATAGAAATAGAAACCACCCAAAATAGAGCACTAAAAAATAAGATGAACAACTTCAAGCAGAATAATATACATGTAACTGGAACTCCCAAAGGTGGGGAGCAGAAAAAGTATTTGAGAAAATAATGGCTGCAAACGTCCATATTTGATGAAAACTGTAAGCCCACAAGTACATGAAGCTAAAAAAACAAAAGCAAAAAACCCACACACTTCAACCCTCCCCCCCAAAAAATCCCTAAACAAGCAAAGAAGTATGGATAAAAGCCACCAAGGCACATCATAATCAAATTGCTCAAAACTGATGATAAAGGCAAAAATCTTAAAAGCAGTCAGAGGAGTGGGGGATTGGATTAAATCCAATAGAGGAAGAAAAACAAGCATCACAGCAGATTTCTCATCAGAAACAATTCAAATCAGAAGACAATGAAGCAAGATCTTCAAAGTAATGAAAGAAAAGAACTATGAACCTAGAATTCTGTACCCAGGGAAATTCTCTCTTAAAAATTAAGGTGAAATAAAAACATTTTAGATATACAAATGCTGAATGAATTCACAGTGCATTAATAGCAAAGTAGATTTCAGAGAAAATGACATAACTAGTGATAAAGAAGCTCATTTCATAACGACAAAGGGGTCAATTTATCAAGAAGACCTAAAACTTTCAAGTGTGTATGCATCTAATAAAAGAGTTTTAAAAATCCATTAAGTATAATTTGTTAGAATTGCAGATAGAACTAATAGACATACCCACAATGATAATCAGAGATTTCTATATCCCTGTCCCAATAATTGATAGAATAAGTAGAGATTAAATCAGTAAGGGTATAGGAGGCTTGAACAACACTGTCAACCTATTTAACCTAATTGACATCTATAGAACACCCCACTCAACAATGACAGAATATGCATTCCTTTGCAAGTGTACAGGGAATATTTACCAAGATAGATCATATTTGGGCCATAAAACAAGTCTCAGAAAAGTTTCATGGCCATGTGTTTTGTTGTCCCCTTTTCGTGAACATCTCCTGCAGTCCAATAAGATTTTCGTTCTTCTTAAAACCCGTTTAATAAATATGAACACAACTAATGCACAGCCAGGTTGCCATCTTTGCCCAATGAAAATAGGCCCTACCCTGTTTTCGCCAAGGGAACAGACTCAAGTCATTGACATTTCTTAAACCAGCAGAAGAGTTTTCCCGTTGGAGGTTAGATTTCCATTCTGCCTGCAGGAAAAATGCAGCCACACTTCCAGATATTGACACCTGCTAGTCAAGAGCGTGAGAATCCAAAATGGAACATGAAGCAGAGGTCTCCACTGGAAAGAACAGTCAGAAGTCATCACAATTTTCGGATTTCAGACTTTCATCAGTAAAAATGTTTTTTGCCCATAATATATGTATATTTATACATTATGTGCAAGCACTAGTTTATACATTATAAAACATATTAAAATGCATTTCAAAAATAAAGATAGAATAAACATTAATTTTAAAATAATCTATTTTATTAATGGTGCCCAAAGCAATGTTTTGAAAGCAATGTGAATGAATATCCTTCACTATTAAAAAAAAAAATTTCAGTTTAACCCATGGTGATACACGATTGTGATTATTAGCTTTAGTTTATTTAAAATTTATTGAAATAAATTTTACTTTATTTCAATAATTATTCCAATGATTTTCATAGCTAAAAATATTACTGAGGATAAAACCCATAAATGCAAATGGCAGGGATGCATATTGGCTGTGCTTACTAAATCAATAGCTTCCACTCAAAATGTTGTGTCTTTGTTTTGTTTTTGCAAAACGTTGTTGTTTCAAAAAATTCTTGCAGTAAATTTCCATCTCCCAGATGTAAATCAGTTGTTTTTGCAAGTTAATTGGAAAAGGTGTTTCATTTAAATTTTTTTCTAACAAAAGGGTTAAAAATCTTTCAAATTTTCATTTGGAAGGTTCTGTTAAATTTTTAAAGAATGTAGATGGGTTTTTTATGTAACTCTATTTTCAGCAAAAGAAATAATGAGGGAAATAATTTCAAATATCCATATCAAATGTTCTCTTCATAGCTCAGTTTTCTTTCATAAAACAATTACTTTTGCATTCATTGTAAAGATGTCACCTTTACCTGTAAAGGACAGTTTACACAGGTTTGTTTTAGATTATCTGCACTATATCAACAACCTCTCTGTGTCACAAAAGGGAAGCAAACTTGGAACACTTTTTTCCTTTTTAGAGATAAAAAAATCTGTAAGCTGTGTTAAACTTCTGCAACTCTGTGTGCTTTGTCACATGATAAAAAGCAAACCTCTCTGTGCAACAAAGGATTTTCATAATCATTACACATCTCATTACATCTATTGTAAAGCTACCTTTTTATTTAAAGGAGTCATTGAAAAAGAAAAAACTTAACCCAATGAATGAGACTGAGGCACTTTGTACATTTTTGGCTTCATTTCTTTGTTGCAATGGCTGGTCCATGAATGATGCAGTGACTGAATTACAGATGTCTGGCTGTTTCTGGAAGACCAGAATTCTTTTTAGAATCCCAAAGTGGCCACTGTATCAGAAGTTAGCTTATTCAGCAGTTTTTTGTCCCATAGATTATGATGATAGAAAAATAAGTCACTTACTATTCAGAAGATATCTTCTGCAGTATATCTGTCCTTTAATGGCTCACAAATTGTAGTTTTATGTGTATTTTATCATTGGAAGAGAATCTAGCAAATACCATAAGCTGAGAATAGTAGAAACATCAGTAGTTTGACCCAACTGTCTAACAACTGCTTAACTGGTTCTAATACTTGTTTTTTAAGATCTTTATGTTTCTCTGTATCTTTAAACAGCATTTGCTAACAGTGGAATGGATGTTGATTTATCATTATATTGATTTATTTACATTGTTTCGGTCATTTTTGCCACAGCAGAATATGGAGATTCTCATGCTTTGATAATATGCATGAAACCCCAAAAAGATATACTTAAAGATTTATCATTATGGCTAATGAATATTTATAAATTACTAGGTTGAGTATTGCATTGCTAAAAAATTGTAGAGATATGTTACATGTTAGGGAAGTTTGAAATATTAGTGTTTACTTCAGTCAACTGTAACTTTACAAGAATCTTTTAAAGCACTCCTCTACCATGTGAGGGTCAGCTGAGTTGAAACTAAGCACGATTTGTAGATACGTTTGTCCGAGCACTCACTGCCGGCCAGGAGAGAGCTCAGCTGGCATGCTCGTCCCTTAACACTGCTACTCTTTGAACTGTCCTCTGGGTGGAGCGAGGTCTCTGTGCCACCAATAACATATTATTCTAGAAATAAAACTAAGCACAAGTATCCCCCGCTTTTTGAAATTTTGCTTTACTCCACTTTGCTTTCACGAAAAACCCACAGTTGTACCTGCTGTCGTTAACTGAAAGAAATCCGAAGAGAATTTTCACTTTAAAGAAAAGAGGCGAAAAGCGAAAATAGCACTAAGAGAATTTTCACTTTAAAGAAAAGAGGCGAAAAGCGAAAATAGCACTAAGCGTTGGTTTTGCAGCAGCACCGCGTACCCCAAGCAGCAAGAATGGTATCTCCTTCCCCGGGAAATACACTCAGCATCAAACTGCCATAGCTTGGAACTAGGTCTGTGAGCATCTGTGCTTCATCTTGATTTATTTTGTGCATCCGTTAGCAAGATGTGTCCTAAGGCAATTGCTTCTTTGCTTTACGACAATTCGGCTTACATAGGTTTCATTGGAATGCTCTATTTTCAGATATTCGGGGAAACTTGTTTAAATAAAAGTCCTAATAGTTTCTTTTCATACTTTAAGGTACATTTTGTGTACCACATTGTGTGGTACATTGTGTACCACATTGTGTGATGCTGTGTATGCATCACTTTTTTTGTTGTTTTTAAAGGAAGCAAGTTTTTTTTTTTTTAATTAATTTATTTTTTATTTATTTTTATGGCTGTGTTGGGTCTTCATTTCTGTGCGAGGGCTGTCTCTAGTTGCGGCAAGCGGGGGCCACTCTTCATCGCGGTGCGCGGGCCTCTCACTATCGTGGCCTCTCTTGTTGCGGAGCACAGGCTCCAGACACGCAGGCTCAGTAGTTGTGGCTCACGGGCCCAGTTGCTCCGCGGCATGTGGGATCCTCCCAGACCAGGGCTCGAACCCGCGTCCCCTGCATTGGCAGGCAGATTCTCAACCACTGCACCACCAGGGAAGCCCTATGCATCACTTTTGAGACCGTTCTTACAGAGCAATCTGTGTGTGAGTTAAGACCAGAGTAAAAAGCCAAGATTCCTGGCCTTTGAAATGAATGATTGCACCTTCAATGTTAAAGCACAGAGAAATGGTCCACTCTGACAAGTAAGAAAAATATTGAGATAATGAAGGGCAATTTGTGTATCTGTAGTAAACAATGGGTTATAAAAATTTCTAGAAGCTACCTGGTTTTCACTTAGCTTCATGCATTTATTTCTGAGATAACTGAGTTGAAACTTTAGGGGAAGAGAATTTAGGAAAAGTTGGGAAAACTGCTGAGCTGTTTACATATTACCTGTACTGGGAAAAATTATTAAAGAAGCTATTTGCACACCAATAATTAAAAAGCAGCACTGCTTTAAAATGTCAAACTACTCCCGCTAAAAGAATATTAACATCGCTTCGATAAGAGTCTAATAAGCATAAAATAATAATGAAATGGATTGGGAGGAGGAACAATGTCCTGTTTTATATTTACTAAAAGGTTGAGGTCTTTGAGGAATTTTATCAAACACAATATTCAGCTTCATTTCGCCGACTGCGAGATGTATATCAGAAGGTCGATACAATTTAAAAATGATGGACATATACCAAAAATATCTTGAACTGTAAGAATCTGCATACAAAGATACACCTCATGTGCTTCAACTGCTTGTCACTGAATTACAGTTTGATTTAATTAATATTAAGTGATATCTGTTTGGAAATAGAGAGAGCAAAAAACGAGAAAGCCAGTATGTGGCCCTCTTTAGCTCCCATGTAATAAACATTTGGGTCAAATAATCCAAGGCAGCTGCAGATCATCTTTCTCCATTAGGAAGTTAACTTGTGAACTATGACGTTGTGGTGGGATGGAGACCAAAAATTTGTATTCTAACATCATTGCATTCCTAAGACTCTAAATAAGCATGCTTTTAAAAGAGTAGCTTTTTTTTTTTAAAGGAGGAGACAATTTTGTCTGAAATACTGTGACAGACAGATTGATTTTCTCTTCCTGTATCAGACTCTTCTGATGCCACCGTCCATGGTTGCAATGCCATTTCCCCCCGTACATCGTTTTCCAGGCTATTTTTTACTGGGTTTTCAGTTTCACCATAGTGAATCTAAATGTGGAATTTTGTTTTAAATTCTGCTTGGGACTTGATGGGTACTTCAGTCTTACAATATAAAAAAATTTATCTTTTTGGACATTGTTTATCCCCCATTTTCTCTATTACTTTCTCTGGAATGTTAACTAGATGTATGTTGGAACTTCTTTTTCTATTCTCCTTGTCTGTTAACTTCTTTTTAATATTTTCTATCTCTTTATCATTCTGTGCTGCATTCAAAAAAATTTATTCTAAGTAATTTCTACCAGTCTGTCTTCCAATTCACTAATTCTTGCTGTATCTAGTAAGCTATTTGGCCTAAGTTTGAGTTGTTCTTCTTAATTTTGATTTTCATATTTTTATTTCAAGAATACTTAACTAAACCCTGTCTGTTGTTTTCCATATTATCTTATTCTTGCATAGATCTCTGTTATTGTTTTTATCTATTTGACCACTTTAAGCATACTTATTTTAAGATCTCTTCCATATTTTTCTGTTATTTGTTGTTTCTGTGTTATGAATTCTCCAGTGTATTACATTTGTGACTATGCTTCCTGGCAATTTATTTCTTCACTTTTTTTAGTAAGTTCGACTTGTGAATGCATCTTTTAAGAAATCATTCCCATGGAAGTCCTGCATGCTTTCATGTGAAGATACTTCTATGGGATTGTTTTATGGTTGACTCTGCCTGTGCCCTAAGAGTTTTGCCAGTACTGAATTAGTCTTGTGTTAATTTCTCAAATTGGAATTTCCTAGCTTTGCACATTGAAGGACTGGGTTTCATATCTCTCTGTTCTCTTTTCCCACCCATTGTCTGTAGTAGTTGGCCTCTATGCCGTATCCCTAGTACAGTGGCAGAGTTTTTGTAATCCATTTTTCAAGGATGGGTCAACTCTTCTTGGTTCATGATTTTATGTAAAGAGCTCAGAAACAGCACTTGACGTTGGGACCATGGCTGTAATTCCTGTATCCACATTCAGCCCTTTAGGCGTATACCTGGTTCTGATACCCACATGGAGAAAAGGAGAAAAGTAGTGCTTACTTATTGCTCTGGTTTTGAGTTCTTTATTTCTAGCATTGAAAGTTTCCTTAAATTTGAACATAACTATATTTTAAAATGTTTAATTATAGCTTATCTAGAATTTTAAAATAATTTGAGTGAAAAAAATCCTACGTTAGCTCAATCTATTATACGAATTATAAGGTTAGACTTCTTTTTTATTGTATTACTTTATGTTTGTATTTAAAAATTTGTTGGAGGAAGGAAGCCTTAAAAATTGGTGGGATTTCTTTGTATAGGGTGAAATCTAGAGGGATTCTTAGGTAATCGGATACAAAAATTAAATGAAATTCTCTCCCCTTCAATGTTTCTGTCATGGACAAGAAATGAAAATAAAGTTTTTGAAAATAATCACCTGTGCATGAGCATTGGCCACTCTGTGGCTCTGGCCCATTACTGACCACATTTTCTCACTTTTATTTTATTTTTGTTTATTTAGTTGGGTATTACGGACTCTGGAAAAATATGCAGATAAAATATTTTCCTGTAAATTGTTCCACTGCAGTGGTGAATGGTTGGATTAAAATAGTTGAAAGACACTAAAAAATTAGTGTGAGAGTCTGACCCACAAAGCTCTAAGCTGTGAATGTTCTTCTGTGCCACCCAAATTCCTGATTTAAGACTGAAGGATCTTCCCCTGCTGCTGGGAATGTTACTGACACCTCTGAACAATTTGTTAGCCCTCTCTGGGAACTGCCTCACTGCAGAGAGCCACTTTGCCTGAATTTAAACCCTCCTTCCAAGGTAGAGCACATCCAATACCTTGTCGATGTGCAAGTTCAAAGTCATGTTGTCTGAGGTCTTGGTGTGAATGCATTAGTGCCCAACTCTCCTGAGCTTCGTTCCCTTCTACTGATCATGCTGACCCTGAGAGTACTGCCCAATAACCTTCCTGGGCGCTAATCCCCATTTTGGAATCTGCCTCCTGGGGGATCCGACCTGTGGGCATGAGACCCACAACCTGTCTTTAAGTCCAAAGTAGTACAGTGAAATGAGCACTGAACTTATATATTTTTTAAGACCCTAGGCTTAAATTTCATTTTTGCCGTGAACCGGTGGTGTGATCTTGGGCAATTTATTTCATATTTCTGATTTTTCATTTCCTCATTTGTAAAATGGGATTGACTGTATTCACATCAGGCCACTATGAAAGTAAATATGATAATGTGAAATTTCCTAGAGAAATAGCTGGTAAAGCGTAAGTGCTCACAAAAAGTTGGATAAAACTGTACAGAAGGCATGAGCGTTTTCTGAAAATTGGGCCTCTATATGTACTCTCAGACATCGGGGCTGGGGGTGGAGGGAGGGAGGAGACTGTCCAGAAATTCTGCACTGTCCTATAGAGACATTCTGTCACATTTATGGTGAAGGACATTGTCAGGCTTAGTGGAAAAAGGAAAGGCCGGGCAGAGGATCAGGAACACTGGTGGATGCAAAAGCAATATGTTTCCCCTGTGTTGTTGGTAGTCAGATGATTCCAGAAAGGCCAGGAACCTATCCTCTCCCTTTCTTTTCTATTTAGCATTTAGCAAAGTGGCTTGAAAACAGTAGCTGCTCAATAAATATTTCTTATATAATGAATTACATTTCTTCCTACAGAAGTCAAAGAATTTCATAGACAGACACAGAAACCTGCATAATCCACTTCTTATTTTTTTTCCCAGAGAGAATCTAAATCCTTGAACTTGTTCTAGGAAAGAAAACATGAATACATTTTATTAATAGTTTACATAGTTCGTAATTGCATGATAAATGATGCTATTAGAAAATGTGTTAATAGGAAAGTATTCAAGAAACATAACTCCATTGCACTTCAAAACATCTTGACATGAAACACGTTATGACCCTTCTTTATCATCTTAAGATGACAACAAAGATATTGCAAATAAGGGTCTGAAATCTTAGCCCCACTGTTTCTTGTCTTCTTATAGCTTACAAGCTAATTTCCCAGCTCCTGCACCTCTTCCTCAAATAACCCATTCTGAGTAAATACTATGATATCTTATGGTATCTGATTTTGTGTGTGTGTGTGTGTGTGTGTGTGTGTGTGTGTGTGTTTGTGTGTAGGTGGCCACCATTTCCTGAAGAAACACATTCATTCTTTAATATCTTATTTTCTTCTTAAACAGAATGTAGATATGATTTTTGTTGGTGTGCTCCTGGTTCTTGAGGAAGAAACATAGTAGAATGGTGAGAACTTGAGGACCTGAGTTTCCTTGCCTCTGATTTATGAATCATAAAATCATGAACAAGATATTTAATCCCTACAGCCTCACTTCCCTTATCTATATAAAAGAGGTAATACCTCATAGAATTGTGATAAAACTGAATGAGTTTGTGCATGTGAACGACTTAGCACAAAGTCGATAACACTTGTGATTATATGATCATCTTTAAATTCCAGAAAGCCAGAAGATTTTGAGTCAATGGCGGCATTTATGGAACAAGCCATTCTTCTTCCAGAGGAGTATCTTTTGTTCCATTGACAACCACAAAATCACTTTTCAGAGATTTTCCTCTAGCACTTATCTTTGTATCTGTGCTTCACAATCATCCAGCCTCCACTCCAAATTATCGTCTTTAAACCCAGCCCCAATGGCATTATAATTCCTGTGTCATAATTGCTCAGCACTTTGATTGGTGGAAGGATCTTCTCTCCAATTCAATACTCAGCTCTACAGACTGATGTTTCTAGGGTTGGCTCTAAGCAAATTTAGTAAAACAAAGTTCAATAGAAATAGTGACCCTTTATTTATAACTCAGTATGTACTAACCACATGGTTTTATTCAATATTTCTCAATAATATTATGATATAGAATGTTTAAATCCAATTTTACTTATAAAAGTGTGGTTGAATGAGTTTGAGTTAGGTACCCAGCGTCACATAAACTGTTCAGATCAAAATCAGATGTCAGACCTACATCTCCCTGATGCCAAAGCCATGGCAGTTCACACTGGGCCAGTCTGTTTCCTCTCATCCGTGGCCTCCTTCTTTCTGATGGTAAATAAGATACTGAATACTCTTGTGCTTCTGTGTCCTCATTTTTAGCTGAATATAAAGGGCCAACCACTCTAGTTTTAAGGCTATGGTGAAAGTCAATATAGATGGAAATCTCTTATAGGAAATATGGTTGAAGCTCTTCAACCTAAAATCTATTAATGCAAAGAGAGGAGAACAATGGTTTTTAAATGTCCATTTTACATATTTGGTGACATTGCATACAGTTAACAACAGAGGTGAGAAATACATTAACTCTCCCGTTCATAATTGCCATCTTATTCTAAGCACTTTGATAGAAAAAGGCAGGTTAATAATTGCTGGCCAGTTTGCTGGCTCTTAAAACAGGTGGTTGCATAGTAGGCTCATGTGGCCTCAGAAAAGGACCAGCTCCCTGTCAAAAACAGTAGGCTCACTTTGCTTCAAGCAATAATGGAACTGAATGTGCTCAGTTAAATTGATACCAAGTGCAGAGAGCCTGGCGATTTTCTTTGTTTGGAAAGAGTGAGACTTTGCTCAGTACTATGAAGCGAATGCAATGCAACATGAAGCAGAATGCTGTCATCTCAATTGCTGTTTATGAGCTCTGTGTTTTCAATAGCCAAATAAACTCCAAATCTTACTTTCCCAACTAGCGTTTCGTTAAAGCCATTACACACTATTTTTACTGTATTTTCCTAAGCCACACGAGGCTTTTGTTTACCTGTATGGAACACAAAGAAGAGCAGAAAGAGAAATGAATACTGTGCAATAATCATGATTTCTGAGAGAGTCAAAGTGTTCCATAACCATCCCAGGGCCAGTTTGGCTAAGGTATCAGCCAAGTCATAAGAGGTTAGGATTAAGATGGGCTATACTATCCGAGGCAACCTGCCAAGGAGAGAAGCAGAATTTAGACCAAAATTTCTTAGGCAGAGCTGAGAAACGAATCCCAGTGAGACCAATTACAGACACCAGGTCTAAATTGCCAGAGGTGGGATCAGACACAGACCACGGAGACAAGAGTTGAGGGTCAAATGGGGATGCACTGAGATTAAGGATAGGTCAGAAACATAAGGTCCAGGGCAATTGTCAAGAATACCCTTGGAACATTCATACATATCAACATGCCTCAGTCTGTGCATGCATATGAGATGTCAGTCTGGCTGAAAGAAAATTGGAATGCATGTATTGTTCATTCTCCTTTCTAATAGCTGTATACAAGCAGGTGCTTATAAGATGTAGCTGAAAGAACATGTGGCATGAGGTGTCATCTTTCTTTAAGAAACCTTCCAGCACAACATAGCAACTCACCCTTTCCCCCTCCCACCGAGATCTTACAGCATAGTGTTAGATACGGCACGGTTCCTCAAAAAGCATCCCCTGATGGACTAAAATACATATTCAGGTTAAGTAAAGCCCCTTGAAATAGGTTTAGCAGCAAAATATACATATATTTAGAATATGTAACTTAAAGGCAGTGTACTACAACATACAATGTTTATATATTTAACACTCAAAGATTAATTTCTAATGGTAAGTCACTGGAGAGGGTCTAGAAGAATTGGCTGATTGCAACACACCTTCTAAATTCCTAATCTGCGGCTAACGCTGTTACTGTAGTAGTTTGGAAGACTGAAAATCAAGTGAATTTGGTCCTGTCAATCTACCACACACTTGTTCTACTCTAATATATTGTCAAGGTTGATTCTTTAATGTGGAAAGCACCCTTGGAGAGAGAAGATATTGGTAAGATAAATCATGAATGTAAAAAAAAAAATCACTTGAAATGTGACCCAAGTGGTTTCTTGGTAAATGGAAAGTAAATTTTGACCAGCCACTCTTTGCAGAAAAGCAGGCTGAACGGAAGTTCTTGAGCTTCATAATACTCTAAATTTGTGAAGGAATAGTTAATTATTACAATTTATTATATTTTTTATCTGTGGCCATTAATTAGCAATTATGCTTCCTTGGACACTGTGAGTTTTTCTTTTATGCCTTTCCATTCATTTGTAAATATTGACTCGTCCCACTCTAAGCTACAGAAACTAAAAACATCAACATGTTGACAAGATACTTTTTAGTGATGACTGTGGGTAGTCTGGATTTTCTCCTTTATCCTGTTTGGATTTCTCCAATTCTTTTTTTTTCTTTTTATTGGGGTGTTTGGATTTCTCCAATTCTTTTTTTTCTTTTTATTGGGGTATAGTTGTTTGTTGTGTTAGTTTTTACTGTTCAGCGAAGTGAAGCAGAGTTCCCTGTGCTATACAGCAGGTTCTCATTAGTTATCTATTTTATACATGTTAGTGTATATACGTTATCCCAATCTCCCAATTCATCCCACCCCCCTTTTCACCCCTTAGTGTCCATACATTTGTTCTCTACATCTGTGTCTCTATTTCTGGATTTCTCCAATTCTTTTAAGTGGACAAACATTACCATTATAACAAGAAAAAAGTAGATACTATAAAAATATTTGCCATTTGTAGCAACATGGATGGACTTGGAGGGCATTACACTAAGTGAAACGTCAGACAGAGAAAGACAAATACTGTATGATATCACTTATATGTGGAATCTAAAAAATACAACCAACTAGTGAATATAACAAAAAAGAAGCAGACTTACAGATATAGAGACCAAACTAGTGGCTACCAGTGGGGAGAGACGTGGGAGGGGCAATATGGGGAGGGGGTGTGGGAGGCACACACTATTGGGTGTAAGACAAGCTCAAGGATGTTTTGTACAACATGAGGACTAGAGCCAATGTTCTGTAATAACTGGAAATGAAAAGTAACCCTTAAAAACTGTATAAAAATATATTTTAAATAAAAAAATAAATTGAACTTTGAAAAAAAACAAAAACAAATAATAGGAATAAAAAATATTACTCTGCAAGGGAAATGAGAAATAATTTAGAGTCTAGATTAAAGTATCAGATACTCTTTCTTAGGCTATGATAACAACCTCAAAATCTCAGTGGCTTAATAAAAAGAAGGTTTTTTTTTTCCTCATGTAAGGGAAGCCAGGTAACTCTCTGGTATCACTATTACTCACATGTATCAATGTAGTATTTCAGCTTGCTTTACTCTTACAGCATCTTCATATTAACAGTTGCTTCTATAATTGCCAAGATAGAGGAAAATTGGAGAATTACATTTTAAATAATTCTACCTGTAAATGCACATATCACTTCTATTAACATTTCACTGGCCAAATCAAGGAGATGGGGAAATACAATCCTTGTATGGGCCTAGAAAGAGAGGAAAACTGGAAATGGAGAGAGGCACTAATTTCTACATAGACTGCTCTTCTCATCACCAAACGTTAGGCTCATTGTCTTTGCTGCACGTCAAACACGCCCACTCTTTCCCAAAGGTGACTAATTCAAAGATCCCCCCAAAATATCATTGACCTGAAAATTCAGGATCTTTTGGTGATGCATGATTGTTTCTCCATTAGGTGTGATGTGCAGTAGTCTTTATATCATGTCCAGATGTGGCAGCTCTTGATGTTCTGCTTCATAGAGACATACAGTGGTGGAATAGGGACAGTAATTACGACAAGCATTTTCATTCTGAAAGAGGAAGACTGGGGGACCTACAGAAGTTCCTAGGCCGTAGTAACACGGATCATCCTGAGAATACATTTCAACAGCCCCCTATCCTGAGGACTTAGACAATTCTGCTCCCTGGGAAGGCTTCCCCAATCCATTCTTTTTTTTTTTTTTTGTCATCCCTGGCTGTGCCCTCTGAGAGGTTCTTTATTTTATTCTTCTTGGCTATATCTAAAAGGCCATCAAGAGATATTGAAGAATTTTGTCCTGGGTTTTAACTACTTCACTGCCTGGGCAAGTCACATTTGTGCTCCCAAATTCAAGTGCATGGGGACGTGCAATCTTTTCCTGCGTCTAAAAGAGAATTAGAAATGTGAATGAGAAGTACTCATTCTACCACAGATGATATTATATTTCATTAGAGAGGATTTTTATTTATGTCTACAGCTCACATGGGTGTAAGCAACCTGGGGTCATTTCTGAAACAGATTTTCTGGGCTATGCAGATGAGGTGGTAGTAGGGCTGCTGTCTTTTTTTTTTTTTTTTTAATAAATTTATTTATTTATTTTTGGCTGCGTTGGGTCTTCATTGCTGCGCGTGGGCTTTATCTAGTTGTGGCAAGCGGGGGCTACTCTTCGCTGCAGTGCATGGGCCTCTCATTTCAGTGGCCTCTCCTGTTGAGGAGCACGGGTTCTAGGCACAAGGGCTTCAGTAGTTGTGGCTCGCAGGCTCTAGAGCACAGGCTCAGTAGTTGTGGCGCACGGGCCTAGTTGCTCTGCGGCATGTGGGATCTTCCCGGACCAGGGCTTGAACCTGTGTCCCCTGCATTAGCAGATGGACTCCCAACCACTGCGCCACCAGGGAAGCCCTTGCTGCCGTCTTTTTGATGGTTGGTTAATTAATTCTAGTTTGCCCTTAATCCTCAGATGCAACTCTTTGGTTTTCCAAAGCAATATAGGGGATGTTTTCCAGGGCCCTTATCTTCGGTGGGTCTTTGACTTCATTTTTTATCTCCCTCACCATTTGAGCTGTCGAAAGCACTCCTCAGCTATCTCTCCAGAATTGGCAAGTGCCACATGTGCAAAAGTAGACCAGATATTACTACATGTCTCTGCAGTTCATTTTCTACCACATCTTGCTCTGGAATATAGCCCATATTTTGCTAGTTTCCTAATGCTTTCAAGCCAATGGTTTTTATATTTTTTCCATGTTTTCTTGTTATTCTCAGAGACTGCAAGAAGCAGAAGTCACTTTGACCAACTCTTTGCCCTCCCCCCCCCATTTTTTCTATTTGATTGATGAGAGTCATTATTTGAGTGAACAGCTTTTAAATTTGTTTTCAGGGATGTTAGATGAAGGTTATAATGCACACTATGTTAGAATCTGGTTGTGATTTCTTAGGCATTATAATTTGAATATAGGCAGCTGTCACCGAGTAGATGGTAGTGGTCTTTAACATAGTATAAGGCTGTGATTCATCTCTTTTCTTACGTTAAACCATGAGGACCAAGCAGATGTGGACATGAGGCAGGGAGACAGCACTGGGAAAGTCATGCCAAATGAGAACATCTAAGTAGGGACTAAGGAAAGAATCTCAAGATAGTCCTGGGCTTAGAATTTTATTAGTCCCAGTGGAGTTAGGGCTTTGAGATCAAGGAACTACCTAGGAGAAGAATGTCTTCCACGCCTAAGATCAAAGACAGAACCTCACCATCTTTTTTTTTTAAAAGTCTTAGCTTATTAACTCTCTCATGAAAAATCTGCACAATCACCAAAGACACAGTCACTGCAGAGTCTTTATTCCTTCTGCTGCCCAATCTCCAGCTCACTGCTAGACACTTCATTTCTTTCTGCCAGCACCAACATTGTCCTTTGCAGTCCCCCTGACTTTCTTCATTCTGTTCTTGCGTTCCTTTCGCTGTTTTCTTGAGGTATTTTTCTTCTCGTACAGGCCATGTCTTGCAAGCCTGTGTTTGGGCTCATCCTTCTTCACATAATCCAAGGAATCATAAATCATGCCAAAGCCAGTTGTCTTGTCACCACCAAAATGGGTTCTGAATCCAAACACAAAGATGACATCTGGTGTGGTCTTGTATATTTCGGCTAGTTTTTCCCGAATTTCTGTCTTAGGTACTGTTGCCTTCCCAGGATGAAGGACATCGATGATCATTTGTTTCCGCTGAAGTATTCGGTTAGTCATGAACTTCCTGGTCCAGATAGTTACCGTGTTGTTCATGATGGCAGTTAATCTTCAAGCAGCCAGGAAGGAAAAGAGGACTATTTTCCACCGGCCAATCATATCAATGCTCACAGAAGGACCTCGGGAGGCCAAAGCTGGAAAGTGAATTGTCCAAATAAGCTTGGCCCTCTTAACAATTTTCTCCTTGAGAATGAGTTTTACTATAAATATTCCACAGAAACTCTTCTCCCCTGCTGCATCATCTTGTAGATTATGTTGCCTATTGTTTCACTTCTTTTCCCTATTCTTATTTTCTCCCTTCTCTCTTGAACTTGATGCTTCATATGCATACTTGCCAGGCCCAGTCTCACACAGGACTTGGACTTTGGCTACCCACTGAACCATACTGACCAGCCCCACTCATTACTATATCTAATCCTGGCCCCAGGAACACAAGTTTCAGATGGGTGCCTCTTCCCCCATGCTCATCCCAGAAGGAACATCAGATATAATTCAGATGTCATCCATCTCAGGGATGTTAGATGAAGGTTATAATGCACACTATGTTAGAACACTATGTTAGAGTCTGAGTGGGTTAGAAGACTGGGAATCTAGAAAATAATACTGAGCAACATGGACGTGTAGGCTGTGAAATTAACGTGGAAAAGAGGCTCAGGATATCATCTGAGAGAAAGTGCTTGATGTCACACCAAAGGCTGCTAGGCCAGGCCTAAGACCATTGTCTTACTTTTCTGTACAGATGACTCTACTTCTTCTTTTCTGCCATGCCAGAGGGAGAAGGTATACTTTATAAAAATTAGAAGCTATAGAATTGAGAGTCCTAGCCACAGGGTTGTCAGATAAAATATAGATAACCAGTAAAATTTGAATTTTAGGTAAACAACAAATAATTTTTTAGTATAAGTATGTCGTATGCAATAACAGGGCTATACTTAGAGTAAAAAAACATCTAATTGTTTACCTGCAATTCAAATTAAACTGGGTATCTTGTATTTTTACTTGCTTCATCTGGCACCCTTTCTAAGTCTTGGGGAAAAGCTACTGGATTGGATGAACTCAAAAGTGTGAACATTTGAGAGACATTTTTTAGATTAGAGAGATTATATGTTCAAAAAATGGAAGAATTTCAATTTGGCTGGAGCTCAGTTTGAGCTGGAGGAAGCATAGTTATAAGACATGTCATGATGAGAAGGGGCAAAATTCTATTGCATTTCCATCCATACTAAAGATTTAAATGCTGTAATTACTCAAAAATTTACATTGATAAGTGACAGATTAATTAAGAGTTAAAGGGAAGCAAGTAGTATTCAAGAATGAATAGAAATGACTGAATAAGGATTGATCACTTATCAATAGAGTCTTTGTTGCTTAAGTGTGATTTAAGATTATGGATCCATGTGTGTTTAAACTGAAATGGTCCGGTTGTATAAGGACATTATGATACCTTTATTATGTCACTTTTTAGGACTTTGTTTAGAATATGACTACATTATTTTGAATTATGGTTGTCAGGAATACCAAGATACTTCTTACATTTGGTTAATGCAGTACTCACTCAGAAAACTCAAAATTATAATTTGGGGCAGCTAAATAAATGTGTAATATGGTGAAAGATGTCATAAACATAAATGGGTATTATTGATGTTATTATTATCTGAAATTTAAAAAAGCTAGGTAAGAGAAACATAGATTTGATAGAAAGTTTCTAAACACCCTATTTCACTCTAGAACTGCCCTGGCATCTGTTCTACTTCTTTCCAGCTGCCCCCTGAGGCCTGTGCCTGTCTCAGAGCACTTTTTCATCAAGGCTTGCATAAGGCTAGTTGTGTTCCAAGCGTTTTTCAAATTTGGTAGAAGTGAACCATTTGTAGAGGCAAAATTCTTTGGTTCCACATTAAAGTATATTATTTTAATGAAAATGTTTCTTAAACATTCTCAGACGTGAACTGATATATTAAAAACAGCACACAGGTTAAACTTATAAACAAACTTTTAAAATAATATTTTTAAAATTATCGGCATCAATTTAATGTCACAGATTATATTGATTTGATGACACTGCTATATCTCTGCTTGAAAGATAATGTGGTGAAGACGCTAAGACACGAGCCCTTAAAATTGGATGTTACTCTACTCTGGGAGGTATACTAACTCATTTTCTCATCCAGTTTTCTCTTTTCAAATCACCTTAAAATTTCTGTTTGTTTAGGGCATTGTAATTGCATTTATACTTCACCTGGCACAAATCCAACATTATATATTATGTCCAGTTCTGGTTTTTTTTTAGGTCCTCCTCTTAGTAGCCCACAATTATAGCAGTACTCTTTGGTAGCAACATGAAAACAAACTGAACATCAAAATCACATGAATAACACCTAGCATAAGGTGGTCATACAAACAATCCACTATATTCATATGCAAACATTTTAATATATATTCATTAAAATAAAGACTCTATATAGATCTGTTTAGCAAAAGTGTTGCAATTAAAAAATTACTCAGTTAGCTCAAAGCTAATTAAAATCATTCAATTCCTGAAATAGTCTCTCAATTAAATGCATAAACTGAGAGCAATCTTTATGCACAACACAGATGAAAATGTCACCTGTATTTTTGCATCTTTGGGGCTCCTACAGTAGATAGTAGTTGCTCCCTGAAACACTCCATTTTCCACTCTTGATTCCAAACCCTCAGAAACTTGCCTCAGCATTCAGCCCACCTGATTTTTCTGTCTTCATCTCCAAGCTCATTATGATGTAGATTAACTTCATTTCTTGTTTTATGTTGCCTTTTCAGGGCTTCACTCATTACCAAGATCCTGTACTTAAAGCGGGACTGTTCAAGTGCTAAAGAGGGGAAGTCAGGAGGGGCAAAATAGGAAATATTCAGGTATTAGTACTTTTTACTTCTGTTGAACACATCTCTTGAGTTTTAAACTTACATCTCTATTTGGCCAGGTATTCAAACTCATTGTATCCAGTGAACTCATCATATACCCATAGATCTGTGCAGATTGTAAATTCCTTGAGAGTCTCAAACAAGATAGGTGAGAGGTAGCCCCAACTTGAGCTGTGTCTCTTGATCTCAAGTTGTCTGCACTCTGCTCCTATTCCTGGCCCCAATCTCATTTCTGCCTCCAAGAAAGAGTTGGGGTTCACCAGACTGATGGAAAAAAAACAAGGGCTGTTGAAGTTGGACTTTCAACAGACCAAACGTAATAAGAGCAGAAGAATGAAAAGCTGATAGGAAGTGAAGATAATAATAGTTTATTTGTGTACCATGAAATGGTTGGATTTTCCCAAGTCTCTGCTTTTCACAGTATTCCATCCATCTCATGGTCCAACCTCTGGCATTCCTGGGGATCACTCTGTAAGCAATAATCACAGCTTTACCTTCCAAGTCAACTTGAGCTTCTTACCTTGTTTCTGAATGCAGTTTGCTTTATTTTTCTCTTTGTATTGACCCCGTGGGAACTCTCTTTTTTTCCCCCTAAATATGCTCGGCTCAAGAAGGCAATACTATTTTCCCAGTTCTCAAATCCCTGGACCCCACTGGCTGCTCTGGGAAAGCCCCAGTCTCCCATATACCTGTCTTAGCCCTTGAGATATTAGCCCTGTTCAGAGATTCCATGGTCCCTGAATCTGGCTTGCCTGGATTAGGTAAGTAAACCCATCATCTACCTCTTCCAAATCTTCAAAGTCATTATTCCATATCTATTTTTAATCTTGGTTAATGATGTTAACACACAGTCCAACAAGTTAAAGACTTTGAGCTTTTCTTTTTCTTTCCCTAGCAGTCCACATTTAAAGCCATTTTTTCTGTTTGCCATTAGAACAAATCTCCTAAAAGAAGTTGCCTATGCTCATTATCTCTATTTATTTATTATTATTTTTATTGAAGTATAGTTGATTTACAATATTTCATTAGTTTCAGGTGTACAATATAGTGATTTAAAATTTTTATAGATTATATTTCATTTCAAGTTTTTATAAAATCTTGGGTATATTCCCTGTGCTGTACAATATATCCTTGTAGTTTATTTATTTTATACATTGTAGTTTGTGCCTCTTAAACCCCTATCCCTATCTTGCCCCTGTCACCTTCCCTCTCCTCACTGGTAACCACTAGTTTGTTCTCTATATACGTGAGTCTGTTTCTCTTTTGTTCTATTCATTTGTTTGTTTCATTTTTTAGAGTCTACATATAAGTGATAACATACTGTATTAGTCTTTCTCTGTCTGGCTCCTTTCACTAAGCATAATACCCTCTAGATCTATGCATGTTGTTGCAAATGACAGAATTTCATTCTTTTTTATGGCTGAGTAACAGTCCATGGTATATATACATACATACCACATCTTCTTTATCCATTCATCTGTTGATGGACATTTAGTTTGCTTCCATATCTTCACTATTGTAAATAATGCTGCTATGAACATTGGAGTGCATGTATCTTTTCAAATTAGTGTTTTCATTTTCTTTGGATATATACCCAGGAGTGGAATTACTGGATCATAGGTAGTTCTATTTTCAGTTTTTTGAAGAACCTCCATACTGTTTTCCATAGTGGTTCTACCAATTTACTTTCCCACCAAAAGTGTACTAGCATTCCCTTTTGCTCACATCCTCACCAACATTTGTTATTGTTGTCTTTTTGATGATAGGCATTATGAGAGGTGTGAGGTGATATCTCATTGTTTTTTGTTTTCTAATGCCTTTAGATGATAGGTTAGGTTGTTTATTTGAAACTTTTCTTATTTCTTGAGGTAGGTCTGCATAACTATAAACTTCCCTCTTAGGACTACTTCTGCTGCATCCAGTAGATTTTGGAAAGCTGTGTTTTTATTTTCATTTGTCTCAAAGTATTTTTTGATTTCTTCTTTGATTTCTTCATTGGCCCATTGGTTTTTGTTTTTGTTTTTGTTTTTCTTTAAACATCTTTATTGGAGTATAATTGCTTTACAATGGTGTGTTAGTTTCTGCTTTATAACAAAGTGAATCAGCTATACATATACATATATCCCCATATCTCCTCCCTCTTGCATCTCCCTCCATGTTTTTTAGTCTCCACATGTTTGTTTTTCCCATTTTTCTTCCTGTAATTGATGTCTAGTTTCATACCGTTGTGATCAGAAAAAATGCTTGATATAATTTCTATCCTCTTAAATTTGTTGAGACTTGTTTTGTGACCTAACAAGTGATCTATCCTAGAAAATGTTCCATGTACACTTGATAAGAATGTGTATTCAGCTGTTTTTGATTGGAATGTCCTTTAGATATCTATTAAGCTCAACTGATCTAATGTGTCATTTAAGACTACTGTTTCCTATTGATTTTCTATCTGGATGATCTGTCCATTGATGTAAGTGGGGTGTTAAAGTTCCCTACTATTATTGCGTTATTGTCAATTTCTCCCTTTATGTATGTTAATATTTGCTTTATATATTTATGGGCTTATAAGGAGCATATATGTTGAGTGTTACATCCTCTTCTGGTATTGATCACTTTATCATTATATAATGCCATTCTTTGTCTTCTATTATAGCTCTGAAGTCTCTTGTAAGCAGCATATAGATGGGTCTTGTTTTTTATTATCCAATCAGCCACCCTATGTCTTTTGACTGAAACATTCATTCCATGACATTTAATGTGATTATTGAAAGGTATGTACTTATTGCCATTTTATTACTTGTTTTCTGGTTTTAAAGTCTGGCAGCCCAGGAAACTGACTCTAAGAATCACACTTGGTTGACTTAATCACAACTTTTCAGAAAAGTTTGTGTGACTGATTTATTATTTTTGTGAAATAAGGCTGTATGGCTAAAGTTAAACCCTCTTCTATTCATATTTTCCCATTGTGGTTTTCCTATGTGTTCTGCCACCACATGAACTTAATCCATTTAGAACAGAAAATTGTATTCTCACATGACAAAAATATTATGCTTTCAGTTGTCTCTGAGAGGATTATAATAGTGACTGAAGCAGATGTTGTTTAAATCATTTTTGTGCATAATGTTTTCCCCTGATAGTCTCCTGAAAATAAGGTATAGACAGTTCATGGTAATAGCTTGAGATGACAGTTTACCTTTAAACCCAATGGCTTATGTTTTACATAACCAGATGAAATATTTAAAGCACAGCTGCAAATTCATCCTCCTGGGACACGAAATTGGTGACATTACAGAGGGTTAATCTGAATAGAATACGACACCAATTGTTAGCTAATTCCAAAGATAGTTACAAGAACGAATTAGATTCTAGAAGGAGAGTGTTAGGTTAAGGTAGGGTTGACAATTTGACAAAAGATATATATCTACATTTTAACTACAAAACACTGCAGAGAGAAATTTAAAAACCTAGATAACTGGAAAGATATATCTACTGATGGATCAGAACACTCAATATTGTTAGGATAATTTCCCCCATTTTATCTATAGATTCAATGTGTTACTAATGAAAATCCCAGCAGGCTTTTGATTTGTAACAAGCTGATTCTAATATTTATATGAGAATGTAAAGGATTTAGAATAGCTAAAACAACTTTAACAAAGAAGAAAAAAATTGGAATTCTTACACTATACAATTTCAAGACTTATCATAAAGCTACAATAATCAAGATAGTAAAATATTAGCATAAAGAGAGGGTAAAATAGACCAATGGAATAAACTAGAGTACAGAAATAGATCCACACATATATCATTAATTGATTTTTACCAAACTGCTAGGAAGAGAAAAGATAATCTTTTCTACACGTGGTGTTTTAACAATTGGATAGTCATTTGGAAAAAGTAAGCTTGTTCTTTTCCTCATGTGATAACTTGAAATGGATCATAGACTTTAGTGTAAGAGCTAAAACTATAAAACTATTAGGAGAAAATGTTCATGACCTTTGGTTTGGCAAAGATTTCTTAAGTACAACAAACAAAGCAAGAAGTATAAAAAGTAAGAATTAACAAATTGAACTTCATCAAAATTAAGAAACTTTGCCCTTCAAAAGACACTCTAAAGAAAAAGAAAAAGGAGACACAGATTGAGATAAAATATTTATAAAATATGTATCTGATGAAGGATTTGCATCTTTAATATAAAAAACTTTTACAAGTCAATAATAAGTTTAAAAAAACTCAATAAAATGGGCAAAAGATTTGAACCCACACTTCACCACAGAGGATATAAAGATGTCAAATAAGTACATAAAAAGTTCCTCATCGTCATTATTCATTAGGGAATGCAAATTAAAAAATACAGTGAAATAGCTATCACTATGCACCCATTAAAATGGATAAAAATGAAAAGATGACCACACTAAGCTTTGTGAGGGTGTGAAGCAATGGGAACTTACAAACATTGCTTGTTGTAAAATAAAATGGAAAAATGACTTCAGAAGAATTTGGCAGTTTTGTAAAGATGTAAGATACCCTTCTCATGTGATCCAGCCATTCTAATCATAGGTATGTACTCAAGAGAAATGAAAGCATATGTACACAACAAGACATGTCCATGAATGTTTATAGCAGTTGTGTTTATAATAACCAAACAGTACAATAGAAACAACCCAAGTAACCATCAACAAGTTAATGCCTAAACAAATTGTGATATACTCATATAATGGAATACTACTCAGCAATAAAAAGAAATCAAATATTGATACATACAACAAAATGGATGAATCTAAAATAATTAATCTGAGTGAAAGACTCTGGACAAAAGAGAGTATACACTATATGATTCCATTTATATAAAATTTCAGAAAGTTCAAGCAAATATAAAGTGATAGAAGCCACTGATAGATTGGTGGTTGCCTGGCAAAGGCAGGAGAAAAAAATGGGAAGAAGGGATTATAGGAGTGCTCTAGGAAACCTTTGCAGAATGGCCATGTTTACTATGTTGCTTTGGTATACACTTGTCAAAACTTACCAAATTGTCGGAGGTTTTCAAGATGATGGCTCAGGAAGATCCTGAAATCAGTCCTCCCACTGACACAAGAAATCTACAACTATATGTGGAATAATTCCCTCAGAAAGGAGACCTGAAAACTGGAGGAGCAGAGCTTCCACAACAAAGGTTAAAAGGACAGCCCTGAGACACATAGGAGAGGCAGAGAGACAGTCTTGCCAAAGAAAACAACCACACCCTCGCTGTGGCAGTCCACATCGGGAAGGATCACAGAGGTACAAATCTTTTCCCTGAGGAGCAAGGGGTTCAAGTTCTACATCAGGCACCCCAACCCCTAGATCCTGCACAGGAGAGAGGAGCCCCCAGAACACCTGGCTTTGAAAACCAATGGGAAATATGTCCAGGAAAACTATAGCACTGCAGGGAATGGAAAACCCTCTCTTAAAGGGCCCATGGTCAAACTCACTGGACCCCCAAACCAGTGCAAAAGCACCAGATTGAAAAGCTCTTGGACCACAGGTGAAGTGGACCCACTTATTAATTTTGAAGCATCTGCTAGAGAGGCAAGACCCAGTTAGAATGCTCCCCAGGGACTGAGACACGGCAGGAGCCATTTTTGCAATCTCAGGCTAGTTGCTAATGCAGTTGCTGACGGGCACATTTTGAAATTCTCCCTCTAACCTGTTAATGCAAGTGATGCACCCTGATGAGAGCCTTGCCCACTCCTGCACTCTGGCTGAGCCTCACAGCCATCTGAGCAATATCCTCACACACCAACGTGGCAGCAATCGAGGGCAGACATGGAAGCTTGTCTGAGGGCAAGCCCCGCCCACTAGCATGCTGCAGCTGCAACCATGGTCCCATCGCAACAGGAGGAAATATTATTCAGCCATAAAAAGGAAGAAATCTTGCTATTTCAGACATGGATGGACCTCAAATAGAGAAAAGCAAATACTATATGATTTCACTCATATGTGGAATCTACAAAAACAAGACAAATGAACAAACAAAATAAAACAAAACTAACTCGTACATACAGAACTTAGATTAGTGGTTACTAGAGGGGAAGGGTGTTGAGTGCAGGTGAAATGGATGCAGGGGGTCAACTATGTGGTGATTGATGATAAGGAGACATGTGATGGTGATTCCTTTGTATTTATACAGATGTGGAATCATAATGCTGAACACCTGAAACTTATATAGTAGAAACAACTTATCAAATTGTATACTTTGCATGCATGTGGTTTATTTTATGTCCATTGTACCTTGATAAAGCTGTAAAATAAACCTGATTAAAAGAAAATTTTCTTCTTGGAAATAAGATCAAGTGACTGTCTAAAAGGACTAATAAAATTTTATTGGAAGCGTTAAGCAAATTCGATATTTAATATAATATCAATACTTTGTATTTTGTTTTTCATAATAAAAGTTTTTCTCCGAGTCGTATAGAAACCGCACCCCCCCTCCCATTTTCCCCAGTGTTCTGTGCAAATCACACAATTGAGTGTGTGTATGTGCATGTGTCATATGAAAAAGTTTAGGAAGAACACAGGAAAATGAGTTACCATCAAGTGTTAGCAACTGAAAGATCTGTCTTCCCCCTGTTTTTTTAAACTCCTTTATTATATTAAAGATTTACAGTGAACGTGGATTTCTAATTGTTCTGCTTCACTCCAAACCTCTCCACTTCAAACCCTTGAACCACAAGTCTATCCTGAGGGAAGGAGATAGGTTGAACTTCTAAGGAATAGAAGTAAACTTTGAATTTAATAGATTACGAGTTAAAAAGAGTATGTTTGTCTTTTAATAACTAACATGAAACTTTCTAGAATAAATGAGATTTTGACTCAAACTAAGGTGCCTGTTAGGAAGCTGGGCACTCAGTAGGAAACAAGGTACCTTTGAACATGGAAGGTACCAATCATTAGATCAAATGAATGCTTTTCATGTTTATGCCCCAACAATTTGAGACTCCATAGTAAACCAGTCATACAGATTTAAAGTGTTTTGCAAATTTCATTCAAAATTATTTTGGATAATGTACACATCCTTTCAAATAGTTAAATAATATGAATCAAAACGAACAGGCCTTGGATACAGATGAGTATCCAGGATTAACTTCATGCTTCTCCCCTTTCCCTCATCCCCAAACAAAGTTATGTATGAAATAACAAATTCAGGCTTGCTCCTAACTTCTATGCAATAACACATAGCAAATTTTGCCTCCCATTTTGAGGGCATGATTTCAGGACCCAATAATTTTGTACATAGCCAAGATGAATGTCACACAGTGAGGATACAGAAAACATATTTTCACATATTTGGAAGGGAGATCAGAAAATCTATTATTCATGAACCATTCTTGAAAATGTATTTAAAAAACTGCTCTAACAGACCGAACCATACATTCATATTAAAAGCTCCAGAGTGATGAAGTCATAAAGAGACAGCCGATGAGTGAAAATGCAATCGAATACAGGGTTAAATTCTAAATAACTATAATAAATTTAAACAAAATACATGTAAAAACTTAAACGTTTATTATCTGTGGGTTGGATTTTAAACCCTATATCAGTGTTTCTCAAATTATGTTCTGCAAGAAACTAGTCTCATGAGATGTTTCATGAAGAAGGCTTCAGTGGTTACATAATTTTTAGAGGAGATATCTCTCTAGCCCGTCTTGGATATTCATACTGTATATTAACGGCTTCAGAAAGCTTGCCTCAAAGCAATAGGTTCAAATTTGTGTAATGAGTGCTTCTCACATTTACTTGACCTTAGAAAACTTTCTCGAAAAACACTTAACATGTTAGGAATTCCTGTCTGAAATAAAACGTTTTGCCAAAGAACAGAAATATTACATTAGGGAAGAATAACTGTGCTTAATTACTCATTTTATTTTGGGACAATCAAAAGTTGTCATTTAGTTCTCAACTTCGATATTAAGTAGGTATATGTGTGAAATAGGCAAATTTTTTTTTTTTAAAGTTGAATCTTTTTTTTTTTAAATTTTATTTATCTATTTATTTATGGTTGTGTTGGGTCTTCGTTTCTGTGCGAGGGCTTTCTCTAGTTGCGGCAAGTGGGGGCCACTCTTCATTACGGTGCGCGGGCCTCTCACTATCGCGGCCTATCTTGTTGCGGAGCACAGGCTCCAGACGCGCAGGCTCAGCAATTGTGGCTCACGGGCCTAGTCGCTCCGCGGCATGTGGGATCTTCCCAGACCAGGGCTCGAACCCGTGTCCCCTGCATTAGCAGGCAGATTCTCAACCACTGCGCCACCAGGGAAGCCCTAGGCAAATATTTATATGCCCCAATCAATAAACTGGGGGTACTGATGCTTTCATTCATTCATTCATTTTTTTAAAAATTTATTAATTTTTTAAATTTATTTTTGGCTGTGTTGGGTCTTCGTTGCTGTGTGCAAGCTTTCTCTACTTGTGGTGAGCGGGGGCTACTCTTCGTTGTGGTGCGCGGGCTTCTCATTGCGGTGGCTTCTCTTGTTGTGGAGCACAGACTCTAGGTGCATGGGCTTCAGTAGTTGTGGCTCACGGGCTTATTTGCTCCACGGCATGTGGGATCTTCCCGAACCAGGGCTCGAACCCGTGTCCCCTGCATTGGCAGGAGGATTCTTAACCACTGCACCACCAGGGAAGCCCCATTCATTCATTTTTATTTAATGCTCTGACTTCCACAAGTCCTATTAGTGGGAATTTCATTAATTCTCCCTTCAGGTCTCCCCAGTCGCAGTTTGTCCAAGAACGTGTCATTTGCTCATGCTATTAAAGTGAGTTGGAGTAGGAGATTCGGCTGACTTCCATACACAAAACACAAATGGAGAGTTGTCATCTAGAAATCCCACTGCTGCCATTACTTCCACGTCCTGTACAGACGATGTTTGACAGATGATATTATTTGTCTACTGGCTCTGGTGTGTCCTTGCTTGTTCACACCCCTTCACAGAGTCAGTGAAGTTTCTAGATTTCACACTCTGCTATTGTTTCCTAAATAGAAATCACTGGTGTGGAAGCTGTAGAGCTTTCAGCTTGAAGTACACTGAACCCTAGACCATGAGCTTAGTCCCACTCTGGTCAAGGTAATTTTACTGCAGGTCGCTCTGGTCACCTGAGTGCAAGTTGATTGGTTTCTCTTATTTTAAACTTTAGGTAGCAGGAATTGGGGGACTTTTAATCTCCCAGAAGGCCATGAGTTTCTTAGACAAATTGGCCACTCACTCCATAGACCTGCTTACCACAGATTGTTTAACACCTAACTTGGTCAATCAAAAAGTCTTATGTGTCTTTACTCCAGGTCACAGAGCCTGCTTGCCTCATATTTATGTAACTAGACTCCTCATGTTATTCTTCACAGAGTTTCAAATGGATTTTTTTGTTCTAAACTCTTATCAAAAAGCAACTCATGGGCTTCCCTGGTGGTGCAGTGGTTGAGAATCTGCCTGCCAATGCAGGGGACACGGGTTTGAGCCCTGGTCTGGGAAGATCTCACATGCCGCGGAGCAACTGGGCCCATGAGCCACAACTACTGAGCCTGCGTGTCTGGAGCCTGTGCTCCGCAACAAGAGAGGCCGCGATAGTAAGAGGCCTGCGCACCGCGATGAAGAGTGGCCCCCGCTCGCCACAACTAGAGAAAGCCCTTGCACAGAAACGAAGACCCAACACAGCCAAAAAAAATTAAAAAAAAAAAAAAGCAACTCATATCTTTGCTTGCAAAAATAATTTTAATGTCTACAGGGAAATGCTTATAGTTTCCTATGTTAGTAGAATTGTGTATATGCAATAAAATATGTACATGCAATAAAAATAAATAGTGCATATGTGTGCTCATGTGTGTGTGACATAAATATCAAGAGTTTAGTCATTATCTCACTTAAGAAGAAATCTAGGGGTAGGCAAGCCAAGGGTTGTTATACTTGCTCAAATATGCAGTCAAGGTTCCAGTCACTTTTCATTTGTCTGCCATCCTTAGCAGATGAAATGTCTGTCATCATTGCATCATATGCTCATGTAAAGCTGTTCCACGGTGAGAAGACAAAGGGGAAGTCCCAATGGTGAGAATGATTCCCCCTCTGTATAAAGAGGGGGAATCTTTCCTAGAAGTTCCTAGGAATGCTTTCCTGCTGGAGAGCATGCATACTTTAGGCTGCATTGAGCAGAAACGTTTTACACGGTTATCACGTGTGTCATATCACCACTCCACCACTATGTCACGTCGCCACCCCAGAACTGTGTCCCATGACCATCCCAGGAATGTTTCTATGGCCATTCCAGAACTGTGTCACATTGCCACCCAGGACTAGATCCCACGGTCACCAGAGACCTGTGTCACATTGCTACCCAAGCACTGTATCTCATGGCTCTCCCAGAACTGTGTCACTTTACCACCCAAGAGCTTTGTCACTTGGCCACTCCAGATGTGCCACATCATCACATTGGCACTGCAAGACTCTGTCACATGGCACCCCAGGACTGTGTCACATTGCCACCCTAAATCTATGTCACGTCACTATATCTAGCAGCAAGGAAGCTGGAAAGGCTGGTGACTGACATTTTATGTTCTTGTAGGAGGCAAACTATCCCAGCAAAGGAGAACAGAGGAGAAAATGGGCACCTACTGGGTAGGCAAACAACCCAATTTTGGGTACCACTAAATTGTGTGCGTGTGTGCCTGTGTGTGTGTGTGTGTGTGATGTTGAAAGCAAGAGGTAGGGAGAGAATGAGTTATCTTGAGATTCAGGAAACATACGTCACAGGTTGGGTTGAATTATGGAACGTGCAAAGGCTAATCATTATTATGAAGAGAGAAGAACGAATTTGCTGAAACAGATGAGAGGCCAATAACGGGGTAAGGCAGCAAGCAGGTGCCTGTGTGCTCTGTTTCCCACGTTCCAGTCCTTGTGCTTGGATGGACTTCTGGTACGTTCAGGAACATTCCCACCCCAATGTAGAACTCCAGGAGTTGGTTCCAGGTTCTAGGCTTCCTTCTTTTGATCAGGGTAGCATCAAGAATCCCTCAATTCACCCAGCAGGGAGCATATCAAATGGCAGTGACGTGGGCTCACCCAGCTCACACGGCTCCCTTTGCTAATGCACAGCGACACAAATGCTTCTTCTCCATTTTTTTTTTTTTTTCTCTTGGCTGAGAGCTAGAATCTTAGCAGAAAAGTCAAGAACGTTATCCACATCACACACCATCCTCCCAGTGGGGAGGGAGCTGAGAAACCCAGTTTGTTATCAGAACAACATTTACCTAGAAACTCAAAGGTAGTGCTCGGGACATAGCATCCTGCTGAACTGGGGCTGGCCTGCTGGCAATCACCTTCCTGAAAAAAAAAATCAGAGACCTTAATCCCAGTCACTAATTATATTCATTTCTTGTGATGCTTCCTAAATATGACCGGACTGATATTTTGACAAATTAATTCAAAAAATTTTAAAATTCTTCCACTCATTTCCCTCTTTACTGAGTTTTTATTTACACAAAAACTTCCGGGTTATTTGCTACTGGAATTATCTAGTAATTGTGAAAAAAACTCAGTTAGCTATATAAAAATGTAGACATGTACAAAAGGCTACCAAGAGGGAATATATTTTTTTCTCTTGTCTTAACTAATTGAGGGTACCTTTGAAAGCCCCCAGAGCTCTCCCAAGGTGGATGGCGGGGGGCAGTTTCAAGGAGGAGTGGAGGGTCAGGTGTTGCCTGCAGCCTCCCAAGATCCAGGGCTTTTGCAAGCCAGCTGAGCAGAGCGTTTGAGAAAATTACAGAGCAGTGTTCCTGCGAGGAGCCTTCCTTCCTCCCTCCCACGGTCTAATTCCAGGCTACGGCGCCCACCGCGTTCTCCTTCGTTTCTCTTCAATGACAGCCTGACTCTCAAAAGTGTCACTAATAAGCCGGTTCCCAGTTAGCTGTGGAGGTTTTTCAGGGATCTTGGCAAGGTTCCTGTAGCTTCTGGAGGCTGTTGCTGCCTGCAAACGGAGGATCATTTCTGCTTTGCACGATTCAAAGGCGAGAGCTGCTGGGAAGGCAACGCTCTGGTCTCTTTATGCCTTGCTAGCAGGAGAAGAGAATACGTTGTTTTTAATGCTCAAATATGTCATTTGAGGAAAAAAGATGTAAGTCCTGCCTAAACCAGCCCTCCGTTACTTATTTGCGCAAGTGCACGCATACATCCAACAGCCCACGATGTTCTCACAGACGGGTCCTCAGAAAATCGTGCACAGCAATTTAGAGACTGCAGGGTGTAATAAAGGAAGGCCAAGTTGAGGGTACAGACTGAGACTCTAAGTAAGGCAGCAACGGGATCTGCCATGTAGCTGTTGATGAAACAGGGACAGTAGGTCGACCTTGCAGTGCCTTTGTGTTTGACTTGAGCTCCAACTGGGAAAGTCAGCCCCATTTGGGTATTTTAACAGGCGCCATTGCAGGCAGCCCCAGTCTTCCTCCTTGAGCCAAGAGAAGGTCAATCACTGCTTTGCATCTGTGTTTAGCGTGTGCTTAGGACAAATAGGAAGAACGTCTGGTCATTATCCTTGGAAGGTATCAGAGCATGGCTGGTTTGGCATATATGGCCTCTACACATAGAATCGAATCTCCTTTATCCTCAAAGAACAGCTCAAGTACCCCAGTCCTCTCTGCCAGTGGTCATCATAGGTCGTTCTCTATGTACCCATATTTCATGCTCTTAGAAGTTGCATGCAGCAAATATTACTATTTCCGTTCACAGATGATTTAAGTTTACATGTCCAATCACAGGTAGAGCATAACTTACCCACAAATCTAGTTAACTCTAAATTCTATGATCTTGTTACTATATCATCTGTCATCAGCTAGGGATCGAGCCTATAGAGACCTTGGATAGGGTAGGTAGTAAGGAAAAAAAAGAGAAGAAACCTCAGCCACTAGTTAAGACCCTCGGCACTTTGCACACCAACTTTTGGAGATGGTATACCAACACTGTAAGGGTGGAGTGCATTTTATGATATTCCTAGTCTACTTTGAGTGACATGAGAAATAAAATTTATAAGTAGAAACACATAATTCCTTAGCAAGGGGCTGTTTACTTGTTCCTTGTCACTTATTGAACACTTGGCATGTGCCAAGCCTTGCGCTAAGGGACTTTAATGGAGTATCTGTAACACGTGCTTAGTAAGTATGTGTTCAATGCTGCTGTCTTTGCCCCTGGTCACTCACACATATGTGGATGAGATGAACTGCAGCCCCCGTGTGTGGGGCTTTTGTTAAGTAACACTTCACACATTTCCATTATTTAATTATTTGGTTGAAGTCTACAGGGTTCAGAGTGAAAGTTCCATGAGGGTAGTGGCCCTTTGTCTGAGTTTCTTCTGAAGCCTCAGGGACTTGCAATCTTCCTGAAGCATCGTGAACAGTGGGTGAATATCTATGATTGACTGACCTTCCTGTTACACAGTACTAACACATACACATGGCAAGGTGTGTGTGTGTGTGTGTGTGTGTGTGTGTGTGTTTGTGTGAGATTCCAGAAGGGCCATTGTCCCATTTAACCAGGAGTAACTTCAGGGAAAGAGATATATGATAGGAGGTAGGAGGGGGGATCTTCTTCCTTGTCTACTAGTTTCATCTTGGGAATAGAGAACAGAATTCAAGCTACCTTTTAAAATATGAATAGTTTTGCCTTGTTCTAGTGTTTCTTGCCCATAATGGAATAAAATGAATTATGGAATAAGAACAAAATTTAAAATGGTGGTTTTCCCTTTTCTTGCAAGTTTACATACTTATTCCTCAATTTTCTCTTCAAGCTGTGCCACCTCAAGCTTACTTTCCTCTTCCTACAAGGCAGCATGTTATAGAAATACAGACTAAATTAACAAAGAAGGGGAAAAAAAGGAAAGTCGTCTTTTAGCCCTGCTTATCTTAATCTTTACTTCCTGCAGTGCTCGGGGTCAGGGGAAGCAAAGCTGTTGGAGATAAGCCAGGATCAGAGAGGCCAGCCGATGTCAAAAGAATTCCGTCTCATGTGGGAAGGTCAACACAGCAAAAAGCCCATTATGTTCGAATCCAAACAACTGAATATGTGTCAATAATAGAATTAAACAAATGTGGCCTTTATGGTACCATTACTCATTTGGGAGTAAAATTTCTTTGATTCATTTTTTTAATATTTAACCTTCTCATCTGAGTATTAACTAAATATTGATAATTGAACCAGTTAATTATCTCTTCACAATTAGCCAGGCATATATTACATTTCCATCTCCTATTGATTATTTTTTATCTCTGTTTCTCATTTTGTTGTCATAATGAACATTATGTCAGGCATGTAATTATATTAGACTGAGTTATTGAGGGAAACCGCCAGATCTCCTTCAGACAAGTAATTTCAGCATTGATAAGATGATCATATTTTCATTTAGAATGCAGGTGGTACACTGGACGATCATAATATTCCCATACCGTTTTATGGGGAAGTCAAGATTTTATTAATATGTTAGGAAAAATCCTGGGTTTGTGCAATTCCTTTTCTCTAAGGAAAGGTATATTTTCTACACTTTATGAATCTTTGCCATCTCTGTGAGGATCATATAAGCAAAGATTTCTGTGTTTGCAAATGGGGCAGTCAAAGCACTGAGTGATTAGGGTGTGGTTTTACTGAAAACATAATATATTTCTCAACGCAACTTGGGATTTATATTGTCATCTTGCTCACTTGTGTCAAGTCCCATTGCCTTAGACACAGCAACAGGTGTGAAGGATGTTCACGTTTAATCGGCTACATCATTTGCCAGAGGAAGTGAATTTTCAATTCCCAGCAACATGCTGCAGAGACTGGGAGGCTGGTACGCACTTGTGTTTTGAGCATCTGTCCCTCACTCCTCTCCCTCCACCTGGGATTCCTTTGTCCTCGTGGGACTTCTTTTAAAGCTGGAAGCTGGAGGGAAGGGTTTCTTGGCCTTCTCTCTCTCCTACCTCCTTTCCATCTGTAAACAGAAAAAAATAAGGCAAGCAGAGGAAATTTCATTTGTTAAATTTAACTACTCTTTTGCTGGAGGGTTACCTATTGAAGTTTGTTTTTTTATTCCTTCCTAATGGATGGTAAGTTGTTACCAAAATGAAAAAACCATTCGATTTTAACATAATAAGGTTGATGCCTTAGATTACTAGGTACTTTGAAAATGTAATTTACACTTAGCTATTGCCTTGAAGTGGGCTCTGTTCTGTTTGTACATTCAGTGAGACTGAATTCATGTTGGTTCCTGGGGAACCGCATCAGGCACGCAAAATGTCACTTTGTTGCCATTCATTTGATAGCCTGCCAGCCAGTTTTCAAGCCAATTTAGATAAATCGAATGAAATTTTAAAATGTTATTTTATGAGCCTGTCATCTGCTCAGCAAATTAAGAATTCATCTTGTAGTTACAAAAACAATTTAGTGAGTTGATCACAAACCTTTTTTTATGAATCCCTGAAACTGTTTCTCAAACTCACACTATGGTAAAAGTGATGGTGTTTTATTTCTATATTAAGTCTGTGTTTTATTTGAGGTGGGAATTTATTTTGGTCAGTTACATTATTCAGAAAACATTATTTCTTACATTTTAAAAATAAATTATAATTCTTCTAACTTTATGACGTTTCCTCTCAAATTTTATAACATCTAATTTTCAGGTTCACTTTTTCTCTGTTCCTTTTATTATATAAAATCATAGAAATATAATTTTCAAATATCAGGTTTAGAAAGTGTTATCTGTGTCCCTCATTTTCAAATACCCCAACCAAGCTGCTATCACTTCCGTTCTTTCCTATTTGCTTTATATTTCCTTATTAGAGGTTTTAGTTGCTCTTCATTTTTTCTTCACTTATAATTGCAATCTTCAACTCTCTCCCCTTGTGTTGTATATTTAAAATTTCCTTTCTCTTTATGCACCCCTTTCTCATTCAGTTCTTCACCTCCTCTCTCATATACCGCCCCCGACCACCAGTTTACTTATTTCACTTGTTCATTTTGTCACCACAGTCTTACCTCCCAACTGGAAAGCAGCTGTAGATCGGATGACACTCTGGAAAGCTTAATTTCTCTCTCTCGTTTTTTTCCTATGATAGGATTAGCTTTAAGTGATGGTTTTAAAATATTTAACTACTTCATTTAAAAACACAATTCTCAAACTCAAGTGTTAACACCCACTGGTGTGATGTGACAAGTTGTGAGTTGTATAAGTGAATTATTATTTGAGGTGATAAATTTACTGTAAGTTGTGAATGATTTACTTCTTTTTTCTTAAAGCAAAATGGATCTAAGTGACTGTCTACAGTAATATCATTGCTATACGGTGCATTTTAATTTCATTTTGGAATTCTGGTTAGCACATGAAGAATTGCACAAAATCCTGGGTGCACCCAAGAGAAACAGCCCCTTCTCTGTTCCTTCCTGCCTTTGTCCTTTGTGAAAACACATGTGGTGGTGATCTGTTCCATCATACACTGGGAAAGAAAAGAAACAACCATTTCCCTCCTTTTTACTTTCATATATTACATATCATCTTCACTTTATTGGTGTCACTATCTTCCATTTGCTTTACGTCTCTACCAGTAAGGATGTAAGGATCAGTTTACACTGTGGACCTAGTTAGGATTTTTTAGTTTTCTGTAACAAAACCAAACTCATTCAAGACTGTCTGCTCTCACAGGATTGAAGGGTGGAGACCCAATTTTAGAAATAGGAAGATCTCCAGCACCCCTGAAAGCTGGGTGCCAGGAGCCATAACTCTGTTATTTTGCAGGAGCAGCTAGTTCTTGAAAGATCTGGGTTGGTGCCAATATTTCTTGGATTCAAAATCTTATTTTGGTTCATTCCATTGTTTTTGTTCTAGCACATCCTCAAGTAACTTCTTAGGAAAGAGAGTATGTAGGGTGAAATATCTGAGTCATTGTGTGTCTGAAAATATCCTTATGCTCCCCTTCCACTGAGGAGAAATAAGTGCTGTCAGCTGGTGGCAGGCCTGCTGCCAAGTGATACTATACTCCCTATTAAAATGGACAATTTCGCAGAACACCACCATCAGATAAAGTGACTCTGTGACCATGATGGAACAAGTAAAAAACAGGATCATTCTGGAATTGTGTTTGTGCACAGACAATAGCAAGAACACAGAGCAAACCATAAAAACTTCCACCATCCTCTCTCCTAGCTATCATGAGTGATTGTTGTTTCTGTACCTCTTCAGCTTTAGACCTACCTGTTCCATTTCTCTTGATTCCTAGATAAAAGTTATTAAGATACCTAATCATAAGATCATTCTGACCACCTGACAGCACCCAAATCAAGGCAAACCCTACTTCCTAGCACTCTTTCCAAAATCACTCAACACAGGCCTAAATCTCATAATAAGAACTGTCCTAACACCTGCTTACAGAGATGCCCATACCTCCCCATGGGGTGAAGACTTCTTCTCAGGAAGAGCCACAATCAATAAACTCAATCTTGTTCAACACTATAGGTTTGTTTCTGGTGGGTTTTGGCTGTTGGATATTGACATACCTTATTTATAATTTGGCTGGATATAGAATTTTCTGTTAAAAATCTCATTCATTGTCACAGAACTTTGGAAGTACTGCTTACAGTCTGCTAGCCTCAGACTTTCTGATGAGAAGTCTGGTGCCAGTCTAGTTTTTGTTTCTTTGTAAATGACGTGTATTCAGGTTCTTTGAAAGCTTTAGGGGAAAGAATAACATTAGGTAATGTGTATTGAGTACTCATCATGTTTCAGGCATTAAACAATGCATTCTTCATGCCTTAGTTTATTTAATCTTCACAAAATCCAAATGAGAGAGCTGCTACCCGAGTTTACTATAAATGAGGTAACTGGCTCAAGGTCACAAGGCTGGTTAGTGGCAGAGCTGGACTTCAGCCCAAATCTGTCCTACTCTTAATCCCTAAGGCTGCACTATTATGCTAATGAGACTTGAGGATTGTCTCATGGGCATTCTGGAATAAAGGTTTACTTAGTGAAAGAGTTGAAACTACTGATTAAAATCAGGATTTGAGATTACATATGGCTTTCGTTGGCAAGCAATTCCCAATTTACAAATGGACTTGGTTTTAAAATTTCCTCATCTTTAGCTGAATGTTATTCAACCTCGGGGAAAAGAAAGCAACAAAGAGAATAAAATATGATGAACTTCTCTCCATACACACACAAAATGTTAGAATCCTTTTGAAACATTGGTATCCCTGACTAGCATGCTGGACCACAAGAGAAATTTGCATTATTAAAACCTAGAAATTTCATGTAGAATGAGCTAAGAACGTTATTTATTTATTTATTTATTTAATGGCATTTGAAATGCAAATATTTGGTTATAACAAATGAGAATGCAAACTTATCCAAAAAACTCAAAATTGATAGTTTACAATGCAAATACAAGAGGTCCACGTAAGGCAGGGTTGGGTAGGAAAATGGCTACTAGACTGCATCTTTGATGATGAAATCTCTGCATCTGAAACTCTCATCAGGGTTTCCAAGCCAGAAGTCAGATCATGCAAAGGCTGAAAAACAACTCAACTCTCATCAAAGTCATAGCAACCTTAGTGTATCTCTTTCCTCATTCCAAGTTTCCTGTGTGGCCTCTAGTTTTCTATGCATTCGTCAAAAGGAAGAGCAAGTGACCAGAGACAGTTTTGGTGACACCATGTTGCTGCAATTTTTAGCAAGAAGAAGGCTCCCATTGCACCTAGCGTTAAAACACGTAATGACTTTCCTGCTGAGGTAAGCAGTGCTCTACATGGCTTTACCATGGCCAAGCAGAAAGGACGTAGAGTTTGAAATATGAGTCACGGCACAAAGAACATGGGACTACTCGTTTGCTTAGAGCATAGCATCTCTTACAGAGTGATTCCTCTAGAAACTGTAGAGCAATTATAACCTCCCATTCCCTTCCATCTCTAAGGGGCTTTTAAAAAATGGAATGATAGCTCTTGTTGGTCTCCAGAGTGGGATCACTGTTGTAGAAAATTGTGTGTGTGTGTCTAGAAAGAGAGGTTTCCAGACACCTGTTCCCATTTCATAGTAGGGTGGTAACTATAGAGGGTGTTGTGAGCCAGTGCAGGTAGAGGTGGAGGTGAGGATGACGGCATCTTTGTGAACATCGGTTTGCTATGTTCCCTAGTGATGGTGGAAGTTCAGCTTCAATGCTAATAAAGGTAGCAGCTTCTGCCAATCCTCAACTGAGTGCACACACTAATTAGTAAAACAAAGTTCCAAACTCCTGCAACCTTTACAGGCAGGTCAACTGACCCCCTCTTATGTAACACACACTTTAGTAGGAATACAAATTTCCAGAAGAAGTCAAGGAAAATGAGGAAGTGAACAGCCTGAATCCCACACTCTTCTGTTCTGTAGGTGGAAAACTCAAGGATTTTTCTTCCCCCAGGAATTAAAAAAGCATCATCATTATCATTTCTACTGAGTTCCTCAGGTCTCTGCTCTTGTAGGTTTTCTTTTGCTCTCCTGCAGGCATCTTGAGATTCAGAAGAGAGAAAACATGGTTTCCTTGAGAACCAAATCTCTGGATGTTTTTAATGTGTTACGGCTCAGTTTTACTAACGTTTCTGATGCAATATGATTAGAGCTGAGTATATTTAGATCCAGTGGCCCAGCCACCCCCTCCAGCAATTTGGTGGCACTGGGGAAAGAAAGAAGTGAAGGAAAGGAATTGGAGTGGCTTGTAGGAGGAGGAAAGTTCTGTTTAGTTTCTGCTGACAAAAATGCTGATATACCAAAAAGGAAAAACCACATCACACACAGAGCTGCTTGTCCTACTATTGATTAAACTTCAGACTTCTACTAATTTTATCTGCTGTTATCAACATAACTTCTCTTGACCAAAATCAAAACAAAAAAGACCCCCCGCCAAAAAAAACCCAGACAGAATGTCAAATGCTCCATTCTCTCAAAGAATACTTAAAAATCTTTTTGCAAAATTACATAGTAATTATTATTGCTCTGAATAGAGTTATACAGGCTAAACTATCCCTCCTGACATTCATTTCTCTTATTGATGCCCAAAAGTCAGGATGAAGAGACAGCTACTTCATCATGTGCTGTGTATCAAGATTACTGCCAGCGAAAGATGGTGCATTTTGGTTAATTTTTGTTTTTATTTATTTATTTTGGCTGCGTGGGGTCTTCATCGCGGCAGGAGGGCTCTCTAGTTGTGGCGCGCGGGCTTAGTTGCCCTGTGCATGTGGGATCTTAGTTCCCTGACCAGGGATCAAACCCACGTCCCCTGCATTGGAAAGCAGATTCTTTACCACTGGACCACCAGGGAAGTCCCATTTTGGTTAATTTTTGATTGAACTATTGGTATGTAGTTAGTCACAAATTCCTGGAAAAGATTGTTTAGATTCATTTTGACCCAGTGGTCTTTGTTTTCCAGGATAAGATGCTACTGGTAATCTTACCTTCACTGTCTTTATATAATTTCCCTTTTTACTGTAGATGATATGTTCAACAAACTCTACTACTGGTAGAGTAGCAAGGTGTTCAATGTCAGGTACAGGAAAATCAGGAGTTAACAGATCATTGGTAAGCCTAAATCCAAGCTTTACCACGAAATAGCTATCTGACCATGATCTTACTTTTCATATCTTCAAGACAGGGATATTAATAATATGTACCTCACTGGGTTATTGTGAAAATTTACTGAGGTTATATAAAGTGGAAAAACTCTGTCTTACATAGATTAAGTGGCAAATAAATGATGTGAAGTTTACACCTCAATCAGGGTAAGTGGGATTTAGATACAATACAGAGAATAGTTGAGACCCTACTTTGGGCTTAATTCAGATTTTATTAACTCTTAGCTATGTTAAAATCTGCAGTAGAACCTTAATGAATGTGGATAATTAACAGTAAAGTTTCTGGAAAGTGGATTGTTTGCTTCTAAGACCTGCTTTCACATCTTTCTTAAACTTGGAGTTTAAAACGGGGAGACCTAACCTCCATACTAACCACCAAAGTTGTTCTTTCCGAACAGAGGATCTTGCTTTATTAAGGATATCCAGGTTCTCCCAAGGTCTTCTCATATTTAAAATGTGTTTGACTCTCTGTCAATTACTAAAACAATAACAATAACAACGCTCACATCTGACAAAAGAATTGAAGAAGCCTTTGTGAGCTGTCTCTCGGATTTGAAAACCCCTGACAATGGTTCTAGCTGATGGTAGCAGTTTTCAGAATGGACCACTGAGACACCTCAATGACTATAAATGACCTTCTTCATGTTTGATTTTCTTCCCAGTACCTAAAAGATTGAACAGAAAGGTTAAATCTTTTACAGGTTTTCCAGCTCCCATTTTTGCAGATAGCCTGGGGTGACTTCATGAATAGAAGGGAGCTCTTTGAAGGCCTGACAACATGGATTGTTGAATCCATGAATCTTCTTGAATCTTTTAATGTCTCCCTATCAGAAAGGGTCCATATTTCCAACCTTACATACCATATCACCCCCATTGAAATTCCCCTTCTCTACCATCTAATCATTTGCTATAGAATATTATTCCAGTCTGCCCACAAAGCCCTGGCAGTGTGCTTCCACAAAACCCAGAGTGTTCAGACATGAGGAATATGTAAAACTACTGGTAACATAATTCTCTACAAGTCTGAGGTCTTGTCTCAGTGGTGAGAATTCACTGGAACTGGACAAGATGAAAGTACATTTGCAAATAATGAAAAACTGCTAAACATCACTGCAGAATGTCTTTTCTCTTTTATAGCTGCGGTTGGAATTTAAGCATTTCAGTAACAGTGCCTTCTTGCTACTGAGTGAAACCTGTAAGAGAAAACTGGATTCCCCTGAAGTATAAGGTGTTCCAAACACTCATTGCTTCGATCTACTTGAAAAACAGCTCGCTCACCACTTAGAGATATATTAATATCCCTCCCCTGTCAGTTCTTTGGGTTGCAGCTAAGCCAAAAATGAAATTCACTGGAAGTTGTAAGTAACAGAGGATCTTTGTCATAAGTGCCAGAAAATTATTGTGGGGAAAAGTTACATTTCATCAGCATTTTTCAAAGGCTGTTTCTTTTCATATTTTTCCCCTAAAGAGAAAAGAGTTTCATTTCTAGACTGTGGTAAGTTCTCTACTGGCCTGGCCTAGGTTGAGACCTGGAGTTGAGCCAAAAAATTTGCAAAAAGCTTGGAACTTTGTACCTGGGGAAATAATATCCTAATGATCTGAGCTTTAGGACTGTCATATAATAACAAATTATGATTTTATGGCTTTTGGCGTCTCCATTGCTTTGTCATACTTCAAGTAGTGACACCTTTCAAAATATGTCCAGAATCTTGATGTTTACGTTTCCTTGAGTAAATGTTTTCCAACTATAACTCTCTTCTTTTTTTTTCCATTTCCACAATTGCCCCCGACATTTATGTAGCATTTTCTTGCTTTCTTTAGTTGTCATCTTCTGTGTTTTATTTGCACTTCATGAGTCCAAAGGTAGAGAGTGATAGAGAGAAAAGGAATAAGGACTTACAGAGTCCTTAATCATATTAAGGTTATTGATTTAAATATATGAGGGTCAGCAAAGGCTGTCTTCTTGAAAAACTGACCCTGTTGCTCATGTGATTCTATATTAAGGCAGTCTAGCTAATACACTAAACTTGGTTGTTTAGAAATAATGGAGGTGAATGGATTTATGGCTATGATATAGGTTATGAGTTAACATTTACTAAGCCTCCTGAAGCGTACTGAAGAAGGGAGTCATTTGTAGTGCAGTTCTGGGGAACTGTATATCTGGGTGTGAGTGTGGGTGCGTTCACAGGGGAATGCACACTCACATGGTAGAACTGCCTAGAAGAGTACTCGTTCAGTCAACACCAAGTAAGCATAATCAAGTTCTTCTCTTGATACAAAGAAAAATGATATTCTCCTTCACTTTCTTTTTTTAATTTTTTTTAATGTTTATTTATTTATTTATTTCTTATTAGTCATCCATTTTATACACATCAGTGTATACATGTCAATCCCAATTGCCCAATTCATCACACCACCACCCCACCCCCTGCCGCTTTCCCCCGTTGGTGTCCATACGTTTGTTCTCTACATCTGTGTCTCAATTTCTGCCCTGCAAACCGGTTCATCTGTACCACTTTCTAGGTTCCACATATATGCGTTAATATATGATATTTGTTTTTCTCTTTCTGACTTACTTCACTCTGGATGACAGTCTGTAGATGCATCCACATCTCAACAAATGACCCAATTTCGTTCCTTTTTATGGCTGAGTAATATTCCACTGTATATATGAACCACATCTTCTTTATCCATTAGTCTGTTGAGGGGCTTTAGGTTGCTTCCATAACCTGGCTATTGTAAATAGTGCTGCAATGAACATTGGGATGCATGTGTCTTTTTGAATTATGGTTTTCTCAGGGTATATGCCCAGTAGTGGGATTGCTGGATCATATGGTAGTTCTATTTTTAGTTTTTTAAGGAACCTCCATACTGTTCTCCATAGTGGCTGTATCAGTTTACATTCCCACCAACAGTGCAAGAGGGTTCCCTTTTCTCCACACCCTCTCCAGCATTTGTTGTTTGTAGATTTTCTGATGATGCTCTCCTTCACTTTCTTTCTTTCTTTTTTTTCTCCTTCAGTTTCTGAAGGAAACAATGAACATCTCTCCAACCTCCCCAAAAAGAGAGGTTAAATTCTTTGCATAGGATTTTAACAAACCAACGACAACAACCCAACATTTAAACATTCCAAATTTTATTGGACTCATTAAATGTTGTATTGGAGAAAAGGTTTTTAAAATATACCTAGAAAACAAAAATGTCTTATTAGTAACTATTAATATTATGTTAGTCACTATTAAGATCTGCTGAAATAGCATAATTTATGCAGATTAAGCTACTTATTATCTTTTGGCTTTTCTTAGCCTTGTCAGTTTTGCTTTTCCCAGCTGGAGAACTCAAGGTCGTCTTACATTCTACTAAGACCTGTTGATTCTTCATAAGATTTTTCACATGTATTCTTCTCATTTCTACTGTATTACTATTATCTAGGTTTTTGATACTTCTACCCATAAACTTTTAATAACCTCCCATCTGATCTCCATGACTCTGATCCTTTTCCTAATCTATCTTTTGAAATCGTGGCCAAATGCATCTTCCTGAAAGACTTATAACACTCCTGGCAAACAAAAGAAAACAGCCACTAAATCTTTTAGTAACTTTTCATGCCTGGAGGGTAAAGTTCAGACTTCTCTTTGGGGCATGAACTCTCTAATCAATCCAGACAGGTTTGCTCACTGATTCCCCAATTTGTCTAGCACATCAAGATTTTTACATCTTTACCTGTTGCTCTTCCTCTAGTTTCATCAAATGGTTATCAGGATGTTCTCTGGGTTTATTCATTAAAAAAAATTTTTTTAATTGAAATATAGTTGATTTACAATGTTATGTTAGTTTCTGGTGTACAGCAAAGTGATTCAGTTATACACATATATATATATATTTTTTTTTCATATTCTTTTCCACTAAGGTTTATTACAAGATATTGAGTATAGTTCCCTGTGCTATACAGTAGGTCCTTGTTGGTTATCTGTTTTATATATAGTAGTGTGTATCTGTTAATCCCAAACTCCTCATTTATTCCCTGCCCCCTGCCACTTTCCCCTATGGTAACCATTAAGTTTGTTTTCTATGAATGTGAATCTATTTCTGTTTTGTAAATAAGTTCATTTGTATCATTTTTTTAGATTCTACATATAAATGATATCATATGATATTTGTCTTTCTCTGCTGGCTTACTTCACTTAGTATGATAATCTCTAGGTCCACTCATGTTGCTGCAAATGGCATTATTTCATTCTTTTCTATGGTTGAGTAATATTCCATTGTATATATAAAACACATCTTTATCCATTCATCTGTTGATGGATACTTAGGTTGCTTCTATGTCTCGGCTATTGTAAATAGTGCTGCTATGAACATAGGGGTGCATGTATATTTTAGAATTACAGTTTTGTCCAGATATATGCCCAGGAGTGGGATTGCTGGATCATATGGCAATTCTATTTTTAGTTTTTTGAGGAACCTCCATACTGTTTTCCATAGTGGCTGCACCAATTTACATTCCCACCAACAGTGTAGGAGGGTTCTCAGGGCTTGTTTCTAGAGCAGGTCCAGTGATAGGGCCATAGAACCATTACTGATAGCATAGATAGTAAATGAACTTTAAAAAAGCATAAAGGAAGAAGAAATAAAATGTCTTGTACTGAGAAAGATAAAGTTGTGATCTACTTGGGGAAGAAATGGAGATGGAGACTGTGTTAATCTGCAGAATGAATACAATGACTTATCCGACAAAGAAAATGCAGAGCAAAGGTTGGGGGCTGAATGAGTTCACCAGGGCTGCCTTAACAAAGTGTCACAAACTGAGTTACTTAAACCATGGAAATTTATTGTCTCACAGTTCTGTAAGCTAGAAGTCCAATATCAAAGTGTCGGCAGGGTTGATTCCTCCTGAAAGCTATGAGGGAAGGATCTGTTCCAGGCCTCTAATTGGCTTGTAAATGGCTGTCTTCTCTCTACATCTCTTCACATTGTCTTTTCTCTATGCATGTCTGTCTCTCTGACTAAATTTTTATTTTTTAAGGATACCAGTCATTTTGGACTGGAGTCCACCCTAATGACCTCATTTTAACTTGATCGCCTCTGTGATCCAATCTCCAAATTAGGTCACATTCTGTGGTATTCTGGGGAAATGTGTCATACATTAAAATAGATAGACAGATGGATAGATAAAGAGTTGCATTGCTTACCCTAAAGAATTTTTTTTTTGGTCATTTTAACTTCTTGTCTTCTGTGTTGATTTATGAAATCAACCATTGTTGCAAGTGGCAGTAGTCTTAGATGTTTCCTGCTCCTGGAAATTTAACCCAGAGCTGATTTTATCATCACTTTGTTTTTTTGCTAGTAGTTGAAGTAGCACAAGCCCTGAAGAGAAGACATGGAGGTAGAGATGGAGGGGCTCCTCCTAGCAATACTTCCAGGGCCAGGATGAGTAGGATTTGGGGCCATTCTTGTAGCCACAAACAGCTATGAAGTAAGAAAGGGCTATGAGTTTGTATAATGGAGGATCACAGCACACAGGAAATGGGGGCAGGAAGCGTGTCCACCCTTGGTCAGCATGAACAACACTTTTCCCTGCTTTGAGGAATGTAAATATCACCCATGTTCTTGATTTTCTTTCCATGGGCACACAAAGTAGAAACAAGGAGAAGCTGAAAACATACTGAATCAGGTTATAGGCATCTAGCGCAGAGTGGTTAAAAAACAGCACAGGACTTGTCAACTGCATTATTATGAACTTTCATCAAATCTTTAACCGTGGTCATTTTTAAGTCTTTTGTCATTTACAGACAGTTCTGGGTGTACTCTGATGATTTTGCAAATATGTTCCTATAAAAGGGTTTCATCTTCAAGAAATTCATGGAAAAGACTCTGACAAGTACAGGTTTCTGGTAACTGACTGTACTGCTGAACTGAATGAATAAGCATTTTCAGAACTCTAACGAAAAACTGATGAACTCATAAAAGTGCTAACAAAAGATCAAGATGAAAAAAAAAAATTAATTACATGGGACTGAGTGAACTGATGAGGATGAGTATAATTTTTGTGACTTTCTGTCTGAATTAAAAAAAAAAAAATCCCACAAGGACTCAGAGGCAAAGAATATACAAATCAATTTTCACTGCAAAGTAAAGGAGCTGTTACAGTGGAGGATTACTGGACTGAATGTCAATATTATGACATAGTATGAGTGTGTTTCATGTTTGGTAATTGCAATCATTGTTGCTTTTGTTGTGGTCATCCATGTACAATGCTTGGTGTCAGTCTATTTATCTCTTGTAAAAATAAAATACAGTGTGTGTGTGTGAAAAAAAAAAGAATAGAATAGAATAGAGATTAGTAAATAGCAGAATTATTTTTGCAAAACTCTTATTTCAGTCATGCACGTGTATTTGAGTGCACACTGTATTTCATTTTTTTTTTTTAAGTTTGAAAATCATTGCAATGTTCTGTGGCTTCTTCCTGACCTCATTAAAACTGTGACATGTGATTCTAAAAAAAAAAAAAAAACAGCACAGGATGAAATATCCAAAGGCTGTGCCAAACCTCTAGAAATTCTGTAGTTTTAAAAATAGTAATAATAAAATATATGCACACTATGGTAAGTGTTATGTGATACTGCTTTGAAAACAAGGCTTGGTGCAGCCAGCAGAGGGAGAGGTGTATGAGTTTTTTTGTTTGTTTGTTTTCTGTTTTTAATTGCTGTATAACATATAACCACAGATTTAGTGGCTCACAATCATACCCATTTGTTATCTCACATTTTCTGTAGGTCAGAAATTTTGTCACTGTATAGATGGGGGTTCTCTGGCCAGGATCTCATCGCAATGAAATCAAAATATCTGCAGGGCTGTGTTCTCATCTGGAGCTCAGGGTCCATTCAAAGGTCATCCAGGTTGTTGGCTGAATTCAGTTCCTTGTGGTTGTAGGACTGAGGTTCCTGTTTTCTTGCTGGTTTTTGGCCAGAGATGGCTCAGTTTCTAAGAGTTGCCCTTAGGTCCTAGTCATCTGACTTTCTCAAAACATGGCAGCTTACATCTTCAAAGCCAGTAGAAGAATCTCTCTAGCCTGCTATCACTGAGTCTTGGTATAATGTAACATAATCGTGGGAGTGACTACCCATCATGTTCATAGGTTCCACTCAGACTCCAGGGGAGGGGATTATTATACAGGGCATGTATACTAGGTAGTGGGAATATTGGGGGCCATCATAAAATTCTGTATATCAAAAGAGCCTATGAAAAATATTAAAAGGTCATTAAAAGGTCAGATTAATAAAACCGCATGGGGCTTCCCTGGTGGCGCAGTGGTTGAGAGTCTGCCTGCCGATGCAGCGGACACGGGTTCGAGCCCTGGTCTGGGAAGATCCCACATGCCGCGGAGTGACTGGGCCCGAGAGCCACAGTTGCTGAGCCTGCGCGTCTGGAACCTGTGCTCCACAGCAGGAGAGGCCGCGATGGTGAGAGGCCCGTGCGCCGCGATGAGGAGTGGCCCCAGCTTGCCGCGACTGGAGAGGGCCCTCGCACAGGAACGAAGACCCAACACAGCCATAGATAAATAAATAAAAAAATAAAAAAATAAACAGGAGCTGTTGTTTAAAAAATAAATAAATAAATAAAAATAAAACAGCATGAGATATTTTTTCAAAACTCCCTAAAAACCAAAAATATTTCTTTGTGTATAAACACTACAAATTCTGAGGATATAAGTTATTGTGAGAGGTGAAGGTTGAGACTTGCTGCTGGCAGAGGGTAAATGAAGAGCAGTTGTAATTGTCATAATTAAAATTCCCTTTTCTGTTCTAACCTACATCCTCCTTTGCATCCCCCATTCAAGGTCTGACCCTGAATTTTGCTGGTAATGAAATTTCTCTGAAAGTTTAATTTTAATTAAAAGAATTTGGCTGAAGTGCAGAGCAAGGCATGATGTAAGGTATCTCCCGAAGGCTCCTTCTCTACAGATGTGGCCACAGAGCCATGTCTTCAGGGCACCCTTTGCCCCATCTCTGCCAGTGCATATTTTTGGGCTGTCTCTAGATTGTATTATTTCTGTCCAAGTAAACAGCAAGGTCAGTCTCATATGAATATGAAACAAGATAAATTCTCCCCCTGTTTCCCAGGAGTAGGTATAGTTGTATGTGTCCAGTTGTCAAGGTACGTGGCTGTTTTCTGGAGATTTATCCCCTAGTGTAACTACCCTCAGTACCACCCTGTTGAGTAGTGGGAAAACACATCTAAGTCTGTCAGTGTGGTATCTCTGAAATCTACCTTGGAAGGTATAGATGAAGCAGCTATGCTCATCTTGAGCTGTGTGGAACGCTCCTGTTTTATTTTCTCTCCCCTCTAATGGCACATGCATAATCTCTGTAGTCTCTCACCTCTTTAGCATCCTCTGTTCTGTTTTCCCTCAAGTTAGCACACCTGGTAGATGCTGTCAGCTTAGGTGTCGGGGGTGGTTTACTTTCCTCACGTGCTGGCTCCAACCCCGTATTCATGGCCTGTCAGTTTCATGTTTCCTGCCTACTGAAAGGTGTGTTCCTAACACTTCTCAACCTCCAGGGGTCAGACTCCACTTTTCAAAGCGTGTAATTGTTTCACCTCCCAAGAAGCCCATCTCTTTATTTATTTATTTATTTATTTATTTTTAACATCTTTATTGGCGTATAATTGCTTTACACTGTTGTGTTAGTTGCTGCTGTATAACAAAGTGATCAGCTATACGTATACATATAATTCCCATGTACCCTCTCTCTTGCGTCTCCCTCCCACCCTCCCTATCCCACCCCTCTAGGTGGTCACAAAGCACCAAGCTGATCTCCCTGTGCTATGCAGCTGCTTCCCACTAGCTATCTATTTTACATTTGGTAGTGTATATATGTCAATGCCACTCTCTCACTTCGTCCCAGCTTACCCTTTCCCTCTCCTCATGTCCTCAAGTCCATTCTTTACGTCTGTGTCTTTATTTCTGTCCTGCCCCTAGGTTCATCAGAACCTTTTTTTTTTTTTTTTAGATTCCATATATATCTGTTAGCACACGGTATTTGTTTTTCACTTTCTGACTTACTTCCCTCTGTATGACAGACTCTAAGTCCATCCACCCCACTACAAATAACTCAATTTCGTTTCTTTTTATGGCTGAGTAATATTCCATTGTATATATGTGCCACATCTTCTTTATCCGTTCATCTGTCGCTGGACACTTAGGTTGCTTCCATGTCCTGGCTATTGTAAATAGAGCTGCAATGAACATTGTGGTACATGACTCTTTTTGAATTATGGTTTTCTTAGGGTATATGCCCAGTAGTGGGATTGCTGGTTTGTATGATAGTTCTATTTTTAGTTTTTTTTTTTTTTTTTAAACATCTTTATTGAAGTATAATTGCCTTACAATGGTGTGTTAGCTTCTGCTTTATAACAAAGTGAATCAGTTATACATATACAATATGTTCCCATTTCTCTTCCCTCTTGCATCTCCCTCCCTCCCACCCTCCCCATCCCACCCCTCTAGGTGGTCACAAAGCACCGAGCTGATCTCCCTGTGCTATGCGGCTGCTTCCCACTAGTTATCTATTTTACATTTGGTAGTGTATATATGTCCATGACACTCTCTTACCCTGTCACATCTCACCCCACCCCCTCCCCATATCCTCAAGTCCATTCTCTAGAAGGTCTGTGTCTTTATTTCCGTCTTGCCACTAGGTTCTTCATGGCCTTTTTTTTTTTTTTTCCTTAGATTCCGTATATATGTTTTAGCATACTGTATTTGTTTTTCTCTTTCTGACTTACTTCACTCTGTTTGACAGACTCTAACTCCATCCACCTCATTACAAATACCTCCATTTCATTTCTTTTTATGGCTGAGTAATATTCCATTGTATATATGTGCCACATCTTCTTTATCCATTCATCTGTCGATGGACATTTAGGTTGCTTCCATGTCCTGGCTATTGTAAATAGAGCTGCAATGAACATTTTGGTACATGACTCTTTTTGACCTATGGTTTTCTCAGGGTATATGCCCAGTAGTGGGATTGCTGGGTCGTATGGTAGTTCTATTTGTAGTTTTTTAAGGAACCTCCATATTGTTCTCTATAGTGGCTGTATCAATTTACATTCCCACCAACAGTGCAAGAGGGTTCCCTTTTCTCCACACCCTCTTCAGCATTTATTGTTTGTAGATTTTTTGATGATGGCCATTCTGACCACTGTATGGGTTTTTATTTTTTGATATTGAGCTGCATGAGCTGCATGAGCTGCTTGTATATTTTGGAGATTAATCCTTTGTCAGTTGCTTCATTTGCAAATATTTTTTCCCATTCTGAGGGTTGTCTTTTTGTCTTGTTTATGGTTTCCTTTGCTGTGCAAAAGCTTTTAAGTTTTATTAGGTCCCATATGTTATTTTTGTTTTTATTTCCATTTCTCTAGGAGGTGGGTCAGAAAGGATCTTGCTGTGATTTATGTCATAGAGTGTTCTGCCTATGTTTTCCTCTAAGAGTTTTATAGTGTCTGGCCTTACATTTGGGTCTTTAATCCATTTTGAGTTTATTTTTGTGTATGGTGTTAGGGAGTGTTCTAATTTCATTCTTTTACATGTAGCTATCCAGTTTTCCCAGCACCACTTATTGAAGAGGCTGTCTTTTCTCCATTGTATATTCTTGCTTCCTTTATCAAAGATAAGGTGACATACGTGTGTGGGTTTATCTCTGGGCTTTCTATCCTGTCCCACTGATCTATATTTCTGTTTTTGTGCCAGTACCATACTCTCTTGATACTGTAGCTTGGTAGTATAGTCTGAAGTCAGGGAGCCTGATTCCTCCAGCTCCGTTTTTCTTTCTCAAGATTGCTTTGGCTATTCGTAGTCTTTCGTGTTTCCATACAAATTGTGCAATTTTTTGTCCTAGTTCTGTGAAAAATGCCATTGGTAGTTTGATAGGGATGATAACAGATGAAGACATAGTGGCTAATTCTGCCAAGAATGTTATAAGCTCCTTAATTAAATGAGGTCATATGCCCAATTCTGTGGTGAAAGGTCATCATTATTGGGCTAATAAGACTCTTATTTAAGTATAACTTTATTATCTAAAAATAGTCAATGATTTCTTCTTAAGAAATGTAAAAAAGTTCAAGACTTACACATATTTTCAAAAATTCAGGTTTCATATTGTGTTGCAAATTGGCATTAATATTTATTATGGTAGGAATAGTTTAGGTTGAAAAGATTAGTGACAATGTAAATATAAAATATCTCAACAGCTGTGTGTGCTTATGTAGACTGGCTTGAATTTATTCTTTTAAAAACATCTAATTTCCTACTTTCTCTTACATGTATGTGTCTGTTGCCCTATCAGTGTCAGTGTTTCAGTTATTGGTTGATGCATAACAAACCTTACTAAATCTGAAACAACTTAAGTGACTTAATAACAACATTTACATTGCTCAAGAATCTGCAGTTTGGACAGGGCTTCGTGGGGACTATTAGTTTCCGTCCCACCGGGCATTAGCTGGGTGTCTCGGAGGCTGGGGGTTTGAATCATCTGAAGTTTCATTTACCTGCATTTCGGGTGCCTGGGTTGGGAAGCCTCAAACAGCTGGAGGCTGGAACAGGTGGGGCTCCTGGGGTATCTGTCTACCTACGTGTGGTCTTTTCATGCACTTTTCCCAGTATGGTTACTTCAGAGTAGCTGCATATCTTACCAGGTGCATGTTTGCAGAAAGAGAGAGAGGGAGAGGGAGAGAGAAATAAAAAGAGAGAGAGCATGTGTCAGGGGGAGACTGCATAGCCCTTCACTACCTAGTCTCACCAGCAGAGAGCATCACTTCTGCCACATGCTGCTTGTTGAGTACGTTATAAAAGCTGATCCAGGTTCAGAGTTGGGAGGAAATAGGCTTCACATCTCAATGGGAGAGTGGCAAGCGTCTGAAAGGGCAAGTGGGGCTGGAAATATTGTTGTGACCATTTTTGAGAAATACAACCTGCCACAGTCTTGTTACTGGATTTAAGCAGGTGTAGAAATAGAAAGCTCCTGAAGGAGCGGATTAGAGGTGAAGACTGGAATTTTAGTCACAAGCTGAGAAATGGTGTCAGTGTTGTGAATTAGTGAAAGTGTGCTGACTTTAGAGTCCAAAGAGCTGAGTTTGAAGCACAGTTCCCTGACACACTGCATGTGAGGCTGTAAGCAAGTTACCAAACCTCTGAGATCCTGCGGTTCCGCATCTATGAGCCCATAACGCTTCCTCCGCAGCATTGTTGCAAAGATGAAATTAACACAAGCTCCTAGCCCACAGTTAGAAAGAATTCAGTTCTCAGTGGGCTCCTTTTTTCTCCTAGTCACTGCTTGCTCCAGTTTCCAGTTTCCTCTAGAGATGTTGTTGTTCCTTCCTGCATTTCTGCATCTTTCTGCTTGGACTGCCTTTTCTGCCTCCCCCACTAAAGGAAACCCAATTGTAAAATGGAGCTCTGTGCTCTTTTAATTACTTCTGTATAGCACCCACTATCAGAAGACAGTGGTGGAACAGACTTTCTCTAAAGGCTGGAGACAATGAAGGAGGATTACTACACACCCCAGCACGTAACTTCACATGTGCTATTAGACATCGTACATCTTAAGAATCCCTCAGCCAACATCACCTCTAGAAAATTTTCTCTGACCGTTGTGTTCTTCACAGACATTACTTTGTATCTCCCCCCTTTCTCCTGTTTGTGGTCTCTCCATCTGTTCCTCATCCTTCAGCAATGCTCCAAATACCTCCAGTCTCTTCATTAAGTATGCCCAGCACTTGAGTTTCCTCTGTGTGTTAGCCCCTGCAGACTCTGCTGGGCCACACACTGGTGCACAACGAAAAAGCCAACCGAGGTGGGTTTTCCCAAGCAATGACAGTTGAAGTAAGAGTTTTGTTTCTCCCACTACACTGATTTTCAACCTTTCTATTATCAGCTTTTTTATGATTTAAATATTAGTATTATATATCTACTAATTTTTCAAAATAACACAAACACCTATTTGGTCAAGGTAATTATTATCTGACTATTTAATAGTCACCTAATTTTTTTTTTTTATAAATTTATTTATTTATTTTTGGCTGTGTTGGGTCTTCATTGCTGTGCACAGGCTTTCTCTAGTTGCGGCGAGCGGGGGCTACTCTTCGTTGTGGTGTGCAGGCTTCTCATTGTGGCAGCTTCTCTTGTTGCAGAGCACAGGCTCTAGGTGCGCGGGCTTCAGTAGTTGTGGCACATGGGCTCAGTAGTTGTGGCTCGCAGGCTCTAGAGCACAGGCTCAGTAGTTGTGGTGCACAGGCTTAGTTGCTCGGCGGCATGTGGGATCTTCCCGGACCAGGGCTCGAACACGTGTACCCTGCATTGGCAGGTGGATTCTTAACCACTGAGCAACCAGGGAAGTCCCAGTCATCTAGTTTTTCCTGCCTTTAGTTGTAACTTGAGGTCACTTAAAGGGGGACTACAGAATCCAGCCAATGAAAAAATAGAATGAATTCTACAATGTTTTCATTTTTTACAAGAAACTTTGATAAGCAGAAACTTTTTTCTGGTTTGCTCTTGTTTTCCATATCAATATTTTGGATTCCATTATGAATAATTTTGATCCACCTTTGGTCAGATCTCACAATGACCTTCTCTCCTACATTCTGGTGCCTCCATTTGCTGTTTCTTTATTCTACCCATTTCTTCATTCTACCCCTTGCAGTGCAGAGTGAAGGGGGAGTTGATACTTACTGAACATCAATTATGTATCGATATGTATTGATAGGTGCTACTCCAAGCACTGTGCCTTTGTGTTTGTGCCACTTTGTTTAATTTTCAAAACAGCCTGCGATAAATAGGTATCATCCCCAATGTTGTATATGTACGTGGAAACCAAGACCGAGAAGTTAATAAACTCGGTCATCACCGCATAACCACCAGTTAGAGGGGGACAGAGGGACTTAAAATTCAGGTCTTCAGTTCTAGGGCACCTACTCTTTCCACTGATCCAGGCTGAGTGAGAAGGACACAGAACTGTGCTAAATAGTTTTATTTTTTTCTTTGAAAACTGATGAAGTATGATGATATTTTATTCATGAGATAGCCTCATCTACAAATCTGAGCAGCTCTTTTTCTCCTTAAAAGTTATCTTTGCACAAGTTTTCATAAGATGTTAAATCTCCATTTGGGGTTTTATTTCCTGTGTGAAAAAGTAAAATCTCATGCATTAACATACCCTTTTCCTCCACTGCACTTATGTTCAATTGGGGCAATTAACTCATCAGGATGTGACTTGTTGTGTATAATGTTGGCGCTGTCTTTACCATGGATGTCACCGGTGTGCTCAGCCTTCTCACAGAAGCACTGAATTTGGCTCAGGTATTTTTAGCCCATCTTCAGGTTTTCTTTTTCTTTCTTTTTTTTTTTTTTTTTTAACCATGTACTGTGGTAAGGTGGGAACACAGCACGGAGGAGATGGAACTGGTGGCAACGAGACTTTTGAGCAAAACAAACCTGATGCTCCTCTTTGCACATGTAAATATTCTTGGGCTCTGCCTTGGGAGAGGGTTGCTGAGCAGAGAAAACCATTTTGCCTTCTGCTAGGGTTCTTTCACTTGGCTTCAGCCAGGCCGAGACCTGGGTAGAAGGGAGAAGCTCAGACCCCGCCTGCCTGGGAGAGTTCTGCTTCCTGACTTCGGAACTAGAAAAATTAATTACACAAGCCATATTGTCTGCTTCATAAGCCACAGAATTGTTAAGACAGAGCAGCAGCTCCTGGCAGATCTGAAGGGCCCTGAGTCATGCAGAGACGGGGGACTGTGTGGACAGGGAAGAGGGCAGGGTTGATGCCTGAACAGACCCTCCCTCATAGGCCCCCTTGTTTTGCTTAGAGGCCAGCTTCCATCAGAAAGAATCAACCCCGCTTATTTTTTTTTTTATTGTAAAAGTAATATATAATCATTTTAAATTACAAAATAAACATAGAAAGGCAAGAATATAAGCCATAATCCACTATCCAAAGGAAACGGCACTTATAATTCCATTACATTTTATACATTGTAACTTCTTTTTTTCTTTTTTTAATGTTCACTCTTTTTAAAAAATTTTTATTATTATTATTATTTTTTTGGCTGCGTTGGGTCTTCGTTGCTGCACATGGGCTTTCTCTAGTTGCGGCGAGCGGGGGCTGCTCTTTCTTGCGGTGTGCGGGCTTCTCATGGCGGTGGCTTCCCTTGTTGCGGAGCAGGAGCTCTAGGCGTGCGGGCTTCAGTTGTTGTGGCACGTGGGCTCAGTAGTTGTGGCTCACGGGCTCTAGAGCGCAGGCTCAGTAGTGTGGCGCACGGGCTTAGCTGGTCCGCGGCATGTGGGATCTTCCCGGACCAGGGCTCGAACCCGTGTCCCCTGCACTGGCAGGCGGATTCCCAACCACTGTGCCACCAGGGAAGCCCAATTGTAACTTCTTATCTCTCAAAAATGTTTTAAAATAATTTTTAAGTCAATTATTTTCCCCCAAAATACAGAAAAATATAGAGTATTAAAAAGTTTCCAGTTTTCTCCCACAATAGAATTTCTTAGTGTTAATCACTAAACAGTGGCTATCCTCCTAGATATTTCTATGCATATGTAAACTTATATTTTCAGTGTTTTTGAATGCACAGGGTTTTGGAGGAGGTTTAATTTACAAAATGTTACTTTTTTTTTCAACCATTTTGTTGAGGTATATTTTACATATCACATAATTCACTCAAATGTACAATTCAATGATTTTTAATACAATTATTTTACTATTTTACATGTGCAACTATCACCATGTATGCATTTTGTGGGGTTTTTGTTTGTTTGTTTTTTAATTTTTGGCCACACCTCCTGGCACGCGGGATCTTAGTTCCCCAACCAGGGATCGAACCCGCACCCCCTTCAGTAGAAGCGCAGAGTCTTAACCACTGGACCACCAGGGAAGTCCCAATATATGCATTTTAAAATGTTTCCATCACTCAGTAAGATGGTTCACACACATTTACTGTCAACCCCTGTTCCTCTGAGCCCCAACCCAGGGAAATATATACTAATCTACTCCCTGTTTAGAGCTTTGTCTTTTCTGGACCTTTTATATAAATGGAACCATACAGTATGTGGTCTCTTGTGTCTACTTTCTTTCTCTTAGCATCTCACTTATTTTTATCACAGTGAGCTTACTAGGATCTTTGAGAATTCAGATACAGAGAGCCAGAAGAGTTTTGTGATGGATTTGGAGTTAGAAGACCAATGTTTATACCTTATTTTATTATGCTTTTGGCAAGTCACTTAGTTTCATTGATTCTCAGGAATCTCATCAATAAAATGGAAATTGTCTCAATGCCTATTGATACCGACACTCCACACTTGAAAGCACCTTGTTGTCTGCATGTGCCATGCAAGTGTTTATTGTTATAGGTGATGTTTTCCTGCTTCACTATAGAGCTTCTGTCCCACCAAGTGGAGCCATGCCTGCCCTAATTTTTTAGGGCTCTGGTAGGGAGAAGTTCCCTTGAGCCTTCTGAGCAAACAGTTGCCACTGTGAGCACGCACTTGGAGAATATTCCCTGGGCTCTGGCCAATCTCATGTCTGATTCTCAATTAGAGGTGTGAGAGCTCCACAGAGAGTTTATAAGACCATTACCAACCTCATTAGAGGCTCCAAACATACAAGTCACTGGTTCAGTACCCCACAGAGAGAGAAGTAAAACTGACAACAGATTTCAAAAAATCAGTGATGGGTTCTTGAGGAAAAATTGTTTTCCTAATAAATTGGCATGGTCTGAGCCCATCTGATGACAGCTGTAGGAAATTTCCAGGGCTCATGAATCAGCTGATTCATGCACTGGCTTCTGAAAACAACTCAGTTGAGGGGTTTCTAGGTTTCAGATTCATCTCCTTCTAGTGTTTACTATTTGACATAATTTGGTAGGTGGCTAAAACGGAACCACTCTTTGGCTCTCAAGTGAAGCTTGATGCCAGTATAGAGTAATGAATGAGAGTGCAGGCTTTGGGGTTCACCCAACCTAGAATTCCAGTCCCTAATTATAAGCTGTGTGACCTTAGATAGACTAAGTGAATTAGTTAAGGTGAGATTAGCTGCTGTAAGGAATACATCCCAGAAATGAAACATAACGGAAATGTATTTCTCACATAAAATCCAAAATGATTCTTCTTGATCTGCTGGTGGCTTTTCTCTAAGAGGTAGTGAGGAAGCCAGGATCCTTCCCTCTTATAGGTCCTCCATCTTTAATGTGCAGTTTTCAAGGCTGCCACGAAGGAGGCAAGAGCACAAGGGATGGCACATGGTGGGTTCTAATGGACCAAGTTTGGACGTAGCATAATCTTTGCCTCACATACTCCATGCCACTCAGTTACATGGCCACACCTAGGCTGTCCGTCCAGTCTCCAGCTATGTACCAGGGAAAGAGGAAATAGGTTTGGTGATCAGATGAAAGATAAAGATGAAAATAGGAACTGTCTCAAAAGAGTTGTGAGGATTCTATGTGATCATATATGAGAAGGTCTCACATAGCTAATGCTCAATAAATATATTATTAGTATTATGATGCCTTTGATTTCAACTAAAATTTTTATATAATAATTTTCAACACTAGGAGTCTAGATTCAAACCTTCATAATTTTCCAGTTGCCATGAGTGAATATTAACATTTCATGGATAGTAATTCTGAAGTAATACGAGAAGCTCAATTTTCTTAGGCATGCCATATGCCAGATAATATATTAACATTTACATGCAATTTGTCATTTAATCTTATAAAAACTCTCTGAAGTCAGTATAATGCTATTATGCTCATCCACAAGAAGAAAAAGGTCAGAGATTTTAAGAGACTTATCCAGAACCACTCAGCTAGTGAGTGGTAGAGTCGGCTATCAGCACCCACATTGCTAACCGCTAGGCTGGACGACCTCCTCAAATGCTCAGAGTATAAGGGCATGGGCTCATTCTCTAGCTGGATAATCTCAAGCCAGAGATGCTTCAAATCAATCATAATTATCTGGAAATATTTCTAACATCTATGTGAATTCAAGGTAGTAAAGCAGAAACAGACCTTCGTTTCTAGGAATCTACAAACCAATGACATGGACAGAAACACACTATTGAGAATACACCTCATACAAATGCATCATATATAAGTGTAGTAGATTACTTTTTTGATAAATTAATCAATGTTCTCTCCCCCCCACCCCAACTTTCCCCACCCCACCTCCTTTTACTCCTTTCTTTTGACCTATTTCCAGCAGAGAGTTGGTTCTATTTAATTGCCTCAGCTCAGGGATGAGGACAGGGTAGATATCAGAAATAGGTTCCTAGTCTCTCGGGCTCTTCTGTTCCAAAAGCACTTAAGCCCTTGATGGACCTAAGTGAGGACAGATAAAATGACTGGGACAAACAGTGGGAGGAGGGTAGGGTCCACCAAGGCTAGGAAAAAAGTCCTCGGGGCCTGGGAAGAGGAGACAGGCAGACAGGTGATGAGGGTAGAGGAGTTGATAGTTCGCAAGGGGAGGAACTCTGGTTTCTGTTTACCAGGCAGGTTTCCAGGAGGCCATTAGAATGATAGACTTTGGGGAAGCCCAGGCAGATAAGACCACAGACAGCCTCACAAAGATTTCTTCTGTCTTAAGCTTGGTATAGAAATAACATACTGGAGTACTTCTAACTCTAACATAAAGGTGCCCCAGGGATCTGGTTAAAATGCAAACTCTGATTCAGTAGGTCTGAGGTGGAGCCAGAAATTCTGCATTTCCACCAAGTTCCCAGGCGATACCAAAACTGCATGCTTAGAATAACAATGGCATAGGATATTGCTGGATTTGAAGGGGCCACCTGGGCAGAAATGAGCACCTAGGAGTTGTGTCATCCTCGGCAGATGTCAAATGTCATTTGAGCAAATCCAGCAAATCCTCGGCAGATGTCAAATGTCATTTGAGCAAATCCAGTCTAGCTCAAATCGCCTCCCCTTTGGTCCACACTTTCCTTTGTCAATAAACAACACCTTAAACAGTGACATCTAACAGAGGTCAAGGCCATTAGAATCCCGAGCCTTTGCTCCATCCACATCTGACTTATCCCACATGAACATCATTAGGGCATCCTCCTATGACAATCTTGAATTCAAGCAAAGGTGCACAGCGCCTTGGAAACCCAGGGAGGTGGTGGTGATGGGAAAGCCCCCCACATTCACACTTGTGAACCAGTCCCCAACCGCAGTAGTTAATGTGTTCATAATGAGCAAAAAGAATAAAGCCTTGGCTCTGGAGCTCAACAGACCAAGATTTGCATTATGGCCTTACCAACTTGCTAACTGGAAAATATCTTTTCCCTGAACTTCATTTTCTTGGTTGATAAAATGAGACTTTTTGTGGGAAGTAAATATGAAGATATATTAGGTTCTTTCTAGTTGATGTGAGTGAAAACTGAGTCAGGTGGGAATGAGTTGGGTGATCCCTAAGGTTCTCTTAAAATCGTTTGGAAGGGGCTTTTTTTTTTTTTTTAACCAGTGTTTAATCTCTGTGCAAATTATATTCAGGCAGTTTAGTTCCCAAAATACAGAGTTCCTCTCCAGCCTAATGGTGCCCAGGGGTATTTGGCATAAAATACCTTAAAGGGAGCCAGTTGTAAGCCTTCCTTTTCCATCAATAATCCATTAGTCACTTATCCTACCTCTGCCTTTAGGCCACTTATCTGTAAAACAAGTTCACTTTTAATTCCGCTATATAGTTCAAAGCCAAGGCTATTTCCCTTAGTTACCTTGATCTCAAAGGAAGTAATTACTTGCTATCAAGACTCTCTTATGATTCAGATTCAAACAAATCAGATTTAGACAAAATTGCCAGTAAACGGTGCTTCTGCAGTCTCTGGAACAAATTTGCTCCTTCCTGCTCCTTTTCTGTTTCTGTACATGCTGCACTTTGTTCCAGAGATTCTGCCACATTTGCTTTAGGGAAGGTTAATTTTGCCATATATACATAATCATTGGCATTTTAAAGAAAACACTTACAATTTTCTCAGTATGTGATCAAGGTTAAAAAGGTGGCTATAAGATCGGACTGGCAACAAGGATGGCTCCAATGGAGAGACCAGTGACCTGGTAGTTCTGAAGATGTACAAGGTCTCTCTTTTTAAGGGAGCATAGGGTACTTGCAACAAGAAAATTAGTGACTAGGCATATTAAACTTTCCAAGCCATACTAGGAATGGGAATGCTTTGAACATTTTCCTTTAGGACAACTACATTTTCCTTTAGGACAACTACATTTTCCTTTAGGACAACTGTATTTTCCAGCTAGCAATTCTTTCATCTCGTGGCAGCATGGTTACACAGCTCCCACACATAGATCTTGAAATCTGGGGCAGCTATACCAAAAATTACCACTTAAATGTAGGTATCGTAACAATTGGTAATAAGCACGTTTGCCTGACACAAAAGATGAGTTCAAATGGGAATAAGAGATGATGAAGTTTAATTGAAGAAAGGATGGATGTGCTAATAAGAAACTTTCTTATCATGGTCGAGAATTTAGAGTGACTGAAGCCTTCTGCAGGTTTTTAGGCAGAGAAACAATATTATCACAATATATTTAAGGAAGGTGATTTCTGTGGCTGTGTGCCCCATAGATTGATAAAGGTAGAGATATCAGTTAGGAGGTTTTGTGGTAGACCAAAATGCAAAGTGATCACAATCTTTACGGTAATTGTACCTTTAAAAGTGAAATGATTATGTCTGAGATGTGTTTTAGAAAACAACAACAACAACAAAAAACACCTGCAGAAATATTCCTTGGATTGGATATTTGGTGTGAAGAGCAGAAAGGGCTTTCTTCGCCATCAGGTAATATCAGTACTTTGTTATTTAAAAAGTGATGGAGAGAATACATTCTTCAGTGAGAGTTTAATGAGTAAAATGAGAGCCATTTGACCAGTTATGGATCATAAAACTGGTATGGCCTAAAGGTAGAATCTGGCTTATTTAAAGATTTTGTTTGCATAGCACAGTGTTGATTTTCAATGACTGAAGTCAATTCGCTACTCTATTGTCTTATGTGTTGTCACAAAACATAATAATTTTACCTACCTGGACTCCAAATGCATTTGAATTTGTGATCTCTGTCTTACACATTCTTTGAGGTCCTGTTTCTCTAGTTTTACAAAGCTGTGCTTCTAAATGGTAGCAGAAATGCAGAAATTGCCTTTGTCTTTCATCTCGCGGCAGCATGGCTACACAGCTCCCACACGTAGATCTTGAAATTATGCAAACTTTTGGAAGTAGAAAAAAAAAATGTTGTTTCTCTACCAGTGTGTGGGCTACAGACAGAATATGAGGATTCTCTTAAAATGCAAGCAGATGCAGAAAGTAATAAATCTTTGGTCATGGGGTCTTAGTCAAGAGCAATCTTTAAAGAAAATCTACTCCAGTAAACAGAGGGGCAGGAAAATAGGTAAAATCAGAGAACAAGATTTGATGTGGTTTTAGTGAGAAAGGGGTCACATAAATGACCAGCTATGGCTTGGAGGCCTCTCAGACAAACTTAGTAAAAGGCCAGAGGAGAAACCTAATGTCCAGGAGAGGGCCAAGACAAATCACAATTTTTCTTTCAGCGTGGCTTCAATTTTCAATTTTATGGTCCTGTCTCATGCAGTTGAAGTGATGAACAGGAAAACTGCTGATGGCGGGCGTATAAAATCTGGAAGGTAAAAAGACACTTAGCCAGCTTGAGGAAAGGTACAGAGAGACCAATATGAATAGGAGGTTGACTCAGAAGATGTTTCGGGCCAATCAACGGAGCAATGCTAAGACTTTTCGGACAAAATGCAGATATAGTTTCAAAGAGGATTAATTTGTTAAAGTACTTCTTCACTAGAAAGAGTCTTGAATATGAATACGTGCATCCTCTCTTTACATGCCAGAAGGACAGCACCTAATTTTCTTTCCAAGAAAGCAAGTATAAAAGCTGCTATTTGTTTGCTTCTTTGTTTTTCAGATAAAACCTAGCACATCTTTAAGTCGATTTGTAGAGTTTAAGTATACCCACTGTCCCCCTTCTGTGCCACGTTACCAGCTAGTGCGTGGGATTTTAATTCCCATTATTTTAACTATTGTTTTGGTTGTCAAGAGAACAAGGTAAAACCGAATTTCATAACATTAAGCTCCCTCTGCCCGGAGGCTGCACAGCTTCAGAAATCTGGGTTGGTGCACAGAAACCTTGCGTTCAAAAGAGTATAATTATTTTGTACCAAGGCAGTATGATGGGAGTATATAATGTAATCAAAATTCTTTCAAAGTACCCTATTTAGACACTCAACTTTCTAATACTGTGAATGCTTAAGTGTGATAGCCTCAGTATTGCCTCAGGATCAAGGAAATTTTATGGAGAGCCAAATTATAGCTTTCTTTCTAGGACAACAAACACATGATTTAGTCAAGAAGAAAGGGGGAACATTGGAGACCTTTCATTTGAAGACGATTTTTAACAATAGCATCTTAATTTGTAGATCTAGTACACTCTTATTTTGAAATACAATCAACACATATTGAGCACTTACAACATACCCAATACCATGATTAGTGCTTTTGCATATTTGGAGTAATTATTCTCTCCATAGCCCTCTGGGCTAGATATCATTAGCATTGTTCTAATTTTTAAGATGAAAAACAGTGATGCTTAAAGCAATTTGTCAAGGATTACACACTTAAGAAGTGGCAGAGTGGGAATTTAAACTCCAACTCTAACGTTTATTCTGTGACATACAGATAAATCATTGTTCAAAATGCCTGTATTTTGGGAGAATTTAGCAATTTCCTGTTGAACAATTTCAATGCACTGGATTTCCAACAACTTTGCTACTTTCTCTAGTTGTTTATGCTTCTGATGTGTGTGTGTGTGTGTAAGTGTAGCAGAGTTTGGAGAATAAACTATTTTGTGGAACAAAATGCTCAATTTTTGGAAACATTTGCTTAATTGTCACCTACCCCTGATTTAAGTGTGGCAGCTAAATAAATGAAATACTTTCTAAATTCAAGTAAGATCTTTCCTTTTATTTCCAAATATAATGTAACCAATGTTGTTCACCTCGCGCATTGACTATTACAAAACTTTCCAACTAGTTTATTTACGTCATCTTTTCCCAATTTTGAATGGTGTCAAATTAATCTTTATAAAGCCCTGTTGCTATAATTTTCCTTCTTACCTAAAAAGTTCAGTGGTTAAAAAAAAAAAATTCTTCCCACGTGAGACTTCCTAGTTTTCCTCCATTTCCCCTAACTACTAAAAAGATTTTTGTCTTTGCTTGTTTAGTTCCTCCTCCTTCATCCTCTAAGGAAGGAGTTTTCAAATCAGGTTTCAGGAGATTATCTAACGAGGGTGGTAAAAACCTCCATCCTTGTTTTCACTATTAAAATTAAACATTTTCAGTTACGAACGTAAGTGGCAACAAACGAAAGTAATGTTAGTGATACCTGAAGCTTTTCCGCAATAGAAATATATTTATATATATAAATATTTACATAAATACATATTTATATACATACACACATATATTATATATTTATATATCATATTTTAGTTGTAGATATCTCAAAATATCATTTACACTCATCACTATTTTTTTAATATAAATTTATTTATTTATTTATTTATGTATTTATTTATTTTTGGCTGCATTGGGTCTTCGTTGCTGCGCACGGGCTTTCTCTAGTTTCAGCGAGCGGGGGGCTACTCTTCATTGTGGTGCGTGGGCTTCTCATTGCGGTGGCTTCTCTTGTTGTGGAGCACGGGCTCTAGGCGCGCAGGCTTCAGTAGTTGTGGCATGTGGGCTTCAGTAGTTGTGGCTCATGGGCTCTAGAGCACAGGCTCAGTAGTTGTGGTGCAAGGGCTTAGTTACTCTGCAGCATGAGGGATCTTCCCGGACCAGGGCTCAAACCCGTGTCCCCTGCATTGGCAGGTGGATTCTTAACCACTGCGCCACCAGGGAAGCCCCACATCACTATTTTTTAATTATAGCGGCTATTAATTCTATCATCAGACTTTGTTATTTAATGTATAGATAAAAGAACATATTATTATGACATAATTTTTAATAAGTCATATTTTATTCACCATTTTTCAATATATTTGATTTCCTTTGTAGTCTAGTGTATTCTATCTTAGGCGTTTAGAAACTGTTCTGAGAGAGGGTCCACAGGCTTCACCAGACTGCCCACCAGTCGATGGCACAAAAAAAACGTTACAAGCCCTTGCTATAAGAGTCTGACCTTTTCTAGGGTCTTCAAGATTGCATAAAGCAGAATTGATGGATTTATAGAGGAGGGGGCAAAGAAAATGGAAAGGAGGGAGAAGGAGAAAGAAAGTAGGAAAGTGAGGGGAAGAAAATACCAAGTATTGTGTGAGTTGATGAAGAAATAGAATATGAAAGATTAAGGATAGGGAGAAACTATGGAAGTTAAGAAAATAGGAGTAGGAAGGAAAGAGGATTTTTGGAAGTGTTGGTTTCATTGCAAATGGAATCCCCGTTAATGTTCTTAGAAAAGTACAAAAAATATGATTCCTTCCTTCCTTCCTTCCTTCCTTCCTTCCTTCCTTCCTTCCTTCCTTCCTTCTTTCCTTCTTTTCACTTCTCCTCTTTGAATACGACTCTATTCAGAACTGGGCTATGAGTTCACTGGGATTTATACCTTCAGTGGATTGCCAATGAAGTTCTTCAAGAAAACTTCAAATGAATTAGCCTGGCATCAAATATCCCTGAATTGTGTCAGCCTTTCAAATGTGTACCCCTTCAGTTCCCAGCATCAGTCTTCTTTTTGAGCCAAGGCATGCTTTTTACTGTCCTTTGATCATCCCCAAGCATATCTTAGGAATATGCCTTTGCTATTTCTAGATTCTCTGCCTGAATTCTCTCCTTTCAACCCTTTCCCCAATTTTTCCCAACGACCTAGGCCCAGCTCTTCTTCTACCCCAGTAAAACCTTCTGCAATGACTACACATCAGTAGTCAGCAAACTTAATCTGGAAAAAACCAAAGAGTAAACATTTTAGGCCTTGTGTACCTAAGCAAGTCTCTGTTGTAACTACTCAGCTCTGCCTATCTAACAGAAAAGCATCCATAAAAAATATGTAAATGGATGAATGTGACTATATTCCAATAAAATTTTATTTACAAAAACAGGTTGTTGGCCAGATTTGGCCCGTGGGTGATAGTTTGCTGACCCCTGTTCCAAATCATAGCAACTCTTCTTTCTCTGAATTCTACTAAGCTATTTTCATAACCACTCATTTAGTTCTATTTATAGCCGTATACTATTAGTTATATCTTCTACTATAAGCTTCTTCAGGAAAAATTTGATAGTGTGGACTCTATTGTTGAAGAAACAAATGAACAAAGTATTGCATATAGGTGAGATAGAATGTATTAGACCTAACACATTTCAAATAAATATTTCTAGTCCCCTATGTCTGTCAATAATATAGCATCAATCACATGTAATTGTCAATTTAGACAAACCAATCCCTAGGCTGTCAAGAAACATTAAGAGCTTTTCAAAAACACTGATATTGTTGACTTGCATTTCAGAGAAGAATTAATAACATTTTTCCTACAGTGAAATTTTTTTCAGCTTTTTGTATCTGATTTTAAAAACTCATTAAAGTTACATTATCTGTTTCACTAATGTGTTTTAATGAATTTTACTGAATGGTTTATTATATTTGTCATAAATGCTGTTACCTCCCAGAAAGATAGAGTTTGGAATAAAAAAGCCTAGATTTGAGACACAGCTCCATCAACTAGCTTTGTGACATCAGGTAAATCATTTAATATTTAGGATCTCTATTTTACTTTTTTGTAATGACAGGATAATACATGTATTCACTGCCTTTAAATGGACAATGAATGTGAAAGTCCTTTGTAATAGGTAAAATAATGTAAGTCTCACTTGTTGTCGAAGATGCTATCATTGTCTTCAGGATCTTTTCCTTCAGTGTATTTTTAAAAAATAACTGCTTCTAGAATAGAGTTAAGGAGAGTGGTAGCCTCATTGATCTGGCATTCTGGCAGCACTTGGTCCAGAGCCCAAGGAACAGGAACTTGTTGGAGGTAAATGAAAAAAATCAAGGTCAAATCAAGAACTCTCTCCTTCAAGATTTCAATAGGTTCAAGAAAGAGTGAAAAATTCAATCCAAAGACTATGACAATACCTAAGTGGGTCTAGATCAGATGGACTAAATGGGAAACATAACACTAGAAATATAGAAAAGACATATTGGAGTGTTGGGTAGAGAACTTGAATTGATTCCAGAGAATCACTTTTAGAACAATCAGAAAGATTAAAAACAGGGCTCAACTCTGGCAGGAATAAAGGATGGGGACAAGGAACAGCTGGAAAAAAATAAATCATGGAACTAGGCTTTTCTGGAACATCACATTTTCCAAGGAAGAGGACAACCATAGGTGGGCAAGACCTGGTAAGAAACCCTTAGCTGGCAGGGGTAGGACACTTCTACGTGTTGATAGAGTTGGTGTAATACAGTGGAAAGAGTAGAGCTCTGGAGCCAAGCAATTTGAATTTCAGATTTGTCCCTTTGCTAACTGTGTAATATCAATTTTCCATAAATTCATGCTCTTTATCTGTAGATATTGTGAGGAAAGTACGTAATGCAGGGCATGGCATGTAGTTTGCATTAAATAAATGTTAGTTCTTCTTAGGACAATCTGCATCCGGATTTAAGACAATAAAATATTGTTTCCAACCAACTTTCTCCTTTCATGAAAATTCCTCAGATTTTGCTAGACCAACATATAATGTTTGAACGGACTTTAAGTGGCTAGCTGAATATTAAGGTAGCTGGGAGAAATTAGATGGGATAAAGAACATCTAGATTTTAAAAAGATCTTATGGGCTTCTTTCTTTAAGTTTTTGTTTTTAGTTGTAGTTTGAGCGAGACTGATTTCCTGTTTTTAGATAAGTACACCTATTTGAAAATGTGTTAATTTATGCATATCAACTGTGGCCATTTCCTGGATTCAATGTAAATTGAAAATTTGAAAGCCTAGTGTGAGTGCTTTTGTTATATAACAATTTTCCATCTGTTAACTTAGAATTATATACATAGATTTCCTTTCCATTTTTTATTTCTGTCTCCTAGACACTGATTATAAAGAGACTTATTAGGATTAACTTCTATATTCATTTCCTAGTTTTTGAAGTTTATTTCCTTTTTTTGTGGCATTCTTTAACATTCTATGAACTTAATTATTAAGTTTAAAATTATTATCAATAGATTATTTTCTTAAAAGCATCTCTGTGTGGTATTTTCACACTTTGAAGTAGGTATGTTGTTCTATGTATAAAAACTTATGTAAATAGAAATGTTCTATCAATATATTAATAGAATATATTGTCACTATGTATTAATTAGACTCTAGGTTGTTTTAGTTGAAGACAATAACTTTTGCTACTTTAAACAGAATGGGAGTTACTAGAGAATCATTGAGAGATCTGGAGAAACAGCCTTTATGCTTTCAGAAACAACAATAGAACCTCACTTCTAATTGGCCTGATAGTGATTGCTGTTGCCACCACCAACTTCAAAACAACACCAACACACCAGCAAAATTGATGCCTGGCTTCCTGCTTTTAGTAGCTCACTTTCAAATCAAAGTCTCAGCAGGTACTTCTGATTGATGGAACTTAAGGCACATGTCTGCACCCTAACTGGAAAGGAACCTGGAAAATATTTTTTTTCTTAAAATTTTAACCAAAGAGAGTAGGAATCAAAATACAGGAACCTATCAAGGTGTGGAGAGATATTCAAAGTTTTAGAAGAGCCCTGAATGGCATTAGTCCACGGCACTCTGCTTGGTCTTCTCAATAGCAGTGGAGAAAATTGTTATAGAAGTTTATGTGAAGGCCGAAAAAAACTCTTATTTACATAGTTTTCTTTCCATTTTTAGGACTCATATAAATACTCTCTATGTAAACATGTCCAAAGTTGAATTTCTCCTTCTTGCCTGCTCCCCACCCATCCACTGCCCCTCATCATTGTTCTTTAGTTCAGTAAATGGCATTGTTATTCACCGGGAGTCATCCTTGTTCTCTTTCTCCTTCATCACTCTTCCCTCCAATCACAAAATCTTACCAACTCAAATCTTGAAATATGTATCAAATATATCCACTTCTGTCCATCTGAACTGCCACAACACTAGCCCCAGTCATAATTATCTCTTTCACAGACTAATGCAGGAGTTTCTTCAGTTATCTCTTCTCTTTCCCACTTGTTATTTGTTAAGATCACTCCTTCACCAAAGAAGGTGTGTTCCTTCTATATGCTCACATGCTACCCTTATTTTTCCATAAAGAACTTTTCCAGTTATATTTTTCTACACCTATAATTTAATAATTATTTTTGCAAGTTATAAAATATCTGTCTTTCCCACTGGACTATAAGCTTCTGGGATGCAGAGGCTGTGATTATTCATTGATATGTTCCTTATATATAACATATGTGTGGTTTAAAAAATGTAGGAATGAGGTTAACATTATATACTAACTTTGGAAGATTACATAAACTTTGCAGAGGCTTCTCTCCACAGCTTTAAAGGTCCTAAAGAATCTTTACTCAATGCTTAATCTTTTGAGGAAATGACAATATTTTTAATATAAAGATCTATCCTCAAGGGAGGAACCAGGAAGAAAACTTATTTATCCTAGATGGACCAGCACATGGCTTTTGCTCATGAACGGGCCTCCATGACTACCTAAATCAGAGTTACCTACAATGGGAATTGTATTCTTTTTTACATTTACATGTTGAGTTTTTACTATGCGCTAGGTAGGCACTGTGTCCAAAGCTAGGGATGCAAAGATGACTCGGACATCTCAGAATTGCTCCCAATCTAGTGGGAGGAGAAGCTTTAACAACCTCTTTGTAGGATTATCTAATAAATGATCTATCTCTAATGGAAAGTAAATAAAAGTCTTGATAATAGAATGATTGATATTACTGGCAGAATGAAGACCAGGCAAGATTCAACTTGAAGAATAATCACAAACCAGGAAGAATGTTAAAGAAAGATATTTCAGACAGAGATAATAAGAATAAAAGTATCAGTGCTTGAGTGAGTGAAGATGGTTGTGTCTTCTAGTCAGTGAGGGAGGATTAAAAAAAAAAAAAAAAAGACCAGTTATTCCTCAGGCTAGATGAGGGAGAATGGCTTGACCACTCCATATTAAACTGCTGTCCTACAGAGACTGTTTTTCATCTTCTGACAGCTGGTCAGTTTTGATTAGTGTTGCTAGGTTTGTACTTCTCTGTCCATTCTTGCTGACCCCACCCCCTTTGTGATAGACCACAGGAATCATAATATGGTTGGCCAAGGAGAAGATGCCATATGCGGTCATTAAACACAAGTTGCCTCCTTTCCAAGATCACCCTCACCTCCAGCCTTGTCAGAGGCACATGTTGTGTGTCTCATCCCATCAAGGCCAGAACAATATGGACTCAAGTTTTAATCCTGCCTCCTTTTCATCTCAAAGCAATCACTAGCACTTGTCCACAGGAGAAACACTGAATGTAGAGTCAGACTGACCCACGTAGAAATCCTGGCTTGGCTACTTATGACTTTAGGAATGTTACTTATCCTCTCTCAGATGATTTCTTCCGGAAAATGAAGATGGGAGTATTTCCTTACAGAGTTGGCATCATGATCGTGGGAAACAGGATGAGCAAAAGTGCACATGGCAGGCAGTCCGTACTGGCTCCTTATTTTCATGTTTCTCCCTACATTATAGCAACTCTTTTGTAATCTAAGCAATCCATGTGATAAACTACCCCATCCTAATGCTATTACTAGTATCCATTAGATTAAGACAGTCTCAGTGGTCCTTTAACAGTTAGCATAACCTCAGTAATCTTAGGTCAACCTGACCTTTGAAATCCAGGGTGCTGTAGCCCCACAATCACAGCCTTAGATCTCTGAAAACACCTGATTTTTCAGTCAGCAACATGAACTCTAAAGAGATGAAGTCAACTTTGTATTTCTCCACTGTGCCACCAATGTATGGTTTATGTGAAAGAGATGTTCAATTTCTGTTAATAAATGACATTTATACACACATCTTCCTTTTCCAGTCCTAAGCAAATGCAGTATGCTGTGGCTATGAATGCTATAATGCACCAACTCTCCCCAGTGCAACTAAAATGTAAGAAAACAAAGAGAAGTTGTGTTTGCCCTCATCAGTACACTTATGCAAACTAACTACTCTCTCCTTCCTTCCTTGCGCCCTCACTCTCCCCTCTACCTACCCTTTTGTGTTTATGAGGAATGAAAGCAAGACCCAGCCCATTTCTTTTGAGTTTATTATTCTGACTGCTAGGCACCTGCTTCCTGCAGTTCCTTTTGTGTAGAAAGCATTACGCCTTTCTTCCATTCACTTTAAGATGCTTTAAGAGTCACATCAGTAGGATGTAATTAAAAAAGACAAGAACAGCAGGGAAAACGCCAGACAATTACTAAGAGACACAGGGTAAAAACAAGGTTGAGACAAACTAGTTTGGATCAAAAGGAATTCTGATTACCACCATAGTTATTATCGGTATTTAACATTTATTGGGTACCAACATGGAGTTACGCACCGTATAGAGCATAGAGTGAGACCCTTTCCTAGCCAGGCAGCAATACTTAAAAAGCTGTGAGATTCTTCTAAAGCGGCTAGTCCTAGGTGATACTCTCCTGTGTGGAGGATTGGAGACTTGTGAGCCTATGCAGATCTTGCAGTTATCATAGGGGAAATGAATGAGATAATAAACTAAAACATGACAATTGTTTACAGCGAGAACTCAAGAAGAATTGGTTATACAGGGCGGAAGGCAGGCTTAATCATTCATAACAGCATTAGGTACCTAAGTGAAGCTGCTGCCTCCCTGGCGAATGTTGCTTTCCCCGTGTGTAAAGCGGAATTCGTCAGGTTGTGCTGTACTTTCAGCAAGTCCCTGTAAAAATACTGTTTTAGTTTTTCTTTTTTTTTTTTTTTTTCCCTTAGATTCCGTATATATGTGTTATGTTGAGGCATTTTTCAAAGCACTCGAATAGTGTTATCGAATGTAAATATTTAACCCTAGGCAAGCCAGCTAATAGCCCAAGTCCTTTGACTTGGCAAAAGCTTATGTTTTAAAAATCTCTGTAGATCTTGTACCAGAAAGAGTACCTGATAAATAATAGGTGCTGATGGAAGAAGTTAAGGAATAAATGAATGAAAACATATTTAAATAATCAAACTACCAAAACAACTAGGTTCTGAATTTTCTGTACAGGAAGAAAACATGTTTAGAAAAAAAAGCCTTTTAGTCAGCCATACCAAGCTGCGACAAGGCCATAAATTGTAACCGATACAGGCTGTGCCAGTGATGTGACACGTGGGAGCCAAGAAATTGTCTTTCTGTTATATTTGCTATTAGCCCAACCCTTGTTTAAGTGTAGTTAATTTGCATTTATTTGCTTACTTTCAGGCATGCGCTGATTCTTATAACGCGCATTTTCAGACAAATAAAACTTACTCTCTTAAGTCCTAAAACTATTTTGGATGGATATCTTTCCAAAATATGTATACATTGCCGTTCTTTCTGAAGCAGAGCATATTCTGTTCAGTTTTGATCTGCACATTTTTGGAGTAATGTTGGAAAATTGGAGCAGATTTAGAAAATAACTTTCCACAAACTTCACAGCCCGGGACACAGATCCTGTGCTTGTTGCCTTCCCAGCTTGCAACTCTGAGACATTTGAGAATTCAAAATTCCAATCTGGTGTTCCAGGTGGTTTTAAAGGATATTAGTTTAGGTAGGAAGATTAAATATGTTTTTTTAATTAGTGATTTTTTTAAAACTTGATTTTTATGTTTTAAATTATTTAGACTCTGTTCGTATTCTTATCCCAGGGTCTGCAAAAGATAGACTGGATCAGTACCAAGTTTGTCAACGTGAGCCATCCTCAAGATAACAGAGAAAAAAGGAATGTGAGTATCCATCCATGTCATTATAAGTAAGCTCCTGTCTCTCTACACTTTCTAATGAATCAAAAGGGACTGAAAAAAACCTGGAGATTAATCCAGTACAAACCATCTTTACCATGGACATATTTGAATTTAAATGGAACTCTTGGATGCTACCATGTCTCTAATTCTGTAGAGTATGTTCTGTTGGCTATGACTGCATAACCTTTGGACAAAAAAACAGTAGGAAAGGCAAGCCTTGGAAAAAACAATTTATCAGGGTGAAATCCATATTATCGTTAATCATGAAGATTTCCCTGAGAATATTTGCCAGGTTTTTTTTTTTTTTTTGAGGATAAACTGGGATATCAATGCTTGCTATTCACTTAAAAACAGGATGAAGTGACTATTTTCTTTCTCTTTTACATATAAAAATGAACAGATCAGATAGCTCTGATTATCTCAGATAATTAAGTAGATGGAACTGAATGCCTATAGCGGTGTTTACCACACGATTTACCCTGACCTTCGCTGCCTCTGTTTTCTTCCCACACTCTCTGGAGCACTCATTGGTAGTTGAAGGTAAACGTAGACTTCACCAAGCAGCATATTTCTCCCTCTTGATGGCTTGGCTTAATGATACCTGCTCTTAAACTGTCCTCAAGACTCAAATCCAGGCCACACAGTCTACTATTCTAAGAAGAATCCCCTCCCAAGAAGGAGGCCTGACTTCTCAGTTTTTTTTCTGAAGCTGGGTCATCACCTGAGGTGCCTCTTTTGCAGTTTGGAAACTTGCAAAGCCAAGTGCTGTTCCCAAGTTACTTCCTTTATTTTTTAAAAACACTTTCTTGGATTACTATTTGCCGAAGATGTAATATGAAGGAATAGAAAAGTGCTTTGAGTACAGTTTGTATCTCTTTGGTGGAGATTAAACATTTTCTAATGAACTGTAAACACTTTGAAAGGGGATTGGAAGAACAATTTTCACAGCCAATGAAAATGTGTGAAAATTATTTTTACTGCATTAGTTTGCACTGCTGCAGTATTTTGAATATTTGCCAAACTGTGTGAATAATTAGTGTGGTTTAATAGCCAAATATGTTCATTCAGTCACGTGTGAGAAATAAATTTATCGTGCATGGCTTTTTTGTTCTTATATTCTTATGTATAGTAAACCTAGTCTAACCAACTAAAATATTGCTATGTGATCTACCACAGGTGGTCCTAGACTCATAGGATCATAGATTATGCTTAGCTGTTCAACCCATAACTAATTAGTAGCTGTGACAGCTTACACAGCAGCCTGCTTTAAAGCAGAGAAGTCTAGGTGGTAAATGTGAAACAAAAGCCAATGTAATAAAGAAACTCTGCATTTGATAAGAGTAGGACATGCATAGGGATTTTATTCCTCTTGCTCTGACAAATGTGGAAGTAATGTTGTTGATCCAGACCCGCAGCTATAATTACTGCAAAAATCATTTAAAAGTCCCAAAGGTTGCTGTTGACTCTCCCATTGTTGCACCGTGCTCACTCATGAACTGTTTAGTCTTCCTTCAGTTGAACTATTAGACTGAGCACTCCTGCAGGGCAACTGTAAGACATACTCACTCCTGGCTGATTCTTGAAAAAGTCTGTTGAACGTAAAAAAAAAAAAAAAAAAAAAAATCCCGAGGGTTCTCATGGCACTTGGGACCATGTCCTAAGCATGTGCACCATTGGTTGGCTTTCCATTCAGCCATGAGCTTTGAGATGAGGGATTCTGGTTCAGGGTCAGCCATCTAACTTTAATCCAAAGACTTCAGACAGCAAGAAAGACCTCACATTCTTCTTTTTCCCAGATAATTCTATGGTTGGAAATAAATTTTAAGAAAACATTAAGTGAATGTGGTAAAAGGACGGAACTTGAAAGATGAAAAGGATGATTGTGGATCATCAGAAGCAACTCTGTCTGATTTAGAGATAGATGTGAGATTCAAAGGTCAGTGCTATGTATTGGGTATAATGGTGTTATGTGTTAGAGTCAGGCAGACCTGTGCTTGGACCCTGGCTCTGCTCACTGCTAGTTGGCTGACCTTGGGCAGTTACTTAACACCTCTACACCTTACTGTCTTCAGTATGCACAATAAAATCTGTAGAATAACACTAACCCAGCAGATTTATTGTCAGTATTAAATGAAATAAGGTTCAGTACTTAGAATAGACTAGATACTCAGCAAGCCGAAAGTATGTTTTTCCCATTAATATTAACATAAAGTTAAGAAAATAAACCCCTGCCAAATTTGAATAAGTCTATTCTCCCTAAATCCGAGATGGCTGTTTAAATTGACACAGAGCAAAGAATATCTTTTATATCTCTGGTGGGAACATCATATTTCAAAGTTTAGACCATTACAGGTAATAGGAAGGCAATCCATTCAGGAAATTTAGTTCAGTCAGAAAGTCATTTCTGTAGACAATTCTAATCTTTTATGTTGTTAATCATCTCTGTAGACCTGGAGCATGTTGAAAACTTATTATATTAAAATTTATTATATTAATGGATATGTTTTGCTTATTCTGGCAATCTGAGTCAGTTTCAGTAAACTGTGAAATTGTAGAAATCATGAAAATAATAAAATATATATAGGCCGGAGCTCCAGTGGGTAACCTTTAATAACAATCTAGGCAACTGCCTGCAAACCAAGCTTGAAACCCTGTCAGAGATCAAGGGACGTGGGCTCTGGCTCTTATTTCCTTTGTGACTCAGCTGAAAGTATTATTTGTGGTTCTCACAAATGTAAGTGCACCACATGACCTTTACTGGAAGTGCAGTTCATAATATCTTTCACATTCATGTTTTTCTTCCTCCAGTGTTTATGTATCTTCCATGTCTTTTCCCTTCAGAGTCTTCCCTATTCATGAATAGCCTATACTTTTCCTTCCTGCTTTTAGTTCATCAACTTTCTCCTCCATTATCATCTATGAAAGACTATGTCATCATGTCAGCAAATCGTTAAAGTTGGGGTTTGAGATTTATGATTCCATTGTAATATCCTGTTTTATCCAGCAGTAGTCTATTACACTGAAATCTAGATGGAAAAATATTAGCTAATATTCATATCCTAACCCATCACAGTATTATTCACCCTTGGTATCTCAATGTCTTACAAATACACAGAGAGGATTGGATGATATCACCAAAGCTCTCTCCATCAAGGAGTTGACTGTAAAAAGAGGACATAGAAAAATGAAAGCATTACTTTAGTGAATCGCAAAATATCTGCCTGACATTCATTTTCATGCACCATGTTCATAAATACATTTCTAGACAAGGCAAAACTCTAGGGCATTATAGCTCCTCTAGACTCTTTTCTGATGAATACTTGTCTTCTTTTTAATTTAGGTTGATTGTTAGAATTATTAGCACAAGAAGCACAGACTTGCTAAATCACTTCCCTGTGATCTCACAGAATAAGGCAAAAGATGTTAGGAATAGAGCTGAGGACTCTTGATGTTTAGTTTCTTGCACTAGTTATTAAGCCCATGTCTTCTCTATTAGCTGTACAAAAGGCATATCTGGTGTCAGTAAGTAAACCATATGTTTATCAGGCAGAAAATGTGCATCACAGTTTCTCTCCTTCTACTGTCAGAGTGCTTAAGAGTACAGTTTTGGAACAGAAAAGATTCAGAATGCCATGAGGCTGTTTCAGCTACACCAGGCTTGGAGCCCTGAGGTTGAAGAGAGGAAAACGCTGTGGTTAAATGAGCTTCCTAAACAGTACAGCCTGATATTTTATCCCCTGCCTACTGGCACATCTTATGGAAATAAGGATCAATCTTGACATGCAAATAACTTAAAAATGTGTGTATTATTATGACTAATTTTATAATGCTGTCACCTATTTCCCACTCATCCTTTTTAGTTAAAATAAAATAATATGTGGCAGTGAGGCTTTGAGAAGCAAATGATTACAGGGTACGTTAACAATAATACCCCAGTTAGAGTCTGGTGGTTTGGAACAGGGAACACCCTCAGCTTTGCTTTGAGCTATTAATTAACCAACCGGTCATTAACTGCTGCTAACAATTGATTTAGACGGAATTATTGCTTAAATAGCAGGAGGTGGCTAAGAGGAAAATAAATTAAAACAAAGAACTGCTGGATCCTGAGAAAAAAATAGGAGTTCTTGAAATATACAGAATAGCTGCAAGGACTCTGTAATTATCAAGTGATAAACAATCATTGGGAAGCACATTCCTTTATTTTATTTTTTTTCCAGAAATAGTGACAGTGTCTTATAATCAAGGACCTCACTGTCTTTATGAACTGAATGATCCAAAATGAATGATGTTATTAGAAGCATAACTGAAGTAGTAAATTGTCATTTAAATGAGTTACCAAAACATTTACATGGATCACAGATATACTGTCTTGGCAATGTATTATGGACGTTTAGTTTACAAACAAAATTTTTAAATAAAAAAAAACAAAGCAACAACGTATCTATTGCCCATAAGCTGAATCACACGAGAACTTACTGCGTGATTTCAGGGGCATCATATTCACCCTCTATCCGTCCTTGGACTAGTTTATTTTAAAGGCGTTAGCCTCACCTGACGATTATCCTTCTCCTATTACCTTAAGAATCGAGTTTACAGGGGTTACTGGTTTTGATGTAAAGTAGCAATAAGAAAACTCATAGTAACCAAAGGAACTAAAGAAAATCTGTAGTTTTTGAGTGAATTATTTTCCATTTTACTAAAGTCAGCTTTAAGAAATACTATAACCAATAATCACAATAATATTTTTTAACAAAAATCGTTTATCTGCCTTAGATTTCAATCAAGTTTATTGAGCACCTACAATATATGAGGAACCAAGGAAGTCTTTCTCCCTATCTGAATTGCTAACTGACCAAGATCTTATGATAATTTTAACCTGAGAGGTAAATATCAGTGTTTCCTAATCTTTAGGTTGCTTATTTTGTTCACTCCTTTGAGAAAAATAGGTGTCCTGAAGTTTAATTGTAATAGAATTTTAAGTGGGTAGTTTTTGAGGTAAGTTTTTAAGGCTGTAAATGGTGATTTCATTTGACGGTATCCTGTTTCTTTAGAAGCACTTTGGAAATTTGTGGGGAATTTTTGTTTATCACAATATGAGGGAAGGGGTTTGCTACTGACGTTTAGCAGACAGGCATCTAGGGATATACATATAAACATACAATATTTTTTGTACATTTTAATATATACCAAATTTTCCAAGAATGCAAACACCATGAAACCCAAGAAAAGATTGTTCTTTGTTTTGTTTGGAAATTTCCCAAGAGTGATTTACAACTTTAGAAGCTCACTTGGCTGACAGCGATGCTATTTGTGGTATTAGAACTGCTAATAGGTACACATATTTCAGTTTACGTGTGTAGCTGTGACAGTCAATACGTACAGGCAGTCCCTGCTTTACACAGCACCATGTTAATTGAAACCTGTGCATATTGGAGCTGTGGCCTCCCTTTACATGATTCTGAAATGCATGGCTTCAGTTAACACAGTAAAGAAAGGACCGTGTAAAGCAAAGACTACTTATGATGAGATTCGAAAATTAGAGATTTCCTTAACTGACTTAGAATTAACATTATTAAATGGGTAGCTAGACAAAATACAGGGATATCATGAAGTTTCATGACTAAAATCTGTTTAAAAAATTCTTCTTTTTTTCCATCTCATACTTTTTAAATGTTGAAGTCAGATGACAAGAAACATGAAAGTTACATGAAAATAGTTTATTTATTTATCATTGGGATGTTTCTTGACTTGACTGTCTTATGTTACTTTTTCTTTTCTTCATTCCACCATCAATTTCCCATTGTTTATTGAAGGATATGGCTTCCATGATTGTGATGGTTAATTTTATGTGTCAACTTGGAGGGTGATTTCAAATGATATTACTGTTTAAATTTGTGAATTTAGGGTAAGACAGATTGCCCTCCATAATGTGGGTGGGCCACATCTAATCAGTTGAAGGTCTGAATAGAACAAAAAGACCAGCCTCCCTGAGCAAAAGGAAATTCTTCAGCAGACTGTCTTCATATATCACCTGTACAATTGACCCTCATTGGTCTCCGGATTGTCAGCTCACACTGCAGCTTTGGACTTGTCATCCTCCATAATCAAGTGAGCCAGTCCTTATAATACATACACACATACACAAAACACATCTTATTGTTTCTGTTTCTCTAGAACCCTGATGAATGATTTAAAAAAAAATTAACATGCAGTAAAGTTGCATTTTTCTTTTTTTTGATGTATAGCAGTATGACTTTAGCACATGGATAGATTCAATGTGAACACCACCACATCAGGAAACAGAATAGATCCATTACTCCAAAAAACTCCCTGAGGCTGCTCCTATGGAGTCATGCCCTCCCCACACTCTGAACCCCTGACAATGAGTAATCTGTTTTCCAACAAGGTCAATATAACTTTTATCTTTTACTCAGGATAATGCCTTTAAGATTCAACTGATTTTTTGTGTGTATCAATAGTGTGTTCCTTTTTATTGTTAACAGTTCTCCATTGCACGCCCAAGTTCTTACATACAAGAGATATATTTATGCATTGATATGTATGTGAGATTTCAAAAAGAAATATGTTTTCTGTGATAATTTTTTTTTACTCTCAATAACATGTTATAAAAAGTGAATTACTCTGACGTAAGAGTTATAAGTAAGGTCCAGTTTATTTGTGAAAAATATCATATTTCTATTTTTTCTTTTATGGACAGTCTGCAATTTATCTTATGTTATCACTACCTTAGTTAAGGTTATTTTTCTCTTTATCATGTTAACAAGTCTGCTCTGTTATTATATGTCTTATCACTTGTTTTTATTCTAGTAGCTTCTGGAATCTCTGAACTTCCATTTTCTTGTACTTCTTTTGAATTATGTAGGTGTCTTCAAGTATGTACAATTACATATTGAAATACATGTTATTATAATAACATTGAAATATATATTACCTTGTAAATTACTTTCCTTTTATCTCCTTTTTATAATATTTAGCATATTGTTTAGAGTTGTTTAAAAGTTACGTGGCTATTAGCTCTACAACAAATGCTAAAGGAACTTCTCTAAGTGGGAAACACAAGAGAAGAAAAGAACCTACAAAAACAAACCCATAACAATTAAAAATCTGGTAATAGGAACATACATATCGATAATTACCGTAAAACTGAATGTATTAAATCCTCCAAACAAAAGACACAGGCTCACTGAATAGATGCAGAAACAAGACCCACATACACTGTCTACAAGAGACCCACTTCAGACCTAGGAACAAATACAGACTGAGTGAGGGGATGGAAAAAGATATTCCATGCAAATGGAAATCAAAAGAAAGCTGGAGTAGCAATACGCATATCAGATAAAATAGACTTTAAATAAAGAATGTTACAGTAGACAAAGGAGGATACTACATAATGATCAAGGGATCAATCCAAGGAGAAGATATAACAATTATAAATATATATGCACCCAACATAGGAGCACCTCAATACATAAGGAAAATACCAACAACCATAAAAGGGGAAATCGACAGTAACACAATCATAGTAGGGGACATTAACATCCCACTTTCACCAATGGACAGATCATCCAAAATGAAAATAAATAAGGAAACACAAGCTTTAAATGGCCCAATAGACCAGATAGATTTAATTGATATTTTTAGGACATTCCATCCAAAAACAGCAGATTACACTTTCTTCTCAAGTGCACACAAAACATTCTCCAGGATAGATCACATCTTGGGTCACAAATCAAGCCTCAGTAAATTTAAGAAAACTGAAATCATATCAAGCATCTTTTCTGACCACAACACTATGAGATTAGAAATCAATTACAGGGGAAAAAAACATAAAAAACACAAAAACATGGAGGCTAAACAATACGTTACTACATAACCAAGAGATCACTGAAGAAATCAAAGAGGAAATCAAAAAATACCTAGAGACAAATGATAACAAAAACACGACGATCCAAAACCTATGGGAGGCAGCAAAAACAGTTCCAAGAGGGAAGTTTATAGCAATACAAGCTTACCTCAAGAAACAAGAAAAATCTCAAATAAACAATCTAACCTTACACCTAAAGGAACTAGAGAAAAGAAAAAACAAAACCCAAAGTTAGTAGAAGGAAAGAAATCATAAAGATCAGAATATAATCATATAATCAGAAATCATAAAGATCAGGATCATAAAGAGCAGAAATAAATGAAACAGAATCAAAGAAAACAATAGCAAAGATCAATAAAGCTAAAAGCTGGTTCTTTGAGAAGATAAACAAAATTGATAAACCATTAGCCAGACTCATCAAGAAAAAGAGGGAGAGGACTCAAATCAATAAAAGTAGACATGAAAAAGGAGAACTTACAGCATACACCGCAGAAATACAAAGCATCCTAAGAGGCTACTACAAGCAACTCTATGCCAATAAAATGGACAACCTGGAAGAAATGCACAAATTCTTAGAAAGGTATAACCTTCCAAGACTGTACCAGGAAGAAATAGAAAATATGAACAGACCAATCACGAGTAATGAAATTAAAACTGTGATTAAAAATCGTCCAACAAACAAAAGTCCAGGACCAGATGGCTTCACAGGTGAATTCTATCAAACATTTAGAGAAGAGCTAACACCCATCCTTCTCAAACTCTTCCAAAAAATTGCAGAGGAAGGAACACTCCCAAACTCATTCTATGAGGCCACCATCACCCTGATACCAAAACCAGACAAAGATACTACAAAAAAAGAAAATTACAGACCAATATGACTGATGAATATAGATGCAAAAATCCTCAACAAAATACTAGGAAACAGAATCCAACAACACATTAAAAGGACCATACACCATGATCAAGTGGGAGTTATCCCAGGGATGCAAGGATTCTTTAATATACACAAATCAATCAATGTGATACACCATATTAACAAATAGAAGGATAAAAACCATATGATCATCTCAACAGATGCAGAGAAAGCTTCGACAAAATTCAACACCCATTTATGATAAAAAACTGTCCAGAAAGTGGGCATAGAGGGAACCTACCTCAACATAATAAAGGTCATATACGACAAATCCACAGCAAACATCATTCTCAATGGTGAAAAAATGAAAGCATTTCCTCTAAGATCAGGAACAAGACAAGGATGTCCACTCTCGCCACTATTATTCAACATAGTTTTGGAAGTCCTAACTACGGCAATCAGAGAAGAAAAAGAAATACAAATTGGAAAAGAAAAAGTAAAACTGTCACTGTTTGCAGATGACATGACACTGGACATAGAGAATCCTAAAGATGCCAACAGAAAACTACTAGAGCTAATCAGTGAATTTGGTAAAGTTGCAGGATACAAAATTAATGCACAGAAATCTCTTCCATTCCTATACACTAACAATGAAAAATCTGAAAGAGAAGTTAAGGAAACACTCCCATCTACCACTGCAATAAAAAGAATAAAATACCTAGGAAAAAACCTACCTAGGGAGACAAAAGACCCGTATGCAGAAAACTATAAGACACTGAGAAAAGAAATTAAAGATGATACAAACAGATGGAGAGATATACCATGTTCTTGGATTGGAAGAATCATTATTGTGAAAATGACTGTACTACCCAAAGCAATCTACAGATTCAATGCAATCCCTATGAAATTACCAATGGCATTTTTTACAGAACTAGAACAAAAATTCTTAAAATTTGTATGGAGACACAAAAGATCCCAAATAGTCAAAGCAGTCTTGAGGGGAAAAAAAAGAGCTGGAGGAATCAGACTCCCTGACTTCAGACTATACTACAAAGCTACATATAAAAGAATGAAATTAGAACACTGCCTAACACCGTACACAAAAATAAACTCAGAATGGATTAAAGACCTAAATGTAAACTGGACACTCTAAAACTCTTAATGGAAAACATAGGAAGAACACTCTTTGACATAAATCACAGCAAAATCTTTTTTGATCCACCTCTTAGAGTAATGGAAATAAAAAAACAAAAATAAACAAATGGGACCTAATGAAACTTAAAAGCTTTTGCACAGCAAAGGAAACCATAAAGAAGACAGAATGACAACCCTCGGAATGGGAGAAAATACTTGCAAACAAAGCAACTGACAAAGGATTAATCTCCAAAATATGCAAGCAGCTCATGCAGCTCAATATCAAACATATAAACAACCCAATCCAAAAATGGGAGGAACACCATTGTAAAGCAATTACACTCCAATAAAGATGTTAAAAAAATAAAATGGGCGGAAGACCTAAATAGACATTTCTCCAAAGAAGATAGACAGATTACCAACAAACACATGAAAAGATGCTCAACATCACTAATCATTAGAGAAATGCAAATCAAAACTACAATGAGGTATCACCTCACACCAGTTAGAATGGACAACATCAGAAAATCTACAAACAACAAATGCTGGAGAGGGTGTGGAGAAAAGGGAACCCTCTTGCACTGTTGCTGGGAATGTAAATTGATATAGTCACTATGGAGAACAGTATGGAGGTTCCTTAAAAAACTAAAAAAAGAATTACCTTATGACCCAGCAATCTCACTACTGGGCATATACCCAGAGAAACCATAATTCAGAAAGACACATACACTCCAATGTTCATTGCAGCACTATTTACAATAGCCAGGTCATGGAAGCAACCTAAATGCCCATCAACAGATGAATGGATAAAGAAGATGTGGTACATATATACAATGGAATATTTCTCAGCCATAAAAAGGAACGAAACTGGGTCATTTGTAGAGACGTTGATGGATGCAGAGACTGTCATACAGAGTGAAGTAAGTGAGAAAGAGGAAAACAAATATCGTATATTAGCACATTTATGTGGAACCTAGAAAAATGGTACAGATGAACCGGTTTGCAGGGCAGAAATTGAGACACAGATGCAGAGAACAAACGTATGGGCACCAAGAGGGGAAAGTAGTGGGGGGGGGGGGTGGTGGGATGAATTGGGAGATTGGGATTGACATATATAACCTAATATGTATAAAATGGATAACTAATAAGAACCTGCTGTATAAAAAAAAAAGTTATTTGGTTATTTGGTCATAACATATGAATTTCATTTTAACTTATTAAAGAACTGATTTTTTAAAATACAGGACATTTGGACAGATAGTTTTGAGAGCCACTGCTTTAAACCTTACACCTACAACTACTTAAATACTTTTTTATTTTTTTCTTCTCCAGGGACATTAGAACTTTCTAGTTTGACTAGATGGCCTCTAACTTCCCTTTGCATTCAGAGAATTTAGAATATTTATTATAGGCATGAATGTGGGTTTTTTTCATTCATGTTTTATCAGTCAGTTTAGGCTCAGTTATTCTGCAGTAATAAACAGCCCCTAAATCTTTTTTTTTTTTTAAACATCTTTATTGGAGTATAATTGCTTTACAATGGTGTGTTAGTTTCTGCTTTATAACAAAGTGAAACAGTTATACATATACATATATCCCCATATTTCCTCCCTCTTCCATCTCCCTCCCTCCCACCCTCCCTATCCCACCCCTCTAGGTGGTCACAAAGCACTGAGCTGATCTCCCTGTGCTATGTGGCTGCTTCCCACTAGCTATCTATTTTACATTTGGTAGTGTATATATGTCCATGCCACTCTCTCACCCTGTCACATTTCACCTCTCCCCCTCCCCATATCCTCAAGTCCATTCTCTAGGAGGTCTGTGTCTTTATTCCCGACTTGCCACTAGGTTCTTCATGACCTTTTTTATTTTTCCTTAGATTCCATATATATGTGTTAGCATACTGTATTTGTTTTTCTCTTTCTGACTTACTTCATCTGTATGACAGACTCTAACTCCATCCACCTCATTACAAATACCTCCATTTCATTTCTTTTTATGGCTGAGTAATATTCCATTGTACATATGTGCCACATCTTCTTTATCCATTCATCCGATGATGGACACTTAGGTTGCTTCCATGTCCTGGCTATTGTAAATAGAGCTGCAATGAACATTTTGGTACATGACTCTTTTTGAATTATGGTTTTCTCAGGGTATATACCCAGTAGTGGGATTGGTGGGTCGTATGGTAGTTCTATTTTTAGTTTTTTAAGGAACCTCCATACTGTTCTCCGTAGTGGTTGTATCAATTTACATTCCCACCAACAGTGCAAGAGGGTTCCCTTTTCTCCACACCCTCTCTAGCATTTGTTGTTTGCAGATTTTTTAATGATGGCCTTTCTGACTGGTGTGAGGTGATACCTCATTGTAGTTTTGATTTGCATTTCTCTAATGATTAGTGATGTTGAGCATTCTTTCATGTGTTTGTTGGCAATCTGTTATCTTCTTTGCAGAAATGTCTATTTAGGTCTTCTGCTCATTTTTGGATTGGGTTGTTTGTTTTTTTGATATTGAGCTGCATGAGCTGCCTGTAAATTTGAGAGTTTAATCCTTTGTCAGTTGCTTCATTTGCAAATATTTTCTCCCATTCTGAGGGTTGTCTTTTCATCTTGTTTATGGTTTCCTTTGCTGTGCAAAAGCTTTTAAGTTTCATTAGGTCCCATTTGTTTATTTGTGTTTTTATTTCCATTTCTCTAGGGGCTGGGTCAAAAAGGATCTTGCTGTGATTTATGTCATGGAGTGTTCTGCCTATGTTTTCCTCTAAGAGTTTAAAAGTGTCTGGCCTTACATTAAGGTCTTTAATCCATTTTGAGTTTATTTTTGTGTATGGTGTTAGGGAGTGCTCTAATTTCATTCTTTTACATGTAGCTGTTCAGTTTTCCCAGCACCACTTATTGAAGAGGCTGTCTTTTCTCCACTGTATATTCTTGCCTCCTTTATCAAAGATATGGTGACCATATGTTCATGGGTTTACCTCTGGGCTTTCTATCCTGTTCCATTGATATATATTTCTGTTTTTGTGCCAGTACCATACTGTCTTGATTACTGTACCTTTGTAGTATAGTCTGAAGTCAGGGAGCCTGATTTCTCCAGCTGCATTTTTGTTTCTCAAGATTGCTTTGGCTATTAGAGGTCTTTTGTGTTTCCATACAAATTGTGAGTTTTTTTGTTCTAGTTCTGTGAAAAATGCCATTGGTAGTTTGATAGGGATTGCACTGAATCTGTAGATTGCTTTGGGTAGTAGAGTCATTTTCACAATGTTGATTCTTCCAATCCAAGAACATGGTATATCTCTCCATCTATTTGTATCATCTTTAATTTCTTTCATCAGTGTCTTATAATTTTCTGCATACAGGTCTTTTGTCTCCCTAAGTAGGTTTATTCGTAGATATTTTATTCTTTTTGTTGCAGTGGTAAATGGGAGTGTTTCCTTAATTTCTCTTTCAGATTCTTCATCATTAGTGTATAGGAATGCAAGAGATTTCTGTGCATTAATTTTGTATCCTGCTACTTTACCATTTTCATTGATTAGCTCTAGTAGTTTCCTGGTAGCATCTTTAGGATTCTCTATGTATAGTATCATGTCATCTGCAAACAGTGACAGCTTTACTTCTTTTCTGACTTGGATTCCTTTTATTTCCTTTTCTTCTCTGATTGCTGTGGCTAAAACTTCCAAAACTATGTTGAATAATAGTGGTGAGAGTGGGCAACCTTGTCTTGTTCCTGATCTTAGTGGAAATGGTTTCATTTTTTCACCGTTGAGGACTATGTTGGCTGTGGGTTTGTCATATATGGCCTTTATTTTGTTGCGGTAAGTTCCCTCGATGCCTACTTTCCGGAGGGTTTTTATCATAAATGGATGTTGAATTTAGTCAAAGCTTTCTCTGCATCTATTGTTATGATCATATGGTTTTTCTCCTTCAATTTGTTAATATGGTGTATCACATTGATTTATTTACGTATATTGAAGAATCCTTGCATTCCTGGGATAAACACCACTTGATCATGGTGTATGATCCTTTTAATGTGCTGTTGCATTCTGTTTGCCAGTATTTTGTTGAGGATTTTTGCATCTATGTTCATCAGTTATATTGGCTTGTAGTTTTCTTTCTTTGTGACATCTTTGTCTGGTTTTGGTATCAGGGTGATGGTAGCCTCGTAGAATGAGTTTGGGGGTGTTCCTCCCTCTGCTATATTTTGGAAGAATTTGAGAAAGATAGGTGTTAGCTCTTCTCTGAATGTTTGGTAGAATTCGCCTGTGAAGCCATCTGGTCCTGGGCTTTTGTTTGTTGGAAGATTTTAAATCACAGTTTCAATTTCAGTGCTTGTGATTGGTCTGTTCATATTTTCTATTTCTTCCTGGTTCAGTCTCAGAAGGTTGTGCATTTCTAAGAATTTGTCCATTTCTTCCAGGTTGTCCATTTTATTGGCATATAGTTGTTTGTAGTAATCTCCCATGATCCTTTGTATGTCTGCAGTGTCAGTGGTTCCTTCTCCTGTTTCATTTCTAATTCTATTGATTTGAGTCCTCTCCCTTTTTTTCTTCATGAGTCTGGCTAATGGTTTATCAATTTTTTTTATCTTCTCAAAGAACCAGATTTTAGTTTTATTGATCTTTGCTATAGTTTCCTTCATTTCTTTTTCATTTATTTCTGACCTGATCTTTATGATTTCTTTCACAGCCCCTAATTCTTTTTTTTTTTTTAATTTATTTATTTATTCTTAGTTGTGTTGGGTCTTCATTTCGTGCGAGGGCTTTCTCTAGTTGCGGCAAGTGGGGGCCACTCTTCATCGTGGGTGCGGGGGCCACTCTTCATCGCGATGCACGGGCCTCTCACTATCGTGGCCCCTCCCGCTGCAGGGCACAGGCTCCAGACGCGCAGGCTCAGCAGTTGTGGCTCACGGGCCCAACTGCTTCGCGGCATGTGGGATCTTCCCAGACCAGGGCTCGAACCCGTGTCCCCTGCATTGGCAGGCAGATTCTCAACCACTGTGCCACCAGGAAAGCCCCCACAGACCCTAATTCTTACTGGCTTTTGATAACAGGATTATTTCTTGCTCATGTTACTTCATGGGTCAGCTTGATGCCTTATTTTGTCTTCATTCTGAAACCAAGGATGAAAGAGCAGCCTCTATATGTTATGTGGTTGTCTTGCAGTAGAGAGAAAAGAGCAATGGTAGACCAAATGATGCCTCAAACCTTTTTCTGAATGTGTTTCATGTTAATTCCACTTACATTTCATTGACTAAAATAACCATGTGGTCAAGCCTGAAGTATAATCCTCCTATTAGGGAGGGTCAGCAAATATTTTTGAATAATGTTAGAATTTACCATATGTGGCTTGCAAGTATTATTTTATTTTTACTGTATTATTACTTGAATTATGGATATATATGGAGCTTATATTTCATAAGCACATTTTGAATGATTTCATGAGTTAGGCACTGTCTTAAGTTATTTTAATTTAGGCACTGTCTTAAGTTATCCTCTTTACTTTCTTTAACTTTATCACCAAAGTAACCATAAGAGATAGCTAATATCTGCAATGATTAAGAATTTGCAATAAAATCAGCTTCATCTTAACAAATTTTATATAATTCTAGCCCACGGACTCTCAGTAAACTGTCTAAGGAGGTATTTTTCATGGTTCACTTTTTAATTGTAAGCCTATAAATGTGTCTAGGCAATTTATTAAATACTCTGCAGAAAAACATGTCACAAGCAATTAGAGACTTTATCGAATTTTTTTTTTCTCTTTAATTTCTCTATAGAGCTAGGAATGTTTTGAAGAGACAAACCATCTTTGAATCTTCATTGTAGCCCATGCTGTCGTTGTCTTGTCTATATCTTCTCTGCATGCCCACCAGAGCGCTCCCAATTCTTAGCCTATTGACTCTTGGCGTTTGTCTTCCTCTGGTGACAGGAGTCCACTGGTCTATGTGCTAGACAGGCTGGAAGTGCCCAGGAGGTAATACCTCTCAGGAGAAGCAACTTGCGCCTGGGTTGAAGCGACTCTGAGACATGTACTATACTGGCTCCCAGAGTTCTTGGTGGGATTGAGCCCCATTGCCCTGAGCAGTAACCTGCAGCATAACCTTTTTTATTAGCTTCCTTTCCTTCTTATCTCACTTTCCCACTCCCCTTACTGATACTTTCTGGAATCACTCAAATGAACTCAAACTATTTACACTCATACCTTTTATCGAAGGGTCTACTTCTGGCGGGACCTGATCTAAAATGCTTATCATGTGGATTAAGGCCTGGCAAGTAATAGGTGCTTAGTAAATGTTGATCGTAATGGTTAAAAGAAGGTAGGAAAGGAAGCAGATATTTCCCTGAGAAATATTGCTCAGTGGACACATGTAAAACCAGTTTTTAAAATCAGCATTTCTTTCAGTGTATCTAACAAAGTCACCTGCTTATAATTTAACATTTAAAAATTTTCTCATGTCTTATATTTTCACATTTCTGATAAATTCTTCTACCTGGTATCCTTACTCTACCAAACTCCCATCTTATTCCAAAATTTAAAGTCCTGCAAAAGATCATGCCATGAAACTTAATAATAATATTATTAATAATAACAATAGTCAGTATTTGAGTGTTTGCTCTAAGTACTGTCCTAAGGGCTTTACATGTATTAATTCATTTAAACATCACAACAAATCCAGAGCCACAGTATTATTATTTATCCTCCCATTGGTTAATTAAGGAACACACAAATATTGGGTTGGCCGAAAGATTCGCTCGGTTTTTTCTGTAAGATGGCTCTAGTAGCACTTAGTTGTCTTTAACTTCATTCGAAACAGTTTTGTTAGATTGTATGTGAGAGCTGTCATATCAGAGTGCATTTAAGAAAAGACATCAAAGTTGATGAATTTTTGTGTAGCCGTTTTAATGCTGAAGATGGAAGAAAAAAGCAACATTTTCAGCATATTATGCTTTATTATTTCCAGAAAGGTAAAAATGCAACTGAAATGGAAAAAAAGATTTGTGCAGTGTATGGAGATTTGTGCTGTGACTGATTAAACGTGTCAAAAGTGGTTTGCGAAGTTTTGTGGTGGAGATTTCTCTCTGGACGGTGTTCCACGGTTGGGTAGACCGGTTGAAGTTGATAGCGATCAAATCCAGACATTAACTGAGAACAATCAACATTATACCACGTGAAAGATAGCCGACATACTCAAAATATCCAAATCGAGTGCTGAAAATCATTTGCACCAGCTTGGTTATATTAATAGCTTTGCTGTTTGGGTTCCACATAAGTTAGGTGAAAGAAACCTTCTTGACCGTATTTCTGCATGCGATTCTCTACTTAAACGTAATGAGAATGTTCCGTTTTTAAAACAAATTGTGATGGGCGATGAAAAGTGATACTGTATAATGTTGTGGGACGGAAGAGATCGTGGGGCAAGTGGAATGAAGCACCACCAACCACACCAAAGGCAGGTCTTCATCCAAAGAAGGTGATGTTGTGTATATGGTGGGATTGGAAGGGAGTCCTCAATTATGAGCTCCTTCTGGGAAACCAAACGATTAATTCCAACAAGTGCTGCTCCCAGTTAGACCAAATGAAAGCAACACTCGATGAAAATCGTCCAGAATTAGTCAACAGAAAATGCATAATCTTCCATCAAGATAATGCAAGACCGCATGTTTCTTTGATGACCACACAAAAACTGTTACAGCTTGGCTGGGAAGTTCTGATTCATCTGTCATATTCACCAAACATTGCACCTTCGGATTTCCATTTATTTCAGTCTTTACACAATTCTCTTAATGGAAAAAATTTCAATTCCCTGGAAGACTGTAAAAGACACCTGGAATAGTTCTTTGCTCAAAAAGATTAAAAGTTTTGGGAAGATGGAATTATGAAGCTGCCTGAAAAATGGCAGAATGTAGTGGAACAATAGAGTGAATACGTTGTTCAATAAAGTTCTTGGTGAAGATGAAAAATGTGTCTTTTATTTTTACTTAAAAACTGAAGGCACTTTTTTGGCCAACCCAATAAAATAAACACAAAGGAAACAAAATAATTATTATTTTTAGATGATACGTTTCAATATTTAGAAACCCAAAGGAGTAAACTTTAAAACTAATAGAATTAAAAAGATGATTAAGTCATGGAATCAGAAAATACTTCAGTAGACAAGAGTATGGAACATGATTGATCCCCTCCCCTCCTTGCAGGCTGTTTTATAATCTATCCAACCATAACCCCTACCTCATGACATGAGCAACTGGACCAGGGAAGCACATGGTCTAATGTCAGATAGGAAGGCCTATTCTGAGAATTTAAGCCAAGAGACATGGAGACTGTTATGTCAATTTGTGGCTGGAACGAAGATCATGTCAAGCCAGAGCTGGAACCGTATCAAATGACTCCAAACACAAGCTGGACATTATCATGAAGAGTAGAAAGTGTGAGGAATCAGAGAAAGCCAACTAGTAAAGAGGAGAGAGAATTGAATTGAGCAGACTCATGGCCCAAGACCTGACTAAAAGGACTTATCCATATCAAGAACGTGGGGCAAAACATTCCTGGAGGAATGACAGCAAGTATAGAAGTACCGAGGGTGAACAGACTTGTAGGTACAAGGCACAGAAAGAAGGGCAGAGTGTAGGAAGAGCATGGGCTCAGGGAGGCTGATTCCAGATGATGACAAAGAGGTAGCAGCCAAGCTGAGTGGGAACTGGCAGGCCATGGTGAAAGGTTTGGATTCCTTTATCAGGAAGCCCAGCCAAGATCTGTTCGGCTTCCCTTTGAAGCTGTTCCATTGGCCTTGTTGAATGGAATCTCACCTTCTTTAGAACTTTCACTGACATACACCTCTAGCAATTGGCATATAAAGCCCTGAATCAGAGATTTTTAAAAATATGTTTTATCTTCCAAAGAATGTTAGGTCTTAAAAATCAGGAGCCCTGAGTCTTTGTATCCTCTACAGGCAATGGTGAGCTGAGTGGGTGCACAGTAAATATTTGTTGGCTCAATAACAGGGACAATAATTAAATATTCCCCACCAATGGTCAAAGTTTCTTACTATACTCTCTCCAGAGAAGTTTTAAACCCATGTTATGTGATACAAAATTGTTAACTGAGGCTCTCCTTGTCAAATTGACTTCTCTGTTGAACTGATGACTATGGACCAATGAATCTTTTTTTTTTTTTAACATCTTTATTGGAGTATAATTGCTTTACAATGGTGTGTTAGTTTCTGCTGTATAACAAAGTGAATCAGCTATACATAAACATATATCCTCATATCTCCTCCCTCTTGCGTCTCCCTCCCACAGATGGACCTAGAGACTGTCATACAGAGTGAAGTAAGTCAGAAAGAGATAAACAAATACTGTATGCTAACACATATATATGGAATCTGAACCAATAAATCTTTTATTAAGGGCTTGTATGTTTGAGTGTCTGGGAAATGGGGAGCACTGTTTTGTAAGTCCAGAAAAAACTACACAGCCATATAAATAACAATTACTGAGCCCCTACCCTGGGGGCAGGGTTGTGTTTAATGTTTTATAAGCATTTTTGTTTAATCTTCAAACAACCCTATGAAGTCACAACTAACTAGTATGTGGGAAAAAGACTCACCCAGCCAGGTTGGTTGAACCTGAGTCCATGCTCTTAACCAGCAGGCTGAAGTTGTTCCAGGATGTCTGGGTAAAAGAAGGTGATTTTCCTTTTACTTTTGTTCTCAATTTTACACATCCAGCACCTTCTCTCTGGTGTAGGCTGTACTTCACATATGGGTGGGATTTTGATTTTTTTCTAATGTTTGTAAGGCCAAAGGATTCAAACTTATAGAAATACATCTACCCATCAGTCTTACTCTTTCTGTAGTGCCTTCCTAATCTTCATTTTTTTCTAATATTGACTAAGAAATTTATTTTTATTTATTAAAAAAATTTTTTAAAACTTTATTTAAATTTTTTAAATCTTTTTGGCTGTGTTGGTTCTTCATTGCTGTGTGCAGGCTTTCTCTAATTGTGGCGAGCAGGGGCTACTCTTCGTTGCGATGTATAGGCTTCTCATTGTGGTGGCTTCTCTTGTTGCAGCACGCAGGCTTTAGGCACACGGGCTTCAGTAGTTGTTGTGCACGGGCTCAGTAGTTGTGGTGCACGGGCTTAGTTGCTCCGTGGCATGTGGGATCTTCCTGGGCCAGGGATCGAACCTGTCCCCTGCATTGGCAGTTGGATTCTTAACCACTGCACCACTAGGGAAGTCCCAAAACTTTTATTTTTATATTGGAGTATAGTTGATTAACAATGTCATGATAGTTTCAGGTGCACAGCAAAGTGGTTCAGTTGCACAAATACATGTATCTATTCTTTTTCAAATTCTTTTCCCATTTAGGTTGTTACATAATATTGAGCAGAGTTCCCTGTGCTATGCAGTAGGTCCTTGTTGGTTATCCATTTTAAATACAGCAGTATGTACGTGTCAATCCCAAACTCCCTAACTATTCCTTCCCCACTGGTAACCATAAGTTCGTTCTCTAAGTCTGTGAGTCTGTGTCTATTCTGTAAATAAGTTCATTAGAAATTTTTATATACTTAGCTGTGTTTAATACTTAAAGTGGAGTATACGCTATTAGCAAAGCAAACTGTTTAATTATATCTGTATTTATAAGAAAATACATAGAAAATATGTGTACATTTTTCTATTGTGGAAGGTAAATTACCCATTAAGAGGTCTTCTGAAATCTTTGATAATAGCCATTAATTGACTCACTTATATCTGAGGTTTAGATCAAATATTTGAATATTTGATAAAAAACAGATTAATGATAATTAAAATTTTAGCCAAATGGGTGGCATCATATGTGTAAACGTATTTTTTGTTTTTGAAAATGTACAGCGGTAAACAAGATTTGCAAGACTACTGGAGGTATGAATTAACAGTTCATTTTATGAACAATATGAACAATAAAAATGATTAGTCAACCAAGAATTTCTCTTTCAAGCTTCTCCAAGTTAGAATCAGTTCCACAGGCTGCAATTAATCTTAGCTAGATTCCACCTTAAATACCTGTGCTTTCAAATGGAAGTTGTGGTTTGGCAACCTTTTCCTCAGTCTAGGAGAACCTTCTGGGTGTAGCAATATTGGAGTAGGACTTGGCCATGAGGCTGTAGTTAGCTGTGGATGGTCCTCAGGAAGTTTTAAGTCTGTGCTTCTCAAGTGTTGGTTCCCCGACTAGTATGTGAAGCTACGTGTTAGAAGTATCAGTTTTATCCAACGGAAGGTAAATGAAAGAATAATTTTTATGTTAAAACAAGCATGGACATATGATGAAGCAGAAAGCAAAAGTGGCACACATTTTTGCATACTATATAACATAGGAATTTAAAAAATTGTCAATTTGGAAGGCCTGGATTCAAGCTTCACTTCTCTCTGCCATTTAAGAAATAATTGAGGTTATTGTTTAAGGCCCAGACTTAACCAGACTTCTATGGTTTGAATCCTAGTTTTGCTGTTTTCTAACTGGGACTTTGGGCAAATTATTTAACCTCTGTGGGTCTCAGTCCCATTCTTGGTAAAATGAGGATAACGCTAGTACCTGCTTCATGGGCTTGTTATAAAGATTACATGAGTTAATATTTGTAAATTGCTTAGAACTGTCCCTGGCACATAAGTGCTATCAAAGTATTTGTAAAATAAATTAAATGAACTTAAATTGGTACCGCAGTAGTAAATTTTGAGAACATTTTGTTGCTCTCGACGTGAGAGGACCGGCTGTGAGAATGAATGGGTGATTTGTCTGAGACCCCATTTCTGCTGCCTCTGTTTTGATTTCCTTTCTCTCCTTCACCTGGGAACTTATCTGTGAGTATATTTATACTGTCACCCTCACCAAGTACTTGATCCCATTTTTTGATTTCAAATCCTTTGTCCTTTCAATTGTCCCATGTATTCCAAAGGGTATAAAAGTCTCAGAGCATTACTTCGCAAACATTTATGTGTATATAAATCACCTAGGGATGTTGCTAAAATATAGATTGTGGTTCAGAAAATCTGGGTTAGGGCTTCACATTCTGCATTTCTAACACGCTCCCACATGCCCTTGCTGCTGGTTCCGGAATCACATTTTGAGTAGCATGTCCTAGTAAATTTTATCATCTAAAATAATTATCTAGCACCAATTTAAATATGTGCTTCGGCTTCAGGTCCCAGGCCCATAAATAATTATTGCATAGTATTGTGGTGGAGAGAACCTTCTCTTCTGCTCGTTAGTATCTCATGGTTATGAGGAAACTGGCTAGAATACAGCAATGATATTTCAAATGTCCACCCATCCGCTCCTTTTCTTGTACACTGTGCTGGGGAGTGAGCAGAACATTTTGCAAACCTCACCCTCAAGGTGATTGGCTCCATGAACATTTGACAATGGAATTTTGAGAGAATTTTTATTTCATAGTTCTAGGCAGAGAATCTTTCCTGGATCCAGCAGCATATGGCAGGCCTGTGAGCAGTGCCCTAGGCGGGTGGGAGAAGTGTGATTCTCTGACAACCACGCGCAGGCTTTGCCATCCTGAGCAGGGCCCTCGGCAGAAGCAACAGCGGGGGGTTGGGGGGGGGGTGGAGTCAGGAGGAGAGACGGAGGAGGAACCCCTTTCCCCGGGCTCTGCCAGCATTTTGGTGCTCTGCCCAGGGTTGAATTAGTAACGTAGTCCAAGGGAAAACATTCAGAGACGTTCCCTGGGGGAGACTCCCAGGAAACTCTTTTCCTGCTCTCCACCTGCTCCCAGAGTTCTGTGAGAACGCGCTGACAACGCTATGAGGTTAATGAACCCATCACATCATCATTTGTTTTTCAACTTTTAAAATTCCATGCAGTCATTGGCTCTTTAGATGTTTGTCAAGGGACCAGCAGCCAAAAACTTCTTCCCAGGAATAAGTTTTCTTCCAGCAAAAAAATATGGAACTCTCACCTCCAAAATAATATGTTTCTTCAAGTACTTAAATATTTAAGGATTATAAAGAAATCTTTTCAGGAAAAGTAAAGATACAAAAATAAAATACAGATTTAGAAAACATACATCAGGGGATAAAGAACCTTCTAAGCACTGGGCAAACTGTACTGAACCTGATGTAATATTGTTTTTCTTGATTTGGGGGCTTCCTGGGGTTGCCCAGATTAGCTGAATCTAGGCAGTAATAATGAACACTGCAGGGCTGTTCTTTGTGAGTAGATGTCCCAGGCTAATGGGCATCCATGTCCGGCAGCTGCCATCTGCTGCTCCTTGGCAGTGACCAAGGTTGCAGGTTGAAGTCCTTCTTCAACATCCTGGCTCCTGGGTCTCTCCGGGCAGGGCGCTGGCACAGGTGGCTTCGCCACAGCTTCCTTTCCTGTGCCCTGGATTCTGAGCAAGTCCTGGGAAAATTCGATTCCTGCTTCACCATCTTTAACCACTTGCTCTGATTACTGTTATGGCTTTGAAGCCATCTAGAATGTCATCCAAAGTGGAAAAGGCCATTCCTAAAAAAGGCCTGAGAACTCACAAACTGAAACCTCTCTACTGCTTTATGATACCAACTTATGAGTCAGGGCTTTCTCTTTCTTGGATCATTTTTTTGGGGACAATACTGTCTCCTTTATTATTTCTTTTCACTCTACTTCCTTCCCCTTTACCCTTCTGCACTCCTCCACTCCATGACCCACCTCATCACTAAATTATTCACTAGTGGGGTAGCTTCTCATTAAACCTCTCAGAGCCTCAGGTTTGGTATTTATCAATAGGGATAATAATAACTATCCTACAGTATGATTTCACTGAAATCACTCTGAAAATGGTCATATGTTCAAATATTAATTTTTGCTCTTTGTTTAGGAAACTATAAATAGGAAATCTAAAAAATTTAGTAATTCTGGAAATTTCCAAGAGAAGTTGGAGTCTCTAAAAATGTTAGAGCTGCACATAACCTTTCATTGATGATGAATATTCTGGAATAGTTATATTTTCTTTGATTTGCTCTTTTTCTATCTCCCTGCTTTCTTCCTGACATTTTTATCTTTCTCTTCTCTCTCCCTTTCCCCATTTTTCCTTATCATCTCTCTCCCCAATCTCTTGCTTCTTTCTCTTTAGAATAAACATAGGGAAAATTTTGCTTGGCTTGAAGCAGGATTTTTGAGTGATTAAATGAATTAAGGGTAGGTTATGTTGTTCCAAACAATCGTTATGTCTCTATGGAAGTCGTTAGTGCAGCTTCCCAAGTATTTCTGGTTATCTGCATTCTGGGGATGTGGTAGGATTGTGCTTCCTAGGCCCTTGTCATTGGGTAGGGCCATGTAACTAGTTCTGGCCAATGAGTTGTGAGCAGATGAGAGGTATGTCACTTCCAGGCTTGTGCATCTAGTTGCCAATATGAGACCCTCCAGAACGGTATCCCTCTGGTACAGCAACTGCACATGTTTGAGATGATACCTGCTCTATCAGCCTGGGCCCATGAATAACGGCAAGGAGCAGAGCTCCTAGAGACCAGTAATAGACATGTATCATGAATAAGAAATAAAGCTTAGTTGTTTTAACACACTGAAATTTTGGAGATTTTTTTTTTAACCACAGTATAGGTTAGACTATACTGACAGATGCATTTACTAAAATGTGGACTTCTTTAGGGACGAGAAGAAAAGAAAGAAGAAGGGAAAGTGCTTTTACTGAGAGGTTATTGTGTGTCTCTGCTAGGTGTTCTCATAATGACACATTAAATTATTATTGATTATTAGCCCCCAAATTCAACCTATAACTACTTCAGTATTTAAAATATTGATTTGTAGTACTACACATCCATTAGCATCTTTAATATAATGGTCTTCAGCACATAGGTAACTAGGATAATGAACAACCTCCAAGTGGAAGATCTAGATTGATAAATATGAGCTCTTGTAGCATCAGTCTAAATCTCAACAGAGAATCTGAAGGGCAATGGCTATCATTTATTCATTCAACCATCTATTCATTGTCAAATATTTATTGACTACCTAACTTGGCCAGGCACTGTGTTAGGTGCTTAAAAACAAAAACAATAACTACCTTAGATAAACCCTTTACTGTATTCAGAGCAGTTTTCCTTATATTATCTAATTTTTCTTCATAATAGCAAAATGTTCATTCTGCTTTTTTTTTTTTTTTTTTTTTTTGGCTTCACTGTGCAGTTTGAAGGATCCTACTTCCCTGACCAGGGATCGAACCCAGGCCCCTGGCATTGGCATTGGAAGCTCAGAGTCTTAATCACTGGACCACTGGGGAATTCCCCATTCTGTTTTAAACATGAGGAAACCAAGACACAAGGAATGAAGTAACTTGATCAAGCTCACTCAGGTAGGCAGTAATAAAACCGGGATTTAACCACTATTTTCACACAATTATTAACAATTTATTTAACACTTATAAAAGACTATTGGGGAAAGATTAGAAATGGAAATTTGATCATAAAATGTATAATTATTTGCATGTTGAAAAAGGAATTTTTAACAGAAGTACATGGATGCCTTAATTTGTAGAACCTTGAAATTGTAGACAACGCTTAGAAGATCCTGAAGGTGGTTAATTACCTAAAAGCATTAAGAAAAATTTCTCTACAATTATATTCTTATTAGACTAGCTAGGAGACAAAAGAACCACATTTTCAACATTTTATTTCCCAGGAAATCCAGCATTAGTGAGGAAATAGTTACATTTTATCCTTTCATTTGTATTTGTAAAATTTAAAAAAATAAAAATATAAAAGGCAAGTCAAAATTATTTGAAAATTTTTCTCTGTATTTTATTAACGATGGAAATGGAGGAGGCATCCTTGATTGAATTTTCTCTTTTGTAGAATTATTGAATAGTGGCGATGAAAGAGAATATACATTATCTGAGCCCTTCCTTTGTTTGGAGACATATAAACTAACACCCAGAGAAAGAAGCTATGGAACCAGTGATGGGGCTGAGGCTAGACCACAGGCCTGAAGACTGCCCCGAGTCACTCTTTTTTTTTTCTTTAAAAGGCAATGTATATAAAACAAATATCACTTTATTTTTCTGATAAGTGTTAGCAACCTTGTGTTTGCTCCACAATCCATAGGAAGAAACTTGATTTACTTCATTTCACTCTTATCCAAGAATTTTTTAAGGTCAAAACAGATAGTGTCCAATCCAAAGCCATCTTTGAGCCTAAGTATCATTTATGACCAATTGCAGTCCATTAGCAGCTAAGAACTGTATGGTCTGCCTCTCCCTCTTGCCTTTTTTTTTTTTTTCTTTTAAATTGGGGTCTAGTTGCTTTACAATGTTGTGTTAGTTTCTGCTGTACAATGAAGTGAATCAGCTATATGTGTACATATATCTCCTTTCCTCTTGGACCTCCCTCCCACCCCCACCCCCCATCCACCTGTCTAGGTCACCACAGGGCACTGAGCTGAGCTCCCTGTGCTATACAGCAGGTTCCCACTAGCTGTCTATTTAACACATGGTAGTGTATATATGTCAACCCCAATCTCCCAATTCATCCCTCCTCTCTACCACACCACCGTGTCCACACATCCATTCTCCAGGGTCTGTGTCTCTACTCCTGCCCTGCAAATAGGTTCATTTGCACCATTTTTCTAGATTCCATATATATGCATTAATATACAATATTTTTCTCTTTCTGACTTACTTCACTCTGTATGACAGACTCTAGGTCCATCCACCTCACTACAATAACTCAATTTCGTTTCTTTTTATGGCTGAGTAATATTCCATTGTATATATGTGCCACATCTTCTTTATCCATTCATCTATCAGTGGACACTTAGGTTGCTTCCATGTCCTAGCTATTGTAAATATTGCTGCAATGAACATTGTGGTACATGACTTTTTTGAATTATGGTTTTCTCAGGGTATATGCCCAGTAGTAGGATTGTTGGGTCATATTATAGTTTTATTTTTACTTTTCTAAGGAACCTCCATACTGTTCTCCATAGTGGCTGTATCAATTTACATTCCCACCAACAGTGCAAGAGGGTTCCCTTTTCTCCACACCCTCTCCAGCATTTATTGTTTGTAGACTTTTTGATGATGGCCATTCTGACTGGTATGAGGTGATGCCTCATTGTAGTTTGATTTGCATTTCTCTAATGATTAGTGATGTTGAGTATCCTTTCACGTGTTTGCTGGCAATCTATATATCTTCTTTGGAGAAATGTCTATTTAGGTCTTCCACCCATTTATTTTTTTAAACATCTTTACTGGAGTATAATTGCTTTACAATGGTGTTCCACCCATTTTTGGATTTGGTTGTTCTTTTTTTGATATTGAGCTGTGTGAGCTGCTTGTGTATTTTGGAGATTAATCTCTTGTCAGGTGCTTTGTTTGCAAATATTTTCTCCCATAATGAGAGTTGTCTTTTTGTCTTGTTTATGGTTTCTTTTGCTGTGCAAAAGCTTTTAAGTCTCATTAGGTCCCATTTGTTTATTTTTGTTTTATTTCCATTTCTCTAGGAGGTGGGTCAATAAAAGACCTTGCGGTGATTTATGTCTGCCTATGTGTTCCTCTAAGAGTTTTATAGTGTCTGACCTTACATTTAGGCCTTTAATCCATTTTGAGTTTATTTTTGTGTATGGTGTTAGGGAGTGTTCTAATTTCGTTCTTTTACATGTAGCTGTCCAGTTTTCCCAGCACCACTTATTAAAGAGACTGTCTTTTCTCCATTGTATATTCTTGCCTCCTTTATCAAAAATAAGGTGACCATATGTGCATGGGTTTATCTCTGGGCTTTCTATCCTGTTCCATTGATCTATATTTCTGTTTTTGTGCCAGTACCATACTATTTTGATTATTGTAGCTCTGTAGTATAGTGCAAAGTCCAGGAGCCTGATTCCTCCAGCTCCATTTTTCTTTCTCAAGATTGCTTTGGCTCTTCGGGGTCTTTTGTGTTTCCATACAAATTGTGAAATTTTTTGTTCTAGTTCTGTGAAAAGCGCCATTGGTTGTTTGATACGGACTGCATTGAATCTGTAGATTGCTTTGTGTAGTATAGTCATTTTCACAATGTTGATTCTCCGAATCCAAGAACATGGTATATCTCTCCATCTGTTTGTATCATCTTTAATTTCTTTGATCAATGTCTTATCGTTTTCTGCATACAGGTGTTTTGTCTCCTTAGGTAGGTTTATTCCTAGGTATTTTATTCTTTTTGTTGCAATGGTAAATGGGAGTGTTTCCTTAATTTCTCTTTCAGATTTTTCATCATTAGTGTATAAGAATGCAAGAGATTTCTGTGCATTAATTTTGTGTCCTGCTACTTTACCAAATTCATTGATTAGCTCTAGTAGTTTCCTGGTAGCATCTTTAGTATTCTCTATGTATACTATCATGTCATCTTCAGTGACAGTTTTACTTTTTCTTTCTGATTTGGATTCTTTTTATTTCTTTTTTTCTCTGATTTCTGTGGCTACAACTTTCAAAACTATGTTGAATAATAGTGATGAGAGTGGGCAACCTTGTCTTGTTCCTGATCTTAGTGGAAATGGTTTAAGTTTTTCACCATTGAGAACGATGTTGGCTGCAGGGTTGTCATATATGGCCTTTATTATGTTGAGGTAGGTTCCCTCTATGCCTACTTTCTGGAGGGTTTTTATCATAAATGGGTGTTGAATTTTATTGAAAGCTTTTTCTGCAACTATTGAGATAATCATGTGGTTTTTATCCTTCCATTTGTTAATATGGTGTATCACATTGATTGATTTGCGTATATTGAAGAATCCTTGCATTCCATGGATAAACCCCACTTGATCATGAAGTATGATCCTTTTAATGTGCTGTTGGATTCTGTTTGCTAGTATTTTGTTGAGGATTTTTGCATCTATGTTCATCAGTGATATTGGCCTGTAGTTTTCTTTCATTGTGACATCTTTGTCTGGTTTTGGTATCAGGGTGACGGTGGCCTCGCAGAATGAGTTTGGGAGTGTTCCTCCCTCTGCTATATTTTGGAAGAGTTTGAGATGGATAGGTGTTGGCTCTTCTCTAAATGTTTGATAGAATTTGCTTGGGAAGCCATCTGGTCCTGGGCTTTTGTTTGTTGGAAGATTTAATCACAGTTTCAATTTCAGTGCTTGTGATTGGTCTGTTTATATTTTCTGTTTCTTCCTGGTTCAGTCTCAGAAGGTTATGCTTTTCTAAGAATTTGTGCATTTCTTCCAGGTTGTCCATTTTATTGTCATATAGTTGCTTGTAGTAATCTCATGATACTTTGTATTTCTGCAGTGCCAGCTGTTACTTCTTTTTCATTTCTAATTCTATTGATTTGAGTCTTCTCCCTTTTTTTCTTGATGAGTCTGGCTAATGGTTTATCAATTTTGTTTATCTTCTCATAGAACCAGCTTTTACTTTTATTGATCTTTGCTACCGTTTCCTTCATTTTTTTTTTGATTTATTTCTGATCTGATCTTTATGATTTCTTTCCTTCTGCTGACTTTGGGGTTTTTTTTGTTCTTCTTTCTCCATTTGCTTTAGGTGTAAGTTTAGGTTGTTTATATGAGATTTTTCATGTTTCTTGAGGTAGGCTTGTATTGCTATAATCTTCCCTCTTAGAAATGCTTTTGCTGCATCTCATAGGTTTTGGGCCATCCTGTTTTCATTGTCATTTATTTCTAGGTATATTTTGATTTATCTTTGATTTCTTCAGTGATCTCTTGGTCATTTAGTAGCATATTGTGTAGTCTCCATTTGTTTGTATTTTTTACAGTTTTTTCCCTGTAATTGATATCTAGTCTCATAGCATTGTGGTCAGAAAAGATACTTGATACGATTTCAATTTTCTTAAATTTACCAAGGCTTGATTTGTGACCCAAGATATGATCTATCCTGGAGACTGTTCCATGAACACTTGAGAAGAAAGTTTATATTGTTGACTTTGGATGGAATGTCCTATAAATATCAATTAAGTCCATCTTGCTTAATGTATCATTTAAATCTTGTGTTTCCTTATTTATTTTCATTTTGGATGATCTGTCCATTGGTGAAAGTAGGGTGTTAAAGTCCCCCAGTATGACTGTGTTACTGTTGATTTCCCCTTTTATGGCTGTTAGCATTTGCCTTATGTATTGAGGTGCTCCTATGTTGGGTGCATAAATATTTACAATTGTTATATCTTCTTCTTGGATTGATCCCTTGATCATTATGTAGTGTGCTTCTTTGTCTCTTGTAATAGTCTTTATTTTAAAGTCCATTTTGTCTGATATGAGAATTGCTACTCCAGCTTTCTTTTGATTTCTATTTTCATGGAATATCTTTTTCCATCCCCTCACTTTCATTCTGTACGTGCCCCTAGGTCTGAAGTGGGTCTCTTGTAGACAGCATATATGTGGGTCTTGTTTTTGTATCCATTCAGCCAGTGTTGTTTTTTGGTTGGAGCATTTAAATCATTTACATTTAATGTAATTATTGATATGTATTTTCCTATTACCATTTTCTTAATTGTTTTGGTTTGTTATTGTAGATCTTTTCCTTCTGTTTTGTTTCCTGCCTAGAGAAGTTCCTTTAGCATTTGATGTGAAGCTGGTTTGGTGGTGATGATGTCTCTTAGCTTTGGCTTGTCTGTAAAGGTTTTAATTTCTCTGTCAAATCTGAATGAGATCCTTGCTGGGTACAGTAATCTTGGTTGTAGGTTTTTCCCTTTCATCACTTTAAATATGTCCTTCCACTCCTTTCTGACTTGCAGAGTTTCTGCTGAAAGATCAGCTGTTAACCTTATAGGGATTCCCTTGTATGTTGTTTGTTGCTTTTCCCTTGCCACTTTTAATATTTTTTCTTTGTATTTAATTTTTGATAGTTTTATTAATATGTGTCTTGGAATATTTCTCCTTGGATTTATCCTGTATGGGACTCTCTGCACTTCCTGGACTTGATTGACTATTTCCTTTCCCATATTAGGGAAGTTTTCAACTATGATCTCTTCAAATATTTTCTCAGTCCGTTTCTTTTTCTCTTCTTCTGGGACCCATATAATTCGAATGTTGGTGCGTTTAATTTTGTCCCAGAGGTCTCTGAGACTGTCCTCAATTCTTTTCATTCTTTTTTCTTTATTCTTCTCTGCGTTAGTTATTTCCACTATTTTATCTTCCAGGTCACTTATCCGTTCTTCTGCCTCAGTTATTTTGCTATTAATTCCTTCTAGAGAATTTTTAATTTCATTTATTGTGTTGTTCATCATTGTTTGTTTGCTCTTTAGTTCTTCTAGGTCCTTGGTAAAACTTTTTTTTATTTTCTACTTTCTATTTCTAAGATTTTGGATGATATTTACTATCATTACTCTGAATTATTTTTCAGGTAGACTGTCTATTTCCTCTTCATTTATTTCCTGTGGTGGGATTTTACCTTTCTCTTTCATCTGCTGCATATTTCTCTGTCTTCTCATTTTGCTTAACTTTCTGTGTTTTGGGTCTCCTTTTTGCAGACTGTAGGTTCGTAGTTCCTGTTGTTTTTGGTGTCTGCCCCCAGTTGGTAAGGTTGGCTCAGTGGGTTGTGTAGGCTTCCTGGTGGAGGGGACTGGTGCCTGGGTTCTGGTGGATGAGGCTGGATCTTGTCTTTCTGGTGGGCAGGACTGCATCTGGTGGTGTGTTTTGGGGTGTCTGTGAACTCAGTATGACTTTAGGCAGCCTCTCAGCTAATGGGTGGGGTTGTGTTTCTGTCTTGCTAGTTTTTTATCATGCGGTGTCTGGCAATGGAGCTAGCTGGTTGTTGAGTGGAGCTGGGTCTTAGCATTGAGGCGGAGACCTCTGGGAGAGCTCTCGCCTATTTATATTATGTGGGGCCACGAGTTCTCTGGTGGTCCAATGTTCTGAACTCAGATCTACCACTTCAGAGGCTCAGGCCTGACACCTGGTTGGAGCACCAAACCCTGTCAGCCACACGGCCAGGCATGTGGAGGGTTTCTTACCTTTTGGGAAGTCTCAGGTCTTCTGCCAGCGTTCAGTAGGTGTTCTGTAGGAGATGTTCCACATGTAGATGTGTTTTTCATGTATTTGTGGGGAGGAAGGTGATCTCCACGTCTTACTCCTCCGCCATCTTTTTTTTTAACATCTTTATTGTAATATAATTACTTTACAATGGTGTGTTAGTTTCTGCTTTATAACAAAGTGAATCAGCTATACATATACATATATCCCCATATCTCCTCCATCTTGCGTTTCCCTCCTATCCTCCCTATCCCACCCCTCTAGGTGGTCATAAATCACCAAGCTGATCTCCCTGTGGTATGTGGCTGCTTCCCACTGGCTATCTATTTTACATTTGGTAGTTTATATATGTCCATGCCTCTCTCTCACTTCGTCCCAGCTTACACTTCCATCGCCCTGTGTCCTCAAGTCCTTTTGCTACATCTGAATCTTTATTCCTGTCCTGCCCCTAAGTTCTTCAGAACCTTTTTTTTTTTTTAAGATTCCATATATATGTATTAGCATACGGTATTTGTTTTTCTCTTTCTGGCTTACTTCCCTCTGTATGACAGCCTCTAGGTCCATCCACCTCACTACACATAAATCTCCTCCTCCATCTTGAAGGTCTTCCTTTGTTCCTTTTTATGGCTGAGTAATATTCCGTTGTATGTATATACCACATCTTCTTTAACCATTCATCTCTCACTGGACATTTAGATTGCTTCCATATCCTGGCTATTGTAAACAGTGCTGTAATGAACATTGTGGTGCATCTGTTTTTTTGAATTATGGTTTTCTCAGGCTGTATGCCCAGTAGTGGGTTTGCTGGGTCATATGGTAGTTCTATTTTTAGTTTTCTAAGGAAACTCCATACTGTTCTCCATAGTGGCTGTATCAATTTACATTCCCACCAACAGTGCAAGAGGGTTCCCTTTTCCCCACACCCTCTCTAGTATTTATTGTTTGTAGATTTTTTGTGATGGCCATTCTGACCAGTGTGAGGTGATACCTCATTGTGATTTTGGTCTGCATTTCTCTAATAATTAGTGATGTTGAGCATATTTTTATGTGTTTGTTGGCCCTCTGTATGTCTTCTTTGGGGAAATGTCTATTTAGGTCTTCCACCCATTTTTGGATTGGGTTGTTTGTTTTTTGATATTGAGCTGCATGAGCTGTTTGTATAATTTGGAGATTAATCTCTTGTCAGTTGCTTTGTTTGCAAATATTTTCTCCCATTCTGAGGGTTGTCTTTTCATCTCGTTTATGGTTTTCTTTGCCCTGCAAAAGCTTTTAAGTTTCATGAGGTCTCATTTGTTTATTTTTGTTTTTATTTCCATTACTCTTGGAGGTGGGTCAAAAAAGATCCTGCTGTGATTTATGTCAAACAGTGTTCTTCCTATCTTTTCCTCTAAGAGTTTTATAGTGTCCAGTCTTACATTTAGTTCTTTAATCCATTTTGAGTTTATTTTTGTGTATGGTGTTAGGGAGCGTTCTAACTTTATTCTTTTGCATGTAGCTGTCCAGTGTTCCCAGCACCACTTATCAAAGAGACTGTCTTTTCTCCATTGTATATTCTTGCCTCCTTTGTCATAGATTAGGTGACCACAGGTGTGTCGTTTTACCTCTGGGCTTTCTATCCTTTTCCATTGATTCATATTTCTGTTTTTGCCAGTACCATACTGTCTTGATTACTGTAGCCTTGCAGTATAGTCTGAATTCAAGGAGCCAGATTCCTCCAGCTCCGCTTTGCTTTCTCAAGATTGCCTTGGATATTTGGGGTCTTTTTTTGTTTCCATACAAATTGCAAAATTTTTTGTTCTAATTCTGTGAAAAATACCATGGGTAGTTTGATAAGGATTGCACTGAATCAGTAGATTGCTTTGCCTCAATTCCCTCTTGAGTCCATTTGAGAAAAATTCTTCCTCCCCATTCCCTTCAATTATATTCACAAGGCATATCACTACATTTCCAAACATTTTACTACACATATCAGTAAATTAGTATATGTGGTAGTTTAGGTATTGAAGTCATTTAAAAATGTGTTATACTTGCAGTAGAAAAATTAGAATGCTGAAATGTAACATTACCACAAAAGGTATGAAGGGAAAGAGGAAACCCTTTGTCTGTGTTATGAGTAACCTTCTTTCTGATTTCATATACATGTCAAAGTCCTTCCTGGTACATATTGATAAATACAAAATTAATTTACACATAAAATATGCATTAAAATCTAATTTACATACTTTCTTTTCCTCTTCCTTTTATAAGCTAATAACACTGAGACTGATCTGGAATTCCGGAAGGAGCTGTGAGTTGGACCTCTAATCCAGAGACCTCAAGGGTAGGTCTAGTTCATTCAGCTTGATTAGTTGCTAGTTGTGAGAACTTGGGCCATTTTACTTCACAGAACCTAGGGTTCCTTGTTCTTAAATTGAAGACATTGGTTTCCCTTCCCAGAATGTCTTCAAGCTCTAACCTTCCCTGATGGCTTATTAGTCAAGTTTCCGGCAGGGTACAGAATTTGCCCCAGATAGTTCACATAAAAAGACTGCAATGAGAGGACTACTTTCAGAGTTTGAGCAAGCAAATGGTATGAGGTACCCAGGCACTAGCAATAGTGGGAAACTTCTACCAAGGTTTGAAGGGAAGAGGTGAAAACATATTTGCCAGAGACTGAGGAGTGCTGGGACTCTGGAGGCCAGGCCGCCAGGTAGGGGTATAACTGATGTGTATGAAGGATGCAACTACTGCCAGAGGTGCAGCCTCAAAACAGAGGGGAGTCGGGAAAGAAATATCCTGACTGTTCTCTCCTCTAGCCTTCCAGCACCCTGCTCCTCAAAGGATGAACCCCACCAGAAGCCAGAAGCCTGGTGATGCATTGCCCAGAGGCTAGCCCCCCCAGGGCAAAACCAGGACAGAGAGAGATGGAAAAGGCTGCTTATAGTGGGGGAGGGAGACAAACTAAACTGCACAAATTCTGATATTAAAAAATTTATTATCATCTACTTCTTCTCTTTGCTTGCAACTCAAATAAATTTCAGTGAAATGTTTTCTCAGATCATTTATTACTGACTGCAGCATTCCTTGAAAAACATATCAATAAGAAAAAAGTACTCATGAAGTGATAATTCTACTTTTTATTTTTTATGTTTTTTATGTATATTTTTTATGTTTTTCTTTGCTATCATTACTACATTTAATTCCTTCTGTTATTTAACTCACTAGTGAAGTCCTTTTCTCTCTGATTTAGTTCACAAAACCATGGATTTTTACATGTTTTAATTCTATCCTGGTCATAATCCAGGCACTATTTCTACAAAACTTTATAGAACCAACACATTAAAAAAATCATACCCCTCCTAAGGGAAAAAAATAAAAGACATCTTTGAAATTTAAATAGTTGTAAAAGCCGCAAAGGTGGGTGCTGTTTATTCTGATCGTATTACAAGTTTGTCAGATTTCATGTGTTTTTTGGAACTGGGATGATGTCATGTTAAATCTCAGATCATGCATTTTGTGCATTCCAGGAGGTGGCACACATAAACACCATGCAGCACAGAACCCATCTGCGTGGGATCCCCTCTACTGAAGGTTCTTGCAGGGAACAACCCTGGCTCCAGTGGAGGCAGGTATTTCAAGGATCATATTTTATCCCTTACTTTGATTCAACTCCCTGCAAATGTTTCTTCAGAACACAGGGTCACTCTAACAGGTCAGACAGGGTTCTCCTGCCAGGCAGGGTGCCATGAAGAAAATCTAGCTTTGAGTGTGAGCCAAGAAAATCAAAGTGGAAACATGAATGTCAAAGGACTGGAGAGTAAATGCCAGGTGTCTCCATAGTTATCATTAGCATCAATATTTCATGTGTGGTGGTTTTATTCAAGCTCACACAAGATAGAGAAGTCATTGTCAATAACCTGGAGACTAATACAGAGCAAATGTCATCTTGTCCCTGGATCAGCTCCAGAAAGGTATGCACAGTGAGAATAACTTCTTTGCTTCACACTTTTGGAGGGGGCAAAGAGACTAATGCTGAAGTGTGGAGACAGAAATTGAATTTGTAGTCAGAGGGCAAAGGATGGAGCTCTACTTTTAATAGGTTCATATAGGCGGGCCTTTGGAATTATGCAATTGAGTCTATCTCTGGTTTCCCCCAGGGATGAGAGGCATCCAGCTTGCTGTACGTGAATCTCATAATTTGATTTGTGCTCTATAGAATACAGTTTAGCACAGGAGTGGGTTCTTAACTCTCTGAAGAAGTAGTGGTGTTCGTGACCTCCACAATTAGCATGCTGGCATACTTGTGCCTTTTCTCACTCAGGATGGCCATTGTCCTTTGAGTAAAGTGAGAAGAATGATTGCTTCATGTTTGTAGTTTTAAATAGATTCTGCATTTTGAAAAATTCTATTTTGAAATGAGGACTGGCTTAATTAACATATTTTTTTCTCTATCTTTCTCTCTGAGCAATTGGCAATTTCAGACTGTCCTGGAGGTTGGCCATTTGATCAAAGAACAATTAGGAAATAAAATGTCAATCTGTAGTTTTAAATAAGGATACTCTAATTACAATTTAAGATGGATAAGCAGACAATTATGGGGTGCAGTATCCTCTTATCTGAACGGTACAACCTTATATTCTAGAACATACTCTCTGTTTCTGTTGGTTCAGTCTCCTCTTTTCCATCTCCCTCTCCCTGCCCAGCATGTTTTCTTCACTCCTCGTCCCCAGACTTTGCATATGATGTATTCTTTGCCAGGAATGGCTTTCTCCATTCTTCTACCCATCAAAATATTACTTCTTTGAAGACTAAATTCAAGCCCCTTTGCATTCATAAAACCTTTCCTGATCCACTGAAAACCACTGAATCTATGAATTCTGTTTGGACTTTTAGTTAGCACTAAAACATTCTCTAATAATTTTAGGTGTTATTACTTATTTCCCTTAGTAGATAGCAAGCTGCAGGATATCTAGGTATGTGACTATATTATTATTGTATCTACTATGGGAAATAGCCCAGTGCAAGGTACAGGGTAGGTTATATTAATTACTTATTATTTATTTTCCTATCATACTTTCTTTTCAAAATTCACATATGATTCCAGATTATTTCTTCATCGCATCATCCTATTCTCTACCTAAGTCTTCCTCTAATAACCAGCACTTCTATTACCTTAGTCCTGTCTTTGCAAGAGCAAATAGAGAAGTAGATTTCTTTTCTAGCACCTCTGTGTGTGTGTGTGTGGGTCTTTGTGTGTTTGGTAGGGGCGTGGGAAGAGAGAGAGAAATTGACTGAATGACTGTTATTTGGATGACGGTAAGGATGGTGGTCAGAAATGAAAGAGTTAAACCTTTGAGAATTCTCCAAAAGTAGATGGAGTAACAATCAATGGAATTATTTTTTCCATCAAAGAAGGAAAATTAAGTTTTGGGTAACAAATGGGGGCATTTTGACTAAATGTGATATTTTTGATTTTGGGAACAGAACTGAGTAAATGAAACAATTGAAAGAAATTAGAGAATGGAAAATGAAAAAGTAGATACTTGACAGCCTTGTCTTGTCCACATTTTATAACGACAGAAGTTGTATAAGCTCCCTGAGGACACAGAAGAAGAGCCTGGATATTTTAAGGATTAGATTATTTATATCTATTTATTAAAAATACATTGTGATATTTGGGTTTAATGAATACAAAACACTAGTCATAAGTATCTGGCAAAAGAGTTAGGTTAATTTTGGAACTTAAAGGGATAATTTTGTTTGGGTCATAAAATCCCAGTGTTAGATCCTAGTGATGCTACTAAGAGGGTATTTGAGGAAATCATAGAATCTGCAAAGGCTGTCTTTTCTCTGATCCTGAGAGTACTGTATTTCCATTTTATGTAATAAAATGTCTTAATATGGAGTGTGGTTGTTAAGATCAATTACCTAACGCGTATAAGAAGAATATGTTTTATTTCCTGTACCTGAACCAGTTTTCTGGCTACGTGTATTTTCACCTATACATAAACATATCTTTGTATGTGTGTCTGGGTGTGTGAAGCCACACAATTTTCCCTCAGTAATGTCGACTGAGATAAAAATGCACAATGTGAGATCTATGAGTTTCAGTTTTATTTGGGGACTTGTTGAGGACTACAGATACAGCCTCTCAGGTAGCTCTGAGGAACTGCCCTGAAGAGGTAGGGGGGAAGTCATTATATATGTGATTTTGGTGAAGGGAGTATATGCACTCAAGCACACATCTCAGCAGAAAGTTGCTGCTAGTCACGAGGAACAGGTGTCTTAGTTAATGATTTTAGTGCTTTCCTATGTGTGGGAGTTTGGGTTCATAAAAAATTTTCTTCTGAAAATATCTAACTATTTGAAGGCCTGTCTTGCCAGTTTTCCCAGAGCACTGAGGGTCTCATTCCTGATCTTTTCCCTGAACTCCTTTCAGGGGGTGTTAAAGGTCAGCGACTGCAGTGGCTAACGACTCAATCCTTGTAGAGCCAGATGGCGAGCTATGCTCTTTAGCTGACAACAGCTTGAAACCAAGTTTGGAATATTTTGGAAATTACATAACTAATTGTTCATAATTGGATATCTAGGTTGTTGAGAGTGTTTCTAGGCTGAAGGCTAAACTTCCAGATTCAAAGAGAAAAATACCTGGTCAGATATGTTTAATAAGATGAACAGGCCTGCCATTAGCCTCTGTGGTGCCATTTGCTAATTAAGAAAAGGCACCCTCTCCGTGTAGGTACTGCCCTGAACGCTACAGCTTGGATCATGGACATGGGTGGATTTCAGCTCCCCCCTCAGCCCTGCAGCCTTCTGTAGTTGTGCAGTACACAAACTTTGCAACAGAATGTGGGAACTCTGAATATTAAGATGTTGAATGGTTAGCACCTGAATAAGCCCACAGGAGATTTTGCTTACGTTTTTATCCAGAGACCAGTATTACTGATAAATTAATAATCGGTCTTAGATACTTACACCACCCAAGAGATGAGTAGGACAGGGGCAAAGGTGTTCTCAGTCTTTTCCACCAACAAAGAATCCCCTGTATTGTTTTTCACTCATAGGGCTTATGTTCTGAGATAATTGGTCTAAGGGAATAACTGAATTCCTTAAGTAACTATTTGTTTGCATATTTCGATCTTTTAGTCAAGCAGATGTAACTGTCAACACAGCTTCTGATGAGCATATGATGAGTATTGTTATATTGGGTTTATGTGATTTTTAGTTCAGACAAAATAAAGTCATCCTTTCATTTAATCCATGTGTCTGTGCTCCAAGTGAATGTATGATTTTCACATGGCTTTTTGCTTTTTGCCTGATAAAGGAGAAAATTGATCATCTTATCCATTTATTTTTTATAAATTGGAAGGTATGTAAAATAAGAGCCCCAGCATGCTCTAATTCTAATAAAGTCAACAGGACCCTGAGTGAGTTGACTAGATAGAAAGGGAGAGAAATGAATCTCCAGGGAAAATTTTGGGGACAGGAAATAATACGATTGTGAATAAGAGTTATGTTTTACTTATGCAAATGCCTTTTAAAAATACATGTATAATATTTATTCTAGAAATATATGTATGCATTCTAGAAAAAATATTTGTATATGGTGGTATTGTTACCCACCCTTTCGGGTCAGGCTCCAACGAGGGTGTTTCTGCCGAGGGTAGCTTGAGTCAGTGGAACGACACCAAGTTCAGAAGCAAAGGAAAGCTTTATTCTCTGATCAAAGACCGGGAAGGTGCGAGCTCGGGCTCTAGAGCACAGGCTCTCTTGGAAAGGTCATGGGCGGGACTGCTTTATAGGGGTCTCAAGAGTGGGCGGGGGCAGAGTTCAGCAGGAACGGGGCGGGGCTCCAGCGGGGTAGGCACGGCGCTGCTCCCACTCCAGACTGCAGGGAGGGGTTGCAGCGTCTGCGCACACAGCCCGCAGCCGCCATCTTGGATTGCAGCGTCAGGAGCGGCACTTCCGCCTGTGGCGCCGAGCTGTCGTGTCGGGCGCGTCTCTTTCCCACTACGAGTTCTGGTCTTAAGTGCCGGGTGCAAGGTCTCTTCACGTGGCCCCCGCTGAGCAAGTGAAACTAGACGAAGCACAAAGGAAAAAAAAAAGGTTAGGCTTTATTTTATTACCCAAGTTCTATTTTCTTTTGTTCCCTGGGAATTGTTAATGGGCTTTGCTGGTGACAGTATTGAGCCTTTGTCCTAAATAAAAAGCAAATATCATCAGCACCTTTGTTCCCAAGGAGGGATTTGGATTTGGATAATAGGTGTCAGGGATTAATCATATTTTTATCCTTTCTATTTAGGAAGGGTAGTGTAATGATATGTGAAGCAGAGGCTGGCTGTACCCCAGCAGGTCGCCTCAGATCCCTCTGTCTCTTTCTGCGTGTCCTTCCCCTGCTTTCAGCATGCTTGGCCTTAGAGGCTGGCCCCTGTGACTCTCTCTGGAGGACTGCCCTAGGGCTGCTAATACCATGGTGCCCGCCAGTATCCATGGGGTTGGCATGTCCTCAAGGATGGCTCTTACCAAAGCTGGGCTGGCACCGGTCGTGAAAGCTCAGCAAATTTGCCTCAAGTTGGGAACAACCCCAAGGTAGAATTTAGACCCCAGAGCTCCCCTACAGGATGAGGCTGAGGTTGAGACTTTGTCTGAAGTTGTGCCCTTGCTTGTTGCCGCACATCCCTCGTTCCTTCCCAGGTTTCTCTTGGGAGCCCTTCTGTACTGAATCACTGTCACACCTTGCTCTGTTGTCATCTTCTGGGGCAGCTGACCTAAATCAATATTCAAATATCACTGAGGTTAAAAACTGTTCACATGCATGTGAAGGTTGATTAGGTTTTGGATGCCATGCTAACTTCAAGGTAAAATAATGATGGTACTCCTTCCCTACCTTCCAGCGAGGACTAGAAATCATGGCTGATGTCTGGTAAAGCATAAATCAAGCCAACTTTTCACCAGCTAGAACCACAGGCAATGGTAGTAGTTGTCTTTGATTATAGACTTCCCAATATATCAGTGGCTGCATTAATCCACAGAGACTTAAATGACCAAATCTATGAAATTAGGTAATTCATAGACAACCAAGATCAAAAGAACTAGCCAGGTAATTTATGTTTCCTTTGAGAAGAATGCAATAGAGCTGGGGAGAGATATATAATGAGGCTGAGAATTTATTTACATCTGAAAGTCACTGAACTGGAGGCGACATTTGGTTCTAGCCCTGGCTCAGCATCTCCCTGTGAATTCCTGAGCAAACCATTTTGCTCCTTCTCTAGACCTCAGTTTACTCAACTTGCACTGCCTTTCGTGGTTTCAACTGAGTATTTTACATGATTCCATTTTCTCTCTTTTCTTAGGAAGTAAGTTATATTTTTTTGTTTTACTTTTTTTTATTGTTGGCCTAGAGTTTGCAGTATACATTTACAGCTAATCCAGGTTCACTTTCAAATAATTCTATACCACTTGACAGGTAGTGTGAGTATGTTGTAATAACAAAAAAATCCTATTCCTCTTTTCTGTCCCTTGTATCATTGCTGTCATTTGTTTCACTTACGTATAAGCGTTCATAAACCTGTGCATATATACATATGTACTCAAGCATACGTAATTGAATACATTGTTGGTACTATTCTTTTGAACAAACTGTTGTCTGTTAGATCAATTAAGAATAAGAAAAATAAAAGTTCTTATTTTACCTTCACTTCAGTAATGCTCTTCATTAGTGCTCTTCCTTACTTTATGTAGACCAGAGTTTCTGACCTATATTATTTTCCTTCCCTCTAAAGAATTTTTCTTGCAAGCCAGGTCCAGTGGCAACAAATTCTCTCAATTTTTGTTTGTCTTAGAAAGTTTTATTTCTCCATCGCTTTTGAAGGATACAGGGTACAGAATTATAAGTTGATGTTTTTTTTCTCTCAACACGGTAAATATTTCACTCCATTCTTTTCTTGCTTGCATCATTCCTAAGGAGAAGTTGGATGTAATTCTTATCCTTTTATTCCCTATAGGAAATATGTTTCATTCCTCTGGCTTCTTCTTGCAGGAATTTTTTTTTCTTTATCTTTGATTTTCTTTAGTTTGATGATATGCCTAGGTGTAATTTTTTGATTTGGGGGGAGGGGTATTTTTCGTGCTTCGTGTTCTCTGATCTTCCTGGATCTATTATTTGGGAAAATTCTCAGTCATTATTGTTTCAAGTATTTCTTCTATTCCTTTCTGTTACACTTCTCTGGTATCCTCACTGTATACATGTTCCACCTTTTGTAGTTGTCCCACCATTATTGGATATTCTGTTCTGTTTTTTCAGTCTTTGTTCTCTTTGCTTTTGGTTTTTCAAGGATTCTATTGACATATCCTCCAACTGAGATTCTTTCTTCAGTCCTTCCAGTCTACTAATAAAGCCTTTCAAGCATTCTTTATTTCTTTTACAGTGTTTTTAATCTCTAACATTTATTTATTTATTTATTTTTTCCCTTAGGAGTTCCACCTCTCTGTTTACATTGCCCACCTGTTCTTGCATGCTGTCTAATGTATCCATTAGAGCCCTTAGTGTAATCCAGTTGTTTTAATTCCTGGTCTGATAATTCCAACATCTCTGCCATGTCTGGTTCTGATGCTTGCTCTGTCTCTTCAAATTGTGTATTTTGCCTTTTGATATGCCTTGTGCTTTTTTCTTGATAGCCAAACATGATGTACCTGTCACTGGTTCTCCTGGAAGTTTCTACTTGTGAGTCTCTGTGTCAGTAAGCTATGCCTCCCTGTGTCTGTCTCTCCAATTTTGGGGGTTGAGGTTTACACTGTGGCTTCCCCTCTCTTATGGATCCAAGAAGAGTTGTTGGTCTTTCAGTCTTTTCAGCTTTTACTTGTTGTTATGACAAAGTGGAGACTTCTAAGCTTCTTACGTGAGAAATTGGCCTCGTTTTGTACTGAGTGATAAATTTCCCTCCAATTTTATTTCTGTGATTTTGTTGGCACAGTCCTGAACAGCCAAAGGAAAAACTATATGTGAAGCTTCATAAGCTGGAAAGTTTAATCAAATATCGGTTACAATGAGTTATACTTCCCTACATCTGAAAGGCATTGAGGGGGCACTTGCTGAGCTTATTAAGGATTGAGAAGAGAAGTGGAGTATTAAATGGCTAAGAAAAAAGGTACCACATAGGTCACTGGTGAAGCAAAGCAGAATTTCATGGCTTAACCTCATTCTCACCAGGAATCTATCACAGATTCAAGACGTTGGAAGACTTCAGATTTAAGAATGGTAGGGATAGAATAAAGGGGGAGAAAATTGGTCTCAGAAGAAACGGAAACAAAAAGAACAAAATGTAAATGTTGTTTAATTTTAGGGGAAACACAGCCTAAGAAGTCTTATTTTTTCCCAGCCTGTAATCACTCCGGAAGTGTCTAGGGGATTTTAAATTCCCTGAGCTCTGATTCATGAGAGGCCTGTGCCCTATAGCGGCTCTTAAAGAATCACTTTCATATTACTCTTAAATTATTCAAATTCTCAAGTGTATCATACAATTGGGGTAGAGCCATTAAAATTTTGAATCTATCTTGAAAGTGTCAGTGACAGTGCTGACTCAAGTTACCTTCGGTGTTAGGCAAAGAGCTTGTGAGAAAAATATAAGTCCTCATCCTTGCCCTTTTATTTCATTCTTTTACCTTTTGGAACAAGGGTATGAGCAGATCAAGTCATTCTGAGAACAGACTTCCAGAAAGAGTGTGAGAAATTCTTTTTATATCATTAAGATATTTACAATCAGAAATACTTTATCGAAAACTGCAAACCATTCATACTTCCCAAGGATGTAAATTGATTCTTCAGGTATTAGGACTTCAGGAGTATATGGAAATTCAAACCTATTTTTTGTACCAACCCTTTATTTAATTTTTAAAATAAATACATTACATGGCACAAAATTTTAAAGTACAAAATGAAATTTTTGCCTCTTGCCCTTGTTCACCCAATATTCCTCTGTGGTGATAACTAATGTTGCCAGTTTCTTAGTATCTTTTAGAGGTATTTTATAAAGCAAATACTCTCTGGTTGTGTAAATGTGTATGTGTTTTATATACTGTTTTGTACCTTACTTCTTTCACTTAATAATATAAATTAGAAATTATTTCATATTAGTACTAAAGATATCATTTCATTTTAAATATAGTTCAACACTCCCCACTCCCTATCTTCCTTACTTTTTTTCCAAAAACAAACTAATCATCATTATTTATTTGTTTATTGCTTCTGACATCCAACTAGAATATTAACTACATGAGAGTAAGCATTTTCAACTATTTTATTTACTGCATGCATCTCCAGTGCCTAGTAGAGTGCTTGGAATGTAGTAGACACATGATAAATACTTAAACTTGCTTAATGAATGCATACTTTAGCTTTTATAGCTATATTTTATTCTACTGCATGTACTTAAAATTTATTTAGCAAGTCTCCTCTTGATAGACCTTTAAGTTGTGTCCAGTCTTTTGCTATTACAAGCTCTGCTGCCATAAACATTCTAGTACATACATTAATTAATCCATGAGCCAGTGTATCTTTAGGGAAAATTCCTAAGAATGAAACTTCAGGCTCAAAGGATGTGGGAATTTTTAATCTTGACATATAATGCCAAATTGTTCTCTTTGGAGGTAATACTAATTTATATTTCTATCACCAAAAGTGTATGCATAAGTAAAATTATATTTAATTACTTAAAGGAAAAGATACTAATTTAAATTGAAATGCAGACATGGTGCTTTTCTCCGTTTGGGGAGTAAGTTGGAGACTTAGCTTTAATATAAGATTAATATAGTTTATTCTTTGCTTTTAGAGAATAACAACTCTATCCTGAAGTCTAAAATAAATGTTAATTTATTGTCAAGTTTAAGAATTCTGTATCTTCAACTCCTAAATAAAAAATTATGATTCCAGAATAAACGCATTGTGTTCCAAGAGTAAAATCATAGCATCAAAAATCTGAGCCAAGGAAAATTAATTTGTTTTGTTATTAATTATATTCATTTATAAAGAAATCTAAAATCTCAAAGTTTCTCCTGCATTTCACTCTTCTTTATGGAGAATTTTAGATTTCAGTGTAATCTAAATTCAACTGGGAGTACATATTTGCCCTCATCTCTATTCATTATCCTGAAAATGCACTTTAATGTTAGAGGCTGTGGGGAGATTCAAATCTGATAAGCAGCAAAGTGGAGGAAAAAGACAAGATACGTCATATGCAAAGGCATAGGTACCTTTTACCAAAGCAGTTTGTCTGGTCTATAATTAGGTAGATTAAAATGTTTAGTAAACTATTTCCAAAAGGAAATAGGAGAAATCTTGATTAAGAAAGTATTACTCAAAGAAGGAACTTGCTGAGCATAGGCCCCCTCCTTGTCCCAAAACTCTGAAGGAAGGAAGTCTTGTTTTAACCTGGACACAAGGAGCAAACATATTATTCTCTCTCTGAGTCATGCTGGAAATGGGTAGAAGGAGCTCTTTAAAACCAATCACAGTTGCTCATAATGCTTCAAATATCATTATTTCCTTTCAAATGGCACATCACCAGGCTGCCTGGGGAGAGAAAACAGTTTTTGCTTGGGATGTAAGCAATGAACATGGGAAATGGTTACACAGGGAACCCAGAACTAATTTGAAACCCACTGATTCGAAATATGAAAACAAGCGTTTAATGTGAAGACTTCTTTAACGTGGAAATGCCAATATTTATTTTTGGAGATGCCAGAGAATTTAAAAGAAACTTCAACCCAAATTTAAAACAAATCTAGTAAACTTCAAAAAGAGAAAAGTTGATGGATTGAGTTCTTGATGTAACTTTAATATAATGTGATGTCTTTATTTTTAAAATTTTTTAAAAGGTTTTTTTGACGTGGACCATTTTTAAAGTGTTTATTGAATTTGTTACAACATTGCTTCTGTTGTTTATGTTTTTTGGCCATGAGGCATGTGGGATCTTAGCTCCCCAACCGGGGATAGAACCCGCACCCCCGGCATTGGAAGCAGAAGTCTTAACCACTGGACTGCCAGGGAAGTCCTGAGTGTAATTCTTTAAAGACTAACTTGAATTTAGTCTTCCTTACGGAGAGGATTTCCCAAACATGAGTAGAGGCAGAATCAGGACTTGAAATGTAGTAGGACTAGCTAAACTCTGAAAGTTGAGGATCTGATAAATCAACAGAATTTTCAAGGGCCAGAAAGTAGGTGTTAAAACGAAATTTTGGTACCTAATCAAATAGGTAAGCCGGTGGATGATTGGAACCAGAGGTGATAGATCTAGAATGTGAACAGGTTGAGGTCCAGGTATAATGGACACCAGGGAGATGTGGCAGTCTTAGAGGGAGATAATCTCAGAGACTGAGGAGGAGAGGTAAGATTACTGATCAGAACTAGGCAGGCCCTTGGAGAAGTGAAATGACAGACTAGGGCAAAGATTTTCAGAAGAAAAGTGCAGCACGTCAAATATGAATAAAAGACAGCCTCAGCAAAATTGTTTCTAATCTTGTACAGGTGTTTTATTTCTGTTGTTGTTGTCACTTCTGGCAGCCACTCTTTCCCCTTTTTTGGTTCTACCCACTCAAACTACTGGAACAGGGTCATGGTGCCTGTACGTCTTTGGGTATCTGACCCAACTTGGCCACAGATTGCCTTTCTCTTGATTCCGTTCAATCCTGACCCACCTAGGCTCAGTGGTGATTCTTTGGATACTGGAATCTAACAGAATACTGGCCTTGATGCTGGACTGTCTTCTTTTGACTCACTCTTGTTCATGGGCTTTTGGCTTAGGGAGTTCGAGATTTCTCATTTTCAGGGCCCTCCTCACTCACAGTTTATCTCATGGTCTCACTCTCTGAACTATCTCCCTGACCTTTTCCCACTCCCAAAGCTAGAGACTGCCTTTCCTGGATGTACCCAAAGATTGAGAGTCATTCAGATTCTGGGCAAATAGGACAAGGACCCAATTATTGTATAATTTACATAGGTAAATATTGATGATAATGATAATAATAATGGCTGAGGAGCTAGATGCTGTGCTAAGTGCTTTTCACAGGTTTTCAAATTTATTTCTCACAAACTTCTAGGGAGTTAAGTATATATATCATTCCAATTTTACAGAGAAGGAAAGTGAGGTAACTTGGCCAGAGTGCATAGGTAGCAATCCAGAATGCAATCCAGGCAGTCTGTCTCCTGGGCCCACCATTTTAAACAGGCACAAGATCACAGCTGTAGTAAGAGAACACTTAACTTCTTGATAATAACTTAGTGACCTGGATTCCTAAAATTAACTCGAGAGGAACCAAGATTGATCTCAGAATTCTGGGTGTGCTGAACCTTCAGGCAACTTCTAGATATAGGTAGCCTTAGACTTAACCCAGCTGAGCCTCCAGATTTTTGCTGGGTAGAAACAATGAGAAGACTGCTGGGCAATTTATCAGGAACTTTTACTGCATGTACCAGTGAGTAGAATACTCCTTATTGGTCTCATCAGAAGATAGTGTGTCAGAGTCTTCTTAGGTGCTCACCAATCCTTCTTCCTCTTCTTGGACACATAAAAAGGCCATATTGCACAGCCTCCATTGTAGTTAGGTTGGGGATATATGACTGGGTTCTGGCCTGCAAGGACCTTAAACTGACTCTAGCCCTTCATGCAAGTACATGCCCTAGATAACAGCTCACAGAGTCACGATCAGGTGTAAGTTCCTAATATGACTCCCCCAACAGCCCTTGTGATGAACAGTCTCCACTGCCTCCCAGTGTCTATATGCCTTATAGGCTCCTTAGATAAAACCCCACTCTTTTTTTTTTTTTTAATTTTATTTATTTATTTATGGCTGTGTTGGGTCTTCGTTTCTGTGCGAGGGCTTTCTCCAGTTGCGGCGAGCGGGGGCCACTCCTCATCGCGGTGCGCGGGCCTCTCACTGTCGTGGCCTCCCCCGTTGCGGAGCACAGGCTCCAGACGCGCAGGCTCAGCAATTGTGGCTCACGGGCCCAGTTGCTCCGCGGCATGTGGGATCTTCCCAGACCAGGGCTTGAACCCGTGTCCCCTGCATTGGCAGGCAGATTCTCAACCACTGCGCCACCAGGGAAGCCCCCCCACTCTTTTGATTTAAGTTGAGCAATCCGCCCCAGCCTGGGAACCCCAAAGCACTCCACCCATGGACCCTAATATAGGCTTGTGCTCCAGGGCCTGCCTCTCTGTCTGCACTCTGCCTTGACCTCGCTGTGTGGCGTTCAGTGTACCCCCTCCAGGACCTGTGATTAACAAACTCCTCTGCTTCAGTTATTTTAATTTCTCTTGTAGTTTGTTGTTGAACCCTGGGTCCCCATGTGGCACTCTGTGCTCTACTCAACAAGTGTTAACTTAAAAGTCATAACAGAAGGTCGGCAGTACTAAGGAGAGAGAGACAGAGACAGAGAGGTAGAGAGAGAGCGAGAAAGGGAATAACTGTTATAATTTGTAGTTACTGTTCTTGGGTATAGTTTTAAGATGACTTATTCCCAATGGAAAGAAAACAAGCTATTTTCTTTTAGTCACAAAAAGTAAAAGATTATCTGTGTCTAAACTTAGGAATGAATGCAAGTCAGTTGTGTGAAGTAAGTCCTCTCCCAGGCAAAGAAATGGCTATAAGTGGAACAAAGTCTTTTATATTCCTTCATGAGTGCATTTCCTTATTCTAGTATTAGAATCAACCATAGGGCTAACAGAGTCTTACAGGGCAATAATTCAGTAAATAGGATATATATTGTCTATGCTTAATTGTATTAAGAAAGAAGACATTTGGTGGCATAAGGGACATAATGAGTTGGAACTTTAAAAAACAATGAAGTGAAGGTTTAAAGAAGGCAATGCAAGAACTAAACTCATTAATTAACAATCATGCCTTAATCTGGAGCATTTATATCAGAGATTCCAAAGTGCTGACCTGACTTTTACTTTATTCTTTCTGACATGTTCACAGGTGCCCTTGGAAGAGCACATTTCAAATACCACAAGGGCAGATGTGATCAGCAAATGTGAGGGCTTTATTGACTTACTATTGATATCTTGTTATTTGTAGTCTCAGTTTTAGCTGCCAAGGGAGAGTTTTACGTATTCTTTATGACTTAACATTCACTCTGCTGCTTGGACATATAGAATTCCCTTGCATATCATTTTATGAATATACCATAATATATTTATCCACCATGATGGACATTTAAATTGTTTTAAGACATTTGCTATTATAGATAATCTCATGATGGACATTGTTGTGTATATTTCCTTGTGTACGTGTATAAGAGTTTCTTAAGGATACATACTTAGAAGTGTTATTGCTGGACTGCAGGTAAGCACATTTGCAACAAATTTAGTAAAATTTATTCTCCAATGTGGCTGAACAAATTTATTTCTTCAGGTATCTCAATATCTCCGCATGGTTTTACTTGAAAACTTTTGCCAAGGTTGTATTTGCATCTCTTTGATTACTATTGAGGTTCAATTGAGAATCATTGCACATATTTATTAGAAATTCGGGCTTTATCTTCTGTAAAGAGACTATTTACATCTTTTGCCATTTTTTCGCACCAGATTAGTGAGATTTGTAAGAATTCTTTTCTTCATAGGATTTGTAGGAATTCTCATCTTTTGCCAGTTACATGTATTGCAAGTATCTTTTCTCAGTCTGTTTTGTCTTTTAACTTTGTTTATGAAAGCATCTGTTTTATGTGTTTATCATTTTAATGTGATGAACTTTATTAATTTTTAATTCTGGGATTTGTACTTTTGTGTCTTAAGAAATTTACTTATTGTCTTACTGTAAATTTACAAGGACAAGTAGAATTAGATTTAGTATATTGTGCGATGATCTGATTTTATTTGATTTGCTTTTTCATGTGGACAATCAGTTGTCCTAGCACCACTTATTAAATAGCCTATCCATTCCTTATTATTTTAATGCCTTCTTGAACATATGTCAGATTTTCTTATTCATGTGGACTTATTCCTGGGTTTTCTATGGTATTTCATCAGTTTTCCTTGTCTATCACTATACCAAGATCACACTGTCATAAGTAATACAGTCTTGAGAATTTCTAAAGTGGTTTTGCCATTTCACATGCATACCAGCAAGGCATAAGAGCTCCTACTGTTCCACATCCTTGTCAGCTTTTGGTGTTTCTAGTGCTTTGGATTTTGACCATTCTAATAGATGTGTAGTGTTGTCTCATTATTGTTTTAATTTGCAATTCCTTAATGACATATGAGGTTGAGCATCTTTTCAAGTTATTTGCCATCTCTTTATCATTTTTGGTGTCTTTGACTCATTCTTTAGTCAGGATGTTTGTTTTCTTATTGTTGAGATGTACGATTTCTTTTTATATTTTGGTTACAAATTCTTTATCAGATATGTCTTTTGCAAATATTTCCTCCAAGTCTGTGGCTTGTCTTTTCATTCTCTTTACAGTATCTTTCACAGAAGTTTTTTTTTAAATTCTTATTTTATATTGAAGTATACTTGATTAACAATGTTGTGTTAATTTCAGGTGTACAGCAAAATGATTCCATTATACATATACATGTATATTTTAATGAAATTCAGCTTATCAGTTATTTCTTTCAGAAATTGTGCCTTTAGTGTTGTTTCTAAAAAGTAATTGCCAAACCTAATGTTATCTAGATCTTTTATGTTATCTTCCAGGAGTTTTATAGTTTTGTATTTTACACTTAGGTCTGTGAGTTAATTTTTGTGAAAGGTGTAAGGTCTGTGTCTATATTCATTTTCTTTTTGCATGTGGACATCCAGTTGTTTCACCAGCATTTGTTGAAAAGTCTAGATTTTCTCCATTGTACTGCCTCTTCTTCTTTGTCAATGATCAGTTGACCAAATTTATGTGGCTCTAATTCTGGATTCTCTATTCTGTTCCATTGATCTATTTGTCTATTCTTTCACCAATACCACACTGTCTTGACTACTATAGCTTTATCGTAAGCCTTGAAGTTGCAAAGTGTTAGTCCTCCAACTTTGGTCTTCTCCTTTAATGTTATGTTGGTTATTATGGGTATTTTGACTCTCCATATAAATTTTAGAATCAGTTTGTCGATATCCATAAAATAACTTTTGGGATTTTGATTGGAATTGCATTGCATTTATAATTAAGTTGGGGAAAACTTGCATCTTGGCATTAAGTCTTTTTATCCATGAACAGGGATATCTTTCCACTTATTTAGCTCTTTAATTTCTATTACCAGAGTTTTGTAGTTTTTCTCATATACAGCTTGTGCATATTTTATTAGACTTATACCTAAGTATTTCAACTTTTTGAGTGCTAATATAAGTGCTGTTGTGTTTTTAATTTCAAATTGCTGGCATATGGGAAAGTGATTAATTTTTATATATTAACTTTATAACCTGCAACCTTGTTATAATCACTTACTCTTTCCAGGAAATTTTTTTGTTGTTGATTCTTTAGGATTTTCTACATAGATAATCATGTCATTTGTGAACAAAGATAGTTTTTTTTTTTTTTCCTTTTCATTCTGTATACTTTTAATTTCCTTTCCTTGTCTTATTGCATTAGCTAGGACTTCCAATATGATATTGAAGAGGAGTGGAGAGAAGGGACATCTGTACCTTGTACCTGATCTTAGTGGAAAGCTTCTAGTTCCTCAGCATTAAGTATGATGTTAACTATAGGGTATTTTTTAGATTTGCTTAATCAAATTAAGGAAGTTCCTCTCTATTTCTACTTTGCTGAGATTTTTTTAAAAAATCATTAATAGGTGTTAGATTTTGTTAAATGCTATTTCTGCATATATTGAAATGATCATGGGATTTTCTTCTTTAGCTTGTTGATGTCATGGATTATATAAACTGATTTTCAAATGTTGAACCATATTCCATATGTTACATACTTGGAATAAATCCTATTTAGTCATTGTGTATGATTCTTTTTATACATTGTTGGATTATATTTCATAATATTTTATTGAGGATTTTTGAATCCATGTATGTGAGAGTTATTGATCTGTAGTTTTCTTCTCTCACAATGTCTTTATTGGTTTGGGTATTAGAGTAATGCTGGCCTCATAGAATGAGTTAGGAAACATTCCCTCTGCTTCTGTGTTCTGGAAGAGATTGTAGAAAATTGGTATAGTTTCCTTCTTAAATGTTTGGTAGAATTCCCCAATTTGCAGTTTAGATTTTTCCACCACAGCACTGGTTCTGATGTGGGTTGATGCTCATGGGTTTCTGCAACAATAAGTTAATGATTCTTTGCATATGCTTATCTGTCTCTCCATTGGTTTGGTGCAGTGGTTTTCCCTGTGACCTCAGTTTTCTAATGTATCTAAGAAAACTTGTTGATTTTCAGTTTGTTCAGCTTTTTGATTATTGTTAGGATGGTGTGATGACTTCCAAGCTCTTTATATGCCAGATCACAAACTGGAAATCTTTAGCTTTATTTTTAACATGAAATATTGGATACTAAATTTTTAAAGTTAATAAAATATGTTTTACAGTGTTTTTTCCAGTTTATTTTTTCCAGTTAATAGTTAATTAATGTAACTAACCTATTTTTAAATTTCTGTGGACAGCATTCTGTCTTGTGTCTCCTGATTTCCCTCTGGGTTTGACTTTTTTTTTTTTTGACCAAGTGCATCCCTTAATTAATTTTTTAAGAAGGGACTGTGGGTGTTAAAATCTCCTGATTTAGTTTAATATCTGACAATATGTTTATTTTCCTGGATTTTTGTTTTTTGGCATAGCTTTGGGAAGAACCCAGGGCTACAAGTGTGTTCAAAGTGTTGGTGATCAGTGTGTCCTGTAATTTACATTAATTCTTGAAGCTAGTTGTCTTCTTCATCTGCCCATGAGCTGAGTGATCAACTGCTGAATTGTATTGCCTTGATTTTTAAATGACAGTATAACTGGGTTTATAATTCTAATTTGATAGTTATTTTCCTTTAGAAATTCAAAGATATTATTCCATTTGTTCTGACTATTTAGCTCCTGCATGATATTAGGAGTATTTCAAATCTACTCATGTATGCAAGAAATGGCTTGATATTTTTACTGGTCTGAGCTTCAGGCAGTAAATCTAGGGCTGGTCCTCCTGACTTGGAGCACTTATGAATATGAAGCCTTATAGACCAATGGCTTCAGCCGTGCTCTCTATTTTTTTTCCTGTTTTATTTTTTCTATTTTAATTCACAAAACGGTATATTTTTAAAAATTCCAGCATTTTGGTTTGGTTTTATTTAGTCTTCTCTTTTCTGTCATTTCCACATATTTGATTTAGAAGTTTGCCTCAGGTTACTAATCCATCTTTGGCAGATTTTGAATTATATTTCTAAAAAATATATGACCATGCTACACTTCTGCTTAAAATATGTTTTGACTTTCCTAGAGATTCACGTTAATAACTTTTAATATGGCACACAATCCCTTCAAGGTCTGACCCTGGATAAAGTTTACATGTTCATCTCATACTGTCCCCCTATATCCATGCTCCATTCTAGCCATACTAAGTTTCCTCCTAGTTCCAAAATACACATTATGTCAAGCACCTGAGCCTTGAAACATGTCAACATTTCTGTCTCCAATGACCTTCCTTTTCCTCCTGGCCATCTTCTACTTAATCTTGTTTGTATTCCTCTAATCTCCCCAAGCAAAGTTATATATCGCTGACATTATGTGCTCCTTACTTAAGACTGTCATCACTATATTATCTTACAGACATGTCAGTTTTATTATTTAGAGCCTGTACTATCTAGTAAAACTTTCTATGATGATGTTAATGTTCTATATCTACACTGTTCCATAGAACCTTGTGTGATGATGGAAATGTTTTACATCTGTAATGTCTAATGTGGTAGCCACTAACTACTTGTGGTTATTGAACACTTAAAATAGGTATAATGTGACTGATTAAAATTTTATTTTACTTAATTTAATTTAAATAGTGATGCATAGTTAGTGGTTAGTGTATTGGAAAGTACAGTTCAAGATTTTGTATTGTTTTAAAGGCAGAGAAGATGTGTTGACTGCTTTCTTTGTGATGTCCAATAACTAGTCCATAGTGGACACTCATTACTCAGTGATTATTAAATGAAGAAATAAGCAAATTCTGGAAGATTAAGAAATTAATGTTTCTACTGAGAAGCTGAACAAATCAAGGGAATACTTTACTACTTTAGCAGAAAATAAGCTCTTATTCTTTTCAGTTAGATCTAAACTATGTCAGTGGTTCAGTTTTTCCAGGGTTCTGAGGGGGAAAAAAAGTATGGGGATTAAAGACTAGGGTGGTTGGAAAGTCCACAGAAATGTGTGTCTCACAACTGAGAGATTATTTCATGTTGAGTTTTCTCTTATAATGGTTTTAGAAAAGGTCAGTACCAAACATAAGTGTAAACTGATGTTGTGAAGTTTTCTTTATTTAGAAACCTGATTCCTGGCAGGAAAAAGCAGCTGTCTTATATCCTCACACATAACATCAATTGTCCCTCCTTCAGTTTACAATTTAAAAAGTTCTTTTATTTCTAGTTTATTCAATAGACTCCATTTGGGACTGGAGCACCAAATTTTTAAAAAACTTAGTCTTTTTTTTTAATGTCCAGAAAGCAAATGGGGAGAGCTATTCAGGAAAAACACTAACATTAAGTCAGCCTCTTCATCAAGTTCATAGGTTGACTTATACTGTAGGAATTTTTAATCCTATGAGAATAGCAAGAACAATATGAAGTTGCTTTGGTGGAAATAGTATGCGGAAAGAAATGCTACTGAGGAGGTGAGCCAATAGAATAGATACTTACTAAACTCTGTTGTGTGTCTGCAAGAGTTTCAGAGATTGCAGTCCAACCATGAACTGAGGTCCTCTGGTTTGATCACGATTTTACCAGACATTTCTAATGCATCCACTTTCCTTTATTGAAATATCTAAGAATTTTAAAGAAAGCAAAGCTACTATAGAACTTCATTAAAATTTGCTTCTGGAGCTATGGTTCATCTTGGGAATCTTATGAATCATTTGATACTGTAAAGTTTTTGGCTGCACAGTCCAGTGTATCATTCAGAATGAGCTAAGTTATGCAGCCATAACAAATAGCCCTCAGATCCCTCAGATCTCAGAGGCTTAAAATCCAACAAAAGGTATTTCTTGCTCACTCTTCACCTCCTGTAGGTAGCAGGGGGATTACAGTCATTCCCTGACCCAGGTTCTACCTTGACCCATGCTTGCAGGGAAAGGGAAATGTGGCAAATTGCACAGTGGCCCGTAAAGCTCAGCCAAGAAATGCCATAGGTTATAATTGCTACAGTTACCTGGACAAATACAGATGATTTTGTGATCTCAAACTTTAAAAGAAGTAAAGAAGTGCAAATCTATCATGGCCTCAAATGAGGGGAGAAGAAAATATCTGTGAGCAGCCCAGTGGCGACCAGAATATGTACCCAGATATAGTGGATTCCAAGGTCCAATGAATTGGGGAAATTTGGGTAAAATTGGCATATATTTCTTTATTATGTGATTGTTAGTATTTAACACTATAAAGTGATTTTGAATATCTAAGAAGGGGTTATAATATGAGGTGTTTCCCAAATTCACTGAAATCCCAAATACTCTGGGATTTTCTTCTTCATAGGGTATCTGGAGAAACACTGTTTGTCTAGCGGTCTTTTCAAGAGGAACTAGGTGGTATACTTTCTGAGCATCTCTCCAGTTTAACTAATTTCTCTTTATTTATGGATTGCTTATCTGATATTTGTTTTAAAAATAATAAAAGTCAAATTTTTGATATAGAAATGTAATAAGCAACTTTTCCAAATAAAGATCATGGATGGCTAACTGGAGCTCTTTTTTTTCCCCCAGAAAAGTTATAAATTAGAATGCTATTGATAAATGTTAAAATCTATAGTAGAAGATAGACTATAAAGTCTACTTCAGATTTCTCTGAAGCGCTGACGTATTGTCCAAGGCTTTACCCAAATCACCTGAATATGGTGCTTCTAAGTTAAAAGTTTGGGAGTGATTTAGTTTTTAAAAGCCTGACAGGTATGACTTATCTATGAGGGCAGTGAGTTAAAAATTAATAAATAATGTTCTGTGTGCTACATGGTTGATTGAAGTTCATTAACTTTTGCTCAGAATAATACATTCTGCTAATTTGGAGAAAAATATAACATTTTTAGTAACTGTTACATGGCATACTGAAACTGGAATTGGAAGTCTTAGGGAAGATAACAGGTTTTCAAATATTTTTAACATCATAAAAAAACTTTATTAAAACTTGACACTTTATTTCAAATATAAAGAATTATCACATTTGAAAATAAAAATAAAAAATAATGGGAGCAGTATTAGAAATAATGTCTTAGAAATAATTAGAGTTAAGGAGTCACCTATCCAGAATGCCTATTCAGTAATTTCACCTGTTAGGAATACGTTGTGCATCAAAAAGCAAGTTACAAAAATTTATCTGAAGAGAAAATCAGAGTCACAAAATCCCTAAAATAACATTTATGGATTCTTTAGTTACAAACTCATTTCTAAATTACCCTTATTTTGCAAACAACACTAACTAGGGTAGTTGTTTGGTTTCTAATTACAGAAACTGGGAGCAACATATGAAAGAGTGGAAATTGCCAAAGAGGAGTGTATATTGATGGCAGTGAAAAGTGAATGGGTGGTCCAGACAAGTGACTGAATATTCTACTGAGTGAAATACCCAAAGAATGCAGCAATCTGGGATGAGTTTGCCTAGGGCCAAATAAGCAAGTAGAATAATTCATACTGATGAGTACCCTTCTTAGTCATCAAAAAAATGTTAATTATTTTCAGTTCAGCAGCTGAGAAATCAGGAACTTAATATCTTCAAAAAAGTTTTCTGTCCAAAGTTAATTTTTTAAAAAAAGAAAAAGGTGGGTAAAAGCCTGGATCCTAAGAAGCTGTCAAACTCAACTATCCAGGATGATCTAATCTCCAAGGGTTTTTAGTTCTTGGTCTTGAGAAACACACCAAAAAAAAAGAAAAAGAAATCATTTTGACCTATAGGTGGCAATATTGGTATAGTTCAAGTCAAGCACAAAAAGATGGGGTGAATAAAAGGACATAATTTAATGGCTCAACAAAGAAGATGATCAAATCTGAAATCCATTTTTGATGAACATAAAATAACTTGAAAAAATAATTCAATTCAGCAAAGCTCATGGAATTCGCTCTTACATGTAAAATGCTCCTATTGGATTATAGATTTGAATTTGGGAAAAAAAAAACCCTCTTAAATATTTGGCTTGAATAAGGAGTTCCACTGTTATCATACTTTGAATGTATTTTGTTTACTCATAGTGGTTTGTTAAACTATGAATAAAACCAGTTTTTCATAACTATATTACTAGCACCTTTGTTTTCATTTAAGAATATTAAGGTAAAAGCCAAATTATATTGTCCATTATACACAACTTGTAATTGTGTCAGCAACTCTGTGGAGAACCCTGGGACCACCCAGCAGTTGGTCCCTAGAACATTCAGTGAATTTCTGATGTCCCTTGAGATAATGGTTATGTGCACGCTGGCTTATGGGGTGAAAAGAGCCCTCAGCGCTTTAGTAACAATGTTTTTTAACCGTTTTAAAGTTAAGGTAGTATTTCTTAAAGTTAGTAAGCCCACACACCAATTAGTTCAACATAAAAATCTCATAGCCTCTTTCCTCCTCCTTCCTAGATTCTGATACTCCCCCTTGCGAACAGGTTCAAGTTTCAGTTGAGAATCATTTGTATCCCCCAAACTCTCCCTCCAATTTACTTTCCTACAGTTTGGATATAAGTATTTTTCATTTTCTTATAGAACTATAATGTTTATTATAAAGCTGTTTTCTCTTCCTCACTCCAGAAACTCTTTGTGTCTCCAAGTTGATCATCACAACCCTGAGGAAAATGAGTTTACATTGATGAATAGTACATGGAATAGAAATCAAAGAGGTGTGTGCATGCGTGTGTGTGTGTGTGTGTGTGTGTGTGTCTGTATGTGAGAGAGAAATAGAGAGAGAGATAGATGCAAGAGTTCAATATCATGACATGAGAGAAAGATTGACTAACAGACTTTGGAAATCTTTAAGTAACAGAAATAAACAGCATTCAGTATCTCTCACCTTCTAGACCTGAGATATCCAATATGGTAGCCACATGTGGATTTTTATATTAAAATTAAAATTAAACTAGATTAAACAGTTAATTCCTCAGTCACACAAGCCACATTTCCAGTGTTGAATATCTACACGTAGCAACTGTATTGGATGGTGCGGACAGAGAACATTTTCATCATCACAGGAACTGGACAGTGCTGCTCTACATTGTAAGTTCTTTGGATGATGACCCTCTTATCTTTGCATTTCCCTTGTGTCTAATGAAACCTTATATGTCAGAGGTATTCAGAAAATATTCGCTGATTAAAGATATAAAAGTAGAATTTTAGAAAAATGTTGTAAAAAAATCCAAGGTTGATTTGTTTATTTGGTTTCTTATTACAGAGAATATGTAATATTACATATATTATATATGTAATATTACATATATAATATATGTAATGTACAGTTATATGCTGTCTGTCTTCAGTGCTACTTCTAGTCTTATCTCTGGCTTCCGTTTCCCATTCTTTACAAAGCCACCATAGCAAAGCCTTTTCTTTGAAGCTATATGCTGCAAAGGGTCGGCTTAGTCCCAACAATGGCTTTCCATGCACACTCCAAATATTGACCTGGCATCTTTGTTCCATGCCGTAGTCTTTAATTAACATTAATTAATTCACTCCCTTTTTGAGTTTTCAGTTTGCTTAGATGAGGCATTATAAATTAGAAAATGTAGCATATTCAGATTACAATTTAAAGGGCTCTCAGCTGATAGTTAATTAGGTTGATTCAGGAAGGATAAACCAAAAGAATGAATTTTTAATGCTAATTTAAAGGACATTAGTTGCTGTGGGCAGAATGATTAAAATGCCACTGTTTGAAGCAGAAAAATTAGAATGCAACAGCAGTGGCAACCATAGATGATCAGTGGTTTTTGTATCTGTGCCAAGATGGTTAGACATTCCATCACCTGCCCACAAAAAAGCTTGATGAGCTCTGGAGGGTTATTTTGGTCTGACCAGGACATATAGTGGGCATATCGTGAATGTTCTTATCTTTTAACATGGTTCCATCCATTTCTCTTCAGGAATGTATTAGAACAGAGTAACATGTTAGAATGAGATGTATTTACCTGGCTTGATGCATTCATGGCAAGTAATGGTAGGTTGATACCAGACTGTCCTTCCTTTCCTGTTTAACAACCACTTGTATAGCATTTGTTAGGTGCCAGGTGCTGTCCTAAGCATTTTACAAACATTAACTCAGTTAATCATCATAACAAATCAATCAGTTTTGTACTATGATCATCCCTGATTCTTCAGAAAGAAAACTTAGGCACAGAGATTTTAAGTAATTTGTTCAAGGTCACACAGATGGTAGGTGGCAGATCCCAGATTTGAACACAGGCAATGTGACTTCAGTGACTGCCCTCTTAAATAGAAAATAATTCCAACACAGATTACTAGCAGTGAAAGATGGGCTCGCTGTTAGCAATAAATGTACTGTTATCACCGTCGGAAGATTATCATCAAAGATGCTGAGACAGTCTAGAACACAGACATAATGAGATGTAAGAAGATGAGGACCGCTTACTCTATATTTAAAGATTCTCAAGAGGATCAGCAAGATGTCTCTAATGCTGCCAAATAATTAGCAGAAAAACAAAGGCATAAAACTTAAGATTATTCCCTTTTTATTCAATCGTTCAAATATTGAAAAAAAAAAAAAAAACAACTTACAACAGGCCAGACACTGGTCTCAGTGTTGGTCATACTTGGATGAAAAGGGCACCCCCTGCTCAGCAGCAGCTTCCAGTCTGTCGGGGAAAAGGACTTACGCAAAGGCAATTTTGCCATATAGTATGGAAACCTCAAAGAACGGACACCGAATCAAGGACTAAAAGGGAAAAGAGTAGGGAGAGCTAACCTCACTTATCCAATGAGGAATACAGGGCAGGCAAGTTTTCAGAGGAGGTGAGATTTGAACTGAGACTTGAAGACAAGACTCTTGAAGAGATTGCAGGGTCTCCCAACCTTGACCCTGCTGGCGTTTTGGACTGGGTGACCTTTTGTGGAGGAGGGCTGGCATGTGCATTGTAAGGTGTTTAGCAGCACTCTGGCCCACCCACTACCTGCTGGTAGTTCCTTCCTCCAGGTTATAATTACAAAAATCTTGAGACATTGCCAAATGTTTTCTGGGGACGAAAATTGGCCCAAGTTGAGAACTACTGAGCTAAGGGCAAATGTGCTGGTAACTGGCTGGGAAGAGTAGAGCGTGAGAGAGACCTTCAGGGAGAGGCCACACTGGGAACAAAGGCATGCAAATAAACGAACTGGACGGACGTGTGAGGTGCAAGGTGGCAGCGAGTGGTTTTGATGATGATGGAGGAGGAAAATATGTGTGGTGACCTGGAGGGAACCTGTAGCAAACACAGATGGGCAAGAGACGTAACTGAAGGATACTGTGAATCATAAGTTTGAGCGAGGCTGCCTCAGCGGACTGTGGAGAACCAATGCCGGTATACACACCAATTAGGGGGTTGCAAATAGATCATGATGACGCATTCTGAGCAAAAAAGTTGCATTCTTCTGAAAGGCAAGCTGGAGGCTTCCTAACCATCATACAGCTCTTTTCTGAAGGGAGCCAGATGTGGTCCAGCATGGGGAGAGGACTGTGGAGTTCACCTCAGTCTTTAACCCATGCCCATAGACGGCATTAGACTATGTGATGGAATTTCTTCAAATTTAACAGCATCTGTGTATTTAGCAAGGCCTCATTGAGAGCTAAGATTGTTGATGAATGAGCTGCCCTATTTACGTAGATTTTTCAAGATAGTTGATGAAAATCCTATTTAGTGCTTCCCTCCACCCCTTTTGAACTTTATTTACTTAATTATTTTTTATATTACCTTGCATTGCATTCTTAGATTAGAAAAAACCTAATTGGATTTCCCTTGATGACTTTAGGGAGTCACTGTGATCATTAGGGCGGTATCTCTAATGGTAATCTGATGTATTTCAGAGCCTTTGGCAGTTTAAATGGGCCAACTACTGTACCTGTGTTTTTAAATTTTCTCTCTCATTATTATAGATAGATGTCAGGTACAGATTTTCACAACATTCTCATTTTGTTGTTACCCTTAGCCATCATTCAAAAATGCTTTTTGGTAATCTTTTTTTCTTATTTCCTGATAAATATGATAACTAATTTTGCTAGATTTATATGTACAACCAGCTAATAAGTTCTGATAATAAACACAAACGCTTATGTATCATTTAATATATACCAGGCAGTGTTCTAAGTTTTAAAACTTTTCTATGTGAAGAGTGTTTGGGTCTTAGTGCATGGAGGTTTTGCAACTATGTCAGTGGTCTTTTCCTTTAACTTTGAAGTTCATTTCTATGTTCTGAAGAGTTAAGTTGCTAGAAGTTTGACATTCAACTTTTAAAAAAAGGGATTCTGTTAATACACATGATGTGACCCTTTTAGTAATTGCTAAACTCAGAAAGCAGACTATACTTTTAGTAATCTGGGGCTCTTTTCAATAAAGGAGCAAGAGGTAGAGTGAGATTCTTCAAAAGGAAAAAACATCAGGCCTAAGACTTGTGCACACATCCCAGACTCACCTCTTTTGACTTCTTTAAAACAGGAAGCCACTTATGCTCCGTTATCAAATGGCTAAAGTGTACATGCTCACAAACACAGCCTCTGAGTCCAGGCAGGTCAAGAAATTCAGGGATTTGAAGAAAACGACAAGTGCTCCAGGACGATGTGTTCAAAAGGCCTGGAAAGAAATGCTGGGAGGGTTGCCCTCGCTTCCTATGACACATCACAACTTCTGGTAGGAAATCAAGAAAGGAAACCAGGCAACCATGATGATTAGTCACAAGGAAGGAGACAGCAAGCATTTTGAAGTCAACAGCTGCAGAACAATGGAAGCTGTGAGAGGCTATTTTTGTTTGGTTTCAACAATGAATTAAACCTGGTAGAACTGACAGTATTCTCTGCCTGCTCTCACTCTTCTCTAACTAAAAGTAGAAAGTTTCCATGCCAAAAAATAGTTATCTTTTTCTGCTTAAGAATGATTAAAATGCCACTCTTCTCTTTCACATTCATGTTTATCTCAAAATGAACTTCTTATGAACATAAAAATATTCAAAACGTACAAAAATGACAAGTATCTGCTATTGTGTTTCCACTGCTACTGTTTTGCTACTATTTAAAAGGCTGGGATTTGGAATCCTAAACTTGGAATTATAATGTCTTAGGGACCTCCCATGGCAGTAGGTATGGAAATAAATAGCCAAAGGCCTTCAGTAGCAGATGGCTTATGTAGCGACTCTCATTTTTTTTGTTGTTTTGTTTTGTTTTTAATTCCAGATGGCGCCATAACAAAAATAAAAATCCACTGAAGAAAGATTTGATTACTCCCTATATTTTTTCCAGCGCATTCCAAACTGCCCCAAAGTGGAGGCAGATGGAATCTTTACAATATCAAATCAGAAAATAAAACTTTGTATAGAATTGCAAAACTTAACAAAAAACTGCTGCCAACTTATTGGCCTTGGACAAACTGTTTCTGGGTTTGGCAGTATCTTTCCAACCACCAGTGGTTCTTCAGAAAAGACCTGACTTAAGGAGATCGAATACATTTCCAGAAGCTTAGAGCAGCCCTTTGAGCTGAAAGTTTGCAAGTTCCAAGGCAGCCTTCAAGTGGACACAGGTACCATAGAGGGGTCCAGAGATGATTTTGATAGGCATCTACGTCTGATTCAATTAGTGCCATGGAGAAGATGGGACACTTCAGGCACATTCTCTTAGAGAGGCTGTCTCGGAATTCCAGAGAGGTGGAAACAACTGGAAGACTTTTATGTCTTTGACAGGAGCCAGGCCATGCCAGAGGGAGAAAGATATGAACAAGCAAGAGTTACAGAATAAGTTCTGTGGGCTGAAGGAGTTTGGGAAAGCGATGGCGAACGGGAGGAGGAGATGCGCAGGAAGAGCTCCCATAAATTGCTTCCAATTCTTGAGTCTTCTTCAGCCCTTCTCTGCTTCTTAGCTTCTCTAACATCTCTGAGGTTTGAATGAATTGTTCTGGACCCTTTCTTCCAACCTACCAGTGGAGACACAATGATCATGACATTTCTAGTGGACATTCACTGCTTTGGTCACTCAGAATTTATTCTACTTTTTCCTGGTTAATTTTCTTCCATGTGGGCCTACTATATTTTCCCATTGGATATAATCAAGTGTTAAAACATGTGATCCATATAGTTTCTTGGAATTTTACTTTTAATCAGAGCATCAAAAATGCTTCATAAAGTTAGAACTCATTCTCCTCAAGGGTAGCATATGAAAAGGCTATTCATCAGTTCCTGCTACCTAGAGCTGATTTTTGTCCTTCCATAGCCTGGTTTTTTACTTTTGTTCTGATTCTGTGAGCTATTCTAATACATTCCCTTTCTATTTGCCAATTTTTGTTGTGGTTACTTAGATTGCATTATCTTCCTAGACAACCACTTATACAACCAAAGCGCAATTTTAGTTGAAATATTCTGACTTCAGGCTGACATATGCAGTGTCAATCTTCTGTGGTTTGTGTAGAAACGAGAGAGAGTGAAAGAGAGAGGGGAGAGAGAGAGAGACGTTGAGAGAGAAGGAAAGAAGAGGGAAGGAGGGAGGGAAGAGGATGGCCGGAAGAAAAGAGATAGAAAGGGAGAAAAAGAGAGCATAGGGGAAGAACTAAGATTAGGAAGCCAGTTATTGCAGGATCAATAAGGCTTAAATTAGATTCAGTAAATGACATATTGTGCCATTTCTGATACGTAAGCTGTCCCCATTTTATGACTTGTTTTGTTCAGTAATTATCTACAGATCAAGCCCTGCATAACAATCTGAAAGTCACTCCATCATCCCATGGAACCAATAGAGTTTATCTGGATAGACAATTAGAGGCAAATACTTAAGATTTATGTGATTTGCCGATTGTAAATAATATAATTTAATTTTTAGCTTTTTAGAAAAGCAATGGTGAGCTTAGTTTACTTACACCTTTTCTCTCCCTTTTATTTTTTTAATACTATTTATACTTTTTCAAATTATGCTACATTTCTTTTTTTTTTTTTTTTAAACTTTAGTCTTTTTTTTTTTTAAATGTATTTTTTTAAACGCATTGTTTACTTTGTTTATTTATTTATTTATTTTTGGCTGTGTTGGGTCTTCGTCTCTGTGTGAGGGCTTTCTCTAGTTGTGGCAAGCGGGGGCCACTCTTCATCGCGGTGCGCGGGCCTCTCACTATCGCGGCCTCTCTTGTTGCGGAGCACAGGCTCCAGACGCGCAGGCTCAGTAATTGTGGCTCACAGGCCTAGCTGCTCCGTGGCATGTGGGATCTTCCCAGACCAGGGCTCGAACCCGTGTGCCCTGCACTGGCAGGCAGACTCTCAACCACTGCGCCACCAGGGAAGCCCGCTACATTTCTTTTTATTTTATCATTTGTAACTCTGTTTTTATCTTAAATGTGTCTTAAATATATTAAAATGTTACCACGTGTCCTTTTTCTATTTTCCTATCATATTTTAGTTAGTTGGATCTTTTGTCTTAATAGTATTCTTAAGAGAGGCTTGTGTGACTGACGCTCCTTGAGTTCATGCAGATATGTCTGAAAAAATAATGTTTGTCTATAGCTTTATACTTAAAGGACAGTCTGGTTAGGTATAAAAAGCTTGGCTCATAGTTTCTTTCCTTGCAAGTGTTTCTTCTCTGTCTTCAGGTAGAAAATTACTAAGGGAAGTCTGATATCAGCTTGATTTTCTTTCACTTAAAATGACTTTCTTCCTGCTGCCCAAAGATTCTTTATCTTTAAAAATTTTTAATTTTTTTTTAGGTTCTGTTTCAATATTGACCATTCTGTGTTATAGTGTTTCCCTTTTCTGGGTTATGGTTTCTTCTTCAAGAGGTGGATCGAAGTCTTCTTTTATTTAAGAAAGTTTTCTTGAATTATATTTAAAATATCCTGACTTCCTTGGTGGTGCAGTGGTCAAGAATCCACCTGCCAATGCAGGGGACATGGGTTCGATCCCTGGTCTGGGAAGATCCCACATGCCACGGAGCAACTAAGCCTGTGGGCCACAACTACTGAGCCTGCACTCTAGAGCCTGTGAGCCACAACTACTGAGCCCATGTGCCACAACTACTGAGGCCCACGTGCCTAGAGCCCATGATCCACAACAAGAGAAGCCACCACAATGAGAAGCCTGCGCACCACAACAAAGAGTAGCCCCCGCTCACCACAACTAGAGAAAGCCCACACATAGCAACAAAGACCCAACACAGCCAAAAGTAAATAAATAAATAATACTAAAATAAAATATTATTTTAGTATTGGTTTTGGTTTTTTTTGGGGTTCCGATTCTGTGAAGATTGTATATATTTTTCTGTCTTTTATGTATCATATTCTCTTCAGTCCTTTTCATATTTTTATTTCTGTTCTTTTTCATTTCATTTTATTTTCTCATATACAACTCTTATTGTGCTTTCTTTGGTGATACTATCACTTATGATCCTACAGTTTAATTTCTAAAATACTTCTTTTTCTTCCCTTGTTTCCCAAATTTTATCAGTTTTCACTTTATCACCGTATGTCTAGATATCCAGCTTCTCTTATCCAGTCATATCTTCCTGAGTCCTTGTATTTCCTTCATGGCTGTAATTCCTTCTTTAATTGTGGTGAAAGGTTGTATTGTAACTTTATCTTTTTGAGACAACATTTTTTTCTGGGCATTTTCTTTCAAAATAAAGCATTCCCTGTTTTTATAGTATCTTTGAAAAGCTTGTATCAGTTTCCTAGGGTTGCCATAAAAAAGTACCACAAAGTGATGGCTTAAAATAATAGAAGTTTATTGTCTCATAGTTCTGGAGACCAAAAGTCCAAAATCAAAATGTTGGATTGGCCATGCTCCCTCTGAAAACTGTAGGCAAGAATCCTTAGCTTTTAATGGTTTGCTGGCAATCTTTAACATTCCTTGACTTGCAGGTGCAGCACTTCAATCTCTGCCTCCATCGTCGCAAGGCATTCTCCTCTTGTGTCTCTGTGTCTCTTCTATTCTTATAAGGACACAAGTCATATTGCATTAAGAGTACACCCTACTCCAATATGACCTCATCTAGATATCTTAATTACATCTGTAATGACCTTATTTCCAAATAAGGTCATATTCGGAGGTACTGGGGGTTAGCATTACAACATATCTTTTTGGGAGACACAATTCAACTTCTAGCAGGATGCTGGGTTATTTTGTTACTGTTGTTTTTGCTCAGATTTGAACAAACTGAATTTTCCATACAAGGTATTAGCAGGACACTTCAGTTGGAGTGGAAGTAGGAGTTTTCCAGGAGTGTGGGGCTAAAGAGATGGAGTGTTTGATTAAATATGACCCCTCTGTGTAGCCATGCCTCCTCTGCCTCTCAGACCTAGCCTGAGACCACGGTTCCTTCACTAAACACTGCTACCAAGAGCACAGGCTCTGCCTTCCAAAGCGTCCTCTTCTCTTTTGAAAGATGGTGCTTTCCTAGATCTGCCACTGAGAGGTTCCCAGGGGACTTTCACTACCTTATGTCACAGCAGCCACAGTAATCATGTCCCATTAGAAATCTGCCTTATCGCAGCAGTTTCTATTTAATAGGGGGTTTTCCCTTCTAGAAGTTAATATTTGCTGGTCATTTCTGAGATCTGCCCTTGCTAGTCCTCTTTTATCCTCTCTTCTTTACCTATCAGGCTGCTATAGTTTTCCATGCAAATTTTGCTGGTTTTATTTGCTTTTGCTCATACATACAATTTGGAATTTTCAAATGTTCTCTCCCCTGGTTTGAATGAAGATACAGCTTGTAACTTTTCCTCCCTACCCTCTTTCTGTCTCTTTTTTCTTTCCTAGAAGAGAAGAAAGCAGATTTCAGACTAAGTTGCTATCAAGTTCCTGCTGGACTAAGAAGCTCTTGAACTGCTTCCTACAAAGAGTAGCGTAAGTGAGCAACATGGACTCTTCTTCCTCCTTCCTCACTCTCTTCCTCTTTCTCCACATTCTTCTATTTTTTTTTTTTTTGAAAAATGAGGTATTAAGCTTGGATCTGAGTTTAATTGCTTTAGATTAGCACTGGCCAATAAAAATTTCTGTAATAAAGGGAATGTTCTTTATCTGTGCTGTCCAATATGGTAGCCACTGGCCACACAAGGCTACTGAGCACTTAAAATGTGGCTAGTGTACCGGAGAATCTGAATTCTTCATTTAATTTAATACAACAAATTTAAATGTCCATGTACAGTTAGTAGTTATCCTATAAATCAGTGCAGTTTTAGATGATGATGGGTGGGGGTAAGTAGAAGCTGGGAGAAGGAGAGGATCAATGAAGGAAAAAAGAGAAGACACAATGGTGCATGGGTGATGGAATAAAAGAGAAATAAAGATGTCTAGGTGGGATTTTATTGGGTGATTTTATCTAATACGTGATATAAAATCTCTATCTCCCTTTTCAGAAAGTAAACTTTCTAATTCTTACTAATACATTTTGAAAAACATTTTTCTTTGAAGAATGAAGTGAAATACTGCGTTGTGCTCCGAAGTTGCTGTGAGGTTGTGCAGTTGGGTCTGGTCATATTTAGACTATAATATTGCCTGATTGCCGTTATTAAAATCCTATTGTTTCTTTGGAAACACGGTGCTTACCATTGGGGAGACATATATTGTCCACTAAATTGAAGTTTCCAGAGTCTGGGTGAGGGCTTGAGCCAACAAAATATACATCTGCACAAAGGGCTTAAGGTCCTTTGTACTATTCAACATAAGAATAACATTACATGAAAGAAACAGAGATTAGAATGTAACAGTTATCTCCTACAACGTGGAAGCTTGGGAAATGCAGGGTCACATGCACAATATTTCCATCATTGTTATTTGAGCATTTTAGATACAGAACTAACATTTAGAATTCTATAGTTATTATAGTAATTACATGATGATCTTCTTTCCCCTTTCTGGTTATGGCTAAGTGGGGAAGCATCTCATAGCAGTGAGTGATGAGTTCATCAGAAAATCAAACTTTTAAAAACAAATAGTCTGAAATATATAATTACCGATATAAAGAGCACCCAAATTAGATACCTACCAAATACAGTTGTGCTACCACCATTGACCCATGCATACCATGATCCCTTTCATCAAATCTTGAAAACTCATTTCCTGCTGTTTTTTTTTAATATGCTGGTATTCATTTTTCGAGGTACATTCAGTAACAGCTCATATTGATACAATCACTTCTTGCTAAGAACAAATGACCCCAATGCAGAATCTATTTAAATATCATATACTAACACATACACCTGGATCAAAACATACAGAATTTTTATGAGCTTTGGGCAGTTTTCACCAGTATGTACACATCTTGAAATATTTATCTCACCCCTGATGTACTGATGGTCCTACCTTGTTTCTGTGGCAATTCCTTTAGTTATTATAGCTTCAAGATTTCTGAAATAAATCTATCTGTTCATACCAGACAAGTGCAGAAGAGAAATGACTGTTTAAACTATAGTCATCCTAAGGCCCCTGAGTTACCAACAGATAAACCCAAGTGGATTTCATCAACTATATTTGGTTATCAAGGACCATTCAGCCAGTAAGCTTGAATTCCTCACCTAACTGTTCTAGCAGGAAGATTTGTCACTGACAAAAAATCTTTTCAGCAGCCCCAAATTGTGAAACAGATCATAGACCAAATTTCACATCAGTTTCAGGCAGGGTAATGGTATTAAAGATCTCTTGATTCTATGTGATAAACTGATTCCAAGTGTTTTTATCCATTTAAACTATACTAAAATCCACTACTCTGGAGCTTGTAACCAACTGAGTTTATATATTACAAATCCACAGGTACAAGAAGCCCAAGACCCCTTAGCAGAAGTAAACAAATAGGTGATATATATCATGCCTGAGGGTTAGATTTCATCCTTCAAATAAATTGATAGTTAATAATGCTCCCCAATTTTGACATAAAATATAAGCTCATGATTTCAGACACCACTGATTTGGACTTTTAAATGATTTATTTAGTATTTGAACCATGATCTGTTTTTTCATGTTCTGGGAGGTAAAAGTTGACAAAACAAAATGAGGGAATTATGACCACCTATTTCAGAGCTGTTTAAAAAATAGTAGGGAAAATGATTTTGATAATAATTAATGCATAAATAGCAATTAACCTTTACCTTTATCAGAGCAGGTCTGACATACCTCTACAAGCAAGGTACATCTTACATTCTTTTCCAGATCCTTAGCTTTGATGTTTCTCAGTATACTGGCTTCTTACCCTCAGTCTCTTCCTGCTTTTGTCGCCTCTAATTACTGACCTTTTTGCTCCCAGATAGGCTTATTGAAAGCTGAGCCTGCCCTCGCCATCTTCACTTCCCATTCATTCCTTAGCTCACGGCAATGTACCTTCATCTTCCATTTTCTTCCTCAGTTAAGTCCCAAATAATATTGTTATGTCCAAAATCAATGTATGCATTCAAGACTTTTTATTATTGGACCTCTTTACTGTGTCTCACGCAGCTGACTGGTCAATCTGTCTTTAAACTTTTGGCTTTCATGAGCTGTCACTCTTCTGCTTAAATCCCTCAGTAAATTCTCATTATCTCTATAGAAAAGTCCAAAGTTATTGGCCTGACTTAGAAACAGCCTTCATATTCAAGATCTTGATTACCTCTTCAATTTTGTCTTTGGCCCTCTTTCTAACATTCTTCTATTCCTCTCAACACTCAGTGTAACCACTAAGCTGAGGTCATGACGAGTCTTTCTTGATTCTGTGAACTTACCATGTCCTTTCTTGACTATTTACCCTTCCCAGAACACACTTTCTTTAAACCTAATTAACTCACATTTCTGTAACCCTCAGCTTAGCCATGATTTCTTGCAGAAAGTCTTCTCTGATATCCAAGTCCTAATTAGTGGCCTCTATGTGCCATAGAGGACTGTGCATTTCCGTTAACCATAGCCACTGTCAGAATGTACTGTAATTGCTTCTTCAATTGTCTTGGCAAAATTTGATATAGTACCAAAGAAGACTATCCACAGTTGTCTGAAAAGGGTATTTAAATACTCCCCCTTTATCCAACTACATATTTGTGTGAGGCCAGCATTTCTTCATATACTTTAAGCAAAATAACATGTCACACTCACCTAAATGTAAAAGCTGCTGTCTTAGATGTACCAGGAACCGCTTTTATTAAGCCAGATAGATTTGCAAGGAATGTAAAATAGTGTCACTCTTCTAAATTTTTTTTTCTGTTTTGGAGAATGTAGTTATTTTTTATAAACATGCTTATATGATGTAATGGATTGCTATTTTAAAATAAATTATTAAATTAGAATTCTAATGTTTCTCAGTTTTGGTTTATGACACTGTATATATTAATGGATGTAACTTACAAAAAATAAAGTCCTTAGATATCCTCAATAATTTTAAGGCTGTTTTAGAGTTCTGAAACAAAAAAGTTTGAAAGCTGCTGCTGTTTAGGAAAACTGACAACAGTATTGAGGCTTCTACTTTCAGAACATAGCTTATCTCTATTTATTTAGGTCTTCTTTAATTTCTCTCAGCATTACTTTTTGGTTTTTAATGTAGAGATCTTATAATATTTTATTAAGTTTTTTTTTTCTCATTTTAGTTTTTGATGAAATGTGGGGAGTTTTATTCATTATAACAGAATATATATATCTTTAATTTTCCTTTTCCCATTATTTCTATTAGAATGTAGAAATATAATTGAATTTTGTCTCAATTTCGTATTCTGTGACCTTGCTAAATTCACTTTTTAGTTCTAGTCATTGTTTTGTGGATTCTTTAAGATTCTGAATGCAATTATGTCATCTACAAATAAACAAGTTTTACTTCTTCCTTTTCAGTTTTCATGCCTTTTAATTGCCTTGCCATTGTGGTTATATCCACCAGTAAAATTTTGAATTGAAGCGGCGAGAGCAGATATCTTTTTCTTTTTCCTGATCTTAGAGGGGAAGTTTTTAAGTCTTTGACCATGTGGTATATAGGATTTTTGTTTTGTTTGTTTTGTTTTGTTTTTTATAAATGTTTTATACTGGATTGAAGAAGTTGCCTCTTATTCATAGTTCAATAAGAGTTTTTAAAATAGATGGGTGTTGAATTTTGCCAAATGCTTCCTCTATACCTTTCTACATCTATGTGAGTTAACTATGCTTTACTTTTTAAAATTTAGTTAATATAGAGAATTACTATATTGATTGATTGATTTGAATGTTTGACTAATCTTTACTTTCCTCATATAGAAACCATTTAGTAATGATATATTTACCTTTTTATATATTGCTGGATTAAACTTGCCAATACCTTTTTACAATTTTTTCACCTATGTTACATGATATTGGTCATTAATTTTAGGTCTTGGTAATGTCTTTGTCAATTTTGTGTCAGGGTTTCCTGGCCTACTTAAAGAAGTTGGAAGTGTTCTCTCCTCTTCTATTTCTTGAAGGAATTGTAGTAAGATTGGCATTGTTTTTGAAATGTACTATGGAATTCACAGTGAAACAATCTGAGTTCTTCCTTCCTCTGCTTTTTGTTCTGTTCAGGACCTCAGTGGGTTAGATGATACCCAGCCACTTTGAGGAGGGCAATGGACTTTCTTAGTCTACCAATTCAAATGCTAATCTTATCTAGAAACACCCTCACAGACACACCCACAAGTAATGTTTAATCTGGGCACCCTATGATACAGTCAAGTTGACAGAAAATTCATCATTACATGGATAATTCCTGTTTTGTTTTTAATTTGCTTGGGGTTTACTAAAACTTTTGGATCTATAATTTTTTTTTTATCATCAGATTGGGGACAATTTTGATTGTTATTTCTTTAAATATTTTTCTGCCCTTTTGTCTCTCTTCTTCTTGTACAACTTCAGTTACTGATGTTTATCAGCTTATTTTGTCACATAGTGAGGTTTTGTTCTTAATTTCTTATCTCTGTTCTTCAGCTTGGCTAATTCTTTTGATATGTCTTCAAGTTAACTGACGTTTTCATTTCAGATATTGTACTTTTTAGTTCTATAATTTCCATTTATTCATTTTAAATAGTTTTCATTTATCTGCTGAGATTTCCCATTTTTCATTCATTTTGACAATTTTTTCTTTAAGTCAATCCTCTAGCATATCTATATTAGCTACTTAAACTCCTCATCTAGTATTCCAACATGTCAGCGTCAGTTTTCACGGACTACTTTTTTTCATGACTATGGGCCACATTTTTTTTAAACCATAACTAGTGATTTTTAATATATTATGGGTATTCTATATGATGCATTATGGATACTTTGTATTCTGATCTCTTCCTCTGAAGAATAATGATTTTTAGTTTAGCAAGTAGTTAACTTTGGCTGCAACCAAACTCTGAATTTGCAACCCCTGCTGTAATATAATGGTTGAAACATCGGTTCACTTTCCTCAGCCTTCAGTCAGGCTCCTTGATATCTCCCTTGTGCATTCGAAGTTCATGGTTCGGCCCAGAACTGGGGCAGAATTTTTGCAGTATTGTGGGCCCTTCTTCATTTCTTCTCTTATTTTCTAGCCACTCTGGTGGTTCCAGATTCTATTCTATGATTCATCAAGCCACTGAGACTATGGTCTGTGTTTGTGTTTCAGCCATCCCACATAGTGTGGACTGGGGTTGTGCCCATAGGAGAGAAGCTGCACAAATGCAAACTCACCTGGTACAGTTTCCTTATTTAAAGAGTTGATTATCCTTGAATTCTTGATCACTTTTAATCTCCAATGTTTCCAAATATTGGAAGTAGAAGTACTAATATCTTTAAGTCTTTTTTTCTGAAGGAGTGACTGAAATGGCTCAGAATTATTTGCTTAAAGGGCAAGAGTTCCTTGGAACAAACCATGTTTAAGCAACATTTATGTTGAAAATTCTAGTTTTATTACATTTTCATAGCATGGTGCTATGCAAGAGAGGAAAATCATTATGTTTGTCCCTTATCATAGATAAAATTTTCATGGCTATAGTTATGTGGAGCTAATCAACAGGTACTCAGAGGTAACATTTTGAGAGTCTTTGCCACGTGTTTAGACCTGACCTTAATGCAGATTATTTCATCTAATTCTTGCAAACCTTCAATAAGTTGAATACTAATATTATCCTTATTATATAGATGAGGAAACTAAGTCTAAATAACTAGTTAACCCATTACCAGTAAGTGGTAGAGTTGGAATTTAAGACCAAGAACTTGGGGCTTCCCTGGTGGTGAAGTGGTTAAGAAACCACCTGCCAATGTAGGGGACACGGGTTCGAGCCCTGGTCCGAGAAGATCCCACATGCCGCGGAGCAACTAAGCTCGTGTGCCACAACTACTGAGCTTGTGCTCTAGAGCCCACAAGCCACAACTACTGAGCCCATGCTCCACAACTACTGAAGCCCGCATGCCTATGGCCCATGCTCTGCAACAAGACACCGCAATGAGAAGCCTGCACACGGCAACAAAGAGTAGTCCCTGCTCGCTGCAACTAGAGAAAGCCCATGCACAGCAACGAAGGCCCAACGCAGCCAAAAATAAATAAACTAAAAAAAAAAAAGACAAAGAACTTGGTCTTCCAAATTAACTCATAACCCCAGTTTACTGTCTCCCTGTTATTATTGAGGGGACATGTAGAAATTCCCTTTTAGAGAAAGCTGGCAGTATGAGGTCCTTTCCTGGAACAGAATGGTCAGGTAGGTTCAAAATTTTGTGTGCCTTCTCTGTACCAGGCACTTTAATCTGCTTATTAATATTATCTGATTTAATTTTTATAATAGTCCTGTAAGGCTTATATTATTATTACATTTTACAGATAAGAAAAGAGTGACCTTGAGAATTTTATATAACAAGCCTACAATCAGACTTTGACAGGGGCAGAACTTGGAACATAAATATCCCAGGCCCTTATTCATTTCATACTGCCTTCTACTCCTCAGTGTCGCCTCTTTTGTTCCCGTCTCCCCTCCACATCTCACTTGACCTCCTCATCTGTTAATCTCACTCCAGTCTAATTCAGAACCATAGAAATGATGGCAAAGGCAGTGAAATGAGCTCCAAATGAAACAAAACGAACAGTATCAAATCGAAATCCTATTAGTTATCTTTACAATTATAAAGTCGTTCTTGTTATATTCTTTTAATATGTTCCCTTTCCTTTTTTTTTCTGATTGAGCACACATTTAGACTTAAAAGATAATACTTGAGATATTTTCATATGTGGATACCTTTTTTTTTTCTGCAACACAAGGTGGTTTGGTTTCTATAAAAACATGAGCAAAGTCTCAGTGGCTTCCAAGGACATGAATTATTTATTATTTTACATTAGTTCATCTCACTTACTGGAGTGCCCCTGGGACATATTCATTTACACAGGAAGGATGTCAGGGGAAACATTTAAAAAACTATAATAATAATAATGGCCAAATAGAAGTCTGAAATCACTGTAAACTACCTTCTACTCTCAGATTGTATTAAAGCACACGGCATATTTACAAAAATTTCATGAGGCTTTTAACTCGGCAGAGCTCATTAAAGATGTCCAAATTACCTATTTGCATCCTACTCTGAATAAACTGACTAGATTCATTTACCTGATACCTCACTCTGAATCACTGTAATCCAGGTCCCTAGTTAATATACTCCTTCTGTTGTTTGATTATCTCATTCTTCAAGAGCAAAATTATAAAATCAAGCTTTGAAATGCATAAATCAACTTTCCTCATCTGTGTAATAACATTGAGTTAGGGAAATTTACTTGAAGTAGATTGGAGTTAATTAGGAACTTCCCACTTGCCTTTCATTTTTCCTTCCTTTTGGTAACCAGTTTGTGCTCTGACCATGAGATACGTTGTCATTTTCAGTTAAACCAGAGAGTTAATTTCCCGCATGTGCCTTTCTCCTCATCACTCCTGGAACAGACAATTGAAATTCTAGTCAGTTTGGCCTGTCCTGGCAGATGATTTCCAAACCATCTGCTATCTCAGAAAACAATCCATCCTGACAAACCCCCAGCCAAATTACAACTCTGATATTGTCCTCGAAGTCAACACAAAGATTAATAGCCTGACACAGCTAACTGTCAGGCTTTTTGACTAAGCAAAAATAGACTCCAGATTGTACTATCTGGCAGGATGTTCCAAGTGATAAGGTGAGCTCCTGTGTTAATTCTTCATTAGGATGGGGAATGCCTGGAGAAATTATCAATAATGCCTGTGTCATCCCATCTAAGGGGGACTGTTAAATGGGAATTGCCCTTTATCTCTTATCCTAGAGAATCTTGTCAGGCCTTAATTAAGCTATCCATTAGCCTCCACAAATGGGCTGACTATATATTTACCTGAGAGAGAGAACAGTTGCTAGTCATGTTTTGTGAGAAATAAGAGTTTTTAAAGAATGCTTTTGCATCTTTAATGGAATAGAACAGAGAACAATCTCTCACGTTTTCCTACGCTAGCTTTCTACATTATTTCCAGATAACAGATCCTTTTGACTCAACTTGAGGTATTCTCTCCAATCTGATCTCTCTCCTCATCCCTCAGGCCCTCTTCACCTTCTCTCTGACCTATTGCAGCAGCCTTTCTTGTTCCTCTCCTCATTGCATCCTCCTTATTCCAGCCCATCTTTCATATGCCACATCCATGTTGTCTTTTTTTTTTAGGAGACAAATCTATCCTGTCAAATTGCCCCTTAAAAATCTCTGTGGAGTCTCCGTTCCCTAAATTATGAAGCAATAAAGCTTTACGATAGCATAAAAGAACATTTCCAATCTGAAGGAAAATGACTCTGCAGCCTTTCTTTCTTGATGTCCAGTCACCAAAGTACTGAGCCGTTCAGCCACACCAAACTCCTCGGTTACCTAGCGCTCCCAGGTTTTTCTTCTTTCTGTGCCTCCTGTATGTACTTTCCTACAGACATCATGTTTAGAGATTTTCTCCATGCAGCACAGTTTCTTTCATTCTTCAGAACTCAGTTTATACGTGTCTTTGTGAAATCTTTTTTACTACTTCAGCCAGTCAGAAACTTTTTTTCTGAATACTCATAGTACTTGCATCACAATTCTATAATATACTTACCAATTTTTTATGGCAATAATCTATTGACTCTTTTCCTCTTAGCAGGCTGTAAAATCTTCAAGAAAAAAACAGGGTCCTATAGATCTTGACATAACTAGGATTTAACAAAATACCTGCAATATGTTAGGTGTCCAACAGTTGTTGCTTAATGCGTTGATTCAGCTGACTGATCATTCCAAGAAGGCAAGTATTTGTCTGAGTTTTGAACATTCTGTCTCCATTATCCTGAAGAGTGGCTGGGACCTAATTGTTACCTATAAATATTAGTGATTGGATTAACAAACCAATTAATGCATTCGTCCATTCTTTTCTTAAAACGCATTTACCGAATCATCTGCTATATCTCTGACACAACATTCTGATATACACTGCCAACACATAGAAACTGGAGATAAAAAAACAAGAAGAAATAGAGAGGATAAAATGTGAGAACTGAAATGGACCTTAGGGAATTATGTAGATCAGTTATTTTCAAATTCTTTTTAGTTGATTGCCCTGTTCTTCAAAAGAAATCCTATGTAAATATCTAATATGTAAGACAGATATAAGAATAGCTGCTCAGTTTGAAGTAAAAGGTGAAAAGAGAGATCTGCTTTCCTGATCACATCTTTTTAAGAGACACTTGAGGCATCCCTGGGAGTCCTAAAGCTCCAAGTTACAGAGTTGCAACTGATAGAGACCAACCCCCTTGTTTTGTGTATGAAGGAACTAAGATAACTAAGATCCATAAAGGCCAGGGGACTTGATAAAGTCACAGTGTTTGAAAGAGAACAATACTGCTAGATCCACTGACTTCCGTTTTTGTTTGTTTGTTTATTTTGTTTTGTTTCTATTCATGTGAACCAAGCTTGGAGGGTCAAAAGCAAACCTGACATAAAAGACTGAGTAATTGACAACTACTCTTATAAACTACAAATACTCAAGGTGCCAGTAGATAGCAAATAAAAGACAATTATTGTGGAGGCAACAAAAATGTTTATGTTAGAAACTGCATCTTAAGATAATAAAAATGGTTTGGAAAAGAGGAAGTGGAAAAAACGTCCAGAGTTAAAGATGTCTGATAAGGAGAGTTTCTGGGCTGAAGTGATATTACCTTCTGCTAAGGACAAGGTTAAAGGACCATTTGTGAAGAATTTCATATTCTGAAAATGCTCTTACCTTTTGAACTAACCGTTAAGAGATAATCATTTTTAAGTAAGAATGGATCTTGAAGTTTGTATAACAAACTTGAAGTAGAATAAGGCAGTTAAGTGTCATCCATCAATTCTTCTTCCCTGCTTTGCTGTATTCATAGAAAAGCATGTCAATGACCTGCTTACAATACATCAGTAGTCCTCCACTGTCTTAAGCATAAAAATCAAATTCCTTGGCAGGACATACAAGTTATACCTTCTTCCACTTTTCCAACCTCAGCTCTCTTAAAATTTCCATTTCCATTCCACGCTGTGGCTGCGTATTCATTATTTACACACTTCTGCTTTCTCACAGTTGAATTTGCAGTTTCAGTGTCCCCATCATGTAGTTTTACAGTAATGCCCTGTGCCCCCTTTGCTCTTAAAACTTACCAACCTGTATGATAGGCATCCGCTGTATTCTGTGCTAGATGGGGATTGTGCCATATGCCATTATATTGTCCATATTTATCACAATACAGAACATCAAGTAGAGGCTCAGTAAACATTTCTGGATGAATGAATATACTGATAGAGTTTCAATTTAATCTAAATTCTATTTGATTGGTATAAAGTGACTAGGGATGCCAAAAATCCTGTTTATTTCTACATCTCTCCTAACATGCCTGCCTGAAATTTCTGTCATCTTTCTCTTGCTTTTCTTTTGTAGTATTCAGTACTTCCTGAAGCTTTTACAGGTGCATACATTATATTAAAAGGAAAATCATCACCAAAAAAAAAAAAAATCATTCCAAGGAAGTGAGTTCTTTAGGTTAATTCAACCCTATAAAATCTGTTATAAAAGGCAAATGCATTATTTGCTAGAAGTAAGATGCTGATTCCCAAGCACCCAGTTCTACCTTAGTGGGAGGGCTAGGACTGGAATAGTGGAATGGCAAATTTTAATAAAAAGTCAAATGGATCATCATGGTGGGGCATCGTGGGCAGACTGGGATCAGCATAATGAGTGGAAAGAGTGCGGCCGGAAGAGGAGATTTGGTGTCTTTAGAAGTAGAGAGAAAAGTGAAAAGACATTAGAGATACTGAATTCAAACATCAGCTTGTTTTTCATAAAATTTGTAGAGTAGGCTTTCTGTTTATATAACATTTCTCTTAGTAGTGGATGATACATATTTGAGCAGGAATACGCCATGTTCAGATTTATAGTTTGAAGTCCATATTTCGTGAAAAATGAGGCTGTTACAGCAGCAATGGCTGACTTCCCTTAAAACATGAAACAAAACATCACAGTCATTCAATGTTGACAGAATCAAAGAGAATTTAATTATAAATTAAGGTCAGTTTTGAAATATTTTTCCTTAGATACATAACTAAAGAGATGATCTGAATCATAGATTTTAATCTCAACATTAATCAAAATCACAGATGCAATCCTGACTTTAAAATATTTGACTTTGATAAAAACTGTTACCATAGTTGACATGAGAAGCTGTCACAGTAATAAAATTTAAACACTAACAAGATGAGGAGCATTAAAGAAATTATGACAATGGATACAACTGAAGGAGACATTGCTCTTGATAGTTAAGAAAATACAGACATATCTAGTCCATCTATAACAATAAATGGAATTAACTTATCTATAAAAATATTTTCAGAACTCCTAGAAGAAAACATGGGGAAAAATCTCCCTGACATGGGTCTTGGAAAGGATTTTTTTGGATTTGACACCAAAAGTGAAAGCAACAGAAGCAAAAGTAAGCACGTGAAACTGTATCAAACTAAATACTTCTGCACAGCAAAAGGAATGATCAACAGAAAGAAAAGGCAACCTAAAAAATGGGAGAAAATATTTGCAAACCATACATCTGATAAGGGGTTAATATTCGAAATATATAACTCATACAACTAAATAGCAAAAAACAAATAATCCAATTAAAAAATGGGCAAAGCACCTGAATAGACATTCTTCTAAATGAGGTGCTCAAATGGCCAACAGGTACATGAAAAGGTGTTCAATATCACTAATCAGTAGGGAAATGCAAATCAAAACCACAGTAAGATACCATCTCACACCTGTCAGAATGGCTATCATCAAAGAGACAAGAGATAACAACCGCTGGTGAGGATATGGAGAAAGGCAAACATTTGTCCACTATTGGTTGGGATGTAAATTGGTGCAGCCACTAAAGAAAACACTATGGAGATTCCTCAAAAAATTAAAAATAAAACTATCATATGAACCAGCAGTTCTACTTCTGGGTATATATTCGAAGGAAATAAAATCACTGTCCCAAAGAGATATCTGCACCCCCATTTTTATTGCAGCATTATTTATAATAGCCAGGACATGAAAACAACCTAAGTGTCCATTGACAGATGAATCAATAAAGAAAAGGTGGTATATATATACACAATTGAATACTATCCAGCCATGAAAATGAAGGAAACCCCGCCATTTGCAACAACATGGATGAAATTTGAGGGCATTATGCTCAGTGAAATAAGTCAGACTGAGAAAGACAAGTACAGTATGATCTCACTTATATGCGGGAATCTATAAAAAACAAACTCATTGAAACAGAGAATGCATTGGTGGTTGCCAAAGGCAAGGAGTAGGGTAGGGGAACTGGGTGAAGGTGGTCAAAGGTACAAACTTCCAGTTACAAGTTAAATAATTTGGGGGCATATAGTGTACATCATGGTGACTATAGTTAACAATATTGTACTATATTTTTAAAAGTTGCTAAGAAGGTAAACCTTATAAATTCTCACCACAAGGACAAAAAATTTTAACTATATGAGGTGATGGATTTTAACTAAGCTTATTGTGGTAATTATTTCACAATATATACATATATCAAATCATTATGTTATACACCTTAAACTTAACAATATTATATGTCAATTATATCTCAATAAAATTGGAAAAATTTATTTTCAGTTTAGACCACAAAATACAATTGAATTGTGTGTTGTATACAAGAATGCCACTTAAAAGATTCATAAAGGATAAAATAAAATAATAAACAAAGGTTTATCTACTAGATGCAAACAAAAAGAGAGCAGGGATCACAATCTTAATATCCAACAAGGTAGAATTCAGGTAAAAAAACACTAGCTGAAACAAGAACGTCTAAAGCACAATTTTAAACAAAGGTAACAGTTTTAGAGTATTGATCAACTGGTAACACAGTAAACGTTTCATAAAGCAGAAATTTCAGGAGATAATAGAAAACACAAAATTGATACGAAACTACTTTTCTGAGTCCAAAATATATCAATTGGATAAAATTCAGGGATCATCTCTGTGGATGGTTCAGAACATCTGTGCCCCAACAACATATTTCAAATTTCTGTTACCTGCTATATTGACTGTGAGTAATTATATAAGATACAAACTTTGTTACCAGTCCTTCTTTCAATAAATTGCTATGTAAATAACAGATGCACATCATGATCAGTGATTGTGTCATTTCTTTCAAAGTCTGTTGGTGATTACTCAGTTCACTGAAAGTCAGTAAGTGTATAGTTGTGTTCCCTTTTTGTCTCGCAGTGATAAACCTACATGATGTTTTACAAAAATAGATAATCGAAATAGAGGCTTGCCAACAAGCATGAAAGCACAGCAAAGAGATGAAAACTGATAATGCTCAAAATGAAATTTGAATTGATGTAAATGGATCATAGAAGAAATAGCTGACTATGGGAATGTTGACACTATTTATTTTTTTTAACATCTTTATTGGAGTATAATTGCTTAACAATGGTGTGTTAGTTTCTGCTGTATAACAAAGTGAAACAGCTATATAGATACATATGTCCCCATATTTCCTCCCTTTTGCGTCTTCCTCCCACCCTCCCTATCCCACCCCTCCAGGTGGTGACAAAGCACCGAGGTGATATCCCTGTGCTATGCGGCTGCTTCCCACTAGCTATCTATTTTACATTTGGTAGTGTATATATGTCCATGCCACTCTCTCACTGCGTCCCAGCTTACCCTTCCCACTCCGTGTGTCCTCAAGTCCATTCTCTATGTTTGAGTCTTTATTCCTGTCCTGCCCCAGGTTCATCAGAACCATTTTTTTTTTTTTTGATTCCATATATATATATATGTTAGCATACGGTATTTGTTTTTCTCTTTCTGACTTACTTCACTCTGTATGATAGACTCTAGGTCCATCCACCTCACTACAAATAACTCAATTTCGTTTCTTTTTATGGCTGAGTAACAGTCCATTGTATATATGTGCTACATCTTCTTTATCCATTCATCTGTCGACGGACACTTAGGTTGATTCCATGTCCTGGCTATTGTAAATAGAGCTGCAATGACCATTGTGGTACATGACTCTTTTTGAATTATGGTTTTCTCAGGGTATATGCCCAGTAGTGGGATTGCTGGGTCGTATGGTAGTTCTACTGTTAGTTTTTTAAGGAACCTCCATACTGTTCTCCATAGTGGCTGTATCAATTTACATTCCCACCAACAGTGCAAGAGGGTTCCCTTTTCTCCACACCCTCTCCAGCATTTATTATTTGTAGATTTTTTGATTTTGGCCATTCTGACTGGTGTGAGGTGATACCTCATTGTAGTTTTGATTTGCATTTCTCTAATGATTAGTGATGTTGACCATCCTTTCATGTGTTTGTTGGCAATCTGTCTATCTTCTTTGGAGAAATGTCTATTTAGGTCTTCTGCCCATTTTTGCACTGGGTTGTTTGTTTTTTTGATATTGAGCTGCATGAGCTGCTGGTATATTTTGCATATTAATCCTTTGTCAGTTGCTTCGTTTACAGATATTTTCTCCCATTCTGAGGGTTGTCTTTTCGTCTTGTTTATGGTTTCCTTTGCTGTGCAAAAGCTTTTAAGTTTCATTAGGTCCCATTTGTTTATTTTTGTTTTTATTTCCATTTCTCTAGGAGGTGGGTCAGAAAGGATCTTGCTGTGATTTATGTCATAGAGTGTTCTGCCTATGTTTTCCTCTGAGAGTTTTATAGTATCTGGCCTTACATTAAGGTCTTTAATCCATTTTGAGTTTATTTTTGTGTATGGTGTTAGGGAGTGCTCTAATTCATTCTTTTACATGTAGCTATCCAGTTTTCCCAGCACCACTTACTGCAGAGGCTGTCTTGTCTCCATTGTATATTCTTGCCTCCTTTATCAAAAATAAGGTGACCATGTGTGTGTGGGTTTATCTCTGGACTTTCTATCTTGTTCCATTGATCTATATTTCTGTTTTTGTGCCAGTACCATACTGTCTTGATTACTGTAGCTTTGTAGTAGAGTCTGAAATCTGGGAGCCTGATTCCTCCAGCTCCGTTTTTCGTTCTCAAGATTGCTTTGGCTATTCGGGGTCTTTTGTGTTTCCATACAAATTGTGAGATTTTTTGTTCTAGTTCTGTGAAAAATGCCAGTGGTAGTTTGATAGGGATTGCATTGAATCTGTAGATTGCTTTGGGTAGTATAATCATTTTCTCAATGTTGATTCTTCCAATCCAAGAACATGGTATATCTCTCCATCTGTTGGTATCTTCTTTAATTTCTTTCATCAGTGTCTTATCGTTTTCTGCATGCAGGTGTTTTGTCTCCTTAGGTATGTTTATTCCTAGGTATTTTTGTTGTTGTTGTTGCAATGGTAAATGGGAGTGTTTCCTTAATTTCTCTTTCATCATTAGTGTATAGGAATGCAAGAGATTTCTCTGCATTAATTTTGTATCTGCTACTTTACCAAATCCATTGTTTAGCTCTAGTAGTTTTCTGGTAGCTTCTTTAGGATTCTCTATGTATAGTATCATGTCATCTGCGAACAGTGACAACTTTACTTCTTCTTTTCTGATTTGGATTCCTTTTATTTCTTTTTCTTCTCTGATTGCTGTGGCTAAAACTTCCAAAACTATGTTGAATAATAGTGGTGAGACTGGACAACCTTGTCTTGTTCCTAATCTTAGAGGAAATGATTTCTCTTTTTCAGCATTGAGAAAATGTTTGCTTTGGGTTTTTCACATATGGCCTTTATTATGTTGAGGTAATTTCCCTCTGGGCCTACTTTCTGGAGGGTTTTTATCATAAATGGGTATTGAATTTTGTCAGAAGCTTTTTCTGCATCTATTGAGATGATCATATCGTTTTTATCCTTCATTTTGTTAATATGGTTTATCACGTTGATTGATTTGCATATATTGAAGAATCCCTGCATTCCTGAGATAAACCCCACTTGATCATGGAATATGATCCTTTTAATGTGCTGTTGGATTCTGTTTGCTAGTATTTTGCTGAGGATTTTTGCATCTATGTCCATCAGTGATATTGGCCTGTAGTTTTCTTTCTTTGTGACATCTTTGTCTGGTTTTGGTATCAAGGTGATGGTGGCCTCGTAGAATGCATTTGGGAGTGTTCCTCCCTCTGCTATATTTTGGAAGAGTTTGAGAAGGACAGGTGTTAGCTCTTCTCTAAATGTTTGATAGAATTCGCCTGTGAAGCCATCTGGTCCTGGGCTTTTGTTTGTTGGAAGATTTTTAATCACAGTCTCAATTTCAGTGCTTGTGATTGGTCTGTTCATATTTTCTATTTCTTCCTGGTTCAGTCTTGGAAGGTTGCGATTTCCTAAGAATTTGTGCATTTCTTCCAGGTTGTCCATTTTATTGGCATATAGTTGCTTGTGGTAATGTCTCATGATCCTTTGTATTTCTGCAGTGTCAGTTGTTACTTCTCCTTTTTCATTTCCAATTCTATTGATTTGAGTCTTCTCCCTTTTTTTCTTGGTGAGTCTGGCTAATTGTTTATCAATTTTGTTTATCTTCTCAAAGAACCAGCTCTTAGTTTTATTGATCTTTGCTATTATTTTCTTCATTTCTTTTTCATTTATTTCTGATCTGATCTTTATGGTTTCTTCCCTTCTGCTAACTTTGGGGTTTATCTTGTTCTTCTTTCTCTAATTGCTTTAGGTGTAAGGTTAGGTTGTTTGTTTGAGATGTTTCTTGTTTCTTGAGGTAGGACTGTATTGCTATAAACTTCCCTGTTAGAACTGCTTTTGCTGCATCCCATAGGTTTTGGGTCATTGTGTTGTCATTGTCATTTGTTTCTAGGTATTTTTTGATTTCCTCTTTGATATCTTCAGTGATCTCTGGTTATTTAGTAGTGTATTGTTTAGCCTCCATGTGTTTGCATTTTTAACATATTTTTTCCTGTAATTGATATCTAGTCTTATAGCACTGTGGTCAGAAAAGGTACTTGATATGATTTCAGTTTCCTTGAATTTACCAAGGCTTGATATGTGACCCAAGATATGATCTACCCTGGAGAATGTTCCATGAGCACTTGAGAAGAATGTGTATTCTGTTGTTTTTGGATGGAATGTCCTATAAATATCAGTTAAGTCCATCTTGTTTAATGTATCATTTAAAGGTTGTGTTTCCTTATTTATTTTCATTTTGGATGATCTGTCCATTAGTGAAAGTGGGGTGTTGAAGTCCCTTCTATGATTGTGTTACTGTTGATTTCCCCTTTTATGGCTGTTAGTATTTGCCTTATGTATTGAGGTGCTCCTATGTTGGGTGCATAAATATTTACAATTGTTATATCTTCATCTTGGATTAATCCCTTGATCAGTATGTAGTGTCCTTCTTTGTCTATTGTAATAGTCTTTATTTTAAAGTCTATTTTGTCTGATATGAGAATTGCTACTCCAGCTTTCTTTTGATTTTCATTTGCATGGAATATCTTTTTCCATCCCCTCACTTTCAGTCTGTATGTTTCGCTAGGTCTGAAGTGCATCTCTTGTAGACAGCATATATACGGGTCTTCTTTTTGTATCCATTCAGCCAGTCTATGACTTTTGGTTGGAACATTTAATCCATTTACATTTAAGGTAATTATGGATATGTATGTTCCTATTACCATCTTCTTAATTGTTTTGGGTTTGTTATTGTAGGTCTTTTCCTTCTCTTGTGTTTCCTGCCTAAAGAAGTTCCTTTAGCTTTTGTTGTAAAGCTGGTTTGGTGATGGTGAATTCTCTTAGATTTTGCTTGTATGTAAAATTTTTAATTTCTCCGTCAAATCTGAATGAGATCCTAGCTGGGTAGACTAATCTTGGTTGTAGGTTTTTCCCTTTCATCACTTTAAATATGTCCTTCCACTCCCTTCTGGCTTGCAGAGTTTCTGCTGAAAGGTCAGCTGTTAACCTTATGGGGATTCCCTTGTGTGTTATTTGTTGTTTTTCCCTTGCCACTTTTAATATTTTTTCTTTGTATTTAATTTTTGATAGTTTGATTAATATGTGTCTTGGCAGGTTTATCCTTGGATTTATCCTGTATGGGACTCTCTGTGCTTCCTGGACTTGATTGACTGTTTCCTTTCCCATATTCGGGAAGTTTTCAACTTTAATCTCTTCAAATATTTTCTCAGTCCCTTTCTTTTTCTCTTCTTCTTCTGAGACCCCTATAGTTCGAATGTTGGTGCGTTTAATGTTGTCCCAGAGGTCTCTGAGACTGTCCTCAATTCTTTTCATTCTTTTTCTTTATTCTTCTCTGCGGTAGTTATTTCCACTATTTTATCTTCCAGGTCACTTATCCATTCTTCTGCCTCAGTTATTCTGCTATTAATTCCTTCTAGAGAATTTTTAATTTCAGTTATTGTGTTGTTCATCATTGTTTGTTTGCTCTTTAGTTTTTCTAGGTCTTTGTTAAACGTTTCTTGTATTTTCTCCTTTCTATTTCCAAGATTTTGTATCATCTTTAGTCCCATTACTCTGAATTCTTTTTCAGGTAGACTGCCTATTTCCTCTTCATTTGTTTGGTCTGGTGGGTTTTTACCTCACTCCTTCATCTGCTGTATGTTTCTCTGTTGTCTCATTTTGCTTAACTTACTGTGTTTAAGGTCTCCTTTTCACAGGCTGCTGGTTCGTAGTTCCCATTGTTTTTGGTGTCTGCCTCCAGTTGGTAAGCTTGGTTCAGTGGGTTGTGTAGGCTTCCTGTTGGAGGGGACTGGTGCCTGTGTTCTGGTGGATGAGCCTGGATATTGTCTTTTTGGTGCGCAGGACTGCATCTGGTGGTGTGTTTTGGCGTGCCTATGACTTTATTATGATTTTAAGCAGCCTCTCTGTTAATGGGTGGGGTTGTGTTCCTGTTTTACCAGTTGTTTGGCATAGGGTGTCTGTCACTGTAGCTTGCTGGTCTTTGAGTGGATCTGGGTCTAAGCGTTGAGTTGGAGATCTCTGGGAGAGCTTTCGCCGTTTGCTATTACGTGGAGCTGGGAGGTCTCTGGTGGACCAATGTCCTGAACTTGGCTCTCCCACCTCAGAGACACAGGCCTGACACCTGGCCAGAGCACGAAGTCCCTGTCAGCCACACGGCCAGGTACGTGGGGAGTTTCTTGCCTTTTGGGAAGTCTGAGGTCTTCTGCAAGCATTCAGTATGTGTTCTGTAGGAGTTGTTCCGCGTGTAGATGTATTTCTGATGTATTTGTGGGGAGGAAGGTGATCTCCACATCTTACTCCTCTGCCATCTTGAAGGTCCAGTCTTTGTCATTGAGGGTTTTCTCTTTTATCTTCCTCACAACTTCTTGGGCTTTGCCTTCATTATTTCTGCCAATAAAATTCCGGGCTGGCATTCAACTCCAAGAGCATCTCTCCATCACCAGAGCATAGAATTTGGCCTCTTGCTTTAAATGTCACAGAAATGTATGTCATAAAAATGCAGAAACGCAGTCTCACCTGGAAGTTCTCTAAACCCCTTCTTCCAGCGTTTTTTTTCCTGACAGTATTACTGTTTGAGAGATTCTAGATGAGCAGGCAGAAGAACTCAGTGAAGCCACACATCAACATAGAAGAGGGAAGTGTGATGGAAAGAATGAAACTGTCCTAGAGGAAGTTATGAGAGCAAAAACCTTCACGTTAAAGGAACTCTCAGAGACATTGTACAACATTGGAAACGTATAAAGGATTAAATGTTGGAAGTTGATCCAAACTTAGAAAGGATTATAGCAATGTGCCAAAGCTAGACAAAATGCTTGCACCGTATAGCAAGTTATACAATGAGAATATCAAACTACTCTTGGTAGGTTTTTTGCAAGGTAATAAAACACTTTAATTCTCAATGTTTCTGATGTTTTAAATACTAAATAAATATTCATTTTACAGTTTTTTATTCCTTTATAAATTTATAACTAATAGAGAATATTTATATTTTGGCAGAAAGTTTCTAAAATCATAGACCAGTATAATTTTTCCAATTGATTATTAAAAAGGCTTTGCCCAATTTCAGTTTGTATTATCATTTTTATAAACCCACAGTGCTGTGCACAGCAAGTACTTCTTATAAAAGATTCAGAAAGCATAAATGACATAACCAAGAAGGTAAAGCTGATGGACATATATCAGACTCAGTCCCCTAATAAAAGAGAACATTTGTTTGCACGTGTCTACGATACATTCAAAAAATTATAAGTATTTTGGGCCTCAAAAAATAAAAGCTCAATAAATTCCAAAAGATAGAAATATTACAGACAAAATTATTTGAGCATCATGGAATAAAACAAGAAATCTTTACAAAATCAGAAAAAAATAAGCTCTGCCTCCTTGACATGTAAAATGTCTATTTTAACAACTCTTGGTCCAAAGGGAAATACAAGGTAAAAACAGGACCGATAAGACACAGTGAAAGCCCTAATCAAAGTGAAGCTTAGAGCTGAAAATTTTTACCAGTAAAAATAAAAATTTGGGGATACAAACTGTCTTAAACTTCAAAATTTAGAAAATAGAAGTGAAAGAAAGAATGAAAACAGAAGAAAGGAATTAATAAATATAAAAACAAATTTTAATGAATTAGTTAAGAAAGAATACATCAACAAACTAATTCATTAAAATTTTAAATAGTAAGTAAACAAACTAGTATAATCACAAAATAACAATGCACAAATATAAAGAGTAAGAAATAAGTAGTAATAACCACATAAATTAGTGAAGTAAACTATGAGTTTAAAAAACTGTATACAAATAATGTGAACTTAGATAAAAAGGATAATTTTCTAAGAAAACATCATTTGCAGCTGGTTCAGAAGAGATAGAAACAATAAACATATTTCCATAAATACAGTTGTCAAAGAGGTAGTCTTCCAAAAGCATCACATCCAGACAGTTTCATTGCAGAATTCTAGCAACCTTTAATTCTAATATTATTGGAATTCAGTAATATTGAAATAGTTAATTCCATTTATATTGAATTTTTTTCCAGGGCATAGAAAATATAGAAAACTTTCTAATACTTTTTTAATGAAGTGAATGTAATATTGACAGTAAAGCTGGGAAAACATAAAACTACAGACAAATCTTTCTTATGTATATCAATAAAAACAAGTCAAAATAAAATATCAAAAACAGAATTAAGGAGCTCACAAAAAATGTAACACAACTGGAACAAGAGGAGTTCATTCTAGAGAAACAAGGATATTTCAATATTAAGAAATCCATCAATGAAATGTATTAGTGTATTCTATGATTATCTTTGCAGATGCTGTGATGATATCTAATGGAGGAATTCCTGACAAAGTTGGGAAAAAACAAGGATATTAGCTGTACTAATTGCTGTAACTAATATTACAGTACTATTAACATTGTACTAGAGGTATAAGTCAATGCAGTTGGACAAGAAAAAGATATTAGAACTATAGAAGTTAAAAAGGAGGAGGAGATGAAATTATTACTATTTTAAGAAAAAATAAGTAACTGCAAATCCAAGATAATTAACCAAAAAATTCAGTAAGTTAAGGGATGTCAAAATTAATATTCACAAATTTATAGCTTTTGTATATATAAAAGCCACCAAATACAACATATAATGAATCCAAAAGTTACATACATGACACAAGCAAAAAATGTCTAGTAATTAACCTGATAAGAAATACATAAAACCTGTATGAGAAAGTATTAAAAACATTTCTAAAATACACAAGAATTGTACCAAGCAAACAAACGGATCATGTTCCCAGTTAAGATTCAACATTATAAAGATGTCTGTTCTTCCTAAGTTAATTCATATATTTAATGTGAGTACAAAAAAACACAATTTCCTGAAAATAGACAAGATGAATTTAAATTTTATATAAAAAGTAAAAACAAGAAAAATAAAACACTCAAAAGAATTAAAATGCTTGATTGCAGAATTACAAAGTAAAACAAATATAGGCAGCTTACTCTTTAATACTCTGGGTAGTCTTACTTTCCACCCCAGATATCTTGTCTGTCTATACATCTTTTCAAATTGGGTCCTTCCAAGGAAGGTGAATTTGCTGCTAAGAAAAGTAAGATTTTCACTAATCATTAGAGAAATGCAAATCAAAACTACAATGAGGTATCACCTCACACCAGTCAGAATGGCCAACATCAAAAAATCTACAAACAATAAATGCTGGAGAGGGTGTGGAGAAAAGGGAACACTCTTGCACTGTTGGTGGGAACATAAATTGATACAGCCACTATAGAGAACAGTAAGGAGGTTCCTTAAAAAAACTAAAAATAGAACTATCATATGACCCAGCAATCCCACTACTGGGCATATCCCCCGAGAAAACCATAATTCAAAAAGAGTCATGCACCACAATGTTCATTGCAGCTCTATTTACAATAGCGAGGACGTGGAAGCAACCTAAGTGTCCATCGACAGAGGAATGGATAAAGAAGATGTGGCACATATATACAATGGAATATTACTCAGCCATAAAAAGAAACGAAATTGAGTTATTTGTAGTGAGGTGGATGGACCTAGAGTCTGTCATACAGAGTGAAGTAAGTCAGAAAGAGAAAAACAAATACCGTATGCTAACATACATATATGGAATCAAAAAAAAAAAAATGGTTCTGATGAACCTAGGGGCAGGACAGGAATAAAGACTCAAACGTAGAGAATGGACTTGAGGACACGTGGGGTGGGAAGGGTAAGCTGGGACGCAGTGAGAGAGTGGCATGGACATATATACACTACCAAATGTAAAACCGATAGCTAGTGGGAAGCAGCCGCATAGCACAGGGATATCAGCTTGGTGCTTTGTGACCACCTGGAGGGGTGGGATAGGGAGGGTGGGAGGGAGACGCAAGAGAGAGGGGATATGGGGATATATGTATATGTATAGTTGTTTCCCTTTGTTATACAGCAGAAACTAACACACCATTGTAAAGCAATTATACTCCAATAAAGGTGTTTAAGAAAATAAAATTTAAAAAAAAGAAAAGTAAGATTTTGATCACTTTGTTGTTTAACTTTTATCCCAATTAGCCAGAACTCCGTGCTTCCCTGACCACTACCCTCTCCAGTCCTCAGATTCATTAATTGTTTTCCATCAGTTCCTCTGCCTTCTTCACCTGCTCACATTAACCATAAACTCATAAAGTTTCAGAAGATGAGTTTTTCCTACCTTCCTGTGAACTTGCATCTCTTTTCAGACATATTTTCAGGTGGTACATGTACTTGTGCAGCCAAGAAGGTGCACCTGTTTGGATCTCTCTTTAAGAAAGAACTTGTCCTTCAGCTGCAAGGAGTGCAGTAAGCTGATAGCCTCTTGCCATCCCTTTCTTCAGGCTCCACCTAAGCATTCTAGCCAAGACCTCACTCTTCCCAGGAAGTCCCCAACATTATTGACTGGGAGACTAGGGTCCAACTGTTTCTGTGCAACCTGGGACTTTCCTAATGGATGTTGTTTGCTTCAGAGCTGCCTGTTGGGTCAGCCAAGGATTTGTTAGATCTGCATTGCACTCTGAGGCCCTTTTTGACCAACCTGCTTCCTTCTTTCCTCTCCTTTCTCAAGATTTAGCCCCCAATAAACCTCTTGTACTCCTAACCTTATCCCAGTCAACTTCCTGAAGGACCCAGTTAACCACGCACTGATCTGCTTCAGCCAACCCAGGGTACCCTGGAAATCTTGTTAAGTAAACTCAGAGACACTTGTATCCAGCGTGAGGCTTAAATTAAGCCCCTGAGTTTTCCCAAAGTTGACTGAGTTAGAAATATGGCAAAACACGATTGCAATTTAACAAGCTTGACTTGGCATGGTGAGAGCTAGAGACTGATTTAATAACAGCCAAAAATTAAGTTTCACCTGAAAACAAAGAAAAGCCTAAAGGCATGATAATCTGGAATCCCTTAGTGTAGGGGCAAATCCTAAAATGCCTTTGGACAGGTTTATGCCTAAGGGCTGACTTTAAGGGATGAGACCATGAAGCAACAGTATGTGTTCATACTGATGACCCTTAATCATCAACGAAATTCCAATTAATTGATTTCCTCTTTATGGATCCAAAAAAGCATAAAGTATATTTTAGGAAGCTTTTTCCTTCTAAAATATTTAAAATGTTAAAAGCCAGGTGACTGTAGGACTACATTTCACTAATGGAATATGAATTAATATAAACTCATCCATCAGTAAGATACTGATGTACCACATCTTCTTTTCAGTCACATCTCAAAATGCATATCATCCAGGTTACCATGGAATAATCTGTCTGAAAATCTAACACTATTAAGACTGACAAGAATCCCTTGGTGACCTACATGAAATAAAATCTGTGATCAAAAATTACTTTTGGCATTTGTTTTTATGGCAATAAGAAAAAGTGTTTTCTGGGGTAAATAAAAAATTGTGGGTGAAAATAACTGGGTATGCCTCTCTGACATTTTAGCAAGTCATGGGGCCTAGGGAAGCAAACTGAGGCATTAAGTACTGACTTCTTATTACAGCTCTATTTAGTCAGCCATTAAGTCTGTTTGTAATATTCTCTGATGGTAGTTCCAGAGTGAAAGAAATGAAGCCATTAGGTTTCTTGAGCGTTGAGGGTATAGTTTTGTGAATACTCAGTAAATAATATAGTTTTTACGTTTTAAAATACTTTGGTGGAAATTGCATATATAAAATCTGCAGTTTAACAAAAGCTCTAAACTAGGCACTCATAGAGAAGATATTTGTGTGTGTGTGTGTGTGTGTGTGTGCAATGATCTAGTTTAAGGGTATACTTTTGCTGCATATATGCCAGTGTGACACTGAAGCAGCCAACAGAGGCTTAAAAGTTTTAATTCCCCTCATATCAGCAAACAATTTCTTTTGTCAAATTCAGTGGCAGAAACTTGAGATACAGAAATGATTAAAACACCATATCTGTTCTTCAAGCAATCTATAATTTAATTAATAAAGAAGATATGTATGTAACTAAATTAATAAAATGTGGTAGAAAATATGGAACAATAGAAATATAGTTAAGATGCAGAAGAGAGAGTTTCTTTATTGAGGTGGTGGGGAGGAGAGGGTAATGGGAAAGCTGCTGGGAAGGTTTAATAGGGATGTCGAGAGTGGGTCATAGGGAGTGAATAGGAATTTGCCAGGCGAACAAAGGTAGAGCACATTCCAGGCTGGGGGCCCCGAACATGTGAAAAAACATGGCACATTTGCAGAACTGCAAATTCCAATTTGTCTGGACAACAACTTGGAAAGGAGACAGACGTGAGAAAATCAGGAGCAATGGGCAGGGAGGAATTTCTATGACATACTGGGAGGCAAAGGTGGGAAACTGAATTTTTAAAGCATTATTGTTCTGATTCTAAAGAAACCTGTTCATCTTCTTTTTCCCATTAGAAAGTATGACTAATATTCTACACTCTTATTTTTTAAAAAATCTTTGCTAACTTGATAGATAAACTTGTCTTAACTTGTATTCTTCCAATTAGAAATATTTTTGTACTATTTTTTAAAAAAGGAAAGGTTGTTAGTTATATGCATTTTCACTTTTTGAGAACTATCTCATTTCTGTGCTGGTGTTTAGTGATTTTCCTTATTATTTCTAGGGGTACTTTACATATTAACAATTTAACACTGAATGTCTGAAAATATGTTCCTCATTTTAAAATTTGACCTTTATTTTTATGTAGAAAATTTTAAAGATTTGTGTAGTTAAATCTATTGTTCTTTCATGATTTAGAAAGCCTCACTCGCCCCAGAACTTAATATTCATGTCACATTTCCTTTCTTATTAATTGTGGGGCTTTAAGCAAAGAAGTATCGTAATTTAAGGTTTTAAACTTTAGGAAGAGAACATGGCAGGAATATGAACAATACATTTTTGATATGTACCTTCTCTTGTCCTCCCCGCAACCTTCCTCATTTTTCCCCCCTTCATTCCTAACAACCAAGTCATTAACACACTAATTCAAGCTCCATCCAAGTTTAATGTTACCTCACAACATCTCATCCCCTTGGCTTGACCAATTTTGCAACCATCAGCTGCTTCCCTCATTGTGGCTGGCTTTTCCTAATCCTCATACAAGTCTCAAGTGATTAGGAACCAATGTGACTTTAGTTCATTCCTTCGCACATATGCACGTATGAAGTATTACTTGTTTTGAACAGGTAGCAAGATTCAGTTGCCTCCTGACATAAGTTACATGTTTAACAAAGCCTCAGGGGGAACACCTACGAGTGATACCACCATCTGTTATTTTTAAGGCAGTTGGGTTTATTGCCTACATTCCTGAAGACACATTCAGCCAGGCAGGAAACAAGTGTTTATGGAGTGCCCACAGGGTGCAATGTACTAGGTGCTTGTCAGTTGCTTTTTTACCACAGCAAAGTCTCTGGAAATGAAGAAGTTCTTTAGAATTGACAAGGATTGATAGGAACAACAACTGTTAAAAATACACATCAGCAATATGGCACTGTTAAAACTAGCAAGCCTAAAAACCAAATGTATAGTTGGAGTATAGCTTTCAGAACTCCAGGGCACAGCATCTTGGTCTTCCAAGCGTTGCTTCAGTTTATGCCTGAACCATCTATGTTAAAGTTTATGATTTAAACCTAGAGGAAAAGAATTGAAAAGGGCTCAAGAAAAAGAACAAAATTATTTGATCTCACCTCCCTTTTTAACCAAGCCTCCCATTTCTCAGTTTACTCATTTTTTCTCAAGAAGTTATCTTGCTTTTGTCAACCAGCAAGTCCTCTTCTACAGTTTTCCCCTATCAGCCTGACTCCAGTTGCTCCATTCTTCCCTTGAACAATCTCCAGGAGGACCCTCTTCTCTCTTCCCTCCTTGGAGCTAACCATGTTTCCTCTGGTCTCCAGCAGTAGTAAATACTTTGCTTAAAATTGTGAATCTCCTTTTCTTCACACCATTCTTTATAGACTGTTCTACAAATGCTTTCTACAAATTCCACAGATACGTTTTTCATCAGGCAATTCTGTTGCTTAAGAATTTAAAATAATCCTCCACAGCCGTTCAAATCAGGTATTGTGGTGTTAGTGAAAAACTGTTGAGATTTTGGAAAAGTCTCATAGATTCCAAGTCATTATTCTTCACATGGCTGCTAGATTAGCATGGCACAAGTACTTCAGCTAGTGTTACTTTAAGCACAAGCATTCGTGAAAGAAACATGAATATAGCACTCATTGCTATATCATGTTAATGCACAGATTTATTTTGACAAATAAATATATATGTGATCAACAGTGTATCTGTATGAGATATTTCTTAATGTTGTATTGTAGTTATTTAAACTTAGACTGGGGTGAAAAAACAAAGTAGTTGTCAATCTGTGTTCCCTTGTTCCAAGAATGAATATATTTTAGTTCTAAAATACACAATGGATCAGAAGTAACATTCTACTGGTCAGTAAGAACTGACCAGAGATATGTTTGATTTCCTACTACAATTGTAATAACATAGTCCACCATTTTCGAGTGCAAGTAGAGGCATAGATCTAATACTTGTCTAATTAAATACTTGAATTTCACACACTGTGATCGCAGGAAGTCCAGCATCTTCTTGAAGCTGCTTCTTTCTGTTACTGAGTCCAAGCTCATACTGCTTGATGCATGACGGGCCAGTAGATTGAGAGACAGTGTTGGGGCAAGGAATAGTTACTTTATTCGGAGAGCCAGCAGGCTGAGAAGATGGTGGACTAGTGTCCCAAAGAATTTTCTTACCTGAGTTAGAATGTACGCTTCTTTTATACTACAAGGGGAGGGGGTGTGGCTGGTTGTTTCAAACTTCTTGGTGCCAGAATCCTTTGCTCTTGCAACTGTCCATGTAGGTCTGGTCACAATGTTCCTATACACCTCCAACAAGACAATTGTTATTTTCTGTTCTGTAATTTTTTACCTCTGTATGAATGGAAAGGTGTTATACCTTTAAAGGTGGAGTCTGGGAGGCAGAGCCTTGAGAATGGGCTATCACGTATATTTCAGGCTATAGGCAACATTCTTTTACAAAGGTGCAGAGCCAGCATGACTAAACACAAAGAACAGAGCACAAAGGTAGAGCTGAAGGAATAGATCCAATATGGAGGCAGATTTGTTTTTCTCTGCTACAATTCCACCCCAGTTGTCTGAGCCTCAGCAACTTACAGTCAAAAAATGAATCTTCTTTCAATAGTTGAGAGGTCGTTGTTCTCAAAGATGTCGCAGACCAGTGAGGAAGACATTCAAATATGGACAATTTACAATATTAAATTCTTAAAAGCTTAATTGTAAAATTAGTTAAAAGAACATAACTTTGGAAAGTTCAAGCAAGCTTTACAGAGTAAAGCTCTAAAAGACGAATTCCTTTTTTTTTTTTTTAACATCTTTATTGGAGTATAATTGCTTTACAATGGTGCGTTAGTTTCTGCTGTATAACAAAGTGAATCAGCTATACATATACATATATCCCCATATCTCCTCCCTCTTGCGTCTCCCTCCCACCCTCCCTATCCCACCCCTCTAAGTGGTCACAAAGCACCGAGCTGATCTCCCTGTGCTATGCGGCTGCTCCCCACTAGCTATCTATTTTACATTTGGTAGTATTTATAAGTCCATGCCACTGTCTCACTTCGTCCCAGCTTACCATTCCCCCTCCCCGTGTCCTCAAGTACATTCTCTACATCTGCATCTTTATTCCTGCCCTGTAAAAGGCGAATTCTTTTGATTAAAATTCCTCAATAAATTGTGAGTTAGTCATTACTAGGAGCTAGTCATTTTTGAACACAGATTAGATGTTAGATTTAAGGGTAGAAATTTCTGGGCTGGAGAATAAAAGGTGTTACATTCTACCCACAGGAAGCCAAGACAGGATTGGGGACAAAAAATATATATATAAACAAATACTTTTATCCAACACAGGAGCTCTTTAAAATAACTCCAACAGGGAAAAAAAAAAAAAAAAGAATATAAAATAACACAAGTGCTTGTACTAAAGCATAGGAATAAAAGGAGAGATTCAATTTATTAACATTTCTCAGTAGAATGGCTAGATCTTGGAACAAGCCAAATGTCGGCTATGTATAAAATAAGAGAAATCAAGAATGAATATTTAAAGAAAAGGAAAATAAAAGAAATTGAAATCTCATTTATAGCATAAATTTTGAGACTTAAATTGCCCTTTAATTGGGTCACATATTTTACTTTACTAGTACTAAAAATATGTGACCCAGACTTTAGCATCATCCAGATTAGGTCTTTGAAGCTAGAACACTGTCTTTAGCAACTCTGAAGTTGCTCCCTTTCTTTCCATTCCTATGTTCAAATCTCTAATTCTTATCTTTACTATCTCATGGCTGGATGTTGCAATAGCATCCTTAGTTATTGCCCCACCTCCAGTATCCCTCTCTTTCTGTTGCATCTTGCACGCTGTTACTATCATGTCTTGACAGAACTAAAAAGGAAAAAAAGTAATATCCTGTTATTTACTTGATACCTTTTTAACTCCTAACCCTGGCCTTTATTCAAAGCCTAAGATCTAACCCCAAGATTATTTCTGCTTCAATCCTATTAATAAATTTACATGAATTATCTTCTCCAGGCAAAACATCCATTTCACAGCCCCGGAGTCTGCCTTAGGATTTCAACTTCACTTGTGCTCAGTCTGTTTCCTTTGCCAAGGGATCCTTTTCCCAGAGCAAGCATCCACTAAATCAAACTTAATAAATCTGCAGAGGTCTAATCTCATCCCTTCCAAACCTTTTCTGCAACAGCCCAGCATATGAAGTCTTTCCAGACTCAACTTCTATAGTAATCATCAATCAGGTTATTGAAATGGCATCATTTGTGGGCTAGTGGTATTAGTATCATTTGTTTTTATTTGAAACACATTTTATTTCTCTAGCTAGATAGAATGCTCTTTGAGTTCAAAGTCTGTGAATGTTCATGTAAATTTGGATTTAAATGTTGGCTCTATCATCTATGAATTTTGTGACTTCTCCAACCTTTTTAACCTCTGAATTTCCATAAATTTCAATTTCCTCTTCTCTAAAAGGAAAGTAATTATATTGCCCATTAGTTCATTCTTAGCCCTGACTCATTCACTCAGTATTTAGTAAATATGTTCCTGCTACATATTGTGCTATTTGTTGCAAAAAAAGGAGAGAACAAAATAGAAACAGTCCCTGCCCTCATGGAGCTTTCAGAAAGACATAAATAAAATAAAACCTAAAGAGCACTCAAAACATTTTAGCACCCTTCCCTCCCTAAGAGTAACAGTAATAAAAGCTAATATTGATTGATTTCTTATTATGTGCCAGGCATGTTACAAGGCTCTTGTAAATGTTTTACCCGTTTCAACCACCTTGCCGGGAAGGTACTGTTATCAATTCCATTTTTCAGATTAGGAAACAGAGGTTTAAAGATGCTGAATGTTAGGAATTCCCTGGCAGTCCAGTGTTTAGGACTCGGCTCTCTCACTGCCGAGGCTCCGGGTTCGATCCCTGGTTTGGGAACTAAGATCCCACAAGCTGTGTGGCATGGCCCAAACAAACAAACAAACAAACAAGTAAAGATGCTGAATGCTTTATCCAAGATCACATGAATCACGTGAATTGCTCATAGATGACGGTGCCAGGAGTAATCCCAGAAATATGGACTCCTTAGGTCGTGAACTTAACTGTTTTATAACTCACAGAAAAATCTCACACAGTGTCCTGCTCACACAGGATGCTCAGTCAGTGTTTGCGGTTGGTTTCTGTCATAAATTAGTACACTGCTATCCAGTAAAAATGTAATGCAAGCCACAAATGTGAGCCCATGTATAACTGAAAATCTTCTAGTAGTCATGTTAAAAAAGCAAAAAATTAAGTAAATTAATATCAATAATATGTTTTACTTAATAGAGCTAACATATTACCATTTTGACATGTAATTCATATACAAATTATTAATATGATTTATTTCCTTCTTTCTTTTTCCTCCCTCCCTCCCTCCCTTCCTTTCTTCCGTCCTCCTTTTTTATTTTTAAAACTAGGCCTTCAAAATCCTGTGTGTATTCTAGAGTTACAATGCATCTCAATTCAGACTAGCCACACCCCAAGCACTTGGTAGCCGCATGTGACTGGTGGCTACCGTAGTGGACGGAGTGGGATTAATATTATTTGCTGACCAGTAAATTTACATGTCAAAGAAGGATAATCCTTGTTAGACTAGAACCATAAAATCCGATCTTGGAGCACAGCTACGATTAAAGAAATACAGTCATGAAAATCAAAGTAAATTTTTAAAATTTCAAACTTTTTATTAGTATTTCGTGAAAGTCACTCAGGGTATCTAAACACAGAGGTTACAGCACACTTGTTAAAATTTATCATCTAGCTACTTCCACTGTATTCTGCAGCTCCTCTGACACCTCCTCCCTTCAGACTTAACTTCTCAAATACTTTCTTATCTACCTCCATCCCATATGGCTTTTCTCTCCTGATTTTCCTAGCCTTCCCTCACCTTTTTATCCTATAAATCAACTAAGAAGCTTTGACTAATTCTTCTACTTTTCCTACTTACTACCTCTGTGACTCCCTCTCTTTACTGTAGCATCACAAAAGCCCAAAGAACCCTTCAAATAGAGAACTCTCCTTGGAAAGCAAGGAAATGTGGAGAACAGAAATAGGAAAAAGTGTTTTTTATTTCCTTTGCATGATTGCTTTGCAGAGTGGAAGATTATTCTCATAGCAGCAATAGCTCCTATTTAGTGGGGGCTTTCCTTTTTCTCCGCTGAAAAGCAGATGGAGTTAGAGTGAAGTTGAGAGGCACAGTTTCCCTTAGGAAAAGAACAGGCATGTTCTTCATTCTTGTTAAATTTAAGAAGTAAAGAACAACGCAGTCCACTGGAGTTAGAGGAGCTTCAGCTCGGAAAATGGGCAAATGTGACTTTGTTATTTCGCCTAAGATAGAAAGTACCTCTGTGTTTTCCCCATTATCTAATCTGTAGTGAGGAAGGAGACCAGAGCTTTGCAATTCGTGAAAGAATCAGATTACAGTTCTTTGCTCTTTTTTTTTCATTGTTAAGAAATAGTCATTGAATATCGTTTTTTTTGTTCATGGTCTTTAGAAAAAAAACCACCCTTATTGAACTAAAGCGTCAAGCTTAAATTCTGAAGACAGGTAGTAGTGATTTGGAAGAACGTTTGTATGTTTTATATAATTGTTCACTGAATATTAGTTACCCATTTGCATGGTATGGCCCCTAAGGGAGAAGGGCTTCTCTTTTCCTCTTCCACTTTTGCTTTCTTTCTTCCTGTATCCCTGGCAAAAAATTACTTACCTCCAATCCCAGTCTAGGAAAGTTCTAGGTAAGCTTTTCTGATCCCAAACCCCAAGCCAGAATCAAGACCTCCCTCTTTTGTGCTCTGACTGTATTGCAATGGCAACTATTAACAGCATTACAGGCCGTGTGTTTCCATGGTTTCTTGTATCTTGTTCATTTCTCTATCTCTGGCATTCACTGCAATACCTGACACATGTGGCTGGTGGCTACTATAGAGGACAGAGTGTAGTACGCCCTTGATGAAAGCTTTGTGAACCAACAAATGGCTCTTTCCTTTAAGCCCCTGGGCCCTCAGTCCCAAACTCTCAAAGTTTGTCAAGCCTTTGGAAGTCAGTGCTCCTTAATAAAAATAGTGCCTCTTCTCCATTCCTCCTGGTGCTTCCTAGTGTCTAGGAGTAGGGTGTGGTCCAGGTGTAGACGGACAGTGATTTAGATTGTAATTATTAAAAATATTAAGAAGTTTGACAGTCTGGCTTCTAGACTGTTTTCACCGAATAGAGAAAATCATAACTTTTGGAAAGGAAAAAAAAAATCCCATTTTCATTTTACATCAAAGAAGGTAATTAATGAAGGTGAAGAGGAGTAGTATTCTCCATTTTAAGCATTATAATGGGCATCTTGATACCAGAATAATTAATTTGGTGTATATTTTTTCTTGTTTTCTCTTCACAGGATATTTAATATCTGAGAGAAGGAAAATCTATAGACATAGATGGATATGACAGAGTTGAACAAAGAATAAGAAAAAATTATTTTTATCACAATTAGTAAAAGAAAGTTAGACTATTAGAGAAGCTTTCCTGTATACATTCACATGAATTCTCCTTAGAAGATTGTGGAAGCATTATTCTAATAACATAAGATGAAAACCAAATAAGCATATTGCAATGAGCTGTCCCCAGAAGCTGGAGTAGGTAACCTAATAGCAACTATCAATTACTTTCTCATGTATTTTCTTAGAAAAATAAATCAACTTTGGTCTTGGAAGACAGTCAAGATTGATAATAATGTCAAAGTTGATTTCAACTTTTCTACCTCATAAATATTTCCAGAGGGAGGCATAGTCACAGATATGCTTTGCTGAAAAGCTCCCAGGGAGTTTTTCCAGTGACCCAGTGAATCATATGATAAAGCCCCTCATTTGCAAGTATAACAGTCATTTCCTCTGCTTCTGGTTTAACAACCTGCATTTCCTGATAAGGTTCCCATATCAAGTAATCTTACTCATCTATAATTTTTGTGACTCCCCAAAATGAATTGCCAACATTCTGTCCTTGATCTATCAGGGAAGAACAAATTGACATTCCTGGTAGGTTTACATACTGCATATTTTCTCAGAGCAAGCACTCAATTTGTGTAAGATGGCTAAGCCCATCAACAAAAAGAGGTTCTACTTCATAGCAGATTTTGTGGCAGAACTTTCTCCTTATTAAATTTATTTTGTCTTCTCAGTTCCCGAAAATATAGATGTAGGTATCAAGTAGTGGGAAGATGTGATTGATACATAATGAGATAGTGCCTTATCAGAAATAGCAGGTTACCATGGTGCAACATAGTGAGAAAGACCATGCACGCAGAGGCTTTCTCATCTGATATCCTGGTTGCAACAAAAACTGGTTTCTGCAGATGTGGTTAAGCTTGGACAGAATGGATAAGGCACTTAGGATAAATTACACCTGGGTATTAGGGAGCCATAAAGTATGCAATTGTTACCCAGATGGCAGCTAACATAATCACCTTTCCCCTTAATATCCGAGTAAGAGTGTTCTGAACCTCCATTTTATAGATGTAGAAACTATGCTCCAAAGACTTCTTTGAATTGTTTTCATGGTTATTTCTGGCTCTGAGCCCTTGTGTCCAGTGAAGTATTGCAGTTCTAGGGACAGTTTTTTTATGCTATTCCAGTTGTCCTTCTATCAGACTCTGTAAAACAAAAGTGAGGTAAAACAAAACCCTATTTCTTAGTTTCCATAAGATGTAAGCTACACAATATTTGCATGTAGAAAAGACTTTATTGAAGGTGGAGATAGAAAACATTACTGTGAGAAAGGTGAACTGGGAATTAATCCTTTGGCATTTCCCTTCCTAAACATGTTTCTGCTGGCCCACCTCAACTTGCTTGACTCATCTCTCTCTCCATCTTCTCCTTGCTATTCTTTTTCTAGCTTTTTCGCCACCCACAAATTCCCTGTGCATAATATTTTAGCAGTCAATATGGTGAAGGAGACTGACAAATGAAATGGCTGGACATTGACATTTGAGTTGGGGATGGATGGTGACACCTTTATAAAATCTGTTTGTAGTCTGAGAATGTAGATTTGTAAAAGTCTGGGAACTAAAGTAGCTCTTTGACCTGCTTTCACTTATTTAGAACGAAATCTCCAAATTTTATGTTATTTATACCTCTCAAGCTTGTTTTTACCTTTGATTTCTTCTACCATTTGGCAATGTTTGTAGCCTTGAAATTTTTTTTTAAAAAAAGAGATTCTTGGTTAAGAGTAAACCTGTAGCTATTAATGTGAGAACTATGAAATTTGGGGTAAATTTCTTTGACTTCATAAACTACACAGGTACAGTGAACTCAGAGAATATTACAAACTCTGTTGGAGAAGAAAGTGGAAAATTACAATTTGTAACAATAGATATCAGTAAAATTTGAATTTGTTATTTAGACTTAGGGTGACCAAGTATTCAGATTTGCCTGGGATGATTCCAGTTTTAATGCTGAAATTTCTATGTCCTGTCTGGGGAAGCCCTTCAGTCCTGTGCAAACGCAAATGGTTGGTCACTCTAGTTGTGACTCTGGCTCCTGCCTCATATACACCGGACAGAGTCTCACTCATCTTCTCTTACCTGGAAACAGAGAGATGTTATTTCCTGTCTTCATTTATTGAACACATCTGGTGGAAATAAGATTAAATTTTCACCTGAAGAAGTATGAGAGCTCCAAATTCCTCTTCACCTAGGATGAGGTGAATATTATCACCCCTGAAAGAAAGCGATGGAGTAGATGGACTTCTAAATGTTCTGGTAGTTTCAGATTTTCACTGTGGGTCATAGCATTGACAAACAGCTGTGGGGATGGCTTGGGTAGACCCTACAGGTGTGAGCTTTTTTGTTACAAGTTAAATAAGATGAAGAAATGAACACTGAGTCTGTTTAGTCTTCTTCGTATTGAAAGGGAGGACCTCAAAAATTCTTAACTTAAAAAGAAAATTGAGGTTTTAGCCTTTGTAAAGTTCTTACTCATAGAAAAGTAGTACCCGCCCCCCCAGATCCGTCACAGGTAGCTGCGCGCACTCCCCACCTGTGTGAGTGGTGGCAGCTAACAAAGCACAGCTGCTCCTTTGATGGAGAATTGGTTTTGACCAAAGTGGGGATTTATTTGCTCGGCATCCCACTCCCCATACTCCATCTCAGGAGACATAGATTACATATGGCCTAACCTCCTGCCTCCAGGGGGACTATGTCTGTGTGTCATTTGTGTAGCTGAGCTTCCTATGGGGACAGCCTGAAGCCAGTTCCAAACTCAGATCATTTTCTTTCTTAGCTTCCTCCTTCTCCCACAGCTCCTCCTCCACCAAGGATGGAGAGTCATTCTTTGTCTAATCTCCAACGGTCCAAATAGTATCTGAAAAATACTAGGCACTTAATAAATATTTTGTGAGTGAACAAACATATGAGTGATTTCTGAAGGGAATTATAATTGGTGCAAGCCTTCTGGAAAGCAATTTGACAATATGCATCAAAAGCATTCTATGCTTGTTATTTTGTCTTCTACTATTTCTACATTTTTAGGAAATTATCTTAAAAAAAAAAAGTCAGAACATTGCACAAAGACTTCTACAGAAGGATGTGTATCTATGAATTTTAATACAATATATCCAAAAGTAGAAATAAAACAAAGGTCCAAAAGCAGAGGAATGGTGAAGTCAATTAAGTACCTCCTTCCATAAGACGGAATGTTATTTAGCTGTTAAAAACCATGATATGGGGAAGACATTAGTGGAAATATGAACTGGTACAGTGATTCTGAAAAGAAATCTGTCAGTGTGTAGTTAAATTATATATTCATATAACCTATTACCCAGCAATTTCACTCCTATGAATACCACAGATCCTCAAGGGACATGTGAGCTAATATAGCTTGAAGGCAATATAGAGACCCATCCCTAGGGAAATATATGTACTCTTGAAATAAATAACATTTCTGCAAATTCATGCATTAACAGTAACAGGACTCATGGGAGAAAAAAGATTGAGATAGTCCACTCCAAAGCTTTACAATTTTATAAAAGAACTCTATCATAGGCAATAATAATTATAATAAAAATACCAGCACCATTTTAAAAAGGCACGTTAAATTTCTAACACCTTAAAAGGTACTATTATAAAATATAGATCCGTACTTTGAAATAAGAAGAATATTGCCTTGTGGAAGGAGGTGTGAAGAAGGGTAGAAGACCAGTTAAAGGGAGAAGGACAGAGAGACATCTTCACAAGTTGCAAATGGAGAAACGATTTCACATTTTGAACAAAATGTAGAGGTGCCAGAGAAAGATTCCCCAGACTCTCCGTCGTGTGTTTTCTTCTTTTGTACAATGATGAGGCAGAACCATGCAAAAAGCGCTTTCAAGATAGAGCTTGTGGCCAAAATGGGTCAAAAAGAAAACCATAAGAAAGGGGATGATGCACTATAATGTGTTCCTATGTGGCTTGCTACATTCAACTGTGTTAGTGTACTTTGTATTTGTATATATTATTCTTTGCTAATATATTAACATGTGTGTGCATCTATTATATATACATATGTCTATGAAGGACATATATATCTGCATACATATCCAAGGATGTCTATCACATTTATTATAGGTAGGATATATGTAAAGGAAGTGGAAGGGACCAGGGATTGAAAATGAAGGTAAAGATAATATAAACCAAGACTGGACCTTGTATATACCAGTGATACAGAGTGCCTTATATAGAGGTGTATTATTAAAACTCTACATTTGTAGTAAAAAATAAACTAAGCCCTCCCACTCCCCCAGATTTAAAAGCCAGGAATAAAGATTCTGTGTGTCTATATTTATTGATATGGAAGTGCTAACACAGGCACTGGTGAATGAAAAAAGTTACAAAAGACCATCAAAAATTACTTGCATATCTCTGAAATATCTGGAAGCATGTTTTTTAAATTTTAATTGTGGTTATCTATCAGTGTGATATTTAAGGTGATTATTCTTTTCTTTTTTATTTTCTGCATTTTAAAAATATTTTAGAAGAAATATATAATATTTTTATAGTCAAACGGGAGAAAGCTATTTTTATGTTTTAAATAGTTAAGAAAAATTTAAATATTGTATAAGATCTTGTAAGTCAGCTATTTTGATTTGTAGAAAACACATTCAAACACAGCAAGACCTAGTGTGAGAAAAATCAGTCTTCACTGCACACATAAGCAGCACTTAAATACCCTAATTAACATGGAAGACTTTCTTTTGGAAAAATATTAACATTAATATATTTTAATCCATGAGAGAATATTATCTGACTTTTTCTACCTTTATAACTTTTTAAAGGAAAATTTCTGAAAACTTATAAAATATGATGTATGATATTTCAAAGAGATGCAACTATTTCTGATATTTAAAAAATCGCTATGTCCTTTGACATTTGGGGAATTTGGCATAAGACTGGAAATGAGTGAATGAGCCAGTGCTCATATTAGTTTGTGAATGTGTATGGGTGTAATATATTCTTTACTAAAAGAAAGCAAGTCGTAAGACTAGGATCTTGCTAGTAAAAACTGCAGTGTGAACCCAGAGGACAAATGGATGGAAGAACAGTAAAGGCCTCAAGCTTTAAACTACCCCCTGGGTAATTCAGAAATGACTGAAAAAAAAAAGGAAGTTATAGCATGAAATTGCTTCCTGAAATTTTAAAATTTTAGTTGTAAAACAAAAATGGTAAACCATAATCTTGAGCCTCCTTAAGTAGGAAGGTTCTATGTATTAGGAACCTTCCTCCTTAAGTAGGAAGGTTCTATGTATTAGGGAGATAACATGGTTGTCCTGAGAGAGCTGTGCTAAGGCAGCCTGGTGGAGAGGTAAGGGCACTGGCCTTGGGGCTGGAAGTCCTGGGATCCTGGCTTTCCATCTTACCATCTGTGCACTCTGACTTCTAATCTTTCAGAGGACCATCACATTTCTTAATGCATGTCACCCTACTACTCTACCACTTGTTAGAGCAAATGAGATAAATTATGTGAAAATCCTTAGTAAATTCTAAAAGACTATTAAAATGCATTTTTTTAATATCCAAAATGAACTCAGTAACATGTTAGGTGATCCAGTACATTTGCTCAGTCAGGAGACCTGGCTCTGCACTGGTCTTGTCCTTACTTAATGGTATGAGCTTAGGTAAGTCATTAACTTCTATGTGCCTCAGTCTTAAAAATACTCATTATAATGTTACCTGATCAACCTAGTTCACAGGGTCATTGTAAACAAAAAATGAGATAACATCTATATATTATTTGATCTGAAGTCTTAGGTAAATCATTTGTTTCGTGGTAGATGTCCCATTTATAAAATGCAGAGTGTGGAAATAGCTGAAAGCTAAAGCCAATTATAGTTCCAACCTTCTAGGACTCTGTTTTAGCCTTTCATTAAAAATAAAAATTACTTTATATATTTTGTCTACTTACTATATGCCAGATACTCTTCCAGGTACTTTACAAAAATTAACTTCTTTAATCTTAATTTATTGTAGAGAGAGAAATTAGTTTTCACCTAAAAACAAAAACAAAAACAAAGCAAAACAAAACAAAAAAAACTGGTGGTAGACAAAGCTAGTGTATCTTGGATGGGAAAGGAGAAATAGCTACAAATAAAATTACAGAGAGAATTGTGGAAATGATAGAAGTAAAGAAGATATGAATGAAGGGATGGAGGAGAAATATAGAGGAAAAGTTTTTCAAGCTTCTACAACAGCAGTGACATGGAGTAATTGCAAGAAAAAAAGGAAATTATTAATTTAGTTTAGTCTTATTTTGTTTTCAAAATGAAAACTGTTTTTCAACTGAATAATTAGCAAGATTGAGGCCCTGGGAAGAAAAGAAAATTAAATGGGATAGGCTTACCATTTTTCAGCTGAAAAATGATCAAATTCTGAAAAAGAAACAAGTATATCTAAATAAGACTTTTGGAATAGCAGAGTTAAAGAGATTAGTGAAACTTTCCCCAGAAAGTAACTGTTGAAAATTATTTTTTTAAAAAAGCAATCATTTAAATTCTCTATACATTGTCCTAAGGGCATACAGCAAATGGAGAAAATTTCATTCAGGAAAATCTATTCGATCTTGGTAAGAACAGTGAGAGTCTGTGGCATTTGAGTCCTAACCTGCTCCCTTCCCCACCATGTTATCCCTAATGTTTAGTGTTATGGGAGTTCTACATTGGGCACGTGCAGCCAAGAAAACAGGGACTCCTTCTCCCCCAGCTCCTAGTCTTTCACTTGAGAAAGAGCAGACTGCCAGCATTTCTCATCCCCTTCTCCCTCAGCCTCACGTTACAGAAGCTTAATTCCTGGAAAGTTCAGTTGAGAGGTCTGAGTCTCCATTCTCCCACTTCACTCCCACTCTTAGAGTGAACTACCTACTACTGGCACTTGGAACACCTCTACCCCATTTTACTCATAGAGTGGAGATTCCACTATAGGAAGGACAAGCTGAGAAGATCAAGGGCTACCACTTCCCCAGTGGCCATGGGGTATTACTCTGGGAAAAGTGGGCTCCTGCCCACAGATTTGGTGCAGTGGTGTATAGATGCCTTTCCCAGTGAGAAAGACAGGCCATAAGGACAAAAACTCTGCAGCTCTGCTTGAGGAGACTGACTATATTTGGAACACAGAATGAAGAACTCATGCCTAAGGACATTGTTGAAAAGAATGGAGATCTTGCCAGATAGCAGTTAAGAGGAAGCTTGTAACTCCATGGTACAAGCAAAATGGTGGGACAGCCAGAAATTTAAAAGAAGAACCAGGAAAAGAGACAGCTAAAAGGAGTCCTCCTATGATACAGTCACCTCTGGGCTTGGGGAGGCTGTGTTCATGCACTAGACCACACCCACTCAGGAGCATCAGATCAGAATGTTGGGCAGACTTGAAAGCATTCCCAGTGCTACACACAGACCCATTAAAACAGGGCAAAAGCCTTACTGGAACAAGGGGCTTAAACAGAATCTCTGGCTAAATGCTAACCAAACCATTAGCTTCTTTAACCTACAGGCAACTCCTAGAAAGCCAGGTTTAAAAATAAAATTACTTTCATCCCTGGCAGTCTGGAAGACTATGTGCATGCCCAAGGCAGTACCCTCTCAGAAAGGCTCAGAGAGAGAACCTCTAATCTAACAGTCTTCGGCTAAATATAAGGCAAAACCCATAAAATCTCTGAACTATGATAGCAGCCTCCAAGCCACACACATACTCAATTTTAAAGGTAAAAATATAACTGATTAAGAAGACTTAAGCTTAACCTTTGATCAATAAGTGGTTTAAGCCAGCCCAGGGGTTATTCCTAGGTAGCTAGACTAAAAGATTAATATAAGGGGAAAAAATCTGAGCAAGGACATCAGAAACTGCCTATTGCAAGTAAAATAGACTTCTCAGAATTAGTTGAGCCAAGTCATTACACAAATAAACAAACCATCAAATGAAGAGTAAGAATACCCAGGTTTGGAGGAATCAGTACCTATACTTGTTACAATATGTTTTCTAAAATGTACAATTTTCAACAAAAATATTATGAGATACCCAAAACAACTCTAGGAAAGTATGACCCATAAACAAGGAAAAAAAAATAAAGCAATAGAAAACGCTTTTTAAAGGGTCTGTATGGTTATCTTTGCAGACAGACTTTAAAGCAGCTATGATGATTATGTTCAAAGAACCAAAAGAAGCCATACTTAAAGAATTTGAGGAAGAAATGATGATGACAATGATGTTTCATCAAATAGAAAATATCAATAAAGACATGGAAGTTATGAAAAAGAACACAGTGGAATTTTTAGAGTTGAAAAGTACAATAACTAGTAGAAGCCCTCAACAATACATTTGAACTGACAGAAGAAAGATTCAGTGATCTTGAAGAAAGATCAACAAAGGTTACATAACATGAAAAATAGAGAAAAAAATAGGATGAAGAAAAATGAACATAATTTCAAGGATATGTGGGACACTTTTTAGTGCACCAACATATGTGTAATTGAAGTACCAGAAGGAGAGGAGGGAGAAGCACAAAAAATTTTTTTTTGAAAAAATAATGGCAAAAACTTACCAATTTGATAGTAAACATGAATCTATACATCCAAGAAGTTCAATGATTTCCAAACAGAACAAGTGCAAAGAGATCCATAGATACATTACAGTAAAAATGTTGAAAGCCAAAAATAGAGACAATCTTGAAAACAGCAAGAGAAAAATGACATCACATATAAGGAAACTCCAATAAGATTAATGGTTGACTTTCATTAGAAACAATGAAGGCCAGACAGCAGTAGGATGATGTACTCAAAGTGCTAAAAGTAAAAACTGTCAACCAAGAATCTTTTATTCAGCAAAACTATCTTCCAAAAATGAAGGCAAAATAGACATTTTCAGATAAACAAAAACTGAGAGAATTTGTTGTTAGCAGACTTGCCTTAAGAAATATCAAAGAAAATGCTTCAGAAAGAGAGCTAGTGACACCAGACAGTAATTTGAATCTATATGAAAAAACAAAGAGAACCAGTAAAGGTCATTACATAAGTAAATACAAAAGACAGTATAATTGAATATTTCTCCTCTTTTCTCTTACTTGAAAAGGACTAATTACTAGTGACCCCAAACACAGTAAGTTAAACAAAATGAGAAGACAGAGAAATATGCGGCAGATGAAGGAGCAAGGTAAAAACCCACCAGACCAAACAAATGAAGAGGAAATAGGTAGTCTACCTGAAAAAGAATCCAGAGTAATGATAGTAAAAAATGATACAAAATCCTGCAAATAGAACGGAGAAAATACAAGAAACGTTTAACAAGGACCTAGAAGAACTAAAGCACAAACAAACAATGATGACCACAACAATAAATGAAATTAAAAGTTCTCTAGAAGGAATCAATAGCAGAATAATTGAGGCAGAGAATGGATAAGTGACCTGGAACTACCACAAACCAGAATAAAGAAAAAAGAATGAAAAGAATTGAGGGCGGCCTCAGAGACTTCTGGGACAACATTATGCACACTAACATTCAAACTGTAGGGGTCCCAGAAGAAGAAGAGAAAAAGAAAGGGTCTGAAAGGTATTTGACGAGATTATAGTCGAAAACTTCCCTAACATGGGAAAGGAAATAGTCAATCAAGTCCAGGAAGCGCAGAGAGTCCCATAGAGGATAAACCCAAAGAGAAACACACCAAGACACATATTAATCAAACTATCAAAAATTAAACACAAAGAAAAAATATTAAAAGCAGCAAGGGAAAAACAACAAATAACATACAAGGGAAGCCCCATAAAGTTAACAGCTGATCTTTCAGCAGAAACTCTGCAAGCCAGAAAGGAGTGGCAGGACATATTTAAAGTGATGAAAGGGAAAAACCTACAACCAAGGTTACTCTACCCAGCTAGGATCTCATTCAGATTCGACAGAGAAATTAACCTTTACAGACAAGCAAAATCTAAGAGAATTCAGCACCACCAAACCAGCTTTACAACAAATGCTAAAGGAACTTCTCCAGTCAGGAGACACAAGAGAAGGAAAAGACCTACAAAAACAAACCCAAAACAATTAAGAAAATGGTAATAGGAACATACATATCCATAATTACCTTAAATGTAAATGGATTAAATGCTCCAACCACGAGACATAGACTGGCTGAATGGATACAAAAACAAGACCCATATATATGCTGTCTACAAGAGACCCACTTCAGACCTAGGGACACATACAGACTGAAAGTGAGGGGATGGAAAAAGTATTCCATGCAAATGGGAATCAAAAGAAAGCTGGAGTAGCAATACTCCTATCAGACAAAATAGACTTTAAAATAAAGACTATTACAAGATGCAAAGAAGGACCCTACATAATGATCAAGGGATCAATCCAAGAAGAAGATATAACAATTGTACATATTTATGCACCCAACATAGGAGCACCTCAATACATAAGGCAAATGCTAACAACCAAAAAAGGGGAAATTGACAGTAACACAATCGTAGTAGGGGACTTGAACACCCCACTTTTACCAATGGATAGATCATTGAAAATGAAAATAAATAATGAAACACCAGAGCTAAATGACACATTAAACAAGATGGACTTAATTGATATTTATAGGACATTCCATCCAAAAACAACAGAATACACTTTCTTCTCAAGTGCTCATGGAACAGTCTCCAGGATAGATCATATCTTGGGTCACAAATCAAGCCTTGGTAAATTTAAGAAAATTGAAATCGTATCAAGTATCTTTTCCAACCACAATGCTATGAGACTAGATATCAATTACAGGGAAGAAAACTGTAAAAAATACAAACAAATGGAGGCTATACAATACACTACTAAGTGACCAAGAGATCACTGAAGAAATCAAAGATAAATCAAAAAATACCTAGAAACAAATGACAATGAAAACACAATGACCCAAAACCTATGGGATGCAGCAAAAGTAGTTGTAAGAGGGAAGTTTACAGCAATACAACCCTACCTCCAGAAACAAGAACTATCTCAAATAAACAACCTAACCTTACACCTAAAGCAATTAGAGAAAAAAGAACAAAAAAACCCCAAAGTTAGCAGAAGGAAAGAAATCATAAAGATCAGATCAGATAAATGAAAAAGAAATGAAGGAAACGAGAGCAAAGATCAATAAAATTAAAAGCTGGTTCTTTGAGAAGATAAACAAAATTGATAAACCATTAGCCAGACTCATCAAGAAAAAAGGGAGAGGACTCAATAGAATTAGAAATGAAAAAGGAGAAGTAACAACTGACACTGCAGAAATACAAAGGATCATGAGACATTACTACAAGCAACTCTATGCCAATAAAATGGACAACCTGGAAGACATGGACAAATTCTTAGAAAAGCACAACCTTCCGAGACTGAACGAGGAAAGAATAGAAAATATGAACTGACCAATCACAAGCACTGAAATTGAGACTGTGATTAAAAATCTTCCAACAAACAAAAGCCCAGGACCAGATGGCTTCACAGGCGAATTCTATCAAACATTTAGAAAAGAGCTAACACCTATCCTTCTCAAACTCTTCCAAAATATAGCAGAGGGAGGAACACTCCCAAACTCATTCTGTGAGGCTACCATCACTCTGATACCGAAACCAGGCAAAGATGTCACAAAAAAAGAAAACTATAGGCCAATATCACTGATGCACATAGATGCAAAAATCCTCAACAAAATACTGGCAAACAGAATCCAATAACATATTAAAAGGATCATTCACCATGATCAAGTGGAGTTTATCCCAAGAATGCAAGGATTCTTCAATATGCGCAAATCATTCAATGTGATACACCATATTAACAAATTGAAGGATAAAAACCATATGATAATCTCAGTAGATGCAGAAAAAGCTTTTGACAATATTCAACACCAGTTTATGATAAAAACTCTCCAGCAAGTAGGCATACAGGGAACCTACCTCAGCATAATAAAGGCCATATATCCAAAACCTACAGCCAACATCGTTCTCAATGGTTGAAAAGAGAAACCATTTCGTCTAAGATCAGGAACAAGACAAGGTTGCCCACTCTCACCACTATTATTCAACATAGTTTTGGACGTTTTAGCCACAGCAGTCAGAGAAGAAAAAGAAATAAAAGGAATCCAAATCAGAAAAGAAGGAGTAAAGCTGTCACTGTTTGCAGATGACATGATACTATACATAGAGAATCCTAAAGAAGCTACCAGAAAACTACTAGAGCTAATCAATGAATTTGGTAGAGTAGTAGGATACAAAATTAATGCACAGAAATCTCTTGCATTCCTATACACTAAGGGTGATAAATCTGAAAGAGAAATTAAGGAAACACTCCCATTTACCATTGCAACAAAAAGAATAAAATACCTAGGAATAAACCTACCTAGGGAGACAAAAGACCTGTATGCAGAAAACTATAAGACACTGATGAAAGAAATTAAAGATGATACAAATAGATGGAGAGATATACCATGTTCTTGGATTGGAGGAATCAATATTGTGAAAATGACTATACTACACAAAGCAATCTCCAGATTCAATGCAGTCCCTATCAAACTACCAATGCCATTTTTCACAGAACTAGAACAAAATGTTTCACAATATTTATGGAAACACAAAAGACCCTGAAGAGCCAAAGCAATCTTGAGAAAGAAAAACGGAGCTGGAGGAATCAGACTCCCGGACTTCAGACAATACTACAGAGCTACAGTAATCAAAACAGTATGGTGCTGGCACAAAAGCAGAAATATAGATCAATGGAACAGGATAGAAAGCCCAGTGATAAACCCATGCACATATGGTCACCTTATTTTTGATAAAGGAGGCAAGAATATACAATGGAGAAAAGAGAGCCTCTTCAATAAGTGGTGCTGGGAAAACTGGATAGCTACATGTAAAAGAATGAAATTAGAGCACTCCCTAACACCATACACAAAAATAAACTCAAAATGGATTAAAGACCTTAATGTAAGGCCAGATACTGTAAAACTCTCAGATGAAAACGTAGGCAGTACACTCTATGACATAAATCACAGCAAGATCCTTTTTGACCCACCTCCTAGAGAAATGGAAATAAAAACAAAAATAAATGGGACCTAATGAAACTTAAAAGCTTTTGCGCAGCAAAGGAAACCATAAACAAGACCAAAAGACAACCCTCAGAATTGGAGAAAATATTTGCAAACGAAGCAACTGACAAAGAATTAATCTCCAAAATATACCAGCAGCTCATGCAGCTCAATATCAAAAAAACAACCCAATCCAAAACTGGGAGGAACACCTTTGTAAAGCAATTATACTCCAATAAAGATGTTAAAAAAAAATTTGAAATTGAAAAAAACAATCAGTGAACTTGAAGACATACCATTAAAACTATCCAAAATAAAGCACATATGGAAAAAAGATGGACAGTTATTGCATAAAACTTCAGTGACCTATGATATCCAAAATAAGACAGGCACAAAAGACCACATACTGTATGATTTCCTTTATACGAAATTCTAAACAAAACAAGCCCATAGTGTTAGAAAACCCATCAGTGTTAGCTTGGGCCTAAGGTAGGGAGAAAGAATGGACTGAAAATTTCCACCAGAGGGCTCTTGTAGGATGATAAAAAATATTCTCAAGTCTTGATTGCTGTGGATTTCATCAAACTGTCCACTTAAAATGGGTGAATTTTACTGGATAATTTTACTTCAATAAAATGTATTTAAATTAGGGAAAATGGTTATGTCTTCCAAGTTATGGGGAAGAAACCAGAATAGATCTTGGATTATGGCAAAAATGAATAGCTTAGGAAACATACTTAAAATTTGTATTTTTAGCAAAATCTTGTTACGTTCTGAACTTGAGAAAGACAACTACTCTCTTTAGCTTAAAAATAACCTGTTAAAACAGTTGAAATGAATAGTTTGTTAATTGATTTGCTCTTTTATTTTTTAAGTAATCTGTTAGAGAGATCTTATTATGCAGTCAGTCAGTAATTCCTTTAATTTCCTTTAGAGAAGGAATTTACAACATGAATAAGAAAGTACATAGATCTGAGATGTGCTTTTGATACCAGTTTCAGCATTAAATTCACAAGGTATCTCAATCCTTTTGATTCCTACCTATCTTATATGCTTAAACTGATGTTGGTCCTCAAGTATAAGAGTCAGGAAAACCTGGCCAAGCCATGGCTCCACATAAAATTCATCAATAGCTTCCCATATCCTCAGGATAAATCCCAGCTTTTTAAAAGTGGCCCGCACAGGAAATAAAGAACTAACGTTATGTTTCCTGCCAGCCTCATTTGTTCCTCCTCTGTCCTTTCTTCAGACTGTGCTCTGGTTTAGCCATACCATCACATCTCTCTGTACTTCCAGAGCATTTCTTTTCTACAATTTTGCTGCCATAATTTTGCTCATGCTTCAAGTATTAGCTTTTTAGTGGTGACATTCCTTGATTCCCTGATTAAATTAGGTTTTACTATGTATTCCCACTATAACACCCTGTATTTTTCATTTAAGTAAAATTTATTACAGTCAATTCTCATTATTTCCTGTAGTTATACCCCAAACACTTAATTGTCAAATACTGAAACGTTGTTCCTGGGGAAATATATCCATATAAATCTTTATCTATACATTTATATCTATTTCTATATCGATATCTCACATAGATTATAACCTTAAATCTTAAAAACAACTCATCCTGGTAGATTCTATTTTCTGTATTTTACAGGACAGTAAACGAGGTTCAGCAGTGTTAAGTGACTTGCCTGAAGACATCTGCCTAACAGGTGCCAGGTTGGGATTCAAACCCGTCAACAGGCCCCAGAACCAGAGCTCCTTGCACTCCACTGCCCCCTGTCATGTCTATCTTCTGGTCATCTCTAAGAGACAGAACTCAAATAAGAAGGCAGAGTGTCTCTTTGTTCAACTTCAGTTGGGAATGTTTGCAACAGGCGACTTTGATTTTTCACAGCTCTGAACATATCCACCTATGACTGCTAAAGCACAGTGGGTACTGATTTAGGAGTTACAAATACATTTTAGCAAGAAGATAAATTCATTAATATAGAATACGAATAGCAAGGATCAACTGTATAGTTATTTGTTTAATATCTGTCTTGCTCATGTGTAATTTTTAGGAGGCAGGCACCATCTCTTTCTTGTTTACCAATAGAGCTGGCTCATATTAGGTCTTCAGTAACAGTAATGACAGACTGAGTAAAAGAATGAAAGAATGAATGAATGAGTGTATTAGAAGTCCTTCTAGACCTAGAGCAAGTAGGTTCTGAAAATAGCTCCCCCCTAGTTGCAGTGGTGTCTCCTAGGTGAATTTAACCTGTCTAGGTATCTATTAAAGTGTCAGCTCTAGCTTTCCTATGAAGAGGAAAGCTTTCCTTTCTCACCATGTAGCGATCCCAGTTGGCCCATAGGTGCCAGATCCAAGCTAGGAGCCTCATCCCTGCCAATCTTCTCTTCTAGAGCCCATGCTTGTTTCTATTGTATCAGATATAGCCTTTCTCCTCTATGATTCGTGACCCAGCTTCCTACTCACACTAGTCAAAGTTCTTGGTGCATAAAAACAGAAACTGACTCAGATTAACTTAAGCAGAAAAACAATTTGTTAGAAAGTTTCAGATCACAAAAGTAATGAGAAGGTTGGAGAAAGAAGCTTGAGTAGTAACCGAAGAAGTCAAAGCAAAGGTACAATCCTTTCATGGGGCCTCTACTCAGGATGCTGCTGTTGGTGGCATCACTCTGCACCATTGACCACACACATCACTCTGTATGTTACGAGTCTTCACTCTATCACAACTGCTTCAGAGAATCTCTATCTGGCCTTGCACCTTTATGTCTCTGCCTTGGGACTCACGTGCCAAAGCCCTGGCTGCCAAATAGGGAGGGGAAACACTTTCTCCCATTTGCTTCTCTAGTGAAATGAAAGGTGACCCAAGAAAGGGCACTCAGATTCAGGCAGCAGAAACAACAAATGTCAAGTACACAATCTAACTCTGGAACCTCTGTCATGGAGAAATCTTGATGTTGAAATTTGAAGGAGAATTGTCCTACGGTTCTAAACTGTATTTGAGTTTGCATCAGGCTTCTTAAATAGCTTCCTACCCCAGATTCTCTTTTCTCCTCTGTATGCAAGATTGAGAAGCTTAGGATCCTGCTTTTAAAAATCTTATCAGATTTTAGCTACTTTGCTTAGTGTAGCAGGTACTTTTATCAGGAAACTAGTCCTAATTTAAGTAGATATAAAAGAGACAGATCTGTAGTACCCTGGAAAGATCGTGTTTTGCTACCTACAACTCCTCATCCTTGATCCAGAATTAAAATAAGGTGTGGGATACAGAGAAACTCTGACATAGAGGAGAAGAAATAAACCATTACCTCTTCTGTCCCAAGGTAGTTCATATTTTTCCAACAGTATCAAAACAGTTTAACCATTCTTTGTTTGATCTTTAACCCTTCTGTTTGTCGTATGTCTTTGATGGCTTTTGAAAATAAATATGGATAATACCAAACAATTGATTTTTATTTAGAGACTATAATTAAAATCCAGAATCAGAAGACTTCCAGAACCTAAAATGTGTTCACATTTTTAAACAAATGATCTTCGAGAGAACCTATCTTTAATGCATGTTGCTTGTTTGTCTTTATGCAAGTTCCATACAGACAGAAGCAATCTATCCTACTTGCCATATCTCCAGCACCCCACACAGTACCTAAAACAGAGAAGCCAAGAGTACATATTTGTTCAGCTCTATATTTCCAGCTTGTAGTTTTGTTGTGGATACATGGTAGACAATAAATGTTCGATGAAATTAGTTGGAAGGATACAGGAAAGGAAGATGAGTAAAACCACACATGTAAATAAATCAACTGAGAAGAAAAACCTTGTTTTGTTGTTTAAAGGGATTTTTGTTTTGTATCAAATTGAGCAGAAGAAAAACATAGAGGTCCTTTGTAAGAGCAAATTTGTCATACTCCAGTGAAAAATGAAAGCCTTTCTATAAAATGCAACAGTGTTTCTCACAGTGACCTTGGACGGATTGGCCACATGCAGATCCTGGGACTCAGTCCTCCAGGACTCTGATTTGCGGAGTTGGGGCCCAGGAATCTGAATGCAGCTGGTCCTCAAACACTGTATGAGGTATAAGACAGCTGGGAGTGGCCCTGCACAGGCTGGGATTTGACTCGTGGCTGCAACCACTATCTACAAAGTGCAGGGCTTTGCCTCTTTGTTACTTGAATTTTGTTATTCTAACTTAGTTATTCACTGTTTATTTACAGAATAAAATGTTTCAGTTCCCTTTACTTCCAAAGTTAGGAGAAGGTTTTTACAAAAGAAGAGCCTGGATCAAGATGCCCTGAAATCTTTTGTTGAGGAGGAAATTCTCCCTAATCGTGAATGGTTAACCTATCTGGCATCCCAGAAAGACATAATGTCTTTTATTATTATTACTTTTTTCTGTACACTGTAGACCCTTGGCTACTGGGTACTGCTGGAACCCTGAACCCTGAATTGCTTGTGGGGGAGTTAAACAATTTTTATCTTAACCTTACATTACTGTAGCATTTTGCATAATATACATAATTTTTAATGAAAGCTTTTCATAAAACTGAACACTCTACAGGTATTCCGCCTACATGGCCGTCTAATTTCACACCCCTGATGGATTTCCCTACAATGTTGCTAGGAGACCAAGACACTTCTTAACAAAGGTTACAGAATGTTATTAACCATGTGGATATCTGCTCCCCCAAATCCATTTGCTTGTTGCAAATGTGGCTTCCTTAAAGTGTGGTGTTTAGGACAATACCAGTAACCATGGGGAAAACTGTGCAGCTCCCTAAAGTAGGGGTGCAGTACTCTTCTGAGCAATATCACCACCTCGCTCTTCTCCCAATTTTATGACCACATAAAGGTGGAGAGGGCTACGGGCTTTTATTTCTTCACGGGACAAAGACTTATATTTTGCTGCTGTTCCACTCCATTTTAGAACTACAGATAAGAGAAAAAGAATCAGAGCACAAGAGTCAGGGATTGTTGCGAAAAAGATTTCTCTCAACATTTTTTGAAAGTCACCCCTGTTTTTTATTTTTCATTTTAGTACCCCTTTGAAGTACATTATGTTAGCCATGGTAGACCAAGATTCGCTATTGACATCATAATTTAATCCTAAAATGGCAATCTAATTAGCATAAATCTTATTAGCAGTTTGTAAGTTTTAAAAATAATATACGTTTTGGTGATAGATCTTCTGTATCATCAAACGAAGCTGTGGGTAAAGTCAATGAGTAGCAGTGCAGAAATCCTTTTGTGGTCAGGTACAGATAGAAGCTGTCTTCGTGACCATAAACCTGAAACAACTGAGGTTCTGTAAAACCCAGGATTGGACAGTCCATGCTCCAGAAGTATTTGATCCAGAAAAGGTGGGTTCCTCCTGAGACCCTTCCTTCTGGACCGTAGCTCTCCACTGTTTATTTCCCCCAGTCTCTCTTTCTTCTAGACACTAACCTTTTGAGCATGTTCTCTTTCTACTTCAGCAGTCCCTCTTCCTAGAACAATTTCCAGCTGTTTAACTTCCACTGGACCTTTAAGATGCCAGCTCAAAGACTTCCCTGGTGATCCAGTGGTTAAGACTCTTTGCTCCCAATGCAGGGGGCACGGGTTCGATCCCTGGTCGGGGAACTAAAATCCCACATGTTGTCAGTAGTAGCCAAAAAAAGAAAAAAAGTCAGCTCATTTGTCCCTTTATCAAGGAAGCTTTCTGTGAACCCTTCCACCCCAGCTGAAGCCTTTACTATAAACTGTCACAGTAGCTGGTATTTTTTTAAAAATGTACGACTGTAATTGTGATTATTAGATGAAAGTCAGTCTTCTCCCCCTCCTCATTCCATGAAGGCAGAGGTTTGTTCCCTACTATAGTCACGGAAGCTGCCATTTATTAGGGGTTTATAAATTTTCAGGACATACTTGTTGATAAATAACTGAGACACATGATACTGTTCTCTCCAACACTCTAACTCTGGTTCTCTTACATTTTCTGACCGGTCCTCTATACTTTCTATCCATTATTTTAAGTAACTTCCAGGATTTTGATTTTGTTTCTTTTGTCTTCCTCACCTATTCCTAAACCCTACTTTCAAAGCTCAGCTAATCCAGATGACTTCCAAATCCAGTGATTCTGTCTTGATTTCTCATTCTAGCTCTAGTCATCTGTTCTATACTATATTTAAGAATCAGTCACTTGAAGGTTTAGCTGTCATTTCAAATTCCACTTGGGTGAAATAGATGAAAGAGTATTGGCTTTGTTCTTAGGAGTCATAAATATTTAGTACTGTACAACTTTGGAAAAATTATTTTACCTCTCTGAGTCTCCATTTCCTTATAAAATTGAAATATTGATACTTGTCATGCAACACTGTTTTAAAGATTCAGAAAGTATAATAGACACACATATGTGTGTATGTGTTTACATTCTGACATTCCATATCAATCAATGCTTGAGACAGTTGGCAGTCAATAGTAAGCATGTATTGCTTTATATATTTATTATAATAAATAACCTCTCCAGCCTTTTACTCTTTCCTATTTTACTTATCTTTAAAACAATAAATCCCCATTTTTCTTAATGGGGTTCAATGTCTTAGAGTCATTTTTCTACTCCATAGGTCAAATCAAAGATCAAATCCTATTACTTCTTCCTTCAAACTGTGTCTCTAATTTAATGTGTTGAATTCAAAATACTGTTCGCATTTTTACCACCTTGACCCTGGCCCTCACACTTGGCCCTGGACCCTTTCCTTTAAGCTAGACTTCTCATCAGTTGCTTTGCCCTGGTCTCTTACCCTGTGCCTGTTACCAGTTTAATCCGCCTAGATCATGTGGTTTTACCCACAAGGTTCTCATGGAAAAAGCCTATTATCACTCCTGGCAGAATTAAGTCCAGTTTCTCCTCCCACTTTCAGTTCTTCTTTCCTCCCTATCTAACCTAAAGTCCTCATGGACCCCATGAACTCAAGATCCAATTAGTCTAGACTCCACACTTCATGATGGTCCCCAGTTGTCTACTCTTTATCATGTTGTTCCTTCTGCCTTGAACAGTTTCACAGCCCTTTTCTTCCAATCCCTTTTCTCAAAGCTCACATCCAGGCATTTATCTAAATTTCTGTAGCTTTCTCCATCTACAGTCCCATGATGATGTAATGATTATTTGTGTGTTACTTTGATCCTGATTGTTTCATGTATGACCTAAGTTCCTTGAATATGGTGGCTGTGTCTTCTGTTTTTTTCCCCCTTTGCTGGACCTTAAACAATTCTGGATTTGTAAATAGAATTTTTAATTTGCATTGTCTATTGTAATCACTCTGGGTTGAAGTACCACAGAGAAAAACTGAAAGTTAATAGGTTGAATTGTACGAAGTTATCAATAGTTAACCAATTTTGACCTATCACACAAACAATTTTATATGGTTCAACCTGATAGTTTGAAGTCCTGATCTCAGGTGACTTGCTAAAATATCAAATAGATGCTTTCTCAGTTTAGAAATGGTCCATAGAAATTAGAAAAAGGATAGGTTATGTCCTGTTCATATCTCATTCCACATGCTCTAGAAAGGACACTCTCCATTGTTTTTTTGTTTGTTTGTTTGTTTTAAGATAGTCCAAGTTTATTTTCTAAGTGGGCTGGTGAAGAAAATATTGGAGGTGATTAATAAACTTTAGATCCACATTTGTTCTTGAAATAGGAATTTTTTTTGTGCATAATGGAATTACTAACATTTTACTAGGGCAGATCTAGGATCAAGACCCAACCCTGCCACAAACTTGGACAAACTTAAGCAGCTTACTTAAATTTTCGGTGTCTTTGGTTCTTCATCTATAAAAGAGGTTGATAACGTAAGTATCTACCGCTCAGAGTCAGGGTGAGATTTAAATGAAATAATCTAAATAAAGACTTTAGACCAAGTGCTGGCACATAATAAGCATTCACTGAATGTCAGTTGCTTTTATTACTCTTAATTTAATAAAAGAAGAGTCTCTGATATTCTGTAGATGTAACCCAATACCAATAAGCATAATAGTAGCTCTCTGTTTATGTTATGGGGCAACATATCACCTTATTTATTCTTTCTGGCTTTTTTTTTTAAGTGAGATTTGAGGCTTTTCAAAACGAGTAAAAATAATAAGTAAGTAAATGTCTTATTCCTATAAAGTAAATTACCATAATTTCATATCATGTCTCTCTCTTCTCCTATGTAGACATGAGTTCAAGCAGCATTAAATGAGACCTCTGTAACTTACTTGTTTTTAGAAATATCTTGTGCTTTCTGCAACAGATCACTTCTCCTTCACAACTCTCCCCATCTCCTACTAAAGCAAAAGCCATAGCTCAGAAAACAAGTTATCCAAGCAAAGTCCAATTCTTTCTGTATATAAAATAAAAATAAATTGAAACCGTAATGCTGAGCAGTGGTATGAATCATTAATGAATTAAAGATTTGTCTGGTTGAAAAGATTTAACACGATGCTTGAAAACACATTGAAATTGCCCAATACTTTTATGACAACAATGTATTTATATAGGGTTTATTCCTGAATGATTCAATGTATTTATGGATTTAGCAAATTACTATATTTAAGCCAATTTTAAGTACCTGATTAGGCTGACATCACCTCTGTTGATTCATCTATTTATTAATTTGACAAATATTTATGAAAGTATTACTGTAGGCTAAGCACGTAATAATCTGGAGCTTACCCAAATTAGGGCTGCCTCTCCTCTTATAGAATTTTTTTAAAAAATTTATTTATTTAATTTATTTATCTTTGGCTGCATTGGGTCTTTGTTGCTGCGTGCGGGCTTTCTCTAGTTGCAGTGAGCAGGGGCCACTCCCCGTCGCGGTGTTAGAGCCTCCCACCGCGGTGGCCTCCCCCATTGCAGAGCACGGGCTCTAGGCGTGCGGGCTTCAGTAGTTGTGGCACGCGGGCTTCAGGAGTTGTGGCTCGCGGTTCTAGAGCGCAGGCCCAGTAGCTGTGGCGCACGGGCTTAGTTGCTCCGCGGCATGCGGGATCCTCCGGGACCACGGCTCGAACCCATATAACCTGCATTGGCAGGCAGATTCCCAAGCACTGGGCCACCAGGGAAGCCCTCTCCTCTTATACAATTTTTAAGGGCAGCCATGGCCAAAGAGTTTATGATCTTTTTATTTCCAGTTTAAATGGTGCCAATATAATCGTTATTTCTGACTTCATGTCTATCTCCAGCTTAATACGATGTGTTTTAATCGTAGGACTAGCCTGACTCCCAGCACTGGTTTTCCTACCTGGTAACGGGGGAGAACTTTGTGAGTGCAACTGAGCAGTTATTTCTGGGAAGTGTATTGACCCTATTTCTCCCTGCCCCAACTTCTTGGCAGAAATTAACATTTTCTTGGTGATCTTCATTCACAACATTCTTACCTCATCTGGTTCTGTTTTCTCTCTATTCAAAACCATCATAATTCTTCAACAGAGGGGCTTGAAGCAGAGGTTTTATGTATATTACATAGTCTCCCTTATTTAGCTTCTCACCCTATCTTTTGGAAGGGGCCCAGAAATCCAGATATCTTGCTGCACCCTGTTGGAGAAAAATTGTTAACAGTCCTTTAATTCCATCCCTTCCCGAGACAAGGAGAAATTGTTAAATGGCCATGCCAGGGGTTTCAAGCCCCATAAGTGATGCTTGCCAAAGGGTCTTTCATAAAGCATAATTACATATATTAATTGAAAAAATCAGACTCAACTGGAACTGGTAAATGTAGTAGGTAAGGCAAATATGGGACGTCTACTTTCAAGGAGTTTAGAGTCTGAGAAAAATGGGTTTTGAACAAGTGCAAATAAAGGAGGAAAAAAACCATTATCTGTCATAGGGGACAGCATTAGATAGAACCTGAGGCCAAAAGAGCATGGTGGTTTTAAGAAATTAAAGAGGGCCCCTATGGCTGCAATGTGGAGTGACAAAGAAAGGAGGCCCAGATCCTGCAGGCGTGTGCACTGTTCAAGATGTTTGGACTTTACCCTAAAGGCCAGTGCAGTCAGGAAGGATTTTCAACCACAGAGTGAGCTGTCAGGTTTGTGTCTTTCGAGATTACTTTAGCTGTGGTGTAGAAGCATTGGAGGAGGGAGACCAGATGTGAGGGAGTCAGCTGTCATTCCAAGTTTCACTTAATTAATCTTTTGTTTGGTTGAGATTTAAAAAAATCAATTCTTAAAACTTTCTTTAATTTCTCATTTCACGTCCTCTAATAATCTTTTCTAAAAGAGTTTTCTTCTATTCCCTTGCCTAATCTTATCTTCCAAGGGCCTTGTGGAAGAGCCCTTTTAGGAAATCTTCTAGATGCATTTATAAGTTTTTGCTATTTGCTATTTTGAATCATTGTAGCACATTATTGGCATTGTCTTTTCAGCCACTTATTTATGGCTGCCTATTTATGGTGGCTATTTATTAACTAAAAAAGTGATTTCTTCTTTCTTCCTCCTCTTCCTTGCCTTTTTAAATTAATCGGAGAAGGAGATCTATCTTGCTTAGTCGTGCACCAGTTTCAGAGCCTTGCATGCAATAGTAAATAAATAACTGATGAACTAAATGGAAACGATGTCATACACACACTCTTAATAAAGTAAGTTACTTCTTTTGGTGGAACAGCGGTGTAACTCGGTGTTAGTAATATTCTCTTTTGTTGCATTGTCTTAGATATGGCTTTGCCCACATAGATAGCGCTTAAACTGTATTTTTAGTGAGTCTGGAAGAACACTAGTTCTACGAGCCTGGGATTTTGTCTCTACCCTGATTTCCTATTCTTTAGACAGTGATTCATTGTTCTAGAAGCTGGTCTTATTTTCTTTAATTCCCATTCTCTTTAGATTTTAAGCATTCATCCCTATTCTGAAGGTCCTCTGTGCTTTCTGAGGGGTTTCATATGCACTGTGGAGGTCAAGTTCAGAGCATAAGTTCTTCTCTGTGCTACCCCAGTCATATCCATAAGTTTCTGTTTTTGTGCCCCTGACTACGTAACTGATTTGTAATTTTGTTGTTCTGTAAATGGACTTAGGAAGCTTCCAAACATGAGCTAAATCGGAGAAACATTACGTGCAATATTAATTGAAATATGTAAATAATATTTACAACATAGGTTGAGGGGCATAAATTATTTCTCTGGAATAAAATAAATAGCAATAAAAAATACTCCTATGACATTCTTTAATTATCAAGATAAGTAAAATCTCTGGTCTGTAAATTGCCAGTAGAATACTGGCATTTAGACAATGAAGAAAGATTAGTGCTATAACGCTTAAAACTGACATAACTTCTCTTCAATTCCCTAAAGGACAGTTAGCCAACTTTTATGGCTTCCAGGGAAAAACATCAGATCTTCTGAAAAACTTTCTATCATTTAATTGTGTCTGTAATGAATAGAAAAAAAAAAAACTTCACAAAAATGTTTCTACCTAGTTTACTGCAGATTAAAAAAACCCCAAAATTTAGGTAAATATATCTAATGCTATTAATACTAATATTGGTCTATAGTAATTTATACTAATTTTATAAATACTAACATTTTTATGTATGTTAGTATGTTAACATTTTAACATATTTATTTAACACTAAGTAGGATAATTTTTTCAAACCGTTGAGTGTTCTAGCAGAAGATGTTAGTTCTTTGGGGCTAATACCTTCATTTAAGAAAGGACAGAGAAACGGAAACTTGGAAAATTAGTGTATCAGTTCATTTCCATGGAAGTCATTATTCTTGGCAGAAATAGTCAAAGCATTTAGGAGTTTTAAGCTATATCTGGATGTTAATTATATTTAAGTTCCTTAGTCCACAAAAACTAACAGCATCTTTTTTGATATTAGATATGTGGTGAGATTTTCTACTACAGTTTTTTCATCTTTATAAAAGATATGAAACTGAAGATATTCTAGCAATACATTATCTTTTTCCTTATACTAAATGTAAGCCAAAAGTGTTGAAAGGAAAAATTTTTTCTAAGGTTTGAGCATTCCATGATTTCATGGATGATTCTTTAATGATTGTGCTCAGAAATTATTTTCATATTATTTAATGCAAGTCAAGTTGCAATGGCTCAGTATAAGACACATCCAAATCCTTTTTGGTTCTCAAGCATTAGATGTTTTGACCAGGAATATGGGAGCAATTAAACAACTTTATTGGCAAAGATATCTTTTGGAAGACACGAAGAGAATTTAGAAAGTGCTATCCATAAGGAAACGTTGTTAAATTGAACTACGCTAAGATTAAGACCTTCTGTTGATCAACAGACACCAGTAAGAGAGTGAAGAGGAAATCCACAAAGTGGGAAAAATATAGACAAACTAATAGAACAATGAGCAAATGTTTGAATAGGACCTTCATCAGAGAGAATCCCCAAATGGCTAGTAAACAAGTAAAAAGGTGATCAACCTCATTAGTCATCAGGAAAGTTCAAATTAAGACCACAGTATGATACCACAACGTCTTGACCAGAATGGCTAAAATGAAATTGGTCCATTTCTTCTAGGTTGTCCATTTTATTGGTGTATAGTTGCTTATGATCCTTTGTATTTCTGTGGTGTCATTTGTAACTTCTCCTTTTTCATTTCTGACTTTATTGATTTGGGCCCTTTCCCTTTTTTTCTTGATGAGTCTGGCTAAAGGTTTATCAATTTTGTTTATCTTTTTAAAGAACCAGCTTTTAGTTTCATTGACTTTTCTATTTTTTTTGTCTCTATTTCATTTATTTCTGCTCTGATCTTTATGATTTCTTTCCTTCTACTAATTTTAGGTTTTATTTGTTCTTCTTTCTCTAGTTGCTTTAGATATAGGGTTAGGTTGTTTATTTGAGATTTTTCTTGTTTCCTGAGCTTGTATTGCTATAAACTTCCCTCTGAGAACTGCTTTTGCTGTGTCCCATAGGTTTTTGGATCGTTGTGTTTCCATTTTCATTTGTCCCCAGATATTTTTCTGAGTACGTGAGAGTACCGCATGTTGGCCAGAATCCTGGGCAAACATACACTGCTGGTGAGAAGGCAAACATTGGTACAATTGCTTTGGAAAACTTTTTGGCAATATTCACTGAAGCTAAGTATACACATGCCTATAACTCAGTAACTCCACTTCTGTGTACATATATCTAACAGAAATGCACCCATGTGTTCATCAGAAGACATTTGTATGAATGCTTGTAGAAGCTTTATTCTTTTTTATAATTTAATTTTTATTTTATATTGGAATATAGTTGATTTACAATGTTGTGTTAGTTTCAGGTGCACAGCAAAGTGATTCAGTTATACATTTACATATATCCCTTCTTTTTCAGATTTCCCATATAGGTTATTACAGAATATTGAGTAGAGTTCCCTGTGCTATACAGTAGGTCCTTGTTGATTATCTATTTTATATATAGTTGTGTATATATGCTAATCTCAAACTCCTAATTTATCCCCTCACCCACGTTTCCCTTTTGGTAACCGTAAGCTTGTTTTTGAAGTCTGTGAGTCTGTTTATGTTTTGTAATAAATTCATTTGTATCTTTTTTTAGATTCCACATATAAGTGATATCATATGGTATTTGTTTTTCTCTGTCTGACTTACTTCACTTAGTATGATCATCTCTAGGTCCATCCATGTTGCTGCAAAAGGCATTATTTCATTCTTTTTTTATGGCTGAGTAATGTTCCATTGTATATATATGTACCACATCTTTATCCATTCCTCTGTCTATGGACATTTATACCGCTTCCATGGCCTGGCTATTGTAAATAGTGCTGAAATGAACATTGGGGTGCATGTATCTCTTTGAATTATGGTTTTCTCAGATATATGCCCAGGAGTGGGATTGCTGGATCATATGGGGGAAGCATTATTCTTAATAGCCCTAATGAAAGCAAGCCAATACCCATTCAGAGTAGAATGAATAAATACTGGTATATTCATACCATGGAATATTATACAATAAGAATAAATGAATTAAAACAATATATGGTAAATGGGTGAATCTCAGAAATATAATTTTTTTTTTAATTAATTTATTGTATCTTTACTTTTGGCTGTGTTGGGTCTTCGTTTCTGTGCGAGGGCTTTCTCTAGTTGTGGCAAGCAGGGGCCACTCTTCATCGCGGTGCGCGGGCCTCTCACTATCGTGGCCTCTCTTGTTGCGGAGCATAGGCTCCAGACGCGCAGGCTCAGTAGTTGTGGCTCACGGGCTTAGTTGCTCCGCGGCATGTGAGATCTTCCCAGACCAGGGCTCGAACCAGTGTCCCCTGCATTAGCAGGCAGATTCTCAACCACTGCGCCACCAGGGAAGCCCAGAAATATAATTTTGAGTAGAAAAAGTCAGTAGCAAGATTGCACATAATCTATTTATACAAGATTCAGAAATAGGCAAAGCCAATCTTTGATGTTAGTATTTAGGATCGTAGTTACCTATGAAGGACTTGTGAATGAAAGTGGGAAAGAGGAGGTGTTTTAGAGTGCTGGTAGTAACATAGTCAGTTCAATTTGTATAAAACCGTCAAGCTGTTCACTTAAGTTTGTGCACCTTTTGCTTGTATGTTGTGTGTCAATAAAAAGTTTACACAAAATAAAGTTGATTGATGATCAATTTGGCAAGCCATACCTGCCAGTGACATGCAATAATTAACATGTGATCCATCTCCAGAGTTTTGTTGACAGCCTTAGTGCCAGTAGGAGGACAGAGAAAGAATCAACAAAAGTCAGATGAGTGTCAACTCTTTTTAAAGTGTTATTTAAAAAAAAAACTTGTTGGGTGAATCAAAACTAATAAAAATATGTTGATGCTAATTCTATGCAGATTTTGCAGCTATGCTAAGAAGCAACAAGAGTTAAAAAATATTTGAGTGGGAGATAAATTATGTCCTCCTGTTTAGAGTTAAGACCAATCTGAACATTTTGAAATTTGGGAATTTTAAAAATTGTTATTGGCAAATACTTTGAAGTAGCTAATAATCAAAATATTTTGGCAAACTCGAAATATTCAGAAAAACATAGAAAGTTTTTTTGTGACAAAAGGACTTTGTGGATGCTTTATTCAATAAAAATATATAGTAAAGCCTATTTTAATTTAAAATTATGTGTTTACTTTGCACTGGCCAAAGTATACCATCTCTAGAGACTATGTTATGTGGCTCTTACATTTATGTAATTATCTTATATTTTTTTGTAATTTTCTACCTATCAAATGATTTCTCTCCTATTCAAATTAATACAAACTTCTAAAATTCCTTCATTCAGTATTATGCTCTCCATATATAATTCTGTCTTAAATCATTTTGCTCCTTCCACTAAAGATAATATCATCTTAAGTGTTGTTTCTGAGTAACTTACTTGAAATTTCCTTCAATGATTTTTTTCTAAGGTACCAAACTCCAAGTCTTTTCTCTGGACCTGAAGCCTCAAACCAGTAAATCAGAATATCCTCAGTATTTTTGTTCACTATTGTAGCCCTAAATAGAGCTCCAGAGGATGCTGTAGCCTGTTAATAAATAATTGTTAAATGGAATGTTACTAACTTCCTAATTTGACCTCTGCCTCCTTTCTTCCATGGAGCCTGTACTCTTGTTTGGTAGTGATGACTTCTCCCCATCTGCTCCCTCAGTCTTCACATTCTTTCTCACCATTCTTCTGAAATCCATGGATTTATCATTGGTATTCCCTCCTTCTCACCCTAAAGAATATCTGAAAACTTCAAGAAATATATATGTAATCTAAAAAAAAAAAAAAAGGTCATGAAGAACCTAGGGGCAAGACAGGAATAAAGATGCAGACCTACTAGAGAAATGACTTGAGGATACGGGGAAGGGGAAGGGTGTAAGCTGGGACAAAGTGAGAGAGTGGCATGGACATATATACACTACCAAACGTAAAATAGATAGCTAGTGGGAAGCAGCTGCATAGCACAGGGAGATCAGCTCGGTGCTTTGTGACCGCCTAGAGGGGTGGGATAGGGAGGGTGGGAGGGAAGGAGACGGAAGAGGGAAGAGATATGGGAACATATGTATATGTATAACTGATTCACTTTGTTATAAAGCAGAAACTAACACACCATTGTAAAGCAATTATACTCCAATAAAGATGTTAAAAAAAAAAAAAGAAAGAAAGATTTGGAGCCACTGCAAAACAATTGGAAGCCACAGTCTAGAATTAATCCACCTCTCTTGCATGAGACAAACTATCATTTTAAAATAAAAATTAGAATTTAGATCTATGGCATCTAATTCAAATTCCATCATCTAGTGTCCGTCTGGATACCTCCACAGTGGGAAGGATAACTATTTCATGAGTTGGTTCATTCCATTGTGGTTAGCACTCGTTGCTGACTCTCTTCGCCTTTCTGATGTTATAGAAACAGTATTTTACCTAAGAATCCTTCAGATATCCTAAGGGACCGACCTTCTCTCACCAAAGGTACATGTTCTTTAGTTTCTTTAATCATTCATTTTATGACACCATTCCAAACAATCTCCTGTTTTGCATCTTCCAAACCAAATTAGGTCAGTGTCTGTCTTAAAATAGCATGCTCCAAATGAAATACCCGTATGTGGTCTCTCCTATACAGAATACAGTGGTTGAGTTTCCCATTACCTGGATTCTAAACTTGTTTTAGTGCCATTAGGTCCACACTCTACTGTTAGTTGACTTTGGTGACTCTGACCATGACAGTCCTCTTTTTCTCTTAGATTCCACCTTTAAACCAATTCTTTTCTTTCTCCTCCAACGGGGAAATTTCTTTTTATTTTGTGGAATCACTTAAAAATGCTTCTTCTTTCCTTACACTTGTTTCTCGTCTTCCTCCATTCTTCAATAACTCTGAAGGTAACTGCCCTTGCTTCCTGAGGTTCTTTTTCTACCCCAGCTTTTATTTTAACATGCCTATAGATCTGTTCTAATTGTATGTTCAAGCATTAGCAACAATTCAAAAGGACAAAATAAAAACATCTGTCATTTTCCCCAAAAAACATTCTCTCAGTCAGCATCAGCACTCATGTGGATGTACACACACAGAATAGTAGGCTCTCAAGCCATTTTTGAATTATCTTATGGATAGTTTTGATCTTTTCTCCACTTACCTATGCTATGCAGGAACTAGAACCTTAACCTGGTCCAGTCTTTCAGAATTAAGCAATTGCTTTCTGAGGAACCCTGAAGTCAATACTGATAAGAAAAATATCTAAGTTATAGAAGCATGGAATATTAGAATGGAATATTGTCTAGCACAACATTCTAATCATAGTAGAAATGCGTCTTAACATATCTCTGCCTTATCCAGCCGCTGCTTGAAGAAGAGCAATGTCAGGAAGCTCACTGCTTTTTAGGGCAGCTTATTTAATTTTCAAACATTGGATGTGGGAATCTTCTTCAGTGTAAGATAAATTTATTTTCTTTTCTTTAGCTTTCTACTAAACCTTTCTAGTTATGTGTTCTGTTTCAAAAATGAATAAACCTCTTTCACAGGACAGCCCTAAACACTTTTAAATTATTTATTATATTTCACCAGGTCTTTGTTCTTGAAGAGGCCATTTACTAGTATAGTATAAAAATCATAATAATATTAGCTAATGTTAAGCACTTTGCAAATTACAGTGTGTTTTTTTCCTTTGGATATCACAGAATATTTAGTATTTTGGAGGATCATAATTTTATAGGTGAGGATTTAAGTAATAGTTACAGAAGCTAAAGAGCTTGCTCAGGGTCACAGGTTAGTCAGTGATGGAGCTTGGTTTTAAACCCAGTTATTTCCTGTAACAGTGCCCCAAATCTGAAATGCTTCACTTTGTCTACCGTATGACATAGTTTCCAGATTTCTCACCATTGCATTTGAACTCCTTTAAATGCCTTTGATTTGAAAGTGTGCCTCTTTAAATACAATACTCAGAACTGGATGTAATACTCAAGATATGATGTAACCAGCACAAAATAGAATAAAACTTCCTTCCCCTGAACTAGATTTGCTACATGAAGTACTACAACATAAGTTTACTATAACATTTCTATACTCATGTTACAAATGCACTCCTGATTAAATACAATTTGTGGCTATCTTCTAACTCAAAAGTTCTTTCTTTTTTTAAAACAAGATAATGCTCTGACATAATAGCTCCTTAGGCAATTTTACAATTGACTTTTAAAAAAAGTTGTGGAGAAATACATATGCCATAAAATTTACCATCTTAATCATTTTTAGGTGTGTGATTCAGCAGTGTTAAGTATATTCATGCTGTTCTGCAATCAATCGCCACAACTTTTTGATCTTGCAAAACTGAAATTATATATACATTAAACAACAAGTATCCATTCCCTTCTCCCTCCAGCCCCTGGCAAAACCATTGTACTTTCTATCTCTATGAATTTGACTACTTTAGGTATCTCATATAAGTGGAATCATAAAGTATATTTGTGTGTGTGTGTGTGTGTGTGTGTGTGACGAACTTATTTCACTTAGTGAATGATCGCAAGGTTCATCCACTTTATAGCATGTATCAGAATTTCCTTCTTTTTTAAGACTGAATAACATTCCATTGTATGTATATATACCCTGTTTTGCTTATCCATTCATCCATTGATGGACACTTAGGTTGCTTCTACCTTTTGGCTATTGTGAATAATGCTTCTATGAACATGGGTGCATAAATATCTCTTTAAGACTATGCTTTAATTCTTTTGGATATAGACCCAGCAGTGGAATTTCTGGGTCATATGTAATTCAATTTTTTAATTTTTGAGGAAACACCATACTGTTTTCTGCTGTTGCTGCACCATTTTACATTCTCACTACTACAAAGGTTCCAATTTCTCCACATCCTTGCCAACACACTTGTGATTTTCTTTTCCTTTCTTTTTTCCTCCCCTTCCTTCCCTCCTTCTTTCCTCCCTCCCTTCCCCCCCTCCTTCCCTCCTTCTTTCCTCCCTCCCTTCCCCCCCTCCTTCCCCCTCCCTCCCTCCCTCATTCTGTTTCTCCTCCCTTCCTTCCTTCCTTCCTTTCTAGCAGCTACCCTAATGTGTGTCAGGTGATATCTCCTTGTGGTTCTGATTTGCATTTTCTTAATGTTTAATGATGTTATCCATCTTTTCATATGTTTAGACCATCTGTATATCTTCTTTGAAGAAATATCTATTCAAGTCTTTTGCCCATTTTTAATTAGGTTATTTCTCTTCTATTGTTGAGTTGTAGGAGTTCTTTATATATACTGAATATTAATCCCTTATTAGATATATGATTTGTATATATTTTCTCCCATTATGTAAGTTGCCTTTTTACTCTATTGATTTTGTTCTTTGATGCATTGAAGTTTTTAATTTTCATGTAGTACAATTTATCTATTTTTACTTTTGCTGATTGTGCTTTTGTTGTCATGTGCAAGAAATCATTGCCTAATCCAATGTCATGAAAATTTTCCCCTATGTTTTCTTCTAAGAGTTTTATAGTTTTAGCTTTTAGGTTTAGGTCTTTGATCCATTTTGACTTAATTTTTGTACACAATTGACTTTTTTTAACATAAATGTAAGTTTCACATTTAGTTCCATTAAATTTCATATTTTTAATTTGGTCATTTTTCCATCTTATCAAGATCTTTCAAAATCACAATTACATCATTATATTAATTCTCCTTTTTGAAGAATCCGCATGTCATCTTAAATTTTCATCTGCATGCCCTCTCTGTCCTCAACCTAATAATACTGTTTATAAAGGACATTAAAGTCCTTCCTGTGAGTCTTGTTGGCCAGTACTATTTAAGTGTGTTTGTTGAAGTTTTCTTCATAAGTTCAACAAGAAAATTATGAATATTAAGGATATTTACTTCATAAAGTTTTACTGAAATCCATACTTACTATGACTACAGTATCTCTTTAACTCATCAGCCCCCAAATTACATTAATTTGAATTAAAGTTAGTGATAATATGAACCAATTGACTTAGCATGTAAATTGTAGAAAAGATTTTATAAAATGCATTTTCCATTACTTTTTAGTTCACACACTGCTAAAAATTGCTGCAGAGTAAAAGTCCTTCTATACTTCCTCTAATAAAAATATAAAAATTATTTCTAATTATATTGTATAAAACTTGTAAATTAATTGTTTTTTGTTTTACATGTTGAAAAATAACTTTACAATCATATTTGCATTATTAATTTGCTTTCAAAGTCTATCTTCATGCATTATACATAGTACAAACAAAAACTACTGATCAAAGCCTCCAAAATTTTATTAATACAGGATTAGTGAGGCTGATCATGATGGAAGTTCACAGAACTAATGGGAAGTTAGTAAAAAATTATTCTTAATGACTGTATTGCTATCTGATTTATTCTTTTCATAGGTACTGATGTATCACACAAAAGATAAAAGAAATATGTATACATATACATATATACATTTATATATAATATACATTTACATATATAAATATATTTACTTACTATATATACATATATGTTTTTTTACTTACAATCTGTTTATGTTAGTAATTTCATGGCAGAGGAGCTGTGTGATATAGCCTGTTGTAGTCATATATCAAAAGAGAGTCCTGAGAGAGCTTGAATTCACTTAAATCTGAATTATGCACTGATGATTCCTTAGGAGGACATGACCTTCAGGTTAGACAATCAAGGCCTCGTTATTTTTATCAAATCTGCCAAGAAAAATCAATTACTTCCTTCAAAAACAAATTAAACAACAAACCTTTCCCAAGGAAGTTACACACGTTTGTTTATGTAAGTTGAGACTGTTTTTGTGTTCCAAAATACTTGCTTTCTGAAGAATGCATTGTTAGAAATGAGTCTAAAGAATAAGATTTTGATATTTTTAGACAGATAGAAATTTAATATATAACCAATAATTGGTTCAGCTTTTGTAACTAGTGGTGGGAACTCAACAGAACTATGTTTAATATGTTCCCTAATTTATCATATGAAACCAAAAATGTTGACTCACCTGAACTGTGGACATTTAATCTACTGTAGAATTGTATAGGTCTACATAGTCAAAGTTTTTTCAATGGCAATTGTTTTTTCATCTGAATCTATAGCTTTACTGATGTGACTATAATACATATATATATATATATATATATATATATATATATATATTTACTCTGAAATAACATAATATGCCTTTATGTTTTATCTGTAAGTTTATTTCATGTCTTTGGTTAAAATTCCATGCATAAAAGAATTGAGAATTTTATTTAATAGAAAGAAAAAGAAAAACAACACAATTATATTATCACAATTATACACTATAATATATACATATAAATATATTATGGTAAAAATATTATTGATAAACCATCATATATCATTAATGGAAAATGTAGTCACAAAAAAACAACTTTAAGCTGGGGGTTTGCAAACTGCAGTACATGAGTGAAGCATTAAGGGGTGGAAACCTCCAGTCCTATTAATATGCCCAAAGACATTCTTCATAGCATTTTAGAAATCCCATGACATATTTGGATGCTTCTTGTGGCCACATAATGAGCAATATAACCTTGCTCCAAAGCCTGGACTTTCCCTTCATATATCCACAAGTCCCAAACAGAAAAATGTGATGTTAGAGAGCAGAACAATTCATGTGTTCTGGGTATGGTATATATTAAGGGATACAAACAAATTGGAACAAAACTATTTTCATGAAACAAAAGATATGTATAAATTCATCTACACAGGGCTTCCCTGGTGGCGCAGTGGTTGAGAATCTGCCTGCCAATGCAGGGGACACGGGTTCGAGCCCTGGTCTGGGAAGATCCCACATGCCGCGGAGCAACTGGGCCCGTGAGCCACAACTACTGAGCCTGCGCGTCTGGAGCCTGTGCTCTGCAACAAGAGAGGCCGCGATGGTGAGAGGCCCGCACACCGCGATGAAGAGTGGTCCCCACTTGCCGCAATTAGAGAAAGCCCTCACGCAGAAACGAAGACTCAACACAGTCATAAATAAATAAATAAAAGAACGTGAATTTCTTTAAAAAAAAAAAATTCATCTACACACACACTGGCACACAGGTATAGTTGTGTTTCAGTCATGATGTAGATTCATCATGTGCTGGTTAAGAGTGTAAGCTTTGTACCTGGGTAGGGAATCTTTGCTTATGGTCAGATTACTTAACCTCTAAGCCATTGTTTCTCACTTATAAAGTTGGTGAAAGATTTTATACTTGTAAAACACTTAAAATTTGTTTGCACATAGTAAAGATTCATAAATGGTAGTGGATATTGTGAGAAATAACCTGTGATGTTACATGGGTTAATGCATATAATATGACTGACACACTGACACACAATATTTTTTGTTATCTTTAAATCACTTGTGCCAGACTTTTCTATGTGGAGTGAGGCTGAACTTTGAACTGCTTCCAGCACTCTGTAGCCATGGACATTGTTTTAAAATGAAGTTTCTTGTACTCTGATAGCATCCTGAAGATGGTGTTTTGCTGTTTCAGAATATTCTCAATTACTATCATATTTGATCTTAAAATATCTCTTTCTGGGAAAATGGAAAAGTTGTGTAAGATATATATTAGCTCAAAAAATATTTATGGAATATCTGCTGAATGGAGGCATCCCTAGATATATTACTTCCTTTTATGGGATTTGAGATCAAGATAGGGATATAAGATATTAATATATGAATATTATGCAATATTATTGAAACTTTGGACTTTATGAGGGACATTAATTAAGACAGCCATTATATAACTGTATCCTTGAAGGTACATAAAGACGTATTCTTTGCTGTTAAGTCCTAACTTTTACTGCTATCAAGCAGTTAATTTTTACAGAAGTACCGACATATAAAGCTTTGTTGTTCTGACTTCCAGGCAATTGTAAATCTCGTAATTCCTTACAATTGCTGTTTAATTTCTATCCTTTCTTTTAAATGGTGGGGTGTTTGGGAGGAGCGGATTGCAGTAGCTTTCCACATTGAGTGTAAACTCAATACTTCCACTGCATTTCCAGAGCTGGACATTGTTCCTACCCAACCAGCTTGCTCTGTATCTTAAGGTTCATCAGGAAAGTCTTTGTTAACCGCCAGATGATATGTCGACCTAAGGAAATGAGCCTTTAGCTCTTGGAAATCTATTGTGCCAAGTACAACATTCCTAAATGGATATGGAAGGAGCGATCATTGTTTATGGTCCACCCATTAACCCAGAAGAGTTGCTGAGTCCTGGGATTCCAGTAAGGCTAAGGATGGTGAAGTGACAAAAGACTCAGGAGACCACTTGAAAGTATTTTTCCCTACTTAATTAGGCAATAAAGATTTTCCAGGAAACTCTACTTCCTTAGATTGAGAAGGTCCTTAATATTGCTGATCTAAGATATTGCAAAAATGTGTGCTTGGAGCTTTATTTTCAAATATCTCCCAACCATCTAACCACTCAGCCCTGACCCTAGCCGTCATCATCTCTCCTCAACTACTTGCAATAGTCTCTTACCCACTCTTCTGTGCAGTCATTTCTACACACAGAAAACAGATAAATTATTTTAAAATGCAAGTCCAATTATTATACTCTCCTGCTAAAAACCTTCTAGCGGCCCTACTTCTCACTTCAAGTGAAAGCCAAAATCTTTACAATGGCCCGTAAATTCTGACATCATTTCTCCATCTCATTCTCTCTCTGTCCTCACTAGTGTGGCTCCCACACCCCTGCCTTCTTTGCTGTGTTCTGAACATGAGGCCTGCTCCCACTCACCTTCAGTGTTCTGTTCCTTCTGTGGGAGCACTCACCCCAGATATCCACACAGCTATGCTTTGCTCCTCACCTCCTTCAGGTCTTTGTTCAAACTGTATCTCCACAGCGAGGCTGTCTTTGACCACTATATAAAGTTACAACACTTCCCAACTCTAACAGTCCGTTGCACTTTGGCAATTTATTTTCTCCGCTATTACCAACAGACATTATTGTATAGTTTACTTATTTATGTATCTGCCTACCACTACCAGAATATAAATTACATATAAAGATGGGGATTTTTGTCTGTTATATTCATTGTTAATTTTGGAACCTAGAAGAGTGCCTGGCCTGTAGATAGACACAATAAATATTTGTTGAATAAATAGAGTGAATGAATTGTGCTGGAGATTAAAGTCTTTCAGTCTTCCATAGATTTAAGAATGACCTTGAAATCTTACCAATGACCTGACCTTGAAGTCTTATTAAAATGTCTGAGCTGCCGCCTCTCCTCCAGCCGATGAGCTCTGAATAAAGCCATAGCTTAATGCTTCAACATGGCATGGCATTTTAGTTCTAACTCTGTGTTCCCTATGTTACTACATTTTTCCTAACATTAAAACTGGCCTCCTTGGGCTGGCTATAAGGAGCATTCTTATGAGGGGCCCTGGCATAAGAATGTGAAGGAGATGGATGCACACATTCTGAAGTGAATGTAAGCTGCTTTCTTAGAAGCCCTTGCAGAGTCTGATGGAGGAGTGGCAAAAAAGCTGTAACTCTTTAGTGCTGCTTAACTGGCTTTCCAACATGGACATTTGCAAACACCATGACTACAAAACAAATACAGAAAAAAAAAAAGGATACATGGGTAGAGGACTTGAACAATTTGTGTTGCTGGAAAGCAGATGAAAATAAATGAATTTTCATTTCCTTCCAAGCATTTGGTAGACCTTTTAAATGTACCAAATTAATAAGGATTATTGATTAGTTGATTTGTTTTTTGTGTATGTAATAGGCAAACTGATTCACCATAAAAATTCAATACAGAAAAGAAATTAAAGAATTTTAGTTCCTATTTAAGATATATGTAATACATGCTAGGTGGTGTGATAAAAGGGAAGGTATAATATGACTTCATAATAAATGACTACAAACTATCTGTCAAAGTTTGAGTCTTATATAAGTGATGACAAAAATAACACTTATGCAATTATGTCAGACTTTCATTTTTCTCATGAAGTATTGCCATATTTATACTCAGTCTGAGGGAAAAAATATTATTTCCCTCAGGTAAGAAATAATGAAAGCAATGTAATATATTTTATACTCCAATTAATACACGATTTTATTAAGTTAGGATAAAGTATTTTCTTTTTGAATGACAATCATTTATTGTCAAAAGTTACATTTATATCCTTTCATTAAAAATTTTAAATTTCTAGTCTTCTCACTTTTATTTCTTACACTCCAGTCATGACTGACTCTCTCCAGTATGACTTCTGGTAATACCGGCATTGTGCCCTTTAAATCAAAATTAGGACAGTAAATAATGTCTGTGGTCATTATTAGTGCTCTACCTAGTGGCAGGCACCATGCTGGGAACTTTGCACATTTAATCACCAAAAATCTTACCCTGTAGGTATTTCTATCCCCATTTCATCAATGCAGAGGTTGAAATCTGAAGATTACAAATCTAAGAGATGGTAAAGCTGAGAATTAAATCAAAATCTCTATGATTCCAAAGCCTGTATTTTTCCCTCTATACCACAGTCATTTCCTCAAACTATTTTATGCAGTTTTTGGTTGAAAATTATTCCACATATGCATAGTAACACTTTGATATCATGTGAGGAAAGGACAGGAGAAAAGTATATGTACTAAGTATTTATTATGTGCAAGCCTGTGTTCAAAGTTTTCATTATATTATTTCAAAATATAGAGGTTAGTGTTATTATCCCATTTTATAGATGAGTAAACCAAGTTAGAAACAGTCATCAAGGGGGATGATTGGGCTTCACACTCAAATCTGCCTGACTGCAAATGGCATAGCACTTACACCATAGTAACGCTGGCACAAGTGTGGAATAAAAGATATGCCTAAGAAATGAATAGTCATCATTTTCACTGAATTAAGGCTACCTATGTTCTGGCTCAGGGAGAAGTGATCAGGCTGAAGATATAAGTGACATCACAATCCTTAACAATTACTTTTCTAATACTTTCTCTATAATCCCTGATTCAGTCTTTATGGATATGTAGAAACTGAGCATTTCTCTTGATTTTTATGACAATTCTTGAATATTTTCCCAGTTCAAATCATTTAAGAATGTGAATTTAACCAGAAAATAATTTCCCCTAATTATTTGGCCTAATTTAATTTAGACTTAAATTGGATTTTTTCCCTCTAAAATGTGTAAGAGATACATTTATGGAGAAGAATAAGGAAATTTCAGTTGGAAAAACTCAACTGAAAGTTAAGTCTATAAACATCTTTATGCATGTTGAAAAGCTTTTCTAAATTTGAAAACAACTTTTTTATCCCACTTCTATTTCTTTTTTTTTTTTTTGCCTTTCAAATAGAAGAAAGTGGACTGTCATAGTCAGCTGCACAGATTCAAAATGGTCACTTTTGTAACTGAGCATTTCCAGAGTTGTTCAGAAGTTGTATTACACAACCATGTAATGACAGGCTCCATGTCCCAGAGTAATCCTTATGCATGAGAGGGCACAGCTAAGGTTGCTGTGGGAGTATTCACACTGGCATTTCTTACTTATTTGGGATTAAGATCCAATAATTCACATTCTGCAAACACAGCATTCAGGTTGAATTCACTTGGAAGCGGGAGGGAATTAGAACTAGCCTCTGAATTTCTCTGTTCTGGACAAAAACAATAAAACTGAGATGGCTATAATGTCCTTAGCTTTGTCTGGGTCCCACACAAATTCCCATTGTTCCCTTCACGCAGTCACTCACTTCAATGATGCTTGAACATCTTACTCTCAACAGAAATAAGTGCAGAGGAAAGGAGAGAAAAACAATCAAGACTTCCCCAAAAGTTGCTTCATGATTCCTGTAGGTTACATGAGGTGGGTGAGATAAATTTTTCTGTCCTCAAAATTTCCATTCACAGACCAAGGATGGGAAGCTGACTGCCATTTCTTTATTATAGCCAATTCCAAAGGAAAATTAAAGTGTCACAAATTTTTATGCATGCTCCAAAAACATTAAATAGAAGAAAATTGCTGAATGGATGAAGAAGTGAGTACCCACAGCCTTTCTGCCATTTTACCATTTCTTTAGCAAATAACTATTACCTTCAGAACCTTCTGCAATATAAATGGAAACTCAGAATCCATTTGAAGTTATAGATCAAAGCACTAATTAGTAAATCTATCTTGTTTTTTAATGTTACAAAACCCAGAACTGACTCACGCTGAGTTCATCCATCTTTGTTCTGTCCCTAGACCTTATTTCTGCGTGGGACTTTAAAGTGGGAACTTCTCACCTTGGGAACTAACTGCTCAACAAAATGCTTCCTTTCCTGTGAAAGAATGTGTTTCACTTAGTGACTACTTTTTGTTTGGGCAAAAGAGGTTATTGTCAGTATTTTCCCTTTAAATTCTAAAATATTTTTGAGTAGAAAATAGTAGAGGGATATATTTGCATAAATGACAGAAGTTGAATCACTTACTGGACTATACCCTACAGTTTTCGAATTGTGACTTTTGATCTCTCCTAAATAAGAGGAAAATTTACCAAGTGAAAGGGGAACTGGGAATTATAAAGTTGTGACAGAACTTAGAAATATTTAAAAATACATACTATACTATTTTACATACAAAATATATGTTTCATTAAGTCTTGACTTGGCATATTATCCAAGAACAGGACTTCATGTCTGGCTCTTAGAACTCTGCAAGTTTAGAGGCAGACAGGACACCTTTCCCTGGGTCACTTACCTATATAGTGGGAAGTGCCAAGATTATAAGGTAGGCCTTCTGATTTTCATTCAAGATTGGGTTGTTTTCCCATGCAAAGTCATATCTTTATGTTAGATGCAAAGTAAACTAGTGATAGGTGGTATGTTTGACTGTTTTTGTTCCTGGAACTCTTTTGAATTTTGAGTAGTAGAGAATAATCGAGAACCAATTCCCATATATCACTTAGCCAAAGGGTCAAATTGCCACTATTCTAAGCCAGTAGAGACATCACCAATAATCCTAACCTTAAGAATGGGAGTTGCATGCCAGTACAGTATGGTCCACTAACAAGGCAGCCTAATGTATTCATATGAAAAAGAGTAATAAACCACAAGCATATCAGGGAACCAGTCACAGGACACAGGACTAGAAGATGGCAAGGGCAAGTTGACATCACCTCCTTTTCCAAGGGAAAAGTTGTGTTTCACAGTGTTGACAGAAGGAAAAGCAACTAAGGAGCTGCTACAGTGCAGTGCTTTGCCGTCTACAGCGCCTTACTTGATTGCAATCCTGTCACGATCTGAGATTTTATAACATGTCACAAGAGAGATGTTTAATTCTTCCTAATACTTTGCTTCTAGTTATTGCCACCAGTTTGATTTGTTAGGCCTGCTAGTTTGGACTGAGAAACAAGAATGAAGGAAAAATACTTCAGATCTCTGTAATGGCCAAGGTGGTCTCCTTCCTCCAGGACAGCCCCCTCCGAAAACTGACCCCTTTACTCCACCTGCAGGCTCAGTTCCACCCCCAACCTTGGTGACCAGTCCTTTTTATTGACAAGGCTGCTGGAAAATCTTTTCAATTTGCAGAGTGAAATACAGCAGCTGCCCTTACATTGCTGGGTTGTGCATTCTCTCTGGTTGGAAAGGCTGTGAAGCCAAATTAAGATCAGAAGATGGTGCGTTGAGTGCCATATCACTGTAAAAGTAATTAGATGATTAAATAAAAGATAATAACAATTTATAAAATTATTATTATTAGATACTTCCAGTGCTCAATAGAGAAAATGTATGTCATTGTAAAAGAAAATAGAGCATATAGAATCAGAGATCACCAACTTGCTGACCGAATGCTGGTGAAATTTTCTGCATGGAAACTTAAGCCACTGAAGACTATTAAAAGGTCTTATGAAAGGATTCTTTTCTATCGGAAGATAAGCTGACTCTGCTGGGAAAAGACTTGTCATCACGGGGGAGGAAGGCAGAGGCGGTCTTGGCTTCTTTCTATGCATAACCTCTAGTTGCTAGGAGTGTCAGACAGTGAAACAATTTTTTCAGGAGGTAAAGACCTAGCTCAGGCAACTGAATTTCAGAAGATACCATTTATGGCCATTCCTTTATTAAAATATGAATTACATCTAACCTTATGGTATTTCATTGGTGAATGCCTTACTTTTGCAAGTTTTTCATTTTACATTTGCTTATAAAGTAATTATCCTCCATATCCTTTTGAATTTTAATTCTAAATGCAAATTTAATGGTTTTTCTATTTGGGTCATCTTTCAAAGAGTTCTAAAAAGTTTATAAGTACAACCTGATCTGCATTTCCCTTGCCTCCAATAACCTTGCAGACATAAGGCCATTCTATTTCTTCCTGGAGCAGAAGATAGAGAAGGGTCAGATTACATCCCCAACTCATCTCTCATCAGAAAGACCATGCATGGGTTCCGAGACTGTAACCACATTTCAGTTTGGGAGTCGGGGTGCTCTTTATCATCATATTAATTTGTTTCAAAATTATACTAAGGCATTAGTTAGTCCTTAAATAGTATATTAATGTTTACTTCTAGAATTTAAACCTGGGAGAATACTGAAGACAATACTTTTTAAGCAAGTAGAAAATGAAAGAGAACTCTTTTGCAAAGTTTATAAACTGATGACTTTACCGATAGTAGTATTTTTTAACTGTCATTATATTTCTGGCCCTCTTTTTGTTCCTAATTTCTTATTTTTCCTATTTGTATCTTGGACAAATATACAAAGTTAGGTGATCTCTACCAGCAAGCAAAGCAAACTCCCAGAATCCTAGGTTAATCATTCATTTTTCTCAAGAGGCAGCTCTTCTGGGATGAGATGATATCACAAAACTAGTGAGGAAAGTAAAAAACTACTTTTTCTCATTTATAGAGTAAAAAGTTTAGCCATGCACAGACCAATGGCAAATGCAGCAATGTTTTCTCAAGTCTTTTGACCCTGTAAACAATTATGCTTTTAATCCTTATTTTATTATTCTATTTGTATCTCGTCCCTATATAGAATACAAATGATCAATGTAAAGTTACACAGTTCCCTTTCATGCTTCCTTAAACCATGTATTATTTTTTCTATTTTTTCCCCATTTTCATTATAATGAATAGAAAATTCCAAATTTTCCTCATAACTAGACAGTAATCTGAATTACAGGCCCAGCATTGCAAGAGCAATACCATCATCTTCAAACACGAAGGAAAGGAGATTATACTTATTACACTGTTATTAGTTAAATATTTAACAATTACAATTTCACCATAGAAAAGGAGATAACTATTATGATAGAAAAATTTGTGTTTACGTGATACTACTTTGAAGCTACTTGTAGTGATGAACATTCTATTACTGTTTCTCTTTGCTCATGCTAGAGAGCTTTCAGGTATTTTTGAATGGGACTCACGGTTTCTATTCCTCCAGCCACTTAGCATTGGTATCAGGAGAGGATAATTCACCATAAAGAAAATTAAGTGGGTGGTTACTATGGCTGAATGATGCCCTCCGTCAGCCCACGGGCAAGAATGGAGTTGAATTTAACCTTTAGTTTCGGAGGTTAGAGAGAGATTAGATAAATGGGAAGCAGCCACTCCTCGCATATCCTGTTCATGGAATGTAGGAAATGACTAAAATAGGGTCCAAAGGAAATTTACTACTCAAACATATCAAGGATTAGGTTCCGCAGTACTTAAAAAAAAAAAGAAAAGAATCCCAGAATCTATTGTAAGAAAGAATTCTATTTTCAAAGATGGATTACGTGATTCTGGAGTTTCTGAAAAACAAGTTTATTTTCCAATTTGTATTTGTCACTGAGTAAACAGAATCATATTTATTCAATGGAAACCTTTGGTTTTCTCAGAGTAAATAGAATTATTAAAACACTGCTGACTCGGACTTCGCTGGTGGCGCAGTGGTTAAGAATCCACCTGCCAATGAAATGGGCACGGGTTTGATCCCTGATCCAGAAGATCCCACATGCTGCGGAGCAGCTAAGCCCGTGCACCACAACTACTGAGCCTGCGCTCTAGAGCCCGCGAGCCACAACTACTGAGCCTGCCCTCTAGAGCCCGTGAGCCACGACTACTGAGCCTGTGCTCTAGAGCCCGCGCGCCACAACTACTGAAGCCCGTGCGCCTAGAACTCGTGCTCCACAACAAGAGAAGCCACTGCACTCAGAAGCCTGTGCACCACAATGAAGAGTAGCCCCCGTTCGCCGCAATTAGAGAAAGCCCGCACACAGCAACAGAGACCAAACGCAGCCAAAAATAAATAAATAAATAAATATATTTTTAAAAAGAAAAAAAAATACCGCTGACTCATTCCCCTGGCTGCTGGGTAATTGGCTGCTTGCGATCAATAAAAATACACCTCTCCTAACACTGACTCCAAAATTTTGTCAAAGATTGGTCTTGTTTTAGATTACAAACCAGGAACTCATAGCTGTGATTCGTGCAGCTTTTCACATACCCAGCATGTCATACTCCATTAAATACACATACTTGCTTTATTTTTTAAAAATAATGGCAAAAAAAGAATAAAGGAGAATATAGTAAAATAATTTCCAAATGTACAAATCTATGAACCTGAAGTCCTTCTTATGCATTCATAAGTCCACAAGTCTCCCATGGGCACTGAAGTCCCATTAATGTCAAAGAAAGTATGCACACGTCTAGGCCACAGGGAACATTGAAGGAGGACCAACTTCTTTGTTACCCACAAGCTGCTCTAGTGATCAGGGTACTTGACCTTGTCTTTGCCTCAAGAGCCATGGAGCTGGCAGAGGACCCTCTTTTAGAACTTGTTTCCTTATACAAATCTAAAAATAATCCTTCCGCAGCAACAGAGGGAAATGTGAGCCCAGTCCCTATTTTAAAAAAGATCAACTACTGATTTTTATCATTTTAAGGATTCTCTATATTCCCCCCCTTCATGTTGTCATCTCTGCTCTTCTGTGTATCAGCCTCACCTCCCTCAATTATTTTTATTTTCAGCACAAGCCAGCAGGCAGTGCATGAGACAAGAGGTGATAACGAAAATGACTGACAAATCATAATAAATAAAAAAGGTCAGGTTTGTTCTTAGTTACTTTTTTTGTCTTTAGAAATGGAGAAAGATGAATGGAAAAGTCCTTTCTGAAGGATGGCAATACAGTAAGGAGAGTGGATTTTTATGTATGATTCCTCAGTTTTGTCACTCCATAGTCCTGACACGTAAATAGGGTGAGGGCATGTCAGTGAATGTGTTGTGAGCAAAAGCAGTCACATCTGAGTTACTCATGCTTGGAAATGAAAATCAGTTTTCCTAGAACCCCCAACTTGCCTGTCATATCTCACTCACAGTTTATATAGGGAAGGTGGGAGAGTCTGGTGATTGAAGTCATTCTCCTAGGTATGTAATCTCTGCAGAAGTGGATAGATAAGTAAGAGATTTATAGGCACTTGTCTTTTCTTTACTTCTTTACACGAATGCTGTTAGAGGAGGACGTTGGAAAATAAATTTACCTTTGGTTGCAAACCCAATGCAGAACTATGATGCTACTATAGTTTCTGGACTCTATCTCTCTCACTACCACTGCCTGGGTAAAGATGGCTAGCAAGGATCACAGCAAATTCCTGGAATTGCCACAGTTTCCCTCTCACTTAATGGAACAGGGCATACCTCTTTTTCCTCAGGTATGACGTTCAAAATTATATCACTCAGGAGCTCATGCTTCGCTACTGGTCTCTCTCTAGCCTTTCCCTATCTCTCTCTCTCTCTCCTCTCCTCTAACGTTTTCTGAATGAGGCAGTATTGTTATGTTATGTCACTGTTGGTGAGGAGTGGTGAGGGGGCATATTTATTTTAAGAATCTTTTGTAGCCACTAAGGAAACTTGGCAGAAACTAAGAGGATTTACTGAGGCTGCAAATTAACAATGTATTCACGTTAGGAATCCACAGGATGAAATACCAACAATCACATGAAAAGATGTTCTACCTCAGTCATAATAAGATGGAAATTAGAACCATGTGATATAATTTTTCAACATTTAGACAGGAGAAGATGAAATATGCAGTATTACTCAGTACTGGAGAAATATCGGCATGTTCCTTTTGGATAAAAATTTGGCATCATCTATCAAAATTTAACATGCACATACTGTTGGACCCAACAGTTCCATCTTTATGAACTTTTTCCGATAGCTCTACTAATTCAAGTAGGCAAAGATGTTTAATGCAACATTTTTATATTGCGTTAATATATAAATACACACATTTTAATATTTACATTTTTAAAGTGGGGAAAACATTTTCATCCATCATCAAGAGACTTGTTGATAGATTACGGCATAACCATTTAATAGATTTTATGACAGATTTTAATGCATAGACCTAAGTTTTCACTATGGAAAAATGTCAATGCATAGTAAGTGAAAGAAAGATACATATACACATAACAAGAGCTATATAAACACAAGAAAATATTCATAGCAGTTTCCTCTGAAGAGTGAGAATGAAGATCAGGAGCATTTGATTTTTTACATTAAAAAATTGGAATGAAGAAAATAATTCTTTTCTTGTGGTCAACTTGGTTTTATGTATTTTGTTTTCTTTTTTAAAATATGTTTTTGAATTGAATAACTGTCATAAAATTTCTTTACACTAATAAACTTGTGATTACAGTTTATTCAATATATTTATACTAGACTTTTCTTGTAACCACAATAAATAATGAAAAAAATACACCCGACAAAAGCTCCAAGCCAGATGGTGAAGGTTCTGGAGACAATGGCTTTGCTGAAGCCTCGGGGCACTGACCATAACTAGCTCCCCAAAGAGAACTGGGCTTCTTGTAAAAACCCCTCTCCAGACACCACGCCATAAAATTCTGAAAACCTGCTTTCTTTACTGCATAACCAAAGCTGTGTTACATGCTTACAAAATGCCATATAAATTTGATTTGATACTTAAATGTGTTGCAGTTATTTGGCTACTGGGGAAAAAATTCTTGGGTAAACATTTTCATTAAATAGGACTCACTTTTTTCCCCCCTTCAGGAAAAGAAATCATCATTAATGAAAATGACATCAGGCATTTACATAATGCTCTTAAGCCTCAAGGTAGTGACATGCAATTTGCAAGATATTTCTAGGAATCACTTTATCCATTAAGGATATAGACTCCTCTGATATGGAAGAATTTAGCAAACTTCTGGCATTAAGCAGCTACTTAAGTCAGAAAGTAAAGATCTCACACTCTTGTGACTCCATTCAGACATCCATAGTTTGTATAATTACATTTGATATCTGCCTTCAAAATAGATGAGATTGATGATCTATCTATCATGTATCTATCTAAAAGAGATGGAAAAGGAGAGGGACAGGGCCTGGGAGAGAGATAGAAGAGTGAAAGAGAGAGAGCGAGAGAGAGAAGAGAGAGGAAAGGAAAGAGGAAGAGAAAAGGGAATCCAGAGGAAAAAAGAAAGAATTTAAAAAAAAATACAGAGAAGGAAAAACAAAAATCAATACCTGTAAAGAAAAAAAAAAACAGTTATATGGGAAATTTATACTGGAATCTTTGAAAGATCATTTTCTCTAAGCCATTCATTTTATAACTGAGGAAACTGAAACCCAGAGGGATTTCTCAAAGATTATAAGGAGTCAGGATGATACTGAATTTGACAGGACATCCTAACTTTCCCTTCCCTACCTTTCATTTTACATTATTTATGTTATTTACCTTAATAGTAGAATATCGAAGAGTAAAATTAAAAGATTAGAAATTCAGCCTTGTTTAAACAACACAAGGGGCTAAGGCTGTGAGCATGTGGGTAGATATCCATTGTGTCACTCTACCCATTCGAACTTGCAAAAAATATTTTGGGTGCCTCCTATATGCAACACTTGGTGCTGGATTCTGAGTATATGGCAGTTAACAAAAAAAATAAGGCCCCTGTGTTCATGGCATTTTAGTCCTACAGTATCTTAGCTGCACCATAGAGGTAGGGTTTCTCTCTAAATAATAACCAAGGAAATTCTTTAGGCAGCCTTGCTTCTGTCAACTATTTTCAATTATTGTGGCAAAGCTAGAGATTCCTTACGCATGCTAGGTTGTTGACCTGACTTCACAGTGCTTTCTCAATACTAATCTTTCCAGGATAGACCTGGATAGAGGACAGATCTATCCTCCTTTAAATTTCCTTTATGTATGACTTTAAAAACATTTTGCCTTAGTGTAACAGACATTTTTATTTGATTTGATTTAGACATGTCTACACCCAGACATGCAGTGAGGGGTTGGCAACAACAGCCCACTACCCCCTGTCCAGATGGACAAAGCCATATGCTGCAAGGCCCCCCCCACCATGGTGCCAATCTTTCTCTGCTCTACAAGGCAAACCAATCCATCTCTAAAATCTTCAGTGTTGATTCTAAATCGGGTTGCCTTGAAGTCCCAGGGAATATTCCATTCTCTCTAGGATTGTGTCGATAAGTGCAACTTCATATCTGGCCCACTGGCAGCCTAAAAATACATCTTTCTGGGTCTGGGTAACTTTAGGATCTTTTCCCAAGAAAGTTTGAAGGCTAGTGATAGCTTTGGAAAAATGGAGGAGGAGAAGCTTTCCAAAAATTGAGTAGCATGAAAATTTACTGATTCTCCTGGTTGAAATTCTTTACTCCCACTCTCACATCTTATTCCACCGACTTTTTAGTGTCCACCATCACGTAATTATGGTAACAACTTCTATTTTAAAATGACCTTACTTTTACATCATTTAAAATGTTTATCAATACCATTTATTCAGGCGACTATTGGCTAACCATTTGATTAACAGATTCAACTCTTTTCTATAAGAAAGTGCTCAACGAGGAATGAGTAGTTTATTCTGAGGGGTTCAATGAAGTCATTATGCCCCCTGAACCAAGAACGCAATTGAGACTAGAAATAAAGTTTCCCCACTCTACAGGGTTCTCTACCCACGGGTTGACTCAGGTTTCAAATGGGGGTCTTTTTGCATTAAGTTAAACTGTATGAGGGGAGAGGGGATGTCTTTGCTCAAGTTCTCAGAGAACTGCAATTTAGAATATTCGTCAGGAAATTGCTCTGTGGTGTGAAATTGAAATGGGGATTGGGCTTGAGCCTTTAACGTGAAAAGTATGCATCCAGAATTCTAACTAGATGTGTTTTAAATATGATCCTCTACTCATTTTGGTAAATCCTTTCATTTTTAAATAGGAAATTAAGTCTTTTTATTTAAGCAATTTTATTTAGCTCAACAAACACTTTTTGAGCACTTTACCAGGAACAAGACAGCCCACTTTGTTCTAGGGATTTACAATTAATGACTCTGGTACTAATAGCCAAGCAACTCACTCAGAGAAATAGGTAATACATAGACATCTCTATATATCTACCAAGGGACAAACTGACTTGATTGCTAAAAGAAGGGCACGTAAATGTAACAGGAGGACAGAAGTGAGAGGAGTTACATTTGATTAGAAATATAAATTCTGACTTGAAGAAAAGGTACAATTTTAACAACCATAAGCAAAGATCTTCGAGGGCATGATCTCCAAGAGAAGACTTGTCCAAAATTTTAATTAAGTAAAAGTGGATCAGTTAGAAAGAAAATACTAAAATAGCTTTTAATATTTTTGAACTAATTATTTAAAATGTTTATTTTTTAATGTGCCAAATATTTTTGTTCAATAATGTGTGATGGTTTATTTATGTGTCAATGTGACTGGGCCACCAGGTGCCCAGATAGTTGGTGAAATGATATTCTGGGTGTGTCTCTGAGGGTGATTTTTGAATGAGGTTAACTTTGAATCACTACTGACTAAAGCGGGTTGCTCTCCCTAATGTGGGTTGCCCTCATCCAATCTGTTGAAGGCCTGAATAGAGCAGAAAGGCTGACTTTCCTGGAAGTAAAAGGGATACCCTAAGTCTGGCTTGAGATGGACATTGGTGTCTTCCAGTTTTCAGACTGGAACTTATACCGTCAACTCTCTGGAGTCTCCAGTTTGCCAATTGCAGATGTTGAGGCTTGTCAGCTTCATTAATCAAGTCAATTCTTTATAATTAATCTCTCTCTCTCTCTCAATTTCTCCCTCCCTTTCTTTCTCTATCTTCTATTGGTTCTATTTCTCTGGCGACCCCCTCATTAATACAAATGTATATGTTTAATTCATAAATTAAAAAAAGCATATATTTGGTATATAAAAGGTTGCTCAATTTTTTCTGCTAATAGATATGTGTATTCAAATGTGATAATCTTGGATATTAAAACTAGAAGGATATTTTTCATTTGAAAAGTCAGGATGTGACAGTTGAACACTGCCCACAGATACTATCTTTTTAAGGAAAAAATTTACTTTTATTTTTTTCTTGAGACTTTCCTTACTCAGATGCTGCCTGCACTGCCCCACTGGCTGCGATTTAACAAAGACTTAAATACAAACGGAAAATAAAAGAGAACTAATTAAAAACACATAACCCCTCACCACATACACCCCGCCATCACCATCACAACAATAACAAATATAAAATCAAATCAGGCATATAAATGTCAGATTTCTGGTATGATCAAAGCTCACATGCCTATAAAAATTCTGGACACTGTCCTATCCACACTTTATCTTATAAAATAATCACAGACCATTACAAGATGCTTATACACACACTTCTTAAGCACTTGGCTTTAAGTTTCTTTAATATCTTCAAGTGGTATGTTTATCTTCAATCCTAATATGCTGGAACTAGTGATAACCATGTTGTCATCTTTACAATTAATACCAAAAAAAAAAAGAAAAATTCTACCTTAGTTACTTGCTAAGTACCTGCCAGTGAGTTCTGGTTTCTTGTTTGAAGAATGTAATGGGAAGGAGTATGCTGTTGACACACAATCACCATGGATGACAGTAGCTGAGATTTCACCCTATAAGGCAAGAAGTGATATTGTCCCCATTATTAAGCCACCTTTAGGAGTGCTTTCACAATAAGTATAGCAGCCATAAAAATTCCATGTATAAATATGAGAAAATATATTTATGCTGTTGGGATAAGAGATGTGATAGGTATTGTAGGTCAAAAGAAAAGCAGTTACAAAGAAGTGAACAGTAAAAAGACAGGATATGTTCGGAAACCTGAGTACTCTGATCTATCTACAATACACGATGCTCAGAGGGAGCAGTGGTAAGCAAGGTTGACAGACATGGAGGAAATATATTGCCTAGATTCGTATTTGTCATGGCAAAGGGGATTATGATGATTTTTGTAGGCCTACGGTTCCCAAATTTGTGCAGAGGTTTCTGTCCCAGCATAGGCATTGATACTCTGGTGACAAACAGTCTTTATCAGGTTCCACTTTCTCATGCCTACGCACTTTAATTACTATTAAGTATTTCCTTTCTGGTTCAGAAATAAGATTCTGAAAGAACTATTTTTCTTTGTTTTGATCAACTTCATGCAAAGGGAGAAGAGGGGGCAGTTTCAGTGTAAACTCAGTCTGCCATCTTGACTCAGAAGTCTCTGAAATCATTCTTCACTCAGCAGTTAGTGTCATCTTTTCAGATAATGTCACGTTCATGTCAGAAACTGTCCAATTGATCCTCACATCCTACTTTTTATTTATGATTTGAATACCGTACAAGAGTTGTTCTCGTGCCTTTCTAAATATTTCTCACACCTTCATGTTCTGGGCTCAGAAAATTTCCACACCATTAGTTTTCCTTCTGTTTATTAAACATACTCCTTTTCTTTTTTCATCCAGGCCTGTTACTTTGTTCTGAAAATGCTTGTCCCTCAGATCTTCACATGACTGGCTACTTCTGATCATTCAGAAGGGTTTTTCCTGATCTATCTATCTAATGTAGCACTTCTTTGTCATTCTTTATCAAATCACATTATAACATTCTTCACAGCACTTAAGAATATCTAAAATAATTTACTCCTTTCCCCCCCCTTTTTTTTTTTGGCTGCGTTGGGTCTTCATTGCTATACACGGGCTTTCTCTAGTTGTGGCGAGCGGGGGCTACTCTTCGTTGTGGTGCTCAGGTTTCTCATTGCGGTGGCTTCTCTTGTTGTGGAGTACGGGCTCTAGGTGCTTGGGCTTCAGTAGTTGCAGCATGCGGGCTCAGTAGTTGCAGTGTGAGGGCTCAGTAGTTGTGGTTCGTGGGCTCTAAAGTGCAGGCTCAATAGTTGCGGTGCATGGTCTTAGTTGATCCACGGTATGTGGGATCTTCCCAGACCAGGGATCAAACCCATGCCCCCTGCATTGGCAGGCAGATTCTTAACCACGGCACCACCAGGGAAGTCCCATTTCTTTACTTTTTAGCTCTGTGAAGAGAGGGACCATATACTCTATCTTCAGTGACTAGACCATTGAAAGAAAATTTTGAACAAATGAGCTAATGAATGAGTGATTGGGAAGGTAGTAAATAAAAATTTAGAGACTAAAGATTAGATTTTATAAATGCAGTAGTGCCTAAATTAAAGAAAGCATGCACTGTTTACTTAGAATTCAACCCCCAATTAGTGATATTCTATATTATTCATTTAGAATTCAATCCATTCAGAAATGATTTGGAATGAACTAAGATGGTGGCAGGGAAAATAGAAATGGAAACTAAAAATAATTTTCAAGAAAGTGTCATCAATACATGGCAGGTAATTTAATATGGGGGAAAACCATAAGTTGGATAAATTTAAAAACTGGCTTTGAGTCCTCATTTCTGAGTATCAGGAAAGATAATTGTGTTATTAAGAGAGGCTAGGAATATCATAAGGGGGCATGTGTGGATGAGAAAATGCATTTATATAGAATGCCCTGAGTGTGGTGGCTCAGCGGACACCCAGGTGGAGGTGTCCAGTGAGCAGCTGAAATTATGAGCTTGAAGGCTGGGGACACAGATTTGGAGACACAGATCTGGGAATTATCCTCACAGAGGTGATAATCGAAGCTGTGGGATCCCACAAGATCATGTGGAACATTTCTTCCTTACTCTATCTAGACAGTCACAGAAATCATCCCTGTGGAAAGCTTTTTCTTGGGAATTTATAGGCCTTTCATAGCCGTCAGTGAAACAGGCTTTGATTTAAAATGAGAAATTGCTGATCTTTAGACACTGGCATGGGGCAGTGATTTTCTTTTCCTAGCTATTTCTTGAGTATGTTGCCTGTGATAACTGCTGGCCAGACCTACAACTCTGGGTTAAGGGAGTATGGAATACAGCATGCTAAGCCTGTATTTAGGGAGCACAGATCAAGAATCTGACGGAGAATAAGGAAACATTCATTTTAATGTTAAAATTTTTTTTTTTAATAAACTATTTTCTAGTTTTGTGTGGGAAACCAATCTAGCATGATTCAGTGAATTTTCAACAGAATAGAGATATCCATCAGTCAAGGTTTCTCATTGTCCATATTAGGACTCACTTCACAATGTGTTTGGAAGCGGATTCAGAAAATCAAGTCATTAGGATATAATCACACATCTGATTATCCTGGTGCCTTGAAATGAGAAGTTTTTCACTTCTCCTGAGGTCTATTTTGATTTGAAACATAAAGTTGTTTGGAAGAAATGAGAAGAAAACCTGAGAAGAACACAAGCTTTTGAAATGTAATAAAGGAAGTATGAAAGCTCTATTGTTGGGTTTCTCAAAACTATAATAAACTGATTGCTCCTATTCGTTTTGCTGGTATTTTGGATTAACTGTCCATCTCTGGCTAATATCTGTGTGATTCCTGTATGCTGATATTAGTTGATCTTTGAACGTCTGGACTTTGTCATCTCTGACATTTCTCCCATTCATGACCTTTTAACAGTACATTTTTTTTAAAGTGCCTGTTCTTGTGGTGAGTATCCATAATCACTTTACAGGATAAACAGATCTGAGAAATTTAAAATTCCAGTTTACAGCCCATGAAAACTGTGATGTTATGGGCATTCTAAACTGCTGAAACAACTTTAGTACTTAGGAAAAGAGCTGAAAGTGACATTAGGTTTTTATTGCATTGAGAAGAATATTGCTTTCATAGTTTTGTAGGTATGAATCATATCTGATATTTCAGATACTTGGGAGGATATTTTTAAGAAAATAAAGGAAAACCAGTAGATATAATTTATTTAGACCTTCCAAGGGAGTTTTCTAAAGCACAACATTAGGGGATTAAATGATTTTGACAAGTAAAATGTGAGAAATAGATCACTACTATGGATTTTAAAAGTGGCTGTAAGAGAATACTTGTAAACTTGACAAAAAGTAGTCAATATTTGGTCCAGAAAGTTTCAGGCCATTTAAAGACCTGCTGTTAATAACTTGTAAGGAAAAGTGAACAGTGACCTAGTAAAACTTGTGCCTCCTTGACACCCTGGTTCACTCACTGAGAGTGGAATCTGATTTTGGTTAAATAGGAAACAATATAAAAATTTTAGATTATATTTTTAAAAAAAGAATAACAAAGGAAGAAGCACAATATAATACTTTTTTAAATTAATTTTTTAATTTTAAGATAATTGTGGATTCACAAAAGAGATCAGAATTTATGTATGACATACACATTTTAAATAATTAATTAATTAATTAATTTATTTATTTATTTATCTTTGGCTGCATTGAGTCTTCGTTGCTGAGCGCGGGCTTTCTCTGGTTGCTGTGAGCGGGGCTACCCTTCATTGTGGTGAGCAGGCTTCTCATTGCGGTGGCTTCTCTTGTTGCGGAGCACGGGCTCTAGGTGCGCAGGCTTCAGTAGTTGTGGCTCGAGGGCTCTAGAGCACAGGCTCAGTAGTTGTGGCGCACGGGCTTAGTTGCTCCACGGCATGTGTAATCTTCCCGGATCAGGGCTTGAACCCATGTCCCCTGCATTGGCAGGCGGGTTCTTAACCACTGCGCCACCAGGGAAGTCCAACATACACATTTTTAATGACTAAGATGTCTGATAAATAATTATGTAGAATTCATGTCAGATGGCACTTAGATATTTAAATGAAATTCAATATCAATATGGTATATAATAAAGACAATGCTCCTGTGTGGCCTATTAAAATTGGGATCTAATTATGACTATGTGATATAGATCTTAAATATTGAATAGATCTCTCACTCTGTCTATAGTGGAGATCTATATGTTACCCCTCCTTGGTAACATCACCCTTATTTCCTTTTGAGGAATTCTTTCTCTTGAATGGCCTGTTCTGTTAGTAGGACTGTCAGTCAAAGCTCCACCCCAACTACAAGGGGTAGGTATAAGACTCAAGCCAGCCCATCCACTGTGAGTGAGAACCAGAAAAAACAGGCAATAAAATAAACTCACAAGCACTTCACCTATTAATATTATCTGACACAGAGTATAAAACAATTTTGCTTCGTATTTTTCTTTCTTTTTTTTTTTAAATTTTTATCTTATATTGGAGTATAGTTGATTAACAATGTTGTGTTAGTTTCAGGTGTACAGCAGAGTGATTCAGTTATACATATACATGTATCTATTCTTTTTCAAATTCTTTTCCCATTTAGGTTATTACAGAGGATTGAGCAGAGTTGCCTGTGCTATACAATAGGTCCTTGTTGGATATCTATTTTATTTATTTATTATCTTTATTTATTTATTTTTGTGTTAGTTTCTGCTTTATAACAAAGTGAATCAGCTATACGTATACATATATATATAGCTGCTTCTTATTTACAAAAATAAATAAAAGAGCTTGAAAGTGTCTGCAGGGTACACAAAATATAAAAGGCAACATAGCAAATTTGAAAAAGAACGAACTAAAACTTGTAGAATTGAAAAAGATGATACCTGGAGTTAGTGGATGCAAACTATTACATATAGAATTGTTAGTGGATGCAAACTATTACATATAGAATGGATAAACAGCAAAGTTCTACTGTATACTACAGGGAACTATATTCAGTATCCTGGGATAAACCATTATGGCAAAGAATATAAAAAAGAATGTATATCTGTGTATAACTGAGTCACTTTGCTGTATAGCAGAAATTAACACAACATTGTTAATCAACTATACTTCAATTAAAAAAACTTCAATGGATGAATTTCACAGTAATTAAATTTAGGTAAACACAATTAAAGAAAGAATTAGTGAATTGCAAGTAAGTTTAGACAAATTATCAAGAATGCAGTTAAGGGAGGCAAAAATGATGAAAACAAAAACAAACTAAAAGAACAATCTATGTATGGAAGACATAGATTGTTAAAAAAGAAAAACTTAACATACCTGGAACTGGAATACCATGGACAGAGGTGAGAAAAAATGGGAGAGAAACACTATTTAACTAAATAATACAGGCCTTGAACCAAGATGGCGGAGTAGAAGGACGTGCTCTCACTCCCACTTGCAAGAACAGCAGAATCACAACTAGCTGCTGGACAATCATCAACAGGAAGACACTGGAACTCACCAAAAAAGATACCCCACATCCAAAGACAAAGGAGAAGCCACAATGAGATGGTAGGAGGGGCGCAATCACAGTTAAATCAAATCCCATAACTTCTAGGTGGTGACTCACAGACTGGAGAACACTTATACCACAGAAGTCCACCCACTGGAGTGAAGGTTCTGAGCCCCACGTCAGGCTTCCCAACCTGGGGGTCCGGCAACAGGAGAAGGAATTCCTAGAGAATCAGACTTTGAAGCCTAGTGGGATTTGATTGCAGGACTTCAAGAGGACTGGGGGAAACAGAGACTCCACTCTTGGAGAGCACACACAAAGTAGTGTGCGCATCAGGACCCAGGGGAAGGAGCAGTGACCCCAGGGGAGAATGAACCAGACCTACCTGCTAGTGTTGGAGGGTCTCTTGCAGAGGCAGGGGGTGGCTGTGGCTCACCATGGGGACAAGGACACTGGCAACAGAAGTTCTGGGAAGTACTCCTTGGCGTGAGCCCTCCCAGAGTCTGCCATTAGCCCCACCAAAGAGCCCAGGTAGGCTCCAGTGTTGGGTTGCCTCAGGCCAAACAACCAACAGGGAGGGAACCCAGCCCCACCCATCAACAGTCAACAGATTAAAGTTTTACTGAGCTTGGCCCACCAGAGCAACAGTCAGCTCTACCCACCACCAATCCCTCCCATCAGGAAACTTACACAAGCCTCTTAGATAGCCTCTCATCCACCAGAGGGCAGACAGCAGAAGCAAGAAGAACTACAATCCTGCAGCCTGTGGAACAAAAACCACATTCACAGAAAGATAGACAAGATGAAAAGGCAGAGGGCTATGTACCAGATGAAGGAACAAGATAAAACCACAGAAAAACAACTAAATGAAGTGGAGGTAGGCAACATTCCAGAAAAAGAATTCAGAAAAATGATAGTGAAGATGATCCAGGACCTCGGAAAAAGAATGGAGGCAAAGATCGAGAAGATGCAAGAAATGCGCAACAAAGACCTAGAAGAATTAAAGAACAAACAGAGATGAACAATACAATAACTGAAGTGAAAAGCAAATTGGACCCAATGAAACTTAAAAGCTTTTGCACAGCAATAGAAAACATAAACAAGACCAAAAGACAGCCCTCAGAGTGGGAGAAAATATTTGCAAATGGAGCAACTGACAAAGGATTAATCTCCAAAATTTACAAGCAGCTCATGCAGCTAAATATCCCTTTTTTTCTTGATGAATCTGGCTAATAGTTTATCAATTTTGTTTATCTTCTCAAAGAACCAGCTTTTATTTTTACTGATCTTTGCTATTGTTTCCTTCATTTCTTTTTCATTTATTTCTGCTCTGCTCTTTTTGATTTCTTTCCTTCTGCCAACTTTGGGGTTTTTTTGTTCTTCTCTCTCTAATTGCTTTAGGTGTAAAGTTAGGTTGTTTATTTAAGATGTTTCTTGTTTCTTGAGGTAGGATTGTATTGCTATAAACTTCCCTCTTAGAACTGCTTTTGCTGCATCTCATAGGTTTTGGGTTGCCGTGCTTTCATTGTCATTTGTTTCTAGGTACTTTTTGATTTCCTCTTTGATTTCTTCAGTGATCTCTTGGTTATCTAGTAGTGTATTGTTTAGTCTCCATGTGTTTGTATTTTTTACAGTTTTTTTCCTGTGATTGATATCTAGTCTCATAGCTTTGTGGTCAGAAAAGATACTTGATTCGATTTCAATTTTCTTAAATTTACCAAGGCTTGATTTGTGACCCAAGATATTGTTTATCCTGGAGAATGTTCCATGGGCACTTGAGAAGAAAGTGTATTCTGTTGTTTTTGGATGGAATGTCCTATAAATATCAATTAAGTCCATCTTGTTTAATGTATCATTTAGCGCTTGTGTTTCCTTATTTATTTTCCTTTTGGATAATCTGTCCATTGGTGAAAGTGGGCTGTTAAAGTCCCCTACTATGATTGTGTTACTGTTGATTTCCCCTTTTATGGCTGTTAGCATTTGCCTTATGTAATGAGGTGTTCCTATGGTGGGTGCATAAATATGTACAATTGTTATATCTTCTTCTTGGATCGATCCCTTGATCATTATGTAGTGTCCTCCTTTGTCTCTTATAATCGTCTTTATTTTAAAGACTATTTTGTCTGATATGAGAATTGCTACTCCAGCTTTCTTTTGATTTCCATTTGAGTTGAATACCGTTTTTCATCCCCTTACTTTCAGTCTGTATGTGTCCCTAGGTCTGAATTTGGTCTCTTGTAGACAACATATGTACAGGTCTTTTTTTTGTATCCATTCAGCCAGTCTATGTCTTTTGGTTGGAGCATTTAATCCATTTTCATTTAAGGTAATTATTGATATGCATGTTCCTATTCCCATTTTCTTAATTGTTTTGGGTTTGTTTTTGTAGGTCTTTTCCTTCTCTTGTGTTTCCTACCTAGAGAAGTTCCTTTAGCATTTGTTGTAAAGCTGGTTTGGTGGTGCTGAATTCTCTTAACTTTTGCTTATCTGTAAATATTTTAATTTGTCCTTGGAATCTGAATGAGATCCTTGCTAGGTAGAGTAATCTTGGTTGTAGGTTTTTCCCTTTCATCACTTTAAATATGTCCTGCCACTCCCTTCTGGCTTGCAGAGTTTCTGCTGAAAAATCAGCTATTAACCTTATGGGGATTCCCTTGTATGTTATTTTTGCTTTTCCCTTCTGCTTTTAATATTTTTTCTTTGTATTTAATTGTTGATAGTTTGATTAATATGTATCTCATCGTGTTTCTCTTTGGGTTTATCCTGTATGGTACTCTCTACGCTTCCTGGACTTGCTTAACTATTTCCTTTCCCATGTTAGGGAACTTTTCAACTATAATCACTTCAAATATTTTCTCCCATCCTTTCTTTTTCTCTTCTTCTTCTGGGACCCCTATAATCGAATGTTGGTGCATTTAATGTTGTCCCAGAAGTCTCTGAGACTGTCCTCATTTCGTTTCATTCTTTTTTCTTTATTCTGCTTCCTGTCTGTTATTTCCACCATTTTATTTTCCAGCTCACTTATCCATTCTTCTGCCTAAGTTATTCTGCTATTGATTCCTTCTAAAGTATTTTTAATTTCATTTATTGTGTTGTTCATCATTGTTTGTTTGCTCTTTCGTTCCTCTAGATCCTTGTTAAATGTTTATTGTATTTTCTCCATTCTCTTTCTGAGATTTTGGATCATCTTTGCTATCATTACTCTGAATTCTTTTTCAGATAGGTTGCCTATTTCATCTTTATTTATTTGGCCTTGTAGGTTTTTACCTTGCTCTTTCATCTGTAACATACTTTTGTTGCTTCATTTTTTTTTGACATATGGATTCCTGTCTTACTGGTTGTTAAGCCTGAGACGTCCAGCACTGGTGTTTGCAGACAGTTGGATAATCCGAGCCGGGTCTTGGTGCTGAGAAGAGGACCTCTGGGAGGCATCACTCCAATTAATCTTCCGTGGGGTCTGAGGTTCTCTGTTAGTCTGGCAGTTTGGACTCAGAGCTCCCACCCCAGGAGCTTGGGCCCAACCTCCAGCCTTGGAACCAAGATCCCACAAGCTTCGTGGTGTGGTAAAAAAAAAAAAAAAAGGAGAAAGAAAGAGAAAAAGGAGCAGTACAATATCAAAGAATAAAAAACAAAATAAAATTAGAAAGATTAAAATATATTAGGAAAAATAAAACTATAATTGTAACAACTGCAACAGGGTAAAATAAAACCACAACAGAAAAAAGAAAAAGAAAAAAAAAAAAAGCGGGGGAGGAACAAACCAAAAGGAGAGAACAATAACAAAGTATAAAGAATAAAATAAAATTAGAAAAATAAAAGATTTATTAGGAAAAAAAAAAAAAAACCTTGGCTATAGGGGTGGAGTTTAGGCAGGGGTGGAATTTAGGCAAGGGTGGGGTTTAGTGTGGGGTGGGACCTAGGCGGGTGGGTGGGTGACACTGAGCGTGGGGCGGGGCCTAGGCTCACGACCCATGTAGCCGGAAAAGGCGCTGGGGGCGGGGCCTAGGTGGGGTGACGTTTGACTCTGCCACCCTCACTTTTTCTTTATATCTATAGGTTGTACTCTTTTTGAAACAAAAAGCATTTTAAATTTAAATGACACTCCTTGCTTACCAAATTAAATCACAACTCCTTAGCAGGATGTGATGAAAAACACTTCCTGACATGGCTTAAAACTACTTTTCTACTTATGTTATCTAGTATCACTGCACTAACCTGACAGGAGAGCTTACTTTTGTAACCGAAGGCATGGAGAAATCCTGAATAATTCATAACATTTGCCATGCACTAAGTAAGGCACTTTACATACATTATTTCAATCAATCCTCAAATGAACCTGATGAGAAACATATTATCCTCATTAAACAGATAATGAAAATGAGCACAGAGAAATGAAGTCATTTATTAGGGACCATAGAGCCAGTAATTAATGAGGCAGAATTTTACCTTTTACTTTGTTGAATTCCAAAGCCCATGATATTACCCACAAATTATACTTCCCCCCCAGTTTGAGTAAACCAAAAGAACATGGTAACTGAGACTCAAAGCAAGCTAGCTCTGATATTCTAAGGTCTGTTCTGTGGCAGGGACGTGTATTTGTTTCTAATTGCTGTTGTACCAAATTACTACAGACATGGTGGCTTAAAACAATGCAAGTACACTGTCTTATAGTTGTTGAGGTCAGAATTCTTAAAAGGCTTCCACTGGGCTAAAAGCAAGGTGACCGTAGAGCTGCATTCCTTCTGGAGATTCTAGGGTGACATTTATTTCCTTGCCTTTCCCAGCTTCTAGAGGTCACTTGCATTCCTTGGCTGTGATTCCATTCCATCTTCAAAACCAGCAATGAACAGTCAAGTCTTTCTCATGCTGCATCACTCTGACACCAACTCTCCTTCCTCCTTCTTTCACTTAAAAGGACCCCTGGATAATCCAGGATAACCTCCCCATCTCTAAGCCAGATAAGTAGAAACTTTAATTATATCTTCAACATTAATTCCTCCTTACCATGTAAAAAAAACATATTCAAAGAGTCTAGTGATTAGGATTTGGACTTCTCTAAGGGGACATTATTATGCCTACCACAAGGCAGATAAGGGTCTTTACAATGGTAATGCTCAGAGCTAGGCATTATGACAGTTTCTAATCTATTTGGAGTAGAACTCTTCCAGCAAATGTGGGTTCCAGGAAAGGGGTCCAGTTTTTGGTTGAAAAGTCTCACAAACATTATGTAAGGTATCTGATTCCCAGACAAGTTAATTAGGATTCAGGAAAGCATTCAAAACTTGGCAGTGGAGATGAATTACAAAACAGGAGACCAAGATAAAAGTCTTGTTATAGGATCAGGTCAAGGAGATGAGAGAAGCCTGCTCTAGAAAGCTCAATAATTTTACAGGAACCCACAACTCATTCCAAGCAACCTTGGCTCAAGGGCAGCAAGATCAATTCCCCATCCCACCTTCTGCTGGAAATAGTACTTTTAATATTTGTTCACATTTAGTCAGGATAATCTCAGGAAGTAGGTGGTGTGGAGCCTTTGGAAGGAAGCATCAATGCTTATAGCTGACAGAGGGTAAAAGCTGGCTTTTTCTTCCATTTACAATGCTATCCATCCATCAAGATCAACTGCAAATGCCACTTCTACCTTGAATCCTGTCCTAATTCTCTCATCAGGAATCATCTCTCCTTGGATTGCTAAGGTACTTTCTATGTATATCCCTCTAGCACTCACGACTCCCCATCTTTTACCATTACAGTGGTTATTTGTGAATGCATATAACATTTAGCTGGATGTATTAGTTTCCTAGAGCTGCCTAAGAAATGTACTGAAAACTGGATGACTTAAAGCAACAGAAATTTATTCTCTCACACGTATGGAGGCTAGAAGTCTGAAATCAAGATGTTGGCAAGGGTAATATTCTCTCCAAAGCCTCTAGGAGTGGATCCTTCCTTGTCTCTCCCAGCTTTTGGTAGTCCCTGGCATTCTCTACTATGTGGCAGCATAACTCCAGTCTCTGCCTCTCTACTCACATGACTACTTTTCCTCTGCGTATGTCTTCTTATAAGGGCACCAGTCGTATTAGATTAGATAGGACTGAGAACATAGGGGAAATACACACACACACTCACACACTGGCAGTGTACCACCATGAATTGTTTATGTATTTATCAATATTTTAGTTAAGAGGATATTTCAAAACCAAATAGCTTTATATTCCAACAGCTTTTATCAGTAACATTAGATGAAGAATGTGTGTATATCACTTTTTTGTTAATAGACTATAAATTCCCTGTAGTCACTAATAAATGCTTTATACATAATGTCTTGCACATGGTAAGGCCCTCAATGAATGCTTCTTAGGTATTATGACTTACACTGAAAGAGGTATTTTATAAATAAAAAATTTTAAATAAAGAAATCTTCAATTTATCAGATATTTTTGAATAGATATGTGTGTGATATGCATGTAAACACATATATCATAAAACATTCTGCTGAGACAAATAGTAAGGATGTCAGTTTATCTACTACATTATTAATTGATTGAAAAGAAAGTAGGTTGTCAGCAATATTTGTGAAATGATACCTCCAGTAAAAACGTAAAGAATTCTGCCTTTACCCACCAGATTCTGTCTTTTAATAGAGAGTATTAATCCTGAAAATTGTAGTTTCTCCTTACCATTTTTATTTGAAAAGATTGCCATTATTACTTGTAAATACACATAAAAAATACGAAACTCTTTAGTATATTATCTTTGTTGAGTATTTTCCATTCAAAGAATAGGGACAGATCATAGCCACATAATCTATCATTTATTCTATGTTTTTGCCATTTATTTACTTATTTATTCATTCATTCATTTATATACCAAGCCTGAGAGACAGCTGAACCTTCAGTTAGTCCTTCTCGTCTCTGTTAGCACTGGAGGAAGTGCAGAAACATTGCCTAATTTTGGAGGTGACAGTGTAGCAAAGCAGAACCCAAGGTGGCTGGTTAGCGTGATAGCTGAATCGAGGATGTTTTCTATCCCTCTTGCTTTGCACCTCCTCCTACCTCATTTGTCTTTGATTAGAACATTTGCTTTACCTTTGCCAAGGTACTGTCATTTTGAGTACAAACGAGTTGCAGGAGGATGTGGTTACACAAATGCTCAGGACGCGGATGGTGGCAGCTACACATGATGCAGTCCTTTCACAGGTGGGTCTGCACTAGAGAATAAATGGGTTATTGTGTCTTGGCACCTATGGCTATATCCATAACCTGCCAAGTCAACTCTCACTGGGCAATTATGGGATTCTCATAATGCTCCTTAAGTTCTTTCTTTGGCAGATATCCCACAGGCTATGACATTTTGCATGACATAAAAGAAAAAAACAGAAAGAACATAGGTAAAATAGTAGCAATAATAGCAAATGGGCTATGCCAGTTAGTTTAGAAGATGAATGAGATGACCAAGACAGCAGTTGAGAACTCCATTCGAAATAAAATGATCAAAAGCTGTAATTAGTTGCCCTCTGAGTGATGCTGATATAGGCTTAATGTTAGTGAGCCAAGACTTGGGTATGTACTGATGGTTATGATGGTCCTCAAAGGACCATGGCGAGACTAGTTGTGGTCTAGACAGTACTGAGTATAACACGGCCAGCCATAGAGATAGAGCATGAACTGTATTCCAAAATAGGAACAACCAGTGTTTGAAATATCATGCAACTGGGATAACTTGGAAGAGAAAGACATGCCAGGTTCCCGATAGAAGGTCAGGGATTTAGGTTGGTGGTAAACAGGATGATGATTCAGTGAGTTGAGAAAGGTATTGCTGCAAAACACTTTGTTTTTTTTTTTTTTTCAAAAGTCTAAGAGGCAATTCTGCTGCATAGGTAGGTTTAAAAACTACTGTTATATATTTTTATCTGTCAATAATTTTTTAAAAGTTTATTTAACACATGATGTTGGCACTACTGGTTTTATTCTCTGAGAAGTTATTGGGCAAAGCTCATGTGTATTTATTTTTTTTACTTATAATATTTGAAATGACTTTATACTCTTGGTCCAGTTCTTAGTGATCATAGAATATATTCTTTAAAAAATTCAATTTTGATGATAAGCCACAAAAACAACTGTTCATTAACTATGTTTTGGTATCTAACAGGCATCATTACATTTTCAAAGACAGCAGATGTCTAAGTGGGAAGGTGGTTGATTTTTTGGCCCTATCTCCCTGCGCAATGCTGTTGGGCTTTTTAAGTCATGAATCTCAAAGGACAATTCAGAGTAGACTTTGGCTAGGAAATAAAACAGTTGATTTTATTTATGCTTATGTGAGCAGTTTAACAAGGACCACATTTACATAAATGTCTGTTATGCTTATATTATAGTTTCCTAATTCCAGTTCACCTAAAATTATACCAGATAGTAGCAGTTTCCATGAATTGATGATGATGTGCCTGTCATGAGTCATTCCACTCCCTTCCTTTCAACAAACATTTACTGAGTATATACTAAATACCAGGCACTTTGCTAGATACTAGATGTTACAGAGAGAATTAAAAGAAACAAAGGCCCCGCCCTCAAAGAGCTTACACTTGAGTGGAGAACAAGATACAGTACAGGAGAAAGACAAGAGATCAGAAACTATAATATTGTGTGAGAGCAGATATGCTATAAAGTTGCATAAAGTGCTGAGGGTACCAGGGGCAGGTTGCTTCTGCCAGAGAAGAGGTAGGGGAAGAGGCATTTATGAAAGGCTTTCAAAAGACCCCACCTGCATTATGACTGGGAGGAAGGGGAGGGGCTTGCAATGCAAAGAAGGGAGAGAAAAAGAACCTTCCAAGCAGGGATCAATAAGGGAAAGACCACAAAGCAAGAGAAATCCCACTATGTTCAGAAGTCCAAAAAGGGATTAGGATGATGAAGAGAAGAATGAAGGGTGGGCAGAGGAGAAAGTGACACAGCTGTAGGGAGAAGCAGTGGTCAGATCACAAAGGCTCTTGGATTTCGCACTGAGAAATTTAGATTTTTCCTGAAGGCCACAGACAGGAAAATAGAAAAGATTTTAAGCAGAGAAATGGCACTGTAGCAGATGGTATCTGAGTTGTCTTTCTTCCTCCCTTCTGCGCTGCATGACTGACCATGCTCACCCCTGCCATAATTTGATAAGCCAGTGGTGTTCTCTGATCAAAGTTGAGGCAATTGTGTTATTGTTATTAGGGGGTTGACATTCTGACTGAGATACTATGTTCTATGTAAGAGAAAAGACAGAAGCTATAGAGTGGTCATATGCTTGGAAAAGCAGAGAAAGTCATGATCTATATACACAACTGATCAAATGGCAGAATTGCTGCTAAGAAAATGAAACCTGTAATTATGGCCAAATTGAGAATGTCAAGCCATAAGGATGAAAAAGGACATAGAAAGCACCAAGGATGACTATAGGGTTTGGGCTGAAAAGCAGAGATATTGGCCAAATTCCAACATATTCAATGAAAGTGGAGACAGAGCTACCAAGTATCTGTGTAGAAATAATGAAGATGGGGTAGCAGTTGCTACAGCCAACTGATAGCCTTCAAAGATAATTTTTAGTAGAATTCAGCATAATTGTATATAGGCAGCACTGCAGAGAATAAATTATGAAAAGGATACATATATAAAAGAATTCGTCCTGGAATTGAAACTGAGCGGAGCCCTGTGAGGCTCCCAGGCACAGAGGCCCTTTGGTGTCCCCCAGCCCGTACCCCCCACCCCCGTTTCTTGTAAGCAAGACTCCAGCCTCTATGACCTTCCCTGTGTTCCAAAGGGCAGATTCGAACAGTTGCTAATCAAGGGAGGAGCGGTCATGAAACCACCTGAGGTGAGATTACAGGGACCAGAGAAGCCCATCAAGATTAGGAGACAGACCACTTGAGATTAAGGAAGTACAGGCCCTACTCACACCCTAATATCGTCAGAGATCCCACCTTTGAACCATTGTTATAAACCCTCATCAAATCCTCCTGGGTTGGGACACATAGTTTTTCAGGCAGGAGCTCCCCTTTGCCTGGCAAAGTAATCAAGCTACCCTTTTCTTTTCTTCCTCTTTTTTTTTCAAGGCACATTTAATTTAATATCAAGAGTGCCGTACAAAAGGCCCAAATACAATGAAGGAACACATTCTCCCATTAACACCAATGACAATGCTCTTTCAACATGTGCCCGTTGATTGGAACAGGGATTTAATAAATTTCACTACCGAAAAAAATAACGCAGTGAGTCTCATCACAGCCAATATCCTTGTACAACCTAGTTGTGAAATGAATGTTTATAATGCTTCCAACAGTTTAAACCTGAATTTTGATACCACACCTTCATGTTTGTACAGTCCTCAATAAGATTATCTACAGTATCCGTTTCTACTTCACCCAAAACTCTGTCTCCAAGATTTGATTCGGCACCAGTGTACAGAGAGGCCGAGCTTTCGGTAGCAGAAGGCGCAATGGAAGAATTTGGGAAGAGGCAGAAATTGTGTTAGGCAGAGGAAACAAAATGCATTAAAGTTGATTGGGGGGCCATGTCACTTTGTGTAATGAGGAAAAGAGAGCACATATCAAGAGTTACATATAAATTACTCCTACGTTGACAAGGAAGCATAAATAACTAAAGAGTATTTGTAAGCAAGTGTTGCTTTTGCACATTTTAGTTTTAATACCGTAAAACTTGTCTCACGGTGTATGAAAAACCTTTGAGCCAATAAAAATTCAGTCTTCTTATGGGCGTGTCTACAGAGCAAATTAAAAATGAGAATTATGTCTTTAACGGTCTTGAAGGAGATGGACTGTTCTAGAGCAGCTTTGTTTCTGGAGAGAAGACTAGCCTCCAGTCATGGGGTAGAAATGCTGCAGTGGAATCCTGCTTGTGCTGAGAATATGCCGAGACCCGCTTTGACTTGATAGCTTTTCCTTTTTGAAGAATAAGTTGAATCTGGGAATCCATTCAGGTAACAGATATCAGATTGCTTCTGAAATAGTGGATTCTATCTAACTAAATATTAATGTCATTATTGTTAAAAAGCTTTTGTGTAGATACGTGGTGAGATTCTTGGTGGTAAAAGAAAATAACTGCCATTTACTGAACACTTTCTATACTTGGACTGCATAAGTGTTTACAAGGTGATTTCATCCAATCCTAACAAAATTGTGGGAGCAGGTGTGGTTATGCCCATTTTATTGATGAGGAAATGGAGGACTAAAAGATTAAATAACTTGCCCAGGTTCTCACAGTTAGTTAGTAAGAGTCAGAGCTGAACAATTCCTGGTCCACGGCATCTTTGCAGAATTGCCAACAAATCAATGAGAAGTATTTTGTATCCCACAGGCTCTCATACTATGTATATTTGATAATTCAGCATTGCTCTTCCAGAGGCTATTGCTGTTCTGTACTTTCCAGACACATACCTGAAATTTTAGCAAACTAAAATTTTAGTTTTAGTGCATTTTAATTAACCTCCATGTAGTTAAGGGGCATGGTCTGGTTTATAAGAGTTGATCTTGTGGTCTAAATAGCTAGGATTTCCTATGAATGAGGTTAATTACATTAATAATCAGCTCTTTTCTTCCCAATTTAACTAGCATAAATACATTAAAATCTTTGTTAACTGCAACATTATATTTAATGTCAAAACAAATTGAGTGGAGGTTTTAAGAAATATGGTGTAGGTAAAACAGATTACCTTTCATGTCAATTTTCATCTGTGTTCAGTCTCTTTAATTTAATTATGATCTCAACCAGAATAGCATGAAGCCAACCTGAAATTTTCCTTAAGGTCAAGATTTTATCTAGGATATTAAAATGCCTCAAGTTTCACCTTGGCTTTTCTGTTAACTTGGTATCAAAGGCCTTGAAATAGTTCTCAATTTAACATTTTATTTCCTCTTAATCATTTCTAATATAAGCAGAAAAGTAAAGGTACTAATTGGCTTTTTTAGAATCACTTTTAGCATCCTTAATTCTCTTACATCATCTTTACAGGAGATAGAAAAAGTTGCAATATGAGTATGCAGAATGCTTAAAATATAGTCTTTCCCTGGTAAGAGCAGCTTTTCCAGACAGCTTCTAAGATTGTTCAAATATCTATGATGTTTTCTCTTCATTTATCTTCAGCTGGTTTCTTTATTGCCTTCCAGCATTCTGAAGTAATTTTACTTCATGATCTCTGGCAGAGTGCTCATTCTTATTGAAGTGAGTCCCATTTTTCTCAGGCCAATACAAGACCTAAGTTTTAAAAATACTGAAGCAAAACATAACAAGTTTTCCAAGTAGTTCTTCAATAACATAATTTTGCCACAGTGTCTAATGAATTCCTTATAAAGCCACAATTCTAAATTCAAACTCTCAAAGGTTGCTATTGTTTTTAAACTACCTAAAATTGTCTTCTTTTGTTAACATAGATTTCCATTTCTAATCTCTTTGTTTTAAGTCTATCCTTTGTATTCCAAGGGTTTCCCACTTATGTCCCATGGACAACTGAGAATTTTCTGTGTTGAATCTTGTGTTTTTCTCTCATTTAAATGCAATACTGGATATTATGCCTTAGAGAATCTTGTTTTTATGACTTGAAGTAGTTTGTAAAAATCTAAATGATCCCCATATTATGTTATCAATCCATTCCCATTTCTTGCATCTGTTCTTTTCTCTCACTTTTTGCTCCAAAATTCCTAATTCTAATTCTAAATATCCTACCTGTCCATATCCTTTAAAATAGATGAGCTAAATAATAAATTATATAAGTCTTTTCTTTTTTATATAGATAAATATATAGAGAAAATAAATATATAGATATTTATGAATAATGTCACCACAGCTATTATTTAAATCGTAACGCTTCCTTAATGCGTATATAAAGTAGTGGGGGTGTGTTCTTGTCACATATAAGAAGTTAAGATTTTTTTCAATTACACAGAGAACCAAAATCAAAGAGAGACCAAAATCAAATTCTATCTCAGCCTAGGATTCTACAGCTTCAAAAAATGATTGAACAAACAACATGGAATGGAATATACATACTTGACTATTTGTCCCTTTAGTCCTTTAACATTCGCTGCAAAGTCATTTTAAGGCCCCCTGGAGATACACACATTTCTATAATCTTCAAGCAATACTGTTTTAAGAAAAGGGAAGTAAAAGAGGCTCAAGTTTCATTAGCTTTGCTATTGTCTTGCTCACACTTTGTTCCCTGCCCTCATGTGACTTGCTTATGGTGTAACAGTGGAAACAGACAATACATCATCACTTTCTTGTCATTCATTCTCAATTTCTTGATTGGTTCCTTTCCAATATCCCATTCTATGGGACTAGTTTCTTGTCTTATTCTCCAGTCTTTCAAGAGACCAAAGCATTTTCCCTGAGCCATGTGCTGTCAGACCTGCCCAAATGTCCTTTTGTGTGGATGACATTCTGCTGAACCACCTTCCTGATATCTTGTTCTGTTTAACTCTTTAGAGCTTTGCCTGAATCCAGCATTCCCTGAAAATGACTTTCTGACTGTCCATAACCCAACTGATTACCTGTGCTCCCCTTTCAGAGCAGACTGGTCTCCCAGACCTGACCATCCTCTCTCTGATCTTTTGTCACTTTCATAGGATACTCTTTATGATAGTGCAAGAATGTTTTTGAAATTCTAGCCACAGTATATGTTCTTAATCACTTAACCAATGATTAGTTGTTTTTCTAAACAAGAGAATCAGAGAAAAAATTGTACATAAAATAAAAATAGAAAACTCAAAGCAGAATTGCTGTAGGAGAAAAATGAAGTAGTTTAAAAGTGAAAGAAAATGTAGCAACTTAACAACATATAATGATATTACATTATTATTGTCAGCATTTAAATTTTTCATAATGATACCATGGTAAGGATGAACATTGGCAAGTATGGTGAAATGAAAATAAAACCTATATATTTCAATGGTTACAATGTGAGTTTAACTTGAGAGGAGGAAAAAAGTGAAGGTATAACCTACTTGTCACTTATCAAAAATTATTTTACAAAGTAAATTGAACTGAGACTCAAACAGAAATTTGTACTTTTATGTTCATAGTAGTGTTATTCACAACAGCTAAAAGTTGGAAGCAATCCAAGTATGCAGGGATGGATAAGTGGATAAACAAAATGTGGTACATATATACAACAGAATATTATTCAGCCTTAAAAAGGAAGAAATGTCTGACACATGCTACAACACAGATGCATCTTGAAGATATTAGGCTAAGTGAAATAAGCCAGTCATCAAAGGACAAAGATTGTCATTTTCCACTTATACGACGTGCCTAGAGCAGCCAGACTTAGGGAAACAGAAAGTAGAATAGTGGTTGTCAGGGGCTAGGGGAGTGGGGAATGGGGAATTACTGTTAAATGAGTATAGAATTGAAAAAGTTCTGAGGTAAACAGTGGTGAAGGTTGCATGATAATGTGTATGTATTTATGCAACTGAACTGTACACTTAAAAATGGTTAAAATGTCAAGAGAATAAGAAGACAAGCCACAGACTGAGAGAAAATATTTTCAAAAGACATATGATAAAGGACTGTTATCCAAAGTTTACAATGAACTCTTAAAACTCAATAATAAGAAAAATGAGCAACTGAATTAAAAAATGGGCAAAATACCTGAACAGATATATCACCAAAGAAGATATGGAACTGTCAATAAGTATATGAAAAGGTGTTTAACATCATATGTCATCAGGGAATTGCAAATTAAAACAGCAATGACATGGCACTACATACCTATTAGAAAGATCAAATTCCAAAACACTAACAAAACCAAATGCTGGCAAAGATGTGGAGCAACAGTAACTCTTATTCATTTCTGGTGGGATTGCAAGAATGGTACAGCCATTTTGGAAGACAGTTTGGGCATTTCTTAAAAAAATTAAACATCATCCTACCATACAATTAAGCAATTACACTCTTTAGTATGTACCCAAATGAATTAAAAATTTATGTCCACACAAAAACCTGCACATAGATGTTTATAGCAGCTTTATTCATAACTGCCGAAACTTGGAGGCAACCAAGATGTCTTCCAATAGGCAAGTGGATAAATATACCTTGGTATATCCAGACAATGGAGTATTACTCAGTGCTAAAAAGAAATAAGCTACAAATGTGGCCCCCGAATACTTTTCTTTATGAATACATGGTCAATTTTCCCCTAAAGTATATTTTGCTTACTTTGTTGTGAAAGAATCGTATGAATTTTAGAGGCCTTGAATGTCGGAAAGAAGATGTGTTTTGTAAATCAATGTCACTAAAGCCTTCAGATTCTCTTGCACCTGACTAGGCCCAGCTCAGAACAAGAAGTTGTAAAATTGGCTTTTATCCCAGGAGAACCATGAACATAAGTCATTCAGATCAAGAGTCTTTTGGAAAGGCTGGCATCAAAACAAAACAAAACAACAACAACAACAACAAAAAACATAGATGACTACAGCAAACCACTGGGAAATTTCATGGTGTAGTACAAAGCCAAACTGTAAACAGGACCCAGTCCAACTGGGGAAAGAACTGGGAGAGAGCCATACTGCAAGGTACATCCAATCTCAGGTTCCAGGCTTGGAATTATCCACAGTCAGTATGTATGTAAGTCTCAGCCTGGTCCAAGAGGGAAAATCCCACTCAGTAGATTGGGTGAGGAAACCTATATCCTGTTGAATAAAAAGTGTAAGAGAGATGCTGAAGATTCAAATATAAATCCAGGTTATAACACTTTAGAAACAGGTTTTAGTGTGAGGCAGTGGTTCTCAAAGTGTGGTCTTTGGACCAGCAGCAAAAGTATCTCCTGGGATCTTGCTAAGAATACAAATTCTAGGACCCCACCACAGACCCATGAGTCAGGAACTCTGGGAGTGTGAGGCCAATAATCTGTGTTAGTAAGTTCTGGAGGTGATTTTGATTCGAGAACCACTGGTGTAAGGTATTGACGAATATGACATTACTATAACAACACAGTACTAAGGTGCTTCCAACATTTAGAGATAAAATAGACCCACCAAGGTCGTGTGAATTTTCTGTACTGTTAAACTTCATTGTAATAAAATGAGAGAAAATTTTAAAAAACATTTAAGGATAAAATAACAACATTTTAGGTGTGAATTTTTATAGCTGGATGTTAAAATAAATATTTAAATTTAAAAAAAAAAAGAAAAAAAAAGAAGCTACAAAGCCATGAAGGAAACTTAAATGTTATGATGTGAAAGAAACCAGTCTGAAAAGGCTACATACTGTGTGACATTCTGGACAAGGCAAAGCTATGAAAACAGTAAAAAGATTGGTTGTTGCCAGGGTTTAGGGAGAAGGGGGAGAGGAATAGGCAGGACACAGAGGATATTTAGGGCAGTGAAACTATTCTATACGATTTGACAATGTTGGATATATGTCATTACACACTTGTTAAAACCCATAGAATGTACACCATCAAGAGGGAACCCTAATGTAAACTATGTACTTTGGGTCATAATGATGTATCAGTGAAGTTTCCTTGATTACAGCAAATGTACCGCTCCGCTGGGGATGTTGATAGCGGGAGAGTTTGTGTGTGAGGACAGAAGGCGATGGGAACTTTCTGTGCTTTCTGCTGAATTTTGCTATGAACTTAAAATGGCTCTAAAAAATAAAGCTTATTAATTAAAAAATGTTTAATGTGGTAAATTTTATTTTATTTTATTATTTTATGTATATGTATTTTATGTATATTTTACAAAAATACATTGAACTGGACATTTTAGTTGTCAAAATATTTCTATAAATTTGTTGTTTGTTGTTAAAACAAAATAAATATCCACTAAAATCAGAGAACCAGGGGGACGTGTCCTTGCTGGAAATGATGCCTTAAGAGTATAACTATACTATATACATAAATATGTCCATAGAAGAGTCATTTTCAACAGGGTTAGTCGAAATCAATTGAACAGCCCAATGATAAAATAACTTTAACACTTCTTCCCAACTTCCACATAAAATTGGCCAGTGCACACTATGAAACTTGAATTGTAAAAATGTAAGATTATTTATTATTATTTTTGTGACATTTTCATCTTCTGTCCCATTTTCTTTAGTCTCAATTGCTCTTTTCTATTAGGTCCCTTTATCCAAAGCCCATCAACATTGAATGTTCAAAGGCGCCTGCTACATGAAAGTGCTTTAAACAATATCTTTAGGAGTTTATTCTTAAAGAAGAAGTTAGATCAGTGTGATTATATAGGGATATACTATGTTGACGTCACCTTTACACAAAATCAAGATGATTTTACTTTTGTAAAAGGCAATTGATAGACTAAGCTTTCCAAATTCATTCTATTGCACCTTTACTTAAAAAGATGTAATAGCTCCCTACCAACTCTGAAAAAGAATCTTGATAATCTAGTTCCATTCAGGCATTTTTTCCCCCCTTACAGCCACCTATCACAAATTCGCTATTTCAATTGATAATTGTCTTCATCAAAATTGCAGCCATTCTAACATGGGGCTTATGCTCAGGCTATTACTCCTCTCCAGAAAGCTCTTCCCTGTTTCCTTTCTTATCCAGATAATATCAAATCTCCATTAACAGGGCTTCTAGCTCTAGAATTGAGAGGATAACTGGTGCTGGATTCACTATCTCACTATCAGTGATAAGAGCTGGATAGATGGTAAAAGGCAACAATTTGAAGGCAGTGGAGCACAGTCAGGCAGGATTTGAGGAGCTATAATCCAGAAAGAAGAGGAGCAAAGAAGATCAAGAGGACATTCTGGTACTCTATCTGCCTACCGGATCAAAGCAAAACTAAACTTAAATAAATCCAAAAGAAAAAGAAAATGCTAACCCTCTAGATTAAGATAAAAATAACACAGTGCATCTCCTTAATTTTTCATCCACAGTCTCTGGAATGAAATAACATATTATGAGACAGGTTAAAAACAAACAAATGAAAACACTAGATAGCCAAAAGCCAAGAGAAAAGCAACAGATAATATGAATGAACTACAGGGTGATACAGATGTTAGTGTTATCAGACAGAGACTTTATAATCATTATGGTTAACATGTTCAAAATTTAAAGTAGTATGTAGAATTTCAGCAGAGACCTAGAATGCATTAAAAATAGATGAATGAGAATTTTATAACTAAATTCTATAACTAATTCTGTATTAAATACAGTATAATTTTGATGATTCATTTTATAGCAGATTAGACATAGTAGAACAGAGGATTAGTGAACCAGAAAATAGATCAATAGAAAGTATCCAAATTGATCCACAGGTGTATAAAAAATATATATGGAATATGGTAAAAAATCTAACATACATTATATGAGAGAGAACATGAGACAGAGTTAATATTTGAAAAAAATTCTGGGTCAGAATTTCTCAAAACTAATGTAAGACATCAAATAATATGATCCATGAAGTTCTCTGTTCACCTACCTCTACCATATAGAAAAAATATATTTGAGATGAATGATAACTTCAATAAGAAGGAAAAAAAAAACTCTGAAAGAAAACCTAAGAGTCTATCTTCCTGACCTGGAGTTGGCAAAGGTGTTTTAGACAGAATAGGAAAATGCTAGCTATTAAAATAATTGGTAAAATTGTCTTCATTAAAATAAAAACTTCTGTCTTTAAGAGGTCCCTTAAAGAGATTTAAAAACAAGCTGCAGACCAGGAACAGAAGGCATTTGAAATGAATTATTTAACAGTGGATTCATATTTAGAAATTTAAAAAGACAATGTAAATTTAAAAATAAGCAAGACTTAGAAAAACTTTACAAAGGATGATATCTAATTGGTCAAATGAGCATATGAAAAAATGTTCAACATGATTATTCATCATAGAAAAGCAAACTAAATCCACAATGTGATATCTTTATACCTCACCTTAAAGGCTAATATTAAAAAGACTGATCAAAGTGGCATATGCAAAGTGGCAAGTATGTGGTCAACTGGAGCTCAAATATATTGCTGGTGACTGTACTAGTTGGTACAACCACTTTTAAAAACTGTTTGAAATATATAGTTAATCTATACATACATATACTATTTAACCGAGCAATTTTACTTTCTTGTATATACCTAAGAAAAAAGTTCTTAATATTCACAAAAGGATATATATATATATAGCTGCTTTATTTGTAATAATCAAAACTTGAACTACAAATATCCACCAACAAGAGAATGGCAGTGAAAAAGAACAATATGTATTAAATCTCATAAACATAATACTGAGCAAAAGAAGCAAGATACAGAAGAATATGTGGTGTATTATTTTACTATATGAAAATCAGGAACACGCAAAACTAATACATGATGACAGAAGTCAGAATAGTGATAACCTAATAGGGAAAATTTGACTGAAGTGGGTATAAAGAAGCTGCTGGGGTGCCCAAACTGATTTACATCTTTATGCAGGTGGTGATATATAGCCTTTTACATATTTAAAATATCTGAGTCTGTGTGTTATAGGATGTACCAATCACATAATAAATGTACATGTTGATGCATTTTCACAAAGTGAATATAGCCCCTTCACCTGATAAAGAAAAAGAACATTATCTGCCCCTAAAAATGCTCTTCATATCCCCAGCAAGTATCTTCCACCCCCAAGAGTAACCATTTTCCTGACTATTAACACTCTAGATTACTTTGCCCGTTTTTGAACTTTATATTCATTTAATTGCTTGTAGTTGTTGTTTATTCTAATTGCTTTTCAGTATTCCATTGAATGAATATACCACAATTTTACTTTCTTTTTCATTCTACTAGAGATGACATTTACGATTTTTCCAGGGCCATTATATGTAGTCCTTCGAAAGACATTCTTGTACATGTTTTGGTGAACATAATTTTGTATGTCTGTTAGATAAATTCATTTGAATAGACTATCTGGGTCCACCAAGACATCTTTACTTCCCTAAGGTAAAGCATAATTGCCATCCAGTGTAAATCCTTTTTAGCACTTAACAGTCATTAAGTTTTACCATCTCTGAAATCCAAAAGTACTTGTACATAATCAGTTATTTATACACTTCATTGGTCTTCAGCCTCACTCAACTACTTCTCATGTTTATTTCTTCTTTTTCCTTATAGGAGTATAAGTTCCCAGAGAAAAAAATTTGGATCTTCTATTCTTTAATTTAAAAACATGGTTAGTTCCTTCCTCTTCTCTTTGGCATTAGGCACTCCTCACCCCTAGATACTTTTGCATCTGCTTAATATTTCAGCCTCATCTTCCAAATTCTCTATTTCCCTAGTTAAATGTTTTTGATTTATTTATTTTTTAATACTATCCTTTCTCTGACTACTCCAAGGAACACCTGTTCCTTGGAATTTGTTCATAATGTCTATCACTTGTTTCCCAGGCTCACCTTTACCCAAGATTTATTTATTTATTCTTTGTTCCTCCTTTACTCCATGACCCATAATCTCAGAGCAGTCTCAGTGGAAGGGGAGTTTAGACATGTATTTTAAGTACCTATAATTTTTAGCAGTATTAAAGTAGCCTTAGTGAGGGATACAAAGATGATTACAACAAGGTACCTCTTCTCACAAATTGGTCTAGTTAAGGATATGCCAAGTAAACTGAAAGAAGAAAGTCTCATTATGACCCTTACAAGTCATTAGCAGTGAAAATATTATAGGGCTCAATCTTATCCAAAATAAAAACAACACAAAGGTATAAAGTAAGTGTAAGGAAATCCAAATTAGTTTCATTTTTTTCTATGATGACAACATGGATTAAAAATATATATATATCAACTATGAAATTATTAAAATGAAAATTCTTATTATTTTTATACACCTTTACCTTAGCCCAGCTTCCCTAGAAATTACAGACAAAAGCATACACTTTTGCACTAATGCTCTGTTGGGGAGTATAGACCTAAGAAGCAGGAGTCAGGGAAATGGGGACCGAGGTAGAGGAGGGAGAATAAATATGAGATGTCACTGTCAACTAGACTACAGTTTCCTGGAGAACTGATTGCACGGTCATTCAGGACGTTTTCTTAGAGACCACATATAGTCACTGCAACTCCAAACAGTCCATGGTGGTAGGGGATGAAGGGAGAAAAATGTGTCTGCTGACTCCCAACTTCCATTGATACAAATTCCCCCCATGAAGCGTCTAATTCCCCAAACTTCTGGGTTGAATGTACATGGATGCCAAGTGAGTGCTGAGCTATCTCATGCCACACCAGCATTAGGGAAGCACCAGAGCATGAGATAAAGGACATGGCATGATGTGAGACCAGGAACTGTCGAACCTCACAAGGGAGCAAATAGGTGTAGTTGGGAACTGTCTCTGAGACAGGCTATAGGTCTGTGATGGTGTTGGTGGTGACAGCAGCAGTCTGGCTGCACAACCATGGGAATCGTGTATGCTGCTACTGAGGCCCACTCTGACCCAAGAGCAAAGCAAGTGCATGAATCTGGGGTGTCACATAAACAAGAACTCCTTTTCAGATCCATTCATTTCTTCTAATGACGTCCATGTCTCTCCTAAGCTAAAGATGCTCTCATTTCTTCCTAGGATAGGAAGTGCAAGTCTAATTCATCAAGGGGGCCAAACATTTTAACTTTCTAAAAACCTTAAAAAGGATTAGCAAGGCAGCCTCCAGAACCCACTGCTACAGTTGATTCCTAACCTGTAAGTGATATTCCTCACCTCCCTTCACTATCTCCCATTTTAGATTTCCCTCACTCTCAGCTAACACTCTTGCTAGCCTGGACTGCCAACCTGATAGGATGACCCAGATCTTCATCCCCAAGAGGTCTGAGCCCATAGTTGCCTTGCCCTTGTCAGGCTGTGGTTGTTACAATTCCCCATTTACAGTTTTCATTTGACATAGGAGTGCCAAGAGACACCATAGTTAGTCCCTGGATTCAAGATATTCCTCCCTATCTTCATTGTGTAAGCATCAACCCAGGCTTGATTACCCACACTGGTACAGTAACGCCTTTCTTTGCCTAAAAAGAGGCCAGATGATACCCGCAACCTCTAGTTCAGTGTAACCTATATTGTGTTCCCCTGTACTCCTCCCTTGAGTACACATGACTGTGCAACCCAGAGAACAACACCCCAACCCCAGAGTGCTGTCCTCAACTTGACACGTCAGCTGAGCTTTCAATAGGCCTTTCCACCATTCATCAGGCTGGCTATTCCTGGATTACGGGGTTTATGATAAGTAGGTGAATTCTATAGTCAGGAGCCCACGGTGGCATGTCCTTCACTTTAGAATCAGTACAGTGGTCAAAGATGTTGTGTAGGATACTATTTTCACAGATTAGACATTCTGTTAGCACTTATCTCCCATTGCTTCAAGTCTGACCCATGGGATTTGTTCGCGGGCACTGAGTAGTTTCCACAGCATCTCATGCCTGTAACAGGAAAACCCTAGACTTAAAGTGAGAAGCACACGGTATATATTTGAGACCTATGTCAGAAAGAAGTTGCTAAGCTGAGCTCCAGATTTATAGTGATAGAGGGATAGCATATGCTGGTGCTAGGACGCTTCTGGCCTAAATGCAGATCAAATGTATAGATCATGGTAACCTGCAAACTGAATATGGTGTGTCCTGATTTTCTGGTGCCTTAAGCACATACTTATTCTGCTTATTGGGTAAGTCAGCCCTGCAAACATAATAAAAGGCAGAATGCCATATACCAAAATTAGGACTGACATTCAGCCAGTAAGTCTTGGTGTGGCATACTGCCCAGTGGGTCTGATGGATCAGGTTTCCCTCTGATAAAATTTCAGAAGGCATAAATGAGCGTAAAAAAAAAAACAGAGAGATTTCCAAAATGGCATAGCTAAAAGAAAGTCAGAGAGGTAGAAAATAGAATGCATCACATTGGAATCACTAATCAACTCATGGTTTTTCTTAAATGATAAGTTAAAAGCAGGACCCTAAAGAGACTGGAATGAAAAACAAGAAATTTTCAAAATTTAATAGATAGTTAAAGGAGAGCTATCAAAGGTTTTTATGAGGGGCAACACGAGATAAGAACTTGGCTCTAGGAAAAGCAAGTTGGTAGTAATATTTAGGAGAAGAAATGTAAAGGTTGGGAGAACAAGTGACTTTAGCCTTAGTTGAGGCACAGTGAGGCTTGAATTTCACTAACATTAATGAGACTGGAAGGAAAAAAGCAGACCAAAGTAAGACACTACTTATAGGCTTATGCATTGGCTGGGTGGAGGAGGGGAGGAAAGATATGTCAAAAACAACTTGAGGTGTCAGCCCTAGCTTATTGACCTCAAAGATGGTTATCTTTTAATTTTGATCACATTGAATTTGAGGTGTTAGATCACCCTTCAAGGAAAGGCTTGCTAGTTAGCAACAGGGCAGCACTTGGTCAGAAGTCAGCAACCAGCTGTCTTCCCCATCAAATCTGTCTTAGCTTCAGAGAACTCCTTTGCCTGAGGTTACATCCCTCCCAGAGCAGCTTGCATCCACTGCCTGAGTGAGGCAGGAGTGTACAGCTCTGGCCTTTGTGACCTGGGCACGATGTTCTGATGGGCAATACTTTCTTCACAGCTCCTTGCTAGTTTGACTTCTTCCTCTGCCTCTTAGAAGTTTCTGCTTCTTAACTTTTCCTTTGTACACTTTTTGGTCCCTAATAAACATCTTGCACCTAAACTGCATCTCAGCATCTGCTTCTAGAAAACCCAATCTGTAGCAGTAGTGATGTATCATTTGGTGGTTCTTTTAGATGCAAATAATGGAAAAACCAACTAAACATGTCTAAAAACTTTATTGTCTCATAAAACAAAAAAGTTCTGAAGCAGGGTCGTTACAGAGTTGACTAATAGATGACTCAATGACATCATCATACCCGCGAGCATATTTCCATTCCCTTATGATAGGTTTTTGCTTTTATTTTTGTTTTTTTGCATGACTTCTTTGTTTTGTTTTAATCAGAGAAGAAACTCTCCAGGTCCCAGTGACCTGAATTGGGCCACATATCCATAGCTTATAAGGAAGCTGGGATGGCAATTTCTAGTATGTTCAGCTCTTATAGCAAAAGACAATCTGCCAGCAAGAATAAATTTGGGAAAATAAATGGTTTTGGGTGAGTAGCCATCAGTGTCTTCCACAAAAATGTCTGAATGTGATTCCATAAATGTAGTATGGAATACCTCATTTTCATTTTTCCCTTTAAATCAAATTGCCTTAGACTCAAAGTGCCCGTAGTTCTGTGCACAGGAGGAAATTTAATCATAGTCCCCTGGTGTGAAGGTTCTGTGATATTATTTGATGCCAAAGCATCAGGTAAAACCCTGTGGTCAGCAGCTGACACTTGTTTTCACCAAACCACCCATCATTGCAGTGCACACAGAACCTTCAGGTCTGATGTGTCCACCGCTTCCGGGCCACTCACTGCTGACACATGTGAACAAATAAAGGGGCCAGGAACCTTGGTGTCATGTGTTCGACCTCCCTAGACACACCATTCTTCCACATCATCTTCTTCAGCATCTTGCCTTATAATCCTTGTAAGGCAAGCGCTTGCAAACAATGTGCTGCCCCCTGATAAATGCGAGACCTGCCAATCTCTGATCTCTGCCATCTAAGGGACATCTCTCCCTCAAGTCACTCTCCTACCTTCTCCATCTTCTTTCTTTCTCCTCTTCTCTTTAAACAACACACATAATCTTTTCATTGAGTTTCAGCTTGGACATTATATCCTGCAGAAATCCTTGAGACAAGGAAATGCTTAGGGTTTGATTATTCCTCCGAGTTAGGAGGAGGGAAAATGCAGAGATCAAAACATGAAAGAATAAAAACTCATCCCAACCTCCACCCCAGGGTTGCCAGAATTAGCAAATTAAAATTCAGGAAGCCTAGCTCACTTTGAACTTCAGGTAAACAATGAACATTTTTTTGGTATGAGTTTGTCCCATAAGTTTGGGACAAATTTAACTGGGCATTATGCATTTTACTTGGCAACTTTAAACCTCCCCTTCCTCATAAAAAAAACTTTTCAACAGGTATAATTAAGGTTGGTTTGAAGTTTGGAAGAGAGGTTGCTATTGAAAATATAGATTTTAGAGGCTTCCAATTAGACTATAGCTGATGCTATGTAAAATGATATAAACTCCAAGGGATAGGATGTACAAAGAGAAAGAAAGATTCTTTGTATTCTTCTTAAAGTCTGGAATAGTGCTAGACATATAGATCTCAATAAATTTTTCTGCCAAAGTAATAGATTCTTTCTTCCCTGTTTTCATGATCTCTTTAGTAGATTATGTAACATAAACATATGTAGTAATTACTGTGACACCTTTTATGAATTAAGTGTAGAAGAGAGATTCATGTTTATATTATACTTTCATGATTATTCAAATAGTCCATGCATGTGACCTGGACATTATATTGATAAAAGATTCTCTCATAGATGAATAATTAGAAAAGTTAATTTGAGAAATCAATATCTATTTCCAGATATTCTCAGGCAATGCATGGTATCAATAAAGCCTTAAATCTCAAATAATATTAAAATGTACACAATAGAGATGCTTTTCAATTTTTTTATGGTTAACTTAAATTCATCATCCTCTTCACATGGCGCTTCTTGGGCAGATTCAGAGCTGTTGTCTAGCCATCAAAATTAAGTACTTTAACAGACCAGATTCTAGAAAGTACGATTCTAATTATATTGATATGATATGCTCAACAATATAGTCCATATAACTGGCTTTTCCCCCTGGGATAATTAAGAACACAGAGAGCCTACTACCTAGAGACTGGGGGAGGACACCGTCAAGCACAGTCATGATTGGAACTGCAGCTGTAGAGATAGAGCCCAGGTGGCCAAGAGGTAGTGTTGAGAGTGACAAGCCTTGCAGTCATGGCTTCCAGTGGCCAGGAAAATAACAGGTTCCAGGTAGCACTCACAAAGGTGCTGCTTTTGCTCAGCCTCGCTGCATGGCTCCCTCCAAAGCATTGTATTCAAATGCAGAGGGTTTGCATTATTCAGTTATTTTAGAATCACGTTAACCTGGTAACATTTTCAGAAAATAAGAATACCGTATGTCTAAATTGACAGTAGAAATGATTTTGAAATGAAGCAGGAGGATGTTTCCTTGGATCAGAAAGACTGTGCAGTGACTTTGGTGGTGATTATTATTCCATCTGTTGACGTGATTATGGAAATTCTGGCTGAAACTGTGAAGTCTTGTGCACTCTGCCTTCCCGGTACTCCCCAAAGGACAGAGGGCTGCCAGCTACTCAAAGTGCTGGAAAGGGATGAAAACAAACCACTGACCTTGAAGTACTGTTCAGGAGTTCTTAACCCTTTTGATATAGGTAGAGTGAGTTTGTTTCTGTTTATTTACACAGCCTAGCAAAGCCCTTCAGATGTTCTTAACCGAGATTTTTTTTAAGCTGACCTTTGAACTCCACTGCATGGTACCCAGAAAAGCTGATGAAGCTCAGAGGGGATAAAATGAAAAGCAGTAGCAAGTTTAATTTTTAAAAATAAGATATAATATGCACATGACAATGTAAGCAGCCGAGGAAAATGTGAGTGGACCAATGCTCATGCTACACAGACAAAAGCAAAAATAATTCTTGTGAAGAGAAACAATATAAAGTAATTGGCACCTTCACTTCTTATAATGTATATTTTTTTCTTGGCCACAAAGATAGACAGGGGATGTAAAAACCCCTTCTACTTAAAAAAATTATTTGACTTTGAGTCATTGATTCATTTTTAACAGAAAAGACCACTGAGACTATTACTATATGACATCAGATTTCTCAAGAAGAGTTAAAAAAAATCCATGTCATGCGGAGTCTTCCAACTCTTGGGAACTCTTGGCATCACAGGGATTTAGTCTGGTTTCTGAGATGCTCCTACATGAATGGTTTGAATTCCCTAAGGTATCCTTTTCCACCATCTGCGTGGTTCAGTGCAGTAAGATATTTTCTCTCTGAAGATAATAGAATGGGCCATTTTGCAGGCCTCTTTAGAACACTGGCCATGAGGTGCTTTGTAATATTTGTGATTCAGCTTCTCCAGTGAGGCATAAGACCTGACAACATAGTTATAGAAGAAAATGAACCCTCTGTGCATCTGAATGTGTTGCAGTATCTTTAAAGGTGACGTGACTCGTTTCAGCCTCTGAGAGGTGGTCTTGGGTAGCTTCATTCACGTTATCGCCCACTGAAGCTATTTATTACCTAGAGGTTTTCTTTTTCACTCATAACTCATTATTCACACCCACTCCAGGGAAGCAAGCCTGAGGACAGAGATAAGACCATGACTGTTAAAAACAAATGGTGGACACCATCGTGTATTGTTACAGATCCATCGGGATCAGTTTAAGATAACACATAACCACAGTTGAAGGTCTTCCGTGCAGTGAGTTTCCTCAGTTCAAAATGGCAAAAAAAAAGTTTTATTTGATCTTTTTTGCCCAAGCCATTTCTTTGGTCACACTATGGTAATTCTAATCCCTGCCCATGTTTGAGAAATTAGAATGGCCTCATTAAATCCAGGGCCTAAATAAAGCCAGAATGGGTTTACAAAAGTTATTCTGGAGGCATAATGGACAAAAGTTATTCTGGAGGCAACCTGTTATTTTAAATCAAAATTGGAAGTATGAATGAAATTCATAGCACTAGTACTAATATTTTTTAACGCCAGATGTGTTTTTCCATTACTTGGAATATCGCTGTGATTTGGAAATAAGGACAGTGTTGTTGAATCCTTAATGAATTTAGGAAATGCTGTTGGCTAATTTCTCATAAATGAGTCTTTAAAATTGTTTCCTCCTTCCTAAGTATTTGCTTCCAAATATTCTAGAATGACATCTGTTGGGCCTGGGAGCCGGATGAATCGGCTGACTGTTCCACAGAGGCACAAAGCCAATGAAGTGAGGGCACCAAAGTTCTTTGGATGGTCACAGTTTCCTCAAAATTTCTCCTTCCCCCTCTTCATTTATGAGCCCTGAGGTTCCTCCTATGTGTTTTGCAAATATCCCTAGTGAACCAGAGCAGGGCTGGTCTTATAAGCAGTACAATTGGCATTATTTGAAGATGTTCTTTTTATCATCTTCACAAAAATTTATTGAGGACCTACCTACCTGTGCCATTATTATAGTCACTCTGGAAACAGCCTTATAAAACAAACAAATAAACATCCCTGGTGGAAGAAACAGATAATAAACAAATAAATAAAATTTGTAGTTTGTAGGAGATAATTACCGCTATAGTAAAAACCAAAGAATGGAAGGGCTCAGGGAATCCTGATGGTGAAGGAAGAAACCTGCAGTTTTAAATAAGGTGGTTGGGAAAAGCTTTACTGATGAAAGTAATTATTATTATTTTTTTCCTTTATTTTTATTTATTTATTCTTGGCTGTGTTGGGTCTTCGTTTCTGTGCAAGGGCTTTCTCTAGTTGCGGCAAGTGGGGCCACTCTTCATCACGGTGCACGGGCCTCTCACTATCGCGGCCTCTCTTGTTGCGGAGCGCAGGCTCAGTAGTTGTGGCTCACGGGCCTAGTTGCTCCGCGGCATGTGGGATCTTCCCAGACCAGGGCTCGAACCCGTGTCCCCTGCTTTCGCAGGCAGATTCTCAACCACTGCGCCACCAGGGAAGCCCCGAAAGTAATTATTTTTAACCAAAGACCCATAATAGGTGAGGGAGAAAACTTTTTGGATATGTAAGGGAAGAGCATTTCAGGCAGAAGGAATAACAAGTGCAAATGTCCTGAGGCAGGAGCGCACCCAGCAGGCTTGAGTTACCACCAGGAGGCTCATGTTGTTGGAATGAGCTGAGCACGAGGGGGTGGGCGTGGTGGTCAGAGAAGGTATCACAGGGGGAGAGAAGGCCTCATCTAGTGGAGACATTTAGGATACTGTAAACAATTGGGTTTTACTCTGAGAGAGATGGATACTCATTGATGTGGTCTGGCTTAAATTTTAACAGTATCATTCAGCTGCTGGGTGGAAAAGAGGGGCAATGGTGGGAATAGGAGACCAATTAAAAATCTATGGTGATAACAAAACTGGCAAACAATGACCGTCACTAGGAACAGGCTGATTGATGTCCTTGCTGATGGAATTTGCAGCTTGATTAGATATAGGATAGGAGAGAAAGAGAAGAGTCAAAGAAGACTCCAACATTTTGGTCTGAGCAATTGGAAAAATAAGAGTTTTCATTTATTGAGATAGGGAAGAATGCAAGCTCTTTTTTTTTTTTTATTGGAGTAAAATTGCTTTACAAGGTCGTGTTAGTTTCTGCTGTACAATGAAGTATATCAGCTTTATGCATACCGATATCCCCTCCCTCTTGAACCTCCCCACCTGCCCACCATCCCACTCACCTAGGTCACCACAGAGCACCGAGCTGAGCTCCCTGTGCTATACAGCAGCTTCCCACTAATGCTGGAGAGGGTGTGGAGTAAAGGGAACGCTTTTGCGCTATTGGTAGGAATGTGAATTGATACAGAATGCGAGCTCTTAAACTCCTTGATATTTGTTCCTTGGTCTTGCCCCTTGATCTGTTACAGTACATGCAGAGAGACAATCTTTCATTTCACTTCCTCTCTCCATTTCCCAACCATCTGGAGTTTTGAAAAATCTAAACCCTCCGGATTCACCTTACAACTCAGAACATGGACTACCCAATAACTTTTATATTTTATCAACGCAATTATTTTTCAACATTTTGCAAACAGAATAAAAACATGTGTGTCTGTGTGTGTCCATTTTGTGGTGGTTGTTTAAACATCTTAATGTCTTAAAAGCATAATCGTCAGAGTCACCCCTCAGAATTTCACTTTGTCCCGGGCAGAAGGCACTTGGAATGCTTGACTCACTTATGTGGATGACTTTTAGCTATACTATTGTTTCCATCTTGGACACTTGTTTATTTTAGGCCTTGTGACAGATGAGCTCATCCAGATCTTAAAATGCAGAATTTAAGGTTGTGTCAGACTGTAATTTTATGCTAACTTTGTTTATTCCCCTCTTCAATTACTAAACTTACCACCCTAGACTCCGGAAAATAACCGGAGACAATGTTTGTTTGGTGGCGAATTAGAAGCTGACGTCCCAGCTTTCCCTGAGTGTGACTATGTGTAGGCAATTTAATTATATGGAAACTGAGCATTATGATGTCTAAACTAACTTTCCTTTATTCTAAGATTGACTTCATGTTTGGGAAAAGCAAGGGAAAGTGGTAAATGTCTTCTAAAGTGGAAAATTTCAAACTTGAGCTACAGAGGTGGAATGCACATTCATAATATTTACATAAAACATAATCATTTCTCCTGTCCTCACCAGAGAGCTGAAGGCAGGGGAAGTGAGGGCTCAAGCTACCGCCCTTAATTGAGTTAGAGGAGTGGATGGTCTAAGGCCTCTATCTTTGGGCAAAGCAGTAAACCATGATTATGACTGTGGCTGGGAAAACATTTTAAATGTAGAATAAGGTAACAGAGGACTGAGAACATCTACTTTATGGACACTGTGGGTTTTATTTTCGGCATTTGTAAATCTACAGTTCTTTATAAACAGAACAAAGTGGTCAATTTTCACAGGGGCTGTGCTGGCACAATGGTACCAAGGGCTTAGTCTGGGAACAAAGTCATTAAAAATAACTACGTACAAAGAACTCAGTCATAAATAATGTGCCACAAAGGATCCAGAGTAATCCAAAGGCAATAAATGATATACTTCAGTGTCTAAAAGTCTGCTGCGGGCTGCCTGATCCTATGTATGGTGAATCCCCAAAGAGCTCCTCCTATTCCTTCCTCGCTTTCTCTTGTTTCTTCCTTCTTTCCTCCCCTTTTACCCCATCTTCCTCTCCCTGAAAGCTGATGGCTTGCTTTCATTCAGGCAATCAGCAGGAGAAAGAGAGAAAGAAAACAAAAGATAAAAAATTCCTGACGCCACTTTGCCTTTCCACTGGGCTTCAAGTTGTGATATAGCCTTTCTGTGATTTTTTTTTTTTCTTCCATCAATACTATCTTTAAAATGTAGTTTTTACCAGGATAAAAAAAAGGTTAAAAAAAAAGAGGGAAACTGACATTGCTTGGAACCTGAAATATAAAGGCCATTCAAGACCTCCGTGATCTTGCTTGCTTTTTACTTTGTCTTTTCCTCTTTCTCAAATTTTTGTTCCTTCTAATTACTTGTGGCTTCCTCTTTGACTCTTCCTCTCATAGCAGACATCAATGTGGCAGGAAATTCTGTTGTCTCACTCATGTGTCATTCATGTATAAATAGTGACCTCTTCTTGTCCCCTCCACAAGCCTGGACTTTTCACACTTCCAAGGGCTTACCCTGGGTTCTCTGTGGTTCATGGTCTTCTCCTCTATGAAGACTTTCCTGACTCTCTGTCCTTCCCAAATAGAATTAACCTCTCCCTTCTCTGGGTCCCAATTATGTGTTATCAAAGCAAATATGACATTTAGTTGATCAGAAAAACAGCAGCTCTTCTCTTGCTAAATGAAGGCCAAGAAAATATTTCCTTTTTCACTCTGTCTTCCAGTGTCTGTCACATATTAGGTTCTTAAATGATCCTGGAATCAATGTGTATATCATATGCCTGGCACCCCCAATTGCTTTCTTATAGATTGCCATTTAATCTTTACAACAATTCTATGATTATAAGCATAATGTTTATTCACTTCTTCTGTTTTTGATTTTCTGTGACTGAGAAAACTGAAGCTCAGAGGCTGTAACTGGTTTGAAGTCACAGGTCTAATTACTGGTAGTGACAGCATTCAGCTGTCACGTTGCCTCTCTTTCAGTGGTTCTCTACTTTGCGTGTGCATCAGAATCACCAGGAGGTCTTGCTAAAACAGATCGCTGGGCCATATCGTTAGAGCTTCTGACTCAGTAGGTCTGGGTTGGGGCCAGATAATTAGTATTGCTAACAAGTTACCAGGTGATGCAGATGCCGCTGCGTCTGGGACCACACTTCGAAGCCGAGTGCCTTGCATCATCTGTGCATCCTAATCTGTGAACAACTGCACTCAAAGTGGGGCGGTGCATGGCTGAACCTTTGCAAGGCGTCTAAGAGCTTATTTGTATATCAAGCATGCCAGTGAATTGAATAGTCCTCACATCCTACCTATCTAACTATCTACCTAAAATTTTAAATTCAGATAGATGTTGTTCTAATCTACAAACTCATTGAAGGTGTCACTGAATTGGTGGGAGATTGTTGTCATTATACGTTCTTTCCTTCCATGGATATTGGAAACACAATTGCTTTATGTGAAGAGAAAACACGTTTAACATGTTAAACGGAGGTTATCATAAGGTTACAATAATTGGGTAAATAATTGTCTCAACTTTATTGGATAACTATGCAGCCAATAAAAAAAGGTGTGGTCAAATGTATTTACGGTCAGAAAAAGATGATAAAGATCAGAGGTTGAGTGAAAATAGTGGGTTACCAGAGGTATCATTTTTTAAATCTATGCACATTTTCATAGAATCCGTATGCAAAAAATAAAAAAACATGAACAGTACTTACGTTTGGCTGGTAGCTTAATAGATGATTTCTTCCTCCTTTTCCTCCTCCTCCCCCATCCTTTTCTTCTTCCTTCTCCCTTCCTTTATTTATGTCTGTGCCTTCTTAATTAACAAAAATGTTATTAATTTCTACAATAAATATTATTTATTTATAAGTAAATACATTTTCTACAATAACTATTCCTCATGTAATAAATACCTTCTCCAGATGATGAAAGCACCCTTCCACAGTACGCTCTGTGTGTAGACTGTGACTTCTCAGCTTGGAAAGCTCTAGAAATCCCCTGTTTCTGGGAACTCTGTGCAGTACAGCTCTCCCCTACCTACCTCTGGCTTTGTTTTCTTGAGGCCATCAGTCTGGACAACCCAAGCTCAGAAAGGCACAGCATTATCCTGTGATACTTCTGGGTGGGGCAAGTCTGAAATCATTGCTCCTTGCTTTGCCCCAAAGAGGAACCCTGTCAGCTTACTTCTTTTCACAACAGTGAGCCTGTTGACTTAAAGAACAAGAGAGTCCCTGTGCCATGGTTAGCATAATTAGATCCTCTTACATTAAACAAAATAATAAAAAGGGGAAATATTTCTATTTCTGAGATTCAGACACTAAACAGAATTGATAGTACTTATGGAAGACTTTCTAGGCCCCAGGCATTGAAAAAAGTATGTTGTGATCTCATTAACGATATCACAATTCACCCAGCTTCTCAAACTTGGCAATAATATTCCCAACACAGTACCCTGTAATTGCTCTTTTCTCTGCCTAGAAAGTTATCTTCCCTGGTATTTGCATGACTTGTTTTCTCACTTCATTCAGATCTCTGCTCAAATAAAACCTTCCTGGAGCAGCTTTCTCTGACCTCTGTATCTAAAGCAACATCCTGTCATTCTCTGTCCCCTTAGCTTGTATCCTTTTTCACCATAGCACTTATCATAGGAGGTGCCCAATAAATATTTTTAAATATATGAATGAATTTTATCCTCATCACAACCCTATGAGGTGAATACTGACATGATCCCTATTTTCAAGGCTTCAAGATAATTGAGTAAACTGCCCACTTGAACCAAGTTGTCTGACATCCAAGTATACATTCTTAATCAGCACATATTGGAATGTTCTTTTATTGACTGGATGAAGTCTATTGTCTTAATGTTAAAAACAGGCACTTGAAAGAGCAGAGATGAATAGATAGTAAAATATTGTTGATAATGAAATGTCCAGACACATGACAAATTATTAGGGGTATGAGTATGAAAAATGATGTGTACTTCTAAGCTATCAGCAAGCAATTGAAAATACCTTCTTTTATGAGAGAGTCAAGATGGTTTTATTTTAAGATCTGTACTTACTGACAAAATTGATTGCAGTATGAGCAGGGAGAAATATTTCATTCTTCCCTATCTCTGACAGAAAGTGGAAAGAGGAAACACTGAAAACAGGAAAATATGTGTGATATCTATAGAACAGCAGATACGTAACTCACTGAGCAGCTGAAGAATTAAATCAGAGGTATGTTTTGGCACCTTTTACAGGCGCTACTCACTTCCCTTAGATTCTTTTTCTTTTCTTTTCTTTTCTTTTTTTTTTTTATCATGCAGGCCTTGGATCTGGAGCCCCTTTTCTGTCCCTATGCCTGATAGTTACAGACAGTCACTAGCGAGGCTCTTTCTGGTTACAGCAGGAAATCAGCTGGACATTCAAAGAACCAAAGAAAAGGGAATCTGGGAATCTAGCACAGGGCTGAGGCTGCTGCCCCTGCAGTAGTTCTGAACCTGGTCTGAACCAGGAACATTAGGGACTTACTTGCCAACATGATTATTTCTTAGGTGTAAAACCTACACCTTGGGATAATAAATCAGTTACACTGAGACCTGAAATTCTTATGCCCTTTCCTACAGGGACAGTCTGGTCCACTCTCTTTGTCATTGCCCTGGCCAGGTATCTGCCACAAGGAATTGCCCTTTTGTCTGTCATCTATACTCTTATAGGATCTGATTCTATTCTTGTAGAGACTGTCTCTTAAAATAACATTAAGCATCTTCAGATTTTTCAGAAAGTTTTAGAAGGAGATGGAGTAGCCTATAAGTAATGTTTTAAAAAATTACATTTCAAAGTCTACAGAGTAAATATCACTGTGTTTTGGGTAGATGACATAATTTGGGGGGGCTTCAGGTTTCCCTGTAATCATACTGCCACTCAGTATACTAGACCAAGACTCTGTTCCAAGCTCCAACAGAAAAAAGACCTATAATGCTCTCAGTAATCTGGGACCACCCACTTTGCATATCCTAGTATAACTTCAAATAAGACCTGGAGAAGTTCATTGGTTAAATTATATGCTGATGTCTGACCAAAATCAAGGCAAGAGTGTTGAAAAGATTTATTTCCTTCTCATGGCCAAACTTCCTTTTTAGTTTCTTTTCTACATAAAGAGAAAAAGAAAAAAATACTAAAACAAGCAAACAAAAACAACTCATGGTATTATATTACCTCTTCATAGATATGGAAGATAAGCCAAGGAGACCCAAGATACCATACGGGGGATTATAGAATAAATTGAAATAAAAGAAAACAACACAAGTATGTAAAAATGTAATTTATTAAGGCTTTCCTGAGATAAAAGACTATTTCAGCCTATATATTTTAGAGGGATGCCAAATGCAAGAATTCAAGGGAATTGTTCCCATCTGTTCTTGAGAAATCTAACTGTAAGCAAGATTTAGCCAACCGAGAAATGACTAGAAAAGCCACAGCAAAGAAGTTTCTGGTGATTACTGAATATATTTAACCATAAAACAAAGAGGTCAGGTCAAAATGTAAATAATATAATCTGCAGTAATTAGAAAATTAACCAAAGTTAGAAGAGTAAATGTCCTGATCTCTTTAACAAAGAGTGAAGATGCTGAGTATATTTAACAGCACCAAGGTAAATATACCCATATACCATCATTGGATTCCTGGTGAGCCTATAAAGTATTTTTAAAGCTGTAAAAATAAAAAATCTAAAATAATAAAATAGAATAAAATCAGTCATATCAATAAATGTAATTAGCTTACACAGTAGCACACACAAAAAAGAGAAAAGACTATTTGGATTACAAAGCAAAATGCTATGCTGAAACAAAAGAGGAAAGTTATGCCAGGTGAATGCTAACTAAAGGAAAGCAGGGTTTCCCCTCCCCCAGTATGAGACAAGATGTCATTGTGAAAGAAATAGAGAAAGATGTTAAAGACCTTCCTTCTTGTCCAACTCTCCTATGAGCATTGTACCCAGATCATTTCACCTGAAAAATCTAACAAATTGTAATATGAATAACAAAATAAATGAAATTATTCTAGTACATTAAAAAAGAATGGAAGAGCTTAACAACACACACACATATTTGTTTATATTTGCAAAATACATTTCTGTAATGCTATCCAAAAAAACAATAACATTGAGGGGGAGAATTGCATAACAGGAGGAGACAGGTGTTGAGGTTGCGAGAACTCTTCGTTGTACATCCTTTACTACCAATAGGAAATAAAAATACAATTGGATAAAATTAACGTGGTCCATGGTAGTAGATCTTCTCATTTTGTCAAAGGGCACCTTCACTAGGTTAAAACTAAAGGAAGTTGTATCCTCTTTCAAATCTCAAAAAACCACTGTAGTCTTGGCTTAACTGGTAGGGTCAGTCCTGGCAAGGAAGTGAGGAAGAGGAGATGGTGGTCTAAATGGACCAATTCTCTGAGTGCTACTGAGGCTCCAACAGGTGGAGACAACCTCAGTGATGGCTATGCACAAAGCATCCAGACTGTCAGGGTCAAGTGGTCCTGGCAAAGCCCCAGGTAATCAGCAATGCACTCAGAGTTGACACCATCTAAGTAGGAAGGGGTGAATTTATCAGGAAGCTAATAGAGTTTCCTTTTCAAGGACTCTTCCTTATCCAGACTGTACTCAGGGACCATTTCTATGAAGCATTTCTGGCAAATTGCCTAAAGTAAATCTTAAGAGAAAGGGACCTGAATCTCTAATGATTCTGCAACATATTATGATGTGTTTCCTCGTTCAAAATAAATATTTTCCTCTGTACCTAATTATGTATCTAAAATGTATGATTTTTTATTAAAAAGGACTCAAATTATATAAGATTTAGTCCCACACAAACCTATTATTGCCCCTGCATATAGGCCTGCCCTTCACTGATGCCAGAGACCTAGTTTAGGGATGCTCTTTCCTACTACCCTTTTAGACAAGCATAACAGAAAGAGCTCTGGGATCATAGAGAATGTCAAGGGGTGCAGTGGAGGACAATGCGAGTCCATCTACTGTGGGCTCAGTGATTTCCTGCCCTTGGGACAAGAGGCTCGTCTGTACACTGACGGCTTTGGGAATGACCACCAGGTGGCCTCAGTGAGGACTCTATAGGCCTCTAGGGTGAGATGGAATTTATGACCCATTAGCAAGCAGCTAAGACAGTAGGGACCCATGGGAATTTTTGACATATTAAACTGGGCTTCCTGCTGAATCGAACAGGTGGGAGCATTGAGTTTGGGTACTCTGTAATATCAATTAAAGAATGACATGGGGCCCTGGGCTGGTGGGAATCGGCCATCCTAGTTATATAACTGAAATTCCATTAAGCATGTTAAATTGAATCAAGGTGCCCCCATGATACCTTTCAGCTTACCAAACATATGGAAGGTAAAGTGGGTTTAATGGGATTCTGAACATCCCAGAAATCACTTTTTTATACCAATTTCCTGCCTTTTAAAAAATTCTCATACTGTTTCTCTTTCTTTAAATTCATTTTATTTTTGCAACCAGGGCAAACAGTCGTTCTTGTGTAATGATTATTCCAGCCCTCGTCTACGTTTCAGGCCTAAGGATACAAAAAAGTGAACCACCTATTCTCATTTCACAGCTGCTATACAATAGCAGAAAGGGTCCTGAACATGTCATTATTTCAGGCAAAGGAAAATTAATTGAATGAAGAAAGAAAACCATGCACAGTTCAAGTTCGATCACTGTTTTATGACAGTGTATTCAAGTAGTAGTATAATCATGGCAAGGCTTTCCATTATTGATCAGTTAATTATAAAGAAGATATGTATCATTTCTACCTACACTTAGCCTTCAAGCAGGAAATATTTTAAAATAATAGAAAGCTTTAGCAAGATAAATATTTAGTCAGTTATTTTTATTGACTCATGGCAGGACAGGGGGCTAAGAGAAATAGAAAAAGTAATGCCAATTTTATTATATTTTAAAAATGATTTTTGAGCAATTTGTGAGAAAGGATCATTTTCTCCAAGCTTCTTTTTCAACCCCTAGCTCTCACGTTACAGTTGGAGAACTCATAATTCTACCAGGCAGTGAGTATCTGAGGAGGTGGTCAGTCCCTTCTCTGGCCACTCAGGAAAGGTACCTCTCAGGTTACATCACATGAAGCACAGGCCTCCCTGTCCTGTCACTCCTTTCCCCAATTACTTGGAGAGAAAAGAGTACCATGGGTGGATTCACCAGGTCCCTCCCCTGAATGGATACCCCGAAAGGCCTAGGAACAGGTTCTAACAGTGTGTCACTTGGTTATATGTTGTTGCCAAACTTGAATATTTTTCCAGATTTCCCAAATAAATTCCCAAACAATCCTACACATTTACATAGAATTATTATTAATAAGTTATGAATCTGAAACTTTTCTAAACTATCAATAATTAAAAATTGATCATTTTTAATCATAAAAGCACAACTAATTTATCTTTCAATTTTTTTCTATAGAAAATGGCATTATGAAAAGTTTGTCATAGGAAGATATAATCAAAGATTTTTTTGCAGACAAAAAATGTAGGAAAAATATTATAGAAATGTGTTCACTTGTTAACCTTTAAGAATTACATTAATTTTCCAGATTTCGTGATGCTTGCACAGCTTTTAAAGCATACAATTTGTTGTAAATTCTTTTCTCATTTTAAATATTTAATTCCATATCTAATTTTGTAGCTGTGAATTTACGTTCTTTTTCTTACAGAGGACTCCCCAAATTGCATACTGTTTATTTTTTTAAAAATATATCGTACTAATGGTATGATTCTTTTTATTTATTTGTTTATTTATTTATTTATTTATTTATGGCTGCATTGGGTCTTTATTGCTGTGTGTGGGCTTTCTTTAGTTGCAGCGAGCAGGGGCTATTCTTCATTGCAGGGCGCAGGCTTCTCATGTGGTGGCTTCTCTTGTTACGTAGCATGGGCTCTAGACACATGGGTTTCAGTAGTTGTGGCGTGCGGGCTCAGTAGTTGTGGCACACGGGCTGAGTTGCTCTGTGGCATGTGGGAATCTTCCCAGACCAGGGATCGAACCCATGTTCCCTGCATTGGCAAGCAGATTCTTAACCACTGAGCCACAAGGGAAGTCCTCCATATTCTTTAGATACAACAAAACCTGGATCCACTTGATCAGGAGTGTTTTTGGTTGTGTGAAATGGTGATTGGGAGTTAGTGCTCTCTAGTCAGTCTTGGTTCAGATCTTGCCCTTGAAGTTTTCTAGTTATATGACTTTGACATTATTCCTCTACTTCTCTAAGTCTCACCTGTTAAGTTAGAATAATTTTAGTATCTATCTCATTGGATCAATAAGACAATATAACACATGACACAGTGCATATGAAAGCAGTTGACAGTTACCAGCACTTCTGTGAATGTTTGAATAGCTGTCATATAAGTTTCTTAAACTTATAAAGCCCAAACAAAACTCTTTTTTTCTCCCTCAAACTGACTTCTCCCTTTGCCTTGCCCACCTAGTGTTAACAATCATCCAGTTTTTCAGACAAAATACCAAGGAGCTTCATGCTGTACATCTAGTTCCATCAATCAACTCTGTTGACTTTACCTTCAAGAAATGACCCTCAATGATAATTTCTCACCACTTCCACCTCCACTGCCCTAATCCAAACCACTAATGTCTCTCTCTGTACTACTGCAGTAGCCTGAAACTGGTCATCATGCTTCCTGATTTGACTCGTCCCTCCCATCCCAACTCCATTCTCTTAGCTCACTAATGTCGCTTCTACGCCATTAACTGGCCACTCTCTTCTTCTTCTGAAGCTATAGCTGTCTCTCTATACTACGCCTAATCAACTCCTTCTACCTACTTCTATCACTCCTTCTATTTACTTCTATAGTATAACACCTATGGATTTCTCGGTCTCTTTCACCTTTGTGGGGCATACTGGACATGACTCAGAGTCCACATCTCCAACCCAGGTCTTGAAAACTCAACCTAGAACCTAGTTCTCTATTCCTTGGCCTTTTCCATCCATCCCCCATGCTACACAAACCTCAAACAAAATCATTCTACTTCATGATGACATTTTACCTTGACTGAATCTTATCACCTAGAAATGGAAATACTTTTAAGTAATAAATTCCAATATCACGTTCCATGACAAAATTGACCATATTTTGTCTCTCACCCCTCCCACTCCTCCTTCTCTCTGACTCCACTGGGTCTTCTAATCCCTACAGTCTTGCCTTTTGTCCCAGTCTCTCCATCCCCTGTGAAGTCGCTTTTCTTCCTAATCAGTCTACATTCCATGACACATCACAGCAACGTTTATTAGAGAGGAGATCAATTATTTTAGAGGGTGGAGGTGTTAGGGCAATAAAACCATCTGTTTCCTTGTCCTTGTTAGTGAACATTGTTGAAAGAAATCGTATAATCAGGTAGACTGTGGTCACAACAGACTTTCCTCAGTTGGGAAATCCTTTTGTGGGTCTCTGATTGTCTACTTTTATAATTCCCCACAATAATGATTACAAATCTTCAGCATTTCTTTTAGACCACCTTAACTCCTGCATTCTTTCACTAGTCAGTAGTTAACCTTGTCTCCTTCACAAAGAAGGATTAAACAATGGATATCTTTAATTCATTCAACAAATGGTTATTAAGAAGCTACTATTTGCCGGGCACTGCTTTAGCCACTCAGATATGTCACTAAATAAATCAGGCAAAGTCCTTACTCTCATCTTTAACTTTCCTTTGTTTATCCAAACAAATTCAGAAAATATCCAATAAGTATTTTGAAGTATCTATTTCATGCCAGGATTTTTTCTTGGTGAAAAGAATACAACAGTGAAGAGAATAAGTAAAATAGTCTTTCTTCATAAAGTTTTCATTTAAGTAAGGGGATGGAGAGAAAAAGATGGCAAAAAATAAATAAATTTTAAAATGTATGCACATAAATGTCAGATGAGACAGGTAAGGGGGGTAGGAACTGGTAAGACATAGAATGTAAAGTTAATACAATTATTCATTAAATTCAATAACTTTCAAAATTCACATGCAGTTTGTAAAGAATGAAAATGGGAGAGCCAAACTTCAGATTCTGTACCCATAAGGAGAGTTGACCTAACCTAATACACAGCTGAAAAATGGGAAGGTTGACTGACCCATCTCTCTTCCCTTCTTTGTCCTTTCTATAAAGGCAACGTTGAATAACAACAGTAATGTTCAAAGGTTCTAGACCATCAGTTGTCAGGTTAACAAATATTCCAAAAGTTTTAGATTTGTGTAAATTCTGTGATCCCTAAAGTTAGCATTGGTCTCATGCACATTACTAAAGCCTCCCCCACCTGGCCATCTGCACCTCCTTCTCCAGCTTTCTAGGCTACCAAGCAAGAGAGCACAACCATCTGCCTTCAGCAAGTACACTCAGTTGCCTTACAGACAGATTTCCATGAATTTCAAACAAAAAAAAGAAGGAAATGGAAAGCAATGGACTTAATATGTTTTTCCCAACGCCTACTCATCAGTTTCTTCACTAAATGTCCTGAGCATATGTTTATTAGTTGCTGTGTTTCATTGCACTATTATTCCAACTAAAAATAAAATTTTTCTTTAATTGTACATTTCTAAGTTTAAAAAACTGTTATTTCTAGCAGAGTTTTCTATACCTAAAATTATATAGTAGAATTATGTTGATCTTTGGCCTCCTGGAATCCATTCAGCCTTCCCTAACAGCACCACAGTTTCCCTCTGGGGAACCACTTCCTCCCAACCCTCAGCATATGGCTTATAGTGGAGTTAACTCAAATTCCAGCCTCAGCGGGGACCTGTGGTGCAGATCTGGGCAAATAGAAGCCCAGTAATGGTTTTGGGAAAGTTGTGTGATCCAGGCAGCTCTAGTAAGATCTGTGAGACTTTTACTTTGGCTGCCGAGAGAGAGAATGAACTACTTAATCCAACCAAGTGTTGATAAGATTGAGGTGCAACTAAAGATCTCCTAAACTGCTGAGTGGAATGCAAAATGGTACAACCACTTTAGACGACTGTCCATTTTTAAGACAGTCAAACATAAACATATCATACAACCCAGACATTCCACTCCTAATAATTTACCAAAAAGAAATGAAAATGTATATCTTAACAAGGGCCTCAAAACTAAAAATAATCTAAATGTCTATCAATATGTGAATGGATATCCAAAATATGATACATGCATTTAATGGAAAACTACTTGGCAATGAAAAGAACTGACTTACTGATAAATGTAGCACACTGAATATTCAGTGAATAAAAACCAGACAAAAAAGCATACATAGTATATGACTCAATTTATTTAAAATTCTAGAAAATACAGATTAATCTACAGTGACAAAAACCATATCAGTTGTTGTCTACAGCTGGGTTTGATGGGAGACATCCATGGCAGAGGGGCAAGTAGAATATTTTGGGGGTTATGAGAATATTTTTTTAATTGATAGTGGTGGGAAGTCACATCATATGCAACTGCTAGCATTTATTGGATTGTGCACTTTGAATATTTGCAAGTGAGTTTTATGTCAATCAAGTTGGTTTTTTTTTTTAATTTTATTTATTTATTTTCAACTGCATTGGGTTTTCGTTGCTGTGCGCGGGCTTTCTCTAGTTGTGGTGAGTGGGGGCTACTCTTAGTTGCAGTGCGCAGGCTTCTCATTGCAGTGGCTTCTCTTGTTGCCGAGCAAGGGCTCCAGGCGCGTGGGCTTCAGTAGTTGGGGCTCGCAGGCTCAGTGGTTGTGGCGATGGGCCTAGTTGCTCCGCAGCATGTGGGATCTTCCCGGACCAGCGCTCGAACCTGTGTCCCCTACATTGGCAGGGGGATTCTTAACCAAGGGTAAGATGTGACAGGGTGAGAGAGTGGAATGGACATATATACACTACTAAATGTAAAATAGCTAGCTAGTGGGAAGCAGTCGCATAGCACAGGGAGATCAGCTCGGTGCTTTGTGACCACTTAGAGGGGTGGGATAGGGAGGGTGGGAGGGAGGGAGACGCAAGAGGGAAGAGATATGGGAACATATGTATATGTATAACTGATTCACTTTGTTATAAAGCAGAAACTAACACGCCATTGTAAAGCAATTATACTCCAATAAAGATGTTAAAAAAAATTTTGTTCAATAAATCATTTTAGTTATGTGAATACTAATTTTAAATATGACAACTTTTTTACATTTAAATACTATAGCTTTAATATTATAATAATATTTATTTTACATTGACATTCATTTGTCCAGGTTTTTGGAGTAAGTCTTCTGTGCTAATTAGATTTTTCCATTTTCTGTAGTCCGAAATGGAAGAATTTAAAGAATTTGCATATGGAGTCACAGGCACTATATTTTTATAATCTTAGTTAACATTTCATTATTCCTACTCACTATTAATAAAGAAGGAAAACAAGCCAGTGAAATTTACACAGTGATCTCCACCATGAATTAAAGCTGACAGTCAGAAGAGGGAATAAATGTGGAGTGAATCCTGAAATACACTTGGGATATCACCTTCCTACACTGCCCATTAAAGGTGACATAGGCCCAGAAGAATGAGCTCCTCCTGATCAGAGGAAAAAGGAGACAAGATTAGTGTCTGGGTAGATAGTGATTGAATTTTTCAGTCTTCTGGAAAATTAAAGCCTGACCCAAACATACACTTCTGTTTTGTTTCCTTTGAGACAGCCAAGAGTATGAGATAATAATTCCAAGCATTTCAAATACCAAGAGATGCCAAGACTGATGCACTGTTTCCTATTTCATGAGCTCAGGACAGGATGCTCAGCTCATAAACACATTTAGGGAGCTTCATGGGACACAAAATCACTTACACAGCACTATGAGTCTCCATGTTTAATTCCCCTCCAAATTAATTTTTATGACTTCTCAGGGAGTCTTTTCAATTCCCTACACAGGTCATGAAATTTTGATTAAACATTTAATGAGATTCTTTACATAGATCTGTCTTATTTCCCAAGCTTCTTCATTCTACCATGTCTATTCAATTCAGCGGCCCATCTCTAAAATAAACTATTAAAAGAAACTCATTATCCCTTCATAGTTTTAGAGCATACCATTTTGCAGTCTTGGCCTCCATAGTTATAAGTTTTTAAAAAATATGTTTTTATCTAACACTCGTTGGGAGCCTACCATGTGCTATTCACTGTGCTGGAGGGTAAAAAAGACAGAGATGAGTAAAAATGGTGATTTTTTTCTCTCAAATAATTCACAATATATTTGGAGACGTCAAGAAAGGTATTTGCAGTATGAAGGTGAGATGAACACAAATTGCTATGAAATATCTGGTGCACTGGTACTTTCTGCCACATCATTTTTTTTTCAGTATGGTGTATATAAATTCACTCAGAAATTAATCTAGATTTATCTGTTCAATGCAAACAATAAAATTAGTCACTGCATCTTGACTCTTCTACCAATAAACATGCAGCATATCACATATACAAATATTAAAAAAAACTTTTATTTTATATTATTATTATGGTGATAGTTATTAATGTGTGTCTGGTGTCCAATATTTTACTACAGATTTTGATGTTAAAATAAAGTAAAATAATGATGGAAGAAGAAATTAAAGCATTGTTGATGTAAGAATAGTAAGAACAGAGAACAGAGAATAGTGAGGAGGAAGCTACAACTCTGCCGGAGGCTGAGGAGTTAGGCAAGGCTTGACGAGGGAATCACATGTATATTGAGATTCAAAGAATAGACATATAGATAGACACATAGCTAGCTCGTTAGCTAGATGATTAGATAGATGGATAGATAGATAGATAAAGAGTTCGTGGTCAGGAAGAGATGGGAGAGAGAACACCCTAGTCAGTAAGAAAAGTAAATGTATAATTAAATTTGTTATTAAATATCTTACCATAAAAAAATTCAGATCCAGATGATTTAATTGGTATTTCGTGCCACACATTTAATGAAGAAATAAAAGCATTGTTATCCAAACTCTTTTGGAAAATATAGAAGGGAACATATCCAAACTTGTTTAATGAGGCATGCTTAGCTCTATTACCAAAACTTGACAAATACACTAGAAAAACTAGAGTCCATTATACCTCCATGAACATAGTGACAAAAATCCTTAACAGTAGCAAAAATAATTCAGCAATATACAAAATAAATAATTCACTATTGAGGGATGCAAGTCAAAAGCAGTCAATGTAATTCACCATATTAAAGAGAATAAAGGGAAAAATACCTTAAAAAATGCAGAAAAAGCATTGGGCGCAATTTAAAACATATTCATCAAAGTTGGAATCAAAGAGAATCTCCTCAATCTGAAATAGAGCATCTACAAAAAATACCTGTAACACAATCATATTTAATATAAAAAAAAGAACGTTTTCCCATGAAGATTGAAAAAAAGAGAAAAATGTCTGCTCTCATCATTTCATTCAACTTTGTATCGGAGGTCCTAATCAATGCAATAAAGTAAGATAAAGAAATAATAGCCATAACATTTAAAAGAAAGAGTTAAAACTCTCTTTAACAGGTACCAAAATGGTTTACATACAAAATGTTTAAAACTTTTGAAAAATAAGCTTATAGAACTCAGAAATAATTTTAACAAAGTCACAGGATATAAAGTCAATATACAAAATCAACTGTATTTTTTAAAGCTAGAGGCAATAAATTGGAAAGGAAATTTTAAAAATCCATTTACAGTAATGTAAAAAATGTAAAATACTTAGGATTAAATTTAATGAAAGATGATAAACCACTGCACATTGAAAACTATCAAACGTTAATGAGGAAAAGTGGAGAGATGAACCATGGTCGGGAGTTGAAAAACGGTTGTTAAGATAGTAATTCTCTCCATTGATCTACAGATGCAACTCAATCCCAATCAACATCCCAAAAGACTCTTTTGTAGAAATTTAATAACTGATTTTAAATTTATGAAAACACAAAAGATCTGGGATAACCAAAGTAATTTTTAATAAGAACCAAGTCTGGCTTCAAGACTTTCTATCAGGCCACTTTAACCATGCTAGCATGAAAACAAAGTAACCAGTGGAACAGAGTTATTTGTTATTTCAAAAAGGTGCCCAGGTAATTCAATTGGGGTAGAAAAAATCTTTTTAGCAAATTTTGCTGAAACAGCTAGCTAATATATGGAAACACAAACTCAAACACTTGTCTCACACCACACACATACATGCAGATGCAATTCAGATGGCTCATAGACTTAAATGTAAAAGTTAAAACTACTAAGCTTCTTGAAAAGAGTAAAACCTTATGAGCCTGGAGTACGCAGTTTCTTTCAAGATGACAAAGAAAGCACTACTAGTAAACGAAAAAAAATAAATTGTACTACATTAAAATTAAAACCTTCTGCTTCACCAAACAGCATTAAGAGAAAGAAAAGGGAAGTCATAGATGGGGAAAAGATATTTTTAGTACATATATCTGATAAAGTCTTGTATCCTGAATATATAAAAACTTCTATAAACCAACTTGTAAAACAAGTAATTCAATTAAAAAATGAGCAAAATACTCTGTTCCAGTTTTCTATCGCTGAGTAATGAGCCACCCCAAGATTAATGACTTGAAACAAAAACTATCATTTATTTTGCTCACAAATCTGCAATTTGAGCAAGACTCAGGAGGGATAGCATGTAACTGCTTTATACGGTGAGAGCTCAAACGGCATGAAGACTGAGGGTAACTCAATGCCTGGTGGTTGGAATGAATCATCTGAAGGCTTACTTATTTGCATATGTGGAAGTTGTTTTTGGATGAAGATTGGTACCTCATCAGGGACTGTTGTGCATAACACACTGCACATGTCCTGCCCATGTGGCTGCTTGGCTTCCTCGTAGTGGAGCAGTTGGGTTCCAAGAGTAAGCTTCCCAAGAGAATGTGGAAACTTCAGGTTATAAGGTCTACTCAGAAACTGGCACTGTTGAGCAAGTGGCATCTGTTGCCTATTATCAGGAGTAGAAGTCTGAACACTTCTGCCCGTCGCATCTTGGTATTGAAGTTGCCAAGGAAAATACGAGACAGTCAAGCACGTGTATAGAGAAGAGACAGAGCTTGCTTCAGTAGCGGGTGTCTGTCTCCCATAGGCTGTGGGTTCCTCCTTGCATCCTATGCAGGGCAGTTAGCCTGCACACATCCTTCCTGTGCTGCAGCCGAAGGATCCCATACCCTTCTTACAGGTGACAGATGTTGCAATGGGGTTGGTCAGGTGCTGTGTGACATGTTTAAGCAGAACAAAGGAGTACACGTTGAGTCTCAAACAGGGAAAGATATTTTCACACAAGTTGAAAAGTCCAGCACTGGCTATGAGGAAGAAAGTGTTTGGTGAGGAAGTGTTTTGGTCGCAAGGCCCATTCTTATGTGACTAAGTAGGGGCTGGAAGACTGCAGGCACAAGACTCTTTCCCAAATGTCACAATGCTTTTTCTGCCATATAAGATGAGTCAAACTGTCACAGAGCCTAGATCAATGAAAGGAGCTATAGAACCTAATGAAAGAAGTGTCAGTGAAGTTTGGGACCATGTTTTAAAACTGCCACAGTCTACCTTCTAGCCACAAATTACTAGTATTCCTTTCACAACTGAAATACACTCGCCCCCTTCAAAAAACCCTTAAATACATATCTCATCCATTACTTCAGCAGGCTCAATTTTGAAGTCCAGGATTTTGTCATCTAAATGAGATATTGGTGAAGACAAGGTGAATTTGTTTTAACTTCTAAATGTGGTTCGTTTCAGTATGAAGATCTGTGAACTAAAGAAACAAGTCATCCATCCTGCCCCCCATTCCCCCCCATCCGGCATATACTGGTGAAAGAGGCAAAGAGTAACCGAATAACTGCTACAGACACATTCAAAAGGAGGGAAAATTGGAGACACATATCAGTTACCAGTCAGTAGCAAGTTAGAGATCCAGCTGGGCATACATTGTCAACTTTCTTGATTAGGGTCAAATACTGCTCCCTGAAAATGATTTTCTGTAACTCATGGCTTCATACTTTTTTTTCTACTTAAAAGATTTTATGAAGCACTGCCTTAGATCTTCCTGAGCTCTTAACAATGGATCTTAAGGTATCCCCCTAGATTGAATCTTTTTCTCTGAAATGTTTTCTTACTTTGAGAATTTTCTGCCATCTGGAAAGGCTGGGAATGAGGAACAGTTTTATTTTCAAATCCAGAAAGTACGGGCTTCTTTATATTTAACCAGTCATTCTTAAACTCATCTCTCTCCTCTTGCATTTTATCACAAACAAGAATACATAAGGTGGACCTTTCAATATTCTACCTGGATATCTCTTTAACCGTATGAGGGCAGACTATGTCCTGCGAGATGATGTCTATTCCTGTAAACAAAGTTTTACTACAATACAGACATGCACATTCATTTTTGTATTTTCTATGCTTGTTTTCACACAACAATGGCATAGTTCAGTAGTTTTGACAGAGATCGTACAGCCAGATAGCCTGAAATATTTACTTTCTGGCCCTTTAAGGAAAAGTTTGCTGACCGCTGATAAACTTATCGTGGAGTTCATTTGATAAATTTGGCAAATTTCCTATTTTCCATGTAACCTCAGTTGCCAGTATTGCCACATATCTCACCAATAAATTACGAGGGTCCCCTTTCCTCCTGCTTCCAGTAATTTCTTCACATAACTTTAGACCTTCACTGCCAGCCTTCTCTTAAGCTTCTGCTTGATGTCTTTAGGATTTTACTAATATCCTTTGGTTTTCTCTCACCATTTAATCACAAAGCCATTGTCACATGTTTTAGTTTTTGTTATAAAGCAACCAAAGTATATTCTAACGTTGCATAGCAAACCATTCTATAGCTAAGTCTCAAAACAAAAACAATCATTTGTTTTGCTCATCAATCTGCAATCTGAGTAAATCTCAGTGGAGACAGTTTGACTCTGTTCCACTTGGTATCAGCTAAGGCAATTCAAATGGGGCTAGAGGACCCACTTGCAAGATGGTGCCCTCACATGATGCAAGTTGGTGCTGGCTGTCTCTTCTTATGCACGGGCATCTCTCCACAAGGCGGCATGGGTTTTCAAACTACATGATGTCTGGGTTTCAAGAGAGAGCATCCCCAGAAAACCAAGTAAGGTATATAGCCTCTTATCATCTAGCCTCTGAAGTTGAATAGCAACACTCACACCATACTCTATCAGCCAAGACAGGCACTGTCTCACTTGTCTTTAAGATGAAGTGACATACACCCCTAGTGGCAGGAATGTCAAGAAAGCATTGTATGAGAAACATTTGTTATGGGAGCTATTATTGTGGCTATTTTTATTATCATTATTTTGGAAAATGCATCTGCAACAGATTTCAACAGATCCTTCACAAAAGAAGATAGATAGATGAGGGGTAAGCACACACAAAAAGAAGTGCTCAACGTCACTTGTCAACAGGGAAATGCATATAAAACCCCAACAAGGCACCATTTCACAGCTACAACCATTTCATGTGACTAAAATTAAAAAGACTGGTAACACCACACTAACCACTGGCAAAGATGCGGAGCGATTGGAGCTTTCATATATTGCTGGTGAGGACATAATATGGTACAACCACTTTGGAAAACTGGTAGTTTCTTAGAAAGTTAATAGCAATTCCACACCTACATATTCACTCAATAGAAAGAAAACATTGTCCACAAAAGCCTTGTATAAGCATTTTTATAGCTGCTTTATTTATAAAAGCCAGAATGCAAGATACAACCCAACTGTCCATCAGTAGGAGAATGGATGAGTGAGTGTGGTATGTTTGTACAAGGATGAATAAATAAAAACTAGTTAATTATTGATATGTGCAACAAAGTGAGGTGACTCTCAAAAGCAGTATGTTGGGGCAAAGGGTCTAGATACAAAAAAGTACATAATAATACTTAATGTATTCTATGTAATTAAGAACAAGTAAAACTATCTATGGTGATAGAAATTAGAGCAGTAGTTGCCTTTGGGGATGAAAATTAATTTGGGATGATGAATATGATATATATCCTGGTCAGAGTGGTAATTGCCTGGGTATATACATTTGTCAAAAGTTATCATGGATTTTTTTGCATGTAAATACCTCATTAAGACAGTTTTAAAACTCATTGAGTTGTACAGATGATTTGTGCATTTTTTCTTTTATGTTATAGTAAAAAAACATTTGAAGAAAAATTGAGATAAATCTGTGTGAGTTTTTAGGAAAAATGTGTGTAAGGTATCTGTCCTGCCTGTGACCCTGATCACCTCTGCCCCCTCTTTAAGAGCTATATGGATGCCCCTGAGTTATTCTTGGCAGTTTTATATAATTTGAATTTGCTTTTGAATTCCCAGTCTCTGTGTGATTCCGAACTCTGAACTCTCACATTTTCAACATCAGCTACATCCCTTGACACTGAAATCCCAGCTCTCACTGGTGTAGCACTTTTCATACTTTACTGTGCCCAGGAATCTTGTCAAACTGCAGATTCTGACTCAGGAGGTCTGGAGTGGGATTTGAGAGTCTGTACTTCTAACAAGCTCCCAGGTGATGTTGCAGCTGCTGGTTCGGGGGCTGCCCTTAGAGCGACAAAGCTCTAGTGCTGGCTGGTGTGGCTTTCCTCTCTGACTCTCCCTGCCCTGAGTGGTCTCAGGCAGGAATCTTCCCCAGTTTCTGGCACCATAAATGCAAATTATGACACTATCCGCCAGACCACTTCCTATGCCAGGCTAGCCCCAGGTCCAATACAAGGGAATTATTTAACCACTATCCACATGGAAAGTATGTTCAGTATCTCATTTATCTGGGGATACATTTTTCCACTTCTGTTAATTTTCCAAATAACTGAAATTTACTCTAATCTACATTAATATTATTTTTGTGCATCTAACTCTTTGTAAGACTCATTACACTTCCCCGAAGTCATATTTGAAGAATACTAAAAATGATTGAATCTTTCATTAGTAACTCAGGGACATTACTAGTCTGAAATGCAGTGATACCGTCTGGAGTTACTGAGATCTGTTTATCCCTACTTAAAGAGGTCCTAGACTGCCATTCTTTCTGGGCTTTTGTGCACTTTTGGAAATAGTTTTTGTTTTCCTCATTCCCCAACAGACTCTCAGCTGTTAGTTCTTATTATTAGACTTCAGCTTGCCTGGCTCTAGCAGGCATCTTTCTCTCTTCTAATTGTTGTTTTGATTCAATTATAAAAATTAAAATAAATGATCAAGCAATGGCATTGTTCATTTGTTTACAATAAAATTTTAAAAAACTCTTAATGAGGCCATAGGATTTCCTCCTGTTGGAAGACGCTGGAGCTTTAGTGTCTAACTTTCACCAATTTGGTAACTTAGAAGCTAATTTTGCCTTCTTTTTATTATGGACTATGTTCTACAACAATGTTTGTTTGTATTTGGTTTACAGACAATGTACAATAGGATCAGCTGTGGCACTGACATAAAATTAAGACTCTAGGGCCCAGCGTTAGAGGTGCTCACACATTAGATCCTGAGTTGGACCCAGGAGTCTGCGTTGAGCAAACACTTTGGAGGCTTCCTGTGTAAAGCAAATTTGAAACCCACCGTTCCTGTGCAAGTGTCACTACTCATCTGAGGATCATTGTGCCTTCTTTAAATTCTCTTTACAGTATCTCCTTTATCTCCCATCTTCTCGATTATAGCTGAGACACTCTTCATGCTGCATTAGAAGACTCGTTTGTCACAATGAGGAAGCTTCTTATCACTTAATGACTCAATCATTTTCATTTCTTGGGGGTAGAAAATCAGAAGGAAATGTACTAACTTACCTATCAGTCCTCCACACCTGATCTGTGACCCTTCAAACTTAAACACTGACTGGGTAGAGCATCTAAGCTGCAAATTCACAGATCTGCCAACAAATACACGTTTTTCCTAGATGAAAAAAACGGATGTAGAACTTAAAGTTTAAACTGAAGCTCTTGTGGATGTGGAAACAATTTCCTCTATTTGAAATATGTATCATGTATCCAACAATTAATAACTCTTGTCTGAATTTTAAGAAGTCCTCTAAAAGTGGCTCATCTTTCATTCTTTTCTGTCTAAAGTTGCATAAGACATAAAAGGAAATCCAAGATTTTGTCTAAGGTAGAAAACCAGAGAGAAAAGACATCTCTGAGACCAATTCTGGTGGAAGAAAAGCCCTCTCCTTCTCTGTCTCCCTGTGCCTGTCCCCCAGCAATTGACAGCTGTAGAAGGAAATCACATACTCATGGTCACCACCCTCAACTTTGTTCCTGTATTACCTTAGCACGTTTTAATAAGCACCTGACTCTCCACTCTCTATAACAATTCATTTATTCCACAAATATTTATTGAGCATCTATGAGGCAGGAACTGTGCTAGTTGCTAGGGATACAGGAGCAAAGAAGGAGATAAAAAGCTCTGCTTTCCTTGCGTTTACATCCTAGTGGGAAAAGTAGACAACAAACAAGACAAAACATTAAGTGTATAATATGATAGGTAATTATAAGTGCTAAGGAGAAAATAATAAAGAAGGGATGGAGATAACAAATGTTGGTAGGACAGTTGACATCTTAGTGTGGCCAGGAAAGTCTTCTCTGAGAGGCAAGTTTGGGGTAAGTCCTGAAAGATGTGAAGAAACTAGCCACTTGGACATCTGGAGAAGATAGTGAGTGCAAAGGTCTTGCACTGAGATCATGGCTGGTGTTTTCATGGAAGGCTGAAGCTGAGTGAACAAGGGAGAGAGGAGTAGGAGAAGATCTCAGATAGGAGACTAGGAGGGACAGAAGCGAATGACATGATGCACAACAGGTCTTAATTCTTGCCCGGTTCTTCATCTGAACCAGACAAGTCATTGGTGGGCTTGAGCAGAATGATATGATCTGAATTGAGTTTTAACAGGATCGTGCTGCTACGTTGAGAACAGATTGGAGAGAGATGAAGATAGAAGCAGTATGAATGGACTAGAGGCTATTGCAATAACCTAGGCTAGAGAGGAAATGATTTCTACTTTTCTGTACTGTTATCAAATTCCCAACGTACCCTTTTCCTGCTCACTCCTAGTTGATGGTGCCATCCACTGGGAAATGTGGAGCAATCTCATGAGAAGTCCCTCACCTTCCCACCACGAACTTCTTCATATCTGCAGCTGTGGCGAACCTCTCTTCCTTTCTTCTAACCACAGTGGAGGAAATTATCTTCTTCTAATAAAAGGTAAGTAGTAAAATACACCGAGTGAATACCGGCTCTGGAAATAGATGCTTGAAATATAATTTTGTCTCCTCCACTTAAACTCTCTGTGACTTGGCAAAACTCCCCTGTAGCTCTGCGCCTCCATTTCTTCATCTGCAATATGAGGACAGTGGTGAAAATTACTTCAACACATTGTGTGAGAACTAGAAAAATAATAATAGTATATTCCTATCATTGAGAAGGGAGCCTGGCACATAATTAGAGCTCAGTAAAACTTGGTTTCACTTTCCATGCATGCTCTGGGGCCCCTCTTGCCTCCTTGAAAACGACAGCCCAGTGATGAGTCTCCCTTTCTCCTGCATTTTCAACATTTTCTTCCCGACAAGATCCTTTTCTTCAGTGATTAAATATACTCAGGTCTCCCCTATCTTTGAAAAAAAAAAGGCTCCCTGGACTCTTTTATTAGCTCAGGTTTACTATTAACTAGGAAGCCTGTTACAAAAATTGAAGCACGAATGCTATATTTGAAAGGAAAAGTGAGGCAGGGAAGGCATAAAGCAACATAAAATGAGGTGTTATCAAACAGCTACCCCGTCATTATTAGCTCTCAAGTATGCAGAAGGTTATTCAACAGATAGGACTGCTTGACTCTTGCACTTTCTCTGGAAAGGCTGCAAGAAGAAAATGTGTCCCTAGTAGTACCGGCAGGGAGAAAGGTGAGGGAATCGATTTGCCTAACTCTTGTGTAGCTCTTGTTTTCCAGAGGGCAATGCATGGCCTTTGACGAGTGAATTTCTCTGCCCTTTGGAGTTAGTGGTCTGAGTCTCTGGGATGCCAGAATCCACACTGGAATATGTTAGTCTGGCTGTGGTTGTGATTCATCCAAGTTCAGAAGTGACAGGAGAAGCCAGAAGATCCTGTGGTGCAGCTGGTCAGCTTGGCCGCCTAAAGCAGCCGAGAGAGAGCCTGGTGCTCTTGGGGGCAAGTGACTGGTCAGGCCCCGACAAGGAACCTGTGTTGGTCAGAGCTGTTTAGCTGCCACTGAGGCTGAGCATCTGAGAGGCGGGTGGCGCCAAAGGAATATGAGTCACAAAGTACGTATGGCTGATGCAGCCTCAGAGCAGCTCACATTTACTCCTGTTTCTTCAACTCTTTACAAATTTCTTGAAATAACAGTCTGTACACTCTGTCTCTTCTTTACATCCTATTAGCTCTGATGTTGCTTTTCACACTAACCCTAACCGTGTATTCAAACGGCTCCCGGTATAGTCATCAATGACCTCTGTGAGCCTAAATCCAAATAACGTTTTTCAATCCTTATCTTATTTGCTTTGTCAGCATCATTTGCTGCAAATTGATAATCTTCTTCTCTAGTCATTCTCTGCCCTTGGCTTCCAAGACAAGGACTTCTTCTAGATTTCCTCCTATCTTTCGGCTTGCTGCTTTCCTTCTCTTCTACCGCGATTCCTTTAGGTGGTAGAGTTCCTCAGGGTTGCATTCCAGATTGTCTTCTCTCCTTTCTCTACTTGCTCTCCCTTGATATCGCATCCATTGCATGGCTTTAATTACCACATATAATCCAGAGCTGCCTCCTATGAAACTATACCTTTGACCCAATCTTCTCTTCTGAGGCCCAATCCAACTTCTGTTTATTTTTATTTGGTGTTTTTATAGACACCTCAAACTTAATCCTACTCAAAATTTAATGCTCAACGTGGGAATCATCCTTGACTCCTCTCTCTCTCTCTCTCTCTCTCTCTCTCTCTCTCTCTCTCTCTCTCTGTGTGTACATATAATCACCATGTCTTGCATATTTTACCTTCAAAATCTTTCTTGAATTCATCTGGTTCAGCCCATTTCTTTCCTAGGTCAAGCCGTCTTTTGCCTGTATGAAAACAATGACCTTATCTTTAGTTTCCTCTCATGGGCCACTCCAATCTGTTTGCCACACTGCAGTATAAGTGATCTTTCAAAACTATTTCCTAGGCCCTACACCCACCTCCCAGTAGTAACTTCCCTCTCCTCTCTTCTCAGCTGAGCAGAAAAATCTCTAATATGTACTTGCAATCTACATTTACTGTTTCCCATCTCCTAATCATAATTGGCCCACTCCAAAAAAGTTTCCACCTCCCAGTAATTCCCTCTCTTCTCCAATTCTTCCCAGTTAAACTAAAAACAAAATAATTGCTCATATAATTGCAGTCTACATTTTCTCAGGATAGTTCCCAATCTTCTAATCATGCATTAAACCGTTCCAAGATGGCTTCCATCCACATTGCCTGCTGAGATGTTGCTAAATCCACAGGGGCATTTTAAAGTCCTCATCTTATTTAACCTCGTAGCAGCATTCCAGAGTGTGGGTCTCTCCACTTTTCTTGAGATACTCTTCTTTTTTCTCTGTCAAGAGGTTTTAATTTTATATTTTAGAAGTTCCTTTTGTCTTCATAGACTCCTCATCTTTCATCCAACAATCACATGTTAGAATTACCGTAGACCCTTTCTTCCTTTTCAATTTTATCCATTGCATTTATTTTAAATGACAGTGTATGTATAACATACACTAAATTCACATCTCTAGCTCCTGCTTTTTCTGTTATCTTCAGATAGATATATGCATGTGGCTACTTATATCTCATCTTGAATATCTCAAGAGAACCTAAAACTCAACATCTTCAAAACCAAACTTATGAGCTCACTCCTGAAACCTTGTGTATTTTTATTGTTCTTTGTCACTGTGAATGGCACCACTAGTCTTTGAATTTTGCAAGCCAGACTCTTAGCAACATTTTACTGTCCTCAATTGTTAATTCAGTCCTGCATCAGGTCAGCTCAATATAACCTTCTGCATATCTCCTTAAATAATATTTTCTTTCGCAAGGCATCAGCAACTCACTCCCCTGCCTAGAGTAATTCCCTGAAAACTTTTGACCCTTATGATAAAGTTCAATATCCTTATCACGGCAGGCTTTTGCATGACCTGGACCCTGCAGATCTTTCTGATCTCATATTATATTACCCCCCTCTTGCTCATTTCTCTGTAACCACAATGACCTCTTTTCCTCTGCCTTGAATGCAATAAGGTTTTTCAGTTTCTGGGCTTTCACAATTTCCCAATGAGGTCTCTCTTTGCATATCTAAGACTCACTCATCTTCTAGGTCTTGAGTTAATGTCTAGTCCTCAGAGAATTCTAAATTACTAGAATAGAGTTCCTTTGTTGTATATTTTCACTGCATAATTTACACTTCTTTTGTAACTCTCATTACAACTTTAATTAAATGATGATTTTAATAATTAAATATTTATAATTACGTTTTTATATTTTTAATTAAGTAAGTGCTATGGACTGAATCCCATCCCCCTGCTCCAATTCATTTGTTGAAGTCTTAAGCCCCAGTGTGATGGTATTTGGAGATAGGGCCTTTGGGAAATAATTAGGTTTAGATAAGGTCATGAGGTTGGGCCCTCATGATGAGATTCATGCCCTTAGAAGAAGAGACACCAGAGAGCTGGCTCTTTCTCTCCCACCATGTGAGGACATAGTGAGAAGGAGGCCCCCTGCAAGCCAGGAAGAGGGTTCTCACCAGAAACGGAATCAGCAGCATCTTGATTCAGTCTCAAGAACTTCCAGCCTCCACAACTGTGAGAAATAAATTTCTATTGTTTAAGCCACCAGTCTGTGGTATTTTATTATGGCCGTTTGAGCAAACTAATACAATAAATCATTAAATATTATTAATTAAATAATTTAAAAATAAGATTTGCTTTCACATCTTAGATACCATGAGAGCAGGGACTATATCTGTCTTATTGTTTTATACCTGTTCCCTACACCAGTGATGAGCTCATAATAGGTACTCAGTAGATATTTGCTGAACAAATGATGATTTAATCTTTATAAACTGTTGCATCTTATTTGCTTGATTCCAGTTATTCTGAGAATTCCAAACTTGTCCACAAGTCTTGAACTCTAACTAGTTTTTAAGCTCTTGGTTTATTTTGTGATGCTGAACCTTAATCCATTGCTATTTTAGACCTACCGTCTCTTGCTGGAGTTCTGGACAGCGGATAGGAGTATGACCAGAAAAGCACTGGACCAAGAGCAGGGAGGCTGGTTCAGAGGCTGACACTGACCTAGTTAGCTTCTGAGACTTTAGTATGAGTGTTATACCAAATGAGGACCTCTCAAGTTTATTAGCATAAACTCATCCAGCTAAATGTTTTTCCTTTACTTCAAAGACTTTGTACAAAAAAAAAAAAAAAAAATCCAGTCATTAGTTTTGTAGATTTAGTTATATGATCTATTCATCTGATCACAAGGAGTATCTTCCTTCTGGATTTCCCAGAGAGAACAGAGCCTTTCTTCCGCGTGAGTTTGAGTTGTGTTCCGAGTTAGCATCTGCAGCATAAGTAATCAAGGACAACTGCTCAGAAATATAAGAGGAGTTTAAAGATTTGCTCTCAGGAACCCAGAGCAGGTAAACATTGTTTAGAGATATAAAGGCTTGAGAAGAGTGATCTTTCCAAGTAGATTTGGAGTCAATAGAGGGGAAGTATTATTTGGTCTTTTGGGGAGACAAGAAAACAAAGTTACTGTAGAATTCTCTCACTGAGGCTTAGTGATTATCTATGCAAATTACAATGCTGAATGTAGAGAATGTCTGTTCTGTTCTCTAAAGTATGAAAAGCCAAGACAGCCTCTGTGTGTGTGTGTGTGTGTGTGTTTGTGTGTTAGAGAGAAAGAGAGAAAGAGAGAGAGAGAGAGAATGAAAATGAAAAACAAGAGAACTGGTACAGTTTCATGCTACCCTGTACAGATTTAGAGACATTTTTCCAGAACCACATTATTTTTTAGTTGAATATTTTAGACATTTTAATGTCCTCCATTTAGCTCCCCCAGGAAGGACAAGAAAAAGATTTTGTGGGGACTGAAGCTTATAAAAAGTGATAGTTATTTTTAAGGAAAAGATATAAGGTATGAAGGCAATTATTCATTTAGAATGAGAGGAAAAAAGCACAACTGATGATATATTTTAAAAGCCAACAAATATCACAAAAGTCACAAAAAACACAGTTCTGTAATACTTATTTTCTACATATTTCGGCTTTGTAATATTTGATCATTTCCTCATATGACAAAAATTTTGTAAAATCATTTTCTACAGGGAGAAGAGAAAGATAATCATTCTTTCTCTAGCTGGGTTGAACAAAATTTGTTCTAGGTTACTTATAGTTGAGATGCCTAAACCTGTGACTGCACACATATATACTTGCTACTTCTGCTACTAATCTGAGAAATACTGGCAACGTGATAAATTCTATTTCTCATAATTCTTATCAAAAAAGAAAAAAATTACATTGCATTTTTATGTGAATATGTGGCATTTATTGTTTTCCTGACAGAAGGGAACAAAAGGAACCACATGTTCAGCATGTAATTTGATGCATTTCATGATTAGAATTATTCACAAACTACCATTTGACTCCATACATTTCAAATATTATTTTGCTTCCACAATCCACAAAATTCCAGTTCCAAGAACTGTCAAATGCATTCATATCGTAATCAGACACATGCCTATCCATGTACAACAAAAGGCCTATCAGTGCAGTGACCAGTGAAGACATTCCTGAAAGGCAGTAGTACGTTGAAGCAACTAGCAACTTAATAATACATAGAAGTGACTGTAAACCATAAAAAATACATGCCACCAAATCCTAACTAAATTCCCAACTCAATTTCCCCTAAGCCATATCCTCATAATATCCATTCCAATGCTACCCAGCAGAAGAGGAAGGGAGACAAGGGAGAGAGAGACAATAATCCTAACTGATTTCAGCTAAAGCATCTTCCTTTTATAAAGTTTATAGCAAAAACATATAACTACATGAATACTTTGCTAAGTCCCACCCAGATAACCTTGATATCAGTATATGCAAGTGAAAGTCTCTGAAGCATAAATTTCATTAGCTTTGTGATAAATCTGCTTTTGCCCCCAGATCTGTCTCTGGTGGAAGTTTCATTCATCAGTGTATGGTGTTTCATGCAGAATGAAGACTGTGGAAAGGACAGTAGGTGGAGAGGAAGTCTGGCCTCCTGCAGAGTAGAGGTTCCACATGGCCTCTTAAAGGGCCATTAGTCCTGAGCCTCATATTTTGTCTTCTACATCTTTGTCTCCTGGAACATCAAAGGAGAAAAATATGTTTCGTATAGCAGGGGCTTCCATTTTTCATTATTTTCATCATGAAGAAAATCAACCAAAGGAATAGGCACTGCTTTTCCAGTGATGCCCAGGCAGGACTCTCATAGAGGGAATATGTGGTCGGGCCACAATGGGTCAGTGTCTAGCGTTCAGTTTTGTAGACCCAGAAACTCAAATTTGTTGAATCTGGAGAATTAAACCTAGCTAGTTACACTCAAAGAAGCTGGTTGGAGAAAAACACAAATGCTAATTTAGTAATTTAATAGAGCATAATTACTGCTAAGGAGCTGAGACATTTGCCTTATGGGTCAATATGTTTTTTGGTTGTTTATGGTTTTGGTTTTTTCCCAAGAGAATTCTACTTGGGTTGCAAAGGTGTTATTAGAAGATTATTTGGGCAGCACAAATCAAAACATGGTATTATAAACTGATTAGACAGAATGCCATTCTAATAGAATCACACCTTGGTCACCATGTCTCAAATCTGAGTGTTCACAAAAACACCTCAACCAAATAGAAAGGAAAACATCTAAAACCACTTTGAATATAACCATTACTTCACGAGTTGGCAGTATTTTATTCTTGTTCTATGAATCAGGATGCAAATATAATGAGATTTAAAAGGGGTTCATGAACAATTATTCAAGGCAGTTTGGAATGTTTGGGATTTAAGAGCTCAGAATCATAAAACCTAAATATGTCTTTCCACAGACTGGACTCATTACCACTTGAAAAGATCATGACAGGCTTAATTAGCTGTGAGGTTGACAATATAAATGGAATTAATGGAATTTATATTTTAATTTAAAGCAATAAAAATTCTGTAAAAGTGAGTTTCTGAGATATTGATGCTGCTTTTTAAATCTTCATTTTACTGATGTTGAGAAGGCCTACTAAGAGCCAACTCGAAACAGTTATAGATTCTTAAAGCGAAGACTTTTGGAATGGATGCAGAGAGTGAGGGCTAGGAAGCACAGCTGCTTCCTTTTAAATAATAGCAAGCACACATTTTTTTAAAGAGTGTTTTTTTTAATAATGATCTAAATCAGTAATTGTTAACTGAGGGTGTCCATCAGAATCAACAGTATACATATATATATATATTTTTTCTCATATGTATGCCTGGTCCCCACCCTGGACTTCCTAAAGAGAAATTTTATGGTTGAGGCTTAAACATGTATGTTTTTGAAAAATTCCATAGGGTGATTCCAATATTAAGATTCATGGATAAATGTGGAAAAAACTGCCCGTGGTATACTGTCAGGCCAAACCAGGATATAAGAATCTAAAGACTCCTAAGGCAGGAAATTTGGATTCTATGGTTGGAAGTGTGCTCTGAAGCGGCACTCGTCTGCTTGTGAAAGTCATTACTATGTCATTTCCTCTGACTAAAGTCTGGATTTGGAAGAATGGGTCGAATTTTGTCCAGCTTTGTTGTTCATCCAAGGTATTTTTATCTTTAGTTATACAGGATGGGAAAATACTAAGCTAGTGCTAGTTTAATGAAGTTGAAAACATTTATAAACAATTTTATTTGGTGATGAAATGGAAGTGATTTATTCTGAGAAGCTTGGTGCAAAAACCATTTGCATTTTACTAAAATTGTTTGCATTCTGGCAAGGCAAGGCATTTGATAATGGCCAGATCCTTAATTATTAACACCCTCTTCCTAAAATTATTTGTATTACATTATGAAACATATTCTTAATTTTCAGAAAACTTTAAAAAACTGTATCTTACTTTCATATAGAAATGAATAAGTTTTAACATACTTTCATTCAAGTCGTCTTTAATTTTTAAAATCACCTGGATAATTTCAGAACTAAGAACTGTCATTATCATATGAGTAACTAAGACTCAAAGAAAAAGTTTTTTCTATCCTAGTGTCATGCAACAGGACTGGATGTGAGGAGTATCAACTGCTTTGGGTAATTTACATATGTAAATCTCAGGTATTATTTTGATAACCCCATGAGAAGATTATTTTTTCTACATTTTAAGGGTGAGAAAATGAGGATTAGAGGGCTTTATTAACTTGCCCTTAGCAACATGAGAAAATAACAGAGTTAAGACTGTCTGCCTCCCAAAGCCCATGTTCTAATGATATACTCACTCCTTTCAGTAAAATGAGGAAACCTACATAATCTCTAAGAACTATCTGGACCTCTTCCCTGCCCACCCACCTCTTGGGCCAGTCAATGAGCCTTCAATTGGGTCAAGAAAGATTCCATTGCATTTTACTGCTGAAGGAAAAATGGAGCAGATAAATATGGAGGAGAAAATAGGACTCAGTACAAGGCCTTCCTAAAAGGTTAGGATCAGGGCTGAGAAATCAATCTAGTTGATATAAAAATGTAATCATTTTGCATCAGGCACTGTGTTAAACTATGGGATAGATGACAAAGACAAATGATGTGCCATTGAGAAGTTTACTATCTAGTGTGGGAGGTGAATGATGTCTGAAAAGTGGGACCAATTTGGTCTTAATTCTATCAAATCAAGGTTTTCAAGAGTAGGTAATAAATAGAATCCTCTATTGTTCAGAATAAGCTTCAGTAACAAAATAAACTTGAAATCTCATTGCCTTAATACAATAAATGTTTATGTGCTGCTCATGCAAATTCAGAACAAGTCTATGGTGTTGGAGGTGGAAGGCTCTTCTCCACACTGTCACCCACAGACCCAAACTCCTCCATCAGGGATACAAGGTTGTCATGGAAGGGAAATAAAAGCATAGAGGACTCATACCTGCTCTTCTGTGCATTGTTCTAGAAGTGACACATGTTACTTCCCTTTAAAGCCTCTGGCCAGAACTTGTCACATGAACCCACCTAATACAGGGATCTGGACTTTCATTAAGCATTAAAATCTTGACTGCAAATTTCAGCCAGTTTTGACGAGAGTCAGGGTGGGGTGTATGGAACATCATAATCGGGGAAATCTCTCCACAGGTTAGTAAAATGTTGATCTGGGATACAGCATCCAAGGGGAAACCAAACTGAAACACCAGTAGGTAGAGGCCATTATGAAGGGCATCGACTGGATTCTGGGAGAGAGTGACCAAAGAAGATGGGGAACAAAATAGACAAAGAGAGCAAACGGCAGTTTCTTGAATCCCCGGGGGGGAATAGCCCAGGAGCCATTAGTAAGGTAACTCTTTCACCGAGTTATGTGTAAAGAGTGGTTTATTAAGAGGAATGAACCAGTACAGACACTCCATTTCTAACTTTAAGTTTATATGTTTCTATGAATACCAGAAAGCTGTGCCTGCAGTTGGCTTTCTTTATTTGGAAAAAAAGAGAAAAAACAACCCAGTTTCTAGAGAATTAACTTCAACTTCCATTTGCCTGGAAGTTTGGAAAGGAGAAGTAAATAAATCACCTCATCATGCTTTTAAATTGTTTCAGATCTAGTCCTGTGAAAGATTCCTTTGAGTATTACGAAATGGCCACAGAGATGAACAATGCAAAAAGGGATTTGGGAAACAGAATAAGAGCTAAAATGGGTAGAAAAAAGGAGTAAAATCTGAATAGGTAAATTAGTTAAGCTGGATGGAGTATATATAAAGTGAAAGCACTTAGATGCCATTCAGTTATGTCACACTTTTGTATGAACATATCTGTAAAAAATCCCTGGCATATACTACTCACTCAATTTTTATTAGGTGTCATTTGACATAAGAAAATAATATTTCCCTAAGATACTATTTCTAGCACACCAAAAATAAGACGTCAGAGCAGAAATCTTGGACATGGGGTATGTGGTAACAGCTGAGCTAAATGGAAAGTTGAGTAAATAATGAAGTACTTTATATTTGCCTATTTATCAATATTTCTGAGTTCATTTACATATTAGAACTCCAAGGAAGTAATCATACCTGTGCTTCATTAGATATAATTAAATGAATTATATTCTGTCTTATTCCCCAAAAGTGCTTGTAAAAATCTCATTTCCTTATTAATATGATTAATGGAAAAAACCCTTAAGCTCAGTTTTGTACACAAAAAACCAATTTATGACAATGATTTCCAAAGCTTTTTAAGGCAGATAAGGATGAAAAACGGTGATTGAACTTTTTAACAAGAAGCATGGTCCAACAGGAGAATTGCCTTACAGAGTGATGAGCTCCAGTCATTTCTACTTTTGACATGCAAGCTCATTCACCATTTGTCAAGGGGATTCCTGACAAATGATAATGTTACTAAGAATTTTGTACTAAAGTAACTTTTTTGTATATCTTATCCATGAGCTACTGTGCTTTTACAATTTTCCTATATTTATGCCCTTATATATCGAGACTTAGAGATTGAACCTTATAAGTTTAGGGAGTTGGTGTGAGGTGAGAGAATTGTCTTTATATGTTGAGGTGTAAAATTATAATGGACCATTGCAGAATGTAAAAGACAAGCTCTTCGGAAACTTCAAAAATCAGCTTACCGTGTCTTCTTTTAATTTGAGCAATAGTGAAATAGCACTGGCCCTTGGCCACTGGGAGTTGATTACTAGAAATGCAGTAAGTGAGGAAGATATTTTACTGGCATAAGTTTGGCCAAATGACTGGGCCCACCCACTATTGATCCTCATATCCATTTTGGCTTTGCAGGAGGGGGACTTAATATCTCTAGTACCATGAACCTGTTTGTCTTCAGCTCTGTCCCCAATACCTTCAGGAGATTCCCCAATTCCCATTTCAGATAGACAAGTAACAAAAGTAATCTGTTAGGTTCTATCTCCACTGAAGAAAGGACTTGATATTTAAAGAAACTTAAAAGTGGAGCATGGAATAAATTCCTAAAAATAAGATTTGGGAGTCTGTTTAATCTGCTGTCAACAATATTTTGGGACTCTCATCATCTGAATACTTCTTAGGAAACTGGTCAATCACTTTGGAATAATACGGTTTATTTAAAATCTGAACAACCTGAAAGCATGCCATGGAACTAAGACAATCTATTTTAGCCTAAACTACAAGGTTAAGGTTTGTCTGTTTTAATATACAATTTTAGAAGACTTTCTGGAATCTCACTTAATTCTCTAAACACATCTGAAGTTTCCATGGTGATTATCCCCTTTTTTTCATGGGGAAACCAAGGCATAAAGAGGCCAAGTAATTCAGTTGAGCCATGAAGGACGAAAAGAAGGAGCCAGGATTGAACACAGAGCTCATGCTCTTTGCCAGTTCATGATCACCTTTTGGCCTTCCTACCATTTTAGGTGATTTTATCCAGTGACACGCTAGGAGAGAGGAAGAAGGCAAGGATGGAAAGGAAGTTTAATTTGGGGCTCAATAATGGTGCCAGCTGAATAATCTTCTCAGCACCACACAAGTATGCCCATCAGCGTTGGAGTCTTCACTATACAATTTCTTAGTGTCAAAGATGTCAATTGCAAACCTTGAGATGTGCTGGGAAAGAATTCTGAGATTGCTCTTGCATGGCCTCACAACAGCTTATCTCTCAGATTCAACAAGAATACAGAGGACGAACTGTGAAAAAAACCAAAGCAAAAACATCTTTTCATTTCTCAGATTAGGGTGGTTTAGTTCTCGTCACAGGTTTTCTTTTAATAAAGTGCTCTTAAATCACACACTTCCAAATAATTAAAACATTCAAGTAGGTTAGAATACAAAATGTTTGTATAAATATTCCCCCAAAACATTAAATTAAACAAAAAGTATCAGGTCAAAGAAAAGTTTTGTTTTGTTTTGTTTTAAGATAGAGATAATATGTTTTACTCTAAAAATCTTTTTAAGAAAAATAAAAAAATACAAGATAAAAACCATCCATAATTCACTGCCAAGAGATAAGCACTGTTAACATTTTCTATTTTAAATATATGTATATATTCACACATATGTATGTATGCATATGTACATACAAATGCATAGATACATGCAACAAAATATCATGAAGGTGTTTCCACATCCATAAAAATTTTTTAAATACTATTTTGTGGCAGAATATTCCATCTTATTCCCCAATAATTAATGCCCTTGACAAGTGTTTGTAATAACATAAACTTTAATGAGCATCTTCCTTTTTAGAATAAGTTCCTACACATATCATTGCAAGTTCAAAGAGTATGGTTCTTTAACACAGAAGTATATTGTTTTGATGTATCAATAACTTTGAAGTATATTGTCAGGTCACACCCCCCTGAAATGTCATACCCCAAGAATAAGACAGTAACTTTCCTTAAACATTAATTAAAACTGGGCATTGTCAGAAAATATACCTAATCATATTGGAAAGGCAAAAAAAAATTCTGTTATCTCAGTTCTTGAATATCCATGTCTTTAATTTCTACTGAGATAAATATACTTTTCCATTTTGTTGGCCTTCTGTTTCTTCTATGATGATGTTATTTTCAGGTGCAAAGTCATTGTTTTATTATTGATTAGCAAAAGGTCTTTTCATATGAAGGATATCAAATCTGTATTATGTATTATTTTTTCATGAACTTTTACATTTACCTTTTCATCTTGTGTGTTGAGCCAAAAATCTTTTAATTTCTATGTAAGAAAAAAGATCAAATCTTCCTTTTATGTATTCTGCTTTTGGAGTTATGCATAAAATGTCCTCTCTACCCCAGTTATATGCAAATAGTCACCCATGTTCTCTTTTAGAATGTTATAATTTTGTTTTTTACGTTTAAATCTTTAACATGTAGGAAATTTATTTTGGTATTTGAAGTAGATACCTAACTTTAATTTTTTTAAGATGGTTAAAAACCTGTCAAAAATCACCTATTAAATAATACATTCTACTCATCACATTTACTGTATATTAAATTCACCTATATCTAGTCTCGCCACACACACATATGGGCAAATATATCTATGTATATATGTAGATAGCTATATATATTTCTGTGTCTGTACTTTCTATTTTATGCCATTGATCTGTCTGTCTCTTCTTGCAGTCGCCACTGTTCCAATGAATTCTTTTACCTTAAAAATACCCCTGATCTATTAAGATAAAGCTGACCCACCGTATTACTCCTATTTTTCCTTTTTTTTTTTTTTTTTTTGCCTAACCATTTAAAAATGCATTTCTCAGATTTTGTTTTTATTTTTTTCATCTACAGGTCTTATCTTTTAAATAGACATAATACTCTATTATCAAGCATTCTTGGAATAGGCATCTAATGTTTTTCACGGAAATGCCTAGCAGTCAGGCATCAGAATCAAAGAAATCAAAATGCTATTGAATTCCTGCAACAATGATTGGGACCAACATCAGGACTGACCATGTGTGCTGAAAACTCCCTAGTTAAAGCAGAGCAAGGAGCAGGAAGTGAGGTAATGTGAGTGCTCCACTGTGAGTTCATGGCCACACCCCAATTTATTTCTGGAAAGTGCATGTGACATCTATTCACATACATTGCTATCTTTATACTCTCCAGGATATGACAAATAAAGTAACAGCTCCAAAGGCAGTCTGTTTTAGAAAATTACTTAGAAGAGAGGGTAAAATTAGGTTTTATACACAAAATAGACACTTAGAGGCTCTTCTGAGACTTGGTATAACTTAGGATAAAACAACCTAGTTTTTGGGGTGTTTTGATCAATCAACTTGCTCTATCCACTCTCGGAATAAGTCCTTCCCTGCACCGTGCAGCAGTGAAATGTATGTCTTCCTTATAAACAGGTAAAGGTGTACTTTTGGAATAGTTTTCTTGGTGGAACAGATGAATTAATATTGACCCACTGACACTCTTTTGTCCAGGGGCTTCATGCCTAAAGGTATATAAAAGGACGATTGGCTGAGATTAGATGTGTAGCCTGTGGCTGGGGAGAAGTGTAGAATTACTTGGCACACACAGGGATTTTAGTCAGGGCTGAGGCTGCATTAGCACCATGTCTTAATCAATTGCTGCTGACATCAAAGAGATCCCTAATACACAGCGTATCTTGCCTGATTGGCATTCTGGTCCAAAGACTCCATCTCTCCCTACTTCACTGATTTGTTACAAGAGCATTCCATTCCAGTGCCATTCCAATCACATTTCCTAGAGAAGAGTATCCACAGGGTATTGTAAGTATTTTTTCCTTTTCCTTTTCCTTCATCGAATTCCAACAGTAAGACCAGGAATGAGCAGTGAGCATTCACATGTCTTTACTTAATTCTATTAGAAATATCCTGAAAAACCTCCCTGGCCATCCGATAAGAAGTCTTTTCACTTACTCAAGTCAGAGCATGATCTACTTAATAAAGTTTTGCACTTATCTCCAGAAGGTGGTCTTTACTAATCTGGCTTTCAAGTTGGAAAGAGAGAAGAAAAGTTGATTCTTTGTGGATTCTGCTCTAAAATTTAACCCTCAGGCAATTAAAGCCTCTTTATCCAAACCAAGTCGTTGTTTAATGAGGCCCCTTTATAAACACTCCAAAACATGCTTTCAAAACAAAAGTTAGAAAGCCTGTAAGATCCATTCTCAAGAAAGATCTCTTTCTGTTCAAAACCCGTCCTGACCTTTTTGTTGAAGAAGAACAAAATAATGTAGTAACAAAAACACAAGTGGCTGCCAAAGGAAGAGAAAAAAAAAGTTCCTGTAAGGGGCTGAAACAATAAATCTCCTCTCTGCTGAACTCCCAAAGGGAGTGTGTGCATTTCCTCCTGTTCTTTATCAGAACCCCCGAAATAAGTAGGCATGGGCAGTGGCTGTTCACATCCAGCACACCTTTTCCATTTGCTAAGAAGGCCCTGCCAGGCTGGGAGGGAGTTGTCCCTGCCTGACTCTGGAGAGAAGAGCCACTGTGACGATCCACAGGCACCATGAAACTGCTTCAAGGGACCGTACTTTGTCTTCTTCTGTCCAGTCTTTGTAGCGGTGTGGACGACGCAGGTACCCTTTTCTCTTATTGTTCTGACGGTGTGGATCAGAAATCACTAGCGGGCGGCTCTGAGCCTCAGTTTACCTTCAGGGAGCCTCCCCTGAAAAGCAGACGCAGCAGTGCATTTGCTGAGTTGAGTGTGTGTGCAGGTGGGCGGGGGGTGCGTGGAGAAGGCTCCACAGAGAGGATGTTTGTTTTCACGGAAGGAAAAGTGTTTGCTGCTGCAGCGGCCTTGAAGTGTGTTCCATGGCATCGTAAAGGTACTGGGAATATACAACAGCCTTTTCGGACAGTAACAATCTGGGGCTCAAATGCTGGCTAAAAATGGGCTGTTTCTCAAAAATGTGCTCTTTTCAGACATAAGCCTAGAAATAACAAGATTGTCATGTACCGGTGAAAGGCTGTAATCAGAAACATTGCTCTGCAGATGCTGGCCTATATTTGTCCCAACTATCTTTTGGCTCTGATAAATTGAGAGGTTGGATAAAACTGCCTAGGGAAGTGAATCTTAATATCTTGAGGGGGGGAGGGTGAGAATGGAGGAGAGTCACTTGATTAAAGTTTAATGGATGCTTGCTCTAGAAATTAACACAGATCTACACAGATACGTACAATGTTTTGCATAACATTTCAGGGAATTTATAGACATAAAAACCCTACCCATTGACTGCAGGTTCTGAAACTTAGATAAAGGATATATATGCACCTACATAAGCCCTGACTATATTAATGACCAGTTGCAAGAAATGATTGCATTTTACTTTTGACCCTTCCGGAGGGGTTTACTGTAAGCAATTAGATTTAATCAATATTTATTATTAGGCTCTCACCATATGTTCAGCAGTGCAAGGAATACAAAAATGAGTAAGACATTGTCCTTGCCCACAGTGGCAAATGCACTATTGGGAGAAATAAGCATGTAAATCTAACATAAGACAGATTTAATAGGTGCGAAAACTAAAGTATAAACTATCATAAAATAACATGGTTGGGACACATTGATTCTGACTCTGAGGAGCCCTGGAAAAAAACTCAGTTCTAACTTTATTTTGCATGTGCTCTTTTCAAAATTCACTGCTTACAAAATTCCATTTGCAGTGATTATGTAGGAAAAAATAAGCACACTCCTTCTTGAACAATATTTATCATTAATTTCTCAAAATATGTATATAAATTTAGTACAAATACCCAAACACTGCAAAATCACATACGATTGATTACAATCCATCTGGGAGTTTCCAGAGTTAAGTTGCAGTGGGTATAAGACCAGAAAATTTAACTTAGATGAGTTACAAAGTTCTGATTATTTTAAAAGAAAGAATATTTATGAGATGACACAGAAATCAATGCACTAGCTTATAAGTAACTCTTCAGTTTGCATGGGAGAGATAGATAGGAATGGATTACATGTACTTCAGAAAGCAAAGTGTAATAGAATCAATAGAAGCAGCCTGCAAAACCTGACCGTAAGGAAGCTGGAAAGGTGAGAGATAACCCAGAGATGACCTGGCAGATTTTTCTATTATGATCATTTTAGGAAAAAAACCAGCATCCTTTAGCTCATTGGTAATGACCCCAACCTCTCTATTAATAGTGTCTTCTTTCTAATGAACTATTAACCAAAGTAAGATAATTTCTTTTTGTTTTTGAATTTTATTTTATTTATTTTTTTATACAGCAGGTTCTTATTAGTTACCCATTTTATACATATAGTGTGTATATGTCAATAGTAAGATAATTTCTTATTTGAGCAGAGACAACGGTTACATAATGACTATCTCCTTCAACCTCTCCCATCGAGCCTTTGTTAATTTAAGGCAAGTGTCTGTAAAATCTACCCCATTTATCCTAGAAAAAGAAGTGCTGGCTCAGGAGCATAAATTGACCATCGGAGTGAGGCCTACAAGGAACTAAAAGAGATTTTCCCATCCACGTGTATGATTTTTTTTTGCACCTGGTTCTGCCTGTTTTATGTTTTCCTTCCCAGATACGGTTCAGGAAATGAAGCATTTCCTAAGCTGATTTATTAAGTTTTTTTCCTAACCCCCTGTACCGGAAACACATTGATTTCAAAGCTTTATATGTTCCCCAAGCTTAGAATGCTTAACATATTTCATCAGCAGAGTTGATTATAGGAGTACAGAAGGAGGCATTTCATCTGTCTTAAATTCATAAGTTGTCAAGAAGATCCATGCTTTTTTGCATAGTAATTTATTCCTAAATAATGATCTTTTAGAGAAATTGACTACTTTTCTTTTTCTTTCTGACTTTTTTGTCAGTTTCAGATTTAAATAAATAGAATATAGTTTTTTGTGCTCTTCGTGAAAACCAAGGAAATCTTTCTGCATGGCGCTGAGTGACTTTATTACTTGGTTAGCGGTACAATATTTTACAATTTCCAATTTGGAAAGCTGTTCTATTGAAATATGTATGGGAGGTTCTTGAAAAGGAGCTGTCATTCTTTCCCAAGGTTTTCTAAATTGTATTTAAAACTGAACAGACCCCTGCAGTGGCTTTTAAGCTCCTTTGGCTTTTAAGTCTAGACTGATGAGCTTTAGACTGTCAGGACTGAGAAAAGTTAAATGAAGAAGGATTCCAAGAAAAGGAGGCCCTGGAAGCAATTTACTTTTCAAGTGCCATTTGCTTTTTGAACTTTACATTAATTTAGGAAAGATTAAAATGTTTTAGCCATCTGCAAGCAGGAACACACGTCACTTTATTGGTGTCTGAAGAAGAATTTAATTGCTTGTTGAAATTCATTTGTTAGGAATTGAACATTCAATTTCATGGAAAAAAAAAATAGATTGAACATCCTATAAGACAAACACTATGCTAGACGCTGTAGGTTTATAGCGATCACTATGACTCAGCCCTTGTCCTAGAAGTGGTGGGGAGAGAGGAGGAGGAGACAAATCATTATAAGTTTGATTCTATTGTAAGTCTTAAGTGGTAAATAAAGAATGCTATGGAGAATTCACAACTAGCTTAGTTTTGGGTGTAGGAACATCAGAAAAGCCTTCATATAAAAGTGGAAATTATGATAAACTTTGAAACTTGAAACACAGGTTGGATGGATGGAATTTCTTGAATAGGAACTTAAAAACATCAGTATGTTCCAGTCTAGAAATTTAAGGAGGTCACAGATTGGACAGAGGTTAAGTGTTGGAAATATAGCCTCAGGATATGTTGAATACCAGGAAGAGAAATATTGACTCAGATAGTTAATTATATTGGATTCTCTAAATGTGTTTGAGCATGGGAATTATATGATTGGGACCATAAACTGAGAAGATTAATCTATCAACAGGGTATACATTAGACTATGGCAGTCAGGAGAGAGAAAAGCTAAAAAAAATGGTTCAAATGTTATTGCAAGTCTGAAAGTCTGTCAATAAAATGAAAAGAAGGGTCTAGGGAAGAGCTTTAAAGAAGTAGAAAGTTTGTGACTTGACATATTATTGACTGGCTATGAGAAAGATAGTGACAGATGTAGAGTGTTATTTGAATAATGGAAGTAGGGAAATGGCCTGGGACCAGACGTATGGAAAGCTAGGAGGAGACGGTTTAGGGAGAAAATGATGAATTTGATTTTGGACATGGTGAGTTTGAAATCTTAATAAGATGTTCAAGTAGAGAATGACCAATGGTAGGTTAAAATTGTCTAGTTGGTAGATGGAATGGCCCTGGAGGTGATGGTGAGGGGATGAGTATTCTTTACACTTGTCTGCCAAGAGATTTTAGTCCTGTCCTGCTCACTGGAAGATTAATAACATAGCGAAGCAATTTATTTCTCTGCTGGATGCCCATATTTATAACTCTCTTATGGCACTTATTTTCCAACTTTATCTTAGTTATTTGTGTGCATATCTCATCTCCTCTACCAGACTATAAGCACCATGAAAGTAGGGGTCATATTTATTATAGTCTGTATAGTAACAGTTCTAAACATATAATAAGGATATAATAAGCTGAATGAATGCATACATGAATGATATAGTTGCCTATTCATTTTTAATTTCTTCCTCTGATAATCACCTTTTGTTTACTACCTTATCCTTGTGAAAGAGTTATGGACAGGTATGAATCACAGAACATAACATGAAAACAAGTGGAGTATTTTGATTCCTGGCTATCAGGAATATATGTATTATATATTATTTATAAATATAATATATATAATATTATACTTATATAATATAATATATATTATTAGTTAATTATATATATTATTAATATATATATTATATATATAATATATTATACTTATACTCGCTAAGTGCGAGCCAAATATATGGAAAGGGGCTTCTTATCAAAGTAAGTCAATTCCCAAACTCCAGCAGAGGAGAAGATGTTAGGGATAGGTGGACAACCTAGTACCAGGGGACAGTAATTTACAGCAAACCTGGATGAATAAACTACTCTGACTATAATCATTGGGAGGAAGAATATCTAAATACAATTGATTCTGCTTCTCCTTTTTTGGGTATCAAATACTTTATGTAATATCTTCTATGGTTATAAATATTCAAGGAGAAACCTTATTACCAACCAACCTCTCAAAAATTCAAAATGGCTTTTTTTCTAAAAGCAAAGTTCACATAAGAGAAGTTGGGAGAAAATTAAATAAATATCGTGCATCATTAATTCATGTGTTATTTTAGGTAACATATGTGTTGCTTCAGAGCAGATTATCTTACTTGTTACTTCCTCTTAGCTTAGTCAGTATCAATAGATCTTACCTGAAGTGGGTGATCTATTATAGAAAGAGTGAATCAGTGCGGAAACAAATTCAATGGGAAAAGTTTCCAAGCCTTTTATTTAGCATTCTTTCTTTACTACTCTTTTTTTTTCTTCAATGATCTTTAAAAGTAGAAGTGATCATTCTAGAATTCTTATTTTTAAGAGATTCATAACAGCCGTCACTGGCAAATTGGCAATTTTATCTTGCTGATTGTAATTATTCAGATATTGAGAAAAAAAGATGAACGTCTGAAGGTTTCAAAAAGCTTCTAATTTACTGGATAATTGCCCATCCTTTCCTTTTCATTGATGACGTTATATTTCAAGCTTCAGGTAAATATTTTAACTTGTGAATAATTATCTAGTCCAAGTTCCTTATATTATTTTTTTCTTAGTCATCACTTTCCAACTTCCTCTTCACCTCTGAGAACAATTTGGGATGTGTTTTTCTAAACACTGAATGTCAAAGCAGGAATTTACTCTAAATGACATTCCATTCAATTCCTGTGTAGTAAATGTCTCTGTTCCTGTTACTGAATTCCTGTGGGTCATTATGGCTCTGTCAGGTTAGGATAATAATGCCTGTTGAGTGTTAAAAGAAGCTCTTTTAGTTAACAAGTAAGATCCTTTTTCTTTTTCTACTGTTGCACACAATATCAGCAGTAGCATGGGAAACATTAGTGGTGTCAATCACATCTAGAAGAGCCACTATATGATTCCCAAATTTCGGCAACCATAAAAAAAATAGTTTTCTAAACTTGAATAGAGGTTTTGTGTCTTGTAGAATGACATATCAGTAGAGATAAATCATAACAAGTCTCTAAATAGAAGCAGCCACCTACATCCTCTCTGGATGCCTTTAATCTAACCATTGCTATGGCAACCTCTCAGGTGTAGCTTGACAGTATCTTGTCTCACGTGAATGAGTATCTCTTGCTTTCCTGTCTCCTGTTGTTCTCATACTAAGGTATGCTTCACCTACAGAAACCCACCTGGCACTGTTGTGTATCTGAGCTAGAAGTGCAGGAGCCTTAGCACTCTATGAGACAGCTTTGCCCAAAAGAAGAATGGGGCCAGTGAATAAATGCTTTCCTCTTCTATTGCTGCTCCAGTTTCACTATTTTAGTTCTCTACTCCTTTTCTTGAGATCACTTTCCTTTACAAACTGCATACAAACCCTTGTCTCAGGCTCTGCTTTTTGGAGAAATTCAGGATTGATTATTTTCTGATGGGAACATTTTGGTTTGGATGATAATATATACATTATACCAGAGTTTCTCTGATATTCTAATTGATATTCACTACCTTTCTTCCTCTTCATTTCAAGAAAAAATTTGAAAAAGCTTTTGTTGAATAAGTTAAGCAATATTCTAAGCAGGTCCTTTCCTAAGGCAATCATTTGTCTGTATAGAGTCAATAAGGAACTATATTGTGAGGTCGGTAGTCAAAAATGTCAATGTCATTGATTTTATTCTTAGTGTGCTGCTCATCTGAAATGTAAACTGATTTTTATTCTGTTTAATCAGTCATATTCTGGCCTAAACCTAAATTAGTTGTGTCAAAAAACAGAGAATGGAGACTTTCCTGGTGGTCCAGTGGTTAAGACTCTGCACTTCCACTGCAGGGATTATGTGTTCCATCCCTGGCTGGGGAACTAAGATCCTGCATGCTGCAAGGTGCAGCCAAAAAAAAAAAAAAAAAAAAAAATGGAGAACACAACTAGGTCTGGTCCAAGTTAACCAAGATATGTATTGTTACAACATCTAGTGACATCTACCATTTGTTGTACCTGGCACTTTACACACATTACTTCCATCACAACATTTCAAGGCCAGCTTTGTCATTCCCATTTTACTGATTAGGACACCGAGGCTTGGAGATAGTGTAAAGTTATCCTAGAGTGATCATGCTTAAAATCAAATCAGAGAATATTATTCTTCAAAATCTTCCCTTCTAGCTTGCTATCTTCCAATGCAGTACAACTGCAATAAGTTGAGTTTTTCTGATCAAAAGAATAAGGGTAGAGACTTTCCACTTGAGTTGTTTGGAAGCACTGCTGCCTCTCATAGCCCCTTCAGCGTTTCTAAACTGCAAACTAAGACCACAGTGCTATGAATGAATTTCTACTTAGTGCTAATAAGCCACTTAATATCCTGGATTCAATTAATTATTAGGGGATGGGTTAAAGGAGTTGTAGGCATTTCCCTACCTACTCACTGTTATGTTGGTTGGAAAAAAATAATGTTCTTGGCTCTAATACAAATGTCAGTGCAGCTAATATGGGACTTAGAAGAGAAGGAAAGAAGCAAAGAGGAAATAACTATTAGTGAAATAATTACTTAGTGTCACATCTATAATTCTCCTGGAGCCAGACTGTCTGGGTTCAAATTCCAGCTCTGCCACTTACTATCTGTGTGAACTCGGGCAAGTTATTTAACCTTCAGCTTTCTCAGCTATAAAATAGGCATGAGTACAGTCTTACCTCATAGGGATATTGGGAGGATCGTGTGAGGTACTACACAAAAACACTGAGAATAGTTTCCAGCATATAATGACTCTGTTTTGCTGAGTTTGGGAACTCAGAATCCTACAGATTATAATATCCCATTCCTTAGACAAACTACTTTATTGCCAAGTTGATTCCAATCTAGAATCAGCAAATATTTAAATAATTACAATGTTCATTCTCACAAAGAGAAAAACCAGCACATAATTTTTCACAATAGGATTGAAGTAGGAATGAAATACGATTGCCAGTTATGTTCTTAATCATAATATATACAGGCACAATTTGACATATACAGACTGGTATATTATCGAAGATGCCTTTCAGATTTGTAAGTTATTTAACTCACTGTATAAACTAATCACTCAAATTAATAAGCAAAATTGTACTTGTGTTTAATGAAAATTCTAACTTTTTAGTCTGAGAATAGTCAACATCCTCAAATATTATTTCTTATCTTAAAGTATTGAGCATTGCTTACTCTTAGAGGTGGGATAGGTTAGTGGAAGGAACTTTGTTCTTAATGTGAGAACCGACCAACTTTGGATCCAGCTTCTTAGTATGCTGAAGCCCGCCAAGACACTAAATTCTTGTTACCCTCAGTTTCTTTATCTAAAAATGAGAAAAATGATAATTGTTGACACAATATTGGTGTTAAATGATAATTGGAAAACCTATTTTAGATGCTCTGTAAGTCATAACTCACTATTAAAATTTAGTTATTAATATGCAACCTAACATTTAACTCACGGAATCAATAGATGAAGAGGAATGTACTTCATAATTTGAGAATTTTTCTTTACTGTCTGGGCCTTTAACTGCCAATCCATCATTGCTCTTTTAGCCATATACCTTTACATATTTTTTTATGGCTGCTACACACTCAAATTGCCATGCATTGAAATTATGCCCAAGTTAAAAAATCACACACACAAAACACAGAAAATCATTTGTATCACACATTGCACTTATTTTTTTTTCCACCTCTTTATTGGAGTATAAATGCTTTACAATGTTGTGTTAGTTTCTGCTGTACAACAAAGTGAATCAGCTATATGTATACATATATCCCCATATCCCCTCCTTCTTGAGCCTCCTTCCCACCCTCCCTATCCCACCCGCCTAGGTGGTCACAAAGCATCGAGTTGATCTCCTTGTGTTATGCAGCAGCTCCCCACTAGCTATCTATTTTACGTTTGGTAGTGTCCATATGTCAGTGCTACTCTCTCACTTCATCCCAGCTTCCCCTTCCCCCCCGAACTTATTTTTAACTGAAGTGGGAAAAGGAACGATTTGTGTGCGTGTGTGTGTGTGTGTGTGTGTGTGTGTGTGGTATGAACTGTGAAATCGTCCTCCTAGGGCATTCAGCACGTATGAGGACATAAATGCTGAACTCCCAGACACTTTCCCTAGGGAAGAGAGGCCACTCCTGCATTTGTCAGCTCACGGCTATTCTGACAACTCCTCTGTCCAACAATGAGACATCACCCAGTTATCTCTCCCCCTGCAAATCCAATTTTAAAAAGTGAGAATCACCTTTTTAAATGCACATAATTAACTAATTTAAAGATTTATTAATGGTAATTGCATTATTGGGATTAAGATAATTATGTGAATCTATAAACTTTTTTTTCTTTTTTCTTTTTCATTTTCTGACGGCCTCATTTGTTGGGTGCAAGTTTTATATCAATTAACGTTTAAAACTCTATAGATTTGCAAAGTAGAAGAAAAATGACAATGCTGTCAATCATTTAAAAACCCTTTATTAGAGTCCATTACAACCTAACTAAACATAAATCTCTTGGAAGCAAGGACAATGTCTAATTGATCATTGTTTTCCCCATGACCTATCTTTGAACACATAGGTGATGCTTCCCAACTGGCTCTTGCTTTAATTTGGAGAACTGTATTTCTTCAAAAGTCAGCAGAGTTGAAAATACCCAAGGCATTCCTGGCTTTGTTTTCAGTGACTTGAGGGCAATATTTATTTTTATCCTTGGCCTGGGTTGTGGAGAAGCTATGAGTGTCATTTTAGGATACTCTGTTCATTGGCTGAACTTATTTGATTCGCTTTATGAAGTTGACCTACTGTCTTATCTTTGTATGAATAGCAGAAAATGTCTGCCTTTCGTTTACGTCAACTGTCCAAATCACACAAGAATGGCGTGATTATCTGAAGGCAAGTGTTGAATCATTCCTGTGTCTTGCTCACAAGAAAAAATTGGTATCCTTTTATTCTAGGCACCATTCATCAGGTAATCCTGAATCATTTAGCTCAGACTAATCCTTACCCCCACTAGAACAAAATGTAAAATTATGGAAATTCAAGACACACTGATTACAGAAGTCACCTCTCTGTTTCTGAAGTCTTGGTTCAGAATGTCGAATAAATAACTTTATCCTAACTAATCCTGTTCAGAAGTAAAGGTATCCAATAATTCAGTTATTCCCAGGTTTTAAAATTGTCACTGATCAATAAATAATCAAAATGCCACCTGGGCAGTTGACATGGGACTAACAGCTTTTTCCTTTGTCAAATAAAAACACAAAAGTCCTACAACACATATACTATTTTATGAGCGTATTACATAAAAGAAAACCTACTGTAGCTCCTTCCATATATTTGGAATATAATGATGTTCTCTTCCCTTCTTTTCTCATTGAGCTCTGGCTGGTGTCACAGACCAACGCTGTGCAACTGTGCGGGGTGCGCTGTCTTCTGAGCCAAGACCATTTGGCTTTTGTCACCAGCAGCCACAAGCTTGCTGTGTGACTGAGCCAAGCAATTTTTTTTTTAACCTCTCAAGACTTTCATTTCTCCATCTATAAAATGATGTGGTTTGACTAATCGATATTGAGGTTTTCTTCTGGATCTACAATTGTATGATCTTACTGTAACAAGCAATTTCTGTACATTTAGCCTCAAGTTATCTTGCTTCATTTTCATTCTGTTATTCCTAAATATGTTCATTCTGGAGCAAGATGTTCAATTCTGTTCCCTAATGTTTACCTCCTTTGGGAATTTTCAGATAGGGCTGTTAGAACGGATCTTCTTTGCATGTGAAAAAGCTAATTCTCTGCCGTGAGCAACATTTCTCAGAGTACATACCAATGAAAGATATTTTTTTTCCATTTTTCTACATGGCATTATTTGTGTTTGGCTTGGCTGAGGGAGGGGTAGAAAAAAGGACTGAGAGAGAGAGAAGGAAATTTTCTGACATCAGAAAAAGATTGAGAGGAAAAATGAGGTTAAAAGAGATGGAGAAAGTGATTGAGGCTGATAGAGAGAGGCTCTCTGAAGGGGCTGGGGTGGAGAAAGGTCAAGAATGAGAAGTGGAGGAAGGCTGATAGAGAGATGGGGACACATTCTTTTTTTTTTTTTTAACATCTTTATTGGAGTATAATTGCTTTACAATTGTGTGTTAGTTTCTGCTGTATAACAAAGTGAATCAGCTATACACATACATATATCCCCATTTCCCCTCTCTCTTGCGTCTCCCTCTCACCCTCCCTATCCCACCCATCTAGGTGGTCACAAAGCACGGAGCTGATCTCCCTGTGCTAATGCGGCTGCTTCCCACTAGCTATCGGTTTTACATTTGGTAGTGTATATATGTCCATGCCACTCTCTCACTTTGTCCCAGTTTACCCTTCCCCCTCCCTGTGTCCTCAAGTCCATTCTCCCTTCTGGGTCTTTATTCCTGTCCTGCCCCTAGGTTCTTCAGAACCAATTTTTTTTTTTTTTTTAGATTCCATATATATGTGTTAGCATACGGTATTTGTTTTTCTCTTTTTGACTTACTTCACTCCGTATGACAGACTCTAGGTCCACCCACCTCACTACAAATAGATGGGGAGACATTCTAAATGCTCTAATGATTTGGGAGGAGCTTTCCCCATCGGCCCTCTAGCCACTTTTACAGATCTAATACCTTGTAGAGTTCTTTCTTATCATTAAATCTCTTGCCAGTTCATTCCTCCATCCATTGCTTTGGCTGAATGCTGAATTTTTCAAAGCACTTTCACTGATCAAATATCTCATTTAATCCTTGACATTCCCCAGGGGATTGGCCAAGCTGGTGTTATTTGTGCTCATTATCAGAGGAGAAAACCCAAGGACTCACACTTTGTGACTCGAACCAGTAGCCCTCAATGTTAAAATATCTATTAAAATATTTTTTTCCCAGTGTTCACTCCCAGTGATCTCCAGGCCACTCCCTTTCAGTAAAACCCAGAAAACTATTTTTCCAGCAATTACTGCAGATAATTTTTATACACTTGTACATTGAAATACACTCTGAGAAATCCTGGACTAGACTCAAGTTTGTGACTAGTCATCTGAGCTCTTTTCACTGTCCCATACCTGCAAGATAACCAGAGGTGTCTGGAGGTGTTTATCTTTCAGAAAAGTGCTAGGGTATAGTGCCTTCAGGGAAAATTTTGGTATTAATTCAGTGTAACCTAATTTCTTTCTTTCTTTTTTTTTTTTTTTTTTTTGCTTATACTTGTTTAGGATAATAGGAAATTTGATTTGGCCAAGACAAATATTAGTGGAAACGTTGAAATCTCCCTAGTCACATAGGCTTAAATTCCAGCATTTTTTAACCATCTCTTTATAAGGAGATAGTCTTTACTCCCTACTCAATGTAAGATCTTTTTGATTGCTTTCCATTCTGCTATTAATCTCCCTTCTGTTTTCATTAATACCAAAAGACCATGAGCCTCTGCTGTATAGGCTGCTCAAGAAAATTAGCCACATTGAATAATGGTTTGATTAGGGAAACAGCTATAGTAGTCCTATCAAAGTTTCAAGTGGGGTCAGGATGTGTTTGATAACCCAAACACAAGTATTTCTGCTTCCCAGAGAACTGTTAAGAGCCAGAGGAATTTGAGAAGGTAGGGAGGATTAAATGATTAGCATTTAAGCATGAAGAGAAATGGAGAAGCGGTGAGGTTATGAATCTGGGCAATATATACCGGGAAACCTCCAGTATTAGAAAATGACAAACAAATCTGTAAACTGGTCATTACCCTGCTGTTTCTTAATAAACCAGGATAAGATAAGTTTTAGAAAGAAGTCAACAGCCTCTCTTCCAGAGTTTCACAAACTAGAAACCTCTGATATCTAACTGGCAGAAGTGTGTTGTTTGGCCACACAATGTTTTATGACTACAGGCTACTATTTAAAAATCAGCAAGTTTCACAAAACAAGAATGGCGACAGAGAAAGAAAGAGAAAATCTTATTTTCAGCTCTTTTGGCAACTCTGGGTCTCATATTTCCTCACAGCAGCACTCGGTTAAACCTGAGTAATAAGTGCCCCCTTTTAAATTGGGGAATGCTCTCATTCCTACAAAAGTATGTGCACTTCCACCCAATCTGACTCTCTCCTTTGCTGCTTTGCAGATGTGGGCATAGGGTTAATCCCTTCACCTGTAGGATTTCATCTAAGCATTACGTGTGCAATTTGCAAAGCTATCACCATGTGCATGGTGGTTCAATAGATTTTTGAAAGGACAGGGTACTGGGACAATTTTCTGCAACTAACTAGGCTTGCCAGCTCAATCTCAGAATTTTAAAGACATTCCAGTCATCATTTTCTTTTTTATTTTTCATAAAGATTAATGCTTTTATTACAATATGCTATAAATAATTAACTTAGCCCTGATTAATACTCTTGTTTCACAGTCTTGAGAAAGCAGAAAACTTAGAAAATAATTTAAAGAATTTAGAAACAACAAATCATAGCATACGATTAAAATGTTACTTTATTTTTCTTTCCCATCACCTCTTTACAATTTATTTGGTGAACATAAACTTCCTGCCCTTAATAAAAATATTGAAGCTCCATGACTTTTTTGCTTACTCTTAAGAAATGGACAATTCTGTGGACAACAAAATTTGCAGAGGCTATCAATTTAAAATTAGAATATATGATACAAAATCATAACTGAAAATTCTCCCCTGTAGCTCATGCCTGTGTCAGATGGAATTCTACAAGTGGCTTCTTTACAAGTTCTCTATTTTCCGGTTCCCTATTCCCTCTCCAGCCCCCTTCTGACCACTCCACATTGGGAGCAGAGTAAGAGAGGAATGAGACAGTTGAATGAAACTTATTACTTGACCTGGCACCATACGTAGTGCCCAGAGCCTGGAAGATGGTTAAAACCAATAGCCAAATGGTGCATTTTCATGGGTTCCACAAAGGTGTGCTTTTGGAACTGTCTCCCCATGCAGCAACTTGGTTCATGAGGATGGATCCTAGTCTGGGAGTTCAGTGGTTACTCCTTCCAAAGCACTGGTAATCCTGTGTTACCTCAGAGCTCCTTGATGCTAAAGTGTCCAGCTCTCCACACAGTCCCAAGGAACAGGACTCAAAACAGCCCACTCTTTCATTCTCGCTCTTCATTTGGTCCACAGGACACAGTCTTATATCTCTTTCTCTAACACTCCTTGCTCAGGTAGGCTTATTCTCAACATAGTAATAACCTTCCTGGTCCTACACCAAAGCAGCTAGGCAGCAATCCTTCATTCTCTTGATTTCCCAGGGGTAAATCAGATCCAAGGCCACTATGCCTTTCAGCTGTAGGGACCACATAGTAAGGTAGGTTTGAATTGCAGGGGGACAGACAAGCCTGGCTCCTTAGGGGTGAAGGAAGTTGGAATGGGATTCAAAAGAAGTATTCGGCGAAGACAACCTCTTCTCAAATAATATCTATATATCTCTCCACACTTTTATTCTTTTTATGTTATACAGTGGGTAAAGAGATTCAAGGGTCCACAGACAGGTTTTGGATATTTTATTTGAAATTCTGCATACAATGATTTATCCCACCCCTTTGTAATTTTACCTATTTTGGTACCTGATTAAAACTTTAATGTTCACATATTGTGCCAGATGTCTTACACCAACATTTCCTTCAAAACAGCTGAAGACCTGGATGTGTATTTTCTCTGAGTTTATTGTAATCATGCTATAAACCAATATTATAATTAGAACAGTGAAATTTCTGTATGCTTAGAAATGAAGATATTCATTTATAAAAAACCTATGGATATAGGAAAAAGAATCAGGATAGAAATTAGAACTATATTTTGAATATGAAGGGAAATAAAATATTTTATAACAGTATATGTATGATACAGCTAAACCAGTAATTAGAAGAAACTTTATAGTCTTAAATACACACATTAGAAAGAAAATAATTTTTAAAAGGCTAAAGTTAACCCACATAAAGTATAAGGGAGAATATAATAATAAAAGCAAAGTTAATGAAATAGAAAGGAAATATATAATGCAAAGAATTCATGTGTATATTAATAAGATTGCTAAACCTCTGCCAATACTAATCAAGCAAAAGGAGAGAAGAAGAAAATCAATAAAAATGAAAATTACAGGATCATCTGAACATATGCAGGAAACACACTTTTAAGAATTCAACATTTCTTCTTGATAAAAACGTTTAGGAAACAAGACTATAGAGGATTTTCTTAATCTGATAGGGTAGCTTCAAAAACTACAGCAATCATTATACATAATGGAGAAATGTTAGCTTTCGCTTTGAGAATGAGAATGAAACAATCTTGCCCAGCAATGCTACTTTTATAAAAACACTGTACTAAATATGCTAGCTAGTTCAGTAAAACACGAAAAATAGATAAAAAGTAATTCGAAAGGAAAAATAAAAGCTGCTTATATCTGAATCACTTTGCTGTATACCTGAAACTAATATAACATTGTAAATCAACTGTATTTCAATAAATAAATATCTTTTGTAAATCATCCTTTCAAGTAAAAATGGTATTCTGCAGAAAAAAACAAAGTTCACTTTGTAACTCAGGCTGCATAGGTGCTTTTCCTTGAGACACCATTGTACTTGTTATGCTGCAGAAGTGTTTTATGAATACTTCTTGTTTCGTCACAGATAACAATAAAAAAAGTTCATTCAAATAATATTTAATAACTTTTACTGTCATTAAAGAGATCCTAGGTGAAAAAAGGGAAAACCTTAAGAAATACCACAAAAAGAAAGTTATGGAGAGAAATGTCAGTAGCCTTCTGAAGCATTTTGTGACAAGAACAATCTTGTTTTAGCAAATAAATCTCTGTTGTCATTAATCATACTCTATTTGCAAGTTCCCCATTTCCCTCACATCTCTGGAACAAATCCCTTATGAATAGGGAAGATACTGTGTTCTTTTTAAAGTTTTAATTTAGCTATTATTGATTTCCTCCCAGTCTCATTCTGTTATTCTCTTATTGCAGGTTGTCATTCACCTTTACTTACTTAGGGTCAGAGGCCTTTCATGTAAGACTTGCCTTCGCTCAGGTTTGTCCTCTTGCATTGAGGTAGCCTTTTGTAAGATGTTTCTACCTGGGATTATTTAGTAGTCAGAGGCATTCATCATATTTAATTTGAGTAGTTGATTTGTAAATCTGCCCCGCTAGACTGAAGGCTGACCCTTATGTTAGTGTACCTCAAGATCTCTGGTCTCCACCAGGTCCTTATTGTGAGGCTAGGACCTGTCTTCTGAAGTCTAGATTGAAGCTTGCTTTGTATGCTTCTTGGTGTTTCAGACAGGCTGTCATGAGAAGGAACAGTGTTTAATCCTCCTTAGGATTTTAATTTCATTCAAATTCGACTTTCTCCTATCTCCATCTAATTCAGGGTAAGAGAAGTACTTTAAAAATTTTTTACCATTTTTAAAAACTGTTAAAACATTTATTAAAAGTACTTATAAGCAAAGCCATGTGCTTTGTTTTCTATAAAATCGTTTCAACAAAGTAGCACATCTGACTTCATAATTTAACAATAATGCCATATTTGCTTATTAATTGAGATTTTACAAAGTACTTTTACATACATTATCTCTACAAAACCCTAAAATGCAGGCAAACAGGTATATGTTAACTGTTTTCAATTTATGAATAGAGTTTTAAATACTTAAGGGAGTTTAATTAACCAAATATATAAATGGGATTAAATGTTAAAGAGACCTTAAGTTATTGCTAAACTTGCTACATTAATAAGTAGAATAATAACATTTGTAAATTGAACTTAAAAACTTGAGAGAAATAGACTTTTTATTACATGAATTAAAAAAAAAACCTGAATATTAACTTCAAAACTAAATTAATCTCTACAAAACCTTTTCTGCACACAAAATATATACTTGGGGACATTAAAAAAAAAACCACATTTAACAACTTGAAGAATATACTTACAAAACATATATTAAATATCAGCATCATAAATATAAGATATATAAGTGAATTCTTTGGACTGGTAAGGGAGATAAATAATTAATTGTATGCCACCACCTAGCACAGTCCTAGAACATAGTAGGCATTCAGTTACCATCTGTGTTAGATGAATGAAAAGGGACTCATTAAATGTTCAATTGTGTGATTTAAGAATTGCATATTTAGAAATTCTGAGGAGAGGATAGTCACTGTAGATGCAACTAATAAATAGGGATTCATGCAGATAGTACAGCTTCAGTTGAACTTTAAAGAAAAAAATTATCCATGTTCTATAAAAGTTTTATTAAATAAAAAAGAGGGAGGAACAACACGGACAAAGCTACAGAGTAGGAAATAAAAACGCCATGTTTAAGGGATAGAAAACCAGATTATCTATTGGGGAGCAATGGGAAATTTGAGTGGGTAGATACAAATTTTAAACAAAACTTTGAAGTTTCTTCCAGAATACAGAACTTTATTTTTTTAAATTGAATAATCTTTGTACTTGAAAGTAATCCAACAAATTGTAAGTAATGTGGTAGCCAGTCTCCAAGATGGCCTCCAGTGATCCTTTCCTCTTGGTATTTAAGCACTTGGGTGGGCCATTCTCACACTTACTTAGGACTGAATTGTGCGAGTCTTGGAAGTCAGTGGAAGTGATGTGTGATTTCCAAAGCTAGGTAGTAAAAGACACATGGCTTCTACCGAGGTCTCTCAGATTGCTCTCTCTGGAGGAAGCCAGCCATCGTGTTATGTTGTGAGAACAGTCAGGCAGAGAGACCCAGTGGAAAATAACTGAGACCTTCCACTGACAGCCAGCACCAACTTGCCAGCAAGGGGAGTGAGCCACCTTGTAAATGGATTTTCCAGACCCATCAAGCCCTGAGCTTACTGCAGAAACTGTGGGAGACAATAAATGATTATTGTTTTAAGACACATGCTTAGGAATAATTTGTTGTGCAGCAATAGATAGCTAATGCAAGTGTCATCACATAAAATTTGAAATACATTTGAGTTTTTGACACTCAGATGAACAGAACGAACATCCTGTATCAAGGGAATTTTTCTAGATTGCAAGGTAAATTCTTTTCTCTTAAGCTATATCCACAGTAAGTATTCAATTAATATTGGCAACATCCTTGCCTATTAAATTCAGAAAGTTCAGAGCTTTAATTTACCATTGAAGAACTGGTGCAGATAGAACTAGAATGATTGTTTATTACCTTTTTTGTGATACTATATTACTACTACCAACAGTAATAAATTTTATAAGCATATAGTTTTTTTCTATTCTTCCAACATAGATAGTTAAAAAGTTATACATTCTAATTATGGAAGTTATCATGTTATTTTCATGGCAGATATATTTTACTAATTAATTTGGTTTATAGTTATCATTTGCATTTCTTGATGTGCTTACATGAGAATTAATTTGTTAATGAACTGTATTTGTCCATTATTTTCTCTGAACATTAGTAAAATAATTACTGAATTTTTTCATCTAATGAAACAAAAAGGTGAAATTTTAGGGTGAAATTTTTAACTTTCATTCACGTATTGGGAAATTAAGTTAAGGAGACAAACAATATTAAAGAAACAAATTTGGAAAGGATTAAATTAGTTTCAGATATTATTTCCTCAGATTAAAGAGTAAATCATTCCAACTCCTTTTCCTTCTCCTCCTGGAATTCAATTTACCTCTTTACTCACATAAGTTTCTGGTTTTTGACAATTTTGCTCCTATTTGTTTAAACTGCAGAGATGTAAATTGAATTCATGTTCTAATAAAAATCTAACCACTACTGAGCAAAATAGCAAGTTACTTCTTAGTTGTATAGCACGATCTCGTCGTACAGTTCCATTTGCAAGTATAATTTTATAAAATATATTTTATAATATGATAAGTATCATATTAATCATTCATTTCTTGCTTGGGGTTTCCTTTGCCTTTACACCTTTTTCTGATGTATTTATTTTTACCCTATTTTACTAAATTTGCACACTTTTTGCTTTTGCTCTTTTGTTGTTTATATTTATTCCTACTAAAGTGTGTCCTGTAAATGAATAATAATTTAATTATTTTTATATTGAAAATTTCCTTACTATTATCCAAGATATTAAAAATGCAGCTCAACATACTCTCCTTTAAAAACCTGATTTAGATTCTAACTGGATTATTGTAGGTCATATGGCCCCTTTTTTATATACAGTTGATCCTTGAACAACATGGGTTTGAACTCTGTGGGTCCACTTATATGTGGATTTTTTTAAATAGTAAATACTACAGTACTATGCAATTGGAGGTTGGTTGAATCCATGGATGCAAAACTTCAAATACAGAGGATAAGGAAGAATTGTGGATAAGGAGGGCAGACTATAAATTATGTGTAGACTGCACAGAGGGTCAGCACCCCTAGCCCACATGTTGTTCAAGGATCAACTGTATAGCATTTTCTCCACATAGGTATTTGAGACATTAAATAATTATTGATCACCTATTCAGCCCTTAGTTTCTACCTGTATTATCAGTCCCTTAGACAATATTGAGCTTTGGGCTGCTTTAACCCTGATTCTTAAAGAAAGATGGGAATAACGCATGGTGGTATGAGATAAAAAGGGAAGGATAAAAACGGAGTTTGGGCTGACATTCTGTCATAAAATTTAGGACGTTACAGAGTACTTTAAAACTTACTGAGTGGGGACTTTCCTGGTGGTGTAGTGGCTAAGAATCCGCCGGCCAATGCAGGGGACACGGGTTCAAGCCCTGGTCCGGGAAGATCCCACATGCCACGGAGTAACTAAACCCATGTGCCACAACTACCTAGCCTGTGCTCTAGAGCCTGTGAGCCGCAACAACTGAGCCCACGAGCCACAACTACTGAAGCCCGCGCACCTAGAGCCCATGAGAAGAGAAGCCACTGCAACAAGAGAAGCCACTGCAATGAGAAGCCCGTGCACTGCAACGAAGAGTAGCCCCTGCTCGCCACAACTAGAGAAAACCCATGCGCAGCAACGAAGACCCAACACAGCCAAAAATAAATAAATAAATAAATTTATTTAAACAAAAGAGTCTTACTGAGTGGCCTTAAAAGGCTCTCACCTAAAGCAGTATTTCCAGGGTGTGTAATGGGTACAACTGGTGGTACTTGAGATAATTTTAGGCATAAATGGAATTAAACAACATTGACTCAAATCTCTATGATACTTACAGTTATACAAGTGTATGTTTGGTGTTACGTCTTACTGTGCTGTAACACTCATTAATTTCACTTTTCAACATAGGCAGAGCAGGACTCAAGCCTGGAATCATCATAGTCAATGATATCTTTATAGAATATGAATTTTGTCATAGTATTTATTTTTATAGTTAATTTTTTAAGTGACTTGATTTTAAGAAAAAGAGTAAGGAACCAATAACAGATAGAGTAGAGAATATGAATAAGCTCATAAAACTGGTACAGGAGTGAATGAAATTTTGGACACACTTTACTAGAGATTAAACCTTAGGAGGCTGCTAACCAAATATGGCGTTTCCTTTTGCCAGCTTTTCTTTTCTCACTAAGAAGTTGCTAAAATGGACAAGAGTTTTAAAGACACTTTTATAGTTGGTAAGTGACTCTTCCGAATTTTAGCAAACACATTTCACTTCAACCTTTATCACCCAGGAGAATAGGAAGTGTAATGCTTTCAAATGTTACCGAAGTCTCACTAGAAATAAGAAAAATGCCAAAAACATAGAAAATTCTTCCCAGATTTTAAAATGACCCCTATATCAGAAAAAAATCATAAATCCAAGTTTATGCAGCATTCAACGCTGTTGAGTTCACAAAAAAAGCAGAGAAATGTTTACAAATAGTAATAAAGCATAAAGGAATAATGATTCAGCAACAAATTTAAACTCAGAAATTTTATTTCAGTATAAAGTTTCAATAGTAGATCATATGTTCAATATAAATTCAACCCAAGTTTGTATTTTCTATTTTTAGTTGGTAGTAATTCTATTTAAAGTGATAGATTAATTATAATAGTTTGAAGATTCTGGCTATTCAGGTAAAACATATTTAGCATATAATAAACAGTTAATAAACACCTATTGTCAAGCACTAGTAATGGGAGATACACAGATAAATGTTAATGCTATCAGAATTGCTTGAAAATTTATTTTTCTGGTATATTTTACATAATGATTCTAAACTAATAAAAATGTTTAGTTATCACTAATCATTAGAGAAATGCAAATCAAAACTACAATGAGGTATCACCTCACACCGGTCAGAATGGCCATCATAAAAAATCTACAAACAATAAATGCTGGAGAGGGTGTGGAGAAAAGGGAACCTTCTTGCACTGTTGGTGGGAATGTAAATTGATACAACCACTATGGAGAACAGTATGGAGGTTCCTTAAAAAACTCAAAATAGAACTACCATATGACCCAGCAATCCCACTATTGGGCATATACCCTGAGAAAACCATAATTCAAAAAGAGTCATGTACCACAGTGTTCATTGAAGCACTATTTACAATAGCCAGGACATGGAAGCAACCTAAGTGTCCATCGACAGATGAATGGATAAAGAAGATGTGGCACATATATACAATGGAATATTACTCAGCCATAAAAAGACGAAATTGAGTTATTTGTAGTGAGGTGGATGGACCTAGAGTCTATCCTACAGAGTGAAGTAAGTCAGAAAGAGAAAAACAAATACCATATGCTAACACATATATATGGAATCTAAAAAAAAAAAGAAGGTTCTCATGAACCTAGGGGCAGGACAGGAATAAAGACCCAGACCTAGAGAATGGACTTGAGGCCATGGGAAGGGGGAAGGGTAAGCTGGGATGAAGTGAGAGAGTAACACTGACATATATACACTACCAAATGTAAAATAGATAGCTAGTGGGAAGCAGCCACATAGCACAGGGAGATCAGCTCGGTGCTTTGTGACCACCTAGAGGGGTGGGATAGGGAGGGTGGGAGGGAGACGCAAGAGGGAGGGGTCATGAGGATATATGTATACATATAGCTGATTCACTTTGTTATAAAGCAGAAACTAACACACCATTGTAAAGCAATTATACTCCAATAAAGACGTTAACAAAAATGTTTAGTTATATAGAGCACCGTGTTTCCTAGGCATACTGGATAAAAGAAATTAAGTATATATCGATAATGCAAGATTACATCTATTGGTTTTCTCTCATTAATACTGCTGTTAGGAAAGTAAATTTAATTGTTCTGGCATGAATTCATCTTCAAAACCAGAAAAAATCAGTTTACAAATAAATGTCAACTGCGATCTAATGGTAACCTTCACACTTAGAAAACACTTTATTAATACTGGTGGTATCTCAGATTTAAGTAATTATCGCTGCTGCATTGAAGTGCTTGTTCTGTAGCTCCATAGTCTATTTGTTCTGATTATCCATCCTGCCATATTTGTGAAGCAAACAATTTATAGCCAACTCTGGAATAATTTGCTAGAGAGCAAATTTACAATTATCTTCTGCAGCAAACACATAACTGTGACTCAGCAAATTTGATTCTGAGTCTAGTAAACAGTATTTAATAAAATAAGAATAATTTTATATAATTCAGATAGCTCCTGGATCTCTCCACCTTTAATGTAAAAACATGTTCAGATTATAGACTTACTTGCTGCTCTGGGAAAAAGCCCAATGCACCCCATTTCCTCAAATCTTTCGTGGTGGAGGGAGGATTGAGTTCTCATGTTCACTTTTCTTTCCACCTGCTTGCATCCTTCAAATTTTGTACTCAACTTGGTTTCTTGTGACATTTTCTTTAACTTTGCACTGGCAACAACCAAAATGTAGTTCCCCTTTCTTTCCTGCATGCCCAGAAAGATCCACTTAACTAAAGTTTTGCTGGGTATTTGCAGACTGCATGTGGAATAGGTGACTTTACTGAAGGAAGGGAGGTTTTACAACAGAGTGGTGCAAAGTTAAGAATGTGTTTTAGATATCTCCGTTCTTAAAAGTCTATTGGATGCTTTACCTTCTTTCTTGGTCTATTCTCTCTCCTCTTCCCGCATATCTTCTGCTCTCTTACCCTCAAGGGTAAAAAATAACAGATCATTTCCATTTTCTTGGGCAGAACAATTCAGTTCTCTCTAGCTCTTTCTCTTACATTTCTTATAGTTTTGGACATCCTTTTGACTTTCCAAAAGCACTTCTGGCAAGTGTACACCTGACTGTTTGTTCTTAGATAAGAACAAATTTTCCATCCTAGTCGTCATCTTGGCATTTGGGAAGGGATTTTGGAATGGTTCATTCTTCTAGTTAAATTTGAATGATACTATGCAAGAGGGCACTACTTTTAAATGATGAGGCGAATTTGAGTTGATTGAGAAATAAAAGTATACAGTCATCCTTCTCTTTAAATATGGATTTCCTGATTTCTTTCATTGTCAGCAGAGCTGAATGTATCAGAAAGATACTTTCCAACCAGGCTTTGAAAACATATTCTGTAAACGTGTCTGTTGCCTACTATTAAATAACAAAAATCTGTTGCAATGTTCAGTGTAAGCTCTTTCTTTTTCCACAGACTGCATCTGTCCCACAACACGCAGAGTTATTTTTAAATGTGTTAGATTTAATTAACCCATCACAAGTGACTCTTCGATGGCATCCTAAAGGAATGTTCAAAATACTTTTAATTTAGAAAATATACCATATAAAAGCTAGTCTCCAAAATCAGAAAGTAGACACCATGACTTCTTCTCTGTTCTTATATAAATACATGATAGGTGCCTACTGGGCATGTGGTTCCATCTGAGCAAAACTGAGCAGTTTTTCCATCTCCAGTGTGGAAAAACAGATTCACAGAAAGAAAAAGTATGCTTTTATTCTAGCACTTAGAACCAGCACATACTGGAAACAAAGAGCTATAAATCCCCTTCTCTGTAAGTCTTTGCTTGTTTGTTTCTAATTAAAAAGTATGAGTCATGGGTGTTTAAAGACTGACCCTAATTATTTGCAGGGAATGGATAAGACAAGGGTATCAAATTCTGGCTCAGTTTGGGATGCTATATAAAGTCATCAGTCAAATAAACAAAATTGTACTGTTATTGACATACTAAGATCCACAAAGGAGTGGTCCCCCAGTGTTTTGAAGATAAGTACCTCATTTACATGAAAATTGTGAACCCCTTCCCAGTAAGATAATAATTGCACCCACTAATTGAGAAAACAGAATGCTGCTAAATATTTAGCAATTTTTAAACATTTGTATTTCATTAATCACAATAGAAACTATATAAATTTTAAAATGGTAGCATATATGTGTGAATCATTTTTTTTTCAATATGCAGACAATATTTACTTTGAATATAGATTCAGCGATCCCTGGTTGAAACTCTGTAGATCCCAAGAGTACCATGCCCACCGCATGGTAGCAACTGTGGACCTATGGAACAGCAACATGGGAAACCTCTTTCTTCTACTACATGAAACTGACTTTCATGTTTTCTTTATTCTATCCTGCAATCTTTCTGTTCCATTATTATAACCATAGTTTCTTAAAAGAAATGGTGTAAGAATATCAGAAAAAGATAATACTAAAAATAATTTATAAAATCTGGCAAAGTTGTTGTCAAAGTTAGGATGTAATTGGGAGAATCAGGTTATGATTTAGGGAGGAGCTTACATTTTATTTAGAAAGACTTTACTAGCTTGAACTTACTGACTGTGTTGGACATGGCTCTGTAAGTAGTTAATCAAGTATTTAGGGACAGTATAAGCAAGAAACATCAATTTGTCTGACCTATTGGTAGAGCTCTAAAATGTATCTCATGTCATCGACTTTTTAATCAGGATAAATTCAAGTGTAACCTAGATGTTAGCTGCATCTCTCGAGTTTTATATATATATTAATGTTTTGCTCTGCACAGAAACCCTATAGGGTATGCTTCTATAATTTTAAAAACAGAGGCTAAAGAGATTAAGTAATTTGCATAAGGTCACATAGCTGGTAAATTGTGGAGACCTGCGGTCACCTACTTCCTACACTACACTGCCCCTTGTTTTATTCCGTGCTAAGATATTTTTTCATTTATTTAGTGTCTTTTCTTGCATTCACAGGAGACCCTGAATATATATGCTAAAAATAATTTGATGCAAATGAAATAAAGAGGGCAAAATAGTTCTTTGATGTGATCAATGTAAATTATTGGTGATTTTGCTGTAAAAGTGAGAGTGAACAATAATATATTCACTATATCACTGTTGCCTTACCCCAAAACAAGAAAGGGAAAAAAAAAAAGATTTTGTAACATTTCCCTAAATCCAGAACAAGTAACAAATAAAGGACACTGAAAAAAATCATGTCTTAGAAAGCCCTTCATAAATTTTCTGAGTCATATGATATTACAATAAAAGTTGACTTTCTTACTTTAAAATTTTTTAGTAAAGTTGTTTCGCGCTAATATTCTATTGATGAACAAGATAAGATATAACTTTGAGTGAAGAGATTTTGTTCTGTTTTATTTAATCATCCATGATGGATGATGTGACTGGTCAACAAAAAAAAAACGGAAGTACTACTGATGACAAATGCTTTTTACTTTCAGTAATTTATATACCTTAATTAGTTTCATTTGTATTCATAATTATTAAGAACAATATGAGAAAAAAAATTGTGCTCTAAAGTACTCTAAATAATACCGAATAGTAGCACAGAAATACTGCAACCACAAACGTGACATTGCAGTTCTAAGACTAGCCAATGTAGAGGAAAAGCACATGAAAGATGGGATTAGAACATCTGAGTGTAAACAAGGCTCTAACACCTTCTACTGTGACTCTTGGCAAGTCACAATCAGACCTCAGTTTCTTCATCTATAAAATGAAGATAACAGTATTGTCTGTTCTACTGTTCTATGAAATTGTTAAAATCAAATGATGTCAGTGAAAGCAATTATTGTTACACATGTTTGCATTCTTGGAATGTCTGTCATTTAAAGTTTTTTGTCACTTCAAATAATTCTTTTTAGGGCAAGAAAAGATTGTCTTTGACTTTTCAGAAGATAGAAATAACTTTTTGTCCTTTTATTTTACCCCTTAATAACTGAAATTGCCATCTTTCAACAGATACAAATTAAAAAGCATTTAAAATCAGTTAGAGAGTTTTCCTTTACACTTAGAAAAGACAAAAATAGAGTAGATGAGGTGATAAATATGACATCTCAAAGTCAGCCAAATCTCATTTTCTAGCTTCAAATGCAATACTGTAGACTTTTTTACAAACTCAGCTGTCACTCATTAAATGTAGACATGAACACACACACACAGACCTACACACACACATTGCTGAGAAGGAGCTGTCTAGCTTATTGTATATGAGCTCCATTCATGTAGATGTTAGCTTACCTATATAAAATATTTCATCATTTGTTCTGCTATGTAAAAAAAAAAGTTTCAACACAAAGTATTCCAAATATCTATTCCAAACTTTGTCTTTCACATTTTCTGTTTCTGGGTAGACTAACACCCTAAAGGGAAATACATTTTGTCCAGGTAACATTATCAGATTGCAAATAAACGTAATCATTTTCTCCCTTGCAATACAGAATGCCTTTTGGGGCTTAGATTTCTCCCAGGTGATGAGTTTATAACTCTATAAAGCCTTTGTATATAACTGCTAAAGTACAAGCTTCTTTCTTGGTATGTAGAAATGCAACTTATGCTTAATTATTTGCCATAATGGATATTTACGTTGTAATTTAATCTTACAGGTAATATAATTTTATAGTTGAAGAGATTTTGTTCAACAGACACTTTTCATAGAGAGGAAACTGAGGCCCAAAGTGGTGAAGTGGCTCACACAGTTACATAATTAGCTGATGTCACAATTGCCAAGGCTGTGTTTCCTTCCACCTCCCGTGGTGTCATTTCATGTGTGTCAATCACTCTTCTAATGTCACTGCTGCTGGAACGTGTCTAGTGAGACCTTCCCTGTACCTGAAGAAATGCCAGGAGAGCCTGTAGTGAAGACCCAGGATTTCAAGTGGTGACATTCTAAGCTCAGAGGAAAGCTGGGGGCGCCATTAGAGAGAGAAGAGGACCACCTTCTCCTCCGTTATCACTGCCCCTGTGTGGAGCCCAGAGAAGGGACAGAGCAGCGCTGTTCCTCCCAGGACTGAGAGGGCCCTTGATTGATCCCCTTCCTGAGACAAGCCCAAAAGCCTTGCTTGTAAAGTTTGCTGGTACCGACAAGAACCTGCGAAGCCTAAGCATCTCGTTTCCTGGGAAGATGCTTTCTGAGCCACAGAACCACAGCTCCTCTCTGGGGTCAGAGCAGGGCATGGTGGGAGGGATCTGGGGATGGTTGATCTAAGAGCCCAGCAGTATGGCCAGGTCACTCCTTTCCCCTAATACTCCCACTCCTATAAATATTAAATATAACCTTTGCTTTTTTATACCTCAAAGAGCTGAAACTTTCCAAACCTGATACAGTAATGAAAAGTCCCCTTATAATAGAGTCCACAATCTCAAATATCTCGTTATTATGCAACTTGAGTTTTAAAGCATCACAGTTATTTTGTGAAGGAAAAATACCTGCATTGTCCCATAATTTCAAACCTGACACGTGGGTGAGTGGAGGAAACTTGCCTTGGGAGCCTCCACCTGTGTGTCAGCCAGAACACCTTGGATTCTCAGGTCCATTTTGCAGATATTGTTGTTTTCTGTTTAAGAAACTCACCAATGTACTGCTGCCTTCCCGTTCTCCCCAGAGGGGCCAGGTGGCTGAGACACCTGTCCGTGCTCGAGCCTGCCAGGCCTGGCACTCCTTCCCCACCTCGCAGATGGCTGGCAACCCAAGGAGATTCGTCTTTAAGGCATAACTCGCTCCCACTTACCTGCATATTTTCCTCTCTGTGAGAGATGAGATCTTCTTCTTTTTCTTTTTCTTTTTTTTAACATCTTTATTGGAGTATAATTGCTTTACAATGTTGCATTAGTTTCTGCTGTATAACAAAGTGAATCAGCTATACATATACATATATCCCCATATCTCCTCCCTCTTGCGTCTCCCTCCCACCCTCCCTATCCCACCCCTCTAGGTGGTCACAAAACACCGAGCTGATCTCCCTGTGCTATGCGGCTGCTTCCCACTAGCTATCTATTTTACATTTGGTAGTGTATATATGTCCATGCCACTCTCTCACTTCATCCCAGCTTACCCTTCCCCCTCCCCGTGTCCTCAAGTCTATTCTCTACATCTGCATCTTTATTCTAACTTATCCCCCAAATTCATTCCACCTAGGAAAGGTAAGCATTCTAAAACCTTTTGTGTTCACTACAGTATTTTGTTAGCCTTAATTGAAAAAGTAAACTTCAAATCCTTTTTTTTTTTTTAAGAGTTGCCACTAGCTCTGATGTTTTCATTGAAAATTAAATTTTTCTGTTTTCCTCTCCCAAAAGATTCTATTTTTAAGTGTCTAATATCCCCAAGGCCCCGTTTCAGGCCTTATGTTATATAGCCTCTGTTTTACTTGGCACTATTGTCTTTGCCCTTCTCTTTGAATATCCTTTCTTCTTTTTCTACCATGAAGCATGATTTTTCTTTCCTTCTTGTGCTCAATTATCTGATTCCTTTTGGCATCTGTTCCACGAAGAAAATGATTCTCGCTATCCTAGACACATAGAGAGACATCACCTTACTTTGATTTCACTTGTATAAAACCAGCTATGCATAGTATTAATTATACAGCACCATTTTTATAGGGCACCTAAGCATAACCTTATAGGTGTTTCATGCATGTATAGCTTGAGTATCAAAATAAAGTCTAAGATCCTCTAGGAAAAACATATTTTTAATTTTTGCTTAGGTCTTATTGAAATAGATGCTTAATAAATGTTTATTGAGGTATGTAACTCATTGGCTAGTAGTTTACTTATACATTTCATATAGGATATCATGAAATTTTTAGATCAATGCAAGTAGAAGTCATCAGGAATACATCATCACATAATAATTGTTGTTTTCTTTTAATTGGGGAAAAAAATTAACTTCATTTAATTTGGTTGGCAATGAACCAAACTGACCTGTGCTGTATAAAAGAGCAAGGATCACCATTAATGGAAAAACGTGTTGCTATGACACTGATAATCAAAATGAGTTGGTGCCTTGTCTTTCACGAAGGCTTTCTTTTGATGGGAATATAGAAAGTGGTATCATATTTCATTTATTTATTTTTATTATGTTACTATAGGAATATATTTTATTTATCTATAAATTTTTGTATATTATACTATGTAATTAACATTTTAATATATTTTTAATGTGTGAGGGAAAATTGAAATTTTCCACTTAAACTTTGCTAATTCTTTGCTACTTCTTTTCTGACAAAGAAGATACAGGGTATATGTTGAACAAAAATTATAATGCTAGCAACTACTGACAAAGTACTACGAAAAAGGACCTTCTCACTATTTATAATACCCCAATTTGTGCATTGCCGTCACATACAAACGTTAAGAAGTGGATCTCTCTATTCACTATAAGCCATGATACATAGGGGAGAGGCAACCACAAATGGCAACTTAAAATTGACAGTTACTTTATTTCAAGATAAAATCTGTATAAAGTTCCTAAAAGCCTAAGGGGTGGCATATATAGGAGATGGCATTGCATGAAGACAATATGAAATAGTAGAAATAGTATGTTGTAAGCTATTGAAATATAAAATTAGCTACTTTACCTTCAATTTCATAGAGCAGTTGATCTAGGTGATGAGATTATCACCTAATAATGGTACTTTGAAGGTTTATAAGACCATTCAGTAGTTAGCATTTTGAATTTACTCTAATTATATATTTCTAAAGAAACCATTCTTCTGCTTCCTTAAAGAACTTAAAAACTTCTTCTGAAATTGTGTTTCTGGCTAAAACTGGCAAAGTAAATATTTTCCAAGGGAAACTTCAGCACTGTCTCTGCCACAATTGCATTCCACATACCCAAATGGTAGAATTAGAAAAAAAATTTAACTTTTTACTAATTAGTGCTATGATCTTTTAAAACTACCTTAAACTCATACATTTTTTAAGCTGTAAAATGTAGGGCTTCTATTCCATTAAGATCTTTTTGAAAAGTTCTTTCCAGATCTCAAGTTCTAGAATTCTAAGTTACTGTCATTCAGTGTTTGTGTTGATCTAGAAGAAGCAAGATCAGTCTTCTTTAGTAGTGGATTTTCAGTGGACTTTAGAAACAGAATTGGTAGGGAAAAAGATAGCAGGAGTAGCAATTGCTCCTTATGAGGATGGATGAAATTCTAACTCTTAGAGACTATTTGTGAGTTACCTCTAAATGTAATTACAAAGCATGTCTGAGAAGATTGGAGTCGATGACTTGATCATTTGAAAACAGGAGAAAGTATGAATCTTGGTTTCTAGCCATAAACTGAATTCTCAAAGTGCTTATGATTTTTATAATTAAAATAGTTATTTTATTAAAATCCCAATAATGCTTCATCCTTTCATAGTGTAGGAAACTGGTGCTATGGCATCCCTTGTGCTCTCTCAGTTGGAGGGTATGGATATAGGGTAGAGTCAGGATGAAATGCCATCTGTTTCTCCCGAGAGCAGCGCTATCTGGTTTGGCACAAGCAAAGCTGTGAAGCACAGGTCTCCTTGTTAAATTATTCTTTAATCACTTTGGAGATAAAGAGAGGGAATATGCTACCTCACAGTGTCCTATGAAGAGAAGACACTTCAGAATTAACCATTTTCCTCAATGGTTTATTATGAGATCAAATCAGACCTAGAAGAGATTTACAGATAATACAGTAAAAGCATAACTGATGGTTACTTGAATCCTGGTCAATAAAACCTTCAACAGTGGTAGTTAAAGGGAATAATTCTTTTCCACCGTATGAGGAGAGAAAGTTTCTATTTGCAGAATTTTTTAAAACTCAGTAAATCTCTATTTTTATTTTTCAATTATAAATAGTTTTAAAAGATTGGAAATATTTAAAAGCTTTCAGTCTAATATGGAAACATTTTATATGTGTGTTTATGTATATGTACATGACAGTATGAATGCCTGTTATTAAAAAAAAACAAACTGTGAGGTATTTTGTTTCCTCATCCTAGGCACGTAGCAGTAAAACATCGGTGGGTCTAGTCACTTCCACATTTTTAATATCACACTCCGTCACAGGCAGAAAGCAGGTGAAGCGGAGGTATGTGGCTTGGCATGGAGCCACCTTCCCATGGCCAGATGTGTGATGGTTCAGGGTATCTTCTCTGGAGTCAAAGGTGTCTGGATTCAAATTCCAACTGTATTACTTCCTAGTGTATAATATGGACAAGTTGCTTACCAGTTTTGATCCTCATCTGTAAAATGGTGATCTAAGAGTATGAACATTGTAGGGTCTTAGAATTAAATGATATAATCCATGGAAAGTACTCACATGCTACCTGGCACATAGTGACGCTCAGTATTCTTAGGGGTTGTTTGTCAGTCCTTGCTAAAAGAGGGAATACTCTCTGTTGAACAATCTGAAGAACTAGTAATGGAGACATTGATGAGTGCTAATGGATTAAGGTTTTACTCAGGGAAATCCGTGGCCAAATGTGTAGAAGGACGGTGAGGAGGAGAAGCCTTACAGCACATCTCAATCTTACCACATAAGTAGCTAGAAATGTGTCTTGTTGTAGTTTGCCTCAAGTCATTGTATGGATGAGAACTCACTGATCTCGCATGATGACTTCAAGAGGGCCGACCACATTGGTGAACATAAAAATGGCGGCTTTCAATTCTGTTCAACTGGTATCTTCTCATTCTCTGCCCCACTTATTTCCCCATCGTGTTCCCTACGGTTGAATTTCCATTTGGTCACTTCCCATGGCTCCCCACAGACTCGTAGATAAAGTCCCAAGTCTCTGGCTTGGTGTTCAAAGTCCTTTACAATCTGGTCTCCAGAATTTTACCAGACACATCCACCATGTCCTGTCGTAGCACACAGCAATCCAGCCAAACAGAGCTCTTTGCAGTGCCCTCAAATACCTCTCACTCCCCCACTTCAGACCTTTACTCATGCTCTTTCCTCTTCCTGTGTCACCATATTACTCACTCTTCAAGCTCCAGCTCCTATGTCAACTCTCTCATGGAATATTCCTTGCTCATGCCAGCAGGGTGGCCATTTTTTATCTTATAAATTCTTGCCCCAATTTTTTCTTGTCCCACAGTTTTCACATTTTTAGCTGGAATCACAGTAAGAAATACATTTTGCATTGACACACATTTCATTCTCAAACACACACACACACACACACACACACACACACACACAATGCTAAACAAAAGCTTCATGAAACAATACTTACCCTCATTATTGGCAATATTAATCTAATATTGCCTCTTTTCTCTTTCATTTGGAAAAAAAAGCTCTGGCTGCAATGTATTAAATAGACTTAAATTACTCTTTAATTGTATCAATCTGAAGTTTGAAAAACACTGGTCTACACAACTCATACAGAATATTCTTTATTATTTATTGTGTATAGGCATTATGTTCCCTACCAGATTAAAAGCTACTCAAGGGTGATACTATGTGGTACAACATAGAGTCTTTTGCAATATCTAATCATGCTTTTCATATTAGTTTCCCAATAAGTATGTGTGGAAGCAAAAAAGGAAAGAAAAAAGTAAGGGAGGGAGGAAAAAAATATGAAAAATATCTCTGGAGTTGTTGATTATACTCAGAAATTAAGGTTGTTGCTATTTAGCAAGTCAACAGAGATCATTCAAGTTATTTACCGGTGAAATTTCCAGTCTATGGGGTATATGCCTCTTCAAATAACTTCTTCTTCAGTCTCAATTTAAACTTAGAAATTAGTGTTACATCATGGACTCTAGGACAGAAAGAAAAATAGTGAGAACAAAATGACTAATAGAGAAAAGGTAACCTCATACACACTGTGTTCCTCTTCTCTGCTGAGTATTGGAGGGGAGGAGGGCATGGGAGTAAGACCAAGGGTGTGAAGTGTTTCTTCAGAGGTGAAAAAAGCTTTTGACTTGATTTCGGTAAAGCCCGTGAAAAAGCAGTTCTGTCATTCCTGTATGTGCGGAAAACATCGGTATGTGCTGCATACATCAAGCAATTTCTGTGAGGTGTCTGTAAACAAAGTCAGCGCTAAGCACTAACACTCCCAAGCCCCTCAGGTCTATAAAATAAAACAGGAAGTACACTCTATCTCATGACATCTCAAATATTGCTTTTCAATGACTTGAAAGATTTTTGGTTTTTTTTCTCAGATTGAAAGAGGAAAATTTTGGATGAAATTTAAATTTGAGAAGTCATACGAATGACATACAATTACTGTAATGACATACTCAGTTTGACTGGGATTTGAACATGAGTCTTTGTTATTCAAAGTCCATCCTCTCAACTACCTGTTGTACTGACTCTGTATACAACTGACCCTTAAACAACATGAGTTTGTACTGCGCGGGTCCACTTATACGCAGATTTTTTTCAATAGTAAATACTACAGTGCTACAATCTGAAGTTGGTTGAATCTTTAGATGCAGAGAAACCTCGGATAGGAAGGGCCACGTATAAGTTATACTTGGATTTTCTATCGCATGGAAGGTAGACGTCCCTAACCCCCAAGTTGTTCAAGGGTCAACTGTTCTGTATACAAAGTAACAACATAAAAATAGTGCTTTCCATGAACAGGAATATTTTTTCCACATCCTTTGTAAACATTTGTTTGCTGTTTTTTGATCTGCAACATAACAGTAAGTATACAGAGACAAGTCCAACAAATGCAGGATTAAAAAAGTATATAAATGCCAATAAGTTACAATAATATTATATGAAACAAATTTTTCCATAGATCACTGAGAATTAAATCCTACATACTTCACTTTAAAAAAATAATATTGCAATGGAAGTTTTAAGAATTATTGTAAGATATTGGCTTTCTATTGCCAAAAAATAATTATTAAAAATAAATATATAATATACATAACAATGTATTGTCTTCACTTCTGTGCCTTTGAGAGAAATAAGTCATTTGAAAAGTCAGATTTATGGTGGCTCTATCCCCAAGAATGTAGGCTTGTTGCAATTGTTGAATTTCTTTAAAATTTATTGTCTCTTTAGAATATATATGTAGTATATGGAGAGAGAGAGAGAGAAATGCTAAGTACCAAAAAGAGATGCACTAATACTGAGATTTTAGTATTTAGTAACTTTAACATGCTCTAAAACATTCAGTAAAATATCCACTGCCCAGAGAGTGCCTATTTAATTATTTCATCAGACAATGTTAGTTTAGTTGGATTAAAAATATTGTTAAGTTTCAAACTCATACATTTATTCCTCACTAGTTTTATCAGCTATTATTTTGTTTCAGAACCACAGACTGCTTCTTCCAACCATCTTAAAAATTCACGCCATTGGTGAGAAGCAGATGGAGTTAGTGAATGAATACTGAAATCAAGGCTGAATTCATTACAATTAGAAAATAAATTCCAAAACCATACCTGATGCAGTAATATACATACAGTTTACTTTGTTTAAATATACTAGGCTGTTGACTGGCAAAATAAATGTAAATTTTAATGCAACTGCTTTAACACAATTTACTTTTTTCAGAAGTCAAAGATACAACCACTCCTGTATTATCATCAACTTCTGCAACAAAAACATCTGTACCAACATCAGACACAACATCATCACCAAATGTTGCAGAGAAATCAACAGTTGAAATATCTACTAAAGGTAGGATTAACTCTTCATGAAATTTACTTTAACTTTAACAAATTAAATTAGTAGCACCCATATAAACTAATCATAGGAAAGTAATTTGGGAATCTTATATCTGTGTTATGAAGGTCTAGGTTATTTCACTATTTTGAAACTCATGTGTTATTTTGGGTTGGATACAGAACCATGAGATCACAGTGGGCTTCTTTGATGATATCGCTTTGGGTCACTTCCTGTTTGGGAATGATCCTATTGTGATGGTTACATATACAAAGTTTATTTTTAGAGAAGAAAAAATTGTCATTTCTCAGTCATAAAAAATATCTTTGTAAATATTCCAGTTCCCCACTTAAGCAGCACAGCTTACAAGGTGAAACTGTATTAATAACAGAGCTGCTTGTATATTTTGGAGATTAATTCTTTGTCAGTTGCTTCCTTTGTCAGTTGCTTTGTTTGCATAGCACAGGGAGATCAGCTTGGTGCTTTGTGACAATTTAGAGGGGTGGGATAGGGAAGGTGGGAGGGAGGCTCATGAGGGAGGGGATATGGGGATATATGTATACATATAGCTGATTCACTTTGTTGTACAGCAGAAACTAAACACAACATTGTAAATCAATTATACTCCAATAAAGATATAAAAAAATAAAGTATTAGGTAAACTGTGCAGAGCCAAATATCTCCTCCCTCAAACACAGCATGTGTATATATAAGAACCAAGATTTTATAAATGTCACATAGTAAAAATAGAATCCTTGCCCTAATCACAAAAGGACATTCTAACATGTTTTAAGAGAAAAGGGAATGCTACCATGAGTAGCAAATCAGTAAGTTGTGTTCACTACTTAAAGCAGATCTTTATCCTTTTGTTGGTCCCCCTGTCCTGTATGAGTGCCATCTTATCTGAAACAACATTTACTACATGCCCACTCTATGCCAGGAATTATTCTTCATATGACGAAGATTAAAAAGATGACTAAGGGCCAGTCGGAGCATGCGGCAACTGCAGGGAGTGGGAGGAGGGGCATGGGAAAAAAGAGGGGACTAAGGGTTAGATACTGCCCTCAGAAGCCTAGGGGAGGGCTTTGTACAGAGTGCGAAATCAATTAATTGTTTCATAAATGAAAAAAATTAATTAATTACAAGAGTTTGCAAGTTCCTTTATTATTTATGTTTATTGGAAGTTTCAAAGCCACAACTAAATCAACAAAATGAAATCTTATTTTGGGAAAAAAAGGCACATTACTCCTAGGTCCTATTGACCAGGTAATTTTTCCCACTGGGAAAAATAAAATGATTTTAAATAATTCACTTTTAAAGAGACCTAAGTAACAATCTGCAGTAGAAATTTGCTTTTGGGACCTCTCATACAAAAGTGTGTGTGTCTGTGTGTGTGTGTGTGTGTGTGTGTGTGTGTTTATCAGGCCACCCAAGCATTCAGTACTGACATTCCTTACCTTGGACAAAAGAAGCTGGAAAATGGAAAAATAAAGATAGACAAAGGTTTACCCAGTATCTATAGAAGGATTTTAATTCACCTTCAGATTTGACTTCCTTTTCTTTACTCCATGACAGGTGAGATGAAATTGTAATTAATAATAATGTCATCTATCTAGGAGCTACCAGCAAGGAACCCTTAGAAACATCTCTGCTGTCAACACTGTCTTCAGTAACCACAGCAGTTAGTGGTGAAGGTGAGTAATGTATCTGTTTTGCCACCATTTTTCTTTTATGTATATCATCACATACCATACCATAATAGTCACCCTTTTAAAGTATTCAATTAAGTGGGTTTTAGTATATTCACAAGCTTCTGCAAACATCTGGGACATTTTCATCACCCCCAAAAGAAACCCTACGTCTATTACCAATCACTCCCCATTCCACCCTTCCCCTAACCCCTGGCAACCACTACTTTCTGTTTCTATAGATTTACCTATTCTAGAAATTTCATATAAATGTAATCATATGATATATGATCTTTTGTGTCTGGCTTCTTTCACTTAGCATAATGTTCTTAGATTCATCCATGCTATAACATGTATCTGTAGTTTATTCTTCTCTATCACTGAATGATATTTCATTGTGTAGATAGACCACATTTTGTTTATCTGTTTACTAGTTGATGGACATTTGGGTTGTTTCTACTTTTTGCCTATTGTAAATAATGATGCTAAGAACAATTATGTACATGTTTTTGTGTGACCATGTGTTTTCATTTCTCTCGGGTATTGTCAAAAATCAATGAACAAAAACCTCAGTATTTTAAATAGAGTTGATGGGCCAGAAGAGGGAGCTCTCACACCCTGAGACAATAGCAGAGCCCAGCAGGAAGCAGAGACTCTCTTCTTTCCTGGCAAGGACTCAATCAATGAAAAGCCAGGGACTCTTTGTTTACTATCGCCCTCCCCACTTCCTTTTCCCCTCTATAAAAATGTTCTTCTTCCCTTGCCATGTGGGAACTTACACGTGACTTGCCATGGTTGCAGACCCTGAATTGCAGTTCTCTTCTGATCCCAAATAAATGCATCTTTGCTGGAGAAATATCTGTCAGTCCATTGGCTTCAGGTCAACAGTGAATACCTTGAAGTGGAATTGTGGAGTCACATGGTAACTGTATGTTTAACTTTTTGAGGAACTGATTTCCAAAGCAGCTTCACTATATTACATTCCCACCAGAAAGGTATAAGGGTACCTATTCTTCATTTTCTAGCCAATACTATTTGTCTTTCTTTTTTGTCATAGCCATTCTAGTGAGGGTGAAATGGTATCTCACTGTGGTCTTGATTCACGTTTTCCTAAGGACTAATAATGTTGAGCATCTTTATAGGTGCTCATAGACCATTTGTATATCTTCTTCGGAGAAATGTCTATTCAAATTATTGCCCATAAAAAAATTGGGCTATTTCTCTTATTATTGTTGAGTTGTAAGAATTTTTATTTAATATATTTTAAGGACTAGACCCTTATTGGATAGATAATTTGCACATATTTTCTCCCATTCTGTAGGCTGTCTTTTAATTTTCTTTAAGGTGTATTTGAAGCACTAAAATCTCTAATTTTGATAAGGTAAAATTTACTTGCATTTTCTTTTGTCATGTGAAGGAGGCAAAACTTTGCCTCTACCTATCCTAGGTTTTCAGATGGGAATTGTGAACAAAAAGACTAACAAGAGAAAAACAGTTTGTTGACACATGTAATGCATATCACTTGAAAAACTTAAAACAAAGAGTAAATCAAAGTTGTGGCACAGAATTTCAGTTTACATAGCATCTTCAACAACAAATAATAAATTTGTAAAAAAAAAAAATAAAGACAGGGCAAAGGAAAGCAGTTTAGGCTTCCAAGGCAGCAAACTAAGGGAAGATCAATATACGGAAGGAAACTAACAAAGTAAAGTTTGTTTGCTGATTCCTCTGCTGCCTTCCCTGCACTGATGAGTCTGGCTCCAGTAAAAGGAAAATTTATATCCTGCCTTTAGGCAGAAAAGGGAGATATTTTTATGCATTTGCTACTTCTTAATTGCATTCAGTTTAAAATAATTTTATATCAAAGATGCATATTTTGGGGTGACATATTCTGGTTTCCTTTAGTAGTTTGTGCAGTGGATCAAATCAGAGAAATACTTGCTCAACTCAAGATCACAAAGATTTAGACCAATGTTTTTTTCTAAGAAGTTTATACTTTCAGCTTTTAAAGTCTTTGATATAGTGTGAGGTAGATGTCCAGCTTCATTCCTTTGCATGTAGTCATTCAGTTGTCCTAACACCATTTGTTGAGAAGACTATTCTTTTCCCACTTGAATTATGGTAGCACCCTTGATAAAAGTCAGTTGGCCATAAAGGTATGTTTTTACTCCTGGACTTTCAATTCTAATCCATTTATCTACATATCTATTCTTATGCCAGAATCATACAGTCTTGGTTATCATAGCTTTGCATTAAGTTTTGAAATTGGAAAGTGTGACTCCTCCAACTTTTTCTTCTTTTTCTAGATTGTTTTGACTATTCTGGGTCACTTGAATTTCCATATGAATTTTAGGATAAACTTGTCCTAACTTTCTGCAAAAAGTCAGCTGGGATTGTGGTAGGGATTGCATTGAATCTATAGATCAATTTGGGAAGTACTGCCATCTTCACAGCTGTGAGTCTTCCAAATCATGAATACAGGATGCCTTTATTTAGGTCTTCTTTAATTTCCTTTGATAATATTTATAGTTTTCAGTGCAGAAGACTTTTACTTCTTTTGTTCAATTTATTCCTAATATTTTATTCATTTTATTGCTACTGTAAATGGAATCATTTTCCTCAATTTTGTTTTTGGATTGTTCATTGCTACTGTATAGAAATACAATTTATTTTCATATATTGATATTATATCCTTCCACCTTGTTGAACTCATTTATTGGTTCAAGTTGTGTGTGTGTGTGGTGTGTGTATTCCTTAGTATTTTCTATATATAAGATTTATCTGCAAATGGAGATAGTTTTAATTCCTCCTTTCCAATATGGATGCCTTTTATTTTCTTGCCTATTTGCCCTGACTAGAACTTCCAGTTCAATATTGAATAGAAGTGGTGAGAGAGGGCATCCTTTCCTTGTTTCTAATTTTAGGGGAATGCTTTCAGTATGTCACCATTAAGTATGATATTATTGTAGGTTTTTCAGAGATGCCCTTAATCAGGTTGAGGAAGTCCTCTTATATTACTAGTTTGCTGAGTGTTTTCATCATGCAAAAGTGTTAGATTTTGTTAAATGCCATTCTTAGTGTATTAAGATTATTATGTGGTTTTTAATCCCTTATTTTATTAATATGGTATATGACATTGATTTTCATATGTGGGACCAATCTTGCATTCCTGTGGTAAATCCCACCTGGTGATGGTATATAATGCCTTTTATATGTTGCTAGATTTGTTATCAGTTCTTTTGTTAAGAATTTTCATGTCTGTATTCATAAGAGATATAAGTTTATAGTTTTCTTCTGTTGTCTTTGTCTGATTTTGGTATCAGGTAAATACTAGCCCCACAGGATGAACTGTGAAGTGTTTTCTTCTCTACTAATTTTTGGAAAAATTTGTAAACAATTGAGGGTAAATATTCTTTAAATTTTTGGTAGAAGGTACCAGTGAAAAATCTTATCCTGGGATTTTCTTTGTGGAAAGCTTTTGATTACTAATTCAATCTCTTTACTTGGTATAGGCCTTTTCAGATTTTCTATTTCTTCTTGACTCAGTTTTGGTAGTTGATGCAACTGGGGTGTTAAAGTCTTCTACTATTATTGTGTTATTGTCAATTCTCCCTTTGTTTTTGTTAATATTTGCCTTATATATGTAGGTGCTCTTATGTTGGGTGCATGTATATTTACAATTATCTGATCTTGTGGATTGATCCCTTGATCATTATGTAATGTCTTTCTTCATCTCTTGTTGCAGTCTTATTTTAAAGTCTGTTTTGAGTAACTCAAAGTGGAGTAAATACTGCCAGCAGTTTACGTTCAAGAGTTCAGAATGCTACTCCCACTGGAAGGGCTGTGTCCTGGCAAGCTGCCCTCTGCCTGACTTCCTAGAATGCTCTGGAAGGTGCATTTTTCTGACCAACAGTCAGAATTAATTACTTTTTCAATTGCTAAAATGTGGGGGCCAGAGCTGTGTAGACTTAGATGAAAGGGAGAAAAATATTTCATTTTTGCAACTCCAGCCTGAATGGGCAATATTGCACATTGCTCAGCTTGATTTGTTTGTTAATTCAATTAAGCTCAACAGCCCACCTACAGTGGTTTGGTTAAATAAATTATAATACATGGATTTAAAAAGAAGTAAGTAGCTCTAAAATATACCATCATAAAAATGTGTCTAATGTATGAAGTGTTTAATGCACTTTGAGCAATCTTACCTCAATAAAGTGGTTTTTTAAAAATAAATTAAAAAAAATAAAGTCTAAATTGTCTGTTATGAGTACTGCTACCCCAGCTTTCTTTTCATTTTCATTTGCATGGAATACCTTTTTCCATCCTCTCACTTTCAATCTATGTGTGTCTTTAGATCTGAAGTGAGCCTCCTGTAGGCAGTATATATATGGGTCTTGTTTTTCGTTTTGTTTTGTTTTTTTAATCTGTTCAGCCACTCTATGTCTTTTGACTGGAACAGTTAATTCACTTACATTTAAGGTAATTATTGATAGGTATGTATTTATTTTCATTTTGTTAATTGTTTTCTGGTTGTTTTGTACTTCTTTTCTGTTCCTTTCTTCTTCCTTTGCTCTATTCCCTTATGATTTGATGACAATCTTTAGTGTTATGTTTGGATTTCTTTCTCTTTTTTGTGTGTCTCTATTATAGATTTTTGGTTTGTGATTATCATGAGGTTTATATATAATTCTCTCTCTCTTTCTCTCTCTATATATATGTTTAATGTTTTTGACATCAACTTTTACATCTTTTTGTTTTAGGTATCCCTTAAATACTTATTGTTGATATAGATGATTTTGCTGCCTTGTCTTTTAACTTTCCTACTAGCTTTATGTGGTTGATCTACTACATTTACTGTATGTTTGCTTTTACCAATGAGATTTCTACTTTCATAATTTTCATATTTCTAGTTGCGGTCTTTTCTATTTCACTTAGGAAAATCCCTTTAACACTTCTTGTAGAGCTGGTTTAGTGGTGCTGAACTCTTTTAGCCTTTGCTTGCCTGTAAAACTCTTTATCTCTTCTTCAAATCTGAATGATATGTTTTCCAGTTAGATTATTCTTGGTTGTAGGTTTTTTCCTATCATTACCTTGAATATATCATGCCACTCCCTTCTGGCTTACAAAGATTCTGCTGAAAATTCAGCTCATAGTCTTATGGGAGTTCTCTTGTATGTAACTAGTTGCTTTTCTCTTGGTGCTTTTAAGATTCTCTTCTTATCTTTAATATTTGTCATTTTAATTATAATGTTTATTGCTGTAAACCACTTTAGGTTCATCTTGTTTGGAACTCTCTGTACTTTCCAGAAATAGATGCATGTTTCCTTTCCCAGGTTAGGGGAGTTTTCAGCTATTATTTCTTCAAATATGTTCTCTGCTTCTTTCTCTCTTTTTTCTCCTTCTAGGACCCCTTATAATGTGAATGTTAGTATGTTTGATCTTATCCCAGAGGTCTCTTAAACTGTCCCCATCTTTTAAAATTCTTTTTTTCTTTTTTGTTCAGCTTGGGTGATTTTTCACTACTCAGTCTCCAGTTCACTGATCGTTCCTCTGTATCATCTAATCTCCTGTTGATTCCTTCTAGTGTATTTTTTATTTCAGTTATTGTATTCTTCAGCTCCATTTGATTCTTTTTTATATTTTCCAACTCTTTATTAACTTCTCAACGTGATCATTCATTCTTCTCCCAAGTTCACTGAGCATTTTCATGATCATTACCTTGACCTCTTTATCATGTAGATTACTTATCTCCACTTCACTTAGTTCTTCTTCTTGGGTTTTGTCTTGTTCCTTCATTTGGAACATATTCCTTTGTCTCTTCCTTTTGCCTATCTCTATACATTTATTTCTACGTATTATGTAGGTTGGTTATGTTTTCCAATCTTTGAGAAGTGGCCTTATGTAGGAGACACCCTATGGGGCTCAGCAGCCCATATCCTTCTGGTCACCAGAGCTGTATGCTCTAGGGGTGCCCCCTATGTTGACTGTGTGGGCCCTTCTGTTGTGGTGGAACCAACTACTGTGGGCACACTGGTAGGCAGGGCTGGCCCCCAGGCCAGTTGGCTGCCAAGCTGTAATTCATGTGGCGACTGCCAGCCCACTGGTAAGTAGGGCCAGGATCTGGCATGGCTGGCTGTGTGACCCAGCAGGTCCTGGAGCAGGTGCCTGTCTGCTGGTAGATAGCACCAGGTCCCAGGGTGGCTGCTGTGGAACCTGGGGAGTCCCAGGGCTGGTGACAGCCTGTTGGCAGGTGGGGTTGGGACCCGGAGCAGCTGCTTGCAGAGCCCCAGATCTCTAGGGACCGGTGCCTGCCTGCTGGTGGGTGGGTAAGCCCCTGGCACTTCAAGGCTGGAGGGAGGTTTCCAAAATTGTGCTTGTCGGCACCAGCATCCTCATGGTAGAACAAGCTCCCCAGAATGTTTGCTGCCAGCATCTATGTTCCCAAGGGGAATCAGCGTTGCTTCCTGTCTCTCTGTGAGGCTCTCCAAGATCAGCAAATGAATCTGACGCAGGCTCCTTTCAAATTACTGCCTCTGTACTGGAACTCGGAGCATGTGAAACTTTGCGTGAGCCCTTTAAGAGTGGAGTCTCTGTTTCCTATAGCCCTCTGGCTCTCCCATTACACAAGCCCTGATGGCCTTCAAAGCCAGATGTTCTGGGCACTCATTTTCCTGGGAGTGTAGGACATGCAGGTAGCAGGTCCCAATGTAGAATTCAGACCCCTCGCTCCTTGGGGAGAACCTCTGGAATTGTGATAATCCTCCCGTCTGTGTGTCACCTATCTGTGGGTGTGGGTCTTGACTATACTACATCTCTACCCCTCCTACCCGTCTTGTTGTGGTTCCTTCTTTGTATCTTTAGTTGTGGGAAATCTTTTCTGCTAGTCTTCAGGTCACTTTCATAGATAGTTGTCCTGTAAATAGTTGTAATTTCGCTGGACCTGTGGGCAGAGTTAGCTCAGGGTCTTCCTACTGCATCATCTTGCCCACACCTCAGGATATATTATCATTTTTTAAAGATTATTTTAAAATTGTTTAAAAACCGAAAAACTGAGTTTCAGAGAGCTTAAATGACTTAACAAAAAAAGCACAAAATTCATAATAACAATTTAGAATTTGAAAGTTGGCTCTTTAATTTAAAATTTTTGTCTCTATTGAACTAATTCATAATCAACTATTACTTAATGAGTAAATATTACTATTTTAATCTCAACTATTTAGACTTCACTATTAAATAGTGAGCCCCTCAGGTTTTAACAGTGCTTATATAGCACTTTTCCTTCCTACACAAAATAGTCACAGAATTCTGTAACTTTTTGCCTTTCTTTTCCCTTTTTGGTGCATGTTCTGGTTCTTTCCCTGCTTTTAGGCTATATTTTGGGTGAGATCACCAGCCTGCTATGAATGGTTATTTCTTTTAGGTTGCTCCTTTAAGTGGAAAACACATACACACATACATAAACACACACAACCAACTTGCTAGCATTGTGTTTAAAAAAAGAGTAAATAAGTCCAAGTGAAAGGTGATATTCTTGAGCATAGTATAGAAACATTATTAGCACATGAACTTCACAATAACACAAGATCTTATTTCTGCCTACTCTGATGTTGTTCATCTTACTTTCAGTGTGGTCAGACAATGTCTGATTTTAGGACCCTCATTATTAATTCAATTAGTTGTTGTCTAAAATTGTTTGTAATTAGCAGAAACGTTTCCTCATAAAATCTTTTGCGAAAGTCCAAAATGTGAATATATCAGACAAATAGAAGTTGAACCGCCCAGTTTGAAGCAGTGTGGTTGTATGTGCAGGGCGGACTGCTAGCCATTTCTCTCTCTTACCACCAAGCCTGTGAGGCTTCCCTACTGAACCCTTAGGGCTTTAGTAGTACAGTTACAATTTACTGAAATAAGTCATTATTCTGTTTAGCTAAATTCTATTCATAGTAAAATAAGTAATGAATGTGTTCTACAACTGGAAAACAAACAAAGCAATTCTTTTTCACCCCCCACCTAAGCTGGGAATAACCTCATCTGTAATTGTTAATTACAGTTTTCCAAAGGGGCAGCTCAAATGTTTGAGAAGCTTTTAATGTCCCCATAAGCACTGTTGCTGATTTTTCATATGTTAGAACTTATGGGTAAATAGGATCAATTGATATGAGAAAATAAAGAAGAAGCTCCTACCAATATTTGCTCTGGCTCCAAGAAACACTGTTAAAATAGATTTTAAGGAAATAGAAAGTCAACATCTATTTGTTAGTGAAGTCTCTAAGAAAGAACGAAGGGATTAAAAAATTACTACATTGCTCCGAGGTCACCAAATACCTCAACCCACTTGATTTGGGGGATATATAATGCAAAAAGCCACTCTAAATACAGATATAAGTTTATTCATGACCTAGGATCAGTCCCAAGTTCCTATATGAGCTTACCTTGGTAAATTGGGTTAGAGAATTGATAGATCTGGAGACACCTAAACACCTTATTAGGCCAGGCCTAAACAGCAGGGAGCTCTCAGTAGTCTGCTCTGGCCTACTTTCCTGGGGTCATACTACATGGTGCTTGATGGTTTTGCAAGAGGTAGGACATTGCTAAACACACAGTTCTAAGGGACCCTTAATGTCTACCTTAATTTACCCTCTAAATAATATGGAAAAGAAAAAGGAAATTTAAATCTATATAGAAATAAAACTTTCCCCTCTTCTTGTCTCCCACTGAAAGCTATAGTCCTACTTTACGTACATTCCTTCACCAGCACCATTTTGTGCTTCTTCAGAATCTTTGGGGACACCGGGATAGTCCGGTTGCATGATCTGAGCTCCTCTTCCTCAGGAGTGAGTACTGGAGGGAACGACGTCTTAGTTCTCTTTGAATTGTTCAGGTATCTGGCTGACATTCCTTCACATCTTTTTCCCTTTTAACTTATTTACATTCTGAGGTATTCCTTTTCACTCCAGTGGAGGCGTTCAGAAGAATCTGAGCAAAACCTCAAGAGGCTTCTTTTCCATTCTTTGCCACTGCTTTGACACATCTTCCTAGGATCATTGGTATAAACATTTAGGCCCTTCACAGTCTTTCTATGGGCTCTTTAATATTACCTCAGAAGTCACTTAAATGAATCAGGATATTAATTAATTTTACCCCAGACTACCCTCATTGTTATGGGTGCATAATTTCTATGAAGCATTAGCCCATAAAATGATCCCTGAAAATGGAACTACCTGGGCAAGTGTTTTAGAAAATACTACCCTCCGAGGCTTTTACAATGCACAATAACATCTGTAAAAATTCTCAGTAATCCTAACACAAAGACATTCATTTGATGTTTTTTCAGAATCTATGCAGCTCCAAATAATTTGACTATAAAAGTGTTTTTTAACATAAACAAAATAACATACCAAAGTACTAGTATTCTATAGTATATGTTTTGGTAAATGTTGACTTCAAAATCTATGCAGCTCCAAATAATTTGACTATAAAAGTTTTTTTATAGTCAAAATCTATGCAGCTCCAAATAATTTGACTATAAAAGTGTTTTGTAACATAAACAAAGTAACATACCAAAGTACTAGTATTCTATAGCATATGTTTTAGTAAATGTTGATTTTGTCAAAAAGTCACTTATCCCATATTCTATTTCTGAAGACAAAGTGACCACACAAGGAGCTTTTGTTATGTATATTGGACAAAACAATACTGTCAGTCAAATTATGTAACTTCAAAGGAATAAAACTGCTTAATCCCTTTGGCTGCGCAATTTAACTCCATAAATCCTCCCTTTCAAGTCAGTCTGTTGTAAACACCCCTTAAATTCCTAATATAATTAATGTTCACATTTGTTGCTTACTTCCAAAAATTTAATCTCTCAAAACATACAACATGAATCTCACGTTGAAAATACCAAGACAAATTATAAAACAGCCCATATTCCTCACATTCATTCTGCTTAGTTCTAGCCAATGGTTCTAACTTAGGGCTCTGTTTGGAGTCAAAGTCTCTTCTCTGCATTTACACTCTGGTATTGTTGAGACTTTCTCCAGCATCTCTTGTGTTTGATTCTTTATTCCAAGTTAAATATGGTTTAAAAATTCCTCATATTTTGTCTTTCATGCATTCCACCTGTATCAAATTCTAAGGCTTAACATAAATTTCAAAAACACAAGTCCTAAAGGTAAAGCCACTATTATCTTGATGCTGTGATTTAAATTAGTATTGCTCAAGCAAAATAATGTTTGTCAAATCTGATACATATATTACTACCTAGACTTACAGTGTGAGTCACACCTGTAGACCACAGCTGATATATAGTGTTTTCTGGGGGAAAATGGCCAGACAGAAAAACTGAAAGAGAGCAAACCGTATAAGTTTAAAGAACAGCTTTGAGATTGGTTTCCTTTTGCTCTGAGGTGTTAATCACTTCTTGGCAGAAGTCCAGAATCTACTACCTGTGAACCTGAAGTGCAATTGGGAACATTTTCCCAAGAAGATGTTAATATAAGACTATGATTCTCATATTTTAATAAATGTAGGTTACCCATTTTCTTTTCTTCTGAGATTAGGATTTGAAATATTTAGTACACCAGTAAAATTTGAAAGTTTATGCCTGTGGCAGCATTAGTCTCCACATTTTTCATTCTATTCACTTTTCATTCAATACATCTTTCATTCTATTCTATTTTCATAGTCCACCAGGGATATTTCTAAATATTTGGATCACTTTCAAAACATTCCTGTCTCCTTCCATGGCCTAATTGACATGTGTAATTGACAACCTGTCCTGAATTGAGTGTGGGCTCTAATTCTGTTCTCATCTGTGAAGTATATTCCACATTAATAATAAGCAACTCTCTAAATAAAATTTTTGGGATTGTACCCCCAGCTACTCCATTATTCTCCTTTTCTCTTTGTATTTTCGTAAACTGGCAGCTCCTCACATCTTCCTTAGCTATACATTCTATTTTTTCCCATCACCGAGACTGTTGAGTCTGCTTTATATGAGGGAATTCTTTAGGCCATCAGGATAGCTTTTTCATGGTTTCCAATTTTAGCTCAGCAGAAGAATTCTTCTCTGAAGATTTCTGAAGAAGAACTCCTGTTCTGGTGTTTTCAAAGCATATGTTCTTGGAGTTCCAGTGAGAAGCAAGATCTTTATCCCCACATTCCTCCGTCCTCAAGTGTTGAGTTTCTGTACCTTTCCCACTTCCATACTATTACAAAGATCAACTTCTGCTTTCCTTATATAATAAGACATTTCTTTTCTTCCTCAAATATTTCCCTCTCAATTTATTACTTCAAGATTCCTCTGAAGTTGGTGACCATTTTCACTCATACTTTCTTATATGCAGTGTTAATCCTATAGCCTATATTCAAATTTATTCACTTTCTTTAGCATACCAATTTCTAAAGGCTTTTTGCCTGAAGACATATTTACCCACTGTCTATGAGGTCTTCCTGCAAACTCTAAACTTCTCCAGCATGAATCTCTCAAGTGTACTAAGAATTTGCATTACACTATAGATGCTTATTGCCATAGAATGAAAGCTGATTGGCACTTCTGGAAGGCACCAGCAGTTCAGGCTTCCAGACCTCTTTGTGATAGGAGTCTATTAAACTGTCTTCTCCCCATCTCCAGCCAACATCGTATCTAGCTAACACTAAGCGTGCACTAACCAGAATGCCTATCTTTACCAACTCAATATTCCCCATGATAGACTTTGAAAAGACTGAAGGTCATCAATCATTTTGTTTTATAATATTTGTGCAAATATAGATTATTTAAAGTAATCTTATTCCAATGCTATTTTTGAAAACTCAGCTTATTTTTTCTTTGTTGCTGAATTTCCTTTTTGCCCCCCAAAAATGAACTAAATATAATTAAAAGTTTATTCTGTTTACTTCTTGTTATCTCTCTCCTCCCTGCTATTCCACCTACCTGAAAATTCTCTCCTAGATAGCATGGGAATCATACTACCACTTTCAACTACTACTACTGCCTTACCACCCCCTTTCTAGGGTAGCTGAGCAACTAAGTTTTACATCAGAAAGGTTTGGCTCTCTGTGACTGTGGGAAAATTATATAACTTTTCAGAATCACGTAAAATTATGATCATAATTGCTACTTAATTAATAGAATTACTGGTATGATCAAGTGAAATAACCTATATCAGACATGTAGGAGAGTCTAATGTCCCTCCACTTTTAAAAATGTAGTTAACTGATTCACCAAAAGACAGACATCAAAACACTGGATTTCTATATCTTGATCAGAAGACTTTAACTAATCTTCAAGTTGTAACTGGATGTTTATATTAATATTAATGATATGATCTAGTGATTGTTTACACCCCTGATGGCTACTCATTCTTTTTTACATAATTAGGATCTACAGCCAAAGGTGTCACGAAGACTGAGTTCATCACTACAAGAGAAACAGTGACAAGTCTTCCACTTCCAAATGCTATTTCAACATTACAAAGTTCCCAATCCAAGAGTAAGTACAACAATTTGTGCTGAAATGTTAAACTAATATATTGGATAGAACTAAACTCAGAATGTTTTCCAGCCCACAGCTACCAAAGAACAATGCCTTACTTATATTCTCTCTTAGTCTCTACCAAATGCGACAACCATTTAGCGACTTTGCTTTGTACAGTGATACTCTATCCCTCCGTAGCCACAAATGAGTGGATGCCAAGGAGGATCAGTCCAAGCCTGAGCAATAATCTATGATATCACCTGGCACAAAAAGGTGAGCTTGGCCAAAAAATTAGACAACTTTGATGAAATGGAAAAATTCTTAGAAACAAATTGCTAAAACTGCCTCAAGAAGATAGGAAGACTGAAAAGACCTAAAGCAATTTAAGATTCTGCATTAGAAATTTAAAATGGGCCCATGGAGAAAACTCCAAGCAGGATGGCATCAAGTGTGAATTCTATCAAAATATTCACAAAAGAAGTAATACTAATTCTTCTCAAACTCTTTCATGATGTAGAGGAAACATCGCACAGATAATTATCTGAGATCAGTATTACCCTAACACCAAAGATAGAAATGAATGAAAAGAAAACACAAATAAAGAAAGCTACAGACCAATATCCTTCATGAACACAGATACAAATATCCTTAATAAAATATTAGAAAAAAATCTGTAACATATGAAAAGTGATATAAAGCATGAACAAATGGAATTTATCCAGGAATGCAAGGTTAGTTTAACATATGAAAATCAAGTAATGTAATACACCATATTAGTAGACTCAGTAAATGCGGAAAAAGTATTTGACAAAATATAACACCCACTCATAATTAAAACTCAATTAAATATAAATATAATGGAACTTCCTCAAACTGGTAAAGGATATCTATGAAAAACATACAGCAAACATCATACTTAAGAGTGAAAGACTTAATACTTTCCTCTTAAGATCTGGAACAAAACAAAGATTCCACTCTCACCAATTCTATTCAAAATTATAACGAGGTTCTAGACAGTGCAATAAGCTGATAGATAGATAGGTAAATAGATAGATAGGTAGATAGATAGATAGATAGATAGATAGATAGATAGATAGATAGATAGAAAGAAAGGGACAGATAGAATCGTTCATCCAGATTGGAAAGGAGGAAATAAATGTGTTTCTCTCAGTAGACTGCATCATTATCTATGTAGAAAACCCAAACATTTCACAATAAAGCTACTAGAACTAATAAAGAGTATTCTATATCAGAGGATACAAGATATGCACAAATAAATCATATTTCTTTATGTTAGCAATGGCAATCCAAAAAATAAGGAAATAATTCCATTCGTAATAGCATCAGAAAGAATAAAGTATTTAAGAGTAAATTTAACAATAGAAATGCAAGATTTGTACACTGAACTATAAAACACTTCTGTGAGAAATTAAATATCTAAATGGAAATTTCTGAGTTGGTGAACAGGTGAAGATTTGAGGAGGGTGGTGCACTAGGAGAGGACATGGAAGCTCCACGCCCCTTCTCCATACCTTGCCCTGTGCATCTCTTCCATCTGGCTGTCCCTGAGTTATAGCCTTTTATCATAAGCCAGTGATCTAATGAGGTAATGGAGTGAATTATCAAGAAAGATTTTTCCCCATCAGTAGGGCTAGTGAGTACCAGAATTAACAACTTGGCATATCTGATTCCTTGTCCTGTGTTCTTTTCTTTATTGCATGCTGCCACCTCCCTGGGTTCTTTTGTCTTAAGGCAGATAGTCATATGAGTATAACTGAATTAAGTAAGGCTAGTCAGTGGTACCTGGAACATCACCTGGAGGGGCTCTAGTGGGTGTCTGGGACCCTAAAAAGGACACATCATGGGGTCAGTTTCCAGGCAAGAGGAGCAAAAGAACTAAGGGATCCCCAAAGCCAAAGCAGAGCTGAGCCTATTCTGATCACATGCTCTGGACATTCACAATGTGGAGCCTGGTATCAGAGCACATCTGGGAGATGTGGCAGGTGTGAGCCAGCAGGCCAGACACAGCAGAGCAGGGAGGGGAAGGCAATTTATGCCTTTTTAATGTAGTGCACACACAATTTAAATAATACATTTATTTTAGTATTATGTGAAAAGACCACTTGTTAGTTTTAGTGATTCAGACAAGCCCACTAAGGATCAAAAAAGAAAATTTTTCATTAGTACAATTACATCTGGTACTTGAGCAAAGAAATCAGATTTTAAAACATTACTGCCGGTGGGAAAGTGCTAGTGAGATGCAAAAATGACATCATTTTGATTCTGACTTTAGCCACACAAAGCCATTTCAGGGGTTCACAAGAAAGATGGAATCGCAGGGGAAAGAAAAGTAGAATGTGAGTGTGTTGCTGCTGTATGTTTAAAAATTTTTTAAAGCCAGTGATGAATGTTTTGAACATTTGCTTCCTTAGGTTTTATACTGTAATAATCTACTGTCAATTTTCATAACAAATATAATTGTTTCTAAGTATGTAACTATCAGCAAAGACAGAAATAGAAAAAATTAAATGCAAACAGAAACACTTTACCTAACCATATATAAAATTGTTAAAAAAGCACACAAAAAGAAACAAAAAGAATCCAAGTACTTTAAACAACGTAGTCTTAACTGCACACCCTCCTCAGTAGAACAGATAAAGAGGGGGAGAGAAAAGAAAAACACTGCAAAGAAATCCTGAAATTCACTTGATGAGTTTGTTTTATTGAAATGAATATAGCGATCTAAATACTTGGTACTACAAGATTGAAAAAACATATAGATGTGTTCTCAATGTGAAAAGGGGAGATACAAATACAGAATGGGGGAAGGAAAAAAACCACTGCATTATCATATTGAAACCGAAGGCATTAGCATAACCTCACGATTAAAATTCAAATACGTATTTAACATTGCAAAGAATAAATAAATAAATAAACAAACAAACATTACATGTTTATGGATTGGAAGACTTGATACTTTAAGACGGCGGTTGTTTCCAAGTTGATCAATAATTGATAAAATAGTCAGTGCAATCCCTATTAGAATACCAGCAGGTTTTTTGCATAGAAATTGATAAGCCAATCCTAAAATATATATGGAAATGAAAAGGACCTTGAATAGTCAAAACACTTTTGAAAAAGAAGAACAAGATTGGAAGACTTGAACACAGCCAATTTCAAAACTTACTCTAAAGCTATAGTAATCAAAACAGGGTGTGGTTAATGTGTTAAGAATAGCATGATTCATAATAGTCAAACACTGAAAATAATCCAAATGTCCATTAACTGGCGAAATAGAATATCTCATTGGATTTTCCATTTGGAATGCATCTGTAATATTCCAAAACATGGGATATCCGTATAATAGAATACTATTCAGCAATTTAAAGGAACAAAATACTGATACATTCTGTAATAGCATGAATCTGAAAAACATCATACAGTGAAAGAAGTCTTTCTCAAAATGCAACGTATATGATTCCATTTCTGTGGAATATCCAGAAAGGATATTTTCATAGGGACAGAAAGCAGGTAAGTGGCTGCCTACACCTGGAGATGGGCCTGGGGATTGACTGCAGAAAGGCCTAAGGAAGTTTTTTGTGTTGAAGAAAAGGTTGTATAACTGTAGTATAGTGATGGTCACACAACTCTATAAATTTACTAAATATTATTGGGTTGTGTACTTAAAATGAGTGCATTAAGTGGTGAGTTTCCAAATAAAGATTTGTTTAAAAACAAAAAGAAAGAGAATGTTGATCTAGGCCAATAAAATTCCCTTCTGGGTAATCTGAACTAGAAAACCCAAACAAACCAGAAAGTCAGGGGAACTGTAGTAGCAAGGTTTTAGTAGAGTGAGTCTGAGACAGCCACGGTGATTGGTGTGCATGCCTGCGGCATAAGGAAGCGGGTATTATGAGTAAGCAGAGTTGGTAGAAGAAGAATGGAGAGAGACTATGTGCGGAAATGGAGAGACCCCGCGAGCAAGATTAAGTTGTTCAGGAGAGACAGAGAGAGTAGCAGGACCGAGAGATCCCCTGGTTCCTGACAGTTTTCCAGGTCCAGTCCACACGTATCTTCACAACAACGACTTCCCTTATTCTGGCCTCTGTGACCGGAAGTAATCTGTACTTTTAGTCAAACTATCCTGAGTAGAAAAGCTAGCAATCTTCTGTAAGAGCCTTATCAGATCCCGTTCATTATAAACACTGGATGTACTGTTGGCATACCCATAGTCCTTAAGAACAAGCAGCTACAGGTGACTCACAGTCTCCAAGTCTCTTCTTGGGAGACCTCTAAGGTAGAATGACACAGCAAGTGGGGAATGTGGCCGCCCAAGGCCCACTGTTGTCTAGAAACACATCGAGAACCTCCATCTCCCCCTTTTTTTATTGTAATCGTCTTAGGCACGACATAAAAAAGGTTATCTAGACAAAGTCAGTCGAATTTCACACCATAATTGTAAACTAATAATTTTATTTAATTAGTCACCACATAAAGACACTTAAAGAGGAGGGTCATTTTTCCTTCATAAGAAGAACATTTTTTTTGTGGTAGTGTTTTGGGCTCTGATGAGTAGAACCTATTTTGTAGGCAATATATGCCTGAAAATTACCTTTGGCAAACCAAAGCCTCATCCATCTCATAATATGACTGCCCCCAAGACAAACAAGAATAAAAGTGAATACGCATCTGCAAAATGTGCAGCAGTTGAAGATTAAACTCAAACAATTTGTACTTTGCACTGACACCCACCCAGGCAGTGCTTGATGTGGAAAATGTCATTCAAGGACCATGGTTTATTAAAATTAGCACTTAGACAGAAGTCTGTGGTCAATCCCATGCGCCACTTTAGATTCCTAATTCTGCCTTGATTCATGCAATAAAATGCCCTCTGCATCTCAGTTCTGGAGACTCCTGTATTTATTTGGCTTCTAAACACAGTCTGAAGTGGCTTTCTTCCAAGTAGTTTAAAAAATACACACACAAAGCCATTTCTTGAAAAATGAAACACCCTGGAAAACAAGGTAATGAAAGAAGGGTACTTACTGCTGCCCTTTGCATTTGCCATTTGATTAACCAGTTCTATACTAAGTCCTTTAGAAATGTTGTTATAAAACTCATTCTTTGGGCAGCCATCCTCCCTAGATCTCTCTCGTTCCTCAAGGTGCTTCCTGCTAAGCATGGACTCCACTTGATATAATGAGTTTGCACACGTTTCCATCGGCGCCTGATGAGACCAGAGTCTGCCCAGATTCCTGGTGAGGAGGGCAATGCTCCCTTTCCATCTCCACCCCTCACACACACAAACATTCAAAATTAGTGGAGCCAAGACAGAGAAACAGAAGGAGAACAAAACAATCTATAGGCAGGGGAAGGTTGAACACCTCTTAAACATATGGGCAATGGGTCCTCGGAGAGTGACTATCAGATAAAGGCACTGTGGGTACACTATCTCAAATGCAGGCTTGATTTAGAGTAGAGAAGAGTTATCGAGGTCTGTTGCTTTACTCCCTAGAAAGGTGGAATGTAGATCAAAAAAGCATGTTCTCGGGGCTTCCCTAGTAGCGCAGTGGTTGAGAATCTGCCTGCCAATGCAGGGGACACGGGTTCGAGCCCTGGTCTGGGAAGATCCCACATGCCGCGGAGCAACTAGGACCGTGAGCCACAACTACTGAGCCTGCGCGTCTGGAGCCTGTGCTCCGCAACAAGAGAGGCCGCGATAGTGAGAGGCCCGCGCACCGCGATGAAGAGTGACCCCCGCTTGCCGCAACTAGAGAAAGCCCTTGCACAGAAACGAAGACCCAACACAGGCAAAATTAATTAATTAATTAATTAATTAATTAATTTAAAAAAAAAAAAAGAGTCTCCCTTGCCCAGTTAGTTTGAGGAAGCTCCCAGAGAAGGCTCTGATTAGGTTGGCAAAAAAAGAAAAAGCATGTTCTCAAAACATTTCTAATCGTTTCCCATTCTCTTAAAGTTGTGTGTATTTCTCCTTTTTTATTCTTTTATTCTGCCTGTAGAAGCCACATTTCTAGAATACTAGGATTTTTAAGATAGAAATCCTCATTAATTCAGTGATCTGACTTTATAAAGAAACGAGGGCCCTTTGGATTAATTAGTAAATTAATTTATCCACTAAAAATCTTTTGGAGAGCATCGGTGACCTGACATGCCCCCTAGCTTCTGGAAATTGCCAGTAATTCTCTGCATTTCTTGCCTTATAGATACATCCCTCTAATCTCTGCCTCTGTCTTCACATTGTCTTTTTCCCTGTGTGTCTACATACGGCCTTCCCCTCTGTGTCTCCTCTTCTGTCTATGCCTTCTTTTTTTATAAAGACACTTTCTTGGGATTTTGGGCCCACCCCAATCTGGAATGATTTCATCTCAAGATCCATAATTACACTGGCAAAGATCCTTTTTCTAATAAGGCTGTATTCACCGGTTCTAGGTACACATATCTTTCCAAGGAAGTCAGGGGGAGGGGGATGTCACCATTGAACCCACTCCAGACCGTGTCCTGAATTTACCCTTGTTACGCCTAGATTTCAACATCCATGCATTTGCCATTGTCTGTTGGCAGGGCTACCGCACTGGGCACTGAGGAGTGATTCAAAGAAATGTCAATCACAAGAGTCCCCATCCTCCAGTATCTAAACTGTGGGAAAATTGGACGTAAAACTCTGTTGTAAAATTACAAATCTTCTCCTCTTCCTGAGTTCCCTGTTTCTGCCAGTGGCTTAAAAACGTGGCATCCTCTCTGACTCTTTTCATTTCCTTTGCATACCTGATGGTTTCTGAAGAGAGAAGAGAAAAGTAAAAGGAAGACGGAGGGGAGAAAGCAAAATAGATGCTTTTCTTGCTGGAAACTTAGTCATTCAGATATCTATAACCAGATTTGAAAGCAGGTATAGTTCACACTGTAAGAGATTGACAGGGAAGGAGAGACCATTGCCCTTTCTCCCTTTGGTGGATTTTGTCTTAGCTGAGGAGAGAATGTGGAATAAGATTATAGGTAGAAGACAAATTGAGATGGGCAAATGCCAGGACATAACTCTACTAAGGCAAGTGCGTGGATAAAAATACTTCTCAGGCTTTTTCCACTTAGAGCTTCTGCTACCACAGCATATACAATATTACAGACTTGAAATCTGAAGGGAAAAATCTGACTTTTGTTAAGTAAAAACGAGTAACATTTGTAAGTAATCAGTAGGTTATTTAGTCAGAGTTAATAACATTTATATGTAACAAATAGTTTATCATATATGTTTCCTTTTTGCATAATTTATCCTAGTTTAGTATGGAGTTTGTTTAACAGAAAAATCATATATAATTGTATAGTAATCAAGTAGCCACTTCAGATATACTACTGGTTGAACATGAGAATGGCCTCTGCCCAAGCCTGTGCTTTTCAAGGCACCACACCCTTCCTAAAATAATAAAAAATAAGGGCTCTACAATCATGCCAAGAGGAAGTTAGCTTATTGGTTACAAACAATGATTCTGAAATCAGATAGCTTAGGTTCAAATAAGAGCACAACCATTTCTTTGGACTGTGGCCTTTGGTAAGCTCCTTAACTTCTCTGTGCCTCAGTTTCCTCATCTGTAAAGTAGTTGTAATAAGACTACACCCTTACAGGATTCATGTGAAGATTAAAAGAGGTAAAAATATATAAAGCTTAAAACAGTGTCTGGAAAGTAAATAATACATTTTAGCTATTGTTTTATTAATGATAATCCTTATAAAAGCCAGGCAAAGTCGGTATTTATGATACCAGTTTCACAAATAAGAAAACAGGTTCAGAAAGACTAAATGACTTGGCCAAGGTTAAATTAAAAGATGAAATTCAAACCCTGTTTTTCTTGCCTCAAATCCACTATACCACACTTGTTCTCATTACAACTGTTTTACATAAGGTATCTAAAGGAATTAGAAAACAACTAGCTTTTAATTGGGTGCATCATATGCTTGACAAGTAGGAGTTCACTCAATATGAGAGATTGACGGACTGATAGGCTGGCTGAATGTGAACCTGTGATTCTCACCAAGGTGGTTCTCTCGCTGTTGCCAGATTTATTGCTGACTGTGGTATTTGTTCATCCTGCCGTCCTCATCTGTATGGTCCTTCTTTCATCTCCTTGTCTTTCCTCCAATTGCTTATTCAAATTCTACACAACTATCAAGAGCCTCTGCAAGATACTACCTCAGTGTTTCCCACAACTTAATGAGTGTTGCCAGATATGCGTACCATCTGCACTATTATTTATTTAGTACTTTCTTTCAATTGATGCACTTTTTATTCTTAAATTTGTTTGAAAAGTAAACCATCATAAATGAAAAACCAGTTTGACTGGGCATAAACAGAAGCTAGAAAGTCACTATGATGTAAGCAAAATAAAACAAAATTCTAGCTAGATTTTGTTGCTTGCCAAAGGCTCTGAGTTTGAGGCTTGCTTGTCCTTGTTTAAGAAATAAATCAAATACTTACCTGGAAAGGGAGATACCAGGATCATGAAGGTGGTTTTCCCCCGTCGAGGCTTATCCATAGCACCCTGGATGTGCTGTGCTGACCCCTGTGATTTCCCCAAATGTGGAAAACTCCACTGAATAATTTGTGATTGTCGGGGACTGCATTTGTACTTCCGGCTGTGGGGTGAAAAAAAAATGATAAGCACATGCTACATATTAATGACATATTTGCATCAAATTGAAATTTTGAAACTTCGTCATTGAAATAAACAAAAAAGCTGAAAAGAAAATAACTTTCTCATTTAGTGTTTCAATCTTATTTAATGCCACTTTCCAGTACTGCCTCATAGAATCTCTCTTACAATGCTATGCATCTCATGCTTTGGAAAACACTAATTTACCTGATCACCTATCCTCATTAGTTCTCTTGTGAATGTCACCATTTATCTATGACATTTATTTGGGAACTTAATTACAACGTTTCTTACATGATATTTAATTAGTTTGTATCATTTCATGTGGGCCGATAAAGGAGGAATACTCAGGATAACAAGGTCTTAGTCACAAGTCACAGTTTAGCCAAACCAGAACTCATCTCATGTACAGTGACTCAGTCAATGCTTTGTTTGGAAGGGGGGGCGGGGGGGTGGAAATAAGAAGTAAAATTTGAATTGGTCATAGCAAATTATTTTTAAGCAAATCAGAAAAGAATTATATATGGGAATGGCTGTATATATTTTTTCTCCTGGGCCTGTTAATGATAAATCATGTTCTGTGTGTAATTACATACAGTTATATATAGCTGTAAATATAATGGCCTTCATAAGATAAGAATATTTAGCAAAGTTACTTGTTGTATTATTGCTTATTATTTCTGTTTTAAAAGCTGATAGTTTAAGCAAAGTTTAGCTTTGGATTAAATTGTGGATTAAAGTTTAGCATTTCGAAGTTCATTTGCATTTCATAAGACTTCAGTTTCATATTAGAGACAAACTCAACCAAGAGATTTTAAGTTGCCAACCACCCTGATTAAGGATTTGGTTTTTACTAAACATCTAAGTTTGAGACTAGGTTACACACTTATTTGCTATTTGACTTCACCTACTTCCTTTTCTTAAAAACACATTTGCGTTATGAAATTTATAAATTAAAAAAGGACAAGAATAATACTTTAGCCATATTCCATAGCATTCCTCTCTATTAAGATTTTATATCCACAGAAATGAATCCAAATTTGAAAATAGTATGCCATATGAAAACACTTTATTATCTTCAGAATAATACATCCTTGATTTTAGTATTAAAAGGTATATATATTCCAGTATTGATTAAATATTTAAGATTTACAGAATTTTGTCCTCAGAATAATAATATATTCATTCATATATAAAAGTCTGGACCTCTTAAGACTCAATAAAAGGATTTTGAATTTTTCTTTAAATAAATTTATTTATTTTATCTTTGGCTGTGTTGGGTCTTTGTTGCTGTGTGCGGGTTTTCTCTAGTTGCAGTGAGCGGGGGCTACTCTTCATTGCTGGGCATGGGCTTCTCATTGCGGTGGCTTCTCTGGTTGCGGAGCACCGGCTCTAGGCGCGTGGGCTTCAGTAGTTGTGGCTCACAGGCTCTAGAGCGCAGGCTCAGTAGTTGTGGTGCACCGGCTTAGTTACTCCGCAGCATGTGGGATATTCCTAGACCAGGGCTTGAACCCGTGTCCCCTGCATTGGCAGGCGGATTCTTAACCACTGCGCCACCAGGGAAGCCCGGATTTTGAATTGTTATATGTTATTTTTTTAATATTCAGCTACATCTTTAAGGCATAGTTATTTTTCTTTTGTGTAATATGTCCCTCTAAAATCATTATGCATTTTTTAAACATCTTTATTGGAGTATAATTGCTTTACAATGGTGTGTTAGTTTCTGCTTTATAACAAAGTGAATCAGCTGTACATATACATATATCCCCATATCTCCTCCCTCTTGCGTCTCCCTCCCATCCTCCCTATCCCACCCCTCTAGGTGGTCACAAAGCACCGAGCTGATCTCCCTGTGCTATGCGGCTGCTTCTCACCAGCTATTTTACATTTGGTAGTGTATATATGTCCATGCCACTCTCTCACTTGGTCCCAGCTTACCATTCCCCCTCCCTGTGTCCCAAAGTCCATTTTCTCATTATGCATTTTTGAAGGATGAAAAAAATGCAAAAAAGGATAGTCAGAAGGTTTTGTCTGATATGAGTTTAAAAATTTTTCATTCTCTGTAAAGTCTATCAGCAAGAAGGTTATGACCTGATATTAAAAGCAGGAGGAACAAAAGGTTTTGATTTCATTTGTATTCTAATCCTCTGGCAGCTGATAAATATTTTAACTGCAACTTTCAAATACAACATTACGCCATGTTCAAGAGTATTTTAACTAGTTATCAAAAGTAGGAATTAATTACATAAGCTTTCCACTCAGAACAGTTTAGTGGAAGGAAAAGCTGTCTCTTTGAGTAAAAGAGAATGGACCGTAGAACCAACAGACCTGAATTATAATCACGGTCCTCCCTTTTAGAAAACAGTTTCACTGCTTTCAACTAATATTTGCAGATCTGCAGCATGGAAATAATAACGTCTTTCTTGTAGACATCAGCAATTAATATATGGAACTGATCATAAGAGTTGCTTGAAAAATAGTAGCTATAATTATCCAAGCAGGAATATTAAGTAAGACATTCATTTTCTCTTAAAACTTAAATGCAAAGAGGTAGAATTAGTTTTATTATTATTACTTTCTATTGTTCTTCGTTCATTCCTTATATTTTTATCAGAGACCTGGTAGTAGGCTCTGCGATTACGGCTCTGAGTAAAACAAGAAATCTTTGTCTTCCTGGAGTTACATTCTAACTGACAACAAACATATTTTTAAAAAAATCAATGTCCCTGGAGTGATAAAAGTACTGTTGAGCAGATGAGGCAGAGTGGGGGGCTAGCGTGGAGGGAAATGTATACAACGTTAGATAAGGTGGCTGGAGAAGACTTCTCTGAGTGGTGAAACCTGAGCAGAATCCTGAAGGGTGGGAAGGAGCCAGTGTAGGCCTGAGAGGGCAACACTGAGGCTAGAGAAGAGCAAGCAGGGACACCTGAGGCAGCAGGAGCCCTGGCACGTTGATGTACCACAGAGATGCCCAGCAGGGCGAAACAGCTGGAGTGAATTGAGGAGCAAGGCAGGAGCCATGTCCTATGAAGAATTGCCAGCTGTAGTGAGGAGAAGAATAAGGCACCCTTGGAGCAGCCAAATTCAAATTTCAAAAGATTTTTCTAGGTGGCTATTGCAGGTACTAAGGGGACAGATATAGGTGCTGGATGAACAGTATTCGATTGAATGGTGAGACATATTTGGAATATATTTTGAAGCTAGAGCTGATGGGGTGAGAAAAAGAAGTGAATAAGAAAGGCCACTAGTTTTTGGCTTGTGCACCTGGGAGAAAATTGTACCGTGGTTTGATCTAAGATGGTGAGGGGGGAGGTGGGTTTGAGGATACTAGTCAAGAGTTATGAATGGATAAAGAAGATGTGGTATATAGATACAATGGAATATTACTCAGCCATAAAAAAGAATGAAATAATGCCATTTGCAGCAACATGGATGGACCTAGAGATTATCATGCTAAGTGAAGTAAGTGTGACAGGGAAAGTCTAATATTATACTATTGCTTATATGTGGAATCTAAAACAAAAAGATACAGATGAACTTATTTACAAAACACGAATAGACCCACAGACATAGAGAACAAACTTACGGCTACCAAAGGGGAAGTGAGGGAGATAAATTAGGAGTTTGGGATTAACATATACATATTACTGTATGTAAAATAGACAACCAACAAGGACTTACTATATAGCACAGGGAATTATACTCAATATTTTGTAATAACATATAAGGGGAAAAATCTGAAAAAGAATAAAAAGAATATATATATATATAATATATATATATATAATATATATATATATATATATATATATATATATAAACTGAATTACTATCACTGTGCTGTACACCTGATATTAACACAACATTATAAATCAACTATACTTCAATAAAAAAGAGTTCTGTTTCAGGCATGTTAAATTTGAGATGCTGGTGAGACAGTCAAGTGAAAATACAAAGGAAGCAAGTGAATATTTTTAAACTATCATTATTGGGCTTCTATTTGTTTCAATTTTTTTCTATATTTTTTCATTTGGCAAATCTTGGTTCATGGTGCCAACACTCCAGGTTGTTGAAGTGATCTTTGATTATGATTCTCTCAGGTAATTTTATTTGTAGAAGCTCTTCTGAACTATATTTACTTTAGAGGAATTCCCTAAGTTTCATAGGAATCTGTATGAACCATTCTGAATCTTCCCTCAGGTCAGGAGATGCACAGTATCTTAGTAGGAATATGACACATGGCAGTGCCACTCATGAAGTACCTACCAAAGTTTCTGTAGTTGTCTGGGTTATCTAGGCGTATTCAAGATGTGGGGTTGTACTCGGTGCTCCAAAAGAGGATTCAGCAAAATACAGCTCACAGGCCAATCCAGACCCACACCTGTTTTTGTAAATAAAATTTAATGGGAATACAGCCACACATATTCTTTAGGTATTATGTATAGCTGCATTCACACTACAATGGCAAAGTTGAATAGTCACTAGAGACTTATGACCCACAAAGCTTAAAATACTATTTGGCCCTTTAAGAAAAAGTTGGCTGACCCCTGCTCTGAGGTTTCTTCTAATCAGGAAGCCTCTTGATTTTATGATTTGATGAAAGTAAATCAGAAATGAGCTAAGATCTATATCCATTTACCACCTGGAACAATTGTGAGAGTACATTTGATATTCAACATTTAATTTTAGCAATTTTCTTTTCTTTCCTCTAAAGCTGAGATTCAGAGTTCAATCAAAGCCACAGAAACACCAGGTAAGTTAATTTTCTTTCTCTGAAAATATTCCTGGGTAAAATCCCAAGAAAGAGACAAAGTAGATCAATCGGTCTGAGGACAGGGTGAAATAGTACAAAGGAAAACATTACATGGCAACTAAAATATTTAGGAAACCTTGTGTTAAAAAAATGCAGTCCCAGAGAATACACGATGATGTGCCTCAGTGCTCTGGGGCTGGGATGAGTGGAACCAGTTCTGGTAAATGCATAAAGCCTGTGGAATTTTCCTCTGCTCAGAACCTACTGTTCCTGGTCTGTTTCTGTGGTCAGCTTGCCCTCTCTCAGAAGTATAGAGTGTGTGTTTGCTGTCTTCTCTACTTTCTAACAAAGCCTGGTCCTGGCATCTGAAGAGATGATGTTATAACCCACAGTTAACAGCCTAAAATGTTATCACTTCAAGAAGTGCTAATGCTTTGCCATCCTTAGTTTTAAACTGAATAAATTCTGGATGATGGAGCAACAGAAATTGAAAAAGATTACTGGGCAGAGGAAAATGATAATGTTGAATCTTCCTATTGTTTTGAAATTATAATTGTTTGGGGGATTTTTATCTTCCTACATCCTACCTGGTACTTATATAAATGACAAATCTCTTAGGTTCTCAATAATAACCACCTTTGGTATATATAAAATGAGAAATACATGAAGTAAACTTGTAAGATCATGTAACTTTTTTAAAAATTGGAAAAATAAAGCCATGAAAATTATGAGTGACTCTGATACCATTTTCACAGCAAATGTCCTAAATAATCATCATAGTCTACCTTCAAAGAATTAGAAATGGAAATCATTATGCTTTTAACTTTTCATTATTTATCTTCTACATAATACATCAAATGAATAAAGAAGTTATTTTTATATTGTTAACTCTCTCTATTTCACCTTATCACCATATTTTTTATTCTTATTTCCATCTACATAGTCTAGAAATGCAACAGAAAAAACATTGGGAAAAACAAAGCAAAACAAAGCATAAAAATAGTACATCCAGGCAAAGAGGGTAGCTTTACGTTGGCTGATGCTTTGCACTGTTCTGGAGAAGTCCTGTCCCCCCGCTTCATGGATTGGTTATCAAGGAGAAGTTACAGATGAAAGACGATTGGGAAGCTGACAAAGTGTCAGCTCGTTTTAAGGGGAGACTGAAGCATCTTTTATTTTGTTTAAAATAATGGTATTTACACAATGCCAACTTTAACTATAATTGATTTTTAAATGTAATAAAAAGCCCATTTAGACTTTAATTTTGAATTATAGAAACTAATTCTCCTAAAACAAATAATAGACAAACCATTGATTTGAATAGCAGACTAGAAAGAAATGAGGCTGATTCTATCAGCTGTAGAAAAGTCAGTCTCAAACTTCAGATGTATGTTTTGGCTAAAGACTAAATCCAGATACACTCAAAAAAATTCACAAATATTCACCCATATGATCAAGGAGAGGCATCTTCCTTAAAATAATTAGCATTTCTCTTTTAGGTAAAGTTGAGGTTGACTTCTTGCCCACAGAATTATTAGTACTGCTTCCTTCCATAAATATGAGCTAAATATACATTTAATCTTTGACTAGAACATACTGAGTTCTCATGTTTGATATTTTCTTTCAGATTATGCATCTGACTTTAATTTTCTTGAAAAATTATGTTTTTACCACTCTCTTCAAAAACTATTTTTAAGGATCTAGAAATTGTTGATTGTTTTATGTAGGATCTTTTATTGGAATTCAGGATAAGTAAGGCAACTATATATAAAATGTGAATTATAAGCAATTAGACATAGATATGACATTCAATTTTATGTAATAAAGATAAAAGAAAGACAGTCATAGTTGGAAATGATCAATCAAAGTCAGAAGACATGTCCATTCGTTCCATTCAACAGAGTAAAGGTAGTATGAATGGACAACTGAGTTTAACAATGCTAAGCATGAGGAATTCATGCCCAATATCTAAAGCATGGGGGAAAGTCAAACTTCACCTGACCACTGTAACATACCTGGTGAGACTCCAAATTTTGTATAATCCCCTGCCAAATATACAGGATGGTATATTCAACCAATCACCACTAACTGAGGCATTCAATAAATATTTGTTCTGTTCCATCACACATAACACTAGCTAAGAGTTTGAGTGTTACATGGAGCCTGCCATTAAGGGTTACTAAAGACCGGTCAATATTATAAATAACTATAATGACTCCAGCAGTCATGTAGGTATAAAGTGATGTGTCATAGATGAGCCTCAGATAACCTTATGTTAAGATCAGAGGAGGAAGAGATTTTTTTCCCTTTAGCTGTTGTTGTGGTATACATTGGGTGGGAAAGAGCAGTTTAAGAAAGATGAGGAAGAGGTTCATGAAAAAAGCGACCTTCTAGCTGCCAGATTTTTCTACCTACTCATTTTTTTAGCTCTGAATTCAGAGCTAATGAGGAGATAGAAAGACCCACTAAAAAGTGATGAAAGACTGTTTATTCCCCAGAGATATATGCAGCCATCATGTGGCCATTACAACAATTTAAAGCAATGATGGAATTCACTTTTCTTTAGCCTTATCATTTTCTCACAGACAGGCAGAGCTAATAACTTGTCCTTGAAAATGAACCTCTTGATTTCTTTGATAAGAGACCTCAGCTCCAGAGAAAAATGGAACAATATGCCTCAGAGTATTGGGAAAGGAATAAACCATCTGCCCTTAACTTTCTGAAAATACAACTATATTTGTCAGGGTTTTCCAGAGAAACAGAACAAAAAAAAAAAAAAAATATATATATATATATATATGTATTTGTATATATGCATGGAAATCTCTAAAGAGATTGATTATGAAGAATTGGCTCTTGCATTACAGAGTCTGAGAAGTCCTAAGATCTCAGTTGGCAAACTAGGGGGCTGGAAAGATAGGAGAATGGATGGTATAGTTCTAGGCTCAGTCCAAAGGGCTGAGGACCAGGAGAGCAAATGGTGTAAGTTCCAATCTGAAAGCTGGCAAGCTCAACACACAAGAAGAGCCAATATCTCAGTTCAAAGGCAAGGAAACACTGATATCCCAGCTCAAGGCAATCCGGCAGAAAGAGTTCTTCTTACTCCAGGGAGCCTTTCTGTTCTATACAGACCTTCAACTGATTGGATAAGAGCCACCCTAATGGAGGGTAATCTATTTCACTCAGTCTACTGATCTGAATGTTAATCTCATCCAAAAAACACATTCACAGGCACACCCAGAATAATGCTTGACCAAATATCTGAGAACCCCATGGCCAAGTCTAGTTGACACATAAAACTAATCACCACAACAACATTCTCATAGTCACCAGCGCAGCTTGTGAAAGTTCTCATTGTACCCGTCTTCTTTACTTTCTCAACTGTGTTTCAGGACCTCAGTTGCATTGTAGACATTAATTTTGATGGAAAATCAGAAGCCAGTACAGACAAAAGTCCCATCAAAACTGACTACTGGCCTTTGGAAAAGAGGATGCTGTGTCTTGGTTCATTCATTATGCTTGACATCTTACGTAATGCCTGGGATTGGTTACTCATCTCTCGGAATTTATATCATGTGAAGCATGAATTATTTTTATACAGAGGATTACTTACCTGAATGTTCGAACTTTGAATGACAGAATCTTAATACTATTGTTCAGGTAGAACACACTCAAACTATTAATATACCCATAGCGAAGTGATATCCAGAGTTGTTTTTATTAACTTGGAAATTTTATGCTGTTTGAAAATTAGTTGAGAATAAAACAACTCAGTTATGGAATGCAAAATATATAAGTATTTATGTGATAGGGTCTGGCATAAACTTCCACTTAGGAAATTGTATGAATCTATAAATCTAGGTATGGCTATGTGAATTCTCCTCTAGTTCAGGGATCTGATAACTGAGAAGTGCTCGACCCTGTTCTTGTGGCTCTCTAGTCTACACTGAAAGGTCATAAAAACTCACAGTCTCAACTGATTAGCTAGCCAACACTCACTTTAAGAACCGACACATTTCAATGATATTGCTAAGGGTGTGAGCTCTTCCAGTGAGCTCTACAATGTGCTTTATTTAATACACTAGGAATAATTCTGTCTGCTTGTGTGTATATGCAGAGTCTGGTTTGGCCTACTGAAGGAAGGAGGTGTTTAGTTTGCCTTGGTAGGAAGAATACCTTCTCGATTGGAGCCGAAATTGAAATAGATAATATTTCATGTAACAAAAATAAGAGGCATGCACTTATAACTCATTCCGACTGAGGAGCAGCTTAGGCAGCACAGAATTGTGGCTGACAGAACAGAGTCTAGAGATTGCATTCAAACCCCAGCTCTGTGTGACTTTGGGCAAATTACTTAAACTCTCTGGGCTTCAGTTTCCACTTTATGAAATGAAAATATTATTAATACAATAGTGAGTGTAAAACACTTAGAACAATGCCTGGCACATAGTGTCCCATGACATGAAAATAAAGTCCTTTTTAATATTTTCATGTCCATGTTTTGGATCGCTTATGCTCACATTCTCAGAAAGCATATGGCACAGGAAGAGTTACATATTGAAAAGCTTCTCAGTGTTTTCAGGACGTACTATCCAAATTGTGAATTTAAGGTAAGATGATGTATATATTTTGGGAGGGAGATGAGAACATTCTAAAACTTTCAGAATGCTGAGAAAAAAATTTCGCTGGTCTCATTGATAATGATGCCATTAACAAGTAAGATGAACTCAACTCACTTGAAATCTGTTGGTTGCATGGCATAATGGAAAGGAAACCGATAGGGTTTTGAGTCATACTTGGCTTATGTCTTAGCCCTTCTACTTATTGTCAGACATGTTACCTTATCTCTCTGAGCCACAGTATCTCTCATCTTTAAAGCACATAATAAAAATGTTTAAGAATAAGGTGAGTTAGCACATATGGAAGTAATTAGCACAGTGCCCCATTTATTCTTTGTGCACTGTATATAATTTTCTGGAAGTTAATAACTATTTATATTAAATCACAAAAGAAAAATATGCCCTCCTTCTTCAACATATATTTCTACAGAGTTACCTAAAGTAAACAAATCTCTAATCACAGTTATTACTGGGTTAGAGGATGCTATTACTTCTGGTTAGTTATGCTGATGGCCCAAAGCAAAGTGAAAGAACTTTGAGATAAAAATTGTTTTTGCATAGCTTGAAGTGTACAGCTAGGTCAGAAAGGTCAGGTCTGATGAGAGCAGAAATTAATTTTTATCACGTGAAGGCAGAAAAGTTTCCTTTTGTCATTTTGCCCATTACATAGATGGGGGGATCCCGTTAAAAGCGAAAATGCAGACTAGCTATGACAAAATCTGAATTGAAAGGAACCCTGACAAGAATCTAAATCTTAAAGCTAGAAGAGACCTCAGGGATCATACCAGCATATTCCCCTCCCAAAACAGAGAATGGGACCAACCATCCTCATAGCATTTATTGACTGGACCGCTGATGTGCCACTTACTTATATAATAGATCATTTTCCACTCTGATAATGAAAGCCTAGAGTAAACCGTGCTCCCTTTCCCTGAGTGTCAGCATGCTCAGAATCAATTCTTATGGCCAACACCAGCAACCGTATTGATGCTTGGTACTAACTCTTAGGAGGAGCTTATTTGTTTCTTCCATTTTCCTTTGTTCTGATTTCTCATTTTTATTTCATTCATCTTATGGCCTATTATCATTGCTTAAGCACCTCTAATTCTTTCTGTTAAGAATTAATTTATAAGTAAAATTCAATTAACAATAACATGGTATCTCTTATTTTAATCCCTGACATACTGTTTTGTTTTTTTTTCACATCTGTCAACTTTGTGCTGTTCACCTTCCCTGTGAGAGCTCCTTAAATGAAATAACTGTCTCATGTACTCTGTTGTATTTCCTTCAGCATCTACTGTTGGACCCAGAGTAGGTGTCTATTTTTTTCTATTACTTCAGAATGAATGAAAAAAATTAATGAGAATGATTTTAAATAAGTACCCATCCTAATATTAAGGCAAAAAAGGAAAACACATGAATTCACTTCCTCCTCAACAGTAGTCACGTCTGCTGCCAAAAAATTTGTTTGTCCATTCAGCAAAACTTACGGTCGCTACTTGTACACACTGCTCTAGCGTTTGGGAAATATCAGTGAGCAAAATAAAGATTCTTGCCCTCGAGGATCTTATATTCTAGTATAAGTATAGACAAACTATAATCAATACATGTATTAATTAACCAAATTGTAAAGCAAGGTGGGAGGTGATAAGTGCTATGAGAAAGAGAAGATGTAGAACAGTGTAGAAGGGAGGGATTACGAGTGCTGGAGAGGTGGGGACCATTTTCAGTATTGAAAAAGTGGTCAAGATAAGTCATAAAAAAGGTTTGAGAAAATACAAGAAGGAAGTGAGCCCCCTAATACATGGGGGAAGAGCATCTAAACAGAGCTACAACTTGAGGAGAGGACTGGTGTGTTAAAGAAACAGGGCAGGGAGAAAGGCAGGGGATATACCAGGCAGATTAGCTAAGATTTGGTGGGCTATTTCAAGGACTGTGACTTTTTCTGTAAGTGGAATGGAAAAACACTGGGGATTTTGAACAGAGGGGTGACATGATCTGACTCATGTTTTATAAGTATAACTCTGATTGCTGAGGAGAGACTGTCAAATGAAGCAAGATTATCTTTTGCAAATTTTCGAGGAGAGAAATGATGGTAGCTTGGACCAGGGTGGTCATAGGGTCATAGGGTGGCATGCAATCTCCAAATTCTGAATATATTTTGGAGGTGGAGCCTATAGATATTCTTGATGACTGCCTTTGGAATAGTATAGAAAAAGATGAATCAAAAATAACTCTGAGGCTTTTGGCCTGAGCAATTGGAAGGAATATCTGCCATCAGCTAAGATAGAAAGGCTGCAGATAGAGCAGAAATTCAAGTTTGGACATGTTGAGTTTCAGATTTTTATTATTTGCCATTATTATGAATCTGAAATTTAGGAAAGAGGTCTAGGCTGGAAGTATAAATTAGGAGATCATTTGCACTGATATTCTATTTAAACCTTGAAATTGACTGAAATCACCAATGAAATTAGTGTAGTTAGAGATGAGGACGAAGGACTACATTCTGGGGCCCTCCAAGACTGAGTCAGAAAGAAGAGATGAAACCAGCCAAGGAGACTGAGAAGAATAAGACTTAAGGTAGGAGAAAAACCAGCAGTGTGTGCTCTACTGGAGCCACGTGAAGAAAATGTGTTAAGGAGGAGTGAATGAGTTATTGTGACAAATGCTGGAAAGTTCTTTTTAAAAGTGAGACATGAATCCATCAATTTGCAGTTAGAGACCAGTTCCAATTATTTATAAATAATGAAAAAAATGAATAAGCATTCCGTTCAATTGAATTTAGCCCCTCAGACACATATCAGATGCACACATATCAAAAAGAAGTATCGGAAACATGGTGAAATGAAAATAGAACACACAGTTTTATTTTCTTTCTCACACTAGAATATTTTATCCTCTACTGCCTCTCACACTTTTTCTCCTGTTAATATCTGTGTATGAAATGCTTTCCTTTAAGGAAGGTTTGAGAAGGCCATCAGGGACTCCTCCAGCTCAAGTCCCTCCTCAGAGAAACCCCTGGTTCCCAGGAGCAGACCTGCTTTCATATCCTTGCCAGGCTCAATCACTGGCTGGGAGCAGCCTGCAGGAGGTATGGCATCAGCACAAACACAATGATGGAATTCAGAGGGCAGGTGGGGAACCTCGGTCAATTACACTGTAGTTCACCTTCCATGAGGTGCATTCTCATAACCACCAGAGGTACCCTGGGACATCAATAAGGTCTTCTGTCTTTAAAACTTCCAATGATTTATCTAGTAATTGGTTTACAGCAAAAGCCAAATGTGTTCCACAGTCAGATGGCAATAGGGTAAATTTGTTTTTTGTTTTTTTAACTTTTTACTTTATATTGGAGTATAGCCAATTAACAATGTTGTGATAGTTTCAGGTGCACAGCAAAGGGACTCAGCCATACATATACATGTATCCATTCTCTCCCAAACTCCCCTCCCATCCAGGCTGCCACATAACATTGAGCAGAGTTCCCTGTGCCATGGAGTAGGCCCTTGTTGGTTATCCATTTTAAATATAGCAGTGTGTACATGTCGATCCCAAACTCCCTGACTATCCCTTCCCCCCATTTTCCCCCCGGTAACCATAAGTTCGTTCTCTAAGTCTGTGAGTCTGTTTCTGTTTTGTAATAAGTTCATTTGTATCATTTCTTTTTAGATTCCGCATATAAGGGATATCATACGATATTTCTCTTTCTCTGTCTGACTTACTTCACTCAGTATGAGAATCTCTAGGTCCATCCATGTTGCTGTGAATGGCATTGTTGTTTTCATTCTTTTTAATGGCTGAGTAATATTCCATTGTATGTGTATGTGTGTGTGTGTGTGTGTGTGTGTATATATATATATATATATATATTCTTCTTTATGCATTCCTCTATCGAGGGGCATTTAGGTTGCTTTCATGTCTTGGCAATTATAAACAGTGCTGCATTGAACATTGGGGTGCATGTATCCTTTTGGACCATGTTTTTCTCCAGATATACGCCCAAGAGTGGGATTGCATGGTCATATCGTAGCTCTATTTTTAGTTTTTTAAGGAACCTCCATACTGTTCTCCATAGTGGCTGCACCAATTTACATTCCCACCAACAGTGTAGGAGGGTTCCCTTCTCTCCACACCCTCTCCAGTATTTATTGTTTGTGGGTTTTTTGATGATGGTCATTCTAACTGGTGTGAGGTGATATCTCATTGTAGTTTTGATTTGCATTTCTCTAATAATTAGTGATGTTGACCATCTTTTCATGTGCCTCTTGGCCATCTGTATGTCTTCTTTGGAGAATTGTCTGTTTAGGTCTTCTGCCCATTTTTTGATTGGGTTGTTTGTTTTGAGGATATTAAGCCTCATGAGCTGTTTGTAAATTTTGGAGACTAACCCATAGGGTAAATTTGGGTACGCATTATTACAATAGACTTGGTTCCGCAAGTCTCTTTATTACAACAGACTTTGTTCTGAGGTCTCTGCCTCAAACAGCCTACTCCAATTTCTGGCCTGAAGTTTGCAAACTAAATTTAAGTCATAACATACCATATCTGCAATTCAATAATCATTACAGTCACCAAAAGTCAAGGTCTAAGAGCAAACTGATGTCATCTAAGAACACCTATACTCCAGTTTCTCCAGTTCCTGACCAGAGCAAAGAAGCTTCTGAAAACATGTAAGTGTCTGAAGAGTCATATAGCTTTACACTTAGAATATCTGAGAAAATTAGATAAATTGACTTTGGTTGAAAGACACAACTCTGTAGGTGCCTAATCACAATATAGCAATAGGATATTATTATAAAGTAATATATTAATATAATATAAATTAACATAATTTTATAGTAATTATATATGTTATAAACATATCAGTATCAACACTTCTAAGCAATTTAAATTTATTTTTACTCATTTAATTTTCACAACACTATGATGTAGAAAAATTATAATCACCATTTGTAGATGTGGAAACTCAGACACAAAGAGTTTAAGTGCCTTGCCTAAGATTCCACAGCAAATAAGTGCTAGAGTCAGATTTGAGCCCACATACTCAGTCTTCAGAATCATGCTCTCAACCATCCACTGTACCTCTCCTGTACCTCCTCTGCCGATGCCGCTTTAGTAGTAACGTGGCATAATAGAGTCTCAATGAAATCCACAGAAATCATAAGCTCTGAACATACCATGGCTCCATCTTAATTGCAGGAAGAATTACATTAAACTCACAATTTATGAATTCAGCCAAGACCTGTAATTTCATCAATATGATCACGCTAATGGACAGGGTTTCTCAAACTGTCAGTTAATTCCCATTAGTGGGTCATGACTAGTATTTTTTTAAATGAAGTAAAAGAGACTAGAAAACACCAGAAATCATTCAATGTAATAGAGGTGAAGTGTGTGTACGTGTGTGTGTGTGCATGTGTGCTGGTTTCAGAAATGATTTATTAACTAAAGTTTGTGGTTAAAAGAAAAAGTCTTTGTTCAAGGAGCCAACAAATCCTCTTTTAAGAAGGGTTAATTCTATTGCCTCCCTGTGGGTCGTTAGCAATAACGGCACTGGACAGTCAACACGTTTTAACCTTTTAAGGAGGAAAGCTTGGAGTTTCATCTGAACCAGATAGATTATACTCAGAACTGTAGCCGCCACTTAGCTTGTCTATGAGAAGGTAATAAGGTAGAATGTGGAGTCTTGAAAATTAACCCTTGGGAAATCCCAGGGGAATTAATGCCATTGGTTATTTAATCAGCCATCTCATTCTCTACCAACACAACCAAAAGAGCATTCATCCTCACTAGAACACTTGACACTGGAAAAAGCAACTAAGTACCGAGGTTTGAGCTAGTTCCCACTCTTGTATTTAAGATTCCTTTTTCTGCCTGCTCAGTGCACGAGCCTGACATTTTTCTTTGTTCTTACGGGCATATATCTAGCTTCCTCCCACAGATCTCTTGCATGGCAAGAACAGACTCTTAACATTATTCTCCCCCCACAGATGTCAAAAATGCATAAGCATGCAGTGCGTGCTGGGCTGTGGGTGACAAAGAGGGAAAGATCCAAGGCAGTCATAGGCAATATCAATTTCTTTCATGCAATTATGCATGGCCTTCACACTCCTAAGGGGGCCATAATTGTAAGAAGTTCCTCTTAGTTTATCCAAGCAGTCAGCTACATCTTACTGCATACCCACTGTGGTCAGAGCTTCGTGTGGTGGATGGTGGGAATTACAGCCCTCACACTCCAGGAACTTGCAATTCAGTGTAGAGACAAGGCAAACAGGTGTGATTGAAAGATATTACTTCATATTTCAAGAAAAAGAGAATTATTTTTCAAAAAATGTTCAAAATACAAATTACTTTTTATTACAGATTCACAAGAATAAATGTTGTACACTTATAAAACATATAATTATCTATGTTTCCTTGAAATTTATTGAGATTTATGGGTTTTGAATAATAAATTTTTATTTATTTATTTTTGTTTTAGTCCTTCTGACTAAAGATGGCAAATGTTGACTTATGCAAACAAATAATAATAATCAATTTAAAATTAACATTTGCCATGGTAAAAAGAGCATAGACAGTGGTGGAAATGCATCCAAGCAGCAGTTACTCTAGAAAAGGCATACAAGTGTAAATCACTGCTGATATAAAAATGAAGGGATCTTCTATTATTTTTTTCTCCAGTTCTTCCAACCAAAGCCTCAATTGCAATCTTTCTCTTTGACCACTAAGAAACATTATAAAATCTGAAGTCCTGTGTATTTATGTCCATTTTAAGTATTTATAGTGAAAAAAATCACTATCGCTCAAAGTTGTAATATCTAAAATGTGACTAATACTTTTGCATTGATTTGCATTCTTATGGGATGCAGAACTTCATGCAGTAGGTGATACAGTCTGTAGCCTAAGATGAGAAACTTGCTCAAGTTTTTCTGGCCAGTTCTTGAAGATATAATACTAACACCCAGGTTTTCTCATTCCAAATTTAATCATCTCTACAGGAGGAGATAGAATGAACTCATGATTTAATGTATAATTGTATGTATCCCATTATTCAACAATAAGCAGTTTTTACAGATCATCAGAAATGCAAATTGTTTGAATCTGCAAAGAAATCCAGTAAGAAGAGCAAATACTATCATCTGACGCTAAATTTATCATTTTCCTACAGTTAACACTCTACAACCAGATGCATCACCTTCCAGAATCCCTACATTATCCTCAATATCAGTAACAATTCTGGAAAACATCTCCCAGTCTCAAGGTATGACTTCTGTGTGTATGAGTGGAAGCTTGCTTCGCCTGACCCCTCCTCGCCAAGAAAACCTCACCAACTTAAAAAACAGCTTATTGAGGTATAATTTATACACAACAAAACTGCACATCCTCAAAAAAGGGAGGGGACATGAGGAAACTTCTGGAGGTGATGACTCTTGTCTATTACCTTGATTGTGGGGATGGTTTCATGGGTATATGCATGTGTCCAAACTCATCAGATTGTATACATTAACTCCCTACCAATCTTGAGTCATAAAACAGAACTCTTTCAGAATGAGATAAAATGTTTTCACTCCAAGCTTCATACCTATAAATCACAGAGGCTTACCTAAACAGGGAGTGGGGAGGTGGGGGGAGGTTTGTGAGAATTGGCACACATTAACCAAAGGTGACTTTTTTTCTTTCTTAAAATAATAGGCACTGAGAACGCAAAAAATGCAAGCTCTTCTTCAACCAACCCCTCTTATTCCAGTGAGTAATACGTGCATCTTCATTCAAGGCAGTAGAACTGCAGAAAGTTTGAATGTTACCAATAAGGGAAGGGATTCAACTATAGACAGCCTTTTCTCAACTTTACTGAACCTGCAATCCCATTATAATCCTATATAATTGCCACCTGCTTTGAAAGTTTCCTCCCATTGAGTCTGGTTTTAATAAATACACTTTGGGGATTTTTTTTTTTTTCCTTACCTTAGTGCTAAGCAGCTACCACCAGGGGTCAAGGTGAATTGATGGGACTAATCTCTGATAAGCCAAAGTGCATGGGCAGAGATCTCCATAAAAATGAATTTTCACCTTTACAAAGCTTTATCTTAATGTTAAAAATGGCCTTTTAAGAAAAGTTCTATTTTAGCAAAAACATATATATGTCAGCCACTGTTTATGCTAGGACTGAATAGAGAATACTCATTAATTTCCCTGAAAATTAAGAATAAGATGAATATATATGAAGCTGTGATGATAAAAGATTATCTCAGGTTCAGGTAAAGTCATTCCATTCAATAAGTCAGCATATTGCACTTATTGAGCTGCTGATTCATGCCATCTTCATTTTGGGAGGCACTAATGATCTCATGTAAGGTCTAATATGAACCCAGCAGAACTTACTTAAAACAAATATTTAACCATAACAGTGAAGTATAACCCACCCTACAAATGAATCTCCTAACTATTCTCAACCCCCAGTAAATATAAGGAGTACATATGCCAGCAGATGAGAACACCTAACTAAATAGTAACTATAACATCTATATCTCTACTTATATCCCTATGACAGCTTTTTCCTTTCTTCATTCTTGTTTTAACCTGGGAAATGACTGTCAGAAAAGAAGGCAGATGCTAAAACAAACAAACAACAAAACCCTTCTTTTAATGAGAAAAACTCACCCTAGTTTACTGTACCAACACCACTCCCCGAAGCAGACATTCACAATTACACACAAGCTTATCTTTCTTGGACCATATTGTTCCACCATGATATCCATCTATATCCACTTATGTTATTGTATGCCTTTTTAGTCCTAAGATATTTTTCAGAAAGATATTAATGATTTTTTTTTAAGAAGCCAGCTTTATGACTAGAGCATTTCCACTAGAACCAGTAGAGGATACATATTTCTTTTTCTTCCAGTTTTATTGAGATATAATTTACATACAGCACTGCATAAGTTTTAGGTGTACAGCATAATGATGTGACTTACATACATCATGAAACTTATCACAATAAGTTAGTGAACATCCATCACTTCATATGGATACAAAATTAAAGAAATAGAAAATTTTTTTTTCTTGTGATGAGAACTCTTGGGATTTGCTCTCTTAACAACTTTCATATGTAACATACAGCAGTGTTAATTCTGTTTATCATATTATACATTAGTGCTTATTTATCTTATAATTGGAAGTTTGTGCCTTCTGACTGCCTTCATCCAAGCTATGTATTAGTAACTTCACTATAAAGTAGTAAAGAATATAAAGTGTGAATATGGGTCTGACCATAGGGGACAGCTTCTGCCTGACCAGTCTCCCATCTCCTCATTCCTTCAGTCACCAGGAAAGTGGGAACTGTATTCCTTAGGTTTGGAGTTTTATTTCAGAAAGGCTACAAGACTGACATCAAGTGGATACATCAGAAATGACAACTAGGGCAAAACCCAGGAATCAGATAATTATCTTCTTTACTTAAAAAAAAAAAAACTTCTTTTAAATAAAATGATGTTTAAAGAAGAAAGGAAGCATACGTGCTTTTCCTCAGTTCATGAACTATTTATTGTGAAATTCAATAGCCACTCTAACTGACAATGTCTCCAATACTTTTTAGGTATTATTTTGCCTGTGGTTATTGCTTTGATTGCAATAACACTTTCAGTCTTTGCTTTGGTGGGTTTGTATCGAATGTGCTGGAAGACAGACCCAGGTAGGTAACAGTGTTTTGTTTCATTTTGCTTTCCTAAAAGGAGAATATACATGCTTAGTCTAAACTTGAACTTAAACTCTTAAGAGGAGAGAGGAATTATACCCAGAAAAGAACTGCTGTATTGCTTGATCACAGAGGTAGAGGGAAAGGGGCAGAGACATCCATTAAATGCTGGTGAATGTAAGGAGTAGGAATTAACTACTAATGGCAGATAATATCGAATATGGACAAATTTTTTTTAATGAAAAAGCCCTAGTTTTGTGGGTGGTCAGGGGAATATGGTAGTAAAGAAGGCATAAAATGACATGCGTTAGCTATAGCGAAGATTTGTTCCATTTCCGTGTAACAGAGAATAAAGGGAAGTATCACTAAGAATTTCACTTTGGGACCCATAATTTCAAGAAGAGTGTTTTGTGACTTACTTCCCTCCTGGGAGGCACAGCTTCCTTCCTATGAAGGTGTCTTCCACAACCGTGTGCTCTGCTAATTGAACCAGGTCCTCAGGGTTGATCACTGTTGCAGTTTTTAGAGGGATTCTAGTCCAACAATTCTTTATTATTCTCCTTAATCTCTCCATTAGCTTTGGAAAGTCTTTCTTCTTTCATTTAAAGTGACACTGCCTTCTTTTACATCCTCACCCTTTTTCTTCTTTTTGCTGCTTCATCTTCTTCTCCCCGCCTCTTGAATATTTATGATTCCCGTAATGGCATTATATTTTAAAGTCTTTTATTAAATAAACTTTGAAACTTTAGGATAGATTTAGATTTACAGAAAAGTTGTGAAGATAGGTAGAGAGTTCCCATCTACCCTTATTATTAATATCTTACGTTAGTATGGTATATTTGTCACAATTAAGTAACCAAAATTGATACATTATTAACTAAAGTCCCGATTTTACTGAGATTTCTTTCGGTCTTTATTCAGTCTTTTTTTTGTTCCAGGAACTTGAGCTCTCATTTTATTTCATGCTTCCTCTGAATCCCCCTCCAGTTCCCGGGAACTCGCCTATGTTATCTTAAACTTCAATCTATCTTTCCATTTCAGACACCTTCCTGGTTGTATAATGTAGTGCCATGTGTTCTGCTTCATCCACGTTATTCCTTCTCTAAGAATGTCCAGCCCCCTGCTTAACTTTTATAACAACACACCTAATCTCCATCTTATCCATTAGGATCTAGCTTAAAAACAAACTTAATCCATATTTTTTCGACACCCCATCTCTTTAAGCAAAGTGGAGTGTTCTGTTACTTCTAATTCCACAGAACTTAATGACAGTATTCATCACACTATAGTATAGTTACTTCTCTATAAGCCTGCTTCCCCTGCACGTCAAACATCTTATTCTGTCTAGGCTGCTGTAACAAAAATGCCATAGACTGGGTGGCTTAAACAACAAACATTTATTTCTCACAGTTCCCGAGGCTGAGAAGTTCAACCAACGCGCCATCAGATTTGACGTCTCATGAGCGCAATCTCCTGGTTTTCAGATCTGCCTGTGTCTTCATGTGGCAGAAGGGACAAGAGAATTCTCTGGGCTTTCTTTTATAAGGGCACTAAGCCATTCCTAAGGACTCTGCCCTCATGACCTAATCACTTTCCAAAGGCCCAGCATCCTAATACCATCACATTGGGCATTAAGATTTAACATATGAATTTTGAGGGGGGCACAAACATTCAGTCCATAACTTCAGGCAACCCCTCCAAGTCACAAACTACGTATGACTCACATGGCATTGTGCATAATAAATAGCAGAGAGAGCCTTATGATATGCTTGTTGAGTTAAATTTTGTAATTTTCAGTAAAGTAGAACCTTTCCTTTCCTCACTTTAATTCTAAACAGTTCACTAACAGAACTCTACCTAAGTCTCATATACTGTTAAAAAGTAAAAATGAATCATTTTTATGAGCCACGCTCTTCTTTGTTTACCCCATGGACAATGTGCCCCCAGGACACTAATGAATGCTGTTCCTGAGGCCAATCCCTGACTGTGCAGGGCGCGGACAGTTTGGCGCCTGAGCAGGACAGTGCAAGGGAAAGTAATGAGGTGAAAACAGCAGTGTTCATTTTAGCTCTTGCTGTAAAATAAGAAGAAAACAAATCAATGTCTTTCCCTCTGGGAGTTAGTGAATAAACTTCTTAATAAAGTCTGAAATATGCTTCCTCACTCAGTTTCCAGAGGGGAAATAGCATTTTTATAAATCAGTTTAATGTCTCTAAGTTTCTAAACCACCAATCCTATCTTTTATGGGAACTCAACCAATCTAGTTGAAGCCAGTGGGTGTTGAGTATACAGGATAGGGAAAAAAATTGTGGGCTAAATCCATTAGTAAAAATACCCTGTACTGAAAAACTGCTTTGCATAGGAAGATGTGCAAATAAGTTATTTGAAAAGTTGACACTTTCTATTAAAAGGGACTTTATAGGTGAACTGGATCATTCAGAAAAACTGTATGAAATTCCTACCACTATGGAGAGTTATTCTGAAGACATGCAATAGTTTATAACCAAGTTGGGCAATTGTACAATTAGCCAAATCTATTTGTCAACTTTGTTTTCCAAACAGAATTCACAGTATTGTTATCATTAAATTAGCACCATTAAACACCTGGAGTTAATCACTCTTCAAGTATGTGGGTGAGACTTCATTAAGTTCAGAAAATTCATAAACCCACTCTGATCTCTGGAAGCCAGTATGAATCAGAGATTTCTGTATGAAATTAAGCTTATCTGGATAATGTTGACAGTAGTGTGAGCTTTAACCCAAATAACAATGGCATATATGCAGAAAGTAGTCTGCTGGTATGCATCTATCTGCTAATGAACCCATATTACAGTATTCTAAGAAAAAATATTAAAACAGGCAAACAAGAAAATATCTGCTCATTGTGAAACAGGGCTATGAGCAGCACAGGTGGTATCATACATAACAGTTATAATGGGTATTTTTAAATGTTTTTAAAACCCTACTGACGGTAGGGAAGATGAGGTTAGATCTAGTTGGTGAACAGCATACCGTGCCATGAATTAAATTCTAGGGATTAAGATTCATGTTGGAGTAACTTAGCCAAGGTGACAGAAAAAGAAGTAGCCAAAATTTTCGTGGAAATCTGGGTCTTTATAAAACAATGATGGTCCAAGTCAAGAGAATGATATTCAAAAGGCATATCCTGATGACAAGAGCTACCTTAGAGATGAAAGGAAATCCAAGAGATGGGAGCCGAGTCATGGAATAAAATCACAGCAAAATCCGGAACAAAGCAAGGACCTTAAGTGATTACATTAAATATTTTGCCGATAGGCCACAAATTAATGCACGGTTTGACCAGCACGATCGGCTCCCGAGAGGCCATGCTCTTGTGCAGAATGAATCACTCTGCATTCTCACAAGCCTGACTTGCTTTCTACCGGCCCTCGTGGAACAGCCTGGCAAAGCGGACAAAAGATTAGTTACAGTTAGTAGGCTCAGTGACATTTTGTAGGGCACTTCTGAGAAGCTGAATCCGTGGGCTTCAGAAGCAATTAGAAGCAATATCAACATCATGGCTCGCCACAAATACAGAGATTTAGGTCCCCAGAGAGAGCAACATATAAAGAAAAGCCAAAAATTCTATTCTTTGTTATAAGAAGGTAATTCAATACTCTGAGAAGAATTTGTTTCCAGAGATACTGAAAGCTTTTTTGGTGTCTGTGGGATGTACAATAATGGATAATAGTTCCACACAGTGATACGAAACTATAAGATTAAAATTAGTCCAGAGCTACGTTCAGTGGAGTTGGCCTAGTTGAGACTATACCATGAATGTATAAGCTGTGACTGCGGAATGAGTAGTCACCACGTCTGAGGAAATGGTCAGTGGGCCGGGGAATGGGGCGAGAGACTGAAAAGTTAAAAATTGGCTTTAGAGACATCTTTGAGCAGAAAGTGGCAGGGGTCTCAGGTTTTTTGCAGCCAAGCTCTTCACAACTCTAATAACAATTCCCTCCTCTTCTAGGCACACCTGAAAATGGAAATGACCAGTAAGTAATGCTGCATTGTTGTTTTCTTCTAGAAGCTCTGACCCTGTCATTTATATAGGGGAAAGTATTGATCCTCTACTCATACTTCTTCTTCGGGTTTTTCAAGCATTTTGTAGAAGGCACAGTATATGGGGTTTGGCTACCTATTTGTCAGAGAGCTCTCAAGTATGAGAAATTCAACTGAGAAATTCCAACAACTGAAAGAGAAGGTGGCTCTTAAGCTTGGGTAAAGTGGTAAAATCAGAAATCAGAAGTTGCCAAAAAAAATCAGAGAAAAACATAGCTAGAGTTTTAAAATAGTTTTCGCATTGAAATTTTCAATATGCTTCTCACAATTAGGGAAAAATCATGCCTGCACCTTGAGACAGCTCTGAGTGGCTTTACTTTAACAGCAGATGGTTATTTTGCTTTGACTTTACTAAAACAAACAAAGCAGTTGTTAGCAGTCCAGCGAACTGTTACAATCAAGGTGCTGCAAAGAGACAAACTTATTTTAATGTCAAAACCAAATTCTGTGGTTAAGTTTTCTGTGTTGACCTGACTTTGTAGCCTGCCTTTTTGTGGGTGTCTTTGTATATTCATTGGGTTGTGAACTTTAAGAATAATGTCCCTACGCCACCTACCCTTCTTAATTAAGAGTAGAGGTTCTTGAGATGTCCAAGGAGAGGAATTGGGGTTTGAAACTATTTTGAGTCTGAGAAGGGATAGGTGGGAACTCTTGTTGAAATAGACAGTTCAGACACTATACAGCAGTGTCCACGACCTCATGAAAAGGAATTACCTAGAACTCAGACCAGTCCAAAAGGTTTGGAAACATTTCTATGTCTTCCCCTCACAACTCAGAAGTGGAGGCATGTGCAACATGGACCTCATGACAGGTGGTTTTTTTGTTGTTTTTCTTTTTGGCTGTGCTGCTCGGCATGAGGGATGTTAGTTCCCCCACCAGGGATCGAACCTGTGCCCCCTGCATTGGGAGCGCGGAGTCTTAACCACTGGACCGCCAGGGAAGTCCCTACATGACCCATCTTGATGTTTAATTTAGCTGATGATCATCACCGTAACAGAATAACAGAGATTTATTGGCTTGATTCCAGAAATGAAAGTGCTATAAAAGTATATGTGTCTGTACTTGAAGAGACACAAGTTTTGCCATAGAAACACAAAAAAATATATATGCACGTGTATCTTCTTCTTTCTGTTTGTATCATGTTTACTTTCCTTCACAGATATGTAATGCTAATTACTGTGGTGCTAACTTAATGTTTTCTTTTCCAAATAGACCTCAGTCCGATAAAGAGAGTGTGAAGCTTCTCACTGTTAAGACAATTTCTCATGAGTCTGGTAAGCTCCCAGATTGTCGATTAGATGAAAAATGGTTATTTCAAAATCTAACTTGGATTTTGTTCATGTGAACATGACCAAAAAGCATAACTTCTCTAGAAAAACTCAATCATTAACTCCCAAGAAATACAAAATTCTCCTATGAAGGAAAGATGAGCCCTAGAAATACTATTTTTGGTAAGATTATTAGACTATCTGGCTTTTGGAGGTTGCATGCAGATGTGTTCTAAAGAATGGGTGGTGACTAGAGGCATTTTCTTTTCTGCAGTAGTGGCAGAAAAAACATTAAATATGCCGCAGGGTTTTTTTTAAAGTATTGCTGTTGTTTTGTTTCATTTTTGGTAATGGCTGTGTACAGTCTACTGGAACTAGGATTCATCAGTTAAGATGTATATCATATTTTATATCACTTCAAATACTTTAACTGAGATTCTCAGTGAGGACAAAACACAATTTCCTGTTGATAAAATTTACATTTCTTTTTTCTAGTTTCTTAGGTTTTGATTTTGTTTGGTTTGAAATCTAAAAAGGTTTTCAAAATATAGATATGATTTGTATGAATTATATTTGTATCGAAAGCAATGAAAAATGAGATGCTAGTTTTTAAAAATTAAAAAAACACAGATTACGTTTTTGTTTTGAGTAAACAAAATATTTAAAACATCAATATGACAAAACAGATAAATAAAAAGTAATTATGAGTTTTATGAAACAATCTATGTGGCTCGAATTTAAATATCAAGTTACATCAAGACATTTACTATATTCAGTCCCCCCAATTTTACCTATACAAAATAGTCCCATAATACATATGTTATGTGAAGTGAGAGCTATCAGATGATAAACATTATAAATACGTTGCAAAAAACAATTTTGTAAAACAAAAGCCTATAAATATAGTCCCAATTCAAGAGCAAGATATCAAAGGCTGAATGAGGTCCACATTTCAGGTAGGAGATTCCAACTAGAACAAACTACAACGGATAAACAAAAGAGTTGAAAAGCAAGGGCACCCAAAATCTGCAGAGACGTGGCCAAATCCCTCATGGGAGCCATTTTCTCTTAAGAGAGACTTTCATTCTTGTATCTCTTACACATTTCTTTATTCCCACACTGCTCTTTTGAAGGTAACCATATGAATGAATGAAAGAGTAAAATTCCTCCACAGGATAATTGGAAACCACCCACCAGTTTCTCCTGGCTGTTTACCAGCCTTGACTAAGTAGCTGAGCCTATTCTACTTGGTCAAGGAAAACCTCCAGGCAAGCAGACTAAATGTGAACTAGTCTTGAGTAAGGTTATGAAGGACCCAGAGTGTGACTACACCATTTATCAAGAAAAGTTCTCAGAATCTGCCTGTGACTTGTAAGCAGCATGACAAACTGTAATTTCATGCACGCTGCTTTATCCCCTCGGGATTTAAACCAAACACTCGGCAGCTTCTGGGGGTCTCCAAGCTGTGGACCAGAAGCCTCTGTATAGGAGCCCTTGGCTCTCCTGGTGAGGAGGGGGCTGAGATCAAGACCACCTGCTCTGCTACCCATTTCTACCAGGGAAATGACAATTGACACCAGAATCACGGCTCTCAGGGGGGGAAATCCACAGAAAAACCTTGTGTTTCTTGGTTGCAAATTTGCTTTCTGATTCTTCTTCAAGGCCCAAGCGTAATTCTGTGTAAGCTACTGTCTCCCACCCTCATACTAACTGCAATAATAAGTGGGTAGACCACGGTGGGATAGTTAAGAAGACCCTTAACTACCCAAACTTCCTTTTCTTCATAAGTAGCTTTTCAGGTCATAGGTCTAAGGAGGAAATATTACTATGGAAATAATAAGACCTAGTCTCTGGTACTTTTATTTCTGCCAACCTCCAGTTAGAAAGCACACTTCTTTTAATAAAATAAAAGTCAACCTAGCTGATTATAGAAAATATTTGGTAATAGGGGAAAACTAAAATAGGTGACTCAGAGTTGATTTCAATAGCCTAGAACTGATAATCCAAAACAATGCCCTCCAAATTCTCTTTGTACTACCACAGTTTTTATTAAAGTCTGTCCACCATTAACAGGTTTTGATGGTTCCTGAAACACCTGCAAACAAATCTCTTCCCACCTTCTTTCAAAACTTATTCAAATATGCTTTCGTTATAAAATTATGCTCACCACACTCAATAGAAATTACGTTATTATAATTATTTTCACGTAAATATCTCTTCCCTAATAGTGACATCATTCTAAAATATAACTAGAATAGTCTGAAATGATTGTTTTATATAAGTTCACAGGTTTAGCCTAAATTTCCACTATCTCCTATATAAAAATTTTTAAATAGTCAAAAAATACAGAAAAAGAATTTGATAGAAAGAATATGTGACAACTCACCACTCAGAACTGATGATTGTTATATTTCATATTATGTGCTACATGGCCTAAGGGACATAGTATTAATTAATGCACCAATGTGGGTAACAACATGAAATTTGAGATTCAGTGGTCTTAAGAATTCATTGGATTGGTCAGTATGTCAATTTATAAACTCTGGTCTTATATCTCAAAATAAATTTTGCCATTTTAGAGGTCAATATATCATGTTTCCAAGGAAACAGAGCTCTGCAGCAATTCACCTTCAGGCGGAATGCCAGTGGATGCTAAATTTTCTGGGTTTCTACAAGCCTCTATGTGTAATGGTTATTGTTCTGAGTATTTTCTCCGGATAAGACAGTTCCTTGCCTCAAATCCTCCTCCTCTAATTGGCCATGGTGTTCATCCATCCACACTTCCTGCTTCTTCTAAATATGTTCTTTCTCAAGCAGGGTTCTTCCGTTGAAAATGTGGCCCACAATGTTTAAAATCTGATTATTTCGATTGGGAGCTTTCTTTAATGTAAAAGAGAAAGCCTACTAGGGTATACACAAGAATGTGCTTTCAGAAAAAAATGAGCACCAAACATAGCAGATCACGGAGTCCTTTATGAGAACATATAAGATGCCACTCAGGTTTAGTAAGAAGTCTTGCCAAGTTAAACATCCTCATGATTTACTACAAAATATACATGTGGCATGATGCATTTTAAACATGATTCCCACTTACACCACTCCTCAGAAAGTTAATGTACATTATCTCATTTTTAATATGTAAGGCTATACAAATATGAAGAAAATTGTCTAAATTAAGGAATACATGATTCCACAAAAGAAAGAAAACACTGTATCACTGAATTTAATTTCAAAGCATCACTTGGTTTTGAACTATTTGGAGGAAGAAAAAGCAGATCTGAATCCATTTATAATTTTCCTTTGCTTGGAAAACTCTGATAAGTTTTTATTACTTATGATTAAGTTCCAACACTTTAGCATGTCTACAAGGCCTTTCATGGTGTGCCAGATTTCACTTGCTCAAATTTTGAACCACTTAATAACACATACTTCCCAGATGTCACTCATCTCCTATCCTCTGTGTTCCTCACTGAACTCAAGCTCTTTTGAAGAAGGAGACAGCACCTTGGTCTCCTTTGTCACTCCCACCTCCCCCTCCTACTCATTGTGGTAATTACATATTATTCATATATTATTAGTATACTAATACTAATTAGTATGTTATGGTAATTACTCATTAAATGTAGTTACTTTTCCGTTTATTTGTGTTTTACAAACGTTCATTAACAACTAGAAATGAACAACTGAAAAGATGAGGGAACGATTCATAGATGTATAAAGCCATACAGAGATTCAGCATCTGTCTTCACAGCCCTTCAATAGTTGCGTAAATCTCTGCATTTACACCAAGGCTTCCTTGACTGTCCCAGCTGTACATGGTCTTTCTCTCCTCTAACTGTTGATTGGCAAGTCATCATGCACTACTGCCTTGAATATCTCTTCGTGGCTTAAACTGCCATTTTAATATTTGACCACGTTATGCATAATGGAGAATGGGGGAAAATGGAGAATAGAAAAGAATTAAAAATTACTTATGAGAGAAAACCTTGATATGATCAGTATTGGCATTTGGTGTATTTCTTTTTTTTTTTTTTTTTAATAAGGGTTACTATCTTTTTTTTTTTTTTTTTTTTTAATGGCTGTGTTGGGTCTTCGTTTCTGTGCGAGGGCTTTCTCTAGTTGCGGCAAGTGGGGGCCACTCTTCATCGCGGTGCGCGGGCCTCTCACTATCACGGCCTTGTTGCGGAGCACAGGCTCCAGATGCGCAGGCTCAGTAGTTGTGGCTCACGGGCCTAGTTGCTCCGCGGCATGTGGGATCCTCCCAGACCAGGGCTCGAACCCGTGTCCCCTGCATTGGCAGGCAGATTCTCAACCACTGCGCCACCAGGGAAGCCCTGGTGCATTTCTTTCCAGTTGTTTTTTTCTAGGTGTATATGTACTTTGTTTGCTTTTACCGTATATATCATTATTGTAACTATTATTTGAATCATATGGTTAGTGAATCTTTCCACACTTTCTACTCCCAGTTAGACAGACTTTGGGAGATATTAAGAATCGAAGTTTTTCATATGATTTGTTTTACATGACTTCTGGCAGACAGTAGGGGTTCAATAAATGTTTCTTTTGTTTACTTCTTATTCCTGTACTTTATAGCCATGGATTCCAGGACATGCTGTGCTTTTTGTTAAATAAACAATAGTGAGCAAAGGGTTGTAGTGGGGCAGGGGCTGTGAGGGCTGTTGCTCTGAGCCTGACATTTCTTGAAGCAGAAGACTTGAGGAGCTCTTGAAGGGGAGTCCCAGGTTTGTTCTTCTTAGGTCTCTGGTACTATTTATTATCGCCATGACAGTGCAGGTAACGGGTGACATCAATGGAGTCCCCAGAAGACTGGTTTCCTAGCTGGCAGATAAAAGCTGGAGCAAAACAATGACATTTATTCTCAAAGCTGGACAATTGGACCCATACTGATTTTATATAATGTGACTGCTGTTGTTACTTGAATCTACATGAAAGACACAGGCAATGTGAAATGCTTTGAACACAAACCCAAGAGCATGTAAAAATGCTTGGGGGCTTCCCTGGTGGCGCAGTGGTTAAGAATCCACCTGCCAATGAAGGGGACACGGGTTCGAGCCCTGGGCCGGGAAGATCCCACATGCCGCGGAGCAACTAAGCCCGTGCGCCACAACTACTGAGCCTGCGCTCTGGAGCCCGCGAGCCACAACTACTGAGCCCGTGCACCTACAGCCCGTGCTCCGCAACAAGAGGAGCCACCGCAGTGAGAAGACCACGCACCACAACGAAGAGTAGCCCCTGCTCGCCGCAACTAAAGAAAGCCCATGTGTAGCGACGAAGAACCAATGCAGCCAAAAATAAATAAAATAAATAAATTTAAAAAAAAAATGCTCGGGGCCTCTCAGCTCACCATCATCCTAAGTTAATATTTATCTTTATATTGATGATGGAATAACATTGTTATTTTGAGCAATGTTCCCTGTGCTGCTTTGTATGTCATCAAAGTATTCATGTTGGCCTATAAATTCATTTTCACGCAACTCTCACTGAATTATTTAAACAAAGGACCCTAGAATGTTTTCCTGATAAAATGGCATTTTAAATATATGATGTAGTTTTGCTCAGGCAGAGCCAGCTTACGGAACAAGCAAAATTCAATAACTTATTCCCTAGGGCGCCTCTCTTGCTATCACCTCCCAACTCACACCCCCTATCTGCAGGAAGTGAGTTAGCATTGCTCCTCTAGGGTAAAAATAAACAATGGCCGAATAAAGCTCATAAATCTTGGTGAACGATTTCCAGGCAATACCAAGAGGTAAGCTGTGGCTCTAATGACGTTCTTGAAGGGAAATTGGACTTTCCTTGAAAAACAAAAAGCAAGCCAAGAAACTTTTATTTTCATGCTTATTCGCTCTCTGAGCTTATAGACCAAAGCATATCTTCTGTTTTTAGGTGAACACTCTGCACAAGGAAAAACCAAGAACTGACAGCCTGATGGATCCTCTCCACACCTGGGCAATAAATATGTAAGTTCCCTAATTTCACTCACTGCGATACTCATTAATATCTGTTTTGTTAGCCTGCTGCAGCTCAGATTATTTTTAAAGACTTTTATAACCTGAAAAGTTAATAGCTTGTGTCAGCTAAACCATCATTTTTTATTTGTCTAAAAACAAACTCTAAGAACACTTGCCAGAGAAATAAATGTCTTGGGGGCTGTAGAAGATTCTTCCAGTTGCCCTGCCTACCTCAGGAATGATACAATTCATTCTTTCTGCCTGTTGGTAATGTTTCCTCATAGATGCAGTTTGCCTCTGCCTGGGTCAGCATATACATACTTAACAGTGGCAGTTAGACAGGGTTCTATTGCTAAGGAAGACTTGCAGGACCCAAAATGACAGTAAAAAAAAAAAAAATAGGATATGACACAGCAGCTGCATTAAGGTAAGAATGCACATCACAGCCAAAGGCTGGCTCAGGGAGAGGGGTCCAGAGATGCCAGGTGGGAGATCCAATTGTCCTCTCTCAGTAAGAACCGTACCTAGATGTACTTTCTCTCTGGAGCCAGGAACCATGGATGTGTGCACAAAGTACCTCAAACAAGGTGATCCAAAATGCACCCTCAGCTGGGGTTTCTTATACAGTAAGTCCCCTACATATGAACCTTCAAGTTGCGAACTTTCAAAGATGCAAACATGCGTTCCATCAATGTCAGGCATGAGTGAAATTGCACTCTGTCTCCTATTCCTGACGACCCTTCAGCTCTACCATCTCCCACCTCCTCTCCCTCCTCCAGTCAGTAACTCTTCTTGCCTGTTCACTCGATGCCAGCCCCTGTATGCCAGCTGTTGTATTGTACTACTGTACTTTTCAAAGTACTGTACTGTAAGAGTAAGAATATTTTCTTCATTTTTTGGTTTTTTTAATGTATTATTTGTGTGAAAAGTATTATAAACCTATTACAGTACAGTACTATACAGCTGATTGTGTTAGTTGGGTACCTAGGCTAACTTTGTTGGACTTACGAACAAATTGGACTTACGAACACACTCTTGGAACGGAACTCGTTTGTATATAGGGAACTTACAGTACCCAGATGGTCATGTAGGCACATTCTTGCTGTATAACTAGATGAGTGACAGAACCCTCCAGGTGTCTCAATGAGACCAGATGCAAGGTGATCAATCTCATTACATTAATTGTTAATCAATGAATAATTGAAACCTCTCAAAACTATGGTTACAAGCAACCGCTATTCTGTGTGTTCCATTCTTTGACCAGGAGTCAGTGCAATGCAGGTACATGTCTTATTTCAGTAAAACAACTCAGCCCAATTTCAGGCCTGCTGGAATTAACCTTTCCAGCTTAGCATGGGACTGTCTTTTGCTTTTCTAGAATTGGGTAAGAAAAGTTTCTTTTGACTTATTTTTCACAAGCAGCATTGATTAAGTGCCCTCACAATTAGTGTTTGATAATTTTTAGAACCTGCAGAGAAATTTACCCTTTAGCAACTAATAGTAAAAAAAGCAAAAGAACAGATAAGTAGGTGTATGCCCAGAACTGGCCTAAACACAATGGTAGTCACTCTGGGTAGTGTCCGGGGGGAATGTCATTGTTATGCTCACTACTTATGTCTACTTCCCAGCACGAATACAATGCTGTTACGGATACTCAGCCACTGTTTATTGAATAAATGATGCCAGCCATGCTTCTCTGGCCAGGAGCAGGAGACGTAAACAAAGGAGTGTCATCCAGACATGCATCAGTGTCAGAATTTCATCCTTCTCTAGCCAGCAAGGGGTGGGTTAGGATGAGAGGAATCTAGGACTTTGCCTGTCCTTTTGCAATGCACTCTTTCAGATGCAAGACTCAAGAACCTGAGAAGTGTGAGAAATTTGTGGAGACGTGGTCCAGCTCTCTCTAGTATATGGCAAGCTTCCTTCCATACAAGCTATGGTTTCTTTGCAATCCTGTGGCTAGTAAAAGGATGCTTTCCAGATTGTTAAAATGCTCAAATCTTAGTGACCAGTTGTCCAGTTTGGAAGAAGAAGAAGTCTTCTGTTCAGTTGGAAAGAGAAAGAAAGAAAAGTCTCTATGCAGGAGAAAAGGAAGAGTACTGACCCAAACAAGCTCAACAAAATGAATTATCATCCAACTCCCATTTCTTTCGACTTTTGTACTTTAAAAAATATTCCTAGCCTCTAATCTCATGTCTTTTGATTTGCAGAGGTAAATAGCTTCTGTTGCCTTTCTGAGTAATTGTGGAATTACATAACAATGTTCTGAAGAGTAAAGATGAAAGTAATGGGAAGAAACATGTTTGAAATTGGTCAGTTCTATTGTCTATTTGTCTTACCCTTTTTCAATATATTTCTCTTAGCAACCATTGTACTTTAAATGTAGTAACCGCTGAGTAATTGCTTTCTCCTAGAAATCAGATATCACCTAGAAATAAGATATCAACTCAGAAATTCAGGATAAATAGGAATGCATTTATCAGAACTAGAAGTTGAGAAAAGAAGTTGAGAAGTCTTTGGATTGGTATGCAACAGCAAACACTGATATGGAAACATTCACTCATGTTGAAATTTTTCACCTCAGGATAAATTTCTAGATGTATTTAATGCCTGCTGCTTCGTATAATGATCATCTATTTTGTGCTGAATGTTGTACTTAATGGAATTCCAAAATACCTTTAATCTATGATCCTTGCCCTCTCTGCAAAACTTTGTCTAGTGAGAACATGAAATCACACACAAGAAATAAGAAAATAGAGAAAAAAATTAAAAAGCTATATGGGCATGATTGATACAATTCATCAATTCAATCTAGTTCTAAAATCTCTTAAGACTTTTATGTCAACAAGAGGAAGGTTGATAGGAGTTTCAAAAAATATTATCTTTCAATGCAGATTTATTGCTATATTTAGGGACCATAATTTATTTAGAATAAGAAAATGATTATTTTAGTTTAAGCTTTCCCTGTATAATTCATTTTCCTCTCAGCTATTAGCTGATACCTCCCTCAAAATGGCTATTAGTGCAAAAATAACTTGTGGTAAGTTTTGAAGGCCACTGGAATCAAAGATTAGAGATACATTAGCTGTATGTACTTCTATACATATTTGTGCTCACTTATAATGCAAATATGCTCTGTTATCTTCTTCTGAGATTAATCCTTTTATGACAAGAGTTTAATTCTTTTATGACAAAGTGACAGGGAATTGATTTGCTGCTACCTAGGACTTCTGCTAAGGCCAGAATTTTTATGCCAAAATGTAGAGCAGGAAAGCACATCCTTTTCTTACTGATGCCAACAAATGGTCTGAACAAATTGGTTAATAATGAGTGTGAAGGGACATTAGCGAATAATATCTATATGGGGAAAATATATAAAAAAACTAAATGTTAAAAAAAAGTAGAAGAAAAATTTGTTAGGTTTTATTATGTGTCTGATTAAGAATTTTCAGACCATGAAACAATATAACACAATGGAAATAATAGGAATTCTACTACATCATGACTTTAAATTTCCAAACATAAAAATTATCATAAAGAAAACTATAAATTATAAATTGGGAATATGTTTGTCATAAATAGGAGACCAATTCATTAATAATTTAAATATACAAAGACATTTATACAAATCGGAAATTTTTTAAATGAGCAAAGGCCATGAACAGGCAATTCACAGAGGAGGAAATAAAAATGGTAATATAAAATTATAGAAGAGTTCCTGTACTATTACTAATCAAAAATGGAATTAAGACCAAAAAAATTATAACCTTCAATTACTTGAGTTTTTCTTTTTCTAATTTTTAAAAATCATACTGGTGAAGCAAATAGTATCATATGCTGCATTTGACAGTATAAATTGGATTAACTGGATTAATCTTTCCGAAGAGCAGTTTGGTAATATTCACTAAGAGACTTAAAATATTCACATTTGTCACCTAATAACTTAACTTTTAGGAAATTTTCCAAAGGAAATTATTTGAAATGTGATTAAAGATTAATATACAAAGAATGGTAGCAAACATTTAGAAACAGCATGTCCAGTGGTATGGAAATTTCAGATAAATTAGGTATGATCCAATCAATGACATTATACAACTAACAAAAGTGATTATCAAGACAATTTTTTAATTGCATGTAGACACGTCCAAGATATATCATCTTAAATGAGGGGAAAAACAATTTTAGAACTGAAAAGAAAGTCTTTTAATTGTTCTGAGACCAATCCTGTGCTGCAGAAGGGAGGAGACCTACTGCCGCCTGGCCACTCCCTCTCCAGTAGGTCTCCTGTCCATTCTGTTCCAAGCCACCCGCCAGCTTAAGAAGTGAGGGGAGTTTCAGATCAATGAAGAACCAAGGGGCAGCAAGACCAATAACTTGTATGAAGGTCTCATCTCACAGATCCTCAACAAAGTGGAATGTTACCCCTTTCTATTTTTCTTGCAGATACAATTCACTGTACTTCTGTAATTTTCTAAATGATACCCTTGATAATCTAAAAGCATCTTTGTGAACTTCCAGAAAAGCTTAACATGTTTTTCAATTATTTTTCTTACATTTTAAAATGAATAATGAGGGCTAAAAAGAAAACATCACAAGTAAAACAAGATTTATTTTCTGATCCTGGTCTATGGCCTTCAACAAATTTCTTTATAATGCTTTGCAGTAGGTTCCACATCTATAAAACCAGGACAGAATGACCTTTTCTCCTAAAACCATTGTGCTTCTTTGTTTATAAAGTGTTGTCAATATGATTAAAGAATCTATCATGATACTTTATTATTAAAGTGATCATTAATTTTTTGTAAGAATCACAAATATACAAAATTTTAGGGTTGTGAGAGGTTCAGTGACCATAAAGTTCTTCAGTGACCATAAAGAAGCCAGCACATTGGATTTTAGAGAGATTATAATGTTGGCAAGAAAGCTTATGCTGTATTGGTACAGACATTCAAACTGAAATGTCAACTAATGAATAAAATCATTAATGAAGCAAGCAAAATTCATTTGTTGAGAAAGATTGTCAGTGTGTAATACAATGTGACGAAAAATCCATTTTGTTCCTATATTGGTTTCTGATCTTTGAGAAAAAAAAGACCAATACAATATTAATCATGAGCATTATCCTACTCACATAAATTGAGATGTTTACCTAGCTGATCTATGCTGCAAACGCTTAGCTTCACTTAGAAACTCACCTACGGAGGATTACAGTTTCGTTGAAGAAAAAGTGACAGAGATCTTACTCCTTGCCCAGTACTAGACCAGGTATTAAGAGGGACATAACATGGTTTGCTGTCCTCAAGGAGCTTAGACAAGTGTGGAGAAATACAAATAAGATCATTTTAATAGAATATAGTAAATAAGAGAGTGGCATATAAAGATAGCCATGGTACCTTGAAATTTAATGGTAAATTTCTTAGAGAAGATAGTATTTAAGTTGAGACTTACAGGGTAATGAAAAAAAAAAATGACCTGGGTTTTTCTAGGCACAGGGAATAGCATATGTAAATGCAAAGAACTGTGAAACTGAGTGGTATATGAAAAAAATTATAGATAATTGGTTAACTTAGAGCTGTTCTATATACAGCTGCTGCAGGGTCAGTGAACTGTTGATACTGTTCCACAATGAGATTAAGTACAGAAACTGAGTGTAAGCGTTTAAAAATTGTTATAGCAATCTGCTATTGCTTCAACATTTTATTCACATTATTTTATTCTTTAAAATATCAGTTTGCAACTTTAGAAATTTCTAAAAACCAACCTGGTCCATAGATAACTTGGGAAGCAAGGGCCTAGAAGATATAGTTCAATGCCAGAAGGGCTGAGAAATGAGGCTGAAGCAGTGGAAGACACCAGATCACGAGAGGTCTTGTTTCCCATGCTAAGCTAAATCATAAAGGACTTCACATGGCGAGAATGAAATACTTTCTTTTTCCAAGCAGAATAAAATCTGACTCTTTCCTTTTTACTAATGCCATCAAGCAGCCATTTATTTATTTGGGGAGACCCTCTGACCTTGAATGTAAAACACACCCAGGAAGTTAGTCCAGAATTTGAGAGCGGGGAGTGTTTCAGTCACCCCTGTAATCATTACGCTCCTTCTAGGGCTACGCCATGCTCTGGCCTGTGCTAGACCATCTGTCAGCCACAGGTGCTCTGGGAGGACATTAGAAATGCCCGGCTTTACCGTCCTTTCCACAGACCAAGACTTGACCTGGATCCTGTGTCCACTCTCTGTTCTTCCAACTGTCCCGCAAGACATGGTAACCAGTGTCCGGCTCCCGCACTGCAAGGCAGCAATGCAACCATCCCTAGCAAAGATCCTGCCTCGCCGACCATGCCATGAGGGAGCAAGATGCAGGTCTCCACCCTGGTCCCACTGCCCACCCTCACCCCCACCATGTCATCCTCCTCCCAGACTCCAGCAAACCACCGGCACTGCCATCAGCAGCACGACAGCACCTACCTTGCCATGCCGGGCACGTGCCCCTTTCCCAATTAAAGCACAGGAGCTTCCATCTCCTGCTCTTTTGGGGGGCCAATACACAAGGTTGTTTCTGTACCGCAAACAAGAAAACCCAAAGTAATAAACCAAAGCCCTGACTCTCCTTCCTGTGAAGGAGAAGTGCAGAGTTGCCTGTTCGCTCTTCTCCCTGATAAGTACACGGCAGCAAAAGCATGAAAGTTGCCAATAAATTTCTTAATTACTCACATTGTTACCCCAAGCAACAGACCTCGAACGATGTCGCGTTAGTGATAGGGTATGGTGAGGTGCTTTAATCAGAAGAGGAATATGATGAGATTTGTGCTTGAGACACATCACTGAGTGTTCAGTGTGGAAGATTAATTCAACAGGAGTAAGACCGGAAGCCGAGAGGTCAGAGGACTATTTCAGTATTCCCCGGGAAAAGAACAAGGGCTTAACCAGGTCTGCAGGTACAGTAGGGATACAGATGAAGAGGCAGAATAGAATAAAGAATTGCCTGGAAGGTAGCATCCTCCAGAGGTAGGGATTGTGTCCATGTAGGCATTGGGGAAGGAGAACTATTAGGGGTATAGATTATGCCCACAGATCTAGCATGAGTGCCTGGGTGGATCATGAAGGTAAGAGCAAAGATTGGAATTACGGAGCGAGAGGGAATAGGTTTGGGAGGCAGTCTAGTGGGTTTCCTTTCAGACTTGTTGAGGTTGAAGTGCTTACGAGACATTCCAGTGACTCTACTGGGTGGAAAAATTCAGCTGGTCACTAACATTTCTTACCAAGAGATGGTCTCCCCCAGCATCTCTACTTCTTCACTTTCTTGGAATCTGAACTTTTTTGTTTCCCCCTTTCCCACCCCACAGGCTTACTCTTCAGCTTCTGTGCTCCAGAGGTAGAAAGGGAGAAAGCCCTGTGGATTCAATCCTGACTTCCAACCCTGCTCGCCAGTGTGCACCAGTCACCTGTCCCAGTAAAGTGATGTCCAGATGACACGCAATAATCGAAGAGAATCGGAAACCATCCTCGGCCTCTCCTGTCCTTTAAGATGTGAAAAAACACATTACCACATTTTATAGGAACATTCCTAGGGGAGGGAATTTTAGGAGGGGCATCTGTGAGCAGGTAACCTGACAGCCCAGGCAGGTGGCTTCACTGATGAAATGACTGTCCCTTGAGTTTAAACTTTTCAGAACTAACATTTCTTATCCACAGAGACTTTCCTACTTTCTCAGTGTTCTTTTGTTACCTAACGTTTGTATTTATTGTTTTCCACTACGTTAATGCAGGGAACATTTGCAAGTGTATTATTAAATATTGGGTCAAAATCCTGCCATGCCACTTTGTACATAAAGATATTTTATTCATGCTTCCATGTGTTACTTTTCATAAATAATTGCTGTGCTCAACACACTAAAAATATGATAATACGACTGTGAAAATGGCAATGATATTGTCTTCCCATAATTATGAGTATTTTTGGATTGATTATTAGACTATGAGAGCTCACTAATGAAAGGCATCTAATAAGTGAGAAAGGGACAAAGGATTCACGTATTAGACCCTGTTCAAAGGAAGTCAATTTCTTTGGTCTTTCTCTTTGTAATTCACACTATGTGACAAGGATGTAAGGGCATTTATGACACTCTGTACCACATTCATTACAAAGATAACAGGACTGTGCTTTTTCATAATCCATTTGATTGACACTATCTCTGTGCATTTTTATTTTCTTTTGGAAATGTATTGATTTGTTCTAGCAATCATTGTTAAATTTCCAGTTTGTAGAAACCAACATTTCATAAATACAAAATTGTGATATTATTTTTCAGTGTATCACTTTCCTAAAAATACCATATGATTATAGCTGCCACTCCATCAGGGTCAAATTCTTCTGTTGAAGGCTAACTGATAAACCTTGACCACTCCTTGGACACAAGGGATCAAGACATCATGTTGGCTGAAGTTCTATGGAAAGTTTTGGAACGAAAAAGCTGCCAGTGGCAGCTCTTTAACTTTTATGATTACCTAAGCTGATATCGGTGCTAAAAATTATCTTAGTGATACGAGGACAATGTAGTAGAGACAGAAGGGTACATTTAAAACTACCTTTTACAATTTATTTTGTTGCAGAGTATTTAAAAATGGTCAGCGTTAAGGATTATGTGAATAATCATTTTGGTTTTTGCTCCCTGATGTCTGCACTACTTCTAATCAAGGACACCAAACAAGAATACTTGTATTTCTTACTGGTGCCTCTTTATGTTTCTTTGAGAAGAAAAATGGGGAATAAAAAAGAAAAAGAAAAAGAACAACAATAGGGTATAGAAAAAGGCTAGGATCTCCAGTACGTACACTTTCCCTTGAGGGATGCTTTGCCCATGCTTAACTCTAACCTAGAAGTCTTTAAATGGGTGCAACAGTGGCTAGAGCATGCCAACCATGGAGCATTTGTCTTCAAAAGGAAAATATTCCAACACCCCCAGAATGCTTTACAGAGCAAAAGCATTGTTACACAGAATGTAGTAAAGATACAAACTCTTCTGCAATTTAAATTACTGCAAGTGATATGCTATTCTGACTTCTAGAAAAACCATTTTCTTGACCTTTAATAAATATTGTTCGAAGAGAGTTTATAAGGATCAGGAAGAAGGAAAGCTTTTTAAACATAATGAAAGAATGAAATTCACTCTAGCTCAAGAATTATACGTAAGGAATATGCTTTATACTTACAACTATAGCATTAAATCTTTAAAAAGTCAAAGTGATAAGAGGATTGAGAAATTTGCAGAGATATTCATGGCATTTTGTAAAGTCAATCTCAAAGGTAATGTCTGCATTTTTATAAGTCAACTTGAACTTCTGTTGAAGTAGGGCACTTGGTTTTCAAGCCAAAATTATCATTAATCAGATTTTTTAAAATTATCTGATTTAGATGATCTACTTTTTTTATGCCTGATTTCTTATAAGTTTTTTATTCTGATATACAGTTCAAATGTCACTGCAGCCAAGGAAAAAATGTATTTAGATCAAAGGCAAACCTTTCTGTGTGTTTGTTCTGCATGACAATATGAATATAATTTAAGTCTATCAATAGTCAAAACATAAACAAGAGCTAATTAACTGGCACTGTTGTCATCTAAGAATAAGCGGATGTTGTTGTCTGACGCACTGGTTGTGATCAGTCAGCAGAGAAAGACTTCTAAATTCCCCTTGCTGAGCTGAAATATTCCCTTACATATCTGACAAATCTGTATCTTATTTCTTGTCTACCTGCCAAACTTAAGTTCTTGAGGATCAACTTAGGACACTGACAAACGTTCAACAATGAGCATGCTAGCTCTTCCTCCTGATTTTTCTCCATCGAGAATTGATGGGGTTCTAAAAAGAAAAGTGGATAAGTCCTTTAAAAGTTGTTTTTTGCGTGGTAGTCTCAAGACTGTGAATTTGTTAATTATTGCCTAATATTGAAGATATCCATCATTGTGATTAATTAACTAATAAGTATCTTGAACTGAGAATATGTCATGGATTATCTATAGAACTTCTGGTCAAAATTTCCCCACAAACACAAACAAGACTTCTCATGTTCCTTTAAATGAGTATACTTTGTCTTTTCTTCAAGGGGATTTATCCTATGGGCCTGAACACCTTTTTCTTGTTCTGGTTACTTTTTAAAGGAAAAACGGTTTTGATAAATAATGAAAAAACACCTATCTTGTTCATCAATATTACATTCCTGAACTTAAAGTCAGAATTCTACCAAAGTGATTACGGATAATATCATTGGTTAGTGACACTGTGTCTGAGGCACTGTTTCCAGGCACTGTGCTAAAACCTTCACATCTGTCATCTCAGTTAATAAGAAAACAATGATAAGACACAACTTCTAATATTCCATTATATTTGTTGTATTATTTTTCTCAGCAGCAGCATATTCATTTCAGATATATGGAAACCAAGACAGAAAATTAAATAACTTACCCAAGGTGGTACAACTAGTAAGCAGTAAAAATTTGGATTCCAACCTAAACCCCAAATCCCTGCTCTTCATCACTTTATCACTTAGTCTTTCTAATCTCAGTTTACCTATATATAAAAACGGGTTAACAATTATGCTCCTGGCTATAGTTAAAATAGGGACCACTTTATCATCCCATTATAAACAAAGGTGACAAAGTCATGCATTAATCCTATGAAATCTCCAAAAAAGCTACCAAAATTAATAAATTAATTTGTAATAGTTGAAGAATATAAGATCAATATACAGAATCAACTGATTTATTTAGTAACCAAAAAATGAAAATTAAATATATATATATATATACCATTTACAATAATGCCAGTATATATAAAATTCTGAGGGATAAATTTTACAAAATATGTTCACTCCCTGTACACTTAAAAACTGTCAAACTTCTAAGAGAAATTAAAGAATACTAAATCATGCATTAAAAGACTCAGTATTATTAAGATGTCAGTTCTATTCGAATTGATCTACAGATTTATTACAGTTTCAGGCCAAATTTAATTTTCTTCTTTGTAGAAGTTGATAAGATGATTCCAATGTTTATATGGAAATAAAATGGACTTAGAATAGCTAAAACATTTTTTTAAAAGCCTAAATTTGGAAGACTCACAATACTGGATTTAAAAACTTACTTTAAATCAAGACAGTTCAGAACTGACCTAAGAATAGAATTTAATCAATGAAATAAAATAGAGATTACAGAAAGAATTAAATGTATGCTTTTCTCCTGTATACACATGAATATATGGTCAACTGATTTTTGACAAGGGTGCCACAATAATTCACGGGGAAAGGACAGTCCTCTCAACAAATTGTTCTGGAACTCACGTGATGAAAAAGCAAAGCTCAACACTTACCACATACCACACAGAAAACTGACTCTAAAGTGTCATAACCTTAAACATTAAATCCAGACTATAACATTTGCCTTCTTTAATGTCAGTAAAGATTTCCTGGATTAGGCCCAAAAGGCCAAAATTAAAGACAACGTAAGTCGAACTTTAAACTAAAAATTCTGCTCTCCAAATGAGCGTTAATAAACTGAAAATGCAAAACCAAAGAAGAGGAGAAAATATTTACATTACATATATCTGACATGGCTTAGATCTAAGACATATAAGGAGCTCAAAAAACTTAAAAATAAGAAGTCAATCCACTGAAAAATAGAAAAAAATTTTGAAAAGACAATTCACTAAAGGGGATATATGATTTTCTGATAAGCACATGAAAAGATACTCAATATCATTTAGTCATCAGGAAAATGCAAATTTAAAACTACAGTGAGATACCACTACATATCCACAGGAGTGGCTAAAATTATAAAGGCCAATAATGCCAAGTCTTGATGGAAATATGGAGAAACTAGAACTCTCATACATTGCTAGTGGGAATGTAAAATCATTCAACAATTTGAAAAACAATTTAGCAGATTCTTCCTGAGATAAAATTTAAAAAGTTAAATGTATACTTCTTATATGACACACCATCTCCACTCATATGTATTTACCCAAGACAAATGGAAACACATGTCATGGCTATACAAAGACCTGTAACCAAAGGTTCATATTAGCTTTATTCATAACAGCCAAATGCTAGTAAACAAATTGTGGTATAGTCACACAATGGAATACCACTCAGAAATAAAATAGAAAAAACTACTAATACACCCAACAAAACGAATCTAAAAAACATTATGCATTATGCTGTAAAAAAGAAGCCAGACACAGTGGAATGCATACTTTATGACTTCATTTATATGAAGCACTAGAAAAGAAATCAGCCCAGTGGCTCTCTTGAGCCAGGATATAAGGGGAATGCCAAGAGAGAGGGAATTTTTTGAGATGATAGAAATTTCTGTAGTTTGATTAGGGCATTGATTACAGAGGGGTACATATTTGCCAAAACTCATGCTGTAGACTTAAAATGGGTATATTTTTCTATGTAAAATATACCTCAATAAAATTGACTTTAAAGATATTTTTAATAATTAGTGATGTTGAGCATCTTTTCATGTGCTTTTTGGCCATCTGTATGTCTTCTTTGGAGAAATGTCTGTTTAGATCTTCTGCCCATTTTTTGATTGGGTTGTTTGTGTTTTTTTGATATTGAGCTGCATGACCTGTTTGTATATTTTGGAGATTAGTCCGTTGTCAGTTGCATAGTTTGCAAATATTTTCTCCCATTCTGTGGGTTGTTTATGATTTCCTTTGCTGTACAAAAGCTTTTCCGTTGGATTAGATTTTGAGCACCCTTCTCTAGTATCAGAAGTTTGTGATATCTGTGTACGCCCTTGCTCACAAACATAAACCAAGCCTCTGTGTGTGTGTGTGTGTGTGTGTGTGAGATTAAACTCTGATAAAGGACAGAGTGTCTTTGGCATGCTGGTAATATATTATCAGAGAGCTTATCCTGCTGCTGTTGCAGTACAGTATAATAATGCTGTGTGCATTTAAATTATAAATGTAAGTACAGTGCATTATTTATAGCATTTTGTTTGGAACTAAAACTAAAGCAAATGAAGGCATTTAAAACAAAAACTGTCAGCCACTACGTTGCTGTTCCCATTGGATTGCCATTTAATGATCTCAAAGAGCTTAGATGAGTTGATAGGTTGGAAGAGGCACAGATGGGGTTTCCGCGGGATTTGCAGTGAAACCCACTTATTCGCTGAGTGTGGTACCACTGTTTGTGGTATGTGTGCTACAAGAGGCAGGTTTTAATTAATTAGTTTTAATAATTAGTTCTATTAGCTAAGAACCATGAATCAGAAAAGCATTGAACTTCACTTTGACATCCTCGACAGATGAGCCCAGTCTCAGCTCCGTCTTGTTGTTGGGATACGGCCACTCCCTGGGATTGCCATGAATTTTTATTTCAAAAGAAGACTAGTTCCTCTAATATCCTGCTAGCTGAGCTTCCCACTCTGTGGAGGTTCAGAATGTGGAGTATAGAAATGAAGTTGAACTGCCTGGATAGAGAAATGTGGGAAGTTTTCAAAGGTTGAAGTTTTTAAAAATGTGTGTGGGAAGGGAATAGAAATTGAAATCATCTATTAATACCACATTCTAAGAGTTATCAACATCATCATCATCATCAATAAAGTTTTATTACCTCCTACTAGCCCAGGGTATCGTTTTAGACACAGCAGTAACCAAAAGACACCATAAGTGATAATTCCCTCTAGGAGCTTATTGTATAGAAGATAATACATGTAGTTTAAGAGGAGGGCTCTTTGTGACTTAGTGCTAACATGGGCAAGTGAGGTGAAGTGATTAAACGGAAAACTAAATGTTATACGGCATTGCTTGTCCTCCAAGCTGTGTGCATTGGGCACAGAGCACAGGCATGGAATAAACGATGAGCTCTGAGTTAGAGATGAGCTAGATTCCCTCAGTTTTCCTCTCAATTCTGAGATGGTGATATTAAGGTTTTGAGAAGATTAAGTAAAATAATGCATGCAAATCATTTAGCACAATGACTAGCATATAAACCAAGCATGAAAAACAATAACTTCAAAACAAAACAAAATTAAATGTAGCAGAGGGCTAATACAGACAAATAATTAAGTATACAAGTTTCGAGCATAAATAGAAGCCACATCCTGGAAAAGTTTTGCCTCTTTTTCTATAGGTACTGAAGAAACTCTAAATGTATTTCAGCCAAGTAGAATCTTATGGAGGCAAGAAATAGTTAAAGGATGATGCAGCAGCAGATCTTTTTTATTTTGCTTTTAAATTATTTTTAATGCAGAAAGGAAGGAAAAGGGCAGAGTCAAAAATATTTCCAAAAGAATATATGTGATTTTGATGCTGAGAATAGCTCCTTTGAGCGGCACAATTTAATGCCACGGGATTATATTTCCTTCTCTTGGTCTATTTTAAGGGATAGTTTTGGCCAAAGATCAAGAAAGACTCCCTTCTCCTTGCTGAACCCAATTAATTAATAAGGTACTTTACTAAAGCAGTGAAAGGATCACACCCTTAAGATACAAACATTCATCTAAAGATTTCCAGAAAAGATCCCTTTATTTGCTACTCAACTCAACTCAGTATTAATTAATAATCAACAATTACCCACACTGGATTTTCAAACTTCAGCCACATGAGTCTCTCTCCTGAATTGTTTCAAACACATGAGATTTTCTGTGACTCACCCCACTCTACCCCCATTTTAAAAGGCATGGATTTTTAAAAATTGATTCATCCAGGATCAAGGTCAGCAGATCACTGGATCTGTCCTTTGAGGTAACCTGCCAGCTTCTTTTATCCCAAGGTGATGAACAGCAATAATAACCAACTACAATATATACTGTCCAATTATGGGCATTGGGAAGCAGGTTTCCATTATTCTGTAAAAGACATTGCAAAGTTTCATGTAGGCAAAAGTCCTCATGAAAGTGCAAGTTATGACAACTTAAGCACATCTTGTACTGTAATTATCATCTTATACATAAACTTGCCATAATAACCTTGTGGGTGGGTTGGGTTGCTATTATCAATTTTCCCCTTTTTATATATATGGAAACATATGGTTAGTTCCCAGCAAAATAATTTATTACTAACGAATATGCAGACTGTTTATAAGTGGCCAAGAAAGCTTTGGCTATAATCCAGGTCTTCTGACTTCTAGTTCAAAGCCATTTCCATCAGAGAAGCTGAAATTTATCTTTCCCTAGACTTGAAAGATCAGTTAGCCTACTGACCTTGCCTGGAATGTAATCGTGACTGCTAGATTACCAAAACTGTCGTTATGTCGACAAGAAGTTATTCAGCCAAAGACTTAAAGAGAAAATTCTCTTAACAACACCTTAGCTTCATGAGGAAAAAAAAGAATTTAATAGGTACTTATTTGGAGACACTTATTATCAGAATGTTTTGGGCTAACAGAATGATTAAAGCTTACATATTCACTGATATCTAAGCAAATTATATCACTAGACTCACAATCCTATGACAACTTTTCTATAGTCTAAAGCAATGCTATTCAATAGAAATGTAATGTGAGCCACATATGTAATTTAAAATTTTCTAGTAGTCACATCAAAAAATAGAAACAGATGAAATTAATTATTTCAATATATATATGCATTAACTATGAAAGAAATACGTTCTTTTTTCCAAACTAAGTCTTTGAAATCAGTTGTACATCTTACACTTACAGCCCATCTTAATTCAGACTTGCCCACATTTCAAATGTTCAACAGCTACCATGTTTCAAGACTACCATATTGGACAGCACACGTCCACGGAGTCTAGGACCCCCAATCCTGATATCTAGTAACTCTAATACCCAAAACTAAAAAGAGGGAGCAGGGAGACAGAACAATACTTTAAAATATCAAATAGTTCAGAACCAGTGCTTAGTGATAGAATCAAATGCTTGTCAAGCTATACAATTAATTCTTCAAAATAAAATGTTGTCTATATGATTTTTATAAAGGAAAACTATGTTAAATTATAAATCAGTTGCCCGACTAGATACTCCCATTCTCGTTTTCTTCTCAAAAAAGACTACAACTAGGTTTTTAAATCTAATATATTGCACGTGGACCCAGCAGATATTTCTGCTTGGTATCAATAGTGAGATAACTATTAAGAACATAGTTAGAGATAAGGTAAGATCATTTTCAATTTTATCAACCACTCAGCATGTTGCAAATTCGTAAAGAGGAACCACCTGTGAACCAACAGGGGCTTATCATTCTCTATCTCTTACACTATAATGCTTCCTTGAGGCATTCACTCATCTGTGTATTCTGTATTTGATTATTTGTATCTACATTGAATCTGTGACTCTTTTGTCAGGATATAAACACGATTAGGCAAAGCAAAAAATCTTCCCCAGTCATTATCACTTTGGCTTATGGTCCACCACACATCTGAATCTAGTACCGTCCATGAATTCTAGGTGAATGTTATCCTCAGTGATCCATGGGTAACTGCATTTTCAAAACCCTTCCAGTTATTTTCCACCCTTTTATTTCCATCACAATTAACTACACGCAAATCCCTGACTATTCTAGACCCTAGGTATTACTACCTTCCCCAGAAATGCTCTTCCTCTTAGACCGCCATCCTCCATAACTCTTAGCCTTTATAGCTTTCTCCAAACACCCACAACAGAACTCAAATGTCACTCCTTCTGTGTCTCATTGTACATTTTATATAACTCTATTATATCTCACAATTGATTGCAATGATTTTAATATAAAAGTATATTTGTATATTTAACCTGTGCTCTTTGTATTTACATAGCTACTTCCATATCCTCATTCCCATGGGGCTGGAAAGAATTCTACCATGGCATAGAGCCAACCTTAATAGGTACTCAATGCATGCATGTGGAATGAACGAGTGATCTTAATACAATTCCTGGCATATCAAAGTTTCCAAATCGAGTCATTAGCCTATGTTATAGCTATAGCCACATTACTAGGTGGGAAGGAAATAAAATTGGCCCTGAAATTTTAACAAAACCTACCTTAATAGGAAAGCCTAGTTTAAAATTTCTTCTGGCTAATTGTCCTTGATACATTTTTTCCTAATACCCTAGTAGTATAATAATGGTGACATACATCAATTTATTAGATGAATTATTTATTGGGAACCTAGGTTGTTCCAAACACTGTCACTATGTCAGAAGTAAAATGGCAAGACAGACATAGCTATTGCCCACTTAGAGGTCAGAGAAAAAGATGAAAACTCACACATTTGCCTAAAACTAGAATTAAAATGATGAAATGGAACTGGAAAAGGCCCCACAAATACTTTGCTTCTGAAAAGAGAGCAAACCTGTTTCTCTGAAAAGCAAGATAATGGAAAGGAAAATGTCTTTTTATTTCCTCACTGTTTGCCCACTCAAAAAGAGGCTATGACCTAACTAAAACATTGAGCATGAATCCTGCGACTGCATGGATTCTATTTTTTGAGGCGAGCAAGATGATATTCTCATGCTTCTTCGTCCCCAAGACACCCTACCTCTCTTTCTATAATACCTCTCTATTCTCCATATAGAGACTGCAACACTCAGAAAACAACAGGCTAGAAAGTAAGAACAGGTCTTAAGTGCATGCACAAAAAGAGTCCTAGGAATAGAATATTCTGAGTATTCTTCTTTTTCATCTAGCGTGCTGATTCGAATTGTTACAGAAGGAAGTTGGGGACGGGGAGCTGAAGGAGGGGTGTCACATGATTGAACCTCAACAGGGTTTATCAGGTGAAAGGCTGCCAAACTCCAGAAATGGAAATGGAAACTGTGTAGCGATTTGTTCTCTTGTCATGCATATGAGATTGAACAAACACTCAAGTGGATGGTGAGTGAGATCAAGGCAATCTACATATTGTTATGTGTTTATAAACACCAGGTATAGACCCATTTCCTTCAAGGAAGAGTAAACAACAAGCTAGTAAAATACAGCCTATGAAGAAAAGCTGCAGTACAGGAGAACAGAACAAGATAAGGAAGACTCAGAAGGAGAGCATAGGTCTGAAACCGATTTATCATGAGAATCGTCGCATAAGCTTGGAAAAGAGCATGACCCCTATGACACAAAGAAACCAACATTAAGAGCACAGGTTAAGAGGCAATGGCAGCATGTGAGCACAAGTGTTTTGAAGATTCCAAGGGAACCAGATACAGTAGAATTAAAATTCTCTTTTGAAACTAAAAATAGAACTACCATACGACCCAGCAATCCCACTACTGGGTATATACCCTGAGAAAACCATAATTCAAAAAGAGTCATGTACCACAATGTTCATTGCAGCTCTATTTACAATAGCCAGGACATGGAAGCAACCTAAGTGTCCATCATCGGATGAATGGATAAAGAAGATGTGACACATATATACAATGGAATATTACTCAGCCATAAAAAGAAACGAAATTGAGTTATTTGTAGTGAGGTGGATGGACCTACAGTCTGTCATACAGTGAAGTAAGTTAGAAAGAGAAAAACAAATACCATATGCTAACACATATATATGGAATCTGAAAAAAAAAAAAGAAACGAAAAGGTTCTGAAGAACCTAGGGGCAGGACAGGAATAAAGATGCAGACGTAGAGAATGGACTTGAAGACATGGGGAGGGGGAAGGGTAAGCTGGGACAAAGTGAGAGAGTGGCATGGACATATATACACTACCAAATGTGAAATAGATAGCTAGTGGGAAGCAGCCGCATAGCACAGGGAGATCAGCTCAGTGTTTTGTGACCACCTAGAGGGGTGGGATAGGGAGGGTGGGAGGGAGATGCAAGAGAGAGGAGATATGGGGATATATGTATATGTATAGCTGATTCACTTTGTTATAAAGCAGAAACTAACACAGCATTGTAAAGCAATTATACTCCAATAACGATGTTTAAAAAAAAATTCTCTTCTGAGGCAATAAAGAGTAGGGAAGAAAAAGGATGGGAAAAGACAAACAAAACAAGGAATGAGAAAAGGTGTGTAATAAATACAGAAAATGTATTTTTTATTAGAAAAGAAAAATCTGTACAATTTTATACTAATACATTTAAAAATTTTAATGAAATTGATGACTTTATGGGGAAATATAAATAGCACAGATTTACTCAACAATAAATTTAAAAAGCTGAAACTGCCGAGAATGGCATTTTCTTCTCTTCTGTGTACATTCCTCCTGCATAACCAACTGGAAGCTAAAACCGGTGTGAAGTCAGGGTACAGAGAGAAGGCTACCTTCTGTTCCCCAGCCCAGCAAACCAGAGTTCTCTAATGGAATTCGACACCTAGCCTTGCTCACTGCAAAGTGCTGCAGTCTTGCCTTTGATCCATGTCTTCCATATTTTCCTTGAGCACCTTGGGAAGAAGAGTGCTGTGATTTGATGGAAGATTTAGTTTCTCCTGGGACCCCTTGGACAACACTCTCTAATAGCCCAATCTTGCTGTAAGTTATTGAAACATTCGCGTGCACTCCTCCCTCATTTGTAATTATCTTTCTGAATCCCCTCTTCTCTTCCCTCATTAAGATGTTGTATTAGTTTGCTAGGGCTGTCATAACAAAATACCATACACAGGAAGGTTTAAACAACAGGAATTTCTTTTCTCGCAGCTCTGCAGGCTAGACGTCTAAGATGAAGTTGTCAGCAGGGTTCGTTTCCTCTGAAGCTTCTCTGCTTGGCTTGTAGATGGTTGCCTTCTTGCTGCATCCCTGGTGTCTCTTTCTGTATGTCTTAACCTCTGCCTTATAAAGACACCACACTGCTGTTTTTAAAATAGATAACCAACAAGGACCTACTGTAAAATAATAATAAATAAATAAATAAATAAATAAATAAAGGCACCCATCAGATTAAACTAGGGTCCACCTAACAGCCTCATTTTAACCATACTTACCTCTTTAAAGACCCTACCTCCAAATACAGTTACATTCTGAGGTACTAGGTGTTAGGACTTCAACATATGAATTTTGAAGGAACACAATTTAGCCCATAACAGATGCTTTCAAACCATGTAAGCATTATGAGTTTAGGCTTCCCAGGCACTTAGCCTATGACCTTTCACTGGAGCATCTACTCAATTTTCTCTGATCTGTATTTGTCCACACGTGAGTATGAACAATTTTCCTCTTACCCCTATGGATATCAGATTTCCTCTTCTATAAAATAAAGGGATTTGACTAGATACAATTTATGGTATCGTCAAACCTTAACAAAATCAGGATCCTAAGTCACCATGTATAAATTCAGTCAGAGAATAAGAAGGCAAGAGGCTGGTGGGAAAAGGACCAAATCTCAAAAGAAAGATATAGCAAAGTTTCCTCCTTGTGAGTGAAAGCTCCAGCCCTCTCCTCCCTCCAGCTCTACAGAGGCAGGAAGCAGGAGAAAGACGAGGGAGCAACTCTCTTGCCTTGACCTCTAAACCTCTCAAGGAGGCCTGTCTATACCCAATCAGAAGTGGCCTCCTCATTTTTTACAGACATATTGAGCACAAAATGTCATTGCTACCTACCAACCTACATATATACGTGCATAGAACTTCTTACATATATTTGTAGACTTTACAGTATTTATTTGGCAAATGCCATGTTTGTTGTTTCACTTTTTTTCACTTTCAACAACTCCAGAAATAGGATGCATCTTAAAATCACTTTGGCCTAGCAGCAGACATGATGGAGTTGTCATTGCCTGGACATGTGTATATAAATTCTTGAGGAATGGGTGTGAAATTTACAAGAAATTCTCAGAGACAATAGTTGATCATCTTTTTAAGATGTGCCATCCCCAATGTGCTTGATGGCACAGAGGATATTTTGAGGGTGGGGGGATGGGGCAGAGGAAAAAAGAACACCTAAACTAAGTGGTAAAAAATAAATCTTACAACAATGGGAATGTACTTAATGCCACTGAACTGTGCATTTAAAATGGTTAAGATGCTAAATTTTATGTGATGTATAGTTAACCACAATAAAAAATAAAATGATCAGAAGAGTCAGATTCTGAATATGAAGATGTTTAGGACATGTATTTACAAATTTATTCCACTTTTTCCTTTCATGTAAGTATAAGAGTGATATGTGATAAAAATCTATACCTACACAAGACTAGACAGTGTCTTCTTCTATTAAATACAGAATAAAAATGCTAAATGGTGGGACTTCCCTGGTGGTCCAATGGTTAAGACTTCTCCTTCCAATACAGGGGGTGCAGGTTTGATCCCTGGTCGGGAATCTAAGATCCCACATGCCTCACACCCAAAAAACCAAAAAACAGAAGCAATATTGTAACAAATTCAATAAAGACTTTAAAAATGGTCCACATCAAAAGAAAAAAATCTTTAAAAAAATGCTAAATGGTAAAAAAAGTATGATGTCATAGTTTAATTGGAAGTTTTTTTCTTCCTATAGGTAGATGAAATACTGGTGTGTCTTACAATCAATGCATCTTAGATTCAATCAAGGATAGTATTTAATGAGGTCCTACTATGAGTCAGGCACTGTGGTAAGAATGGAGAATATGGAATGAACGCAGGCCCTGCCCTTCAGGAGTTTACATGGTCTTAGTACATATAGTTATTAAAATATGAAGTAAGAAAAATAATTAAGGGAGATGGGTGCTATAACACTGGAAAACAGTGCTCTTGGAGCATACAACAGAGAGGTCTAATCTTGTCTGGGGGATCGTGGAAACCCCCTTGGAAAAATGATAGCTAAACTAGGACAGAAAAATGAGAAGGAGTTAGGCAGGAGTGAGGACATAACATTCTTCACAGAAAGGAGTAGCAGGTGCAAAGCCCTGAAAGCGAGCACAAGCATAGTCAACCATGGAACTAAGAAAAGTCGAACGTAAGTGAAGGAGAGAAAGGGGGAGGAGACATAGATAGAGCTGGAGAGGTAGGCAGGGGCTGTATCACACACAGGCCCAGGTCTTCCCGGGTTACACAGGCTGAGGCTCTATGTGTTCATAGGGGCAGCTTGAGGGGAGTTATGTCCTGCACCTGCCGCTTTGCTCATAGGTTGTAAGAATTTCCTCTGGGTCTTTTTTAGTAAACCATCTGTGACATTTCACAAATTCCCCTCACAGGCAAAGGTGCTTTGTCTGGCAAGAACTCTGCCTTAATTTCACAGTTTTAAAAGTCTGCTGTCCAATCGATGCCTTAAAATTCCAACACTTAAGGAAGGTCCTAATTATTTTTTATACAGTGGTCAATTTTGAGTCTACTGTCTTTTAAATCAACCCATTATTCTTAAGTTGTCTGGTGCCTGAACAAGATGTTTCTCTATGAGAAGAAATGTCCTTAAAATGTAGTTGAAATGATTTTGTCAGCCAAGCAGATTAATCTTTGAATAACGTGTGTGTGCTCCTACGAAACTGAAAATATTATGCACATCACCCACATTAGCCATTTATACTTGTCTATATTTCAGTGTCGATGTGGTTGATCTATCTGCATAGATTTCAGCTCCACAAAAGAAGATAATACAATAACAACAAAAATAACCATATTAGCTTGGATGGTTAATTGTATGCAGCAACTTGACTGGGCCACTGGGTGCCCAGATATCTGGTTAAACATTGTCTTCGTCATTTGGGCTGTTATAACAAAACAGCATAAACTGAGTGGCTTATGGACAACAGAAATGTACTTCTCACAGTTCTGGAGGCTGGAGTCCAAGATAAAGGCACCAGTAGATTCAGTGTCTGTTGGGGGCCCACTTCCCAGACAGCTGTCTTTTCCCTGTCACCTCACATGGTGAAAGGAGGAAGGGATCTTTCTAGGGTCTCCCTTATAAAGGGCACTAAGCTCTTCCATAAGGGCTCTACCCTCACGACCCTATCACATTTCAAAGACTCCCACCTCCTAATACTATTTCCTTGAGGTTTGGGATTTCAACATATAAATTTTAGAGGGACATAAACATTCAGTCCATTACAAACATTATTTCTGAGTGTGTCTGGGAGGGTGTTTCTGAATGAGATTAACACTTGAACTGGTAGCCTGAATAAAACAGATCACCCTCCCCAATGTGGGTGGGGTTCATTGAAGGCCTGAATAGAATAAAAGGCTGATAAAGAACAAATGCTTTCTGCTTGACTGTCTTTGAGCTGGGACCTTGATCTTCTGCCTTTAGACTCAGATTCAGATTGACATTCACACCATTGTCTCCCCTGGGTATCCAGCTGGCTGACTGCAGATCATGGACTTACTTCTCAGCCTCCACAGCTGTATAAGGCAACTCCTAATAGTTTAAAATATATTATATTATATTATATTATATATTTATATAATTTGTTCTGTTTCTCTAGAGAACCCAGACTAGTTCAATAGCTAACAAAAATAGAGCTCTTAATAGTCCCAGATACTGTAATGAGGTACTTACATTAAGTCCAATTAGGCTTGTAAGTAACTGTAAGGTAGATACCATTATTATCTCCATTTTGCAGATAAATAGAAATTGAAGCTTAGAAAGGTCAGGTAGATCTCCTAATGTCAGCTAATTTATTCAAATTCTCAGAACCAGTGTGGTATAATTATTTATTTTACAAACGCTAATAATAGTAAGTATGCTGAATGTGGTTCTAAACATTATCCAAATACTACTCATTTAATCCTCCTAACAGCCCTGCGGGACAGACACAGAGGTTGAGTAACTTACTATGAACGAGTAGAACCGGGATTCAAACCCAGATCATCTGACTTCAAAGTTCTGAGCCTAACCATTTTCTCAGTCATTAGAGGCCAGACTAGCCAAAAATTTCCACTTTATGAATTATCAGCTTTATGCCCTTGGTAGAATCGTTTAATCAGAATTAAACTCTGAGCCTAAATTTTCTAATCTATAAAATGCCAACTACACAAGATGTTGTATAAATCAAATGAGATGATACACATTTCATTATTATTTTAGTAGTCATTGTGATCCTGCTTAGTCTACCACTTTATAACTATTATTATTGTCACTAATGATTTATATTAATTATATGTTATCATTAATTAAATGATTAATCCTCACAAGTATGGGTGCTTCATTAAAAGTATTGCAGACTGTTAACTATTTTTAAGAGGCTCTGTGTAAGTGAAGTTTTATCATCTATTACTTATTGCTGGCTTGGCTCTGTCTCAGTCCTCAACAAGAACAAAGAGGGAGGGAAGGACAACGGGATCAGGGTGAAGTGCCAAGAGACAAAAGGATATGGCTTGGAAATCCGTTCTGAGTCACGGATCTCTCTCAAGAGGGAGAGTCAATGTTTATATTGCCACCATCCCAGTTCTTTTTCCAAGTATTGAGGCCATTTTCTGCCATTCTGTCTTGAAGTTTGGAACAACAAGTGCCAAAGACAGTCCAAACGGGTGCAGTGCCCTTTGCTAAATCCTTTCTTCGAGAATAGTAAAATCCAAGTGTAATATCTGAGCAAGGATATGAATAAAGTGACTTCAAGCATACAAAATATGAATCACAAAATACCAAAATTCACCACCAATTAAGCATAATCAGGGAAGTAAAACCTTCCCATCTCACTTGCGGCTGCAGAATACCTGGCAACTTCATTGACTCACCTCCTACCTGGGTTTGTTCTCAGCCATGGGACCTTCCTCAGCTCTACTTCCTTTTCCCCAATCCCTACACTTCTGGGGAGACTTCAAGGTATTTTTTTCTAGCTAAAGTCAAAACCTCAGTTGGCTGCTTGCAACATTTTCTTTTCCTCATCAGCTCCCACTCCAAAATGCCTTCATCCAAAAAAATGTGTGTTGCCATGGTGACTCCTATTGTAGTTGCTAGAAGCTTTTGTAAGATGCAGTCATCGTCTTGTTATATTTCAGTTTTAAAATTTCCAGCAACAAGAAAAATGAAGTTTCCTTTGTTAGAATAGGAAGTGGAGTGCTTAGGAAATTTATAAGCAAATGACAGAGATCTGGGAGCACATAAGACACTGGATCCCCAGGAAAGAGGGCCTTGAATGCTGACTACAGGGTGAGGTATCTCTAAGGGAGAAGATGCCAATGCAAAACACAGAGCCTCCTGTTCTTTTTAGCTTTAAATGGTCTTCTCAGTCTCCAGGGGCCTAAATAAGTGATTGAATAATTCAGCCAAAGGAAATTTCCAATATGAACTTGAAAGACCAGGGGTCCGCAAACTACGGTCCACAGGCCAAACATGCCCTACCACCTGTTTTTGTTAAAATAAAGTTTTACTGGAACACAGCCATGTCCACTCTTTTATGTGTTGCCTCTGGGTACTTTTACTCTACAATAAAGAGTTTTGTAGTTGCAGCAGAGACCATGTCACCCATAAGCATAAAACATTTACTATCTTGCCCTTTACCGAAATGTTGACCAACCCCTGCTATGGGCTGGGAAGAGGCAAAACAGTTAAAGGAGAGAGGGTGACCAAGCACAGTTTGGGATTCCATTAGAATATCTGCCTTGTGTCCCTTAGTTTTTCTCTAATGCATTATTCACATCAAATTTAGAGCTCTAAAGTGTGGGAGAAAATCTCTTTCCCTTTTGTTTCAGCTCAGGTCCTCTGAGGAGCAGTTGCCTACACAGTATTAGACCTGCAAGAGATTCATTGGAGAAAATCCCTTTTGTAGGGTGAAGGGGAGGACGCTGGAGGAACCGGGGAAACCTCCGGAGGGCACCCCAGTTCTGACTCCTGTGGAAGAAGAGGGAAAAGGAGGGAGGGCTGGTAGGAAGGGTCTAACACTGCAGCACAGCTCCAGACGGTCTTGGGTATGTCTAAAGAGAGTCTGCAAGCTAAAGTCACCCATGAGAAGAGTCCTGCCCTCACAGGAGCAGCCCTGCCAAGAGCAAGCCCCGTACAAACACAAGGGAGGACTTGGAAGGCATCAGTGGGACCACCCATCAATTACGTTCCCCTCGTTAGATCCAACTGGTGCATTTTCATGGCCCTCACCCTGCCGCATCCTATTATTTCAAATTTATCATATTTCCAACCTGCCCACAATTGTTGAGAGGCCGATGTGCATGCAGAGTACTACATTAAGTATTGTGATGGGGAAGAAGAATACAAAGGATAAAAAATTCACTAAGTTCTGAGCAGGGGAAAGATCACTTCAGAACTGCTGACAGATGGACAATGCAATGATCTCTGACTTTTCCTGGCAGTTGTTTGCTAGGTTCTCAGAGCATCTGAAAAACTCTCTTCCTGACTTTGTTCCGAGCCCTCTGACACTCTGGACGACAGAACAAAGGGTCTGTATAATGCTGATTCTCTGATGGCTGTGCTCTGGGCTTCTCTCCTCTGCTGTCTAGATAGAGTGCATGCTGGTGGAGGAGAGATATTAGACACATGAAGTGGAACAGATGTCAAACTGCTTTCAAGTTCCCGATTATTATTCCTGCTTTACAATGGAAACAAGCAGAGATGAGAAAGGGATTTCAAAAAGATGGATCCCTATAATGTTATTTCACAAGGCAAATGCTTGGCAGTCTTCATGTCTTTTCTTTCTTTCTCTGCCCAACCTCCTTTTGTCAAAATCTGACTGAAGAGTCTCTATGACCACCAGTTGAACACTGAAAATGATGCAGTCCAGAATCACTCCAAGAGTGCCAAGCTTTGTTAAATAAATATGTTAGTGGACTGAGGTTGATATTTACAGTGTATTATTGCTCTCTCTTCAAGCAACTTAAAAGGATGACCTGGAGTCTCAAGAACTTGTTAACTATTGTTTTAAAAAGTAGAATCCTTCTAGAATGCACTTTAGTTTCAGAGTTAAATGACACCTTTCTTCCATGAAGGAAAGTCGGTAAGTCAGCCTTCTTTCATTGTTTTCTTACCGATACCTTGGAAATCAAACCAACAGACCCAGAGATTTGTTCATCTCAAACCTTTGTCACCCTTCTCACTGCCATTTCACAGAGCCCTGTCACCTTTCATCCTTCTCCCTCCAATTCTAATTGGAATTAGGAAGAAAATAGAGAAAAGGACAAAGAGCTTTCTGTTCCCTGAAAGCTAAAAGCCTGGTAGCTTTCAAAGGCTCCTATCTCTGCTTTATGATTTTCTTGCCTTGACAACAACTTTTCTAATAATAAGCTGCTGGTAGAAATTCATGCTAATTCTATAATAGAAAGAAAGAGACCTAAGTGTCCAGACTCTAATTTATCAACCATTATACAAAAAGTAGTAAGAACTACTTTGAGATTCATATTAGCAGATATATTTTTAAGTCAATCACTCATACCTTAAGACCCAGAACTTACTGATGAGAGTAATTTGGTAAAAATGCATTCTAAATTTGGGTCTCCCACAGCTTTATCATCCACATCACCCATCCCGGGCAGAGTAAGGGTGTGGAATTCAAATTTACTGAAGATAATAAAACATGAATAATTTTAGGAGATCATATTTAAAATTAATAATGGTTACAGCTGTCAATATATAGAGAACTCTCTCCTTAATTAATAGGTTTGATGTTCTTTCTTCCATCCTATTTTAGAACAATATACATATCTGTGCCCGTATATACATATAGATGCTGCTATTAATAAGTTATTGATTAAAGGGAAATCAACAGATACTTCTCCTGTGCTGAATTCTATCTCATTTGAGGTCAATGGTTGCCAAAATTTTGAGTTGCCACGTGCCCTTGGAATTATTTTTCTTCTATGTGTTCCATGTTTTGAAACAGTCTACCGATCAAACGACCAGACTTAATTAAATAGAAATTCATTTTTTCCATTTCTATTTGCCAAGGAATATGTAAGTATTCATCAGAGCTTGCACAGAGATTGTGATAGTTCGCTTATCACCATGAGTTGATATAATTTTAGCCCATAGAGGAGAGACAAGGTTTTATCCAGCAGCTGAAGCAGCTTTATTGTCAGTAGGTTTACAGTTTCCACAAGGTTGTTTTAAAAAATAATGAACACTGCCTGCAGGTCTCCGTTACTAACTTCGTAAATCCCCAAAGAGCTTGGGACACTGTCGTTAAGCATTGTCCCAAGACAGAGGAGCTTTTTCTCAACCTTTGTCCCACTCCAATATCCAGAAGCCACAACCCACTCTTACAAGTAACTATTGATCACAGTGACAGATTATAGCCATGCTGCCTGGGGGCAGGGATTCCCCAGAATCTCGGGGAGAAATGGAGTCTGTCGAGAGGAGAGAATGTGTGAGTTGAAAAAGTGTCACAAGTGACTCTGATACAACCTTCACGTCCCCTCCTTAGCTGAAAAGGACTGCTAGAAGTGATGTAATTCCTCAATAGAAAGGGCATTTGTATATTCAGTTATGAAAATTAAACCCTTTTCTATGAGTCCTGGATGTAGCTAGATTACCGGGGAAATTCTCATGATCTGAAATACTTTTATTAGTTTCTGTATATTTTCGAACCGGGAAGTAATATCTTTTGTCACTTCTGAAGACTGATCACTCTGAGAAGAATACAGTGCGGCTCCAGAATCCCTAGAGGCCTAGTTTGGTGGGTAGAACATCTATCCCATTATAAGCACTCAAATATTACTCAACACTCTTTTAAAAGTACAGGAAAGGGGGCTTTCAGGGACTGCAGCCAAATTTCACCACAAATTCCTCCGCATGCTACTCTCATTCCAGCTCCTGGGTGGCCTTCTGCTTTGGAGGAAGCTACTTTGAATTTCAGACGCTAAGAGAAAACAGCATCAGGACACATGCTGAAGGTGAGGGGCAAAGCTCTTGTCCCCTTCCCTGTGATTATGAAAAATGCCTCCCATACTCCCAAAGTTAACATTCCAAATGAAACGGTAAACCTGCAATCCAGCAATCTATTTTGGAAACGGTAGTCTCGGATGTGCATGAAGTTGATTTTGTTGAACTTTGATAATCTGCCAATGTCTTCATCATATTTTCCAGGGAGCTTATTATTAGCTGTACTCAAAGTCCATGCACACCTTGAATACATTAGAGTAATCTCCATAGCTTTATCTTTCAAAAGATTTTGAACTAGAGCTTTGGCTACTCTTATTCTCCAGTGGAAGTCCAAACCTGCCAAGGACTCACAACTGCAAGTATTCCCAAAACCGAGCCTATTTCTTTTCAATATATTATCTTCCTCAGCAGAGTTTTGACAAACATAAGAATTGTGCAAGGTTTTAAGCTTGTAGCTTATGAAGTAAGTTTCAGGTAGTCAATACTTTGCATTCATGGGGATGGGGATAAGAGAGATATAGCACAGAAGAAGCTAAAGACATAAACAGAAGGTAGCATAAACAAACTGACTTCCAAATTGAACAAGTAGGTAAGTTTACATCTAAATAACAAAAGGGCTATTATTGAAATATCCTATGTCCACTGGACTTTTTTTTTTACATTGAAATTCCCTGCATAGACAACATAGCTATACAGAAATGTATTAGAATAATAGACTCACCAAACAGAATACATAGGGCACTGAAGCTTCATTAATCTGAAACTCTGATTTCACACAGGAGGAAACTGCTAAGACACTGCATATTTAAATGCATATTTCGGGTCACGCAATGGCAGATCCAGACCCTTTGGGTTTGATTTTTTCCATTACAATATCTAATTACACATGAAGTTCCAAAATGCATTCGATTTTTGATCAAAAAGTATAAGAGTGGAATTAGGAGTAGTAAATCTGGGCTGTGGAGAACACTGAATAACACAGAAAGTAATGATATAGTCGAGATGAACTATTTATTGTATGCGCTGTGGTTGTGCTACTGTGTGACTTCTCAGACTCCTCAGTCTGGGAGAACTTATTAAACTAAATCTCATTAAAACAAAATATCAATTATTAGTTGTCAATAAAAGACTGACTCCATGTGTTATGTTACGGAATTAAAAATGACATTGGGGGGCTTCCCTGGTGGCGCAGTGGTTGAGAATCTGCCTGCTAATGCAGGGGACACGGGCTCGAGCCCTGGTCTGGGAAGATCCCATATGCCGCGGAGCAACTAGGCCCGTGAGCCACAACTACTGAGCCTGAGCGTCTGGAGCCTCTGCTCCGCAACAAGAGAGGCTGCGATAGTGAGAGGCCCGCGCACCACGATGAAGAGTGGCCCCCACTCGCCGCAACTGGAGAAAGCCCTCACACAGAAACGAAGACCCAACACAGCCAAAAATAAAAATAATAAATAAATAATAAATTAAAAATTAAAAAAAAAAAAAATGACATTGGCTACTCTGAGTGTGCCTGACGTTCTTCCTCCACTTTGGAAAGACAGAATTAAGAAGAATTTTCTTCAAAATCTCAGACATTTTTGATGCGATGCCAAGTTCTCAATATGGTTGCATTTTAGAAATTTACTAAAATCTTATAAAGTTTATTTCATTTTTTGGCATGTGACATAAATCAACTTAATTCAAATGTCAACACAATTGTGATAATTTGTGACAATTAATCCTCCAATGAATGATGCTTCATTAAAATATAAAAAAAGAGTAAACCTCTGATACTCTTAAAGGAGCCTAGCACTTACTGCATTGTACTGAAATTGGGTTTTATTAGAACATCTTCTCTATGTGTTCCCTGAGGATCCTAACAATATCTTATTTACTATTAATATTCACAGACTCTACAGTTGCCCTGCAACAATCTTAGATCCCTATAATATTTAGTACAAAAATTTGTGTTACATTGAACTGAATAGAATCCTTTTTATTTCTAAATGAAGGCAGAGGACTAGACATAGATCAGATGTGTGCATTCCAATGCAGAAATGATCAGAAAAACACATCAAAAGGGGATCTGTTGCTATTTTCTGAGGACAGTGACGGCACACGTGGAGGAGAGTTAACTGCACACTAAAATCTGCCAGAGTACAAAGGTGACATTGAGAAGTGGCTTCATAGGCACGAATTACACTTCCCAGCCTCCGCTGCAGGTAGGTGGGAGCATATGATTAGTCCTCACTGGATTTCTGTACGTGTGAGAAATAACTTCCCTTGTGTTGAGAGACTGAACTTTGCTGCTTTCAATCATTGCAGCAGCTACTCTGAACCTAATAGAAACCACAAAATATCCCTATGCCTACCAGCCCCTTTTATGAAACTTTATACACAAACATCGTTTTCTCCTGGATACACTTAGCTGATGAGGTTAAGAGTATGTCACTCAGGAGTTGCGACACTGCTTCTGAAGTCCTGTATTATGCAACAGTGTTTGCTACTTTCAGCTGAATTCATTATCAAAGTGACTCCGCTGACTTTTCTGCTGGTGGCAGATCTTTGAAGAGCTTATTCCAATCTTTAGAAAATCATCATTATTTTTCTCTTCAATCAAGCACAGGCAGATATTTCCTCACTTTCCTCTCTTCCTCCTCTTTCATGCTCCTTCTGTCACCCACGCCTACTTAGATTTGCTAAATACGTATACAAATTTCTTTTTCTAACCGAAAGGCCTAATTTTAACTGCATTTTTTGTAATCATAAAATCATTATTTTCCACATCTGATGAATAATTAACAATTGAAGAAGTAGGTATTTGCTTGGATTTTACTTATGACTATGTTGAATTCTACACTGAATTTGAAATAAGGAAATGCAGACCTGTCAATGATATCACCTATTGGAAAATATTACTGTGGTGCTGATCCTTTAATGAGACAGTAAGTAGGCCGCCTTTGGAAACTGGAGCAACTCTTTTATGTTATAAAGATGTACAAATCAAATTTACTTTGCACATATTCAGCACAAGTTCAGATTTATGCCTTTAATAAAGCACAGCGGTGATCTGGTTCTGAACACTGACATTGTGCAGTAGAATTTTCCCAGTGGGTACTATTTGCCCGCAAGCCATAAGAGGAGAAGGCTGTGTGGTCCCCACAGGGTAAAAACATTTTCCAAAATCCTGCTGGGTAAGTCAACAGTGAAATGGACTTCTAATGAGGAATTGGGTAGTTAGAAATTCTGTAATCATTGAGTGATCATTTTATCTGCAAACATTTGTGGTTGGCTAAGTGCTCTCACACTTCAAGAAATGACAATACCTTTATTATTTGAAGGAAATCTGGCTCCCTTTATACTCTTGAATTCTATCCAGTAAAGAGTTCCCACCTAGCTCTTCTAATTCATGAGCTGTGCCTGGCACCCACGGCTATAGTACTAGTAGTGGGCTCTAAGGCCCCAAATATCTCACGGTGGATTATAAGACCCTGTGTAATTTAGGTGAAGTTTGCCTTTCTAGTTCTATCTCTCATAACACATGTTTCCCCAGCATCCCTCCACTTTAGCACACAGACATGCACAAACACCTACTCTCCAACCTTGTGAGCTGTTGGCACTCACTGTATATATTCTTAAATAGAATTCCTTTAGTTCCAGGCTGAATGTCCTTTCCTCCAGAAAGCCTTCTCTCGTAGGTTTCATTCTCTGAGAAGAAGAATGACACAGAAGTTACTCTGCCAGAAGATTTTTAAAGAGTCCTCTTAGGATCAGTATCTGATGGAAGAAAGGGAAGAAAACAAGATTGGACAGAAGGGGAAGTATAGCTGTGATGAAATATCGGAAGAAACCTGAGCTGACTCCAGAGGGAGTTTTGAAGCTGACCCTTAAGTGCTGTCCTAAGTTGGGAGAGAGGGTGGGGAATTTGTAGCCCAGATCAACCAGGCACTGGGTGCAGAGTACCCGAGGCAGGAGGCATAACCTTGAGTGAGGCAGCTCTCATCAGTCAAGGCAGTACGTGAAGGGGGCTTAGAGCGGAAGGCTTTCTGCCTGGAGGATTCTCAGTAATTGACGGGATCCGCTATTCCCTTCTGAAGGGTGATAAGGAAGCGCATCCCAGCGTTCACCACACACCTCCTCTTGCTCCACTCAGATCCACTTCTTTAAATGAAAATACTTCATACCAAAATTCATGGGATGCAACTAAACCACCATGTAGAGAAAACTGTACAGTCTTAAATAAATGAGATAAGAATCCAAGACAAGAATTTGGAAGTCAAATAATATCAAAGAAAGAGAAGTGAAGAGAAGTTAATAAGAAAAATGGAAAACAAATACACAATGGAGAGGTTCGACAAAGTCACAAGTGATTGAAAAGACCATTAGGACTTCACTGGCGGTCCAGTGTTAAGACTCCGCACTTCCACAGCAGGGGGCACAGGTTCCATCTCTGGATGGGGAACTAAGATCTCACATACTGCGTAGCACAGTTAAAAATTTTTTTAAAATAAAAAAGTTAAAAAAAGATTATTAAAATTAATAGGCTGATGGAGAGATAAGTAACCAGTTTAGTCATGAAAAAGCTGATATCATTACTGATTTTACAGACAAATATGCTTTAATTTGTAAGAGATAAATAAATTCTGACAACATTTTAATATTAAATTACTCGGGTCAATAATTTAAAACTTTCTACCTCAAAAACTCCAGGTCCAGATTGTTTCACTGCTGAGTTCTACTAAACATTAAGGGTGAATAATTCTAATGTACACAGACTCTTCCAAAGAATTAAAAATATGTTTCAATTCTCAACTGATTCAACTGATTTTAAGAATTAGCATTGCCTGGATAGCAAACCCCAGTAGTGTCAGTAAAAGAGAAGAAAGTGACAGGCAATCTCACTCATAAACAACGATACAAAAAATCCTAAAGTTTTCACAACTCAGAAACAGCAATATATGAAAAGAATACTACATCGTGAGAAAAGTGGTTTTATGTTAATCCTAAATTTGGTTTAACATTGGAAAATCAGTCAATGTAAGTTTGTTAAGATAAGTAACCAGCAAAGATACAATTCATAACTTCTAAACTAGCTGAAGCAAATAAGAGAATTTTTTAAATCTTGATAAATTAAAGACGACAGAAAAGGACGGAGGAAGGGAAAAGCGTTGGACTAAAAGAAACACAAAGTAAGATTGTAGAAATCATTTCAAATACACCAGTGATCATCCCATATACAAAAGCACTGACTTGCCAGGTAAAACAGAGCGTCTGTCAGATTAGAAACACTGATAAATAAAGAGATAGTAGTACCAGCACATTATTTAAGTATATAGAATAACAATAAGGACTGAAAATGAAAGCAATACTAGTTGTTGCCTCTGAGAAGCTGCACTAAGGCTAAGGAGCAGTGGACCAAGGAATTGCCTCCAATTTTCCTTCCAATTTCAATTTTTTTACAAAATGTTTAGAAACAGCTACATATCAATACTAATCTTTATCAATACTTAGGTATCATCTACTTCCAGGTATTCCAAATATTTTCTCATTTTAAAAGATGCTTAAACTTTTTTATTTGTCTTCTTTTTAATGAATTTCAGTTTTTACTCCTTCTCTATTGCCTTATAACTATGGAAACAAATTCTGTGCCAGGGACTTTTAGAAGAAGTAAAGTTAGATTCTGGTTTTCAGCATTTTTGGAAATTAAATTTCCTATAATGGATTGTTGTTTTAAAAATATGTTTTCCCAATTTGCTGATCAAAGACACCCACCCAAAGATTCTCAGATGATTTCAGAGACTCAAGCAAAAAAAAAAGTTAAGAGTCTCATTTTAAGTGAGTGCAGTGATAATCACTGAAGCCTCATATTTAAGTGTGTAGCTGTAAATCAACTGGTTTATCTAAAAGTACTAAAAGAAACTTTCCAAGAAACAGGATATAAAATGTAGACTGTGAGCCAAGCAGGGATTATGTATAAAACATACAAGTTTACCAGTAATTTTTCCTGTATTGTGGGGAATTGCTCAGACGGACCTGAGAAATGAACTTTTTGTTGTTGTTGTTGTTGTTAGTTTCTGCTTTATAACAAAGTGAATCAGCTATACGTAAACATATATCCCCATATCTCCTCCCTGTTGCGTCTCCCTCCCACCCTCCCTATCCCACCCCTCTAGGTGGTCACAAAGCACTGAGCTGATCTCCCTGTGTTATGCAGCTGCTTCCCACTAGCTATCTGTTTTACATTTGGTAGTGTATATATATCCACGCCACTCTCTCACTTCGTCCCGGCTTACCCTTCCCCCGCCCCATGTCCTCAAGTCCATTCTCTACATCTGCATCTTTATTCCTGTCCTGCCCCTAGGTTCTTCAGAACCTTTTCATTTCTTTTTTTTTTAGACTCCATATATATGTGTTAGCATACAGTATTTGTTTTCCTCTTTCTGACTTACTACAATCTGTATGACAGACTCTAGGTCCATCCACCTCACTACAAATAATTCAATTTCATTTCTTTATATGACTGAGTAATATTCCATTTTATGTATGTGCCACATCTTCTTTATCCATTTGGACACTTAGGTTGCTTCCATGTCCTGGCTATTGTAAATAGAGCTGCAATGAACATCGTGGTACATGACTCTTTTTGAATTATGGTTTTCTTAGGGTATATGCCGAGTAGTGGGATTGCTGTGTCATATGGTAGTTCTATTTTGAGTTTTTAAGGAACCTTCATGCTGTTCTCCATAGTGGCTGTATAACTTTACATTCCCAACAACAGTGCAAGAGGGTTCCCTTTTCTCCACACCCTCTCCAGCATTTATTGCTTGTAGATTTTTTTGATGATGGCCATTCTGACCGGTGTGAGGTGATACCTTATTGTAGTTTTGATTTGCATTTCTCTAATGATTAGTGATGTTGAGCATCCTTTCATGTGTCTGTTGGCCATCTGTACATCTTCTTTGGAGAAATGTCTATTTAGGTCTTCTGCCCATTTTTGGATTGGGTTGTTTGTTTTTTTTGATATTGAGCTGCATGAGCTGCTTGTAAATTTTGGAGATTAATCCATTGTCAGTTGCTTCATTTGCAAATATTTTCTCCCATTCTGAGGGTTGTCTTTTCATCTTGTTTATGATTTCCTTTGCTGTGCAAAAGCTTTTAAGTTTCATTAGGTCCCATTTGTTTATTTTTGTTTTTATTTCCATTTCTCTAGGAGGTGGGTCAAAAAGGATCTTGCTGTGATTTTTGTTGTAGAATGTTCTGCCTATGTTTTCCTCTAAGAGTTTTACAGTGTCTGGCCTTACATTTAGGTCTTTAATCCATTTTGAGTTTATTTCTGTGTATGGAGTTAGGGAGTGTTCCAATTGCCTTCTTTTACATGTAGCTGTCCAGTTTTCCCAGCACCACTTATTGAAGAGGCTGTCTTTTCTCCATTGTATATTCTTGCCTCCTTTATCAAAAATAGGGTGACCATATGTGTGTGGGTTTATCTCTGGGCCTTCTTTCCTGTTCCATTGATCTGTAATTCTGTTTTTGTGCCAGTACCATACTGCCTTGATTACTGTAGCTTTGTAGTATAGTCTGAAATCCAGAATCCTGATTCCTCCAGCTCCTTTTTTCTTTCTCAAGATTGCTTTGGCTATTCGGGGTCTTTTGTGTTTCCATACAACTTGTGAATTTTTTTTGTTCTAGTTCTGTGAAAAATGCCATTGGTAGTTTGATAGGGCTGCATTGAATCTGTAGATTGCTTTGGGTAGTAGAGTCATTTTCACAATGTTGATTCTTCCAATCCAAGAACATGGTATATCTCTCCAGCTGTTTGGATCATCTTTAATTTCTTTCAACAGTGTCTTATAGTTTTCTGCATACAGGTCTTTTGTCTTCTTAGGTAGGTTTATTCCTAGGTATTTTATTCTTTTTGTTGCAATGGTAAATGGGAGTGTTTCCTTAATTTCTCTTTCAGATTTTTCATCATGAGTGTATAGCAATGCAAGAGATTTCTGTGCATTAATTGTGTATCCTACTACTTTACCAAATTCATTGATTAGCTCTAGTAGTTTTCTGGTAGCATCATTAGGATTCTGTATGTATAGTATCATGTCATCTGCAAACAGTGACAGTTTTACTTCTTCTTTTCCTATTTGAATTCTTTTCTTTTTCTTCTCTGATTGCTGTGGCTAAAACTTCCAAAACTATGTTGAATAATAGTGGTGAAAGTGGACAACCTTGTCTTTTCCTGATCTAGGAGGAAATGGTTTCAGTTTTTCACCATTGAGAGCGATGTTGGCTGTGGGTTTGTCATATATGGCCTTTATTATGCTGAGGTAAGTTCCCTTTATGTCTACTTTCTGGAGAGCTTTTATCATAAATGGGTGTTGAATTTTGTCGAAAGCTTTTCCTGCATCTATTAAGATGATCATATGGTTTTTCACATTCAATTTGTTAATATGATTTATCATATTGATTGATTTGTGTGTATTGAAGAATCCTTGCATTCCTGGGATAAACCCCACTTGATCCTGGTGTTATGATCCTTTTAATGTGCTGTTGGATTCTGTTTGCTAGTATTTTGTTGAGGATTTTTGCATCTATGTTCATCAGCGATATTGGCCTGTAGTTTTCTTTCTTTGTGACATCTTTGTCTGGTTTCGTATCAGCGTGATGGTGGCCTCATAGAATGAGTTTGGGAGTGTTCCTCCCTCTGCTATATTTTGGAAGAGTTTGAGAAGGACAGGTGTTAGCTCTTCTCTAAATGTTTGATAGAATTCGCTTTTGAAGTCATCTGGTCCTCGGCTTTTGTTTGTTGGAAGATTTTTAATCACTGTTTCAATTTCAGTGCTTGTGACTGGTCTGTTTATATTTTCTATTTCTTCCTGGTTCAGTCTCAGAAGGTTGTGCTTGTCTAAGAATTTGTCCATTTCTTCCAGGTTGTCCATTTTATTGGCATATAATTGTTTGTAGTAATCTTTCATGATCCTTTGTATTTCTGCAGTGTCAGTTGTTACTTCTTTTTCATTTCTAAATCTATTGATTGGAGTCTTCTCCCTTTTTTTCTTGATGAGTCTGGCTAGTGGTTTATCAATTTTGTTTATCTTCTCAAAGAACCAGCTTTGAGTTTTATTGATCTTTGCTATGGTTTCCTTCATTTCTTTTTCATTTTTTTCTGATCTGATCTTTATTTCTTTCCTTTTGCTAACTTTGGGGTTTTTTTGTTCTTCTTTCTCTAATTGCTTTAGGTGTAAGGTTAGGTTGTTAATTTGAGATGTTTCTTGTTTCCTGAGGTAGGATTGTATTGCTATAAACTTCCCCCTTAGAACTGCTTTTGCTTCATCCCATGGGTTTTAGGTCATTGTGTTTTCATTGTCATTTGTTTCTTGGTATTTTTTTATTTCCTCTTTGATTTCTTCAGTGGTCTCTTGGTTATTAAGCAATGTATTGTTTAGCCTCCATGTGTTTGTATTTTTTACAGATTTTTCCCCTGTAATTGATATCTACCCTCATAGCATTGTGGTCAGAAAAGATACTTGATAGGATATCAATTTTCTTAAATTTACCAAGACTTGATTTGTGACCCAAGATATAATCTATCCTGGAGAATGTTCCATGAGTACTTGAGAAGAAAGTGTATTCTGTTGTTTTTGGATGGAATGTACTATATATATCAATTAAGTCCATTTTGTTTAATGTATAATTTAAAGCTTGTGTTCCATTATTTATTTTCATTTTGGATGATCTGTCCATTGGTGAAAGTGGGGTGTTAAAGTCCCCTACTGTGATTGTATTACTGTCGATTTCCCCTTTTATGGCTGTTAGCATTTGCCTTATGTATTGAGGTGGTCCTATGTTGGGTGCATAAATACTTACAATTGTTGTATCTTCTTCTTGGATTGATCCTTTGACCATGATGTAGGGTCCTTCTTTGTCTCCTGTAATAGTCTTTATTTTAAAGTCTATTTTGTCTGATATGGGAATTGCTACTTCAGCTTTCTTTTGATTTCCATTTGCATGGAATATCTTTTTCCATCCCCTCACTTTCAGTCTGTATGTGTCCCTAGGTCTGAAGTGGGTCTCTTGTAGACAGTGTATGTACGGGTCTTGTTTTTGTATCCATTCAGCCAGTCTATGTCTTTTGGTTGGAGCACTTAATCCATTTACATTTAAGGTAATTATTGATATGTATGTTCCTATTACCATTTTCTTAATTGTTTTGGGTTTGTTTTTGTAGGTCTTTTCCTTCTCTTGTGTTTCCTGCCTAGAGAAGTTCCTTTAGCATTTGTTGTAAAGCTGGTTTGGTGGTGCTGAATTCTCTTAACTGTTGCTTATCTGTAAAGTTTTTAATTTCTTTGTGGAATCTGAATGAGATCCTTGCTGGGTAGAGTAATCTTGGTTGTAGGTTTTTCCCTTTCATCACTTTAAATATGTCATGCCACTCCCTTCTGGCTTGCAGAATTTCTGCTGAAAGATCAGCTGTTAACTTTATGGGGATTCCCTTGTATGTCATTTGTTGTTTTTCCCTTGCAGCTTTTTATATTTTTTCTTTGTATTAATTTTTGGTAGTTTGATTAATATGTGTCTTGGCATGTTTCTCCTTGGATTTATCCTGTATGGGACTCTCTGTGCTTCCTGGACTTGATTGACTATTTCCTTTCCCATATTAGGGAAGTTTTCAACTATAATCTCTTCAAATATTTTCTCAGTCCCTTCCTTTTTCTCTTCTTCTTCTGGGACCCCTATAATTCGAATGTTGGTGCATGTAATGTTGTCCCAGAGGTCTCTGAGATTGTCCTCAATTCTTTTCATTCTTTTATCTTTATTCTGCTCTGCGGTAGTTATTTCCAATATTTTATCTTCCAGGTCACTTGTCCATTCTTCTGCCTCAGTTATTCTGCTATTGATTCCTTTTAGAGAATTCTTAATTTCATTTATTGTGTTGTTCATCATTGTTTGTTTGCTCTTTAGTTCTTCTAGGCCCTTGTTAAACGTTTCTTGTAGTTTCTCTATTCTATTTCCAAGATTTTGGGTCATCTCTACTATCATTACTCTGAATTCTTTTTCTTTTGCCTATTTCCTCCTCATTTGTTTGGTTTGATGGGTTTTTACCTTGCTCCTCCATCTGCTGTGTGTTTCTCTTCTCATTTTGCTTAACTTACTGTGTTTGGGGGTCTCCTTTTCACAGGCTGCAGGTTCATAATTCCCTTTGTTTTTCGTGTCTGCCCCCAGTGGCTAAGGTTGGTTCAGTGAATTGTGTAGGCTTCCTGTTGGAGAGGACTGGTGCCTGTGTTCTGGTGGTGAGGCTGGATCTTGTCTTTCGGGTGGGCAGGCCCACATCCGGTGGTGTGTTTTGGGGTGTCTGTGACCTTATTATGAGTTTAGGCAGCCTCTCTGCTAATGGGTGGTGTTGTGTGCCTGTCTTGCTAGTTGCTTGGCATAGGGTGTCCACCACTGTAGCTTGCTGGTCGTTGAGTGGAGCTGGGTCTTCGCGTTGAGATGGAGATCTCTAGGAGAGCTTTCACCGTTTGATATTATGTGGAGCCAGGAGGTCTCTGGTGAACCAATGTCCTGAACTCCGCTCTCCCACCTCAGAGGCACAGGCCTGACTCCCAGCTGGAGCACGAAGATCCTGTCAGCCACACAGCTCAGAAGGAAAGGGAGAAAAGAAAGAAAGAAAGGAAAGAAAGAAAGAAAGAAAGAGAAAGAAAGAAGGAAAGAAAGGAAAATAAAGTTATTAAAATTAAAAAAAATTTTTAATTTATTAAAAAGAAAAAAAATTTAAAGTAATTTAAAAAAGAAAAAAGAGAGAAAGAAAGAAAGAAGAGAGCAACCAAACCAAGAAAATCTACCAATGATAACAAGCTCTAAAAAGTATACAAAAACAAAAAACAAAAATGGACAGACAGAACCCTAGGACAAATGGTAAAAGCAAAGCTATACAGACAAAATCACACAAAGAAGCATACACATACACACTCATAAAAAGAGAAAAAGGGAAAAAAAAATATATATCTATATATTAAAAAAAAGGAAGACAGCAACCAAATCAATAAACAAATCTACCAATGAGAATAAACTCTAAATACTAAAAACTAAGGTAAACATAAAACCAGAAACAAATTAGATGCAGAAAGCAAACCCCAAGTCTACAGTTGCTCCCAAAGTCCACCGCCTTGATTTTGGGATGATTCGTTGTCTATTCAGGTATTCCACAGATGCAGGGCACATCAAGTTGATTGTGGACATTTAATCCGCTGCTCCTGAGGCTGTTGGGAGAGATTTCCCTTTCTCTTCTTTGTTCCCACAGCTCCCGGGTTTCAGCCTTGGATTTGGCCCCGCCTCTGCGTGTAGGTCGCCTGAGGGCGTCTGTTCTTCACTCAGACAGGACGGGGTTAAAGGAGCAGCTGCTTCCAGGGCTCTGGCTCACTCAGGCGGGGGGAGGGAGCGGTACGGAGGAGGCAGGGCGAGCCTGCGGCTACAGCGGCCGGCGTGACATTGCAGCAGCCTGAGGCGCGCCGTGCATTCTCCCGGGGAAGTTGTCCCCGGATCACGGGAGCCTGGCCGTGGCTGGCTGCACCGGCTCCCGGGAGGGGCGGTGTGGAGAGTGACCTGTGCTCGCACACAGGCTTCTTGGTGGCGGCAGCAGCAGCCTTAGCGTCTCATGCCCGTCTCTGGGGTCCACGCTGACAGCCGCGGCTCGCACCTGTCTCTGGAGTTCGTTTAGGCGGCGCTCTGAATCCCCTCTCCTCGCGCACCAGGAAACAAAGAGGCAAGAAAAAGTCTCTTGCCTCTTCGGCAGCTGCAGACTTTTTCCCGGACTCCCTCCCGGCTAGCTGTGGCGCACTAGCCCCTTCAGGCTGTGTTCACGCTGCCAACCCCAGTCCTCTCCCTGGGATCCGAACTCCGAAGCCCGAGCCTCAGCTCCCAGCCCCGCCCGCCCCGGCGGGTGAGCAGACACGCCTCTCGGGCTGGTGAGTGCTGCTCGGCGCCGGTCCTCTGTGCGGGAATCTCTCCGCTTTGCCCTCCGCACCCCTGTGGCTGCGCTCTCCTCCACGGCTGCGAAGCTTCCCCCGTCTGCCACCCGCAGTGTCCGCCCGCGAAGGGGCTCCTAGTGTGTGGAAACCTTTCCTCCTTCACGGCTCCCTCCCACTGGTGCAGGTCCCACCCCTATTCTTTTGTCTCTGTTTTTTTTTTCTTTTGCCCTACCCAGGTACGTGGGGTGTTTCTTGCCTTTTGGGAGGTCTGAGGTCTTCTGCCAGCGTTTAGTTGGTGTTCTGTAGGAGTTGTTCTACATATAGATGTAGTTCTGATGTATTTGTGGGGAGGAAGGTGATCGCCACGTCTTGCTCCTCCGCCATCTTGGAGGTCTCCCCAAGAAATGAACTTTTATACTCATTTCATTTAGAAAGAAAATCTGGATAGTTCTATCAATAGATATCAATATTATAAATGAAACAAGGCACATTATTTTAAACAGTGATAAATGGCAAACACTTACATAAAGCTTGTCAGTTGCCATATCCTCTGATCTAAGAGATTTTATACGTATTTCATTAAATCTTGACAACCTATGAAGAAGTTGCTAAAATTATACCCATTTTATAAATGAGCAAACTGAGAGGAGGGGTTAATAACTTTTTCAAATTCACCCAGGCGTTAAGAAGTGGAGCCAGGTTTGAACACAGGCATATGGCTGCAAACTTTGTAGCTTAGCCCCTGTGATATAAAGGTAACACATAAACATTATGGAAAGTAAGAAAAGTAAAGGGAAAAGGTACCCATAATCCTTATATAACTATTGTAAATTGTATAGTCTCTTTCTATCTTTTCTACGTCATGATTTTGTATCATAATTATTATAGTACACATTCTGAACTTGGGTTTCACCATTTAACATATTAGAACTATTTTTCAATGTTTTTGTATAATTATTACAATTTGGTTTATGTCTTCATATTATTCAATCGTATGGATGAAATAATTTACTTAACTGCTCTATTATTGGACATAGGGCTGCATCCAGTATTTTCCTATTGTATGTGTATATAAACCTACCTTCAACGTCTTCATGAATGCAGTTTTTACCATGCTTCTAATGATTTCCTTAGGAAATATATCTAGATGTGGAATTATTGAGTAATTAAGAGTGAGTTCTATAATCTACTTTAAAAAAAAATCTAAAATGTTTCTAATTTTTCTCCAATCACTGGGTTACTAGGTTGTTAATCCTTAAAATTAGTGATAAACTAAATCCCACCTTTTTAATTCTCCCTTGCCATAGGTTGCTGTCAAATACCCAACAGCTCCATATGGAGCTAACAGATTAGAAGTTCCAGTTTGTACCCTTATTAAAAATCACTAATCTTATTTTTTTTAATCTGGCAATAATGTCATCAAGTTACTTTATTTGTCACATAGACTATTTTACAGAAGAGCACAATTTCTACCAGCACAACAGAGTCCTTTTGTTTTGCCAAGGAAGGCTGAAACTGATGATTTTTATCATTTCAAGTAGATTCTGTGGAGAGGTTTCCTAGCCACAGCTGGATCAAGCAAAGCCACTATGGAACTATACCCATTTTAACTGCATTTGTTCTGCCCTAAAAGCTGAAAAGCTAAAGCTCCAGAAAGCTAGGCATTTTAACTATTTTTTTTTTAATGTACTGAATTATTGAACCAACATACAATCACAGAATAAATATCTTTTTGCTCTGGGTCTAGTATTTCACAAAATTATAGAGAAGACAATTTTAGAACTGGAAAAGAACTTAGAAATATTCATTTTGTCCAACTCCTTATTTTATAGATGAAGAAAACGAGGCTCAATAAGTTTAAAATGAGCTTTTTTAGATTTACACAGAGAATTAATGGCAAAGTGAGACTAGAACTAAGTCTCCTCACTCCTATTTCCCCTCTGTGACTATTTTTGCAATTTGAGAAATGGTACAATGAAGTCCAGAAAGACTAAATCCAGAAAAATGAAGGACCTTTAATCATAGGAATCAGGCCCCATTTATATCAAGAATATATGATATTAAACAAAAATTTCAGTAAAGGAGAAAAGGTAGGCTGATAAGCTTGTTGATGTGTCCTGGTCATCATATGGCCAAGATCATACGGCCATGATGCTAATTTAGGTCACAGAATATATGGTGAGGATGACCTAGTATACAGTTAGTGATAATTGGTCTTTCTCAAATCTGTAAGATAGAGCCTATGATTAAACTGTTATTAAGTAATATTTTCTTCTCAAAAGAACAATTCATTAATGTAGGCATAGGCTGAATCTAAGTTTTTAATTACTATAATTAGGTGATATTATCAGAGGTGAAGACCGGTCTGAAAGTTTAGAGAGGCTGTACCATCACTATAATACAGTTTAACTGAGTGTAGCCCACGGACCAATAACATCAGCTTCACCAGGGAGCTTGTTAAAAACACAAAAATCAGCCCCACCTAGACCTATCTGCAAGTAGAGTCAAAGAATTCATACTTTAACAAGCTCTCCAGGTGATTCCCATGCATGCTAAAGTTTAAGAAGCATTGATCTAATAGCATCATCTTCAACCTTTTGCACATTGGGATGATGTAGGAACCTTTAAAAATACTTATGCCTGAGTCCCATCCTAGATTCATATTTAATTACTCTGGGGTGTAGGCTGGGTATTATCATGGTTGAGAATCAACACTCCAATAATTTATTTGGAGCATTTGTGTTGGTTCTTTTTTATAAAATTTTTGAAAATAGACCTCAGCCTACCCAGCTCCCACAAGGTTTAGAACAGGGGTCTGCAAAGTGAGTGGATACAAATGACCATTGGAAGATAGGTATAAAATATTAGAACCTCCGTTTTTATTTATTTTAAATTTCAATGCTTTAACATCTATTTTGCCTATGTTTATCATCTCTGTAAGATTTTAATATAGTGACACACTTGTAAAATTTATAAATATTATTATAAATAAGAGGATGCATGCTAAATAGCTTTAATTATCAAAGTTCATGATATAGAATGATGGTTTTCAAACTTGAGTGTGCACAAAAACTACCTAGAGAGCTTGTTAAAATACAGATAAATTCAATTATCCTGAATCTGGGTTCAGGAATCTACACTACAAGATATACCCCAGATGATTCTTATGGAAATACTCCCTAGACTACTCTTTAAGAAACATTCATTTAAAGCCAGACTTTGTTTTTCAGTTAGAGCAAAAATGGAGAGAGTTATCTGGAAAGGCAGAACACCCATTCAGGGCCTCAAAGGGTGGTAGGACCTCAGTGGGATCATCAAGTTTAAAGGCATGAACCTCAGTTCTGAAGGATATCAGCACACTCAAAGGGAACAGTTTCCTGGGGCCAACCCTGGTTACAAAGACAGCTGTGTAACCAGGAATATCAATGAATGGATTGACAGTTAGAAATAGAACTCTTAGGCAGACTACAGTGGTTCTTACTGGTTGCATTATAGTCCTGCAGAAAACCAATAGAATGAAAAATTCTAAGTATAAATTTGCCTCCGTAGCCTAGAATCAGAGTAAGGAGAAATAATCATAATGTGAAGTTTTAATAATTGCTGCCTTCAAAATATGATAGGTGATATACTGCCAAGAAGAGGGGAAGAATTAGACCAAATATAAATATAAATGATATAAAAGCAATAATTGAAAGATAGAGATTGTCAAATTGTACATAAACAAAACCAACTATATGCTTCCTACAGGAAATACACTTATGAATAAGAAAAAGACATAATAAGATGTACATATTAATACTAATCAAAAGAAAGCTGGAGTTGGATGGTGCTGGAACACTAGATTGCTATAAGCAAAAAAATGAACCTGTATCTTTATCATACGTCATATACATATAACTCAAAATGGATTATAGATGTAAACATAATGGATAAAATTTTTAAACTTCCAAAATAAAATATAGAAAACAAGTCTTCGTGACCTGGAAGTAGGAAAAGATTTGATAGAATATAAAAAGTATGAAATGTTTTTTTAAATGATAACTTATATCATTAAATTAAATATTTTTCCTCTTCAAGAAGTATCATTAAGATGAAAAGACAAACCACAGACTTGAAGAAAATATTTGCAAAACCTGTATCTGATAAAGAGTTTGCATTCTGAATATAGAGAGAATACTTAAAAGTTAATAACTGAAAGACATACGACACAATTTTTAAAAGAGGAAAAGATTTAAAAGGAAATTTCACCAAATAAATACATTATAAGATGCTTAGCATCACTAGTCATTAGGGAAATGCGATGAGAACCACAGCTAGATATAGAACACACAGTACAATAGCTGAAATCTAAAAGATTGACCAAGTACTATGGGCAAAGATGTGCAGCAACTGAAATTCTCCTATATCACTGGTTAGAAGGAAAAAAATAGTACAACAACTTTGGAAAACAGTCCAGCAGTTTCACATAAAGTTAAATACATATTACATGACCCAAAAGTCCCACTCCTAGGTTTCCCCCCCCTGCCAAAAAATAAATAACCATACATCTATATCAAGACTTGTCATAGACATTCATACCAGCTTTATTCATAGTAGCCAAACACTGGAAACAACCCAAATTGGTCAAATAGTGATGGAAAAGCAAATAGTGCCATATCCATAGAATGGATTACCACCCAGATGTGAAAAGAAAGAAATTACTTACATAGGCAGCAGCATGGATTAATCTGAAAAGCATTTAGAATGCTAAATGAAAGAAAGGAGACATAAAAAACTGTTTGATTCAATTCATCAGAAGTCATGAAATCATCGAATTCATGAAATTCTAGAAAATGACAAAACAATAGTGACAAAAAATATATCATTGATGGACAGGGGCTGGGGCTAGGGACTTGACTGTAAGAGGCACAGAGGAACTTGTTGAGGTGATGAAAATGTGTTATACCTTGATCTGGTGGTGGGAGGTTCCACAATAATATACATTTATCAAAACTCATCAAATGGTACGATAGAATGGGTGAATTTTATCACATGTAGATTATACTTCAGTGCAGCTTAAAAGAAAAAAAAACTGAAAAAAAAATAGTTGGCATGAGACTCACCATTTCATATATGCCTTTCTTCTGGCCATAGAGATTGGACTGTACCTGTTATCTGCGACAATCAAATGAATACCGGTCCTTTGCCTTTTGTAGTCCTCTTTTTTATAGTTATTTAACCAGTCAGATGTAAGTCTGGAGCTGCTTCTAGCCATCTCGCCACTATGATGAGGAGCCAGCCTGAGAAGGAAGCCATATTCTATGATTTCACATTTAATCCTAATAACCACACTAAGAGATAGGTATTATTACCCTACTTTATAAATAGGAAAACTGAGCGTTAGAAAGACTCATTTCCCCAAATTCAAACAAATAGCAGATAGCAAAGCAAGTGGCCTGGGTCTATATGATGCCAAATTTCACGCTCATAACTATCATTCCAGAGAAAAAAAGAATACAACAAAAATCTATAATTTTACATTTTTCCATATACCATTGAAAAACAAGACATTGTGGCAGCCAGGACAATATCTGTATTCTCAGTATATCTAATTAAAATGAAAATTTTGAAATCACATGACACTTATTCTAAAACCATAGTATACACTGACACAAATTGCTGTTGTTACTGGTCATATATGCATATTTACTAAGCTTTTAAAAATCATTTAAATGCATCAATAAGAATACAGATTGAGACAAAACTACAATGAGGTACCACCTCACACCAGTTAGAATGGGCATCATCAGAAAATCTTCAAACAACAAATGCTGGAGAGGGAGTGGAGAAAAGGGAACCCTCTTGCACTGTTGTTGGGAATGTAAAGTGATACAGCCACTATGGAGAACTGTATGGAGGTTTCTTAAAAAACTCAAAATAGAATTACCACATGACCCAGCAATCCCACTACTGGTCATATACCCTGAGAAAAAGCATAATTCAAAAAGACACATGCACCCCAGTGTTCATTGCAGCACTATTTACAATAGCCAGGTCATAGAAGCAACCTAAATGCCCATTGATAGATGAATGGATAAAGAAGATGTAATACATATATACAATGGAATATTACTCAGCCATGAAAAAAGAATGAAATTGGGTCATTTGTAGAGACATGGATGGACCTAGAGACTGTCATACAGAGTGAAGTAAGTCAGAAAGAAAAAAACAAATATCATATATTAACGTATATATGTGGAACCTAGAAAAATGGTACAGATGAACCAGTTTGCAAGGCAGAAATAGGGACACAGATGTAGAGGACAAACGTATGGACACCAAGGGGGGAAAGCATCAGGGGGAGGGGGTGGTGGTGGGATGAATTGGGAGATTGGGATTGACATGTATACACTAATATGTATAAAATAGATAACTAATAAGAACCTGTTGCATAAAAAATTAATTAATTAAATTAAATTTTAAAAAAAGAATACAGATTGAGAAAATAATTGCAATAGAAATAAAAACAAATCAGGAAAACAGATTATTTTGTTTCAAACAAGACTCTCCTATACACAAACTAGCACACACACACACACACACACACAATCATTTGAAATGCCCTATGTGGATTGTGAGATGAAAAACTGGCAAAACAGGATACTCATTAGGTATGTTGAGGGAGAAAAGGACCACAGTGTGTTATATTAAACCAGGACACCTGACTGGGTTAGTTTACTGCTATTTTCTGAGCAGCATAATGATTTGAATGTCATTGTTATACAAAGGAAAATGCTTTAAGTTTAGCTGTACTGTGGCCGTTATGCAAATATGATCCCTCTGTGTCTAGCCAAGTCTGGTTAGCAAAATTAGATATGCCCAGCCATGTTTCAGAAGCTCACTAAATCATTCTACAATAAATACAAACCCAGAATAACTGAGAGAGAAAAGCTAGCAAAAAATCTATTGTCTGAAACTGAGAAAGCAAAATATTCAATGTAGAAATACATTTTCTTTAAGAGAATGGCAACACTGAAAATAATTACAAGCAAAAGACAATGTTTACTTAAAATACAATATGTGGGTTTATTCGTGGACATCTCTGACCTAAAGAAACAAAACCATTATGTTCCCAAAACAAAGAGCTTTTGTTCTTTCACATTTAGGATATTAGTACCTTCTATTAGAAATTCCTTATTTCAGATTGTAAGAGAATTTGCACTTGCCAAAGTCACCCATCTTTGATGTACTCAATAAAGTATCACATTTTATGCATACCCGAATAGTAAGAGCAGCTATCATTTCCTGAGCACATGGCATGTTCATGAGATTATTCTAAATGCTGTATTAATTCAAGTAATCCTCATGATTTACCTTATGAGTTAAATCGTGTTATTATCCTTGTTTCACAGATGAAGAAACTGAAGCCCAGAGAGGTTAAGTTATCTAGGGTCATACAGCTGTCAGGTGCTAGAGGCAGGATTTGAGCCCAGGCAGCCTGATTATAGACTGATCTGCACACGTTACCACTACTCCGAGCTAACTCTTCCATAGGTGTGATAGTGTGTGTGTGTGTGTGTGTGTGCACGCGCGCAAGCATGCACACACTTGCATGTGCACATGTGTGATTCCAGTGTCTTATGGGTGTGTGTGGGATATTTTGCCATTTCAAAAATTTTTTACATAAAATTTATCATCTTAACTATTTTCAGGCGCATCGTTCAGTGGCATTAACTACATTCACATTTTTGTTCAACCATCACCACCATCCATCTCCAGAAATCTTTTCATCTTGTGAAGCTGAAATTCTGCATCCATTAAATAATAGCTCTTCATTCTTTTCCCCTTCCACCAGACCCTGGCAACCACCATCCTACTATCTCTGTCTATGAATCTGACTACTGTAGATAGCTCATAGAAGTGGAATGGTACAGTACTGTCCTTTTGTGACTGGCTTATTTCACTTAGCATAATATCCTCAAGTTTCATCCATGTTGTAGCACATGTCAGAACTTCCTTTATTTTTGAGGCTGAATAATATTCTATTGCTTATTTACTCATCCGCTGATGAACACTTGGGTTTCTTCCACCTTTTGGCTATTATGAATAGTGCTGCTATGAACATGAGTGCACAGATATCTCTGAGCTTCTGTTTTCAGTTCTCTTGTATATATACCCAGAAGTGGAATTGCTGAATCATATGGCAGTTCTAGTTTTAATTTTCTGAGGAACCACCACATTGTTTTCCCCAGGAACTGCACCATTTTACATTCCCAACAACAGTGCACAATGGTTCCAGTTTCTCTACACCCTTGCCAACTCTTGTTATTTTCTGGTTTTTTAATAGCAGTCATCCTAATGGGTGTGAAGTAGGGTATGTGTTTTAAGTTCTTGGAAGTTTCTAGATTCTGCATTTCGAGTTATGACATACACTGAAGAGGACTTTATCTTGCTTTGAACGTTTGCCATGACCATGTCCTTTGCTAAGAAAGAGGTAATAGGCATAAGACACCATAAGTTGTACCAGATGGCCCTTCAGGCATGTGATCTCATGCCTTACATACATAATCCTGCTCTTCTGGCCACAGCTGATTGGACCAAAGAATGGCACCTGAGCCATAGGTGAACCAGGATTTTTGATGCAGAAGAGGTGTTCACAAAGGGCATCAAACCATATCTCCTCTCGCAGTTTCCGTCCCACAGTCTGTCTTCACAGGATTAAACTCATAAAGTTTGAGTTTCACAGGGTCAGTTGGTCCTTAATGGCAGAAGGAGAAGTAATAGAAATAGAGATGGAGTATCTGAGACACCATAGCGATGGAAGATTTACAGGCACCAGCTCTTGAAATCTGACCAAGAATCAGGTCACAAGAAGTCTAGTGATTTTGCATTCGCTTCGACATCTTTTCCCCATAAACACTGTGACCTTTGATACCCTGAGCATGCCTCTCTTCACTGCAACCTGAAAATGTCCAGCATGGAGGTTTTAAACAAAGACATAAAAGTATTAATTAAAACCAAAAAATGTTCTGAGATTTAAAAGGTCATTATTGATTTTTAAGTAACTTAAGAAACAACAATATAATTTTAATGAGGTCCTTCTGCTTTACACAACTGTGTTCCTGTTTGCTGTTGTTCTGATGCATATCTCAAGCTTTCTCTTTTACCTACCTAGGAAAATCAGAAAGAAGTTGTACGTACAAAGTAACTGAGAAGAAAATGAAAGCAGGAAACATAGTTCTGAATTAGAAAGAGCAAAAAGCAAACAGATACTTTCCGAAATGAATAATCCATGGACACCAGCCACCATATACTTTCCCTGATTAAAAAATGATCAAGAAAAGCATTTTCTTATATTCGATTTTAAGTTCCAACTTTCAAAATGTGATTCCAATAAGTCAAATTTTAAACTGAAAAACTATCTTGAGATACCAATAGCAAAGGGGGAAACAATTTGCTGTAACCATGTTTTAAATAGTGTGCATAAAAGTTAAAAAAAGAGACCCTTTCCCCTAACTCAGAAGTTTTCTCCTGTCGGCACACTTGTGTAACCAGTTGCTGTAGCACCATCCTCCTAGCTAACTCACTCCATTAAAATAAGGGCACAAATATGCCATTTAAATGTGCCCCTCTCATTTGCTAATGTAACAACAACACCAGCAATAAACAACAACAAGTTTTGCACCAGTGGCCTTAACTGGTGGCAAAATGAGGGGAGATCCAAGAGGTTAAGCTACACTGACATTTAAATGCACAATGAAAATACTGAGCTATTGGGATGAATAGGAACACACCCATGCTGGCAACCAGAAATTTCAGACTACAGCTATTTTTCTTAGCAGAGGTAGTCTATGTCTCCTCTGGTGAAGTCTGTGAGCCAGATTGACAGACAAAGTATATACCACTTTTTGATCCCAGTGGGGGATTAAGCTATACCACGGAGAAGCCACAAACTCCTTTCCCAACAAGGCTACAAAAGTAAAAAGTGTTGAACCTTAACAGGTTCAGTTTGTTCAAATAATTTATGGTTGTGGGGAAAGGGAAGTGGGAATAAACATTGATATACATGGCAACTAACTATGATGCCATTCTGGTTTTAACAGTTCCTTTTTCATTAAGGAATCAGTAATAATATCAACAACCATTTGTTGAGTGATTATTGTACCAACCACTTTGTATGCACTATCTAATTTAATATCCACAGCAATCCTATGAGGTAGGACTTGTGTTCTGCCTTTAACACAGGAAGTTCAGATATTTGGTCAAAAGCACAAAGCTAGTAAGTGACAGAACAGGTATTTAAAACCCGTCTTACCAGACACCAAAACCCATATTTTTCTATTGTATTATTACACTACCTGTCCTAGTAGGTACTAAATACATAGTAGTCAATAAAGAATTTTACAAAAATCTGTTGAGTAAAAGATGCCAAAAGCTCCAGTCACAAAATGTTATATGTTCTGTGAAAGATGCAATGTGTCTTTCTATAGGACTTTGATTCCTGGCTTGATGCGTGCAAACAAGAATTTAAGAGGCAAATGAATTCTGTCTACTATTTCTTAGCACATATTATTTTGTTTTCCGCATAGAGCAATTTCTTTACCTCTCTGTCTTACTTTCTCTCCAATAAACTGTTTATTCCCATGTCTAGGCCCCAGCACTCCTTTCCTAGACAGTAATACCCTCTTTCCTGCCCGTCTATTAACACCATGGCCAAAGCTATTTTCCATGCCTGCCACTCTCACGTTGTACTTTAATAAGAAACCCCCAAGGTTTTCCATGGCTCTATTAGTTACGTTAATGGGGATTATTCCCTTGAGGAGCTCACTCCATCCTACCTGTCTGTTCCCTCCGCTGCTATAATCCAGCTGTGTTATCTATTCTCTATTACAGAGGGTGGAGTACACGCTCCATCCTAGACAAGATTTGCTCCCTTACAGTCCTCTTCATCCCAACGGCTCACACAAACTGCTCCAAGTCATATCTGCAGCATGGGTTGCCAAAGAAGAAAAGCAACATTGCCAAAAGGCTTTTTTGCTTTTTATAAAGTCCTTAGAACAAATCTACTTCGCTGTTTACCCAAGGGAATCCCTCTTTACAACATTATTGAACTTGGCAATCAGATGGAGGCTGAGAGGCCATTCCAAATGGATTTGCTGAATCAGCTTTTCTTCTGAGGCCGACAAGTGATGCCACATTTTAGCAAGAAGAGCATTCCAGTCAAAACAGAAGCTGGCCTTTAGTTTGCCCTATTCACTCTATTATCAGCATCCTTCCTTGTTTTCAAGTCTACACTACTTCAAAGAGAATGAGCTCTAATTGAGGATTGAGAGATGGTACTCCTCTGAGCCAGGCAATGTTCTTTTCTATTCACAGCCACTCCTCGGTCAAGCTGCAGTGGGTTTGTTCATTTATTCTTACATGACTGCCAATGAGACAGCCAGGGAAGCAACCTCAGCTACACCCAGCAGTTCACCATTGGAATCACATCACGACAGGCGTTAGGACACTTGCAGTATCTCTCATGCTCTTTTTTCTGGGATCGCAACCTGTGAAGCCACTATAAACCAGGACTGCCAGTGTCCATATTTGTCACCTTGTGGAAAGGACTTGCCTAAAAAGGAACACAAAGTAGAGCCAAGAGGAGAGAGCCCTGTCAGTATCATGTGAGATCTTGGATTCAACCATGCCTGGAGAAAGAATTGCTATCCCTTGGGCTTTCTAGTGATGCAAGCTAATAAATTCCTATGCTTTTTAGCTTAAGCAAAGTTAGTTGGAATATTTTTGTCACTTGCAAATGCATGAGCTCTAAATAGTAAACAGTGTGTAGCTGAGAGGAAAGATGACTGCATGAGGTGTATTTCCCAATAGGAAACAGATGGTACTCTCAAATTGGAAAATTTTAGAGGATTTTTTAAAACTAAGGTTCTATTTACAAAGGTGTAGGTAGGATGGATCGGAACACAAGGGTTGTGTGTTAACTCAGAGTTGGGTAGAACAGTACTGTAATCACCCATAGGCCTAAAAAGACAAGGGAGGGACTAGTTACCAGATCATGAAAGGGGAGAATCATGTAGAAATAGTTACCTTGAAATAAATAGTGATGTTGAGTCAAGAGACACAGCTAGTTTAAAGTGAACTCACAAGAAAAGAGCCATGGGAATCAACACATTGACCTCCCTCTGATTCTGATTTGCCTGTGGTCCCTACTGGCCTTACTCAGCTGAATGTTGGAGAAGCTTGTGACATAACCACACAAATCAGTCTCCCTGGGCAGAGATGGAAATTCAGAAGGGGAAAAGTTGATCTGCAGATATGTTGATAAGTTGATATGAGAGATATTCAGCACAGCCTATGTGCTTTGTCCCTCACCACTCATTCTTGTCCTTCATTAGTTGAAAAATACATATTCTTATCTCAGGAGACACATGAAGTCCCATCAGCTGTTGTATTATCATGGAGTGATAATAACTCCATCATACCGTCTTTCAGGGTCACCATTGAGTGTGATTGTTTTGCAAAGTCCATCCTTCTTCAGCTGGCGCCAGAAAAGCATGCAGATCTATCCATAAGTCAGGTCCATGCTTTTGCTTCCACAATTAACTAGTCATTTTGAACTTTCCATGAAGCCATAGATGTGAATGAGGGAAAGATGGCAAAGCAGTAGAAGCAGGTACAATACTGAGTCTGAGCTTCTGCAGTTGATTGAATATGCTTAGGAGTGGACTTGTGTATGCTACTTCAATTGTAGTATAAAATTATTGTTTATGTCCAATGTTAATTTCTGTGGATCAAATAATACTTCAGATATAATGGGAAGTTCAGATTGCATAGTCATTTTACTTTCCATGGTCAAGTATTTAGTGTCTGGTAGCAAGCCAGGAGCTGCTTTTCAAATGGAAAATAGTTGTCAGTAAAGAAGGACGTGGCCTTATTCCAGAACCCTGGGTATCTGTGCTGTTGATTTTCCTATTGAATTTTCCAGAGGCTCAAAGAGCATCTCTGTCTGCCACAAATACTTCCTTTATTCATGTGTCCTGTATTATGAGGCCCGGATAGCAGAACAGCCTGCATTTGCAATCTAGACTTGCTACAGAGCCCATTCTTGGTATAGTTTTCCCTCTCAAAACCTGTAACCTTATAAATTACCAATACATAGGTAATAGGATCGTACTCAAATATATGCATTGCCTGCAAAATCCTAACTGGTTCTAGGTATATACCTTTTTCTAAGTGATGAGTTTTGTGTAAGGTGTAGCAACTCGCCCCTTACTTCAGAAAGGAGGTCACATTATGCCTACTGGACCACTCGTATTTCAGACCCTGAAATTTTATAGTTTTCATTCCTGCTTTCTAGAATGCATATGTCTTATTGAGATATCTAGAGTGCTTGCTGCTTCCTACTTACCAGACCGAGTTAGGAATGTCACCTTTATGTAGTAGGCGAGTAAGATGTCTAGTGAAATAAGATGATCAAGGTCCATCTAGATTATATTATAACATAGAGTAGGGGAGTTGACATAGCACCTGGACCAAATAGTAACTGTATACTGTAGTCCCTGCCATGTAAATGCGAACTGCTTCTGATTTTCCTCACTGATTGAAATGGAATGATAATACAGCTGCAAATATAATCACCACATGATTAATTTTGCTATAGTTTACTATTATTCTCCATGATATATCCGGCTTTTGTACCAACCAAATAGGCATGTTCAATAATATGTGGTAAGCATAACCACAATTTCATTTCTCCAAATTTTGATAGTGACACTAATCTTTAGAATATCCCCAGAAATGAGATATTGTTTTGGTTCATCATCTTATTGGTGGAGCAGGGGAGCTCATTTCAGGGGTTTCTATTGATCTTTTCTATCATAACGTCCCCCACTTCATAGGTCAGTGTACCAATATGGGAACTTTGTCTCTTCTTAAACAAATTAATTCTCCTAAACTTTCTAGATAAGTAGTTAATTGTAGTATTTATCCCCAGTCTTCTGAGAACTACTATTAGACGTGAGCCAAGAGTTCATCTATTCTTGGTTTCTGTGAGCCCCTGCTTATTAGGACAAAAGCAATTTTTAGTCTTAGGGGATTCACTTCAGTTCATAGACAAAAATAACCCCCAGAAAGTGTGGGCGTTTATCATTTGCTCAGTGCACAGTCACCATAATTAATTATTTCAGAGCTTCCAGGGAAGTCTTGGGATGAGATTTACAGGATTGATAAGTCCATATTACAATGTCTTTCCTCAAAGGGACCTGGACTACCCCTCAGTTAAGAGACTTCAGGTCTATGAACCAATTTAGATTTAGAAAATGGATAGAAGGCATGAAGTTCACCTCAAAGATTCAAGTTAGGTTTCTGTACTGTGGGCCAATAGTTTTTCCACTTACATATGTCAAACAGCCCATTAGTAGGCTGCCATCTATTTCATTACTAGGGACTTCCTCATCAAATCAGCATTGTCACAGACCCCTCAGATCCAAATTTATGATTATCATTCAAACCCTGTGGCTTATTATAGCACCCACCTTGTCTCCGACAGTTAATTGCTACTAAACATCCTCTACAAATCTAAGGTTTCCACTATTTACATTGAGATCAGTGAACCCATGACATTGCATCATCCCCTCCATCATCTCTTTCCTAAAAGGAGCCATCATAGAACTTTTCAAGCATACAGCTGTCCCCACACCAATACATTTCTAAATCCTTTGGTGAGTGGTGCATCCTTTGGGTCCTCCCAAAGGTTTTGACTAAACAGGCATCTGCTGATAGAGATTGGTTGATTCTTCTTTCCTTTTCTATATGCTCTTTCCTCATGGAGTTAGGTCTTGAATTTCTTAAACTGTGCTAGTTTGGAAAATAACTATCATTATAGGTCTAGAAAGAAGAAGAGTTAATGAAAGAAGAAGAGTTGATGATGTTGGGTCCTAAGGGAAATCAGCACCAGGTTATGAGGTAACTGCCTTAGGTTCAGTCATTGAAAACCTTTTATGAAGAAGAAGACTATTCAGAGGGAGGGGATGGAGCAGAGACTACCTCCCCAGGCAAGAGAATTTCAAGAGAATTTGGAGGATCAAAGTTCTCAGCCCAATGTCTGCTCAAATGTCCAAATCCCCTGCCTCAGAGTACAACTCATTTTCTACCAGTTTTTTTTTTTAATTGAGAAACTTGACATACTTGAGAATTTGATCAATGCTACAGTCTCCCACTTCTTACAATCACATCCTGGACTTGTGCCTTAGACAAATAGGTCCTGCAACAGTAGAAGATGAAGAATTCCTTCAAAGCTTCTTGTTCTCCATATGTGTTATATAAATTTGTATCTCTTAAGTTCTTTTTCCCCTAAGTAAGCCCTTGAGGGAAAAACAAAGTCAGCTTATTCCACGTGCTTTATAATCTCTATTGTTGCCATAGTGATCTCCCACTTCTATCCCCTCCAACTGCACATCATTCTCTACCACCATCAGTGATGATAAATTGGGTAACAGAAATACCTCTGTACCCACTTTCCCCTAGCAGGATGATTATCTCTGTGTTCCATGAATTTAGGAGAAACTCAATATCCGAATCCCATTTGGAAGGCCTATTTCCTGTGGCCACTTCCAGTACCAATAAATACAAAATGTAATATTAATTATTGCATCACTCAGGGTCACAACAGGAAAGAGCACATTCAAATCAGAATAATTCAAAGGAGGCTTATAACAAAAGGACAATTTACCAAAATGAGATTTAGGAAGAACCACAAGTGATAATGTATTATTCCAGACTCTTTGCTACCACCCCTAGTCCAAAGGTGGCAATGAAAGGAGGAAGCAGTTAGCAGAATCTGAAAGTTGAAAGACAAATATAGAAGGTCACCTTGAGACAATCTGGTGAAGGAACATTTCAGGAAAAGGGAACAAAAAATACAGAGACCTTGAAACTACAGTGTGCCTGGCATTATGGAGGAAGAGTAAGTAGCCCAGTACCTGGAACAGAGCAAGAGAAAGACTATTAGAAAATGAAGACAGAGGGGTAGGAAGGTTGTACGCATCATAGGGTTTTGTAGGTTATTTTAAGGGTTTTGTTTTAACCTCCATATGTTGGGAAGATTCCAGAAGGTTTGATTCTGATTCACATTTTTAAAGGATCACACAGGAAACTCCATGGTGACAACAGACATGGAGACCAGTTAGAATATTATTACAATAATTCAGATGAAGGACAATGTTGTCCTGGACCAGCTCGGTAGTGGTGTTGGCACAAAGGGATCAGATTTTGGAAACATTTTTTAAAGTAAATTTGATAGGAATTGCTGAGGAGTTGAATAAGTGTTGTGAAAGAAGGAAAAAAGAATAATCCCAAGTTTTTGGACTGAGTAACTTAAGGATGAAGTTGCCATTCATGGAGTTGGAGATGACTTTGAAAAAAACAGGTTTGGTGGGAAAAACAGGAATTTCTGTTTGGACATGTTAGGTGTGAGATGTTTTTAGACACCAAGTGGAGGTGTGAAGTAGGTGACTGGAAATCCAATCTGGAGTTCAGAGGAAAGGTCTAGGCCAGAGATATAAATATGCGAGTGTCAGTGCATAGATGGTACTTAAAGTCTCAATACTAGATGAGATCACCTAAGGAGTGAATATCAATAAAGAACAGCACCATAAATCTGAAATATGAATCAGTTCCTGAGCAAATTTTATTCTAAAATGATTGTTCTGAGGAGCTTTAAAATTGTGGAAGGTCAAGAAGAGACTATTCTATTTCTCAATGGAATTATGTAAAATTATTATTCAAGGGTGTAAGCATCATGACTAAGTTGATGGAGAAGAACATGGTTATAAGAGACATACAGTCTCTTTAGATTTCCATTTCTTTATTCCCTCAGGTTTCACACATTTAAAATATGCCAGAAATGCCTTAGGAAAGGCCTTCCCAGGGCTTCCAGAAGATGAACAAGGCACAGCCAGTGCTTAGCTGTGGACCTTTTGTAGGAAAACCTTATGTCTGAGTTGAATCCAAAGTAATTTCTCAAGCTTATCCTCAGCAATCCTTTGGAGGCCATAGGGGGAGAATTAATATGCATCCACCAGAGGCAGTAACTTGCCCATATCAGGTCCCCTAGGAAAAATCCCCAAGGCCCCAAAACAGCCAGTGAATAAGAAACTGTGTACAACACCCACCTCAGTGCCCTTGATGGTATCCATCTGAGGGGACTTGAGCCCTCAGAGCCCTTAAATCCATCCAACCTCCTCATGTGTATATGAGAAAATTGCTCATGCACAAATTGCTTCAACTTATGGTTTGACTGCTGGAAATCACAGAACCCCATGCCATTCCTGTCCTGGTGTTTACCCCCGTTTGCATTTGGAAGATAACAAAGTATGGATATTAAATGATTTGTAAGAGTCTCAGAGCAAGTCAGAAATCGGTTGACCTCATTCCACTTCTGGATTTACCACCTGGTCTTTTCACCTCAACCAAGGGTAACTTTAAAACCACACAATCACCACCAAATGTCAGTTCGACACACCCTAATAGAACTGGGAGCAATTCTGAAGCCATTTCTATTTTGAACCCTTGCTGCTAGTGATACTTTAGCCTTAACATTTTCATATTACTTTCCCAATTTTAAAAGATAGTGGAGAAAGAGCACAGAAATAAACTCTGGCTGATAATAAAAATTTTAAATTATATCAAGCTGTGAAATCATTTACTGGAGGGCTGTCAGGAGACATACCATGTATTATTTTGTGACCATTTAGAAATAATTTAGAAATAACCATTTCTCTCTAGCTAGTCTCATTGGCTGTAGTTCACAAGGGTACAGATGACATTGAACTAGGCGACTGGAAGGCCTCTGGGGCCACTTTCCTCCCTGGGCATGACCTTGAGCAAAACCCAGTTTCCTCATTAGTACAGCAAGTTACAACGTGGGCTCTGTCTACCTTACAGGTGTTCTAAAGACCAGGTAAGGTATTGCATGATAAAGTGTAAGCACTAAACAAATAATAATAAAAATAAAAGTGACAACAGATAATATTAAACAGCACTCTGTACAAGTTACTGCTGTCTGTACCAGTCTCTCATCCTCACAGCAGCTCACTATACAGGCGAGTATTATTTTATTTACCTTGATCTATTTCATATCTAATACTAAAGAGTGCTAGGAATGAATGATTCTTGCTGCTGTTCTTATTTGGATGTTAAAACTGCATCAAGATTGTCATACTGAGTAAAGTAAGTCAGACAAAGACAAATATCATATGATATCGCTTATACGTGGAATCTAAAAAAAGGGTACAAATGAACCTATTTACAAAACAGAAATAGAGTCACAGATGTAGAAAACAAACTTATGGTTACCAAAGGGGAAGGGGGGGAGGGATAAATTGGGAGATTAGGATTAACATATACACACTACTATATATAAAATAGATAACTAATAAGAACTTACTGTATAGCACAGGGAACTCTACTCAATACTCTGAAGTGACCTATATGGGAAAAGAATCTAAAAAAGAGTGGATATATGTATATATATATAACTGAATCACTTTGCCGTACAGCAGAAACTAACACAACATTGTAAATCAACTATATTCCAAAAAAAATTAATTTAAAAAGTAAAAGAAAAATTTAAAGAAAAGAAAGCAATGGACAGCTGCTGAAGATCTTTAAGCAGAAATGTAATACAACAAAATTTGTGGGTTTTTTTTTTTTAAACTGCATCAAGACCACTCTCTCAAGTACCTCCCATCTTGACCCTGTCCAGTGATGAGACAATTCTAAAGAGGCCAGGAAATGCATCTGCAGACTCACATCTACAAGCTGGTTGTGACCGGAACTCTGGCCAACCCAGAACTGCACGCGGGAATGTAGTGATATAGTTAAGGTAGAAGCAGGAGGTGGAGTGGGTTGTTAGGAAATTAGTTTTGAAGCTGTGTTTGCACAGCAATCACATTGCATTTTTGTCTAATGGAGAATACATGCATAATATATGTAACATATACATAATGTATGCACGTATATAATAAATAATGTATGTAGCATGCAAATTAAATGTAGCCAAATTTGCTTAAAATGCTTTTATTCACACTCTACAAGAGATGAGAAAAATCACAATTGTCTGCATCAAAGTAGGTGAAAGCTATTGGTGATTTTAGGAGGATATCATGCCATTTGACCCACTCCCTTAAGGTGACTCCTGGGCTGGACTTTGTTCAGGCAGGTGGTATACAGGGATGAGTCTTCTGGTGCCCCATTCTCCTCTTTGCTTTCTCCTTTTTAATCTCCTTCTCTTGTCCCTTCTCCCCTCTCTCTCACTCCCATTCCTCTCCTCTTCTCTTTCTCTTCTCCCCTCTTCAATTCTTTCTCCCTTCTCTTCTCTCTCACTGCTAGCCTTGCCACCTCTTCATTTCCCTTTTCTGTCTCCCTTCCTCCTTTTCTCTCTCTTTCTCTCCCTCCCCCAACCCTTTCCTCACCTCCATCATGTGGTTTGGGCTTCTGCCTCACCCTGTTAGCCCAACCTCATTCCTACTGATCTGAGAGCCTTTCTTCCCATTCTACCTAGATTTTGCCAGAGCCTTCCCTGCTCCCACAGGCTGACTGGCTTCCTAGCAGGACTGCATTGTTGAAGTGGAGCCACAGTACAATCCTTCTGCCCAGATTCTCCCCGCGTTGCCCCACTCCACAGAGCAGATTGGACTCCTTGGTCCCAACACTGTCATGAGCTACGTCTGACCTCCCGGTATCTCTGGGGCATGGAGCACCGAGCAGCCTCAATGCCGCTGAAAGCCCAGGTCAGCTTCCCCCGGTCCATCTCTGACCCGGTTCTGCCGTGTTCACCCCCCACCTCCAGGTGGTCCATGTTACTGAGATCTGATCTGTGGGGATTAATCTGTGGTGAGGACTCATGGCCAGCGAGTAAGAGTCCGGGTTCCAGAAGAGGTTTTCCAGGCTGATAAAGATCTTAGTTAGTGACCAGGAAGCACTTAGTCATCCAAGGGACATTTATTGAGAATCTGATAATGTCTTAGCATGTTAGGCATGCAAAAAGGAATACTTTAGTCCTTATCCTCAGGAACTTAATAGGCTAGTAGGATGGGGATGGGATGGGGCAGATGTAGGATCTTATTATAAATATATATATACAAACAGGAAATTACAATTCCATTTCCTATGAAAGAATAAAGGAAGAAAATTTACCTAGCCTGTGGACTAGGGAAGCGTTTCTGGAGGGATTGACTTGTGACTTGGGTCTTCCAGGTTGTGGAAGTTTTATTGGCTAAGACATTCCAGGCAGAAGCACAATATGAGCAAAGTTCTAGAGACAAGAAAAATGTGTAAATAAGCTACATGTTGCTAGAGGATGAATTTTGAGGTAGGAAATAGAGAAAAATAATCAGAGCAATTCACAAGCAGCTCTGTAAGCTAAGAAGGAGCAAGAACCAAAGGCTGGGAGAAGAGATTGACTGGAAAAGGGCAGGTTTTGAGTTGGCTCAAGTCCAACAGGAAATTGCAGGGCAGATTCCGGGGGGCAAAGGAGAGGCAGATGCTTGTGAACACAGGGGCACCCAAGGACCCACCCCAGGCACTTAAGGCTCAGAGGCGCAGAATATTTTCTGTTTCAGAAGAAGAAATTTCCTTATACCGCTGCCAAACTTTGTGCTTATTGGTGCAGGGTGAGCCTACAGTTTTCAGTACTACCTGCCAATCTGTTGAACTGTGGCCACCAGAACTAACCATAAATATACTTTAATTGGCTAAAGAAATATAGCCAATAGCAGAAAAATAAGATTGGAAATATAGGTGATATCCAGATTCTAAAAAGTCTTGTTGACGAGCCTTAGGAGCTTAGATTATTTTTTCTATAGGCAAATGGAAGTTCATTTGCCACTGACATTTCAACAAAATCCAGAACAAAGAGCCCTGGACAGAAGATTCTACTAACAATTCTAGTCCAAGAAATGTAGTTTAAGCACATCTTATTTCCTAAGGCCTAGCATACATAAAGCTGAATTTTTAATTAAAAAAATAAAAGGAGAATGTGTATGTTTCATGAGCACTTTCACTATAGGATTTCTTTACCTTGCAAACTGTATCACCACTGTCACCTGCTTGATTTGCAAGCATCAGCTTAGGTGCCATTTTGTAGGAACAGAGCTGGAGCATGAAGGATGGGACCCTGTGCTCAGGCTTCTCCATTTTGTAGGCAAGAAAAATACTATTTTCACCTTAAATCTCAGGGTTATTTTAAATTAAAGGCAATAAAAAATCCAGAGTGCCTTGAATTCCTCAATAGAAATGTGCTACACAAGTGTGAAGTCCATAAATGTTATGAGCAGCTCCTTTTCTGCAGCCTAACAGCTGGCCCATAAAGGAAAAGGATTGGTTTAGACCCAAGTTAGAGTTACTAAGGGCGGCAGTGTGATCATCTGACGGGAGGTGTCAGAAATCTTTGTTAAAAGGGTAAGAAGGCCGCACTGCCCCTGTTCATGTAGATATCAGGATAACAACAGAAAATGGCAGCCATGCAAGTTTTGCTGACTCCTACTAGAATACTGATGGAGAACAAGATGATGCTGTAGCTCAAGAGAGAAGATGGCGGAAGAGTAAGACGCGGAGATCACCTTCCTCCCCACAGATACAGTAGAAATACATCTACACGTGGAACTGCTCCTACAGAACACCCACTGAACGCTGGCAGAAAATGTCAGACCTCCCAAAAGGCAAGAAACTCCCCACGTACTTGGGTAGGGCAAAAGAAAAAAGAAATAACACAGACAAAAGAATAGGGACGGGCCCTGCACCAGTGGGAGGGAGCTGTGAAGGAGGAAAGGTTTCCACACACTAGGAAGCCCCTTTGCGGGCGGAGACTGTGGGTGGCGGAGGGGGGAAGCTTCGCAGCCGCGGAGGAGAGCGCAGCCACAGGGGTGTGGAGGGCAAAGCGGAGAGATTCCCGCACAGAGGACCGGCGCCGAGCAGCACTCACCAGCCCGAGAGGCTTGTCTGCTCACCCGCCGGGGCGGGCGGGGGCTGGGAGCTGAGGCTCGGGCTTCGGAGTTCGGATCCCAGGGAGAGGACTGGGGTTGGCAGCGTGAACACAGCCTGAAGGGGCTAGTGCGCCACAGCTAGCCGGGAGGGAGTCCGGGAAAAGGTCTGCAGCTGCCTAAGAGGCAAGAGACTTTTTCTTACCTCTTTGTTTCCTGGTGAGCGAGGGGAGGGGATTCAGCGCGCCGCTTAAACGAGCTCCAGAGACAGGCGCGAGCCGCGGCTCTCAGCGCGGACCCCAGAGACGGGCCTGAGACGCTAAGGCTGCTGCTGCCGCCACCAAGAAGCCTGTGTGCGAGCACAGGTCACTCTCCACACCGCCCCTCCCGGGAGCCTGTGCAGCCCGCCACGGCCAGGGTACCGTGACCCAGGGACAACTTCCCCGGGAGAATGCACGGCGCGCCTCGGGCTGGTGCAACGTCACGACGCCTCTGACGCCGCAGGCTCGCCCCGCCTCCTCCGTACCCCTCCCTCCCCCCGGCCTGAGTGAGCCAGAGCCCGCGAAGCAGCTGCTTCTTTAACCCCGTTCTGTCTGAGCGGGAACAGCCGCCCTCAGGCGACCTACACGCAGAGGCGGGTCCAAATCCAAAGCTGAACCCCGGGAGCTGCGCGAACAAAGAAGAGAAAGGGAAATCTCTCCCAGCAGCCTCAGAAGCAGCAGATTAAAGCTCCACAAACAACTTGATGTGCCTGCATCTGTTGAATACCTGAATAGACAACGAATCATCCCAAATTCAGGAGGTGGACTTTGGGAGCAGGATATATTAATTTTTCCCCTTTTCCTTTTTTTGTGAGTGTATATGTATATGCTTCTGGGTGAGATTTTGTCTGTATAGCTTTGCTTTATAATAGCTTTATTTTACTTCACTACTTCACTATATTATATCCTCTTTCTTTCTTTCTTTCTTTTTTTCTATTTTTTCTCCCTTTTACTCTGAGCTGTGTGGATGAAAGGGTCTTGGTGCTCCAGCCAGGCATCAGGGCCATGCCTCTGAGGTGGGAGAGCCAACTTCAGGACACTGGTCCACAAGAGACCTCCCAGTTCCACGTAATACCAAATGGCAAAAATCTCTCAGAGATCTCCATCTCAACATCAAGACCCAGCTTCACTCAATGACCAGCAAGCTACAGTGCTGGACACCCTATGCCAAACAACTAGCAAGACAGGAACACAGCCCCATCCATTAGCAGAGAGGCTGCCTAAAATCATAATAAGGCCACAGACACCCCAAAATACACCACCAGATGTGGACGTGCCCACCAGAAAGACAAGATCCAGCCTCATCCACCAGAACTCAGGCACTAGTTCCCTCCACCAGAAAGCCTACACAACCCACTGAAACAACCTTAGCCACTGGGGACAGATACCAAAAACAACAGGAACTACGAACCTGCAGCCTGTGAAAAGGAAACCCCAAACACAGTAAGATAAGCAAAATGAGATGACAGAAAAACACACAGCAGATGAAGGAGCAGGGTCAAAACACACCAGGCCTAACAAATGAAGAGGAAATAGGTAGTCTACCCGAAAAAGAATTCAGAATAATGATAGTAAGGATGATCCAAAATCTTGGAAATAGAATAGACAAAATGCAAGAAACATTTAACAAGGATGTAGAAGAACTAAAGAGGAACCAAGCAACGATGAAAAACACAATAAATGAAATTAAAAATACTCTAGATGGGATCAATAGCAGAATAACAGAGGCAGAAGAACGGATAAGTGACCTGGAAGATAAAATGGTGGAAATAACTACTGCAGAGCAGAATAAAGAAAAAAGAATGAAAAGAACTGAGGACAGTCTCAGAGACCTCTGGGACAACATTAAACGCACCAACATTCGAATTATAGGGGTCCCAGAAGAAGAAGAGAAAAAGAAAGGGACTGAGAAAATATTTGAAGAGATTATAGTTGAAAACTTCCCTAATATGGGAAAGGAAATAGTTAATCAAGTCCTGGAAGCACAGAGAGTCCCATACAGGATAAATCCAAGGAGAAACACGCCAAGACACATATTAATCAAACTGTCAAAAATTAAATATAAAGAAAACATATTAAAAGCAGCAAGGGAAAAAAAACAAATAGCACACAAGGGAATCCCCATAAGGTTAACATCTGATCTTGCAGCAGAAACTCTGCAAGCCAGAAGGGAGTGGCAGGATATACTTAAAGTGATGAAGGAGAAAAACCTACAACCAAGATTACTCTACCCAGCAAGGATCTCATTCAGATTCGATAGAGAAATTAAAACCTTTACAGACAAGCTAAAGCTGAGAGAGTTCAGCACCACCAAACCAGCTTTACAACAAATGCTAAAGGAACTTCTCTAGGCAAGAAACACAAGAGAAGGAAAACACCTACAATAACAAACCCAAAACATTTAAGAAAATGGGAATAGGAACATACATATCGATAATTACCTTGAATGTAAATGGATTAAATGCTCCCACCAAAAGACACAGGCTGGCTGAATGGATACAAAATCAAGACCCATATATATGCTGTCTACAAGAGACCCACTTCAGACCTAGAGACACATACAGACTGAAAGTGAGGGGATGGAAAAAGATATTCCATGCAAATGGAAATCAAAAGAAAGCTGGAGTAGCAATTCTCATATCAGACAAAATAGACTTTAAAATAAAGACTATTACAAGAGACAAAGAAGGACACTGTATAATGATCAAGGGATCGATCCAAGAGGAAGGTATAACAATTGTAAATATTTATGCACCCAACATAGGAGCACCTCAATACATAAGGCAAATACTAACAGCCATAAAAGGGGAAATCGACAGCAACACAATCATAGTAGGGGACTTTAACACCCCACTTTCACCAATGGACAGATCATCCAAAATGAAAATAAATAAGGAAACACAAGCTTTAAATGATACATTAAACAAGATGGACTTAATGGATATTTATAGGCCATTCCACCCAAAAACAACAGAATACACATTTTTCTCAAGTGCTCATGGAACATTCTCCAGGATAGATCATATCTTGGGTCACAAATCAGGCCTTGGTAAATTTAAGAAAATTGAAATCGTATCAAGTATCTTTTCCGACCACAACGCTACGAGACTAGATATCAATTACAGGAAAAGATCTGTAAAAAATACAAACACATGGAGGCTACACAATACACTACTTAATAACGAAGTGATCACTGAAGAAATCAAAGAGGAAATCAAAAAATACCTAGAAACAAATGACAATGGAGACACGACGACCCAAAACCTATGGGACGCAGCAAAAGCAGAGCTAAGAGGGAAGTTTATAGCAATACAAGCCTACCTCAAGAAACAGGAAACATCTCGAATAAACAACCTAACCTTGCACCTGAAGCAATTAAAAAAGAAGTACAAAAAAACCCCAAAGCTAGCAGAAGGAAAGAAATCATAAAGATCAGATCAGAAATAAATGAAAAAGAAATGAAGGAAACAATAGCAAAAATCAATGAAACTAAAAGCTGGTTCTTTGAGAAGATAAACAAAATTGATAAACCATTAGCCAGACTCATCAAGAGAAAAAGGGAGAAGACTCAAATCAATAGAATTAGAAATGAAAAAGGAGAAGTAACCACTGACACTGCAGAAATACAAAAGATCATGAGAGATTACTACAAGCAACTCTATGCCAATAAAATGGACAACCTGGAAGAAATGGACAGATTCTTAAAAATGCACAACCTGCCGAGACTGAACCAGGAAGAAATAGAAAATATGAACAGACCAATCACAACCACTGAAATTGAGACTGTGATTAAAAACCTTCCAACAAACAAAAGCCCAGGACCAGATGGCTTCACAGGTGAATTCTATCAAACATTTAGAGAAGAGCTAACACCTATCCTTCTCAAACTCTTCCAAAATATTGCAGAGGGAGGAACACTCCCCAACTCATTCTACGAGGCCACCATCACCCTGATACCAAAACCAGACAAAGATGTCACAAAGAAAGAAAACTATAGGCCAATATCACTGATGAACATAGATGCAAAAATCCTCAACAAAATACTAGCAAACAGAATCCAACAGCACATTTAAAGGATCATACACCATGATCAAGTGGGGTTTATCCCAGGAATGCAAGGATTCTTCAATATACGCAAATCAATCAACGTGATACACCATATTAACAAATTGAAGGAGAAAAACCATATGATCCTCTCAATAGATGCAGAGAAAGCTTTTGACAAAATTCAACACGCATTTATTATAAAAGCCCTGCAGAAAGTAGGCATAGAGGGAACTTTCCTCAACATAATAAAGGCCATATATGACAAACCCACAGCCAACATTGTCCTCAATGGTGAAAAACTGAAACCATTTCCACTAAGATCAGGAACAAGACAGGGTTGCCCACTCTCACCACTATTATTCAACATAGTTTTGGAAGTGTTAGCCACAGCAATCAGAGAAGAAAAAGAAATAAAAGGAATCCAAATCGGAAAAGAAGAAGTAAAGTTGTCACTGTTTGCAGACGACATGATACTATACATACAGAATCCTAAAGATGCTGCCAGAAAACTCCTAGAGCTAATCAATGAAATTGGTAAAGTAGCAGGATACAAAATTAATGCACAGAAATCTCTTGCATTTCTACACACTAATGATGAAAAATCTGAAAGTGAAATTAAGAAAACACTCCCGTTTACCATTGCAACAAAAAGAATAAAATATCTAGGAATAAACCTACCTAAGGAGACGAAAGACCTGTATGCAGAAAATTATAAGACACTGATGAAAGAAATTAAAGATGATACAAATAGATGGAGAGATATACCATGTTCTTGGATTGGAAGAATCAACATTGTGAAAATGACTCTACTACCCAAAGCAATCTACAGATTCAATGCAATCCCTATCAAACTACCACTGGCATTTTTCACAGAACTAGAACAAAAAATTTCACAATTTGTATGGAAACACAAAAGACCCCGAATAGCCAAAGCAATCTTGAGAACGAAACGTGGAGCTGGGGGAATCAAGCTCCCTGACTTCAGACTATATTAAAAAGCTACAGTAATCAAGACAGTTTGGTACTGGCACAAAAACAGAAATATAGATCAATGGAACAGGATAGAAAGCCCAGAGATAAACCAACGCACATATGGTCACCTTATCTTTGATAAAGGAGGCAAGCATATACAGTGGAGAAAAGACAGCCTCTTCAATAAGTGGTGCTGGGAAAATTGGACAGATACATGTAAAAGTATGAAATTAGAACACTCCCTGACACCATGCACAAAAATAAACTCAAAATGGATTAAAGACCTAAGTGTAAGGCCAGACACTATCAAACTCTTAGAGGAAAACATAGGCAGAACATTCTATGACATACATCACAGCAAGATTCTTTTTGACCCAGCTCCCAGAGAAATGGAAATAAGAACACAAATAAACAAATGGGACCTAATGAAACTTAAAAGCTTTTGCAAAGCAAAGGAAACCATAAACAAGACCAAAAGACAACCATCAGAATGGGAGAAAATATTTGCAAATGAAGCAACTGATAAAGGATTAATCTCCAAGATTTACAAGCAGCTCATGCAGCTCAATAACAAAAAAACGAAAAACCCAATCCAAAAATGGGCAGAAGACCTAAATAGACATTCCTCCAAAGAAGATATACAGATTGCCAACAGACACGTGAAAGAATGCTCAACATCATTAATCATTAGAGAAATGCAAATCAAAACTTCAATGAGATATCATCTCACACCGGTCAGAATGGCCATCATCAAAAAATCTAGAAACAATAAATGCTGGAGAGGGTGTGGAGGAAAGGGAACACTCTTGCACTGTTGGTGGGAATGTAAATTGATACAGCCACTATGGAGAACAGTATGGAGGTTCCTTAAAAAACTACAAATAGAACTACCACACGACCCAGCAATCCCACTACTGGGCATATACCCTGAGAAAACCATAGTTCAAAAAGAGTCATGTACCAAAATGTTCATTGCAGCTCTATTTACAATAGCCAGGACATGGAAGCAACCTAAGTGTCCATCATCGGATGAATGGATAAAGAAATGTGGCACATATATACAATGGAATATTACTCAGCCATAAAAAGAAATGAAATGGAGGTATTTGTAATGAGGTGGATGGAGTTAGAGTCTGTCATACAGCGTGAAGTAAGTCAGAAAGAGAAAAACAAATACAGTATGCTAACACATATATATAGAATCTAAGGGAAAAAAAGGCCATGAAGAACCTAGTGGCAAGACGGGAATAAAGACACAGACCTACTAGAGAATGGACTTGATGATATGGGGAGGGGGAGGGGTGAGATGTGACAGGGTGAGAGAGTGTCATGGACATATATACACTACCAAATGTAAAATAGATAGCTAGTGGGAAGCAGCCGCATAGCACAGGGAGATCAGCTCGGTGCTTTGTGACCACCTAGAGGGGTGGGATGGGGAGGGTGGGAGGGAGGGAGATGCAAGAGGGAAGAGATATGGGAACATATGTATATGTATAACTGATTCACTTTGTTATAAAGCAGAAACTAACACACCATTGTAAAGCAATTATACTTCAATAAAGATGTTTAAAAAAAAAAAAAGATGATGCTGTAAAAGTCTTATGATCCTGTGGTGAAGGGGGGCATCCTAAGTGATGGGCCATAACCAGCAACTAGCTCACAGGATTGTTATAGCATATGCAAATAAAGCATAAGCACTTTAAATATTTATATACTTATATAAGTAATCATGTGTTTAGAAGCTTAATCTCTACCTTTCTGCAAGAATGTAATCTACATGAGAGCAGGACTCAAGTTCAATATCATAAGCATTATACCCTACTTTTCAGTATAATACCTGGTACATAATAGGCTGTCAGTGAATATTGGTTCAACCATATCCTGGTGTCCTGCAATATTATCACATCCTCCTTCAAGAATGAAAAAATGAACAAAATCACTGACTTTTGTAAACTTAAGTATTAAATCGTGTTAAGCACGAGATCCCATTCTGGGCCCAGGTAATACCTGCAACATAACAGGCACCGGGACTAATTTAATGGTTTGTTTTCTCCACTTGACTATAAACACCATGAGATAAGGGATCATCTTTTGCTTGCAACACTGAGCATGGCTCTCAGAATATGGTAAGTGCTTTCTACCTCTCCTGCCAACTCAGTCAAATTTGGTGGACCTCTGAAAGATACGGGGCAAGTGGAGTTTGTAAGAAATTAACACCAAAGTAAGAATCACAAGCCCTGGTTTAAATTTCAACTCTGGCACCATCAACATAGGCATGTATTTAGACCTTCTGCACTTCATTTTTCCTCATCAGCCTAGAATATAATCTCTAAATTTCCCTTCTCTCTTTGGCTTCCTGAAATGCCCCTACTCATCAGAATTTGTTTAGGTATCTAGTCAGAGAGACAGATAGAGAGAAAAAGAGATTACATATGTGCGTTATGTATGTACTTTGCTTCATATTGCAAACTTTCTCTATGTTTCAGAAAAATGATGGACTTCATCAGAAATGTATGTCATATTAAATGTTATATTATAAAGATTGCTCAGCCTAGATGCTACCCTCTCTGACCTTCTCATTTAAAGGAGGCCTCCTAGTTTGTTCACTGCTCTACAACAAGACCTAGAACAGTGTCTGGCCAGTAACTACACTCAATTAATAAATGGTGAATGAGAGGAAAAAAGAAAAACATGGAAGAGAGAGGGAGAGAAAAAGAGAGAAATGTTTTTGATTCAGGTCAGAAACCCAGCAGAGAAGCAAATGAAGTATATAAGGGGAACTCAAATTATATACAGGTAGTATTGTTTGGGTTAAAAAAAAAAAAAAAAAAGAAAGCCTCTGATACACCATTGACTTGCTTTGCTGACAGTTAATTTTTAAGAAGGCTGAGGCTGTGATAAAAAGTATGAAGGAAACCATTCGTAGATATCATTTAAAGCCAAATTTATTAAGTGATTGTTAAATTGCACAATTGTACCCAGTGAATTCTTACTTCAAGTCCAAAGGAAAAAAATAAATAGTACCCCAAGCCTAGGAGAACTAAAAACTCTCTCATTGCTTAATAGAAAATCATTCATCCCATTCATACCATTTCTTAAGTGTGTCCTGTGGGCTAGATTGTATTTAGCTCTAATCTTAGGAAGTAATTATCACTGCCCTCAATTTACAGGTAAAAAACTGAGGCTCAGAGAAGCCAAATGACTTGTCTAAGTTCATTCAGCTAAGGGCAGGATGAGATTAAAGTCCAAAGCTACCAAATTTAAAGTCTAGACATCTTCCTTCATGAAATATGTAGAAGTATTCTGTCTCTAAGGAATATAGAGTTTTCTCTCAAACTTATAAACCACCTCATGAGATAGAAAAAGCCTAAAAACCTTATCAAGGTCTTAGACGTAGTATTATTGAAAAGTTGCTTTCAGAATGAAATGCTTTCATTTTAATCCTGTTTTCCAACAGACTTGCATTATAACATTTGAAAGCACATTTCCATAGAAAAACGAGGCCTCGAGCATAGTAGGAACATCCTTACTCAAACAGAACTTTAAAAAATCATGTTCCAGATCAAGTTAATGTATAATAATAAAATATTCATGTAAACTAAGTCACCCAATTCAAACAAAACACAGAAATCATGTCTTACAATGGTTCAATGGTCTAAAAAAGAAAACAAAGGACAGAAGCTCACTGCCTTAACAGTTACTGTTTTATGAAATCCCTTTACTGAAATTCCACATGTAGCTCTCAGTAGCTGATAGAGCTTGGTTTCAAAACACATAGAGAAGCTTCTGGCTTCTAGAAATAAACAAGTTGAGCTGGACTGCAGTGGAAGGGAGACAGAAGAAATCCAGAGACGAATTTCAAAACAACTTGAAAGAGGACTAATGAGGAAGTTGATTTCTAGAAATACAGAGCCAAGAGCATCTGAAATGTAACTGCTAGGCCTCAGGCAACAGGCCAAGTTTGCTTTTTACCTTATAAATTTATAAAACTGTTGCATTTTAATGCCCAGAGGCAAGTGAAAGTCTCCACTCCTTATTTTTGATGCAGAATACATGTCTGGAAAGGTCAGCAACTCATGCAGTGTATCACAGCTAGTTAGAAAGAGAGTCTTTTGAGCCATTCCACGAAGGTATCTTTTGATAATTAAAAACTATTAAAACTATTAAAAACGATTTCAACTCGCCGAAGCACATTGGGCAACATTAACAAATTAGCAAACCACTATAGATTTTTTAAAATAATTACCTTTCAAATTGTTAAAATAAAATGTCATTCAATAAAAACAACTTTTTGCAAACATGTGGACTCTTTGGAGTCAGGATGTTTGGTGAATCTCTCGATCAACAGGTTGAACAGAAAGCTAAGCGGTCGAGCTTGTATTAGCAAGGTTAAACGGTGGGATTTAGAACAATCAGGGTTATACGCAGATCGGATGAAAGAGGCTGTGGAGAATTCAGAACAGCTAGGATGTTATTAGCAAAACATTTCTCTAATAGAAGTGTGCCAGTTGACACAGGGTACACAGGGATCAATTTGGAGTGGAAATGAGAAAGGATCAAAGTGCCATGGAAAATAGGAGCGAATGAGGAGGGACTGAGGGATGAATCCATTCAGCATGACATGTTTCCCCGCCTGGCAGCTCTGCGGGACCAGCAGAACACGGTTCTGTCAACAGACTTGTCCAGCAAGGGTTCAAGAAATAAAACACTTCTACAGCTCTGCCAAGCTACATTTTAAAAAAAATTTTTTTTAAACCACTCTGACAATACTCTTGGGAACGCGAGGCTCCAAGAGTCAAGAAAGCACAGAGCTGAGGTTTCTGCTGCATACCTCCTTGTCTTCGCTGTTTCCTGTACAGACCGGGCACAGAGATACAGCTGAGAGATCACAGAGTAAACCAATATGCTTTACACGATGTTCCTTGCATTTTGAAAGGTTTTTTTCTAAATGCCGTTGGCAGCATTTTTTATTATTATTTTAATCGTTTGCAATTTCATGTTGGACTTTAACATAAGGCCATTTTCCACGTTTGTTGCCAGCAACAGAACTTGGTCAGCTGCCACTCCAAACTAGTTCCACACTATCTCTCCCCACTATCTGTAATGTGACCCACTTTTGGTGAGAGTAAAGAGTTCCTGATCCTTAATTACTGCAGCTTGAGGGAAGCTCTTTGCCAGACATGGGACGTTTCTGACCCGCACGGAGCCGCACAATGTGCAGGTCAAGTGTCTGGTCCTCAGAGCGAGTAGCAGAGCGCTGGACACAGGGGAAGGTCTCTCGGAAGGTCAAATTAAAAGAAGGCCAGCACTGTATCTGCTAATGAGCGCACCAAACTGGGACTCCACGCGGCCCAGACGGGGCTTCCTGTGCCACTGGGGGGTAATTAGGGAGGTGGCAGTCAACACAATGGGACTGCACTGGGGCCCAGCAGCACCACTCACTCGCCTCGTGAATGTGAGGGAGTGAATCTCACTGAGCCTGAATTATAGCATCTAGATGTGGGGAGAAGCATTACTACGTTAATTAGTAAACATTAACCATGTTTGATAGGAAAGTGTCTGTACAAAAGTCCTTTGTGAGCTATACTATGACTTATGGAGATGAGTTATTAATGTTACCAAGCAAAATCATTTCCTTTCTGAGTACACACACACACACACACACAAGATACAGAGGGAATAATTTCAGTTAATTCATTATTTCAATATATTTTGCTTTCCTTAACTTACATAACTTAAAACTATTCTTTATATGAGTGTGATATATTCTATCAGCCTGGTAAGATGCAAAATGAACGTCTTTGATGAAGTGAATCGAGGTAGGTCCTCACCGGGGCTAGTGGGTAGGGCTCATGGCTCTCCCGCCGTACTCCATGGGCTGGTGACGGAACTGGAAACTGAAGGTAAGTAGAGGAGCAATCTGGGGAGTCCAAGTCATCTCCTTAAAGCTGTAAAATCCATTTTAAAAGGGAAATTTTACATAAAAGGACAAACACCTTATGATTCCACTTATATGACGTACCCAGAAGAGTCAAATTCATAGGGATAGAAAGTAAAATAATGGTTACCAGGGGCTGGGCAGATGGGGAATTATTGTTTAATGGGTACACAGTTTCAGTTTGGAGTGATGGGAAAGTTCTGGAGATGAATGGTGGTAATGATTGCACAACAATGGGAACGTACTAATTAATACCACTGAACTGTATGTTTAAAATGGTTAAAATGGTAACTTTTATGTTACATATGTTTTACAACAATAAAAGAAAAAGGAAAACTTATTTCAAAAGTTTGAGCCACTTCATAATGAATAATTGATTTGATTGAGATTTTGGAGGAATTGTTAAGTGCACAGAACCAAAAGACGTATATCACGTTCTATCACAAGTCAGTAAGGAAAGGAAAACAGTTATTAAGAGATCTTCCATGTTCACTTCTGGATTGGCATGAAGCCAAAGCAAATTTTAAAAAAGAAAGCGGGAGAGTCACACTGACTGAATTGTCCATATTTTACTAAAACATGGCATTGCTACATCTAAGTACACTCTGTCCGCTGAAAAAGAATGGGGACAACTTTATCAGCTATAATTGAGTTCCAAATACTATAAAATTTAGAGAAAAAAAGTCATGAATAGGATGAATAAAACAATATGGGACCCAGAGCAAAAGGAATACTTATATTTCACGGCTTACGACCAAGATAAATATATACACAAGAAACACCAGACTGAATTCATTGCAAATAAGTTTGATATTCACAGTAAAAAGGAAAGCAAAAGGAATTTTTAGGTAGATAAAAGGACAGTAAATATGAAGGAAATTTCAAAACCATATGAAAGTGATTAACTTTGTATCATCTTTACTAGCAATCAGAAGGCAGATAAAAACAGAAGACATCCTTTCTACTTTCAAAGAGCTATAGCAATTGAACTGAGTTAATACAGTCTATTTCAAAACAGGATACTTGTGAAATCACAGGTTTGATGTTCTAACTAGAAGGGAAAAAAAGACAAAATTCATTTTAATTAAGTCAATTGCTTGAAAAGAAGTCACTCATTTACTGTGTCCATAAAAGCAAGATCATTCCCAATTTGATAGTCATCACAGTAGATTTTGTGAAATACTGGAAATTTCCAATGCCTTCACTAATAAATGAAAGTGTCAGATCATTTCCTCTTGCAAAACAGAGACTCTGGCATAGTTTTGATGTAAGCAGTATGTTTATTTTAATGTCCATTACTGCCTTGAAGTATTTTCTTTGTAATAGACAATACCTTCTCCAAATACCTCCATTTTTTTTATCTGCAAACTGGACGACAAGTTGCAAGTGGTTTCATCTGAGCTAGCAAGCTCCTAAGGCCTCTTGCCAAATTCAAAAGAGTGTGGCAAAACGGAAGAAAGAAATTGCATCTTTGAGCCCTTGGGGGCCTTAGAGAGACTTGGAGGACCAAGAATAACTAAGATGCACCATGTCCACCAGACACACAGCCTCCTGGGGAGAAGGTGGATTTCCTCCAATTCTTCACAACATACACGACTCTGGCATCTAATTTTCATTTCACTTGTTTCTTTTTACTGTTGCTTTACAAACATGGCAGCTTGGTCTCAGAGGAGCAAAATTTCATTTCTTTCCTAATCTTTTTCCCCCTGTTCACACCTTTTTCTGCTTTGTTTTGAAAACAGTTATGCCAATTCTAGTGATTTGGTTGTTTTCTTGTTTGTTGCCTTACACTGGGAATTGGATTTATTGATCCAGTGACTACCCAAAAGCCCGAGAAAAAACCTGAAAGTTTTATTGCTTTTGCATTTTCTTCTAACATAACTAGAGATTACTTTATCTTTCATTAAGAATTTAAAATTCAAAAATTGTTTAATAAATCCATTTATTTATTATCTTACCAGTATAACATTAAGTCTGAAATAATTTCTGTGAATTTGATCATTTTAGTTTTCACAATTGCTAATTATTTCACTTGGTCAAAACTAGATGTACGTTGTTATGTCCTGTCTAAGATACACACACCCTCATGCACACAAGCACACACACGTCCCTGTGCACACACACTACATACCCTTCTTGGCTTGAGTCCTCATCACGCTCTCAGGAAATTCTAGCAAGACTTTCCCATAAATAAAACTCCGATAATTTATGCCTATCAAAAGACAATGTGTTGATGTAAATACACATCTACAAAGTGTTATGAACTCACTTATGGGGCATTCCTCATCATAAACAACCATATTCTGTTTTAGCATTTGTTGCTGAAATATACAATAGTAGCAGACACAACACAAAAAGCCTAAAGGAATGAGAACATTTGGCCTGTGTAAAGAGTAAACAGCTTTTTCAAGTATATTATTTTTCAAAGAAATAGTCTGGAATATGAGAAATGAACGGAAAGAAGCATGGTATTAATGCATTTTCTTTTTCAAAATCCTGAAAACCAGCCATATGTTCTACATTATGAATATGCAGATGGTCTCAATGCAGTTATTTTTTCTCTAATTAAAGCCATCAGGGTAAAATAACGCAGTCGTTTAGGAAGCTGATTCAGCTTGGTCTCTTTCTTCCTTTCTCCAGAAGAGCACCAAAGCCTTTACATGTTTATATAATTTGGGAATCCTCGCTGGTAAATGAAAAAGAGAGCCGAGCGAAGCAGCGGGAAGGGTAGCTTTATTCTTTTGTGCTTTGTGGTAGATTGTGCCCTTTATGAAGAAAATGCATTTCACAGATGGATTTCTCTTAGATATTTTTGTTTAGACCCTACCTTTGGCATTTTGTAAGCAATAACTTCACTGAATTCTGCACCCTTGCTGTGTCTGCCCTTGATCCAACAATGATGTTGAAATCAAGCGTATCAAGTTCACCTGTCAGCCTGCCTGCTTGTCCCCTTAATGACAGCTCTAAGCTGAACATGTCAGCTGGGCCTGGCTGAACTGCTCAAGGCAGAGGTTTGACATTCTATTATAAGGTGCCTTCCACTCCTCTTTGATGAAGACGGGGGTGGATGATGGATGACAAGTATATGAACTATTACTATACTGGTTCTTCATTTGTGAACAACTCTGACAAAATAATTCTGTCCCAGGCTTTCTCTCTCTCCCCTATACCTCTGGCCCTTTAGCAACCATAGACCTATCTGGCTTTCAAAGGTGTTGTTAAGAAGGCAGCACTAGAGGTGGAGAAATGAGCCTTGTGAAGGTAAGCTTAAGTTTCAATTCATATAGTTACCTTGCTTGACGTCATCATTATGATGAAACCCTTTTTCCTTAATACATACATATGTTGCTTTTTAAAAAAAGCTATAGGGAAAGGGATGTATGGTGAGGATGCCACTCTTATAAGTGCTATCACAGAACCTAATTTTTTTCATGCCACCACACCTATAGAGCTGAACTCCTTAATGCTACAGCTTTGGTTGCCAGAGCAATCTGGGGGGCGTGGAACAGCTCCGTGAGACGGGGCAAGGAAAAATGAGCACCCACTCATCTGGAGGGTGGACAGCTTTATAGGGAACTTGGAATCCTTCAATGTAAAAGTTTTTCATTTAAAATGAAATAATAATCTTTACCTTAACTGAGTAAAGAATTTTCTTAAAAAACTGTACTAGATGTAAACTTCATGTTTATCAAATTTTCCCCAAGCACTGGCACAAATACAACTCCAAACTTGAGAAAAGACAAAGGGAGAAGTCTGACATCTGATGCTTACTTAAAATAAAACGTTTCCCTCCAGGAAGCACTCAGAGGGAAAGCCCGTATTCTGCACAGTGAGGTATTCCCTCCCCTTTTCTAACATGTGTGCACTGGAACATTTCACCACCCGTCTGAACCAGAATTATGTATCACATAAAGTTCTCGGGGCAAAATGGAGCTACAAGTGTTGTAAGGTCAACTCGGAAAGGTCACGTTAGCTGAGTCTTCCGAGGGTTCATGTGACAATCAGAAGGTCTGCCTAAACTGGTCCTGGCGGGGCTACTGCAAACACTGCTGGGAGGACAGAGACTTGAGATATTTCGTCCTTCTCTCCTAGTCTCTTAGTTCTCATGAAAGCTACTAAGCTCTCTCTCCACATACACCTTTCTGGATGTCATTTGTGACTCTGGAACTAGGACTCTACAGGCCACAGTGGTGCTTTGCCAGCTGGCTGCTTGTTAAACGCTGCCCATAGGAGACAAGGGGAAGATGGGAAAGCTGGGAAAGGGAGAGGGGATTGGCTCCTTTTTGTCTGCTTCCTGAATCTCTTGTCTCCTGCTCCTCTTGGACTTTGGCTTTATTAGCATCACTGAGCAATACTTCATCAAACCATCAATAGCAATCTCTTCCAGTAGTAGGAAGTCTGAAGTTCTAACGTTCACAGAACCAGCCTCGTGGTGCCACCTCAGAGATTCTAGAACCGGTCTTGGCATGCTCCTTCCAAGATTCCAGCGCCAGGCAGCCAGCACTCACTCTCAGAGGTCTATGCCCCAGACTCACAGGGTCCCTTCTCTGGACTCAGAGACACCAGCACCACATGGCATCCATACCTCAAAGATTTTCTGTGTAATAATCTCAACCTCTTCCCTTTGTTCCTCCATGCCTAAAGGTGGTAGCCTCTTCCTGCAGGTGGGACGAACTACATAATTTGCAGTTCCAGTGAAAAGTGAAAACATTATATCCCTGTTCAAAAATTACTAAGAATTTCAAGATGGCAACAGCAGAGCATTAAACCAAGCATGGGGCCCTTCCAAATGCAAGACCTTGTGGAAAGGCAGGGGTCACACACACATGAAGCCACCCCTATGGACAGGGACCACCTCTCTGTGATACATTAATGTTCATTTGGGGCATTTTTAGTTCATTAATACCAAATTAGCAATTCTTCACTAAGCTTTCTCTGTTAAAATGAGCAGTTTAGTTTTTTGTCTTGAAACTGGATCCTAGCTAAGATCCTATTCTTCTGCCCTTCGTGGTGAAAGAGTGGTGAGAGTATGTCTCCGGAGTGACAGTAAGGCCTCTTTCTCTGCACTCTCTCCTAACAGGAAAGACATTCAGAATTCAAGTTCCAACCCTCATCTTGGGGTTCTCGGGAACAATGTTCAGAAGTCCATAGTTCAAACCATCCTGACACATTTCATCCATGTCTGCTTCCTAGCAATATATCCACCAATGTTCTGAACATTCAGAGTCCCTGAAACATGGCAGTACATACAGGCACAAGTAACCTATCTACATATGGCATTCACTCCCTCAATCATTAAATTACATAGAAAAAAAAATAATACATGGAAACTACTTAGAAGTTTAAATTCCTCAAAGTCCTTGGCAAGTTGAAAATCAAATCATGCAGTAGTAAGCATTACCTTCAATAATCATTTCCCAGTCTGATAAAACATTGCATCCGTTTCTCTTACCTCTTCTAGGAGCAGAGAGAGAAATTCCTTTGGGCAGCAGAGACTAACAGAAGGGCTATCAACTATTAACTTGAGCTCCCTCAAGGAGAGAGCCCTTTAGTCGAGCATTCTCAACTGAAGACTCTGCAAAATGAAGCATCCTCAAGTCCTAGTTATTAAAAATAAAGCGTACTTTACTCAGTAATTGGAGAGAACAGCATTAAACACTCATGCCACAGCTATGGCAGGATTGAGTGCAGTTACCCTACACTAGCGCAAAGCTTTGTCAATAGCCTAGGTATGTGATAGCACCCCCCGGCTACCATTATTGAACACTTATTATGTGTCAGATCCTGGACTAGATATTTTAACACAGATTTTCTTATTTAACCTCATAACAGCTCCAAAATTGGTATGGTTATACCTACATTACTTAGGAAGGAACCCAGGCTCAGATTGGTAAAGAAACATTCATGGTCACGCTTAAGAGTAATTCCAGGTAATACAACAAAGATTTTCCTTGATTTCTTCTAGAAACAAAACCAAATTTCTCCAGGTGTTTTCATATCATTTCCAGAAGCACTGTTACCAAATTATTCTCTGGGAACAATTGGTTATGTTTTGAGATGAAATTAACTTAGTAGATCACTAAGATCCATTCTTCAAGGTGGTATCATGCCCAAGTAAGTAGCTAAGTAGAGACCATCTAGGGCTAAACGCTATTAGGTCAGCCGCTAACCTTCCAATCGCTTCTTGGGTCTCACACAGAAGACAGCACTCGAGACTTCCAAGAACTAATTTAATCATTTAGAGTCAGGTTTACCTCTAAATAACATCACACGTCAGATAAAATCTAGAAAATTCAGTCCATTATGCAGATATTTTCACACATCTGGCTATCTGATATTAGGGAGACAGGATGTCTGAATGTTTATGTGAGGTCTTTGGTTTTTATTTAGGTATTTGGCATTAGCCTATACTTTTCCCTAGGACTACTTGCCAGGCTCCTTAGTCAAGCCATGATTTTATGGAGCAAAAAAATAAATAAATAAATAAAATTACACACATACATTCCATTTCCTCTTCCTCTTCTCTTGCCTTCACAGCTCCTATGAATGAAGGATCCATCATTTTGTTTCTGCAAATATTAATATGAAAAATAAAAGTAAACATATAGATTTGGACTTATATCTATGAATAAGCATGGAAAACATAACTGGAAAGTTCTGGTGGGTGCTGAATTATCTGGTTAAGGGCAGTAGATAGTCCATTCAGGAAGACATAGAGCAGCTTCACCTCTGCAGATTCCTAAATCTGCAAATCTATTTAAAACCCAAAGTGGAAAAACTACGTGTCCAATCAAGCATGGTGAGCACAACTTGGAGCCTTTCTCTACTAAACACATATACTTTAGAAATATAAAAAGGGTAAGGGAAAAAAAAAACCCTGCAGAGTTTCAAAACTCAGGAAAAAAGTCCATGAAGTTTAGTCTTATTATGCAGACGGATGGCAAGCAAAGGGATCATTAAAACCCTCTCAGGGCATGCAGGAGGCTTGTTGTTTCCCAAAAAGCTGTAAATAATATCAATCAGATGCAACTCAATATTGGGCTGAGTCAGCAAACACTTCCCCCCATCATTCCGCCATTAATTGTATACATTTGCACTTCTTTAACATCAGCAAACCTCTCAGTCAAGAATGGCTTTTTGAGATATGCAGCTCTGCTCATACCTTAATAATACACCAAAAGTTACCTATGGTAAAGCCCATACTATAGTATCTGAACATTTCCTTAATGCGGTGACTGCGTTTCTAATCACTTCTCCACATATTCTACTCCCGGTTATGAGCAGGGCCATTAACCCTTTTACAATGCTCTTGATACAAGAACCTTCTCATCTGCATTAACACCTACCCTAGAGAAGTGTATAGGCAGAGTTGTTTGAGGTGCATATGCTTATATTTACTCATGTTCATCTCAACCATATAACTAATGCTCGAGAACATCCCAAAGAGCATGTCAGGGGGAGGGAGGTGGGAGGGGGAAATCAAAAAGAGGGTTCTAGAATAGTAACAACTAGCACTTATATAATATAACTAGTGCCAGGTGCTGTTCTAAGCACTTAAAATTTTACCTCATTTAGTCTTTACAGCAACCCTAGGAGGTAAGTACTATCATTATCCCAATTTTACAGCCAAGGAAACAGAGAGTTAAAGTAACTTGCCCTCATTCACACAATTGAGAAGTAGTGAAATTGTGATTCAAACCTAGGTAGCCTAACTCCAAAGTTCATGGTCTTAATTGTAATGTCATTTGGTTTTTTGATACAACCGAACATATTTTGAAAGGTGATTCCAGAAGGCCCAACAATGTGAGTGACTATCCTTCTACTAACGTCTATAATCAAGCAAGAACCAAAACGACGGCTTTTTAAACCTGCTCCTGACTATCTTATAGAGATAGAAAGATAGATGATAGATGAATAGATGATAGAATTTATAATGTATAGAGTTAGATACATAAAATAACTTAACTGTCAATACCTTCATAATTCCTAGAAAAACAAAGTCAGAAAAACAGTAAATTTTGAGAAAATTTTTAAAATAAAAAAGGAGAAAATTTTTTCTAAGCAAGAAATTATAGATCAACTGGAGGTGCAATGCTCCAAAAATAATTTTTTTAAAAAAAAACTGGGAGGAATTCAATAGAGAACTGCAGAAACAGGCTGACCAACTCAAGTCCTACATACTCAAAACCTCAGGTAACATATTTTATAGGTTCCCAGTTCCTTGAATATTGAATATCCCTATATTTACTTGTAAATATAAAATTCCAAAATCTCATTTTTTATAACAATCCCATAATTGGGTTGTCTCTACTCTCCATTTTGTAACTCCATTGTCACTTGTAATCAAAACAAGACAAAAAGACAATTTCTACATATTTTGTGCAATTCTATTTGACTAAGAGTTTGGGGACCTCTAGGATGGGCAGGCATTTTGCCTGATGTTATGAATATGACATGCTTCCAGAGCTCTCTTAGTTCACAACTGAGAAGGCAGGAGATACATATGCACTAAATAACTCTAATAAGAGGCAATCTCTGATAAGTGCAAGTCTGGAGAACTAGCAGAAGGGATGTGAGAGCTGAGAAGGGCATCTGAAAAGCTTTGGGGAAGGGTTGAGATTTGAGATGTTAAGATATCAGTGACAAGAGACACGGGAGGAGGGCATCTGAAAAAGACAAGTCAGCCCCAGACAAGACACATGGGGTCCAGGGAGAGGGAGGAGGCCAGCACAGGATGCTGAGAAGCTGGCGTGTCAGATGGGCAAATTGTGGAGTCGTCAATAGGGCCGAATAGACAACCTAGGAACAGACTGGAAGAACTCGAGTTCTTAGCTAAGTAAGCTGGACTTTCCCCCAAAACCAGAAGAAAAGGCCAAGTTATAAAAGCATGTGGTTCCTTCTGGCCATTCATCTCCTTCTCAAAAGTGAGAAAGATCTAAACAAAAGCAATAGCAATAAGCATACAGTCCTTTCTTCACTGATGCCATGTAATTTGGGGGTGGGGAAAACTGATTCCTACTATGTGATTCAATGGACCTGGTGTCAGTAGAACCAATTTCTAGCTGCAATTACTTATTTACAACGTGACCTGGGGCTAATCACCCCAGGGCTCCTGTGGGCCAGGAAGCTAGTTTTGGAGAATGATCCAGCTGACCCTCTCCAGTTCTCTGGACGTGCTTCAGGGGAGGTTAAGAAGGAAGAGCCCTCACCCCACCCTCGCACAGGAAAGCTTTACTCTATATATTGGGCTTCTGCACCAACTTTCAGTGGAAGAAAATGTCCTGCAGTTTAAAAACCATTCGAGGAACATCTGACTGTATCACCTGTAACGTTTCTTTAGCTTTTATGTGCTCTCAATCCTTGGTATCTCTCTGTCTGTATCATTTAAATAGTGTTTTTCTCATTCATATCCAAACATGCCCCATAAAATGGGTCCACGTGCTTTCATGAATGTATTTGATAAGGCCTGACATGGGTTCCAGTTTTGTTCCTTTGTCGCATGGGCTTTATGATATATTTTCTTATATTTGTTTATGGGCATAATGCAGAGCACAACTAGTGGTATAAAATAATGAAAACCAAGTAGAACTCTATGGAAACTGAGCTTCTGGCTTAGTCATTGACCCAGCAGTTCTCCATATCCTGGGAAATGTAGAAGAATATCCAGCCCACTGGGGGCCACATTTTTGCCAAATCCTCTGTTTTGCTCCATTTAGCCCTCCACGTCCTGAGGAGCAGGGTTCATAGCAAGTTGCCTCGTCAGTAAAATGACCAGCATGCAGTGAGTGAGCCGTAAACATTAACTGACAAGGATGAATAATTCTGGTTGACTTCCTGAGCATTTTAGTGACTTGGGCAAGGTCTAAAGGGGGAAGAGTTGGGTTCTCCAATTAGAGCATAGATGGATTCAAGTCGAGCAGCAGAGGTGGAGATCCCCTTTCCCAGAAGCTGAGACCACCCTCCTGGGCCCATTTTTTCTTTACAAGTGCTCTGTACCTTTGTACATCCCCTCTTCTCAGTGCAAAACCCACCTAGGCCAGGTCCACTTGCTTAGGGCTGTTCTCTGCTAGCTTTCAGACAAGAAATACGGCCAATTTATCTGTGTTCATGTTTTAAGGTGTTAGTTGTAGCATATCCGGGAGGGAATTAACCTGGCTGAGACAGCATCATGGGAGAGCTTCCACCAACTGGTTCTGTCCACCTTGGAGTCATCAGAATCTTAACTGTAACAGCCAGCAGGGCACTAATAAAATCTGGGGATTCTCTTTACCTTGGACTTAGTGAGTAAGAAAATCAAAATGGATTAGTCTAAAAAGATTGAACTGAAACTAGAATTAGATATATATTTATCTTATTATACAGTTATCTTATTAAACAGTTAATTTAGGCATAAATGCATTCAAAAAATTACAAAGGATGTATGGTGGGGATTTTGATGTAAATTTCTAGTTACTCCTCACCACAATTTGGTGAAAATTCTTTGGTAGATATAGCTGAGAGAATGGTTTCTGTTCTGATTTGGTCTAAATTTATCTTCACCTTGTATTGTCACATCCTGTTAATCCTCTGGCCAAGGCTGTCTATTCCTGTTCTACACCACTCTGCTATGGAATGGGGTGCATTTGGATATCAGTATTACCAGACATAGTCTCTATATTTGCTCAAAGTTCAGATTTCATTTTATTTTATTTTTTTCATTTAAAAAAATTTTATTGACATATAGTTGATTTACAATGTTGTATTAATTTCTGCTGTACAGCAAAGTGACTCAGTTATACACATATAAATACATATTCTTTTTCATATTCTTTTCCATTATGGTTTATCAAAGTTCAGATTTTAATAGCAATATCTTAAGCAGTCTTCTTAAGCGGCTTTGATGACTTCCAATATACAATCCTTGCTGTTACCTCCTTTTCCCAGGAGTGGTGTAAGTTTATTTACAGCGCGTGCACACACGTTTGCACATTTTATTTCCCAACTGCACACAGCTTGCTTCCTCTGTGATCTTCCTGATTAACATTACTGCCACCCTAAGGTGGTGGTGGGAATTACAGCCTACTTGTTTTGATAAAAATTGAAACTTTCAATGTGAAGGCATACTTTTGAAAACGTGGATTCTCCTCTGGACCAGAAATGTTGAAACCATAAAACTTCTATTATGATGTTATCAAAACTCACTGTCTAGAAGCTTCTGTTTAACATCGGTGACCCCTGAGATCCTGACTCCATATACAATTGCCTCCTTAAGACTTCAGATGGATATTTAAAAGAAACTCAAAATCACAGTTCAAACAAAAATTCTTGAATTTCATCTCATTTATCAAGACTGATTCCTGCCTCAGTCCTTCCCCATCTCAGTAAAATGACACAGATGTTCAGTGACTAAAGTAAAAAATGTAGGAGTCATCCTGGTTTCCTTTCTTCCCATTTGCCACATCCAATCCAACAGTAAGAGTTGGAGGCTCCACCTCCAAAATATTTCCCACCCTACTCCCTTCTCTCCATATGCCCAGGCACCATCTTGGTTCCAGCAGCTTTCACCTCTGACCAGCACTGTGCTATGGCCTCCTGACGGTTTTCCCTACTCCTATACCTGCAACAACTACAAATCATCCTTATTAAAATAGAGAGATGTTTATAAAACTCCCCGGGGGAAAATTCTTCCCATGGTACTTAGAATAAATTCAAACTCTTACTATTACATATAAAGAATGGCCTTGCCTCTTCTCTTTCCCTTTTTCAACTCTTTCCCAAGCTCCAGTCATAAGGAGCAAGGTCTTCTCCATTTCCTGCCCATAGGACTTTTTTTTTTTTTTTTTTTACTTACAAGTTTATTATAAAAGTATCTAACTCAGAATCAGCCAGATGGAAGAGAAGCATAGGGCAAGGTATGGGAAAAAGGGGCAGAGATTCCATGTCCTCTATAGGGGTCTCCATAGAACTTTTGCTGGCGGTGCCTTCTCATTCTTTAAGTTTCAGACTTCTCAGCCATATTAACTAAAGTAGTCACACGCCTCCCTTGCCCTAGTCAGTCTTCATTACATTACCCTAGCTGTTTGCTTTATTGCTTTTATCATTGTCTGATTTATAATATTCATTTGTTGGCCTGTTATCCACTTCTAGAATAAAAGCTCCATGAAGACAGAAACTGTTCTGATTCATGCATTGCTCTATCTCCTAGCACATAGCAGTAGGGAGTGTAGACCCTTAATAAATGTTTGATGACATTGGGTGGCTACTGGATTGGGAAAACAATGGTATCTCTCTCCTTAGGTTATTGCAAGGACTAATTAAAATAGATAAAGCACTAATCAGGTGTTTATTACTATTATGTTTATTATTTTATTATTATTATTATTACTGGAAAAACAACTGACCCATGTCATGTAAGCTCTACTGTCAAGTAATTATTATCAGAAAACATGAAGTTTAAGAGTAATCTTCTGAAAATCATGTTTTAACAAACAATGAGTTTTAAAGAAGGGTATTTCTGAATTCATGGCAAATGGTGGGTGAGATAAATGTAATAAGAGCGTTTTGTGAGTCCCATCAAAATCTTCTTCAGAACTTGTTCCTCTTTATAAGCATAGGTCTGAAACAAACTCTACAAGGTAGAGCACAATAAAAAAGTGGAATTCAAAGTCCAGAAATATGCAAAGTCCAGAAATATGCATTTATTAACTATGGAACCTTGGTCATTTAATCATACAGTCTCCATTCTTTCATCTGTCTGATAGTAATATCAGAATATCTAAGTTAGGGAAATGCAAATCAAAACCACATTGAGATATCACCTCACACCTGTCAGAATGGCTGTCATCAAAATGTCTACAAATAACAAACGTTGGCGAGGATGTGGAGAAAAGGGAATCCTTGTATACTGTTGGTGAGAATGCAAATTGGTGCAGACACTGTGAAAAACAGTATGGAGTTTTCTCAGAAAACTAAAAATAGAACTACCATATGACCCAGTAGTTCCACTCCTGGGTATATATCCAAACAAAAGAAGAACATTGATTCGAGAAGATACATGCACCACAGTGTTCATAGCAGCATTATTTACAATTGCCAAGACATGGAAACAACCTAAGTGTCCATCAACAGATGAATGCATGAAGAAGCTGTGGTATATATATATATATACAATGGAATACTACTCAGCCATAATAAAGAATAAAATTTTGCCATTTGCAGCAACATGGATGGACTTGGAGGGCATTACGCTAAGGGAAAGAAGTCAGACAGAGAATGATAAATACTGCATAATATTGCTTATACGTAGAATCTAAAAAATACAACAAACTAGTGAATATAACGTAAAAGAAGCAGACTCACAGATATAGAGAACAAACTAGTGGTAACCAGTGGGGAGTGGGGGAGGGACAATAAAGGGATGGGGAAGTGGAAGGTACAAACTATTGGGTGTAAGATAGGCTCAAGGATCTATAGTACAACACGGGGAATATAGCCAATATTTTGTAATAACTGTAAATGGAAAGTAACCTGTAAAAAATGTATACAAATAAAAGTTTTTAATTAAATAAATAAATGGGAAAAAAAGAGAATATCTAATTCAACCCACTTTCTACCACAAGAGCTAGATGAGATTCATAACAACCTGTATAAAAATACAGAGCTCCGTAAAGACTAGCAGGGAGTTGAGCTGGCAGTGGTGTCTCTTCATTTCCACTCAATTCATTGAGTTCCTCCTAGGCTAGGCTCTAGGAAAGTACTAGATGCTGAAGACACCAAGGGGCACTGCGAATAAAACAGAATCTTGCTCTCAAAGAGACCAGAGCATGGAGGAAAGATGACCCTGTAAACAAAGTGAGCAATGTGATGACTCCAATGAGGGAGACGTGCAAGGGCTGAAGAGGTGGCTGGGACAGGGGCAATTGTACACTCCATCTGGAGCGGGTGGGAGGTTTGGTGGGGAGGGCTTCCTGATCTCCTCATCTGCTCTGACCCAGAGGTTGGTCTTGTGGTCAGGAGCACTTCCAGGAAATCAGGAGAGCTCTGAAACTAATCTAGAGTTTTGGCTCTGTTTGAGGTACACCTAAGCTGGCCTTGACACCCTCAAACCTCAAAGAAACTCAAACCCCATGTGTTATATTCCAACTTGTAAGTTGACCCTAAGTCTGCCTGTGCTTCTTGGAAGTCATCTAAATTGGAGATCTAGAGCCAGGATAAACCACTAGATTTTCTTGGAATGCCCATTATCCCTGCGATCACCTTTTATCTGCCTGCAGAAATTTATACCTCATTCAAGGCCCAGGCCAAGACTCCTCTCCCCCAAGAATACTTCTAGTGTCCTCACACCCTGCCCCTGATGCACTGTTTTAAAGTCACAAAATCCATCACATTTTTCTCATACTAATTATTTATATTGTCACATGTTTCTTACATTTGACAATATAAGCCACTATAATAGAAGTATGTTCTTTTTTAAAAAAGTTTTATTCTGCTTCGTTGTTTTGCTTTGGTTTTTGGTTTTTTTTGCATAGAGTAGGTGCTCTACTCATACTTATCCTGTACTCATATTTTGAAAAAGACCCTAAAAATGGAATGAATGCAGTGTTTAAAATGGAACAGGTCTATTATTTAGGAGAAAGAAGAAAGTGGGCAAAACACAGGTATGTCTCTATGGTACGATTAAATACCTGGGGGAGGCTTTCTCGTGTGCCATGTCAAGTGGCCTGAGGGTCCTTGTGCTCCAGACTCTACATGGAAGGAGTAAATAGAGCTGCTGGAGCCAATAGGTTAGGCATAGGCACAAGAGGCATCAAGATGGCAAGACGTACGAGCAAATGACCGCATCCTTACTGGATAATGGATACCACAAAACTGCCTATTTGAGGGATGTATACAGGTGACCTTGAGCAGCCATTTGGGCATTGAAGACCCTGAATAGACTGAGATCAAGTTACATGACCTTCATGGAGTGGAATCTAGAGATAAAAATTAGCTGCTGTATAAAAATGGAAAGTTTTACATTTGTACACCTTAGCTTGTGAACTGACATTCACATCTACTATGCCTGTTTCACTACCAGTTCTTAGATGCCAGAATTGCTTTTCCATCATCTGAGTTGTTCCTGAACTCCCTTATTCCAATTTAAATTCCTGCACTTTTGTTAAGCTTCAGTATCACTGCAAAGATTTTTTTTTAAGGAAAATCAAATCACTACAAATTTTGCTCTTATTATTTTGAACCTATGTCCTGCTGTGAAGTGACCTCCATTTGATAAGCAGCAAAGAAGATTAAAAGGAAAGCAATTATGATCCTCCTCAGATGCAGAAACTGAGCTCGGGCCCCAGTGACTAGAAATCTGTATGTCCTGGTGCTGGCGGAGCTTTTAGCAGTTCTGCCTGGAGTCGCACTTTGAAGTGTGTCCAAGTGGGACTTTGAATCGCAAACACTATCCACTCCATACTCTTCAACTACGAGACTGAGAAACATACTTTCATTTGATGGCATCTCATCCAAGTTGGTTTTTAGCTTTTAAATAAGAGAGATTACTCACGCTTCAAAGCTAGTTGTTTCTTGGCAAGGGGTGACACAATTCTTAGGGGAAGAGAAAGGATGAAAATTCAGAGTCTTTCTGGTTCCCTTCTGGGGTTCCCTTTTTAGGTTACTTTCACCAATTAGCTCCTAAAGTTCCTTGCTGACAGCAATTTATAGATGAAACTCCAAACCAAATGAGCCCCAGCTGTGGGGCAAAGGCTTCCGTGGTAAAGCAGGGAACAGATTAGAATCTGGCTCAAAAAAATACACTAAGTGTGGGAATTTAGCTAAGGAACCCCAAGGAGATTTGGGCTCCAGAGAATAAGTTCTGAGTCACTCCAGCTGTTTCCCATCTCTATCCTTTCTTTCTTTCTTTCTTTCTTTCTTTCTTTATTTATTTATTTTAAATACCACATGCCCCAATCCTGGACACTGGCTTCACTTTCTGCATGCTACATTGAGTCACCTTGGCCTTGAAGACTGAGTGTGGGTTTAAGAGTTAAGGCTCATTCTAGGATCTGTTTCTATCACCCTCCTACCATCTGGAGGGGTACACTGTAATTCTGTCCTTATAAAAAGGAGATGGAGAATATTACAGGCAGAACCTGGAAGGAAAATTCAAGTAAAAAGAATGATAAACGATAATAAATGAAAAGTGCTTTCAGAGTGTGTCCTAGGCAAGCTTATGCATTGTTTTGGAAGAACAGATTTTTAATAGATAGAATGTGTGTTGTACTCTACATGTTTTTCAAAATGACTGGTTAACGCCATGATAGCCAGCTTTTTGGTTAACATAGGAGAATCACATTCTTCACATGAATTTGCCAGTACTTAATACTCATAGAAATAATACTGTGCTCAGGGTATCTGAGAGCAGACCAGAACAATTTCCCTAAATAGCAAAGGGACCAGAAGGTAACTGCAGTACCTGCAAAACGTTAGGAGAAGGGAGGGTTAGAAAAACAAAACAAATGCAGTCCTTATATCCTGTCTGTATTAGTCCGCTTGGGCTGCCATAACACAATACCACAGACTGAGTGGCTTAAATAACAGAAATTTATTTTCTCACAGTTGTGAAGACTAGAAGTCCAAGATCAAGGTGTCTACAGGCTTGGTTTCTCCTGGGGCCTCTCTCTTTGACTTGAAGAGGACCTCCTTCTCCCCGTGCCCTCACTCAGGCTTTTGTCTGTATACACAGTGCTGGTGTGTCTTTTTGTATCAGAATCTCTTCTTCCTATAAGGACACCAATCAGGTTGGGTTAGGGCCCACTCCAATGACCCAACTTTAATTTAATCACATCTTTAAAGGTCTTATGTCCAAGTACAGTCACACTTCAAGGTGATGGGGGGTGATGGGGGAGAGGGAACACAACTCAGCCCATAATACGCTAATATTTAATCCTGCTGAATATTGTAGCAGAAATCTGCATGTTTGAGTCTTGAAAGAAATTGGGACACACAGGTAACAGTATTCATCTAACAAATAACCATAATTTTATTGATGATATTAAATGAAGATATTTTCCCTCATATACCACAGAGTATCCTTTTGTTCACCACCTCTCTCCCCTCTCCCTCTCACAAAAATCTGTGGTATAAATCTGTGTTTCTTAGCCAGTAGGCTCTATCTCCCTCTGGGGAGAGCTCTCTGGTGTCTCTACTTATAAGGACACTAATCTTACCAGATCAGGGCCTCACCCTTATGACATCATTTAACTTTAATTACTTCCTTAGAGGCCACCTCTCCAAATATAGCCACGTTGGGGGTTAGGGCTTCAACAGGTGAATTTGGAGAGGATACAAACAATCAGTTCGTAATGGAGGCCTACTAAGCAGGAGAGAATTTTTTTCCTCAGAGGCGAAAGAAAAGATACAGAGGTGGATTAAACACAATATCTTGGCAAGTCTCAGAATTGCTGCACAACCTAGCACAGTTCCTGGGACACGGGAGGAGCTCCATGAATCTTATTGAGTGAAAGGATAAATGAATTATTCTATTACTTTTAGATTGGGGTCTCAAAGTAAACAGATGCTTCTAGGACAGTTTTATGGGTAATAGTATCTCTCAGGGAAGGATAATTAAACTGATTCTCTTTGAAATAGGCTACCTAAGAGTTCATCAAGGAAGTTATCTGTGATTATATGAGTGCAAAATATATGGAAATATATAATATGTACACTAGGCATTAATCTGGAGTATTTGGAGCAGGAGCAAATGGACAGTGTGAATGGAGGAAGAGGGATAAGGAGAGAAGAGAGCCAAGCAAAATAGGAAAAGAAAGATGACACTAAGATCTGTATGATAAGCTTTCACATGTGTGTTTATAGAAAATAATATATTAAAATTTAAATGACAAGGACCTCTCATCCAGAAGGAGTATATAAATTGTTCCTTCCAAATATGTCACAGAATAAACAAAGGTAAAATGTCACTGTGATGGAGAAGATCAAATCTTCAAATAGGAGATAGTAAGCCTGACTGTAAGACAGAATTAACAAAAGATGGTTTGTGAGCTCATATAAGGGGCTCCCCAAAAGGCTACACGGGCTTATCCAACAAAAGTATTCCAAACTGGCCTCATTTTATCTTTTGGTCAAAATGCTAGACTGGAAAATCAACAGAATCCTATAGGCATAGTACATTCAAATTTCAGCAAAGCATCTGAAAAATTATTCAGTAACAGTTTTGTGGGTAAGATTAAGAAATAGCTGGCTTAAACCTATATATCCTGAGTATTAAATAGATCCTGTTGTTATGGAAATAAAGGTTTGTAATAGTTTGGTGTAGGTTTTCTCAAGGACTCTGTCCAGGACAACATTTTATCAATATTTAACAATCTTTTCTTTGTTTTTAATTGTCAGATTTCCAAAAATGAAAAGTTGTGAGCGTTTACTAAAAAACTGAACTGGGATTTTGACCAGGAAGAATAATGGATCTAAACTGAAAAGAGAAATTTAATAGAAAAAATATAAAAGTCATACACATAGGTTAAAAGAATAGAGTTAAGCCGACTGTGTTGAAGTGTGGTTTGTGTGAAAAAATAAACAAAAGTAACTTGTGGGTTTGGTTGACAGCAGGCTCATTCTGAGTCATGTGTCAGTTAACCCTGGGAAGTTAATGATCTCTTTGACTACATTACTGAACATGTAGCTTCAGACAAAGGGAGATGATGACGCATGATATAAATGGGATGCTGGTCTGAGTGTATCTGGAATATTGTGTTTCATTTTGGCATCATATTTTTAAAAGGGATTCCAACAAACTAAAATGTATGCAAAGGGGAAAGTCAAAATAGTAGACGTTCTGGAAGCCACAGCCTATGCAGAATTGTGAAGAAACTAGGTTTTCGGTGCTGCATGGTAACTTACATGTGTCACACCCACCTCCACAATACAAGACAAAACCTGCCGTCTTAGGTTTGTCCGTGGTCCTCATCCTGTTTCTCCAGTTTCCCTCCCCCACTTCCTAATTTTCCCAGCTTCTGACCTCATGATAGCCCTTGTCACTGGTAACGGAAGTTGCTTATGCAGTCATTTATTTAACATTTATTGATTATCTACTATATACCGAGCACCTTTTCTAAGCACTTTAAGCATCAGTGAGCCAAACAGACAAGAATCCGTGCCCTGTGTGGGGCTAACACACTAGAAAGGGACAGACAGGGCTTCCCTGGTGGCGCAGTGGTTGAGAATCTGCCTGCCAATGCAGGGGACATGGGTTCGAGCCCTGGTCTGGGAAGATCCCGCATGCCGCGGAGCAACTGGGCCCGTGAGCCACAATTACTGAGCCTGCGCGTCTGGAGCCTGTGCTCTGCAACAAGAGAGGCCGTGATGGTGAGAGGCCCGCGCACCGCGATGAAGAGTGGCCCCCGCTTGCCGCAACTAGAGAAAGCCCTCGCACAGAAACGAAGACTCAACACAGTCATAAATAAATAAATAAATAAATAAATAAATAAATAAATAAATAAATAAATAAATAAAAGAACGTGAATTTCTTTAAAAAAAAAAAAAAAGCAAACTGGGCTATTCATTTAAAAAAAAAAAGGGACAGACAATATCATAAATGAGTAAATTATAAGGTACGTTGAAAGGTGATAAGTACTATGGGGAAAAAAAAGAATGGATAGAACGGTGTAAAGGGATTCAAGGGTACGGAGAATAAGGAGGAAGCAGCTACAATTGTAAGTGGTGTTTTCAAGCGGGCCTCATTGAGAAGGTGGCATTTGAATAAATCTTGAAGGAGTGAAGGAGTTAGCTACAGGGCTATACGGGAGAAAAGTGTTCTAGTGCAAAAGCCCTAAGGACTGTTTGCCTAGAAGGGAGTAAGACAAGGAAGGGTAGCAGGAAATGAGCTCTGAGGGTAATGGTGCCTGGTAAGGACTTCAGTTTTTACTCCAGTTAAGATGGGAATCCATTGGAGGTTTCGAGCAGAGGAGCAATATTATCTGATTTATGTTTCTAAAGCACTGCTCCAGCTGCCGCGTGGAGGATAGATTCTAGAGGGAAAAGATGGGAGCTGAAATACCAGTTAGAAGGTTACTGCAGTCATCCAGACGAGCAATGATTCAGTCACACCAGCATCGTGGCAGTGTAGGGGGTGAGACGGTAGAGCAAACAAGACTTCTTGAATGTTCAGATGCGAGATATGAACAAAAGGGAGGAGTTGAGACTAACTACGGTTTTCAGCCTGAGCATCTTGAAGGATGAAACTGCCATGGACTGAATTGGGGGAAGGTGCAGGTAGAACAACTTTTAGGAGAAAGATCAAAAGTTCAGTTTCTGGATGTATAAAGGTGGAGATGTCTATTAGACCTTCAAATGGAGATTTCAACTAGAGAATTTAATATAGGAGAGCTGGATGTCACATAGAAAGGCAGAAGTCTTTGGATGGTCGGTGACATTTTAAGCTATGAGACTGAATTATAGCATCTAGGAAGTGAACATAGACAGAGAAGAGGATCAAGGTTGAACCCTGGGGCTCTCTGACTGTGGGAGGTCAAGGACAAGAGAAAGAAGCAACAAAGCAGAAAAGGAGAGTCTAGCGTGTTATAAAACCCACTAGGAGGGTGTGGTGCCTTCGAAGCCAAGTGAAGAAGGTGTTTCAGAGAGATGAGTGGGATCAACTGTATCAGTTGCTACTGACAGGTTAAGATGAGAACTGAGAATCCATCCTGGGCTTTAGCACCGTGGAGGCATTAACGATCTTGGCAAGAGCAGTTTCAGTAGTGTGGTCTGGGACAAAGTCAAACTGGAGTGGGTTGAAAAAGAAATAGGAAGAAAGGAATTTAAAATGTTTGCTACAAAGGGGCAGTAGCTAAAAGAGGAAGTGGAGTCAAGGGAAGATTATTTTTAAAGATGGGGGCAATAACAGAAAGTGTGATTTTTGCTAGGAATCAGGAGACAGTAAAAACTTGATCAGAGAGAGAAGAAAGAATGGCTGGAGTGATGTCCTTTGGTAGATAGTTAATGGGATCTTGTGAAAAAGTGGAGAGATTAGTCGTAATTGAGGGCACAGAAGTGTATCTATGGAAGAGGTGGGACGGCAGCCTATGATGGTACAGTTGCTATTCATGGTTAGATGGGGTGGTGGGAGTCTGAGAAAATTCTCTTCTGATTATTTCAATTTTCCTCAGACAGCTCTGCCTTACTCTTAGACTATGCCATAAATTCTCTCAACTTGAATGCTGTCAGCATCATAAGAAAACACCTCACTCATCCGGCTCACCTGAGAACTTAAGGCCTCCACGTGGACCCTTTGGCTTCCATGTGGACCCATCCGGGCAACATCCTTGCCTAGTCTAGCCCAGCCACCACAAGGGGGACCCAGAACATATGTACAGCCGAGAACAGAGAAGACACATAAGGAGAACCTCTAGCTATAGTCTAGTATTTGCTGCCTTGGTATTCTCTGCAATTATAACAAAACAGATTACATGTAGAAAGCCCCAGCTGTGAAGTTAAAAAATGCACTGCTCAAATACTAACTCTTCCTTCTTTCTGTGAGAATTTCAGTGAGTGAGTTAACCCATCCAATCCCCTTTTTTCATCTGTAGATAGTAGAAATACACACTCCCATCTGTCCCTTCGGGCCTCCAAAATGTGCAGATTTGAGCCCCTCTCCTAGCCCATCAGATGTCCAAAGATGCGCAGGGCCTGGGTATTGAAAGGATGCGTGCTTGTGGGGGAAATCTCATGTGGTCTCAAAGCACAGGCAAAGGGCAGATCTCCTCCAGTAGTGAAGCAGCCAGCCACGGAGAGTCACTCCGGACTCCTGTCCAGCCCCTGCTCCTGGTGGCTATTTTCACCGTTGCCCTTTCCCCAGTCCTTGGCTCCAGCTATTTCCTGGCCCAAGCCCCATTCTTGAACTGTTTCAGGAGGGGCATAGCCCTTTCATTTTTCTCTTCCTCATCTCCCCGAGTTTTCCCCTAGATTCATTCTAAGCGCAAGAGTGGTACATCACTCCGCCACCACCCACAGACTTGCCAAAACATCCCTGCTGTTCTGCCAAGGCAGAGGAGTGGAAGCAGTGATGATCACTACGCAAATCACAGATTAGAGGCTCCACCCTCCTCACCAGGACCTGCCCTCACGCTTCTCCTCGTCTGTCTTGATTGAGTCTTGTGAATTATTCACCTTCTTCAGAAAGTTTTTATACTGTGAATTATCATGGACAAATTTGAATCTGGAAAACTGCTTAAAGCTAAATCATCTGATTACCCCTAATCAATAATTAAAATGTAACAACGTTGGGATGTCCCTGGTGGTCCAGTGGTTAAGAATCCATTTTGCCATGCAGGGGACGCCGGTTCGATCCCTGGTCGGGGAACTAAGATCTCACGTGCTGCGGGGCAACTAAGCCTGCACGCCGCAACTACTGAGCCCACATGCCACAACTACAGAGCCCACGTGCTTTGGAGCCCACGTGCCACAACTAGAGAGAAGTCCGTGTGCCGCAATGAAAGACCCCGCGTGCCGCAACTAAGACCTGACGCAGCCAAAAATAAATAAATAAAATAAATTTTTTAAATGCAACAATGTGAATCACAGGTCCTGGTTTTATCTCTGCTCAACCCACATTAGAATGGCATTCAGGTATTATTCTTTACACATACGGAGTGGAGAGGCAAAGTTGCTGATCACTAAAGTGGTATAATTAAAAGGAGTTATAAGGTTTCTCAAAAAATGTCTCCTTCATTTTCCTGAACATTATTCTGCTAATGAAAGCTACTTGTGTTAACGTTTTATGCCTCCAGAAGGTCTGTATTAACAGGAAAATGCACATCCCTAGAATAAAGCACATTAAGATGGCATCTCCCAGTAATCTATTCCAGTAATTAACTGATCGAATCAGCAGCCTGCTGCTAATGCCAAGGAACTGCCACGTATGTTACAAATGTGTACAAAATTTTCAAAGGGGTGTAAAGGAAAGGTCAGAAGCATGAAGCAAAATGTGGGTTGCTGCAGCAGGCATGTGAGGATGCTGAACTCCTGATAAAGCTTGCATCTCGAGGACCTGGAAACGTGAGGCTCCATAACTTAATTCCGCCGTTCCAATTTACTATGCAATGAGAGAGGATGTTTTACTGATGATTATAAGATGGCTTAAGCATAGGAAATAAAAGATTAAACAGCCTTCTCTAGTGTAAATTGCAAGCTCTCCAAAGGACTAGCCTGATTTAATAATTTGATAAATGCCTAAAGAGGACTATGTCCTAAACTCCCCATATCTGAGAAAAGTCCTAAATTTTTCTTACAGTAAATACAAAATGTCAGACTGATTAGGCTGAGAAATGAAAGGAAATTATTATTCCGGATGAAATCACTCAGGTTAGTGCTGCTTTCAGAAGAAGGCAGTGCTATCTTCTCAGAGACGAGAGGTATTTAACACCAGCGTGCTTAATGCTTTCTCTCCCTAGGCAATCTCCTGCATCCTTGTGACTACTCTTAAGCACTCTGTCTGTAATTCCTGCAGCCACCGGCAGGTTGATGATGGACCATTAAGTGAGCATTTCTCTGCCATGATGTCCCAGGATCCTAGCACACTGAAGTGTGAAGCCAGAGGAAGAGAAATAGATGGTGGTCTGACTTATTCTTAGGAAACGTAGCATATCACCAACCTATTTAATCTATTGAGCTGCCTCGGCAAGACTTCAAAACTAAAGGATGCATTGCCTGTGAACCCTGGAGGGCGTGGAGAAGGGCGTGGACAAGAAGTTCAGACCTTCAGTTATGGCTGTGAACATCTGTGAGTTAGGTTGCCCTGAGATGTGGAAACTGAGAAGGAAGATAAATGTGTCATAATCGAATGGAGAACATTTTTACTTAAGAATACAACCAGTAAATAAACAAAAAAATGCAGTAAACTCATTTCTAACTGGTAGGCATAGCAAAGACATAATAAAGCTCAAAACTTTATAAACTTCCAAGTATAAGTTAAGAATGTTTTTCAAGTAAGTGCTACTGTTATTCTGGTTTTCATTTTTACACAGAGGAAAACTTCAGACTTACATTTTCGTTATGAGTGTTTATAAATTCCTGACCTTATAACTCTGGACTACTTTTTTTTTTTTTTTATCCAAAGCTTAACTGCTTCAGAATAATAGCAAAGGCATTTAAGCACTTCACAGTTAACCAAGGAGTAGGCATTATAAGGCATTAATTTGCCTCCTTACACCTCTGCCGGCTCCAAACATAGCTCCTTACCAGCCAGCCATGGCAGCATTTTCTACTTAAATGTCTGACATTCCTCTCATCAGGTTTATTTTTTCTCAAACCCCAACTCCATTTTCCTTAAGTTCCTCTTTCAGTTCCAGCCACTATCTCTAGATAATATTGCCCAACTTGCACCCTTATGCAAGGATGATGCCCAACTATGTAAATCACACCACGATTCCCACTGTCCAGACCCTCATAGCCAACGCCTCTGAACAACTCCCACTGGACAAGTCCATCTTTATCCCAAGCTCAATAAACTCTGGAAGAAATTTATGCTATCCATTCCAAAATGTGTTCTTGTGTGATACCTTTTTCCAAGATAACCACTCTCAAAATCTTGATATCATCTTTGAATCATCTTCTCATTGTCCATACTAAATAAATGTTCATGCCTACTAATTATTTTTCTTGTCCAATCACTGTTTCATAAGCCTCCAACTTTTCATTTACATGGACTCTGCCCATGTCAGACTCTGGCTCCTCCCACTGGGACTACTATTATCATGGCCTAACTGATTTCCTGCCCCCTGTATCTGAATCATCTTTCCCTCTGCTCTCGGAATTAATTTCCTTTCTCACCCCTACTAAACTTCCCACACATAAAATTAAAATCCACCCTTTTCCATCTAGCATACCTTGGCTCCAGTCTTTTCTTCTAGGTTATTCTCCTACTATAATCCCACCTCATCCTGACCTGTTGAAATAATGACTACATCCATATTAGTCAGCAAGGACTAAGTTATGCTACAGTAACAAACAATCTCAAAACCTCACAGGCTTTCACCAAAGGTTTATGTCTTGCTTATGATTCCAGTCTTTGGACTAGACTGCATCTTATTCCATGTTGCCTTCATTTGAGGTCCCAGATGAAGGAGCCCCTGCCTGGAACCTGATGGTCTCATGACAGAGGGAAAAGAGAGGGGGCAAAACTACACAACGGCTCTTTAAATTTCTACCCATATTTCATTGGGCAAAGCAAGTCAAATGGCCATGCCTGGTATTAATGGGGCAAGAGGTATAATTCTCCCACACAGAAGGTCCCAGTAGAGAGTGTCAGCACATATTTTGGACAAATAATACAATCTACCACACCATCATTAATGGTACAGCATAAATCTTACCATATTTTCAGTGTTTTTTCTTCTTCTAGACCACGGTATCTCAATAGCGGTATCTCAAAAACAAATTTGGATTCACTGTAGGATTTTAGCAGCATGCCCGGCCTCAGCCTACTAGATACCAGTAGTTCCAAACATGCTCACCCACCTTGCCAATCAAAAGTGGCTCCAGACCTTCCGAAATGTCCCTTGGAGGGGCAAGATCACAACCACTGCTCTAGTCTATGAGTCCTTAAAGAACAGGAACGGTATCTTAGCCATTACTGCGTCCTCATGGCACCAACTCCTATAAATAGTGTACGTTTAAACATTGGCATCAAATAGAACGGCAATTTCAGAACAAAATTTTCTTTATTAAAAAATCAAAGGCAGTATTTGTCTCTCAGGTTTCTTTGGGGGGAAAAAACATAAACTTTAAAAACAAAAAGACCGACGTTTAAATCCTGCCTTCAACACTCCGTAAGATTCTGGGAATGCTGCTTACCCTCAGTTTCTTCATCTTCGAGGTGGGAACAGCAGCATTTCTCTTGCAATTCTGCGGTGATGAGTCAATGCAGATTGCTTGGTTTTGGGTGTCTGCTCAGTAAATGGCAGCTATCATCACCATCAGCAGCAATATCCCTTCCTCTGTCACACCCTTGAATATGAGATGTTTAAAAAACTATTTGCCCTCTTGCAGAGAAACGCCAAATGTTACTCCCAGAAAGAGAACAGCATAGTCCCACAAAATACTGCCTATCTTTGTTTCTCCATAAATAAGACTTGTTGTCAAGAAACTTGAGCTCAGGGCTAGTGGCTCTGCCATGAAACACATAAGCTTGGATATGAGCAACAGGTTTTTTGCGGCACTTTCCTGGATGTCAGCAGACTCTCACAAATCAGGCAAGAAAAGTCCAAAACATATGCCCTCAGCAATCTGCCAAAAACCAATAAAAGGAACTGTGAATAGAGCCAAAATCAAGGAGGCAGGCAGGAGTATGGGACTGCAAGCCCCAATAAATTCACATGTAAATGCATTTCATCTTAGTAAGGGCCTGACTACACAGAACCGTTTCAAATGCTGAAAAGAACCTTCGTACAGCTGCACATCATACAGTCAGGAGCTTCAAAATGACAAATGTCTTCTGGAGGTTTTAAAAATCCAACCTTTTGGAACAAGATATGTTGACAACTAGTGGTTTTGTGGATTGTAAGTGTAACTCAGCATGGAAGAACTGGCCTTTTGTAATAAAGTAGCATATTGTGATGTTATCAAGACTTGGCATTTTATATCAAGGTGCAAAATATCTCTTTTGTTTTCTGATTAAGAGATGAATGCATGGCACGGCAATCAGGGCAAGTTTAAAATACAGGAAGAAAAAAAAAAAAACAAAAGTCTCAATTTATAAAAGATAAGCTGGGCGTTCTGTTTTCAAATGAGTATGATTCCACGGCCAGCGAAAGGAAATGTGAAGGGCTTGTGGCTTTGTGTGTTTGATTCTTCTTTTTCTTTTGACAACTGTGAGGCTTTCAAGCTGGTAGAAGGATTTCAACCGAAGGCCCTGGAGACTTGAAACACTTGAATTCCCAGCTTTAGGAGCAAACGCTGCGGCAGCATCAACAGTAAAAGCTCCTGTTCCATCGGAGCTGAGATTTCAATCCAGAGACTGTTGTGATTCTGCCTGTTTCTTCAGTGAAGCTGGGGTCAGCCAGCTCAAAAGATTAAGCCTGTTTTGACCCTGTACATCAACACGCCGAACCGCCCGCGCTGCTGCGGCCGCGGGGCGCGGCGTCCCAGCGAGCTGTAAGCGGATCCCGCCCGTCCGCCCGCCGCGCCGGCACCGCACCCCCTCCTCGCCTGGGGTACCTGCCCGCCATCTGGCCCAAGGCCGCTCCCTCCTCGCGAGCAGCGATGTAGTCAGCACAGGACTTTTCGGCAGCAAGGGGCTGCGTTCGAAAATGTATTTTCTTCAGTTGCAACGCTCGTAACCCTGCTGGTTTAATGAGCCCCAAAGGGCAACCTCTACATAGCTTGTTGAATTCTAATTAGATAATTAAAGCAGATAGCAAAAATCTTTACTTTTGTAGCTATGAAACGTAGGCTGATGTTACATTATGTGCAACTAACATTCCACAAGCAAAGCGTTCCCAAACACTTTTCAAAATAAATCGACGTTTAGTTCCAAACTCAGAAATTAATACTTGCTTTGGTCAAGGTTCTGGGACTGTCATATGAAATTTTTTAAAGGATTGAGAGAATAAATACAGAGATCTTCATTCATGCCTGCATTTGGTCGGTAAATATTTATTCAGCACCCACTCTGTGCCAGCCACTGTTCTGAGCACCCAACAGTGATAAGCTTCTAAGGTCTTCTTTAAGTGGTGATTTAAATATTTGAGATAAACTAATGATAACCACAACATACATTTATGTCTATAGCTTAAGCTAAAAAAAAAAAAAAGAAACCCTTCAGCCTTTATTTTTCATGTTCATTTACCTTGACCTCACCATTCCATTATGGGTCACCAGCCATACACATGCACTGCCTTGTGTGCGTTTCATTTTATATATTTGATGACTCTTTCAACTGTGGACAGATTTGCAAAGTACATGAAAATTATTTTTCAGGAAGTCATTTTGACATATAAGTAAAAGCAAAGGCCTATCAATCTGGCTCTTTCTTCAGTGCTAATGATGCACTTGCAAAAGGAAAAATGGTTTTAACCAAAAGTAAAAATCATTGACAGGAATTCATTGCAATGCTATTCTGGAAGACTTTGAAGGAGAATGGGATGACTTCCAGTTGTCAAAAAATTTTGGCAGGTGGATATTGAGACAAAAAGACTGAAAGAAAACATTTCTAAAGAGGGAAAAACTGGTTTATTCTTTTTTCTCCTTTCTTCATTCACCCTAAAACATACATAGCTTTCTTATTTAGTTTTCCCATTTCTTTTGTACAAATGTTTAAAAGATTGCTCAAGTTACCCTTATTTTCTTTTTTAGTTTCCAAATCCATGCTGCTTGTTCTCTTTGGGAAAAGGACTAACAATATCTTAGGTGAGAAAGTAAGACAGAATTAGATATTACCTTTTCTTCTTCTCTTCTTCATTCTTAATTGATTTCTTCAGGAAATTAGTGGACTCTATTGATATTCCCAACAGGAAATTTTGGCAAGTCAGTGCTAACCAAAAGCTAACCAAAAGTATCACAGAACAATGCTAGGCTGTTCCGCACAATGGCAGACACCAGGTGGAAACACTCAAACATCTAGAAATTTCCCAAATAATTGTTCCACCTGAAAAAATTCTATGAATTATTAGAAATGATTTTTTGCTTTTAACCAGAAAGTGTGTTTTTATAATAGTTGTAGGGCTAGAAATAAAATCTTGGTGATCCTACAACGACTTCTTCAGTTTAGCTTTCTCCAAAGGGAAGACATAAATAAATCAAGGTTGACTGTGACAATGACATCATAACATTGACTATTTTGATGTCTTCCACTGCAGCAGGCTGGAAAGAGAAGTGGGATGCAAGGACAAATGTGATCAATTCCCCTCTTTGGGCCATTCTTCCATGGTTCCTTTTCCCTAAATATCATTAGCCATTTTAGACTTACACACACACACACACCCCCACACTTCTCAGAGATGTGCCTAAGTCAGTTGTCAAGAACAGAATATTACCTTATTACATTTAGTGACAATTTCTTTTTTTTAATTTATTTATTTTATTTATTTATTTTTGGCTGTGTTGGGTCTTAGTTGCTGTGCAGGCTTTCTCTTGCGGCGAGTGGGGGCTACTCTTCGTTGCGGTGCACGGACTTCTCATTGCAGTGGCTTCTCTTGTTGCAGAGCATGGGCTCTAGGAGCATGGGCTTCAGTAGTTGTGGCATGTGGGCTCAGGAGTTGTGGCTCGCGGGCTCTAGAGCGCAGGCTCAGTAGTTGTGGCGCACGGGCTTAGTTGCTCCGCAGCATGTGGGATCTTCCCGGACCAGGGTTCAAACCCGTGTCCCCTGCATTGGCAGGCGGATTCTTAACCACTGTGCCACCAAGGAGTCCTAACAATTTGCACTATAGAATTTACCAAGCTATCTTTTGAACTGAATATCAGCTTAAATGAGGCAAATTTTACTTTAGAATATAAACAGTAACTATACTTTTAAGGCTTAATTTTATTGACATCAAAACTCACTCTAACGATGATGAGAATCCACATTGGGAAGCTCTCCAAGGAAGACCCTGTATCCAACTCTTGATATCTGAGTGGCAGAGAGAACACAACACAGCCCTGAGACAGGCAAGGGCTGAAATCTGAGCCCCGAGTCACAGATCTGCATGCTGAGTGGAGTCAGTGTAAGTGATATAGGAAGCCAGGTGCAGTGCTAGGGAAAGGGTCTGATAGAAACAAGACTAAGGAAAGCAGATTGCAAATTAGGGTTAGAATTTAGGCCCAGAAGGGAAATGCGATGAAAATGAGAAACCCAGGCAAAGGCAAGTAAGGCAGATGACTGTGAACATTGAATAATTAGGCTGCAACAGCAGACAAATGTCACATGGGCGGCGAGAGCTGCATTCAAACCGAACACCAGAAACGTCGGTTTCAAACTATCTCCAGACCCCACTCACTGATGAGAACGCAGCACCTCAGGTCCTGCCAGCCTAGCTCCTCAGTGGTTCAAAGAGCAGGCAAGGCTCTAACTGCAGCCGCAGACTCTCAGTGCATCTCCACAGCCTCTTATCTAAAACCTTAGGGCTAAATGTGTTTTGGAGTTCAGAATTTTCAGATATTACAAAGCATGCAACAACTTGCATGGATCTCCAAAGGAATTATGCTGAGTGAATAAAGCCAATCACAAAAGGTCACACAATGTATAACTCTATCTATTTAGCATTGTAGAAATGACAAAACTGTAGAGATGAAGAACATACAAGTGGTTGCAGGGTTTAGGGAGAGGGATGGTGAGGGAGGTGGCTGCGGCTATAATACAGCAGCAGGAGAGACCCTTGTGATGAACTATTTTGCATCTGACTGTGGTAGTGGCCACACGAATCTATATGTGACAAAATTGCAAGGAACGAAATTGAATGCACGTAAAACTGGTGAAATCCAAAGGAAGTCCATGGATTGTATCAACGTCAATCTCCTCGTTGTGATGCTGTACTATAGTTACGCAAAATGTTACCATGGGGGTGAATTAGGTGCAGGGTCTACTACATGTATTATTTCTTACA